>NC_136470.1:125742793-127045293 GCF_902686455.1 Sciurus vulgaris
TTTGTTTAAAAAAAACAAAAGCAAATACAAGCCCTTGAGTACTATGGCAATATCACATTGCTAGTGGAATTTCTAAACATTTATTCTTAATTCTGTACTTACCTTATTTCAAACTGGTAACCAACACTGGTGCATAAATAAACCACTTTGAAAAACAGTATCTTAAAATAAACATTGGTAATATATATATTACAATACATACTCATAAGAATTCATAAGAACTTTTAAATACCTTTTCCTATAAGGACTCCAATTTTTGAATCCAACTTTTCTGCCGGATCACAACTTCTTGTCACTAATTTGAGAACAGGAAGAAAAGGTTCTGACATCACAGAGTCTTCGTGTTTTCATCTTCAAGCTCCTCATATACAGCAGTTTGATTCACACATGCAAACATATAGGAGTCAATTTCCATAAGGAGGTTAAACATTGGGTAATTGTTGAACTTGCTTCCATAACATCTGCAGGAAAAAATCATAAGACCTTATCTGGTATAGAAACACTGGCGTAAGTTTACAAAGATATACGTACAAGAATGTCCATTACAGCAGTGTTTGTAAAAATAGTAAATTAAATAGAAAAGCCAAATGCCTAGCAGTGAACTTTGAAATAAAACAGAAATACCTTCAGACATGGAAAGCCATACCAGATATATTTTAAATTGCAAATTACAATAGGATATGTATAGTATTATTCCATGTTTATAAAATAATATAACAGCACAGTGTATGAAATATGCATCATAGACAAATTACTAAAAGCAAATTATCTGTGAAAATTACGGATCAGTGAGAACTTTTAATTTAACATTCCTGTGAACATTATAAATAACTTCTAATAAAAATAAAAATTTAAAGTATATATCATCGTCCTCACACAAAATTTAAATTATGTTTGTCCTGCATTCTTTACCATTCATCAGGGGTATATTAACTAACACTGTCCTAATGATGAGAAAAATCCATTGATCATCTCCTCCCATGTCTCCTAGATGACATACTGTTTTCACCATGCAAAACACAAAGAAGGATTTTACATTTGACTACAGTCATACCAAAGTCAAGAGATGAATATTACAGACCTGGAGTAAAACGCATAACCTAGATTCATTTTATATGAAACAAATAGGAGAAAGTATATGTATGCAACAAAGGAAAAAAAAATAGATCAAGTGGACTTCATCAAAATTATAAATTTCTATACATCAAAGGATATATTCAGAATGAAAAAGCAACCCATAGGACAAAATATTTGAAAATCATATATCTGATCAGAGATTAATATTCAGAACATATAAGTACTCCTACAACTCAATTAAAGAAATTTAAAAATTGACAAAGGTCTTGAAACGATAATTCTCCACAGAAAATATACAAATGGCCAATAAATACATGAAAAGATGCTCCACACCATTAGTCATTAGGGAAATGCATATAAAAACACTGAAATACCACTTCACATCTATAAGATGACTATTATTAAAAACAAACAAACAAACAAAAAAAAAAACAAAAAATAACAAGTATCAGCCATGATATAGAAAATGCAATGTGTACCACTGATGGCAATGTTAAATGATGCAGCCACTGTGGAAAACAGTTTAGAGGTTCCTGAAAAAGTTGAAACAGAATTACTAATGAATAGGGGTGTAACTTTGTGGTAGAGTGCTTGCCTAGCAAGTGTGAGGCCCTGGGTTCAATCCCCCAGCACTGTGACCAAAAAAAAATTAAAAAATAAAAATAAAAAAGAATTGTCATATGATTCAAAAAACCTCAATTCTAATTAAAAAAAAAAAAAAAAAAACTGTGAAAGCAGGGATTCAAGTGCATATTGATAAAACTGTAACATTTATGATGAATAGATCATTTTTAAATTAGGGTGAAAAACACAGATATTTGTACACCAATGTCCATAGCAGTATTATTCAGAATAACCAAAACTTGGACACAACCCAAACTTCTATCAATGAATGAAAGAACAAAAAAAAAATATAAACCATACACAAAAAGATTGGCTATTTGCAGTATTATTTCAGTTATATAAGGTACCTAGATTATGCAAATTCATAGACAGAAATTAGAATAGAAATTGGTGCTAGAGAAAGGGAAGTTATAATGGGTAGAGTTTGTGTTTGGATGAGAAAAACATGCTATAAATGGATAATGATGATGACTGCACAGTACTGTGAGTGTATATCTAAAAATGTTTAAATAATAAATTTTTTCATGTATGTTTCACAACTTTAAAAAGAGAGGATTAATAAATAGTGTTAGTTATAGCCAGAGGCATCCATACCACTGGTGACTACAAAAATAACAGTTCTCTATACCTATATGGTACCTAAATCAACTCTGTATTTTTTTACTTCAGTGATCATGCAGTTTTAGAATTCCATGTCTCCATGATCAAGAAGGTTGGAAAAGAGTTTAAGGGATTATCAAAGTCAAGAGCTTTAAAGAGGTTTGTACTTTCTTAAAATAAAATTACCCTGATTTCCACATTGAGTTTGGCTATTTGAAAATCACTGCGAAGAAAACTTAGAAAACAATTTCAAGTATATGCTGGTCTTCAGCAGAAAACTCTTTCCCCAGATTTATCATGAACTGGAATTGGACTTGGATAAATCAGCCAAAAAGAACATGAAAAAACAAGTATGACTAACCCAAGGATGACAACTAGAAAGACGTTTAATTCAACTTTCTGACAGTTTAACAATTTGAACAAACACTTCAAACTAGCTAACACAAGCAATTTTTCTTAATTCAGTCATTGTGGATGATTCAAACAAATTAAAATTGGAAGAGTGACAGACACAGGGGCACACATCTGTAGTTACAGCAACTTGGGAGGCTGAAGCAGGAGGATCACAAGTTCAAGGCCAGCTTTGGTAAAAGTTAAAAAATAAAAATGACTAGAGATATAGCTCAGTAGCAACAGTGCCCTAAGTTCAATTCCCCATATTAAAGGAGTAAAAAAAAGAGCCAGGAAGGAATCTATAGGAAGGATTTGAGTGTGTAAACATGAAAGAGAAGTGAGCTCCCTTTTAAAAGTGGGAGAGAGAACAAGCATGTTTGATATGTCCATAAAAGACAACACAGGGCTAGGGTTGTAGCAAAGTGGTAGAGCTCTTGCCTAGCACACATGAGGCACTGGGTTCAATCCTTGGCACCATATAAAAATAAATAAAATAAAGGTATTTTTTTGAAACCTACATTAACACATTACAAAAAAAGAGCATATATCAAAAATTTAAATGAAATGATCTAAAGGTTAAACTTCTCTCAGATTTACCATATAATTACATTTATCACTTTTTTTTTTTTTTTTTTTTTTTTTTTTTGCCGTGCTGAGGATTGAACCCAGGGCCTCGTGTTTGCAAGGCAAGCACTCTACCAACTGAGCTAAATCACCAGCCATCATTAATCACATTTTCTATAATAAAAAGTCATTTCCCTCTAAGTGACATAGAAAGTAAGTCTTTGGAAATTTTAATTATTACATACCTGCTTAATATAAGAAATAGTAGCTTCCCGTGGTACCTCCAACTGGATATAAATCCCAGTGGGCAAAAGAAATCCACAGGTATGGAGCCATCAGATGCTATCTGTGAGTCCACTGCCCAGATGTCAAGGACGTCTGCCATAGCAGGAGGCATTATGAAGCTGAAGCACATTCATAACCATGGGGCCCTAGAAATCAGTAAAGAAAACACAGCAAAACAGCTATTAGCCAAATTTTATATTAAAATATGATAAACGAATGAGGAGCATGCCTATTGCCCCAGCTACTTGGGAAGCTGCGCAAGACGATCCAAAGTTCAAGACCAGCCAAGGCAACTCGACCCTGTCTCAAAATAAAGATAAAAAGGGTAGGATGTAGCTCAGTGGTAAAGTAACCCTGGGTTCAATGCACAGTACCAAAAATATATGTATGTGTATGTGTTTTATACACACCCCAGAGAGACATATACATATGAGATAAAGATCACCAATCTAATTAGTCTTTGGATTTCAATATAGCCAAAACATTAATAGGAGTCCAATTTAAAAATGCAGTATTTTTAAAGCTACAATAAGTCACCAGAAAAAAATAAATTATTTAAATATAATTTTGGATATCATTACATAAATTATAAATACAGATACCACTATATGTGGATGTTGTTTGATAACAAAAAGAGTAAATAAACCAAGATTCAAATCCCATTTATGTAAAGCATGAGGGTCATGTCAATTAGAAATCAATCTGAAATTTGGTTTTGTTTTCTTTCTCTCATTCTCTCTCTCTCTTTTTTTTTTTTTTTTGCAATCATCCTGCTCAGTCTCTGAGGAAGCTGGAGTTACAGGCATGAGCCAATGCACCCAACAGGTTAAAGCATTTTTTTTTTTTTCTTATTCAAAACTAATTTTATTTCTTTTATTTTTTTCCTCTGCCACCATTCATGGATTTCATTCTTTGGACCCATGAGACAAGAACCCAGAAAGAAAATCAGGGAGGCCTTTAGCTCACGTGGATTTCATTTGTCTGCAGAAGCAGAGAACTAAGCCCTGTTTTCTTTTTTTTTTTTTTTTTTTTTTTTTTTTTTTTTTCTTTATGGATTTTTGCTTTATTTTTTTTTTTTTTTTTTATTGTAAACAAATGGGATACATGTTGTTTCTCTGATTGTACATGGCGTAAAGGCATACCATTTGTGTAATCATAAATTTACATAGAGCAATGTTGTTTGATTCATTCTGCTATTTTTTTCCCTTCCCCCCACCCTTCCCACCCCTCTTTACCCTCTATACAGTAGTTCCTTCCTCCATACTTGCCCCCCTCCCTAACCCTAACTCTAACCCTTCCCTCCCCCCCATTATGTGTCAACCTCCACTAATTAGCGATATCATTCGTCCTTTGGCTTTTTGAGATTGGCTTATCTCACTTAGCATGATATTCTCCAATTTCATCCATTTGCCTGCAAATGTCATAATTTTATCATTCTTTATGGCTGAGTAATATTCCATAGTATATATATACCACAGTTTCTTTATCCACTCATCAATTGAAGGGCATCTAGGTTGGTTCCACAGTCTGTAAGCCCTGTTTTCAAACATCTATTTACACATTTTGATCATTAGAAACCATAACAACTTTCATGAATTGAAAAACACATCAAATACATAAGAAATAGAGGAGTTAATAATGATAGAAAAAAAAACAAACTCTTCACTGGTCACTACTGGAGACTGCTAAGACACCACTGATTCATTAATTTAAAAAATGATAAAAATGAGGAAGTAAATCAAACATATCTGTGTGTACTAACTCTATTTCAAAATAAAGTTATTATAGATGAGGGTTAAGTTTGTCTTTTTTTTTTTTATTTTTTGGGTGCTGGGGATCGAACCCAGGGCCTTGTGCTTACAAGGCAAGCACTCTACTGACTGAGCTATCTCCCCACCCCTGTCTTTTTTTTTTTTTTTTTTTTTAAATTAGAAAAATCGCCATTTTGTAATCTCTAATGAATTAATGAAATTAGATAAAAATCATTAATAGATTTTAAAAACAGTAATATTGAGTGAAAGGATAAGAAACTTTTCAATAAATGTATCTTCTTGACACCACCTGAACCCTCTGATTGCTCTTATCATCACAGAAAATGGAAGCACCAAACACTATGCTTCTCACAAAATACTGGCAACAGGAAGTATTTACCCACCCCTACACTTGTCTTTAAAGAAAACAAAACTGAATCTGAGTTTAACAGAGCCTCTAGAGCTGATCTACATCAGCTGAAATTACATGAAATAGAGGAAGATGTTAAACACTTCAAGGAAGCAATCAGCCAAGTACAAATGTGGGATATTCCACAGAACTAACAATAAGGTTTATTCAGCTAATCAATAATAATAATAGGGGTTAGGTGGTGGTGGAATACCTGTTAAAGAATAAAAGAGCATTTAGAAGACATAACCACAAGGGGAGGTACTGGGGAATGAAAATGGTCAATATATTGTCACACTGTGTGCCTGTGTATATAACAATAAACCCCACTATTATGTACAATTATAATGTACCAATAAAAAATTTAAAAAGAAGATATGGCCAGACCCAGTGTAAATTTGAACAAGTTAATATAAAAAAACTATCATTGAAACAAAATGGAAATTTTAAATATGGATTGACTATAAGCTCCTGGAGGGCTCAGACCATGATTTTTAAGCTCTGGTTTCTCACTGCAGTCTATGGACAGATCCCTACATATTTAGGAACTCTACACTGATAAAACTTTCATAGATGAGAACAAAACTACACAAAGTCATCATGTTGAAACAGTCACTAGACCTGGAATTACTTTAGACAAATCACTACAAAGCAGCCTTTGGAAGTTGTTTTCAGTGAAGGAGCTTCTAAATCTTGCATGTAATAGGCATTCAGTAAATATCTGTTGAATGAAAACATGCTGCATCAAGAAAGATGCTTTCATATACTCAAATACTACCATGCAAAGACAAACAGAGGAAAGTCAACACCTGAACAAGTCAGAGCAAGTACTATGTCTTAAGAATTACTAACAAAAGCTGAGAGGAAAAACAAAGTTAGCCTTTAAAATTAAGAAGGCTTATGAGGGCTAGGGGTATGGCTCAGTGTCAGTGGTAGAGCACTTGCCTAACATGGGCGTGGCCCTAAATTCAATCCCCAGCACCAGAAGGGAGGAGGGGGGCGAAGGCTTATGAAACATCAGTCGTCTGTCACAGAATGACAATCATGATAACTTGTACCTACTCCTGGTTTTTGGCAAGACTCTCTCAACTGAAACTAAATCTCTCAAAGAATATAAATAATAATGCAGGAGCATGAGCAGGCATGGTGGTACAGGCCTGTAATCCCAGCAACTTGGAAGGCTGAGGCAAGAGGATCACAAGTTCAAGGACTGAGCAATTTAATGAGACAATCTCAAAATAAAGATGGGGTGGCTGGGGAATGTAGCTCAATGACAAAGCACCCTTGGGCTCAATCCCCAGTACCAAAATAAATCAAAAACAACAAACAGGAGACTGAAAGTATACAAACAGAACCCTGGTATCTCACCCTTACCACACAACTGAAAACAGTAAGACATCCTAACCAGCAGAGCCCAAAGCAGAGCCATCTTTTCCAGGCTCTGAATGCACTTTATCACCAATCCCATCAACTTTCTAGACATGAAACTCTAACTCTGGGCTATTAGTAGAAAAAGCACTGAGGTGGATTCCAGAATTTCTTGATGACATGGTTTATATATAAAAATGAAACCTGAGAAGGCATCACAATTGAGCTCCTACACTGCTTTCTGACTAAATTGGTAATTTAACACAACATACATGTCCAGTCATGCTGAAACACTGGTACTTGCCAGCATATTCTATATTCTCTCCTGCCTCCTACCTGAAACACATTATTCCCTCTCTTTACCATGTCCTCACTTCCATGTCTCCTGAGAAACTCTTACATTTCTGGATTACTGGAATCTTCTACTTGGTATTCCTCTGTGTGTCCCAAGCATATTAAGCCCTTGATAAATATTTACTTGTGCCTAAATGAAGCACTGAATGAAAAATTCTATAGAATTTGCTGGTAGAACAATTATATTAGATACTTAAAATGTGGCTTAAATAAATAAAAGTGTGGTTTAAATCATGCTTGACAGGAAATATTAAACTATATAGCCTTCAGTGTAGTCATTTAGCACCTAGTCTAATGCCATTAACAGCCTCCAAAAGTTACATTATGAACAGGGTGCAGTGGCACATGCCTATAATCTCAGTGGCTCGAGGCTGAGGCAGCACCATCACAAGTTCAAAGCCAGCCTCAGCAACTTGGTGAGGCCCTAAGCAACTGAGCGAGACACTGTCCCTAAATAAAAAATAAAAAGGGCTGAGGATGGGATTCTAGTTAAGCACCCCTGGGTTTAATCCCTGGTACCAAAAAAAAAAAAAAGTGACAATATGTCTGAGAGAGAGAAAGTTCCGTGATCCATTTTAGAATATAGTATTTAGCCAATCGTAGCTATTTTAATTACAGCATTCCCCTTTGTACACCCCAATCTGAAAATTAGCTAATCATGTAGGTTGTAACCCCAAGCTCCTCCAGTCAAAGCAGGGGCAGTATTGCATTAGAGACAAAAGCAGGCAGACTGCCCACCCAGGTGCACTTACTTACTGGCTTTCTTGGTTAGCTTGACCTTCTGCAGAAGTTTGCCTTGTCCATACTTTTCCAAGCATGCATCTGAGTCCTTGCAGTACTCCAATATTTCTAACATTGTGTAAAATGTTTTACAATACACAGATGAAATGCCATACTATCTACATCTAGAACTTCTTAAGAAGATTGAAATGATTTAACTCAGATATTTCAAATCAATTCATGCACTTTTACCAAAATCTCAATCTATATTGAGGTGTGTACATTTTCTGTAAAAGAATAAAGTAGGAAAATACTAACAGAGTTCTGATTGCATTACCGGTTACTACAGGTCAGGTTTTGCCTGATACCAGCATGCCTATAAGCTACAATCTCATCACATGTGATAAGAAACATGATAAAGGTCTCTCTTATAACTTAAGTATGAAACCCTCACTATGTTGCAATCTCAGTGATGTTACAGGTATTTCCAAAAATGATATACTTTCAACTGATATTCCACTATGGAACCGCTTACTTTCAGGATATGGCATTCTCCATCAAACTTAGACAAGCTGGGGAACTCCCATATGTCAGGATAGTTGTTATTTTTAATATATAAAAGAATAAATTACTCATTTCAGAATTCACTAAGCTCTATATTTGTTTTATGCTCTTTTCAATATGCTGTATTTCCCTACAAAAAATTTTTAAATTTTTAAAATGGCAAAACACATTGCAAAGGCTAAGTATTTTTCTTGTGATATCTTCCCTTCCCTCTTTTTTTTCCTCCCCTTTCCTGGTGCTAGGGATCAAAACTAGGGTCTCATACATACTATGTGAGCATTCTACCACTGAGTTATACTCACAGCCTCATGTGACACATTAAAGCACATCATAAAGGCAAGTTCTATTCTTTAGCTTTACAATTGCCCATGCTTACCAGAAAAAAAACCCTTCCCCACAACACATTTCTACTTGACAATCAAAGGAGGTTCTTGTATGTGTCTGTTGGGTTGTCTTTGGCTAATTAAGAGTTAAATAAGAAGCTCTAAGTCAAGAAAACTTAGTCCTTTAACAGATTTGAACAATAAACTAGCTCTTAGTATTCAAATGTTGGGGTTAATAAATGTACTGACGGAGCTGGGTGCCACTGGTGCATGTCTGTAATCCCAAAGGCTCAGGAGGCCGAGGCAGGATAATCATGAGTTCAAAGCCAGCCTCAGCAACTTAGCAAGGTCCTAAGCAACTCAGCAAGACCCTATCTCTAAATAAAAATACAAAGGACTGGGGATGTGGTTTAGTGGTTGAACACCTCTGGATTCAATCCCTGGTCCCAAATTAAAAAGACAAATGTACGATGGGACAGTCAAACCAAAACTAGAGGATGTTTATTTCTTTCTTTGCTATCTTTTGCTTTTGAATTTTTTTTTTTTTTTTTTTTTTTTTTTTTTTTTTTTTTTTTTTTGCGGTGCTGGGGATTGAACCCAGGGCCTTGTGCTTGTGAGGCAGGCACTCTACCAACTGAGCTATATCCCTAGACCTTAGAGGATGTTTTATAGCATGCATGACCTTGCAGGGTAAGTATTGATGGAGGGGCAAAACTCACAAAATGTGGTGTGCTATCATTAAAAAAACATGCCCTTTGTCAAACCTAAAACTGTGATACAGTTGTTAATAAACGAGGTAACAAGACCAACTGATAACAAATCTTGTTTTGTAGAGATAGTTTTATGAAAACAAAATTATTGCTACCAAGTTGAAAATAAAATATACTGTTTCTTATTTCCCTTAGTCACCATTATTTATAGGGAGCACCACATATACACAAGAGTCCAGTCTTTGAGTTTCAGGTTGTTAAGTGTTTTAGGATAAGAAAACAAAAACAGAGAGAGATTAAGTAAATGGATCCAGGAAGACACAAAGACAATAGACATAACCAGGAACAAAGTCCCTCCCCTAACCCCACAAAGAAATTACCATAGCATATATATGAATTATATAGCATACTTCTCCCCCTCTCCTGTCTCTTTCTTTCTTACCCCCTCCCCCACCCTTCTCCCTCTCATGGGAAATGTTCTTCACAGGATTCAGCTATCCTTGCACTATCGTCACTATTTTATCATTCTTTTGTTTAAGCATGAAAGCAAAAGATCAAAGTCTAAGAACGAGCAGTTTTTAAAGCTATGACATCTTTTCAAGGATACTATCAGAGGGCATAAGAACTTCAGCAGTGACAAATGGCTCAACTAAACCCTTATAAGTGTAATTATGACCCAAATTCAACCAAAAGCTACTTTGGAAAATCATGGAAGAAATTTGTAAAAGACCAAAAGGATAATTCTTAAAAATTAGGAACAAGGGTATTTACCCCACGTCTTTTCTAGTGAATCATACAGTTAGAAGAAAGGTTACTATTCATAAAAAAATGAAACCTTAACCTAAAAGGAGTCACTTGGAACCAGCACTTCATTTGCTACTAAAACCTTTAGGTTTCATTCAAAGGCAACTCAAGTGGTGGGATGCACCTGGGTCTCAATCCCCACTCCCTACACTGCTCACGACAATAAATGAGCCTCAATTGTTTAAAAACTGAACAGTGGAGAACTTCATTTAAAAAAAAAAAAAAAATATATATATATATATATATACATTATTTTATCTGAATCACTGCAACTCTAGGTAAGATATAACTCTAAAGTAATTCCACAGGTTACTGAAGACTAGCTAAAATATTATATGCCCATCATTTATAGAAAAACAAAATTTAAATACATCCTCTCAAAACGAAGATAGTTCTCTAAATTGTTTTTTTAGAAAATATCTGCAAATAGGCAATTGATTCTCAAAAATTTTTATACCTGCTAACCCAGTAGTAATTCCAGTTCTGTAATGTACTTATTTAAAACTAGAGAAAAAAAGTTCATGTATAAATCAAAATATAAATCAAATACTTAAAAGTTTCAAACAACCTAACTGTTCCAACATAAAGCAATAATTGACAAACTGTACGTCCACTTGATGATTTGGTATGTAGTCATTTAAAACTATCAAACATGTGATGTTAATAAATGGCATGGAAGTAGTTAAATAGAAAACAGTATGCATAGTATAATTAGAATTGTGCTTACAGTAAAAAAGAAACAAACCACAAGCACAACCTAATGAACAGATATTAAGGCTGGGAGGAAAGATAATATAGTTTAATGTTTCTTTAATAGGGCATACAGCTTACAAATTCTTTTAAAGTTCTATTACTTAGATACTTTGAATGAACCCCAAGGAGGCACTCAGTTTAGAGCCTTGACTCTTTTTTATTATTAATTTTTTATTTGTTCTAATTAGTTGTACATGACAATAGAATGCATTTATACATTTTGATAACTCATACATAAATGGAGTATAATTTCTCATTTTTCTGATTGTACATATTGTAGGATCACATCGGTCATGCAATCATACATGTGAATGAGGTAATAATTTCTCTTTCACTCTACTAGGTTCCTTCCCCCATAGTTCCCCTCCCTCCACTCCCCTCTACCTAATATAAAGTAACTCTATTCTTCCTTAGCATCCACCCTGCCCTTACTATGAATTAGCATCCGCATATCAGCAAAAACATTCAGCCCTTGGCTTTCTGGGTTTGGCTATTTTGCTTAGCATGATATTCTCCAACTCTATCCATTTACCAGCAAATGCCATAATTACACTCTTCTTTAAAGCTGAGTAATATTCCATCATGTGTGTGTGTGTATGTGTGTGTGTGTGTGTGTGTATGGATAGAGAAATATATCACATTTTCTTTATCCATTCATCTGTTGAAGGGCACCTAGGTTGGTTCCAAAGTTTAGTTATTGTAAGTTGAGGTGCTATGAACATTGATGTGGCTGTGTCACTGTAGTATGCTGATTTTAAGTCCTTTGGGTATAAACCGAGGAGTGAGATAGCTGGGTCAAATGGCGGTTCCATTACAAGTTTTCTGAGGAATCTCCATACTGTTCTCCATAACGGTTGCAGCATTTGCATTCCCACCAGCAATGTATGAGTGCACCTTTTCCCCAATATCCTCACCAATACTTATTGTTGCTTGTATTCTTGATAATTGCCATTCTGACTAGAGTGAGATGAAATCTTAGAGCAGTTTTGATTTGCATTTCTCTAATTGCTCGAGATGTTGAACATTTTTTCATATTTTTTGATTGAATGTATATATTCTGGGAAGTGTCTGTGCAGTTCCTTAGCCCATTTACTGATTAGGTTATTTGTTTTTTTTTTTTTTTTTTTTTTTTTTTTTTTGAGTTCTTTATATATCCTAGAGATTAATGCCTTATCTGAGATACATGTGGTAAAGATTTTCTCCCAATCTGTAGGCTCCCTCTTCACATTATTGTTTCTTTTTCTGAGAAAAAGGTTTTTAGTTTGAATCCATCCCATTTATTGATTCTTGATTTTACCTCATAGGCAAAGACATTCACAGACTGAAGGTGAAAGAATGGGAAAAAATATATCACTCATATGGATTGAGTAAACAAGCAGGGGTTTCCATCCTCATTTCAGATAAAGTGGACTTCAAGTCAAAGTTAAGCAGAAGAAACAAAGGACATTTCATTCTACTGAAGGGAATTAAACATCAGCAAAACATAATCACTGTAAATATTTATGCTCCAAATAATTCAGCACCTATGTACATAAAACAAACCCTTCTCAATTTCAAGAATAAAATAGACCACAACACAATAATACTGGGTGACTTTAACATACCTCTCTCACTACTGGACAGATCTTCTAAACAAAAACTAAATAAAGAAACTATTTCATCCATCAACGAGCGATACACTTTTTTCTTGGCAGCACATGGATCCTTCTCTAAAACAGACCATAACATGTCACAAAGCAACTCTTAGTAAATTAAAAAAAAAAAAAATGGAGATAATATCCTGTCTTCTATCAGGTCATAATGGACTGAAATCAGAAATCAACAAAATAGAAAATAGAAGCTACTCTAACACATGGAGAATACATAATATACTATTGAATGATGACTGGACAGAAGAAGAAATCAAGGATGAAATTTAAAAATACTTAGAGGTAAATGAGAATACTGATACAACATACCAAAATCTCTGGGACACTATAAAGGCAGTACTAAGAGGAAAGTTGACTGCGTTGACTCATTTTTTATTGAACCCAGGGCCTCCTGTATGCTAAGCAAGCACTCTACCACTGAGTTACATCTCCAGCCCTGGCCATCTATTCTTAACATGTCTGTGTTCATTAGTATTTCTTAAACTACAGATCTTCAATGTAACTATAAAGAAGATACATTTACTTATACTTATCATACCTCTATAAAACAAAATTTTAAATTACAAGCCAGGTTTCTCTCTCTCTCTCTCTCTCTCTCTCTCTCTCTCTCTCTCTCTCTCTCTCTCTCTCTCTTTACTGGGGATTGGATGCAATAGTGCTTAACCACTAACTTACATCCCCAGACCTTTTTATTTTTCATTTCATACAGGGTCTCACTAAATTAATTAGGAACTAAATTGCTGAGGCTGGCCTTGAACTTGAAATCTTCCTGCCACAGTCTCCTGAGTACCTGGAATTGATTACAGGCATGGGCCTCCATAAATAGCCAAGCCAGGTTTATTTCAATGTTTATAAATGCACAATTTTTAAAAATCATAACACATGTAATTACTATACCAAATCTACTTCTGTGACTACTCTAAGCATAGACAAAATAAGCTCTTAGCACACTTAAGGAATTCATCTCTATTCTAAAAATATTTTCCTAATCATTTATTTATAATAATGCACCAAAATAGCTGGAGCCCATAATAAAAAAACTTCTTATAGAGGAATGTATATACCTAATATTAAAATAGTACAAATTTAAATAAGAAATACTTTGGTAGGCACAGTTGGGCACACCTGTATTCCCAGTGACTCAGGAGGCTGAGGCAGGAATATCACAAGTTCTCAGACTTATCAAGGCACTTAACAGAATAGAGTCCCTGTCTTAAAAAAAAATAAAAAGGACAGAGGATGTATCTTAGTGGTAGAGTACCCCTCGGTTCAACTCCTAGAACTAAAACAAATATTTTATTGCTAAAGTTTCTCCTAAAAAAAAAATTTAAAAAATTAGGACTAATTAAATTACTTGAGGACTATTTTAATAAGACTTGTCTCTTTCCAATGAAAGGAACAATCAAGCCTCCATTCACAGCATATAATCATCAGCCCCACTGCTGGATGGGTATTTCTCAAAAGGTGGTCTCCACAGACCTATCAGATGATTTGATCACATACACTTCCCAAATTAATTACTATTTGCACAGAAATACCACAAAAGAGTTCTGTGCTAGCAGAATGGTATTGTTATTTCTCTTAAGTAAGACTCAGTTAATGGGATGTTGTCTTAGCAAAGTTATTTTTACTTCATTTCTGTTATAGTTTACTTTTTGTTCAATATTTATTTTTATTGTTACTATTGTGTTGCATTATTTATTTAAGATCAATGGTTCAAAAACCATTCAAAGAGGAGGCCAAAATTAGAGGAGCATAATTCAAAATTACAACCCTCATGGCAAAAACAATTTACACAACTGTGGTATAAAGGTTCTAAAACCCAAAATAATGTTTGTGACAATGCTCAGAAAGCAGAATGAGCTACTACAAACCCCCTTTATCAAATTACAATATGCAGAAGATTAGCATGGTGTCCCATGCCTGTTATCCCAGCAACTTGCCAGGCTAGACTCCAATTTACTTGGGAGGCCAAGGCAGGAGGATCACATTCAAGGCTAGCCTCAGCAACATAAGAAGTCCCTAAGCAACTCGGCAAGACCCGGTCTCAAAAGAAAAAATAAAAAAGGCTAGGGATATAGCTCAATAGTTAAGTGCCCCTGGGTTCAATTCCTAGTAAAGGGGGAAAAAATATTACACCAAGTGGCCTTGTGTAATATAAATGGTATGTGATAGGGCCATTCCACCCGCTTATGTATATACTATAAAAATCTAGCCAGGTGCAGTAGCACATGCCTGTAATCCCAGTAGCTCAGGAGGCTGAGGCAGGCAGATCAAGTGTTCAAAGTCAGCCTCAGCAAAATTGAGGTGCGAAAGTAACTCAGTGAGACCCTGTCTCTAAATAAAATACAAATGGCTGGGGATGTGGTTCAGTGGTCCCCTGAGTTCAATCCCTGGTACCAAAAAACAAAACAAAACAAAAAATCTTTATGGAGATGTCTATCATATAGTACCAATCCAGGGGAAAAGTACTCAATGATTTTTTTGTTCTATTTATGAATGAAAAGCCATGCAACAAAAGAATTTTTCATTTAGTCTGTATACGATATAGAATCAAAAGCAGCAGCAGTATGTACTGCTCATGGAATCCAAGTTGCCAAACACTCACTCAGTCTGTACTTGTAGTAAATAAAGTCAACTGTGATCTACGTACAGATGTCAACATTTGATTATCATTACCACAGTTGTGCAGGAGTATTCATATCACTTAAATAATAGGGACTGAGGTTGTGGCTCAGTGGTACAGTGCTTGCTTATTAGCACATGTGAGGCACTGGGTTCGATCCTTAGCACCACATTAAGAATAAAACAAAATAAAGATATTGTATCCATCTACAACTAAAAAATTATTTTAAAAAATAATAAATCCATAATAATTTCTTCACAAATGACCTTCTTTACAGTTAGGACATTATATTTTATTACATGTATAGGTAGATTACACATGTCTATAAATTTCATTCAATAAATTAAAGCAAGAATTATAAAACATGCTACTAAAAATCATTTAGATCCGAAAGTGTTTAGAACCAGTAGTATATCATAGTAAATGTTAAAAAAATAAATAAATAAAAAAGAACCAACAGTATAAAGTTCTTCAGGGCTACTTATATGTATTGACAAGCTTTCTCAAAAGGTGTCTTTGTAAAGGTTGTACCAATTTGTATTCTCACAACAGCACTAATAAGACAATGTCAGAGCTTCTTAATTATCTAAAGGTTACTTTTTTGCTTATAAATAAAAAGTTTTTTCATATTTACTAGAATTTATATTTCTATTTAAGTGAACTATTATTGTGATTCATTGCCAGTTTTGGAGTATCTGGGTTCTTTGGTTGGTTGGCTTTCTTTTTTCTTGTCTTTCTTCTTCATTTTGTGGTACTGGGGACTGAGTTACATCCCTAGCCTTTTTTATTTTGACACAGGGTCTTCCTAAGTTGCCCAGGTCAGCATCCAATTTATGATCCTCCTGCCTTTATCTTCCCAAATTGCTGGGGCAACAAGCGTGTACTGCCACGTTCAGCCTTTTGTCTTGTCTGTCTCTGTCTCTCTCTCTGATGCTGGAAATGGAACTAAGGGCACACATGCTAGGCAAGCACACTACCACTGAGCTGAATCCCCAACTCCAGTGTTTCTCATTTCTAAATGAAAGGTATCTTTCTCTATTGAAGATCTTATATGGTGAAGATTTAGGCCTCTCCAAAATTATTAATAGTCAAGGTTAACCCCAGAGAAACCCCAGAGGCCTGAGATTTCTCCTTTGAAGATCTCTTTTTTCCTCCCTTAGAGGATCTCAGTCCAATTTATCTACAATGAGATTCCTAATTTTCATTCTGGATTACATCTTGAAGACCATCCATCTTGAAGACCAGCAGAATCTTAGCAGTAACGTATGCTTTGGGACAGGTTTAGAAAATGTAGTAAATCTCAAAATGTTCAGGAACATCAGAACACTGAATGCTCTATAATTCAGACTTTTTACCCTAATTTTTTTTGTTTCTTCCACTGATAATCACTGAATAAATGAAATAATTTCAAACAAATCATATAAATTTGTTTCCTTAAAAGGCATAAAAGAATTTTAAATAATTTTCAGCTTCCCAATGACTTTTTAAAAATTATTATTAGATAAAAGTATAAAAAGAAACTTTATTTACTTATTTAATTATATGGTACCAGTGATTAAACCCAGGAGCACTCAACCATTGAGCCATATTTCCAGACCTTTTTATTTTTTATTATGAACAAGGTCTCTCTAAATTGTTTAGGGCCTTGCTAAGTTGCTAAGACTGGCTTTGAACTTAGGATCCTCCTGCCTTAACCTCCAGAGCCACTGGGATTACAGGCATGTGCCACTGTGCCCAAATTATAAAGAGAAATTTAGATACTTAATTCACAAAATTGTTACCCCAGTGTAAAAGAGAAACATTATTGGCATTATAAGAACTGATAGAAAATTTTCTCAAGTCTAAAAAATGTTCATAGTCTTTCTACAAAAGTTATAAAGAATACGAGTTTAAACAGTCAATTACTCCAAAATATACGGTTAGACTCTGTTAACATACTCCATTTTAAATTATTTAAATGATCCCACTTTATGTGTTTAATATTTTATTAAGGAATGCTAATAAATCATTTTAGAGTTCTAGCTTTCAGTCTGCCTTCCTCTTTCCTAAAGATTCACTCGTGCTCAGCCCTATCATCAAGACATGAATTGTTTCAACTGGACATATAGTTCCAAGAAAGATGTTCCAATTCCCTATCTTTCCCTCTTACCCGGATTATTTCCTTAAACAGACAAAATTAAGAGGATAAGGGTTAAACACTGATTAATAGGTAATGAGTTATAGTTAGATTGGAGCAAGAAGCACTGGAGTTATATTGCACAGTACTATATTAATATATACAATTTTTAAGTTTTTGTGTATCAGTTAAAAATAAAAAATAATTACTAGGACAAAAACTTACCTTACTACCAATATCTAATACATATTATAGTGACCTTCGCTAGCCTTTGAAGATTTAGCTGAGAGAATTCTCTTACATAATAAAACAGTACTTACTTTCTGATTTTAAACATTTGTTTAAAATAATACATAAAGAGAAAAATACTCAACACATTAACTGAAGGGTTCAATGAATTACTGTAAAGCAAACATCTGTTACAGCAAACTGCCATCCAGGGCAAGGAATGAAACATTGCCAGCATCTCAGGGACTCCGTGATGTCCCATGAGGATGGCAGCCACCCACCAACCTCCCACGCCAACCTGACTTCTGTAGTAAGGCTTTTACTGCTGTTTAACCATTTTAGGTCACAGTACAGGAGTGAAGCAAATATCTAAATAATTTTGGCTAATTGGACACACTTTTTCTTTTCTTCTTCCTCTTTTTTTCAGTACTGGGGATTGTTGAATCCAAGGCCTCACTTGTGTTAGGCAAGTGGTCAACCACTGAGTTACATCCCCAGTCCTTTTCATTTTCTATTTTGAGACAGGGTCTCACTAAATTGCCCAGGCTCGCCTCAAACTTGCAAGCATTCTGCCTAAGACTACCAGGTAGCCAGCATTATAGACATTCACCACTATTCCAAGACTCACTGGACACATTTTGCACCTATCATTCAGATACATATTTTAGACAAAAGTCTCATTGTCTTGGATAACTGCTTCTGTTTCTTACACCAGTAGCAATAGAAATAGTAGACTGTAGGGTATGTGCTATTGAATGTCAACAAATCTTTCTCCCACTTATTTCTGGTTCTTGTTTATAAGTGACATCATGATAATCAGGGATGACTGTGAAGCAAAGGGTACCCACAAGTAACTGCTGTGAGAGTGAGTCAGGAGCCAAATTGTACAAGTGTGTGGTGGTGCTGGTGAGTAACCAACAGCCCTCACATCTAGGAACTGAACCAGTGCCAGAAAGCCATCTGGATAGCAAACAGTAACACGAGAAGAATTTTAAATAGCTTACAGCTGTAGAAAAAGCATTTACTCCCAGCTCTGGACCTTTTAGTTATTTTTGTCTGCTGTCATTTTGAAAATAAGTTATAATACATAAAAATTAAAAGAGCATTCTATAAAAGCTGGCATTTCTCCCAAGCCATTTCAGGATTACTCCTTTGCACATTGGTTTAAATTTATTCTGTGCATGTATTTATTGTTTGCTTATCTGTTTTAAATCTTTTCCTTGGAGACCAATTGTCCTCCCAAGCTATCCAGCCATGAATGACAAAATGCTTCTGTGAGTAGCTTCCATTTCTTCCTTACTACTGACAGTAAACAGAGGCAACAGGGTGGAGACTGGGAAGATTGTAGAAGTATTTGTCCTTGATTTCACTATATATCTTCTCTAGAGGACATGGTAGGCCAGGAGAAGCAAGCTGACAGTGTCATTTCAGTGCTAGGCCTTGATCAAAGAGGAAGAAAGGGCTGGACACAGTGTGGCACATGCCAGTAATCCCAGTGATTCGGGAGGCTGAGGCAGGAGGATCACAAATTTGAAGTCAGCTTCAGCAACTTAGCAAGACCCTATCTCAAAATAAAAAAATATAAAGGACTAGGGATGTAGCTCAGTGGAAAAGCAACCCTGGGTTCAATCCCCAATACCCAAAAAAAGGGAGAAAGCTGCGTAAGAACAAAAAGGGGAAAATGATTGGCCTTAAAGTTGCTGAATATATACTAAAGTATACAGTGTGTTTCAGACACCACATCACACACTTACATTTGAATCTGGAGGTAAGGAGATTTCAAAACTAAAACACTAAAGCTGGGCTTTTTGGCGTATGTCTATAATTCCAGTGGTTTAGGAAGCTGAGGCAGGAGGATCGGAAGTTCAAGGCCAGCCTCAGCAATCTAGCAAGGCCCAAAACAACTCAGTGAGACCCTGCCTTAAAAACAAAAAATAAATGTAGCTCAGGGGGCAAAGTACCCAGTACCAAAGCAAAAACAAAAACAAACAAACAAAAGAATACAAGTATAAGAAGTTTGCATCTAGCCTACACCAGAGCACATGGGTCTCCTGAGAAAGATGAGTGGGAGGCATGTCTGCTCTTCTTCATTCACATGATGCTCCACCTTAGACTGCTCGAGGGAATGAAAGACAGCCTTGGGTATTTCTTATAGCAACTAAAAATGGACTAGCACACTTACCTCAAGACTTAAGCAGCACCACAGTATTGCTTTCATGAAACTGCCTCATGGTCTCACTGCCCTAGCCTATGACCTGGGCATAATGGGATGAGTACTGAGTTACATGGAGTATAATAATTCATCTCTTATCCCTATGTCTAGCATCCCCAACAATCTGTATTTATATTTATGCTTTAAATTTAGGTTTTGGATTATACCCTGTGTTTAATTTATAGCATTACACTACAGTTTAATAAATCATATTTTTGTTTCAAAACCTCAAATAGAGAATTCTTTTAAAAACAACATAATTTTTGTGTCTCCTTCTAATTCTTAAAACATCACGTCAAATGTTGCCTTGTTGGGGAGTAAGGTCTTCTTTTTACTCATTCTTACCACCCACACTGCTCATTTTCACAAATGAACTGTTGACTAAGAAGGCAAATAAACTAGAAAATAACATTAGCATCGATTTCATACCAGTAATATAAAAGCTAAACAATTTAAAATGTTTCCAGATTGAATATAGCTATTAAAACCAATTTATACTTTTTTCTCTTGATTTTTTTTTTCTTGAAGCAAGAGCTATCGTTACAAGTTCACTTTACACTTACTTGACTTTACTTTTTAGCTTTAAAACTGATCCCGTCTGGAAACTGCAGGGATACTCTCAAAGGAATAAAAATCTATTAGATGAAAAAACATTAGTAATGAAAAAAGCTTTAAAAAATCTAAAAATAGCTAATAGTATTAAACGTAGCTCAAAAAGACTTGTAGGAATATAATAAAGGGCTGGGCTGGGGCTGGGGGTGTGGTTCAGTGGCAGAGTGGTTGCCTAGCATGTGCAAGGTTCTGGGTTCAATCGCTAGCAATAAAAAACCAAAACAAAACAAAAAAACCAAAACACCTGGCATGCTTTTAAACAGTCTCAAACTACTTCTGCACTCTTCCCTACATGAGTGAAATGCATGCTCCATCTCCTTGAATAGGGCTCTGTAACTACTTAGCCAGGAGCATACAACCGAGACAATGTTCTATAAATTTCTAGGTCCAGGATTAAGAAGTTGCAACTTCCCTTTGCTCTCTTAAGACAATCACTTATGAGAATGCTCACTCTTAAACAGCAGCTACCACCCAGTAAGGATCAGGACACACAGAAAGGTCATGAGTAGGTGTTTTGACCAATCCCAGCTGACTGCCAACACCAACAGCCAGCTTTCTGAGTGAAAAGGTCTTCTTGATTTCATCTAGCAGACTTCAAGTTTCTACCATTAAGGCCCCAGACATCATGGGCCAAAGATGAACCAATCCTGCTGTGCCCCATATAAATCCCTGACCTCAGAGCCAAGCCAAACAAAATGGATATTTTACATGACTATGTTTTAGGGTGTCTGTTAAAACAACAAACTGCAGCATGATCTGAGATTGAGATCAAATTATGTAATTAGTACAGTCAAAAGTTAACTGCTTCTTTTTAAAAAAATGCACACTTGCATACATGTGCCTAATATATTTTACTCAACAACAATTCTTTTTTTTTTTTTTTTTGATACTAGAGATTGAACCCAGGAGCACTTAACCACTGAGACACATTTCCCAGCCCTTTTTTAAAAAAATTTTGAGATAGGGTCTCGCTAAGTTGCTTAGGGCCTCACTAAATTGCTGAGGCTGGCTTTGAACTTGTGATGCTACTGCCTCAGCCTCCTGAGCCACTGGGATTATGGGTATGCACCACCATGCCCAGTTCAATAGGAATTCTTATAAGAAATATTTTTTAGCCAGGTGCAGTGACATAAGCCTGTATTACCAGCTACTGTAAAGGCTAAGGCAGGAGGACTGTAAGTATGAGGTCAGCCTGGGTGATGTAGCAAGACCCTGTGTCAAAATAAAATTTTTTAAAGGATTAGTGATGTAACTCAATGCTAGAGCACTTGCCTAGGATGCACAAGACCTTGGGTTCAAACCCCAGCATATCACCAAACAAGAAAATCTCTGAAGTTAGAATTACTCAATCCAAATTCTACTGAAATTTGCATAGAATGAAAACTAACTTATAAAAACTAAGAATTGTTACTCTACTCTTTAAAAGCTGCTATCTTTTCCAAAGAAAAAGACAATGTATATGAGTTTCTAAAATGTATTAAAAAAAAAAAAAATCAAACTTCCATTACCTGACTTTGGTTTACTCAATTTTAGACACAAAACCGTTTCAAGAGCCAGGCATGATGTTGCATGCCTGTAATCCCAACCCCAGTTGCAGTTGCAGGAAGATTGCAAATTCAAGGATTGCAAGTTCAATCCTTAGATTGACCCATAGATCTCATTCAAAACTGAACTGGAACACAGTGAATAGAAACACTTTCCCTGTGTATTTTAAATCTATTATTTTTTTTTTTTTTGGTACTGGAGATTGAACCCAGATGTGCTTTACCACTGAGCCATATCACCAGTCCTTTTTATTTTTTTTATTTAGAGACAGGATCTTGCTAAGTTGCTTAGAATCTCACTAAGTTGCTGAGGCTGGCTCTGAATGTGTGATCCTTCTGCCTCAGCCTCCCAATCCGCTGGGATTATATGCATGCACCACAGCACCTGGTTATGTCTTTTAAATTTAATCACTAAGGAAGAATGTGTGATTATAAGACTCGGAGTGTAAATCACTTATCTTATACATTTGAAACTGAGACCTACAGAAACATGATCACTATAGCAAGGTCACTCTGGCAGAGACTGCTTTCTTTTTCCACAGTAAAAGAACTGTGGCTTGAGCACTTGGCAGACTACACATTCCAACTTCTTGTGCAGTTAGAAGTAACCTCGTACTAAATTCTCTTCACTGGAATATGGGGTGGAAATGACCCATGCCACTTCAAGTTAGGGTTTTTAAGAAATGTGGTGTGCAGCCCAGTGCAGTGGCACACTCCTAAAATCCTAGCGACTCTGGAGGCTGAGGCAGGAGAATCACAATGTCAAGGACAGTCTCAGCAAATCAGCTATGCCCTAAGTAACTTAGTGAGACCCTGTCTCAAAAAAGGCTGGGATGTGGCTCACTGACAAAGTACGTCTGGGTTCAATCCCCAGTACCAAAAAAAAAAGAAATGGGGTATGCAACCTGCACCATCTCATTCCTCTTCCACTGGTCACAGAAGATGACAGTCACAAGATTGGGGGAAAAAAAATAGCAGAGAACCTCCCACCAAGGAGGACCATACACCATAATTCTTCATGAGTAAGTAGACATCTGTTTTGCTAAGCCTTTTTTTTTTTTTTGGCGGGGTACTCTACACTGAGCTACATCCCGAGCCCTTTTTAATTTTGAGAAAGAATCTCGTTAAGTTTCTTCTTAGCATCTTCTGCTAGAATTTTTGTTATTTTCACAAACAATTATATAGGCACAATGCATATGAATTCTACTTAAAGGAAGAGATTAAATGAGATAGGTAATGAGAAAGAACATATGCAAAAATCTGAGAAATAGTACTGATTTGAGGAATTCAAAGGTTATTAGGTTCTAATAACAGAGAGAGACAAAGAATAAGGGCAAAATGGAACTGGAGATTTTTATAAGTTCCACCGTGAAAATGAATATAAAAAAGCTAGATATGGTAGCACAATGCCTATAACCCCAGCAACTCAGGAGGTTGAGGCAGGAAAATTCCAAATTCTAGGCCAGTCTCAGCAATTTAGCCAGACCCTCAATAACTTAGTGAAACCCTGTCTCAAAACAAAACATAAAAAGGACTGGGAGGGCTGGGGAGATAGCTCAGCTGGTAGAGTGCTTGCCTTGCAAGCACAAGGCCCTGAGTTTGATCCCCAGTACCGCCAAAAAAAAAAAAAAAAAAAAAAAAAAGGACTGGGAATATAGCTCAGTGGCAGTGTTTGCTTGGCATAACAAGGCTCTGGGTTAAATCCCAAGAAATGCAAAAACAAAAACAAAACACAAAATACATACACACACACACACACACACACACTATATTATGCAGAAAACTAGTACTCTGGGCTGGGGATATAGCTCAGTTGGTAGAGTGCTTGCCTCGCAAGCACAAGGCCCTGGGTTCAATCCCCAGCACCGCAAAAAAAAAACTAGTACTCTTAGAGTTGGGCATGTAGCTCAGTGGTAAAGCACTTGCAATGTATGTGTAAGGCCCTGCATTTGACTCTGGCACCATAAAACAAGCAAAAAAAAAAAAAAAAAAAGACTAGTAATCTTCCACATAATTCTATAGTTAATACTTATGGTACTACTAAACATGCTTTTATTTTGGAAAACTGTACTGAGAACAATAAGGCAGCCATTTATATTGCCCTTTATGTACTACTTCCTCTATCATGTGGCAGTCAAAAGGCTGAGATGCTTACAGAAAAAAAAAAAAAAAACAGTTTTGAAAGGTCATGCTATGCAGACAGCAGAATTTCTTTCACAATATCCTTACTGTCTATGACAAGGCTGTATGATAATCTGACCACAGTTATTTTCTGAGTAAAAGCATCGTATTATCAAAGGACCAGAAACTGTAGGCACTCTACAATATCATCTTTATGAACATTATTTCTAACTACATAAACATCCAATACATATTAATGAAAAAGAACCCCAGGGCAAGAAAAAGAACTAGAGGAAGAGGAACTAGTAAATGGAAGGCAAGTTTAAACTATCCCACTGTTTCTTCATAGAGTTCATAGAACATGATAACACATTTTTAAATAAAACTTTTGCAAGTTAAAACATATCATTGGGCCCAGCATGGTGGCACATGCCTTTAATCCCAGCAACTTAAGAGGCTGAGGCAGGAGGAACATGAGTTCAAAGCCAGCCTCAGCAACTTAGTGAGGCCTTGTCTCTAAATAAAATATAAAAAAAGAGCTTGGGCTGGATGTGGTGGTGCATGCCTATAATTCCAGAGGTTCAGGAGGCTGAGGCAAGAGGATGGAGAGTTCAAAGTCAATCTCAGCAAAAGTAAGCCGCTAAGCAAATCAGTGAGACCCTATCTCTAAATAAAATACAAAATAAGACTGGGGATGTGGTTCAGTGGTTGAATGCTCCCCTATGGGGGAAAACTGCCATACCCCAGATCTGCACTGCTACAGGGGAAGATACATGAACAACATGAAAAAATAAGGGAAGAAAATTATCCAAATAAACCTAGATTCTATATTAATAGAATCCAGTGACAGCATGGTAGAAGAAATGTCAGAAAAGGAGTTCAGAATATACATTATTAAAATGATTTGTGAAGCAAAGGATGAGATAAGAGAGCAAATGCAGGCAATGAATGATCACTCCAATAAGCAGTTGAAAGAGCAACTGCAGGAAGGAAAAGATCATTTCAAAGAGAAAGAGACCCTCCAAAAAAAAAAAAAAAAAAAAAAAAAACAAATGGAAATCCTTGAAATGAAGGAAACAATAAACCAAATAAAAAACTCAATGGAAAGCATCACCAACAGATTAGACCACTTGGAAGACAGAACCTCAGACAATGAAGACAAAATATTTGATCTTGAAAATAAAGTTGCCCAAACAGAGAAGATGATAAGAAATCATGAACAGAATATCCAAGAACTATGGGACATCATGAAAAGACCAAATTTAAGAATTATTGGGATTGAGGAAGGCACAGAGATACAAACCAAAGGAATGAACAGCTTATTCAATGAAATAATATCAGAAAATTTCCCAAACCTGAAGAAAGAAATGGAAAATCAAATACAAAAGGCTTACAGAACACCAAATGCACAAAATCACAACAGATCCACACCAAGGCACATTATAATAAAAATGCCTAACATACAAAATAAAGATATAATTTTGAAGGCTGCAAGAGAAAAGCATCAGTTTACAATATAGGGGAAACCAATACGGATATCAGCAGATTTCTCAGTCCAGACTCTAAAAGCTAGAAGGGTTTGTAAAGACATATTTTAAGCTCTGAAAGAACATGACTGCCAACCAAGAATCCTATACCCAGCAAAACTAACCTTCAGATTTGAAGACAAAATCCTTCCATGATAAACAAAAGTTAAAAGAATTTACAAACAGCCTGTGCTACAGAATATTCTCAAAATATTCCATGAGGAGGAAATGAGAAACAACAATGTAGGTCAGCAAAGGGAGGAACTACCTTAAAGGAAAAACCAATCAAAGGAGAAACCAGGTCAAGTTTAAAACCAAAAATAAGCCAAAATGACTGGGAATACAAATCATAGCTCAATAAGAACCCTGAATGTTAATGGCATAAACTCATCAATCAGAAGACACAGACTGGCAAATTGGATTAAAAAGAAAGACCCAGTAATAAGCTGTCTTCAAGAGACTCATCTCATAAAAAAAGACATCCACAGACTAAAGGTAAAAGTATGGGAAAAAATATACTATGCTCACGGATTTAGAAAAAAGTGGGAGTTTCCATCCTTATATCAGATAAAGCGGACTTCAGGCCAAAGTTAGTGAGAAGGAATAAGGAAGGACATTTCATATTGCTTAAGGGAACCATAAGTCAGGTAGACATAACAATCAAAAATATTCGTGCCCCAAACAACAGCACATCCATGCACATCAAACAAATCCTTCTCAATTCCAGGAATCAAATAGACCACAACACAGTAATTACTAGGTGACTTTAACACACCTCTCTCACCACTGGATAGATCTTACAAACAAAAACTAAACAAAGAAACCACAGAACTCAATAACTCTATCAATAACTTAGACTTAACAGACATATATAGAATATTCCATCCATCAACAAGTGAATTCACTTTCTTCTCAGCTGCACATGAAAATAGACCATATGTTATGCCACAAAGCAGCCCTTAGTAAATGTAAAAAAATAGAGACACTACCTTGTGTTCTATCAAATCATAATGGAATGAAATTAGAAATCAATAACAAAATAAAAAACAAATTACTCCAACACCTGGAGACTAAATAATATGCTAGTGAATGAAGCACGGATAACAGAAAACATCAGGATAAAAAAATATCCTTAGAGGTAAATGAGAACGACGATACAACATATCAAAATCTCTAGGACACTATGAAAGCAATACTAAGAGGAAAATTCATTGCATGGAGCATTCAAGAAAAGAAAAAATTCACTGCATTCAAGAAAAGAATAAAAAGTCAACAACTAAAGGACCTAACATTATAACTCAAAGTCTTAGAAAAAGAAAACAGCAACTCAGTGAGACCTGGTCTCTAATAAAACACAAAATAGAGTTGGAGATGTGGCTCAGTGGTTGATTGACCCTGGGTTCAATCCTCAGTACTCCCCCCGCCAAATAAAGACTTAGAATCTAACCAATATTCACATTTTCCTTCTTCATTTAACTTATGGAAAAATAATAAAAGAAATTAAAAATATAAAATTGACACCTCAAAATGATAGTCCCCATTTCATTCTTTTAGGAAAATAGCATTACGAATTTTTTAAAAGTGTCGTTTTCATGTATGACTTTTTTAGATTAGAAGATACACTACAAAGAAAGGTTGAACAAAAACTATTAATCTAAACGGACAAAATTAAAATTTTACACTTTATATGATATTTAATTTCTTCACAACTCTACACATTTTAAATATAGGTTGAAAAGCCAGATATTATGACACACGCCTGTCCATAATCCCAGCTACTTAGGAGGCAGAGGCAAAAGGAGCACAAATTCGAGGTTGTTCTGAGCAATTGAATATGACCCTATCTCAAAATAAAATAAAAAGGACTGGGAATATAGATCCATGGCAGATTGCTTGCCTATCATATTTCAGGCCCTAGGTTCAATCCCCAGTACTGAAAAGGATAAAATGGGAGAAAATATTTGCAAGTCATATCTGATAAAAGACATAAATATTCTGGAATATATTAAAATGGGTAAATTTTACAAGCATATGAATTATCATATGCAAAATTAGAACACAAACCAAATTCTATCACCATCTTAAAGTGTATATGTGAGTTGGTTTTAGTATATGCACAGAGCTGTGTGATCATAACCACAATCAATTTTAGAACATTTTCATCACCCTGAACTGGGACCCCATATACTTCAATAGTTTCTGATTACAAAAATCTTAACATTCGGGATTAAGTATAAAGCTCAGTGGTAGAGCATTTTACTAGCATTTGTGAAGCCCTGGGTTCATTCCCCCCAAAAAATAAAATAAAAATCTGAATATAAAATAATGATATCAGGGCACTTGTATGTTTTGCATGCTCCATAGCTGATTCTGACTTGCAGTCATGACTAAGGAACATTGTGATAGGTGCTCTAAAAACATTTAGATGGATAGGTGTTAAGTGATTGGATATGGCAAAACAGGGGTTCTTAAGCCTGGTAATACTGACATTTTAAGTCACTTATTTGTTGGTGGGGCTGTCCTATGTGTTTCTGGAAGGACATTTGACAGCATCTCTGGCCTTAATTCATGAGATGCCAGTAGCATTTCCCCATTTATGACAGTCAAAAACCGTGTCCAGATATTTCCTAATGTTCCCAACAGTAAAACCACTCCTGCTTGACAATCTCTTGAGTAGATTAATGAATGTGTACACAGATGGATACATGCTTGCGTGGATGGCTATGTGGACGGATGGGTAGATGAAAGGGTGGATGTCGATGAATGATTAGTTCTCATAAAGCTAACCGAATATCTCTGTTCCTAAAGTTTTGACTCTGAAAACATCCCTTACCTTTGTCCATCAAATAGCATAGCAGAGTAAATATTTGGAACATAAAATAATTAGAAAAATACAGAAGGGCTGAACTTGAAATTTCAGACACCTACATCATTATCATTCTCCAATATAAAACTTAATTCTAAAGCCTGACTCAGGAAAAGACTTGATAAGCATAGCTGACATAAAATAAAACTGGCAAAAGCTATATGTAGTAAATTGTTTCTGACTGAAAATTGACAAAAGAATCAAATCTCAGTTACGGTACCAAGATAAAATAAAATTTTGACTTGGGGTGAGGCGGCAGAAGAAATCCCATATAATTTAGCATGTTTTTAAGGTTCATCCATGTTGTGGCACATATTAGAACATCATTTTTTAATAGCTGAACAATATTCAATTGTATGAATAAATCACCTTTTGTGTTTCCTTTTATTGGCAGACATTTGGGTTGTTTCCACTGAATATTATGAATAGTGTTGTTGTGTACATCCATGTACAAGTTTTTATTTTTTATAGCTGGACATGGTGGCACACTCATAATTCCAGTGACTTGGAAGGCTGAGGCAGGAAGATCACAACCTCAAGACCAGCCTAAGCAACTTGGTGAGGCCCTAAGCAATTGAGCAAGATTGTGTCTCAAAATAAAATATAAAATAAATAAATAAAATAAAATAAAATGGGCTGGGGATATACTTCAGTAGTAGGTTACTCAGTAACCCTGGGTTCAATACCCAATTTAAAAAAAAAGCAAAAATGGTGATTTGTAGTACTGGGGGTTGAACAGGGTTGTTCTACCACTGAGTTACATTCCCAGTTCCTTTGCTTATTTAGGTACTGGGGATTGAACTCAGGGGTACTTGACCACTGAACCATATCCCCAGTCTTATTTTGTATTTTACTTAGAGACAGGGTCTCACTGAGTTGCTTGGCACCTCGCTTTTGCTGAGGCTGGCTTTGAACTCACGATCCTCCTGCCTCAGCCTCCGGAGATGCTGGGATTATAGGCATGTGGCACAGTGCCCTGCCCCAGCCCTTTTTTCATTTTTTAAGACAGGGTCTTGATAAATTGTCATGGCTGTCCTTGCAATCCTCCTGCATCAGCCTCCCAAGTTTCTGGGATTACAAGCATGCCACCATTCCTGGCCATGTTCAACTTTTTATAAGGACAAATGTTGGGGTTTAATACTGGTCAGTGTCTAGGAAGATTTGTTGGTCCTGGTGGTGAATTCAAAGAATATGTTATTATGAATAGGGAATAGAGACACTGGCCTTTTCCCTCATCCCCAATCTTCAGATTGGGATCAAAGCAGAAAGACCTTGGTTGTGAAGTAAACAAATGTGTTCATAAAACATCTGAAGGAATTTGTATGTGCAGCTGGCATGTAATCTATCTTGTATATAAATCCCCCCTGCTTGTACATGCAGTGTGCCCTCCATATTGTTGGGGCTACTGCCAGAGGTGCACATGAGTAATAAAACACACAAACCGTTCTCTACTGAGTCCTCCAAATTCTTTGGGATCTGTGAACAATACACTGGGGTTTTTGCAACCCTGGGGATGAGCAACATATATTTTAATTCTCTTAGGTATATACTTTAGAGTAGAATTGCTAGGTCATATGGAAACACTATTATCTAAGTTCGCTTGCACTGTTATAACAAAATATGCAGGGCTGGGTAATTTACAAATGACAAAAATTTATTCCTAACAGTTCTGGATCCTGGGAAGTCCAAGATCAAGACACTATCAGGTTTGGTGTCCATGTGAAGGCCTGTTCTCGAAGATGGCACCCTCTAAAGTATACTCTCATGGCAGAAAGGAGGGAAGGGTCAGAAGGGCTTGGCTAGTTCCTTCCAGTCTTTTACATAAAATCACCAATTCCATTCATGAGGGCTCCCCTGCCTCACCACACACACATACCCAGGGACTGAACCCAGGGGCACTCTATTACACAGTTACATCCTCATCCCCGCTCCTTTTCTTGACACTAGGGATTGAACTAGAGATGCTTCACTAAGCTATATCCCCAGTGTTTTCATTTTTGAGACAGTTTTGCTAAGTTGTTGAGGCTGGCTTTGAATTTGTGATTCTCCTGCCTCGGCCTCCTAAATCACCAGGATTACAGGTATGTGCTACCATGTCTGACTCCCCATTTCTTTTTTTATTTTGATACAGGGTCTCACTAATTTTCCTAGGCTGTCCTTGAACTTATGCTCCTGCTTCAGCCTTATGAGCAGATGGAATTGCAGGCAAGGGCAACCATCCCCAACTCTAAATTTTGATATAAAAATAATTCTTTTTTTTTTTTTTTTTTTCTTTTTAATCTGGGCATTGTGGCACATGCCTGTAATTTCAGCTACTTGGGAGGCTGAGGCAGGAGGATGGCAAGTGTGGGGTCAGCTTCAGCAACCTGGAGAAAGACCATTAAAATGAAATGAAAATGGCTGGGGTGTGTGGTTCAGTGGTATAGCACCCCTGGGTTGAAACCCCAGTATGCAAAAAAAAAAAAAAATCATTTTTTTAACTTTATTCATTCATTCATTAGTACCAGAAATTTCACTAAGGGGTGCTTATCCACTGAACCACATCCCTAGCCCTTTTTATTTTTTAAGACAGGGTCTTGCGGTTGCACAGGACCTCACTAAATTGCTGAAACAGGCCTCAACCTTGTGATCCTCCTGCCTCAGCCTCCTGAGTTGCTGGGATTATAGGCATGTACTACCACATCTGACTAACATCTTATTTTTAGAAGCTATATTTTCAAAACAAATCATTTAGTGAAAAGAGTGACAGCATTTTACATTTTTATAATGTCTGCTTAATAGAAGACAACTAGATTATCTTCTGTTGAGATATCACAAATCTTACTGCTGCTGGAAAACTCCACTGTATACTTGTGAGAGAATGAGAACAACAAAAAGGACAAATTGTATCTTAACATTGTTCTGAAGTTAGTTTTGAGCTTGAAGATCCCTTAAGAAGGAGTTTAGGGACCTGGGATGCCATACTTTGAGAATCAACCACTGTTCTGGTCAGTATTCCCACAATAACCTGACGAGACTCTATTATTTGTTCTTTCCACACCTTATTAGAATTTTCTGTAAATTTGTCTTTTAAATTTCCTTAAAGTTCATGAGCCTTTTTCAACTTTGCATCCACAGTGACTCACACAGCTTAAAACACATATTCTTTCAATAAATGTTCCATTAATAAATAGTAAATATAGGAAAACATCCACAAACTCTAATATTAAAGATATATGTGAATGAAGCATGGAAAAATTCTTTAACTAACAGAAAAGTATAAAAGTCTTATGATAAATTGATAGCAATGCTAGAAGTAGACAGAATAAAGAATATATTCAGATCTGGTATGACAACATTAGATGGAACATTTTCAAAGTTAAGCCCTGGGGGGACAGGGAAAGCAGATCCTAAAAATCACCTTAAACTACACCCACTGATATGTCTTCTGACTAAACAAAAAGTATATACCTTGTTAGGAGATAATTACACTACTGTTTTTGTTTTTTTTTTTTTTAAGGTGGGGGAGGGGAAGTAGTGTCAAGGAAAAGAGTGCTGCTTACTGATGACTAAGAATACAAACAAGTATCTTCAGTTTATCAAATTCATGTGTATTTGAAATTTCATCAAATAAGAATCTTTTAAATGGAGATAGGGGTGTAGCTCAGTGACAAAGCACCTGCCTAGCATACACGAGGCCCTAGGTTTGACCCCCAACACACACACAAAAAGTTCCCGTCTTTAATTGCATTTGCCTTCACATCAATGCCTCCTTACACTTCTGTAAATAAGCCCCACCTTCACAACCCAGCAAAACCCTGACATCACTGAAGACAGGACACATCTATCTTTCTCGCTTAATATATCTAGACTAATACCCTGATGCTCAACCAACATACCTAGATTTGATCATTAGGCAGCTGAAGAAGCACTTGTGACAATGAAAATAAATCCTTTTGCAGTAAAGGACCTCAGTGAGACTAGGTCAAGGTGTCACAATAAGAAGATGAGAAGATTTTCAGGTGTGGAAGGAAGATTCTACGCTCAGCTCCTTCAGCTCTAGGAGGCCACTGCAGCCTTTATGCATTAGAGTTAATGGTCTCCTCTGGGTCTCCATTCTCAACTGTAAATGAAGCTGTAAAATGCAGAGGCTCTCTGTCATGATATTCAGGTAGTCTCTGCAGTATGTGTACCAAGGAAATCCCCTAACTCTCAGCAGAAAAAATGTGGCAATCCAAAGTCTAAATTTTGACCACAGTTCACTGGTGGTTCATACCTTATTGGCAAAGCATTCAATTAGTGCCAGTTGTGCTGGTACATGCCCATAACCCCATTAACTTGGGAATCTGAAGCAGGAGGATCACAAGTTCAAGACCAGCCTCAGAACTCAGTAAGACCCTGTCTCAAAATAAAAAATAAAAAGGTGGCTGGGGATATAGTTCGGTGGTAAAGCATCCCTGGGTTCAATCCCTAATACCAAAGGGAGGAAAAAAAAAGTATTCAATTATTGTTAGTAATAAACAAGATAATATTGTTAATACATTTTCTTTTTTGGTGGTAGGGAGTAACTGGGGATTGAACCCAGGGACACTTGACCAACCACTGAGCCACATTCTCAGTCTTATTTTGTATTTTATGTAGAGACAGGGTCTCCCTGAGTTACTTAGTGCCTCAATTTGCTAAGGCTGGCTTTGAATTTGCAATCCTCCTGCCTCAGCCTCCAGAGCCACTGGGATTACAGGTGTGTGCCACCATGCCAAGCCATTTTCAGATAAATCAAATAACTTGACAAATTTCTTGGTCTATCATAGAGAATAAGCTATTGTAAATATTTTAGAATGTAACAATGATTAAAATAATCTTCTCAGCTTCTATCATGTATTGTAAAAGCAAGTTAGTCATCTAAACTTTTAGTACTAGTTAAGATCATGACATTTTTCACTGTCACCACAACTTGTAAACAGGGCACAATGCAAAGACTTTAACATACTCTCAGAACAAGGCTCACACAATCATAAACAATGCTAAAGAAAAATCCTAATTCAAGTCTGACTTTCAGGATCCTTCCCTTACTAGTCCAGCTCACACTGACTTAGATCTCCTCATAATTTTATTTTTCTTAATGATTAAGCATTATATTATATGTTGCCTCTAGGGCTGATTTCTTATAATATACATCTTATTCCCTCAATCAAACTGAGAGCTAGGAAAAGATGGATTAATTTTCTCCATATAACATATGGTTTTGCAATTCGAAGTTAACAGTTTCTTATTCATCCCTCAAAAAGTTCCAAAATTTCATTTCACTATTTCCTTTTCTAACTATGAAACTCATGACTGGCATCTATATCCTATCTGAGAAATTAAAGAAGAAAAAAAGGCAAAAATACATTACTTGTTGACAATAATGAAAATCTCAGTTCAAAGAAACTCAGAAGTCAGATTTGGTGGCTCATGCCTATAATCCAATCCCAGTGACTAAGGAGGCTGAGGGAGGCAGCCAGCCTGGGCGACTCGGTAAGACCCTATCTCAAAAGAAATAAAAAAGAATGGAGATGTAGCTCAGGGATACAGCACCCCTAAGTTCAATCCTCAATGACAAAAAAGTTAAAAAAATAAAGAAAACACAAGGAAGAAAAAAAAATATATCTCTGATATAAAACAAAAACTATAAAGTATTTAGGAGAAAATTTTTCTGTTAAACTTATGACTGGCATCTATGTCCTATCCAAGAAATTAAAGGAGTTTTTAAAAAGCCAAAATATATTACTTATTGACAATAGTAAAAATCTTTTTTTTTTTTTTTTTTTTTTGGTGGGATACCAGGGATTGAACTCAGGAGCACTCAACCACTGAGCCACATACTCAGTCCTATTTTGTATTTTATTTAGAGACAGGGTCTCACTGAGTTGCTTAACGCCTTGCTATTGCTGAGGCTGGCTTTGAACACATGATCCTCCTGCCTTAGCTCCCAAGATGCTGGAATTACAGGTAGATGCCACCACATCCACCTAATAGTAAAAATCTTAGTTAAAAGAAACTCAAAATTTCTGATGTAAAACAAAACAATAAAACATCTAGGAGAAAATCTAGGTCACCTTGTATTTGGTTATAAGCTTTCAGACACCACCAAAAATCACGATCCATGAGAGGAAAAATAGGTAAGACAGACTATATTAGAATTTAAAACGTTGTCTGCCTTTCAACTCTCAAACATGCTTTTATCATTTGTAATTTATAAACAAATCTTAACTTCCTGGAGAATTATTGTTTAGTTCAATATTTTTCTCTTTTAAAAAAACTACAGTTTGGGGCTGGGGATGTAGCTCAGTTAGTAGAGTGCTTACCTTGCATGCACAAGTCCCTGGGTTCAATCCCCAGCACCACCAAAAAAAAAAAAAAAACCTACAATTTGGGTTGGGAGTGTGGCTCACTGGTAGAATGCTTGCCTAGCATACACAGGCTCCTGGGTTCAATATCCAGCAACACAAAAAAAAAAAACCAAAAAAAATTTTTTTAATTACATTTTTGGAAGGACTCAACTTATTTATATGCTAATAATTATTCTTTTCTTTGCATTTTAACCCTTGCCTTTTCTGACTTGGCTTTATATTATTGTTTTTTTACTCTATTTTTACTTACAGAATGCATTTTGATTCATTACACAAATGGGGTACAACTTTTCATTTCTATGGTTGTACACACTGTAGATTCACACCATTCATGTACTCATACATGTACATAGGGTAATGTTATTTGTCTTATTCCACTGTCTTCCCTTCTCCCATCCCCTCCCCTCCCCTCCCCTCATTTCCCCCTAAACAATCCAAAGCTCCTCCATTCTTCTCTTACCCAACCCCGTCCCCATTATGAATCAGTATCCACTTATCAGAGAAAACATTCGGCCTTTAGTTTTTTGGGACTGGCTTATTTCACTTAGCATGATATTCTCCAACTCCATCCATTTACCTGCAAATGCCATAATTTTATTCTTCTTTATGGCTGAATAATATTCCATTGTGTGTATGGAATAATATTTCATACCACAGTTTCTTTATCCATTCAGCTATTGAAGGGCATCTAGGATGGTTCCAAAATCTAGTTATTGTGAATTAAGCTGCTATAAACATTGATGTGGTTGTGTTACTGAAGTATGCCAATTTTAAGTTCTTTGGGTATAAACCAAGGAGTGGGATAGCTGGGTCAGGCCAGTGGCAGGTCCGTTCCAAGTTTTCTGCTTTCCAGAGTGGCTGTACCAATTATTTTAATATTCAGGTAGAAACTATTTTTTTCTATTTGTTAGTTGAATACTAAAGATGCCAGTTTTGCTTTTTGTTAGCCTTCAAAAGCTTATCACCACTTTGCAACCATGACAATAACAATTGATTCAAGTAAAAAAGGTAAAACGTAAATCAATATCTGGGCTCAGTGGCACATGCCTGTAATCCCAGCTAATTGGGAGGCTAAGGCAGAAGTATCATAAGTTCAAAGATCTGTCTTAAAACAAAGGAATGTAGCTCAGTGACAAAGTACCTCTACGTGCAATCACCAGTACTGGGGTGAGGGGAGATAAATCAATAAATGGTAAAATTGTTGAAAAGTTTGAAAACATCTTCCCACAAAAGTACAATACTTACTAATCACCAAAGCAAAAACTAATAACTTCGAGTGGAGAAATTGGACCAACATGATCTTAAGTGATCAAAATGGCCAATAATGAAATGAACTACCATCATGTGTATGCTGAGGGGCATTCAGCATTACTTCTGTGGTGTTCCTGCCAAAAATGTATAACCTGGATCAAATCATAAAGAATAGACAAACACAAATTGAGGGACATTCTATTACATACATTAACCTGCACTCTCCAAATACATCACAATTATTAAATAAAGAAGGACAAAGAGGGCTGGGGATAGCTCAGTGGTGGAGTGCTTGCTTGCCTAGAAAAGTAAAGAAACTGCTTCAAATTTAAAGGAAATCATAGAATGTTAACACCAAATATACAATGTGATGCTGGACTGGTGGTGGTACCAAGAATATTACAGGTACAGCTGGTAAAAATAGAATATGGACTATTGTTGTGATGTGTGTTTTGCCATGTTATGATTCTCAGAAGTCTAAGTAAATTGGTATTTTGGTTATGATTGATTTGACTATGTTTTGACAGCACTAACTCTCTTTTAAGCTTTTTTAAAATAGCACAAGTTATGACTGAGCCAAGTAGCTGGCTAATAGTCACCTAGACAACTGACTAACAGCTACACAGACAAGTATGCACTGATAGACAAATTTGATAGCTGATGTCCAGGACTTTTCTCTCTAAACTTAATATCTGGAATCTAAGAAAATATACTTTATGGGACTACAAATGCCAGTGCTTTCAGACTGCAATTTGAGATACATCTCACTGTGATTCTACTGTGAGTATTCACTCCCTACTTGGCTCATTCTACATATACCTATCTTCTACATGTCTCTGCCTCCCTCCTCTCAGGCTATGCATGGCCTCCATGTGGTTACTCCAAAATGCCAGGCTGCTGCCCAATGTGTAGCCAGCCCTTCACCTATGCTAGGAGTTCTTAGCTATGTTAGGCCCATTGCTCCCTTTTTAAAATAATATTTTCTAACATCCCCTTAACCATTTGAAATAAAATTTATACTTAATACAAGCTAAACATAACTTTAAATAATTATATATACATATATGTTATGTAGAGTTCTAACTATAATAAAAGGACAAATAAAAGGAACATGAATTTATTACAAAATAATATATATGCTAATGGTAAACGTTCCAGTACAACTACATTAGGAGTAATAAAATGGTAATCAAATGCATGCACCAATACTTAGTTTCGAAATGTGACAGCTACATGGATCAACAGATACACATGTCATCTTGGTGATTAAATAGCACTACCAGCATATGCAACTGGTGACAAAAATTTTAGAAAAATAACTCTTGGTAAAGTTCTAAACAAATCAAAGCATGATCACATAATTTTCCTTACATTCATTAAGCAGTTACATTCTTGGAAAATTGACTACCTATTAAAACTATGCCCCAAAGTATTTTGTTTATACATAAAATCAAGTTTAGGTCTAGGTCAATGGCTCTCAACCTATGCTACACATTGAGGTAATTTCTTTGGGGGCAGCCTGGTTATCTTGTTGTTGTTTTGTGGTACTGGGGACTGACTGACCCCAACACTTCACTAAGCTAAAACTCCAGCCCTTTTTATTTTTATTTTGAGACAGGGCCTCAACAAATTGTTGAGGCTGGCTACAAACTTGCAATCCTCCCACCTCAGCCTTCTGAGTAACTGGGATTACAGGTACATGCCACCATGCCCAGCTTCTCAGCATCTTTAAAAGCTCTCTGATTCTAATGTGCAGCCAGACTTGAGATCCACTGTTAGAGGCTGATATAAGCAAACAGGTATTCATCTATATGATATAAGAATGGAAGGTCCTACAGGACACACATCAAGTTACTAGAATTTGGATTTGAACATCCCACAAAGGACCCATGTGTTGAAAACTCAGTCCCCAGTCAGTGGCTCTATAGGAAGGTGGTAGAACTTTTAGAAGGTGGTGCCTGTTACAAGGAAGTTGATTCATTTAGAGTATGCCCTTGAAGGGAATATTGGAAACCGAGCTTCTCCTCTTTCTCTTTTTAGCTTCCTCTCCATCATGAAGTGAACACTTCCTTTGCCACACACTCCTTGCACGCTCCTAACACAATGTGCTCTCACAGGCCCAAAGCAACAGGATCAATGGGTCACTGACAAAAACTTCCAAAACTTTGAGCTAAAATAAACCTTTGCTACATAAAAGTTTATTTTCTCAGGTATTTTGCCACAATAATAAATGGCTGACATACAGGTATTTTAGCTCAGTATCAAGACTAACACACAAGTCTTTGCTTTGCAGTACTGTCCTTCACCTTACTAAGGCTAACAAAACTGGACTCTGCATATTAAAAGCTATACATTCCCCCAATCATTATGACAACCAAAACTATCCTGCCTCTTATTTCTGAAATGACCCCCAAAGGTCTGTCCCAACCCCAGATGAGAACCACTGACCCAGCTCATTCATCACAAACAACTCAATTCAAACATCACCTTCTCTGGGAAACCTTCCCTAAGCCTGCAGACCAAATCAGGATTTTCTGCTCTATTTTCTCATTATACCAAGTACTTTTCATTCATAGCTACCATCATAAATAAAGTAAATTTATTTTGGGGACTATTTCATTTATACATATCTACAACTAGACCAGCGATTCTCAAATTTTATTTAGCAAGTTATCAGAATCATTGGAGGATTCTCCAAGAAATTGCTGGGTTCCACCCCACAGAATTTCTAATTTAAGAACTAGGATGAAGGTCAGAAATTTGTATTTCTAGTAAATTCCCATTTGATATTATTGATCCTACTGGTTCAGGGATCATTCTTTGAGAACCACTGCACAGACCAAAAGCTCCATGGAGACAAGGACTGTCCATTTTGAATGTTTGACATAAAACACACAAAATAAAGATCTGTTACACTAAAATTAACCACACAAATCAATGCATACATCCATTATACACATATCCACACATAATGAACTGTATATTAAAATGAAAATACAAAAATATTCTGTTCCTGCTGGACGAGGTGGTACACACCTAAAATCCCAGTAACTCAGAGGTTAAAGCAGGAAGATCACAAGTTCAAGAGCAGCATGGGCAATTTAATGATAACCCTGCCTGAAAATAAAGTAAAAAGGGCTGGAGATGCAGCTCAGTGGGAGGTCAATCCCCAATGCACAAAAATATTTTTTTTCTTTCACTGAAATCAGGTGCCATACTTAGTATACTTAGTCAAGTGGCAAACTGCTATAGACTGCTCCAGATGGTTAAATAGTTTGCTTTCCAAAATTGATAGTATTTAGCAGTTTTAAATCTCCATGCCTAGTAAGGAACACATAACATACATAATTTTATAACTATAGTCCTCATATACTTTATTTATGAATTCAAAATTAGTGGATACCTCAAAATAATTACATGGATCAGACAAGATAGGATTTTCTTATTCTAAGTGTTTGCTTTTTTACTTTTATAAAAGAACACATATTTTTAAAATGTGGAAGTAATATTTAAGAACTAGGTAACTAACATCTGTGAGTCACTGATATTCTTGTCAAGAGGAGTAGCTCAAACTCATGAGAGGGAAAAGTGACCCTGTCCCAATTTAAAAACACTCAATTGAAGACCAATTTGCCTATGGAAAGAGACACACTCATTATAGAGTTCTTTTCTGGCCAAGTGTGGAGGTAGGTGCACATCTGTAATCCCAGCAACTCAGGAAGTTGAGGCAGGAGGATCTCAAGTTCAAAGCCAGCCTGAGCAACTTAGCAAAATTCTGCTGTCTCAAAATAAAAAATAAAAAAGGGTGGAGATGTAGCTCAGTGTAAGAGTGTTCCTGGATTCAATCCCCCACTTTTTAACTTACTTAAAAAGTAAATTAGCAGGGTATGGTGATACACACCTGTAAACCCAGCGACTCAGGAAGCTGAGACAGGAGGATCATGAGTTCAAAACCAGCCTCAGCAAAACCAAGGTGCTAAGCAACACAGTGAGACCTTATCTCTAAATAAAATACAAAACAGGGCTGGGGATATGGCTCAGTGGTCGAGTACTCCTGAGTTCAATCCCCGGTACCCAAAAAAATAAAAAAAGTAAGTTAAAAGTTGGTTATCTGACTGGAAAATTGCTTCCAGTTTCTAAATACACAGGTATTATAAAATGAAGGTGGTGATTATTATACCAGGAAACAAAACACTTTATTTATTTATTTATTTATTTTTTTAGTTGTTGATGGACCTTTGTCTTTTATTTATGTATATGTGGTGCTGGGAATCAAACCCAGTGCCTCACACATGCTAGGCAAGTGCTCTGCCACTGGGCCACAACCCCAGCCCCTATGTAGTCCTTTTCAACCTACAGAACTTAAGACATAAAGAAAAGTATGAGATAATCAATCGAAAGCATAAAATTTTAGAGTTAGACAAACCGAGGTTTGAAATCTGACTCTACCACTTAAAAGTTCTGTGCCATTTGGCATGTGAACTTCCTGTAACTTCAGTGTGCTCCTCTCTCTCTCTCTCTCCCTCTCACTCTTTTTTTTCCTATAGTACTAGGGATCAAACCCAGGAGTATTCTATCTCTGAGCTATACCTCAAACCCTTTTTATTTTGAGACAGGATCTTAATAAGTTGCTGAGGCTAGCCTTGAACTTGTGATACTCCTGCTTCAGCCATGGAGTAACTGGGCTTACATGCATGTACCACTATATGCAGCCAGTTTCCCTATCTCTTAAGGGGGGATTATCATTAATACCTTCCTTAGAGAGTTTTTATGAAAATAGTTACAGAGAGCACTTAGCACAGCCTACCACATAAGTAAGTACCCAATAAATGTTTGCCATTGTTAGTCTGCCTGATTTTATATATAGTAAAATACTCTGGGGAATTTTCCTAATAAATGTTTTTTTCTAATAGCTTTTCTAAGAAGATATATTGACAACCCACAGCTTTAAAAGTTAAATGGCCACAAAAGGAAGCTGGTAACAATATACAAAATATAACAATTAAATAAATCACAAATTCAATAATAATTACCTGGGACTCAAGGAGAGAACAGTGAATTCTTCCTAAGTTTAGGTGTAATTTTGATAGTTGGAAAACACTGTGGAGCTATAAAGGAATATATAACACATGATTAGCTTAGGCCATGAAAATGATGAACACATGGCAATTAAAAGTAGACAAGTATAATTACTGGTCCATCGTATACAAGAACAGTAGATGCTTCCTACAGGCAGAACGAGGATCCAAAACCCAAAATCTCCTCTGTTAGAAAAAATATTAATAATACAATGTGTGTTGGGTAGTACTGCAAGAATTAAGAAAACTAAGCTGAATTCAGTGGCGCATGCCTATAATTCCAGTGACCCTGGAGGCTGAGGCAAAAGAATTGCAAGTTCTAGGGCAGTCTCAGCAACATAGCAAGGCTCTAAAAAACTTAATGAAAGTTTATTTTTGATTTTGTATCAAAAATAAAAAATTAAAAGGGCTGGGGATGTGGCTCAGTGGTAAAGTGCCTCTAGGTTAAATCTCCAGTACTCAAAATGATACAAAATAAAACAAAAAAAGTTCTATAGAATGAATCTCAATTAAGGGGAATATCATCTACTGGAACCTAACTTTTGAAAATATGCAACCACAAAAAGCATGCTTTATTTTTATTATTTATTTTTTGTTTCTGGGGATTGAACCCAGATGTGCTCTACCACTGAGCACACATCCCCACCCCTTTTTATGTTTTACTTTAAGACAGGGTCTCACTGGGTTGCTTAGGACCTTGCTAAATTCCTGAGGTTAGCCTCAAACCTGTTTTAGCCTCCCAAGTCACTGGGATTATAGGTGTGCACCATTGTACCCAGCAAAGATATCTTTTAATTAAATACATTTTTGTTTATATAACAGCAGCAATTTGCAATAGTTTATAAAATGAAGAAAATGCTCAATTTAATAGTTTCTAAATAGAAGACCTATATTAAATCAATAGTTCAAGAATACATAATTTTATGGGCCTAGGGGTATAGCCCAATGGTATCTCCACTTGCCTTGAATGCTTGAGGCCTTGGGTTGGGTCCCCAGTACTATGTGTACACATGCACACGCATGAACACAAAGGAATAAAATGAAATATTTCAACAACTTAGTAGAAATTAATTACTGTGTTATCATGTTTAAGTAATTGGAGATAGTAGTGAGCTAGATACAAAAACTGAGCATCTCTCCTATTTCAAATGGCAGGCCTTAGGCTATTTAAATAAACTGTAATTTAAAAAAACTCCAAATTGGGTTGAAATTATAATTCTGATAATCTGAAATACTGATTATTTAGATCACAAAAGCTCAATCATTTAACAAATAAAGCACAATATGTCAAAATGGAGTTTGACCTCTGTTGACAGTCACTTCAAATTCCTTCCAGTGGCTCAGCAGGTAAGGAATTCATGGAATTCAGGTCTTCAAGGTCTAACAAGCATTGCAGTGAAACCACCCAAGCAGCACCAAATTATGTGGACAATGTGGTTGATCATCTAACACCTTACACCCCTTCCTCTATCTCTACTTCACAGCTGCCAATACTTCTAAATAATAGGAGTACAATTAGTTAATATTATAAATTTTGATTAGAAATGTACAATTAGTAAATATTATAAATTAGTCATTAGAAATGCAAGGACAAATTGTGGTCAGGAATGTGGTTAAACCGTAGTTTAAAATAAAGCTTTTGGATTACCCATGGATTTCTTTTAATCCACATAATCCTCCTGTTGCAGGCAGGGATAATCAGGATCACATTTCCCTTGAAGGCAAATGAGCACTTGCCTGGTGGTCTCCCCAGTGGTTGGAGCACTAGAGAAACCAAACTACAGGGTCAGGGATGTTGCAGTCCCTGGATTTACACCAGAAAGGATTTAGAGTTGCATACCTAGCTCTATATCCCCTATACCTAGTCCCCTATAAAAAAAAATATATAGGGAACTGTCCAGATTAGCATCCTTGATCTCAGCTTTGTGTGTGTGTGTGTGTGTGTGTGTGTGTGTGTGTGTGTGTTGCTAGGGATTGAACCCACAGCCTTGTGCATACCAACTGAGTTATATCCCCAGCCCAGCATCCTTGATTTCAGAAGTAAACTACTCCCAACTAAAAAGCCAACCTCAGGTTATCTGCTAAGTGTTCAAGCAGTTACTATAAAGAAATTGGAGACTGTAACACCAGCTCCTTGAGGCTAAGGCAGGAGGATCACAAACTGTAGGCCAGCTTTGGCAATTTAGCCAAAAAAAAAATTAAAAGGGTTTGGGATATAGCAGTGTTGTAAAGCACCTCTGGTTCAATCCCCAGTACCAGGAATTAAAAAAAAAAAAAAAAGTGAGAGCTAGAAGTTTAAAGTTATGCTAAAGGGTAAAAGTGGGTCCAATAGCTGGAAGACAAGAATACAGACCTTGATGAGACAGCAAAAACCTTCTTTTAGGTCAGGTGTCTTGGGACACGCCTATAATCCCAGTGGCTTGGTTGACTGAGGCAGCAGGATTGTAAATTCAAAGTCAGTCTCAGTCATTTAGTGAACACCTAAGCAATTTAGTAAGACCCTTTCTCATAATTCAAAAAATTAAAAAGGAATAGTGATGTGGCCCAGTGGTTAAGCACCCCTAAGTTCCATCGTTGGTGAGAGAGAGAGAGAGAGAGAGAGAGAGAGAGAGAGAGAGAGAGAGAGAAAAGAAAAGGGGGAAAAACCTTTTAGGAAAAGGATAGTTGCTTCTCTCACAAGGTGTTCTAGCAGACAATGGACTACCACATACTCACAGACGCTCCTCAGAAAAATAGCCCAAACCAGGAAATGGAGAGGGGACAGGGAAAAAAATCCAAGTGCCAAAATATGGGATAGAGGTTAAGAGATAAGAAGCAGAAGGAGGGAAAAAAAGAAGGAACGGTGTCCCATACAAGTCTGAAAATCTATGATAATCTCCATTATGTTTCTTTTCTCCTCTTGTACTTGGTGTTCCATAAGTGCTATTCTTCTGTCTAGATTTATTCCTCCAATGTATTTTCCTTCTATATTTCTGTTTTGACAATGAGATTATATATTTGATTTTTCTGTACCATTCCTTGTTCACAGACATGCAAGGTAGTTTTTAGGGATACAGACTTGGTCTCAGGGAGGGAGAAAATCCACAACTCTATATCTTATTATATATGACAAAGCTCTCAAATAAGTAGTTAACAGAAACCAAATAATACTGATTTATCCCCAAGCATGATAACTCCAAATCAAATGATTCAGAGGATACATATACACACACCTACATTGGTGTGTGCAGACACACACAAGTATGCAATGGAAGGGTCTCAGATTCAAAAAATAACCTAGCTGGGCATGGTGGCACATACCTGTAATCCCAGCAGATTAGGAGGCTGAGCAGGAGGATCCCAAATTCAAGACCAGTTTCAACAACTTAGAGGGGCCCTAAGCAACCTGGCCAGATCCTTTCTCAAAATAAAAAAGAAAAACGGCTGGGGATGTGGCTCAGTGGGTAAGTGCCCCTGGGTTCAATTCCTGGTACTAAAAAAGTAATAAAAACTAAAATAAAATAAAGAAAAAAATCTGTTCTCTGTCAAAATATTCAATAGGACTGTACTGCAAAATAAAATTACCATATCCTCCAATCAAGACCAAAATTCAATGCCCTACAAAAACAAAACAGGGCAGGCGATGTAGCTCAGGGTATAATGGTCACCTAGCATATGGGAGGTCCTGGGTTTGATTCCCCAGATGAGAAACAAATAAAAACAGGATGGGAGAGCTTGTCTTTGGTTCCTTATTTTCAAAAATACCAGTGATTCATTACACAATGAACAAAATTCACATTTGTTTTTCTCATTAATGATTTAATTTCTAAATGCTTAGTCTTTTCAGAGGTAAGCACCTTCCTTACTGAAGACTGAGGGAGCCAGGCGTGATGTTGCATGCCTATAATCCCAGCAATCACGAGTTCAAAGCCAGACTCCACAATTTAGCAAGGCCCTAAGCAACTTATAGAGATGCTATTTCAAAATAAAAAATGAGCTGGGGATGTGGTCTGGTGGCTAACTGCCCCTGGGTTCAATCCCTGGTATCCACCCCCCCCCCCAAAAAAAAAAAAAAAAAAAACTAAGGAAGTCAAGAATACCTAATTTGAGAAAATAATAACTCCAGGCTTTTTTGCTTACTTCCTATTGCACAAATATGGAACTAAAAAAAAAAAAAAAAAGTAAACTGTGTTTGGGACATGTTAAACTTGGAATCGGGAGATTTTATAATTAATTTCATTCCTAAAATCAATAGAATGTTCCAGGCACTGTCCTGATTCCTAGGAATACCAAAGCAAGATAGGCAAGGTCCCTGTCATCATGAAGCTTGTATCATGTTGGAGGGGGAAAAAAAAACATAAATGAATGAGCAAGAAAATTAGCTGAAGTAAATTTTGGATTTTCTTGGCATGATGAGAAGCCACTGGAGTAGGAAAATGATCTAAGATTACTTAGATTGCCATGTGAAAATTGAAAGCAAGACCAGAGGCGAAGAGACCAGTAAGGAAATTACTACCCAGAGCTTGGTGCGGTGTCTATAATCTGGGATTACAGCTATTTAGGAAGGCTGAGTCAGGAGGATCACAAGTTTGAAGTCAGTCTGGTGATTTAGCGAGACCCTGTCTCAAAAATTTTTTAAAAAGGCAGGGGTGGGACTGGGGATATAGTTCAGAAATAGAATGCTCCTACATTCAGTCTTCAATTCCCCCTATCACAAGAAAAAAAAAAAAGTAACTATGCAGGAAGAACTGGAGTGATGACAATAAAATGTGAAGTAAATGTATTCTGGACACCATGGAGGTAACACTGATAAAATTTACTGAAGCAAATTTTATCATGTGCAGCGTGGAGTAGCAGTGAGGAAAAGAGATGAAGTAAAGATGACCACTAGATTAATAAGCAGGGTGAGGAAAGGGGCAGGAGTGCTCTTAGTAAATGAATAGGATGAGGAAAGGAAATCAAGAGCTACACTTGAACATGTTACTTTGTAGGGGGTTGGGGATAACCAGGCATGGAACCCAGGACTTCCTGTATGCTAAGCAAGCACTTTTCCACTGAGCAACATCACCAGTCCTGAACATGTTACATTTAAGGTATTAATAAACAGGAGCCAGGTATGGGGGCTCAAACCTATAAATTCAGGAAACTGAAGCAGAAGGATTGCAAGATCAAGTCCAGCCTGGGTAATTCAGCAAGACCCTGTCTCAAAATAAAAATTTTCTAAAAGGCTGGAGATGATAGAGCATTTGTAGGAAGTACCGAGTTCAATCCCCAGTGTCTATCTCTCACTGCTCCCCACAGCACACACAAATATACTGCTGGGTATGTAGCTCAGAGGTGGAGGGCCTGCATAGGAAACACAAGACCCTGGGTTCAACCAAGTATGGTGTGGTGCACACCTGATTTCAGCTCCTCAAGATACTGAAGTAGAATGATCACAAGATGGAGGCCACCTAATAAGACTCTATCTCAAAATTAAAAAATTAAGGACTGAGGATGTAGCTCAATGGTAGAGCACCCCTGGGTTCAATCCCATGTATTAAAAAAAAAAAAAAAAAGAAGGTAGAAATTTGAAGTTCAGTACTTTCAGGAAGTTTGAAGGTTCTTTTCATATTATATGATTCTCTAGTCATTCACCTCCACCACCAGCACCGCTCCTGCAATCCCAGTGACTGAGAAGGCTACAGGTCTGAGGCTGGCCTCAGTAACTTAGGGAGACCTTATCTCAATAAAAGGGCGGGAGGGGGCGGGGAGGGGGGAATGGGAATGTAATCTAAGGTTTAGGTGAGTGGGATCCCTATAACCCCAACTATTTTGACCTGGTGGAGGCCTAGAATCAAGATGTAAATTCTGACCCCCAGCCTTTTCACAGTGGCTAGCAGTGGTCCCACCATTTGGGTTCAGCCACCTAACTTAACAATAGGGAAGATCTCAAAGAATATAATTCAGGCTGCAGGGTTCATTTTTAATTTTTTCCCATAAAATTTGTTAACACTCACAAAACAAGTTAGAATGAGAACTTTTATATATGAGTCTTGAGTCTGTTAAAAAAAAAAGGGCAGGAAGTGGAGTTAGGGGTTATAGCTCAGTGGTAGGATTTGTACAAAGCATGCACAATGTTCTGTGTTCAATCCTTAACACACACACACACACACACACACACACACACACAGAGAGAGAGAGAGAGAAAAGTAGGAAAGACAGGCAAGAGAGGTGAAAATATCAATAAATCAAAATCCAACTGGATTTTCTCCTTAAACAGACAACAACCAAAACAAACAACCAAAACAAACAACCAAAAACAAAACAAAAAAAAACCTCTCAAGGTGGAATATCCTAGCCAAAAAGAATCAGAGGTGTAAAGAAAAGATTTTTGTTTCTTAAATCATTTGCCTTTGGTGAAAGCGATTCCAGTTTGAGGGCTGGGGATGTGGCTCAGTGGCAGAGCTTTTGCCTTACTTGAATGAGGTCCTGGGTTAGATTCCCAGTACACAAGACAAACACAATTCCACCCCACCTTTTTTTTTTCTTTTCCCCCCTTCTTCTTCTTCTTCTTTCTTGGTACTGAGGATTGAAACCAGGGGTACTTTACCACTGAGCTACATCCCTGACCCTTTTTATTTCTTATCTTGAGACAGGGTCTCACTAAGTTGCTGAGGCTGGCCTCCAAATTGAGATTGTCCTGCCTCACCCTCCCAAATTGCTGGGGTTTACAGGCCAGAGCCACCACTCCTAGCCCAATTCCAGTTTTTTAAACCTTAAGATTTTTACTTTGTTTCATAGTTGGGTTCTAAAACTAGGTTCAGATCCTTATCCTGACCACCCTTTCCTATGCTACATTATAATGACTTACACAGTTCTGCTTTTACCATAAAAGCTTACACTGTAACATAAAATTCCCCAAATGATTAACAAACTGCTGAGAACTGACTCGTTGGAGATGATTTTATAAGGACTCATATGTCCAAACATCCTCAGTGCTTCAAAATAAGTACTCTTATAATTTAATTATGACTTCACCAGACAGTAACACTGCCCACAATGATGTTTACAAAAGCACTTGTCACTCCCTTCGGATGTAGCAATGCAGAAAAAGGAGTCTGTTTCCACGTTCTTCCTGTGTTTATACTCTGTAACAAGTGACAGAGTTGAAGTGTCTCTTAAGATAATTTAAACAGAAGGGCACGTCAAGTCTGTGTCCCACCATCTTCTATCCTATGCAAATCCTACATTCACCTGGTTTCCTTACAGCAGCAGTTTCCATTCGGTTTCTAAGACAGGTTTCCATGCCACCTTTTTCGAGAAAGAGACTACAGACTCTAGGAGGAGTCCACAGAATTCTACACCGCCACTAAGATAACAGGCTCCAACCTTAAACTCCAGTCGAGGTTACTGCCACACTAGAGCAGTTCGGAAATAAATGTGCCCCCCAACGCAACCCGCTGCCAAGGACTGGCGATTGCCAACAAGAGATGCTGCAGCAGGGCTCTCCTAACAGCCGCCGCTTGCCGAGCGATTCCTGTCGGCTGTGCCTGTCCTCAGCACCACCTCGGAACTACGTATTATTATTCCCAATTAGGAAATCAGGGCATTTGGCCCCAGGTCCCAGGACCCGTCCTTGGCGACGCTGCGATTCGAAAACACGTCCCGAACCCGAAAGTCCAGGATTCCCGCCCCTAAAATACACTTCTGCGCAAAAAGGCACCTGAGGGTCGGAAACCTCCGGGTGTGTCCGCAGAGACGCGAGGGACCCGCACGCCGCCACTCCGCACCCGCGCCCCTCGGGCGTCGGACCCAAAGCGCCCGCGGCGCGGCCGCCCGGAGGCCTGGGGGCGCCGCTCACCTTGGAGAGCCCCGGGCGGGCCGCAGCCTAGCGAGGCGCCCCCGCCGGCCGGCGGGCGGGTGTTCTCCGCGCGGGCAGGAAGCGCGGCGCTGGCACCAGAGTCGCCAGCGCCGCAGGCAGCGGCAGCAGGAGCGCCCCTCCGGCCCGCGCGGGGGCACCTCAGCCGGCAGCCGCGACCCTGCCACCCCTCAGCCGCGCCGCATCCGGGTCCCGTGCCGCCGCGCTCACCTGCCCGGCGCTCCACCACCGCGGGCTCCCGCTCCCAGTGCGCGGTCAGCAGCCCAGGCCGCCGCGACCGCCTCGCTCCGGCGCTCCCATCTCGGCTCCTTTCAGTCAGCTCCCGCCGGCCCAGCGCAGCGCTACGCCCGCCCGCCGCCCACTGCCATGGCCCGCTCCGCAGCAGCCGCCGCACCGCCCCACGGAGCACGCGCGCGCCGCCGCCGTGCCCGCGCCTGCGTGTGCGCGCGCGCTCGGCTCCCAGGCGGGCCTCCCGGCAGCCCCCGCCCCGCCGCGCGGCGCTCAGGCCAATCCCCGGCGCTGCGGGAGGGAGGCCGCACCTCCGCCCGGGCCTCCGCCGCGGGCCGCCGGGCTGCCGGGCTGCCAAGCTGCGGCGCCGCCTCTCTTTGCGGCTCACGGAGGACTGCGGTATGGAGAGTCCCCCGTGAGCCGCCTTTAGGAGAAACCTGGCACCTGCCCTGGCCTTGGCAGCCTCCTCCCCAGAGACCCCTCTGCTCCTGGGCTCCTCGCCGGCCTCTTCCCAGCCCTGGTCCCCAGTCTCGTTCGTTCAGTGACACGGAACGGACTTCTCGGTTCTTGGACCCCGGACTTTGCTTCTCCACCGCCCTCCACCCCTCTCTGTCACTCCATTTCTGGGGATGAGGGGCTCTAGGTGGGCTGCCTCACAGCTGGCCGTTCAGTGCCTGCACCGTGAAGAGTCATTTAAATGGAATGGTCCAGCCTTTCAAGCCCAGGATTCTTGTTCTGTGTTCATTTTTGAGATAACACCAACCAACTATTTATTTGCAGCGCCTTACACTTTACCCAACCCTTTTGCCTACCTTATCTCCCTGTCGTCTTTGACCACAACCAGGAAATTTCATAGTCCTTGCTTTAGTAAGACACTTGAAATTTTAACATATTGTAAAGCTACTGCATGGTCACTATTGCAGCCCAATGCTACGATAATACCTCAGGCGAACAGTCTGGGATAGAATCTAGACGTAGAACTTACATAAAGCAAAGGTGACATTAATTCAGTGATAAAAGAATAGTTTGATAAGTAAGCATAGTTTTAACTCTCCACTTACAATAATTCAAAGCAAGACCTATAGCACATTCAAAAATAAATTCCAGAAGAATTAAAGATACAAAAAATTTCAAAACAGGCTTGTGTAGCATGTATGAGGCCCTGGGTTTGATTCCCAGTGGCGCACACACACCGCAAAACAAAAACTTAGAGGAAATTTTTGAAAGGATAGTAATATAACTTTAGTGAGGCAGAAACTTGAAGCAAGACAGGAAACCCAGAATCATTGAAGAAAAAAATAAAAACATTTATCTACATAAACATTTTGAAATTTTTACGTGACATCACAATAAGATTTTTTAAAGAAAAAACAACAGATGGAATAGAACTGGACATAACATGACAAACACATTGTTTCTCTGACATAAAAGAATTTCTATAAATAGACTTTTAAAAAACCAAACAGTTTTAAAAATACAGGTGAAGCATACACTAGAGGATTAGCAGAAGAGAAAAATCCAAATGGTCATTGGAAAAGATGCTTAATTTCATGAATAGTCATGGAAAAGCAAATTTAAAACATCTATTTTTCACTGGTTAGATTGACAAGAGTAATCAATGAAACATGGGAAAACAAAACTAGTGCATCTCAGATGGGAGTGTAAGTTGCCAAAAACTTTCTAAAAGTACTTATAAATATGTGTTAAAATGTAACATACACATTGACCCCAAAATCCATTCATCCTGCCCCATAGAAAAACTACAGAAAATACTAGTTGTACGATTGTACACAGGAATGATGTCGTGCGTGCTCCGGAACCATCCATCCATCCATCCATATAGAAGCTGTGAGTATGACCTTATTTGGAAAAAGGATCTTTGCAGATGTAATTAAGTTAAGGATCTTGAGATGAGATCATCCTAGATTTAGGATGAGTCTGATCTCAATGATAGGTAGTATCTTTATAAAAGAAAGGCAGGGGGAGATTTGACACAAATAAGGAAGGTGATATGAAGAAGGAAGTAGAGGTTGGAAAAACATGTCTACAAGCCAAAGAACACAAAGGATTACTGACAGCCACCAGAAGATAGGAGAAGAGAATGAAACAGATCTCCTATAGAAGAATCAACCTTCCAGAATGCTCCAGACCCTGGGTTCAATCCCCAGCCCTGCAAAAAAAAAAAAAAACAAAAATATTTTGTAGAAGGAACTTATCCTGCAGATACGTTGATATCACCTTTGAATTTGAGAACTATGAAACTATGTGGAAATATATTTCTTTCTTTCTTTCTGTTTTTTGTTTTTTGTTTTTTGTTTTTTTTTTTGACCAGGGATTGATCAACCATTGATTGACCAGTGGTTAAGGGGTGCTTAACCACTGAGCCACATCCCCAGCCCTTTTTAATATTTTATTTAGAGACAGGGTCTTACTGAGTTGCTCAGGGCCTCGAATAAGTTGCTGAGTCGGGTTTTGAACTCTTGATCCTCCTGCCTCAGCCTCCTGAGTCACTGGGATACAGTGTGTGCCATCACACCTGGCTGAAATTTCTATTTCTTTAAACCATAAATTTTTTAGTAATTTGTTAAGCTAGACATAAAATGGATACACATGTTTATTATAGAATTCTTTGAAATGGATAACAAATATAAACAGGCTGGGAACAATCCATTTGTCAATTCATGATTTTATTTTACTACTTCATATTGTGGAATATTATGCCATGCTGAAAATGAGCCAGATCTGTTGATTTTGTTTTTGTTGTTGTTGTTGACCTGGAGGGATCAAAGTGGAAAACTTTTACAGAGTGACATAAGAGTGTCTTGTTCCTGTTAGTACATAACATAAGATTGTAAATACATATTAATGAGGACATAGAAAGGAGTAGAAGAATTTACCTAAAACATATCATAGTAGATACTTCAATGGACAAAGAGAAGAAGTTGAATGGGGGAGAGTTATCTTTTCCTGTATATGTCTTTGAATTGTCTTACTTGTTATAAACCTAATAAATACAATTATATGTTAACCTAATAAATACAATTTCAAAGAATGAAACCAATTTGTGACTAGTATATTTTTGTGACAAGTTTTTATGGTACCACAGATTGAACCCAGAGGCGCTTAACCACTGAGCGACATTCCCCTCTCTTTTTATTTTTTATTTTGAGATAGGGTGTTGCTAAATTGCTTAGAGCCTAGCTAAACTGCTGAGGCTGGCTTTGAACTTTTGATCCTCTGTGTCAGCCTCCTGAGCTGCTGGGATTATAGGCATGTACCACCACTCCTGGCTGTGACTAGTTTTTAAATCATGGCTAAAGTTAATGAACATAAAGGAAAGCTTCCATCTGTCTAATTTGAGAGGACTCACACATTCTCCATGACCCCTACTTCCCTTCTACAGAGTTTTAAGATGTACTTTCAATGTATGATCTCTGAGGGGTTTTTCCTAATTTTCCTTTCTTCCTTTCCTTTCTGAGTATACCCTAGACTCATGAATTTTTTTTTAAATTTTAAACGTTGATATAAACTTGACTGATTTTTAAAATAACTTTATTTGTATTTCTTATTTTTATATGGTGCTGAAGATTAAAACCAGTGCCTCACACATGCAAAGTGAGCACTCTACCACTGAGCCACAACCCCAGTCCTAAGTTTTCTTAAAATTTGAGTGTTTTGTTGTTGTTGTTGTTGTTGTTATTGTTTGAAATTCACATGATTTGAAATCCAAAATGTAGACTGGGGGTATAGCTCAGTGGTACAGCTCTTGCCTGGCATGCATAATGCCCTAATATCAATCTCAGCATTCCACCCCCCACGAAAACGTTAAAATTGAAATCCAAAGTGCACTAATAAGCAGTGAGAGTCTCTAACCGGTTATGAAACAGACCACCAATTTGGTCAGTTTCTTGAGCATCCTTCCAAAAATATAGTAGGCATATAAGAGAATATATGATGCCCTGAGTTCCAGCCCTAGCACATGAAAAGACATTTTTCCCCCCACAAAGTCAACACATTGGTGTAAAAAATTCCAAGATCAATAGAGAACATGACCAACATCTCGAAACTCATTTGCAATCCTTCACGTCATTGTCCTGCCTTCAGGGGTGATCATTACCCTAACATGTAATGCCAGCAACTCCTTCCTCCTGGCTTTGGACTGTAGGTAGATTTTTTTTTTTTTTTTTTTTTTTGGTGCTGGGGATTGAACCCAGGGCCTTGTGCTTGCAAGGCAAGCACTCTACCAACTGAGCTATCTCCCCAGCCCTAGGTAGATTGTTTATGCAATGTGTTCTCTTTTTGTGGCTGCCTGCTTTTGCTCTACATTTCCTCCACATCATGTGTGATATTCATACACTACTATGTGTACCTGTACTTGTTCATTCTCATTGCTATGTAGTATTTCATTGCATTCTTATTGATGGCTGCAGAGTGTTCCTTTGTACAGATAGGCCATAATTTAACTGGTGACTTACTGATGAATATTTAGACTCTTTCCAATCTTTTGACTCATAAACAAGGTTGCAGTGAACAATCTTCAATTCATGTCATATTGTGTACCTGCAAGTATAACTACGGAATACATTTTTGGAGAATTAGTCAAAGGGCATGGGTGTTTGCAATTTTGAAACAACATTGCCAAATTATTTCTAAGGAGGGTTGTATCCTTTTCACCCCTACCAGTAGGATATTTAAGGGTTTATTTTCTTAGAATTTTAGAGCTTAGCAGGACGCAATGGCACACACCTGTGATTCCAGGAACTCAGGAGACTGAGGCAGGAGGATTGCAAGTTCAAGAACAGTATCCTCATGTATGAGACCCAAACTCAAAATAAAAAAAAAAAAAAAAGAGAGAGAGAGAGAGAGTGTTTGGGAAACATATTGCACATCCCACTCATTTATACAGAAAGAAATGAAAGATCTTAAAGGTGAGGAGTCCTGCACGAGGCCCTACCATAAGTTAGTTAGTAGTTATTCCCAACTTCTAGAGGAGGCCTGGATGCTAGACTCACATATCAGAGAAAGCCAGCAAAGCCTCAGACATCCTGTGCTGCCCGCATTGTTGGCATGCTGTCCCTCTCCATGTCTCCACCAACTGCCTTCAAAGATGAACATGAAAAGGCCCAGCCACACACTAGAGCCACCAATCTTGGAAGGAAGGGGACAGAAAGGAAAAGGCTGAAGGAGGGGGAAGCGTGAGCAGCAGTCATTTGAGGAAAGATAGACAAACGGCAATAGAAAAGAAAACTTGCAGAGCAGGTGGGGGGACAATGTGAAAGGAAGAAGGGAAGGGCCAGCAGGGCCCATGCCTGTACTCCCAGCTACTGAGGAGGCTGAGGCAGGAGGATCACAGGATCACAAGCTCCAGGTCAGCCTGGGCAACTTAGTGAGGCCCTGTCTCAAAATAAAAAATAAAAAGAACTGCAGATATAGCTCAGTGGTAAAGTGTCCCTGGGTTCAATAGCCAATACAAAAAAAAAAAAAAAAAGGATGAAGAGTTGAGCCATTCCTGGGCTGCTGGGACTAATAGGCCCTATCAGTTTGTGAGAAGGGTCCAGGAGCATTTTTGTTGTTTTGTTTTGGCGTTTGGTACTAGGGGTCGAACCCAGAGACACTTTACCACTCAGCCACATTCCCAGGCCTTTTTTATTTTTTATTTAGAGACAGGGTCTCACTAAGTTGCTTAGGGCCTCACTTAGTTGCTGAGGCTGGCTTTGAACTTGCGATTCTTCTGCCTCAGTCTACAGAGTCACTGGGATCATTGGTGTGTGCCACTGCGCCTGGCTCAAGAACCTAAAGGAAAGGTTTATACCATCTAGTGACATCTTTCCTATATTCCTCTCAAGGTATACGGACATAGGGGCTGAAAACCTGAGGCGATTTGGGTTCAACTTTTTAAGTTTATTAAGTTATTATTATTATTTGTGGTACTGGAGACTTCACCCAGAGTTGCTATCCCACTGAGCTACACCTCCAGCTCTTATTTATTTTTGAGACCGGGTCTTGTTAAATTGCCCAGATTGGCTTTGAACCTGTGATCTTCCTACCTCAGCCTCCTGAGCCGCTGGGATTATAGGAGTGCACCACTGTACCTAGATTATTATTTTATTTAATTTTTAAAATTTTATTATTTTTAAGCCAGGGTCTTGCTATGTTGCCCAGGCTGGTTTTGTACTTCTGGTCCAAGTAATCTTCCTGACTCAGACTCCAGTTGCTGGGATTACCATTGGACCAGACTCTGGGTTCAGATTTTTAAATCTTTCCTACCCCATCCCTATAATCCAAGCCATATTATTTCAGCCAGCCCTTCTCTATTGTCTTAGCTTCTCTTCATGTGCTTGTGCGTGTGTGTGGTGTGGTGGGTGTGTGGGTGTGTGCGCACATGTGTGTATTTTAGCACTGGGGGTTGAACTCAGGGACATTTTACCACTGAGCTACCTCTCCAGTCTTTTTCATTTTATTTTAAATTACCCAGGCTGTCCTTGAACTTGGACTTCCTATCCTCTTGCCTCAACCTCCCTAATTGCTGGGATTACACACTACCACCATATCCTATAGGAGAAATGTTTAATAAAACAGAGACAGAAAGGAGAAAAGGAGAAATTATAGCTGAATTGTGTGATATTATACAACTTTAAAGAAAACAAGGTAAATGTGTCCATATGAACTGATCTGGAATAATCTCCAAATTATAATTTAAAGAACTAGGCAAGGGGGCTGGGGAGATAGCTCAGATGGTAGAGTGCTTGCTTTGTAAGCACAAGGCCCTGGGTTCGAGCCTCAGCACCCAAAAAAAAAAAAAAAAAAAAAAAAGAACTAGGCAAGCCGGGTGCCGTGACCCACACCTTTAATCCTAGTGGTTCTAGAGACTCTAAGAGAAGTATCTCAAGTTCAAAGACAGCCTCAGCAACTTAGCAAGGCCCTGTCTAAAAACATAAAAAGGGCTGGGGATGTTGCTCAGTGGTTAAGCACTCCTGGGTTCAATGCCTAGTATGAAAGAGAAAGGGGCGGGGGGGAGAGGAGAGAGAAAACAGGCAAGATGCAGAACAGCAAAATATTCTACAACATAAATATGAGCAGATTATCATCAGAAACACAGTAAACTAAAGTGACTCCCTGAAAGAGGGAAACTAAAGATTGAGAAAGAAGGGTGAAAGGGGAAAATTAATTTTACGGTGATCTTCTTATGCTATTTGAAATTTCTACCATGCTTTCTTACTACATGTTATATTGATAAAAACATATGTAATTCGTATGCATGTATACATACCCAAGAAGACATATAAATGGACTGTAATTTAGCTGGAGATACGACTGTCATTGAGGAAGAAGAGACAAACTGCAGAGGAGGAAGGGGCGGAGCCTACTGGAGGAGTCAGGGTGGCAGTGAGGACACTCTGAAGGACAGGAAGTAGGCTCAGGAACTAGCCTTGAAAATTGAGAAGGCCATCACACTATATTTTAAGTACAAATAGTTGTCAATCCCATTAACTCGTGGCTCTAAAATGGTGTCACTCGGGCTGGGGTTGTGGCTCAGCGGTAGAGTGCTTGCGAGCATGAGTGAGGCACTGGGTTTGATCCAGCACTGCATACAAATAAATAAAATAAAGGTCCATCAGCAACTAAAAAAAAAAAAAAAAAAAAAGAATTGTGTCATTTACTAAAGAAATATTGTCTCACCGGGCATCATGGCGCATGCCTGTAATTGCAGAGACTGGAAGGCTGAGGCAGGAGGATGCAAGTTCCAGGAGGGCTTCAGCAATTTAGCAAGACCGTGTCTTAAAATCAAAATAAAAATAAAGAAAGAGCTGAATGTTGAGAAATAATAAATCAGACAGTTAAAAAGTTTTTTTTGTTGTTGAATTAAGGGTTGATCCCAGGGCCTACTCCACGGTAAGCAAGTGCTTTACCACTGAACCACGCCCCCAACCCTAAATCAGACTCTCTTAAAACCAATTAGTGCTGGTATATAAAATGAGGAAGATCAAAGATTGTAGCCCTGGTTCCCAAGAAGTTTGGGTGTGACCCTGCCTTGTGGAATGTGAGCTATTTATCAACAAAAGCTCTGCCCATTTGTTGTGAACCAGTCACCCTAGACTACAATTTAACCTGTTTTGATATTTGAGAAAGATAAATCCAGTAAATAAATATTCTACATAATCTACTACCTTTCATGACTTGAATCAAGGATTTTCTGGATTTGAGTGGCTCCCTAGCAGAGTGCTTGCTTAGCATGCACACAACCCTGGGTTCACATACCCAGCAGCAATAATAATAATAATAATAATAATAATAATAATATTTTTGGCTCATTAAGAACAAAGGTCCAGGTGAGGTGGAAGGCTGAGGCAGGAAGATCACAAATGCAAAGCCAGACTCAGAAATTTAGTAAGGCCTAAGCAATTTAGTGAGACCCCGTCTCAAAATAAAACATAAAAAGGGCTGGGGATGTGGCTCAGTGGTTAAGGGTCCCTAGGTTCAATCCCCACTATCAGAAAAAAGAAGAAAGGAGGGGCTGTGTGTGGTTCAGTGGCACAGCGCTTGCTGAACATATTCGATCCCCAGCAGGAAGAAAAAAGGTACATTGAGGCAGAAGTGTCCAAGCTCTCACCCACCTGCAGCTTCACCAATTCACTCATAATGGCACTTTTATCATTTTTATCGCAGAGCCCCTGTTCAGCTCCCTAGGCAACTCAGGAGGCCTTATACTTGCAAAACAAAACCCAAACTTCAAAGAGGATTACTTCAGCTAAAAAAAGAAAAAAAAGGGGCGGGGGCGCTCTAGGCTCTATCCCAGTGTTTTTCCTTTAAGAAAACGGAAAACCAAAGAATTGGCTGACTTTAATGCTTCTCCTCCTTAATTAAGTCTTCATTTTAAAATAGAGACAGCTGGGGCTTGGTGGCACATGCCTATAGACCCAGCAGCTCAGGAGGCTGAGGCACAGAAGATCACAAGTTCAAGGCTAGCCTCAGCAATTTAGAGAGGCCCTCAGTAATTTAGCCAGAACCTGCCTCAAAATACATGATTTAAAAAGGGGGTGGGGATGTGGCTCAGTGGTTAAAAGACCCTGGATTAAATTCCTGCTACCAAAAAAGAAAATCAAATAGAGATAAATAAGGCAGTTAGGGTTTTTGTATTAGGTGTTGATAGTTAAATAAATGGGCATTCACAGGCAGTCTTGAAATACTTATGCAAATGAATGGGGAAGCTTGCAGGTACAGGATGAGTTTTCAAAACAAAAACCTGGATTGCTTAATCTGTAAGGGTGGGGACACCAGCAAAATGTGAAATGACTTCCCTAGTCCTCGGTCCCCTAGACTGAACAGGGAACAAATAAATGTTGTTTCTCCTATGTGATCAAGATTTACACACTCAGGTGTAGGAGTGTAGCTCAGTAGTAGTACAGGGCTTGCTTAGCAGGTGCAAGGCCCTGGATTCCATCCCAGCACCAAAAATAAATTTACACAGTCAGAAAGGTCAGGGATATTCCATCTAGACTAGTAATATTTCAGAATAAAATCAACAGAAATTTGTCGTCTTTCTTTCAATGCTACCAAGAGAAATGCAGAGAAGGCAGTGTTTCTCAAATGTCAATAAATGCAAACTCTTAGGAGGATTAAAACAAAAAATTTCCAAGATCTTGAGACTATCCACTCTTTCACTTACTCAGCAACAGTCTCAGGCTCTGGGGTAGGTTGGGGGGACATAGGGGTGAACAAAACAACGTGATTCCTGCAGTGAAGCTGCACAGGAAGAAACAGTCATTAATGAAGTCATCACATGATTAACTGCAAATTACATCGAAGTGCCATAAAGTGGGGGCGCCTGAAACTGTGAAAGCAAATAGGAGGAACTGACTGACAGCGAAAAACAAAGGTTTCCCTAAGGAAGGGACAAATAACCTCGGTTTGACAGAAGAGGTTTTAACCAGAGTAGAGGCAAAATGTGTTGCAATCAGAAGCAACAGCCTAGTCTAAAGTCCTAAGGCAAGAAGGAACATGGTTATTCCAGAGATCAAAACACCAGTTGTATGCGAGGCACAATGGCACAAGTCTGAAATCCCAGTGACTTGGGAGGCTGAGACAGGAGAATTGCAAGTTCAAGGCCAGCCTCAGTGACTTAGGGAGACCCGCAGCAACTTAGGGAGACCTTGTTTCAAACTAAAAAGGTCTGGGGCCCAGCACAGTGCAGCAGGCCTGTAACTCAGAAGGTGGAGACAAGAGGCCAGCAACTCAGCAAGGCCCTCAGCAAGATCCTGTTGCAAAATAAAAGAGCTGGGAATGTATCTCAGGAGTAAGGCACGCCTGGGTTCAGTGCCCAGAACCAAAAACTAAATTAAAATAAAAAAGACTGGAGATAGGGTTCAGTGGTAAAGCATCCCTGGGTTCAATCCTTAGTAACAACAACAACAAAAAAAGCCAAAGCAAAAGAGCCAGTGTGGCCAGAGTGTAGAAGCCATGTTATGAACTGGGAATGTGGCTCAGTGGAGCTCTTGCCTGGCACAAGTAAAGCCCTGGGTTCAACTTTCAGCACAAAAATAAATAACCATGGTCTGAGACATCAGTAGAGTCTTACTGAAGTTCCAAGTCATCTGCCTAAAACTGAGCTGTTATCTGGCCTTCCAAGAAATCAGGATTACAGAGATAACCACTAAATTTCCTAAATTTCAACTGATAGGATAATGACGTTTTCTCGGCTTTAATCCTCACACAAAAAAAAGCAAAGTGAGGTTAACTAATCAGTTATTTTCTATTGTTCTGTCTCCCCCTTACAAGGAAAGTAACTGAAATAACCAATCTACTTTTTTGTCCTTGTTTCTATTTTCTTCAACCTTTCTTTCTAAAACCAAACTCTTCTAGCTCAGCCCATAGGAACACTTATATTTAATGGAATGAAATGTTGCATCATCCTAGAATATAAAACAAAGCCAACTAAAATAATTACAGTAAATTGTTATAATTTTGTCCTTTTTTTTTTTTTTTTTTTTTTTTTTTTTTTGCTACTGGGGGTGAAGCCAAGGGTGTTTTTATTACCAAGCCACATCCTCAGGCCCTTTTCAAAAAATATTTATTTATTTATTTTATTATTTATTTATTTTAATTAAAAATCATAAATTTACATAGGGCAATCTTATTTGATTCATTCTGTTATTTTTTCCCTTCCCCCCCCACCCCTCCAACCCCTCTTTTCCCTCTATACAGTCCTTCCTTCCTCCATTCTTACCACCCTCCTTATCTCTAACCCTAAACCTAACCCAAACCCTAACTCTAACCCCTCCTACCCCCCCTTATATGTCCTCATCCGCTTATCAGCGAGATCATTCGTCCTTTAGTTTTTTGAGATTGGCTTATCTTACTTAGCATGATATCCTCCAATTTCATCCATTTGCCTGTAAATGCCATAATTTTATCATTCTTCATGGCAGAGTAATATTCCATTGTATATATATGCCACAGTTTCTTTATCCATTCATCAACTGGCTATGGTGAATTGAGCAGCTATGATCATTGATGTGGCTGTATCTCTGTAGTATGCTGATTTTAAGTCCTTTGGGTATAGGCCAAGGAGTGGGATAGCTGGGTCAAATGGTGGTTCCATTCCAAGCTTTCTGAGGAATCTCCATACTGATTTCCAGAGTGGCTGCACTAATTTGCAACCCCACCAGCAATGTATGAGTGTACCTTTTTCCCCACATCCTCGCCAACACCTATTGTTGCTTGTGTTCTGACTCCCATAGCACAAGAAATAAAAGCTAGAATCAAGCACTGGGATAGATTCAAACTAAATAGCTTTCTCTCAGCAAAGGAAACTATCAGCAATGTGAAGAGAGAGCCTACAGAGTGGGAGAATATCTTTGCCACTCATACTTCAGATAGAGCGCTAATTTCCAGAATCTATAAAGAAGTCAAAAAACTCTACACCAAGAATACAAATAACCCAATCAACAAATGGGCTAAGGAAATGAAAAAATATTTATTTTGAGGCAGGCCCTCATTTGAATTGGTGATCCTCCTGCCTCAGCCTCCATGTGCCACCACACACAATTAAGAGAAAGAACCTACTTCATCTGCAACTATATTTCTACCTCCTCTGCATTCACCAACATTTATTCATGAATAATAATAATTAATATTATTGTTATTATTATTGTTGTTATATTATTGTTATTAATATTATTGTTATTGTTATTATTTCAATTTGGAAATTGAATCCCTGGTCTTGCACATGCTAGGAAAATGTTGTACCACTGGGTTACATTCTGGACCCTTTTTATTTTGAGAGTCTCCCTAAATTGCCCAGGCTAGCAACTTGTGATCCTCCTGCCTCAATCTCCCCAGTAGTTGGAATTACAGGCCTGCTCCACCAAACCTGCATCGTCATTTATATATTTCAAGACTGAATCTAACTTTCCTTTTTTGGGGTGTGTGTGTGTGTGTGTGTGTATGTGTGTGTAAGAGGTTAGGGATCCAACCCAGGGCCTTGCACATATTAAGTGAGCACTCTACCAGTGAGCCTCATCCCCAACCTGTGTTTTTTCATTTTTTAAAGTTGACTCAAAAACATTTAAAAGGCCCAGCAGGGCATGGTGGCACATGTCTGTAATCCCAGCAACCTGCAAGACTGAGGCAGGAAGATCTCCAGTTTAATTTTTTCAAAAAGAGTTTGGGGATGTAGCTCATGTAGCACCCCTGGGTTCAATCCATAGTACAATAAAATACAAAAAATAAAGAAAGAAAAGAAAAAGTCCAGCATGGTGGCGTGTACCTGTAGCCTAAGTCACTGGGGAGGCTGAATTGGGAGGACTGCTTGAGCCCAGAGACTTGAGATCAGCCTGAGTTGAATAACAAGAGCCCAAATCAAAAAATGAAAGGGCGACTGCTAGAAAACATTGCATGCTCCTCTGCTATCTATTAGCACCAGGATAAGTACCTGAACTTGTTCATTTAATCTTCCTAATAGCATATACATGCATTTTCCAGGTGAGTAAACAGGCTTCGAGGGGTTAAACAATTTACCAAGATCACACAGCTCTGAAGTGGTATATCTGAAATTGAAGCCAGGTCTGTCTGACTTCCTAATAAACAGACCTCTTATTCAATACCATTCACACCTCTGAGACAGAGAACTCCATCAGACTGGATGCCTTCTAGGAAAAGATGTATCTGATTTGCCTTCAAACCCCCAGCACAGGGTTTGACATCTAATAATCCTCAATGTATATTTTTGTACATAATGAATGACTGATAAGACATAAATGAAACTGGGCATGCAGGTGCACACCTGTAATCCCAGTAATTCAGGAGGCTGAGGCAGGAGGATCAAAAGTTCAAGGCCAGCCTCAGCAATTTAATCAGACAGTCTCAAAATAAAAAAAATAAAAAATAAAAAAAGAAGAAGAGTGTCAGGCATGGTGGTGCATGCCTGTAATATCAGTAGCAGGGGAGGCTGAGGCAGGACAATTGCAAGTTCAAAGCCAGCCTCAGCAATTTAGTGAGACCTTGCCTCTCAAAATAAAAAATATAAAGGGCTGGGGTTGTGATTCAGTGGTTAAGCACTGCTGGGTTAAATCCACAGTGCCAACAAAACAAAACAAATAAACAAACAAACAAAAAAAAACAATGGCACAACAAAAAACAAATAAATAAAAATAATATAAACCAATAATAAAATAAAACATATAAATGAATTTATAGTTGATAAGCTCCATTAGCTTCTACAAATTATATTTTGGATTATTTACTCATGTGCTTGCTTCTCCTGCCCGGCTGCAAACTACTGGAAGATAGAGTGTGGTTATAGGTTAATTTTTTATACTTCCCACCATTGACACAGGGCCTTGCTCAGAATGAGTCTTTGGAAAATATGTATTAAGTCCCTTTACTTGAATCCCATTTATTCAGGGCCATACACCCGGTTTCTTTCCACTGCTATGCTCCCTCAGTATTTTAGTTCATTCATTGTTTTCTAGGAATACGCAATTCATAACTTCACTGTACATGGTAGCCAAAAAAAAAAAAAAAAAAAAGAAAAGAAAAGAAAAAAAATTCTATATTCAGCTTTGAAAACCATTAAGTCATCTGTTATTTGAAAGGAAAAAAAAAAAAAAATAGAGAAAACGCACCTGACTGTACATATGATTAAATGACCTTGAGGATGTAGCACAAGCCAACCAAAGCACCGAAATCCAGAGTTCACCCTGCAACAGCATCCTGAAATTGTGTCTCCACTTCCACTCGGGTTCTTTGAATGAGGTTCCCAGGTGTTATTTTTCCAGTGATGACATACATGACTCAGAATCTGGAGCTCTGGGGGCTCTGAACTGGGAGAACACTATCTTACCACACTTCTGTCCAGACAAAGCTTAATGCAGGGTTTCTAAAACTTTTTTTAATCCAACTCCCAGTAAGAAATTAATTTTAGCTGGGTGTGGTTGCAAATGCCTGTAACTCCAGCTGCTCTGGAGATTGAGGCAAGAGGACTGCAAGTTCAAGGCCAGCCCTGACAATTTAGCAAGACCCTGTCTCAAAATAGAATCAAAAGGGCTGGGTTGTAGCTGGGTGATAGAGCACGTGCCTGGAATGAGAGAGGCCTTGGGTTCGATCCCTGGTACCAGGTGGGGCAAAAATTTCTTATTTATAAACTAATCAGGTTAAGTTCACCACCCACTGAGCCTTATAATTTGAAAAACCAATGCAGAACCTGCTATCACGGGCTGTTTTTCTTGTTGTTTGTTTGTTACTGGGGATTGACCCAGGGGATACTTCACCACCAAGCCACATCTCCAGCCCTTCTTATTTTTTATTTTAAGACAGGCTCTGGCTAAGTTGCCCAGACTGGCCTTTAATTTGTGATTATACCACGGTGCCGGCTATCATAGGATCTTATTTAGGAAACCAGATACACATTCTGTTGAATGCAGGCTGTCTCAAGAAAGAGACGGTCTTTTGGGGCAACTCAAGAAATACACATTCAAGGGAGAATTCAGGCCGTTTCCAGAGGGAGAGATAGATGGATCTTAATCATCTGTGGTGCAAAAACACATGTATCTTATTTACCTGAATCCTTAGCCCTCTCACCCTCTGTTGTCTGAATAAATGAGGGAGTGAGTACCTGCCACGTGGGAGTGAGCGAGGAGCTGGAAGTGCAATAATGACTCAAATTGAGAGCCAAAGCTGTAGGGATCTTTGCCCTGCTGGAATTTACAGCCTAATGAGGGAGATAGCCTTTTAACCAATATTTAATTAAACTAAATTAAATTAAAAATTAAATAAACATTGCTTAATTACATTATTACTATAATAGTGTCAGTCAGGTAGATGTAATTTAATGTGTGGCGTCAGGGGAAGCATCTTGGAGGAGCAGGCTTTAAGTTTAAGACCAGGTAAGAGTTTGGCACTTAGGATTTGAGAGGGGAGCGGGTAAGGAGAGAATCTCAGTTAGAGGGAAGAGCAGCACCCATAAACAGAGATATGGAAGAGTTGAGTACAGGTAAGAACCTCCTTGCCCACACCCTGAACAGAAGATGTGGACCTTTGCAGTATCTGTTCCCACTTTTCCTTTGGAAACTGCCATTCCCTATTCTGCATGGGCCTGGTGGGATTCTTATGTGTGAGCTTTTTATACGGGTGACTCAAATTGGTCAATCAGAGTTCTCTATCTCCCTGGCCACAGTAATTGATTGCTTCAGGGGTTGCTCAGGGGATCTCGACTGGATCAAAGTCATCTTTATAAGTGTTATATGGAAATAATATCTTTTGCCAGGCATGGTGGTGCACAACCATAATCCTAGCAACTTGGGAGGCTGAGGTAGGAGGACCACAAGTTTGAGGCCAGCCTCAGAAATTTAGTGAGACCCTCAGCAACTTAATGAGACCCTATCTCAATATAAAAAATAAAAAGGGTTGGGGATGTGGCTCCATGGTTAAGTACCTGGGTTCAATCCCTGGTACCAAAAATACATAAATAAATTGAAAGCAAAGTACAGAGGAAAAAAAAAGGCAAAGGGCAGGAGCAAGTGTAGGGGAGAAAAGCAGTATTCACGTTGTTTGAAACTCTGGGCCCAGATATGTGGAAAACCAGCATAATAGCAACACTTTACAATTGTCTGAACCAGTAGCTCCACTTTTTCCTTGTGTTGGTTTTTGTTGGTTCTCTGTTATCTGTAACTGACCATACATGTGAAAGGAAAGGTAGACAGTCAACTAATTTATTGTATTTTATTTATTTGGTGTTGCTGGGATTGAACTCAGGGTCTTTTGCATATTGAACTACACCCCCCCACACCCCCATACTGAGGATTGAATCCGAGGCCTTGCACATGCCAGACAAATGCTCTACCACTGAGCTACATCCCCAGCCCCTCAATTTACTTTTTTGGTTTTTCGTTTTTAAGTACTGGGGATTGAACACAGGTCACTCTAGCACTGAGCTATACCCCCAGCACTTTATATGTATTTTTTATTTTGAAATAGGTTCTCACTAAATTGCCCTGGTTGGCCTCCTGCCTTGCTATCCTCCTTCCTCAGCCTCCCAAGTCACTGGGATTACAGACATGTGCCCCCAAGCCTGGTTCTAATTTACTTTTTAAAACCAAAGAACAGAAATTCATTTGTTGGGTAACAGACGTTCCTCTTCCATCATGGAAAGTCAGCCTGGAATATGCCAGCTTCAAGGACTCCAGACTTAAGAGGGTCAATTCATTTCTTTCTTTCTCTTTCTCTCTTCCTCTTTTTCTTTCTATTTATCTATGTAGTTAAGATCAATGTGTCTGCTGTGTGGAGACAGTTTAGGGAAGTTTATCTAGAAGGTGGGGAGACTGTGATATATTCCCAGCTAGAAAACTACCTAGGTAGAGTGGTTTAGACCAGGTAGTGGTATCGAAGAGATAAAGAGAAGCAAATGCAAGGACAGTTTTGCTAGAGTCGTTAGAACGCAGGCATGGGTGAGCTATGAAGGTTTGAATAGCCACAATGCATTAAAGGTAAATTAACTTTACCCAGATTAAAGGTAACTAATCAAAGAGCTTACCTGAAGTTAGGAGATTGTGTTCTTCCTAGAATGGAAGACCTGAGTCTGGCCTTTGTAAGAAGGGACTGTCACCTTTGGTGACCAAAACTCTAGGCTCCTAGACTGAGGACAGGCTCCGGGAAGAACTCAGGGTCAAAAGGACAGTAGGAGGGGAAAGACAAAGTTAGCATGCAGGATGGGAACCCATGCTGAGCTTCTTTGTTCTAACCAGGTAAGTAAGGATTTGAAGAAACACGGGGTATGAGGGTAGGTGTTCAGTGGTGGGGCAATGTAGCCCCTGGGCACTTACTGGTCAGCTGTCCCACCAAGAACAAAAAGACTCCCAAACCAGGTTAAATACTCAAATCACTCGCTTTATTAAATCATGTTGTTAGGTAGTAGTGAAATGCATGGTAAGGCCACAAGTGTTCTTTAAATTACTTTATGGTCCTTCCTTAAACTATCTTAAGAGTGGATGAAAAATGGAGGCAGTTAGAAAATAACCAAAAGTTGGGTTGGGGATATAGCTCAGTTGGTAGAGTGCTTGCCTCACAAGCACAAGGCCCTGGGTTCAAATCCCCAGCACGGCAAAAAAAAAAAAAAAAAAAAAAAAAAGCAGCAAGGGAGCTAGTTGGAAATTACAAAAGGATTAATGGAACTAACCCCTGACAGGGTCCAGTGATGTGAAGTTAGGAATGATGGCTATAGGTGTCCCCATCTGTGTGGGAAGGAAGAGTCCTTTAGTAGCACAGGCACACTAAGGCAACTTCTGACCAGCTATTGATCCCAACTGACCACATTAACATGGGACTTGTAGATGAAGCCCCCTAAATAGGATGGCCACCATGACAGTTCCGGAGAGGACCAACTAAGGTCAAAAACTCTACCTCTGGAGTGAAGGAGGAGGAGGAGTTAACACCGGATTGGTGAAGGTTGCTGAAGGAGGACCTCAGTTGTCATGTCAACCATAGAACAGTAATAAATTTGGAGAGAGCATGGTCTCCTTTGACCTTCTGCCTGAGATGGCTGGCACTCTCTCTCTTTGATTTCACCTCTTTCTCTTTACTTTCCCTTATAATAAAGTTCTCTTGCATAGCTTTTGGTGCCTGACTTTAAATTTTCTTTAGTTGAAACACAAGTACTGAGGTTTGGAGTTTCAATTCCCTGTTTCCTGTGACAATATGAAACAGAGGAAATAGCCTGGCATGCATGCCTGTGATCCCAGCAGCTTGGGAGGCTGAGGCAGAAGGATCACAAATTTAAGGCCAGGCTGGGCAACTTACTGAGATCTGTCCCAAAATAAAAAATAAAAATTGCTGGGGATGTTGGGGATGTAGCTCAGTGGTAAAGCACCCATGGTTTCAATCCCCAGTACCAGGAATGGTGGGGGATTTATATATAAGAGATTCTGTGGTTTAACATACTCAGGATGAACAGGGTGGAGGCATCACGGTATCTGAATCCTGGGGACACAGTTGTTCGTATGTCTGGCTCTGGGCTGCATTGGCATTTCCTGCTGAGGTCATAATTACAAGGACCATTGGTGAGTTTTGAGCAAAGGTATGCCACAGACAGACACTTTCCTGAATCAAAGACACATTGACTCCATCGATATGCACAAACCATTACACCTGGCTACCGTAGCTGCTCACTGGTTAGCCAGTTGAGCAGTTGTAACTTTTATTTGTATATTTTGAATAAACAATGGGACCTGAATGACTGTCACCCTCCACATTAAGACTTCATGACTGAGAGTACAGTGGTGTATGCCAGTAAGCCCAATGACTCTGGAGGCAATCCAAGTTTGAAGCCAATCAAACTTGAATTAAGTTTGAAGCCAATCAAGGCCCTGTCTCAAAATAAAATATAAAAATAAAAGACACTGGGGGAGGGGATGATATAGCTCCATGGTAAAGTGTCCCCATGTTCAATTTCCAGTACCAAAAAGCAGGAAAAGAAGAAGGGGGGGGGGGGCGGGAGGAGAAAAGACCAGCTCAAAGCAGGACTCTCTCCATTCCTTGCAAATCTGTAACTTTTCTTAGAGTTTGTTATTTTGGGACTGGGAGTAATATACTAACACACACAAAAAAATATTTTTTGAATTTAAAAAAAAAAAAAAAAGCTGGCTAAGTTGGGCATAGTGGCACACACTTGTGATCCCAGCAAGTGTGGGAGGCTGAGGCACAAGGATGGCAAGTTCAAAGTCAGCTTCAGCAATTTAGTGAGGCCCTAAGCAACTTAGAGACCCTGTCTCAAAATAAAAGCCAAAAAGGGCTAGGCTTGTTGGCGTACACCTGTAATCCCAGCGGCTTCGGAGACTGAGGCAGGAGGATCACAAATTCAAGGCCAGTCTCAGCAACCCAGCAAGGCCCTAAGCGACTCAGCAAGACCCTATCTCTAAATAAAATATTCTTTAAAAGGTCTGGGGATAGGTCTGCATGATTGTGTCCCTGGGTTCAATCCTTGGTACCAAAAAAATAAATAAAATAAAATTTTAAAAGTTGGCTATTTTTATTACTCTGTTTCTCCGAAGCTGAACTACTGAAATGAATGAGGGTCAAGCAAAGAAAGAAGGAGGCACGAGGGGTTGGTAATTTATTCAGGAGTTGGCCCGGGGAGGCGAGCTGCCCTGGATGGGGAGGGGGTAGTTCTGCTGGGAGGCTCCTCTGGCTACAGCATGGGAGGCTGTCGAAGAGATAAGACACTGGAGCTCCATCCCAGTGGAGGTGCGGGAGCTGGATGGGGCTGGAGTTAGGGAAGCTCTGAGGTGGACAAGTCGGAGCAGACCCTCAGGGAACACTTTTTTAACCACTGGGCTTTGTAGTTGCAGAGGTACAGGAACCGATTGCTGTGGGAAGCAGTTCTGCTCCTCCCCCGCCCCCAGGCTCCCATAGTTCCCGGGCTACCTCTTCTGTCACTGAACACTCATTGTCTGTTCTCTCTTGGTCTCCCCCACCAGACCGTGAGTGTCCCGGGAACAGGCACTGCATCTGATTCACCTCCTTCTGCCTCACAATGCGGCCCAGCGTGGGGCTTGACACTTGGAAGTTTCTCAAAGAGTTGCTTGTTGAATGAACGAACAAGTGAATGCTTTCTCCAAACTGCCCTGAACTCTCCATGGGATTTACAAAGCAGGAAAGGCCTGCCTACGGCTCTTGGCTCTTTACACCGCTTACCAAGACATTTGTCTGCCTCCAGAATTCAGGGAGGCAGTGAGCTCCTAAGGTTTGGTTTATATGTTATACACATTTTCCTGGAGGCAGGAGTACATACCTCTTTTTGCAGTGCTGAGGGTTGAAGTCATGGGTGCTTTACCACTGAGTTCTATCCTTAACCTCACCCTCCACTTAGTCTCCCTAAATTGCCCAGGCTGGCCTCACACTTGTGATCCTCCTGCCTCAGCCTCCCTAGTTGCTGGGATCACAGACCTGCACCACCAAGCTTGGCAGGAGTCTATATTCTCTGTCTGATTTTCACAGCATTATTGTTCCCCGCACCCTGCAACAGAACGAGTATCATTATTTCAGAAGGGAGCTTCAGAACAGATTTTATACAAATTTTCTCAGCACTGATTTTCTTGAACCAGATTGCCCTTCTTCCCACTACTGCTGCTTTCTTCCTGTTTGTAAATCTCTCAGGTTTGCTATTTTGTAATGTCAGAACATTCAGCTCACCTGAAGATACCATAACCTTTGAATTCCCCCAGAACCTCCCTTCAATGCCACAGTCAAGGTGCCCTTACCGATTTCTCCCACGATGCTGGCCCCTTCACCATTGTGCAGGTGGGAAGACAGTGTGGAGTGGGTGTGGGGCTCGTTGGAAGTAAGAACTCCAGCGCAGAGGCAGGACCAGGAAGGGAGCCCTGAGCTAGCCCGCCACCTAATCCAATTCTCCTTCTAGCACATTCAACAGTCTCCCCTCCCTCTGCATAACAATGGAAGGAAAGAGGAAGTGGGAAATAATAAGGTCCTGTAATTGAGTTAAAAGGGGGTAATTACCAGGACCTGGGAGCAGAGGGAAAGCAGCTGTGAGAAAGGAGAGTTCAAGAAACACCCAGTTTGAGTTGGAAGATGAGTAACAAATATTTTTGCTTGTAGCAGGGAAGCAAAAAAGTAAAGAACTCGGTGCTGAATTGGACAGGCATCGGGGAAACCTGAGATGGGCAGCAAGGCTCAATCTGGGTCAGGATCAGGAGGGGAGGAGAGAAAATCCCAAACCAGCCAGGGATTGTGCAGCAAAGACTGTGGCCTGATATTGAGTATCGGTGTCACAAGGGAGAGATGAGTCAGCCCCAGAGTTATCCAGGTTTAGAATAAAAGAGCCACAGGGAGGGCACTCAGCAAGCACCTTTCCTGGGAGAGGCCTTGCTGAAGACCCCAGTGTGGGCTCCCAGCTTGACCCAGGGGACCCTGCCCCTGGTGGAAATCCCCTCTCCTCCTCCATCTGGAGGGTTCAGCCAGGTGTGCCCACCCATTGTTTGCTTTCATAGATCTGTCTAAAGTCAAGGTTACCACATAGCAGAAGCCACAGGACCAAGTGCCAGATTATGACTGTGAAGGCCACATCTTGCTTCAGCAGGCAGGGAATGGAGCAGGGGAACTCGAAAATATGTTAGGTGATGGATGTAGCTGTAAACACGGAATGCGCCCTGGTGTCTCATGAGAGCCAATAAGGAACAGTGTGGTTATCTGGTCAACCTGGGTCTGTTCCTTAAAGGAAGATGCAAACCTCATCACCCCATCCTGACATTCTTGGCTGTTGAAAGGATGGCAGGATCAGGTTATATCACTTACCCTCATTTGACTTGAAAACATAAAACATGACCCAGAGCAGGTGATGTCCATGACAGAAACTGTTAGTTCATGGTGGTCGAACAACCATGTTCATAGCAGAAGCTCCTGCTAGGTGACTCCCCATGCCCCTCAAGAACCAGGTATTGAGCCCAGATACTGAAATATGCTAGGCAAGCACTCTACCACTGAGCCACATTCCCAGTACTTTTTGACTTTGAGACAGGGTCTCCCTAAGTTGTTCAGGTTGACCTTGAACTTGCAATCCTCCCGCCTCCATCTCCCAAGTCCCTGGGATTACAGGCACGTAACCACCAGCCCATTAAATACACGTGTTTGGTAGTGGTGGTGGTGGGGGCAGCCCGAGAAAAAGAAACCCTGCTGTACACAATCCGTGTAGATTTGGAGGTTAAATGCCACATAGAGAAAAGGTCCACAGACTGCTGGCCTGGCAGGGCAGGTTGGGCAGCATTCTGGGTAACACATAGTTGGTACTAAGAACCAGCAGGAGACCTGGGCCAAGGTTAGATTAGTGGCCCAGTTCCCTTACCCTGGTGTCTCCCTAATCTGAGGTCCTGGGTGTCAGCAGGGTCATCGTGACTCAGCTTACATGGTTCAGGGTCTTGGGGGCAGCAGAAAACAGGCCGCCCTTGTAGGTCTGAGTTGTAGCATTTCACCTACGTCTGCGACACCTCTTATGTGTCAGACTGCTGCACCAGCTTCCAGAAGTTGCTGTCAGGGTTTTGCTGTGCATGCGAAGCTAATCTGGCCACATGGGGAGGACACCATAAGCAGAGCCCCACGCAGAGAAAAGCCCCTCTTAGAACTATTGCATCTCCTTGATGAGGTCTAGGTGCCTGCTGGCATCACCCTGGCAGCACAGAATGCCATGCTCCTTGAGGGCTGTCTTCATGAGCGAGTAACAGGCGTCCTTGAAGAGGTTCACCTATGATGTCTGAGGGTGGGGATGGTAACATGGAAAGCATCCTCAAAACCATGGCCCAGTACACAGTTCGCTTTGAGGCACAATAGCCAATGGCTACGCCTAGCAAAAGTTTCACAGGAACTTGGATCACGTCCTAGAGAGCTCACGCGGGACCATGGACCCCTCCATGGGGCACTTTACCACCTCACGTGGGATGCCTTCGCCCCCAACAGATCAGCACTTCTCAGGAATTGGGGTGGCTGCAGGCAGGCAGCTTGGTTGTCATTTCCTGGTGGGGATCTGGTCCCTCTCCATCACTGGATGACCATCATTCAACACCAGCAGGTCATGGTACATCTTAACTGTGCCACACAAGAATGCCCCGGGACCTCGAGCATCGGTGGTGGAACGACAGCTCTGCCTGCGTTGACAAGGCCTGACCTGGCCAGCTGGCTGCGTGCCTGGGTGAACTAGCCCTCACGCTTGGCAGCCGGACAGGCCACAGCTGATCTAAGGGACTTGGGGCACCGGCAGTGGACTGCACATCTTACATAGCTGCACAAGGGAAACCACAGGTAAGGTTCATTATGTGGTTTTGTGTTTGCTTTCTCTGAATTGTAGTAAAACCTATAGAACATAAGATTTGCCATTTTAACCATTTTTAAAGGCACAACTTGGGGACTGGGGAAATAACTTGGTGGCACAGTGCTAATCTAGCAAACAGGCTAGGGTTGATATCCAGCCCCCAAAACATAGAAAGGTACGATTCAATTCAAAACTATTATTTACACCCACAGTGTTTTATAGCCATCACCACCATCTGTTTCCAAAACTTTCCTCTCATCCTAAACAGAAACTCTTTTTTTCTTTGAGCTAAATTGGCCAGGTTGGTCTTCTACTTGCCGTCTTCCTCCTGCCTCAGCCTCCCCAGTAGCTGGGATTACAGGTGTCACCACACCTGGTTAGCATTTTTCTTTTCTTTTCTTCTTTTTGTACCAGAGATTGCTTAACTACTGAGCAACACCCCTAATCCTTTTTTTATGTTTTATTTTGAGACAGGGACCCACTGAGTTGCTTAGGGCCTCATTAAGTTGCTGAGGCTGGCTTTGAACTTGCTGTCTTCCTCCTTCAGTCTCCCAAGTTGCTGGGATTACAGGTAAACATCATCATGTCTGACCCGGTTAGTATTTTCTTTGTTTAAAAAACTTTTCCCTAGAAGATATTTGGCTTTGTGCTGGCAGGTAAGAGTCATGTCATCACACCTACTCTGGAGGTCATTTGCCTGAGCTTCATCATAGGTTTGGGGTGAGATGTGTGTGTGTGTATGTGTGTGTGTAAGCAGCACTGATACTTTTCTTCTATGCATGCATACTTACTCTAACAAGGTACAGATTAGATCACACGGACTCAAAATTTAATGCTTAAAACTTTTTCTCCTTTCCACCCAGCGCAGAAAAAGTAATTCCAATGACTCTGGAGGCTGAGGCAAAAAGATCTCAAGTTCCAGATCAGTCTCAGCAACAGCAAAGCCTGAAGCAGCTTAGCAAGACTCTGTTTCAAGGACCTGGGAATATAGCTCAGTTGATAGAGTGCTTGCCTTGCATGTACACAGGCCCTAGGTTCAATCCCCAGCACCAAAAATACAAAACGAAACAAAAAAAAAACCCGTCTTGAAATTAAAAAGGGCTGGTAGTGTAGCTCAGTGGTAAAATACCCCGGGTTTAATCCTGAGTACCAAAAAAAATCTCCACAAAAACAAAGGATAAACTATCCTCCTTCCTTGTTCACCATTCTGCGAGTTATCAATCTGGATTGGGCTCAACTGGGCATTTCTTTTCTTTTGCTGTTTTCAACTAGGGTCATTCATGAGCAGTCTTCTGGTGACTCAGCAGAGGCCAGGTAGGATATGGCCTCATTTGTATGCCTGGTGGTTCGTGCTGGTTGTGGGCTGGGTAGTTATCTCCAGCATGATACTGGGACAGCCGGCTATCAAAAGCAGCAGGAGAAAGGGGTCAAGACTCACTGTGTAAATATTTTTCAATCTGCTGCTAATGTCCCATTGTCCAAAGTAAGTCCCATGGCTGAGCCAGTGTGGGAGATGTCACAAAAGTCCAGAAACAGGTGTGCTTCATCGAAGCCGTTGCTGCAACAATTGGCCTATTTTGCCTTTTACTTTCTGCTTAATAGTGTATCTATTTTACAAATTGATACAGTTACATTTCTAATTAGATTTTGTTCTTTTTTTTTAGGTACTGGGGATTGAACCCAGGGTTGCTCAACCACCAAGCCATATTCCCAGACCTTTTTTTACATTTTATTTAGAGACATGGTCTCACTGAGTTGCTAAGTGCCTTGCTAAGTTTCTGAGGCTGGCTCTGAACTCTCGATCCTCCTGCCTTAGCCTCCCAAGCTGCTGGGATTATAGACCTGTGCCACCACGCCTGGCTTATAATTAGATTTTGATAGTTACATTCATAAGTACATTGTCATGAATCTGCAATAATCAACGGATGATGAAAAAATCTACTCAATAATTTTTACTCTATTTTTTGCATTATTTAAATTTTTCCTATTATAACTAATTTATTAAACTCATTTGTCTGAGTATCTACTATGTGTTAGGAGTTATGTGTGGGCTGAGTGGTTATCTCCAGCATGATACTGGACAGCCGGCATTAGGACACCTTCTGCACAGATCCTTTCGGGAAAATCCATGCAAACACATGAATGCAGGATATGTACTGTAGGTCAAGAAGGGAAGGGAGGTTCGATGTGGAGACTGGTGGGCTGAGGCTTGCTATTTTAAGACTGTTTATTTTGTTTTTGTTTTTGTTGTACAGGGGGTTGAACCCAGGGGAACTCTACCACAGTCCTTTTTATTTTTTGTTTTCAGACAGTGTCTTGTGAAGTTGCTCAGGCTGGCTTTGAGCTTGTGATACTCCTGCCTCAGTCTCCCAAGTAGGTGGGATTATAGGCAAGAGCACCTTTGCCCGTCAAGACAACATTTTATATAGCCACTTAACCACCCCTATCTTTCTCACTTATTAGCTTTTGAGCCACTTAACCACCCCTATCTTTCTCACTTATTAGCTCACTTATTAGTCATTTCCATTTTATTGTTCTTCCATGTGTCAAGGATGGGGGAGGGATAAGATGGTCAGAGATAAGCATTAAGGAAAACGAAGGCTGTTTTCACTAAATTAGTTTCAGAGGGATACAAAATGTGTATGATAGAGAGAGGGAACAAGGGAAATGAAGGGCTCCCCAGGGAGGCGCATCCCATGACTCTAGCGCCTTTCCCACTTGCTGCCACCATTGCTTATGATTTTTAGAATTTGCAAAGACAACAATCTTTGCAGAGTCCTGTCAGTCAGACTGACCCCTGTGGAGTTACTGTACCACTTACTACCCCAAAATGAAGGTCACCAAGGGTTCTTTGGGACAGGCAAGCTACCAAGTGCTTCCCTCTCCTGTCTTCTAGGATGCCACACTCCTGGATTCCCACCCAAGTCCCTCCTCAGCCTCCTTTGCTAAAACTTCGTCTTTTCTGACCTCTTCCCATCCGGCCCTTGGGTTCCTTCTCTTTCTGCAGTCTTCCTCCCTGGTGACCTCATCCCATCTAGTGACTTTCACCGTAACCTCTGTGCTGACAACCTCTAGAGTCCACGTCTCTGTGGACACTGGACTACTTACTCCACTGCCTCCTGGCATCTCCACTTGAATGTCCCTTTGTGGCCTCAAGCTCAATACCTCCAAGTCTGAACTTCCTGTTTTCCCCCTAAGACTCCCTGTTCCTCAAGTTGTTTGACCCAAATCCTTAGAAAACATGCTCTTTCTTTTCTTTTGATTGAACCCAGGGGCACTTCACCACTGAGCCACATCCCCAGCCCTTTTTATTTTTCATTTTGAGACAGGGCTGAGGCTGGTCTTTTTTTTTTTTTTTTTAAATTTATTTTTATTGTAAACAAATGGGATACATGTTGTTTCTGTTTGTACATGGAGTAACAGCATACCATTTGCATATTCATAAATTTACATAGAGTAATGATGTTTGATTCATTCCATTATTTTTTTCCTTCCCCCCCACCTCTCCCACCTCCCTTTTCCCTCTATACAGTCCCTCCTTCCTCCATTCTTGTCCCACTCCCACCCCCCATTAAGTGTCATCATCTGCTTATCAGTGAGAACATTCCTCTTTTGGATTTTTGAGATTGGCTTATCTCACTTAACATGATATTCTCCAATTTCATCCATTTGCCTGCAAATGCCATAATGTTATTATTCTTTATAGCTGAGTAATATTCCATTGTGTATATATATATATATATATATATATACATATATATATATATATATATCACAGTTTCTTTATCCATTCATCAATTGAAGGGCATCTAGGTTGGTTCCATAGTCTGGCTATTGTGAATTGAGCCGCTATGAACATTGATGTGGCTGTATCTCTGTAGTGTGCTGATCTTAAGTCCTTTGGGTATAGGCCGAGGAGTAGGATAGCTGGGTCAAATGGTAGGTCCATTCCAAGTTTTCTAAGGAATCTCCACACTGCTTTCCAGAGTGGCTGCACTAATTTGCAGTCCCACCAGCAATGTATGAGTGTACCTTTTTCCCCACATCCTCGCCAACACCTATTGTTGCTTGTATTATTAATAATCGCCATTCTAATTGGGGTGAGATGGAATCTTAGTGTAGTTTTGATTTGCATTTCTCTTATTACTAGAGATGTTGAACATTTTTTCATGTATCTGTTGATTGCTTGTACATCTTCTTCTGTGAAGCGTCTGTTCATTTCCTTAGTCCATTTGTTGATTGGGTTATTTGTATTCTTGGTGTAGAGTTTTTTGAGTTCTTTATAGATTCTGGAAATTAGCACTCTATCTGAAGTATGAGTGGCAAAGATCTTCTCCCACTCTGTAGGCTCTCTCTTCGCATTGCTGATAGTTTCCTTTGCTGAGAGAAAGCTATTTAGTGTGAATCTATCCCAGTTATTGATTCTTGCTTTTATTTCTTGTGCTATGGGAGTCTGCGGCTGGTCTTGAACTTGTGATCCTCCTGCCTCAGCTGGGATTGCAGGTGTGCGCCGCCTTGCCTAGCTAAGAAGTCGTGCTTTTTCTTTCTCACACATCCCACATGCAAGCCCTCAGGAAGTCCTTTTGACTTTCTCAACAAAATATCTAGAATCCCAGAACTTCCCATGGCTTCCCTGCTGCACCCCAGCCTGCGTTGCCTGCCATGGGCTCTCTTGAATACGGTTGTCACCTCGCCATTGCTCTGTTGCTTCCATTCTGATTTCCCCACCATCTCCACTTGGCAGCCAGAGACATCCTACTAACTTCTAAGTCAGATCATTTCATCCCCCTGATCTGAAGGCAGAGGCCTTCAGGGACTGCAGGCTCCACACACTATTACTCCAACCCAGGTTCATCCTGTGACCTCTCTAAGGCCTCACCTCCCTCTTCTTCACCCCTTCCAACATAAGCTTTTTTGCTCTTCTTTGCAGACACCAGAAACATTCCTGCCTCAGAGTCTTTGCAATGTCTGTTCCCTCTTCCTGGAACACTCTTCCCCCAGATACCCACATGATTTGATTCCACAGCCTCTGGTCTTGCTCCAATGTTCTTTTCCCAAGAGGCCTGATCCTACTGCCATGTTTAAAATGCAATCTGTAGTACTTGTGATCCTTCATATCCACTCTGGTTTTTCCCCCAACCATGTGCCGCCTTCCAGTGTGATGAATAAATTACTTATCTCTTATGTTTCTGTTTATGGCTCATTTCCTCTTTTACCCTAGTGCCAGCCCTGTAGCAGCTCTGCTGGGGCAGGAATTGTTTTCCTTGTTTACTGACATAACCAAAGAATCTGTCACAGAATAGGTGCCCAGTCAATGGATACTAAAGATGGCAGTACTTTGTAGACCTTTTAGAAAAAGCAGAGCTAAAAGACTTCCTGCAAGGAATTTCTTCTGTTCTGTATTTAAACTATGGGCTACTAAAGGAAAGAAATGATGTCTTTTATTGGCCCATTCAAAAATGGGAGGAAGTTGTGCCAGATTATTTTATTGTATATAATTATGTTTAACATTTACTTGATGATAACTCAGGATGAAACAAAATTTGCACCATATACATAATTATCAATTCTAAGTGTAATCCACAGGGGTCAGAGGGGAAGTTATTTGTTACAGGTTCACATTGAGGTTAAGCTATTGAAAATTTTTACAACAGTTTAACAGTCATTTTATTTTTTTAATTAAAAAAATTTTAATATATTTTTTAAAGTTGTACATGGACACAATATTTTTATTTTATTTATTTGTCTTTATGTGGTCCCCAACAGTCCCCGACAGTCATTTTATATCTACTGAATCTAATAATAAAAATTGGGACTCTAATTTTTAAAAAAGGAGTGAGCAAGGAAGAGAGAGTGTATCAAAAAATAAAATACAAGGCTGGCCTTGGTGTCACACACCTGTAATCCCAGCAACTCAGGAGGCTGAAGCAAGAGGATCTCAAATCCCAGGCCAGATTCAGCAACTTATAAGTGTGAAGTCCTAAACAACTTATGGAGAAACTGTCTCAAAAAAAAAAAAAAAAAAAAAAAAAAAAAAAAGTCTGGGGATGTGGGGAGGTGGCTCAGTGGTTAAGCGACCCTGAGTTCAATCCCTGGCATCAAAAAAGAAAAGAAAAGGGGTGGGGTGGAGCTGGAGATGTAGCTCAATGGTAGAGCGCTTGCCTAGTACGTACAAGATCCAAGTTCAATCCCCAGTACTGAAAACAATGAAAAACAACCAAAAGTGTGTGGTGGTGTAGACCTGGCTTACTTGCAGGATGAGACAGGGGAATTGCAAATTTGAAGTCAGTCTGTGCAATTTAGTGAGACCCTGTCTCAAAATAAAAAATAAAGCTGGGCACAGTGACTCATGCTTGTAATTCCAGTGGCTCGAGAGCCTGGGGCAGGAGGATCACAAGTTTAAAACCAGCCTCAGCAACAGCCAGGAGCTAAGCAACTCAGTGAGACCCTGTCTCTAAATAAAATACAAAAAATAGGTCTGGGGATGTGGCTCAGTGGTTAAGTGCCGCCTCTGAGTTCAATCCCTGGTACAAAAAAAAAAAAAAAAAACCAAAGAAATAAATAAAAAATAAAAGGGCTGGGAATGTGGCTCAGCAGTAGAGCACCCCCTGGTTTAATCTCCAGGGGGGACTAAAAGAGAAAAAATTAAATAAAAATGAAAAATCTGGGTGTGATCACACTTTGAAATATTCATGTTTTCTTGTGTGAATAAAAAATGAGAATAAGACATTAGGAATCATAAAAGCTCAATTAAAGAGGGAACCAAATATCTCTGATCAGTAGGCTTAGATGGGTATTTCTGTCTGCAGCTGTAGCTTGGCCCCTAGGGACGGATAAAAGGTCTCTTGGCAGGGGCCCATCTGGGCACATGTTCTAACCCTGTGCTATGTGCTCTGCTTTCTGGGCACACCCTTGGGCACTCACCAGGAAGTGTGGCCAATTTCAGTTTTAACAGGAAGGACCCCAATCTTGGGCTCACATCCATTTCTGCTTTCTAGGTGAGTCAGTATGGGCAGGATCCATGTTGATAGCCTTTATGTTATGTCTGTCTGCCCCATGAAGGTGTTACACTTGTGCACTTATGAATTAAACACGTGCACTTATGCATTTGTTTATTCATCTGTTCATTTGGCTTTGCATTTATGTGTTACATGCTTACCAGTCCAAGAAGCCTATTGTACTAATTTCCTGTTAATGCTGCAAAGAATTACCACAATCTGGGTGGTGGCTGAAAACAAGAGAAATTATTTCTCTCACAGTTCTGGAAGCTAGAAGTCTGAGATGGAGGTGTGGGCTGGGCCAAGCTTCCTCTGAAGGCTCTAGGGAATAACCCTTCTTGTTTCTTCCTGGTTTCTGGTGATTGCCAACAATCCTTGGAGTTCTTTGATTTGCAGCTGCATCAAGCCAATCTCTGTGTCTGCCTTCAATTTCCCTCTGTATCTGTCTGTTATGGGTTGAACTCTGCCTCCACAAAATTCTTATGTTGAAGTCCTAACCACCAGTACCTCAGAATATGACCTCATTATTTTTCTTTAAATATGACCTTATTGAGGTAGGTTTTTTTTTGGGGGGGGCGGGTGTACTGGAGATTGAACCCAGGGGTGCTTAACCACTGAGCCACATCCCCAGACCTTTTTAAAAAATAGTTTATTAAAGGTAGGGTCTCTCTGAGTTACTAAGTGCCTCGCTAAGTTGCTGAGACTGGCTTTGAACTCGAGATCCTCCTGCCTCAGCCTCCTGAGCTGCTGGGATTACAGGCAAGGGCCACCACACCCAACTGAGGTAGGGTCTTTATGGAGATAATTAAGTTAAAATGAGATCATTAGGGTAAAACTTAATTCTATCTGATTGGTGTCCTTATAAAGGGGAAAATTTGGAGACACACACTCATGCACGTACTCACACACTCTGTGAGATTGAAGGCAGAGCTCAGGGCGATGAGCCAACCAACGACTACCAAAGATTGCAAACCACCAGAAGCCAAGGGCAAGGCATGGGATGGGCTTTCCTCACAGTATGCAAAAGGAAGCAATCCCACAAGACCTCTATTTTGGACTTCTATCCTCCAAAACTGTGAGATGATAAATTTCTCTAATTCAATTTATAGTACAGTCATTCCTTGGTGTTTGTGGGGGATTGGTTTCAGGAACTCTTATGGCTACCAAAATTCAAGGATGAGGGCTATGGATAGAACTTAGTGGGAGAGTACTTGCCTAGCATGAGGTCCTGGGTTCAATCCCCAGCACTGCCAAAAAAATAAAAATAGAAACCCAAAACTCAAACCCAGGACCTTGCTCACGCTAAGCAAGCACTCCACCACTAATTATATCACCAGTCCTTTTAAATTTTGAGACAGGGTCTTCTTGCTTAATTGCCCAGACTAGCCTTGAATTTTCAATCCTCTCACCTCAGCCTCCTGAGGAGCTGGGATTATAGGATTACAGGTGTGCACAACCTCACCTGGATCTAGAGATGATTTAAAGCACATAGGAGCTGGGAATAGTGTCACATATATATGTTCTATAGTACTGGGGATTGAATCCAGTGCCTCATGCATGCTAGCTAAGTAGTCTACCACTGAGATACCCACTCCAGCCCTTAAAAAGTTCACTTGAGCTGGGTTAGGTGGCAGAGGCCTGTAATCCCAGCTACTCAGGAGGCTGAGGCAGGGCATTGGCAAATTTGGGCAATTTAGTGAGACTCCCTCTCAAAATAAAAATACCAAAAAGGACTGAGGATGTAGCTTAGAGGTAAAGGACTTGCCTAGCATGTGTGAGGTTCTGGGTTCAATCCCCAGCAATGCAAAAAGGAAAAAGAAAATCCACACTTGGTTGAATTTGTGACATGCAGAACCCATGGATATTGCCTTCCAACTGTACTTTGTTACAGCAGCCCTAGCAAGTTAATTAATACACTGTATCTCACCTGGCTCCAGATGGGCAAGGTAGTGCACACTTGTTAATTCCAGCAACTTGGGAAGCTGAGGCAGGAGGATCCCAAATTCAACGCCAGCCTCAGCAATTTAGCAAGACCCTGTCCTAAAATAAAAAGGGTTGGGGATGTAGATTAGTGGTAGAGTGCCCTTGGGTTCAATTCCCAGTATACTGACAAAAAGGGCATCAATTATTGAACATAAAGATTACATAATTCAATATGATCTCATATTAACTTGAGTTTATCTATGAAATTCTATTTTCAAGTAAGATTTTACACACACACACACACACACACACACACACACACACACACACACACATATATATGTGTTTTATACTAGGGATTGAATCCAGGAGTATTTTACCACTGAGCTACATCGCTGGCCCTTTTTATTTTGTATTTTGAGACAGGATCTTGCTAAGTTGCTTAGGGTCTAAGCTAAGTGGCTGTGGCTGGCTTTGAACTTGCAATCCTCCTGCCTCAGCCTTCCAAGTTGCTGGGATTACAGGCATGCACCACTGTTCCCAATTGATGATTCATTTTCTAAAAAATGGTTTTGACATAACCCAGATTTTTAGGAAGGTTAAATTTTCACCCTACTCATTATTATATAAGATTTGAATTAGCCTCTCTAGCCCCCTCCCCAATCACATTTTTATTGTCATAAAATAATAACTCAGTTCTAAAAAACTAGTTCTCCAGGCGCAGGAGCATATGCCTGTAATTCCAGTGGTCTGGGAGGCTGAGGCAGGAAGATCACAAGATTAGCAATTTAGCAAGCACCTAAGCAACTTATTGAGACCCTGTCTCAAAATAAAAAATAAAAAGGGTTGGGGATGTGGCTCAGTGGTTAAGCCCCTCTGAGTTCAATCCCTGGTACCAGATAAATAAACAAAAATAAAAAATTATAATTTTATTCCAATTCTTAAAAACTCCGTATTTGCTGGATGTAGTGGTGCACGTCTATAATCCCAAGTACTGGGGAGGCCCACACAGGAGGATCATGAGTTCAAGGCCAAAGTGGTGTAATTCATTTATTTATTTATTTTTGGTACCAGCGATTAACCGAGGGGTGCTTAACTACCAAGCCACATCCCCAGCCCTTTTTTTAAAAAAAATATTTTATTAGAGACAGAATCTTGCTGCGTAGCATAGGACCTTGCTAAGTTGCTGAGGCTGGGTTTGAACTTGCGATCCTCCTGCCTCAGCCTCCTGAGTAGCTGGGATTACAGGTGTGTGCCACCATGCTCAGCGAGTGGTTGCAATTTACAGAGGCCCCTTTCTCAAAATAAAATTTCAAAAGTATTGGGGATGCGATTTGGTGGCAGAGCGCTTGCCTCGCGTACTCAGGGCCTGAGTTCAATCCCCAGCCTCATAAACAAACAAAACTCCTTTCTACTCCCGTATTGCTGTGATTAATTTTAGGTGTCAACCTGACTAGATTAAGGAATACCTAAAGAGCTGGTAAAGCATTATTTCTGGATGCATATGTGAATGTGTTTCCAGAGCACATTGGCATATAAGTTGAGTAGGGAAGATCTGTCTTCAATGTGGGGGGTACCATTTTGTGGGGGACAGGGGTTAACCCAAGAGAGGAAAGGCAGGGAAAAGATGAATTCTGTCTCTTCTGCAGCTGGGGCACCTTTCTCCTGCCCTTGAATCTGAGAACTCTGGGTTTTCTAGTCTTTTGACTCCAGGATTTATCAGCAGCCTCTGGTTATCAGGTTCTAAGGCCTTGCCCCTCAGACTGAGAGTCACACCACTGGCTTCCCTGGTTCTGAGTCTGTTGAACTTGGACTGAGCAGTGCTATGGCCATCCCTGAATCTCCAGCTTTCAGGTGACCTGTCCTGGGCCTTCTCATTCTCTACAATCATGGGAGTCAATCTCCCTGTGTTCATTTTCCATCTTGTGACAAAATATCTCAGATAATTAACTTAAAAGAAATAAAGACTTATTTTGGCCCATGGTTTCGAGGATTTGGTCATGGTCTTTTAGCTCTGTTGTTCTGGGGCCTGCAGTAAGGCAGTGTGTCGTGGTTGGGAGCTCATGGTGGAACGAAGCTGCTCACCTCACAGCTACTGGGAAGCAAAGAGAAAAAGAAGAGGCTGGGTCCCCACACCCCCTGCAAGGGCTCCTCTGAACTTCCTTCCCCATCTCCTAAAGTTCCACCACCTGCTAGTAGTGCCGTGGTTGGTGTTCTCGCCCTCAACACCTGGCCTTTGAGGGACATTTAAGATCCAAAGGAGAGGCTGGGGTTGTAGCTCAGTGGTAGAGTGCTTGCCTTGTACCTGTGAGGCACTGGGTTCTATCCCCATCTACTACTAAGAAAGTTATTTAAAAAAAGGGTCAAATCAGAAAATGCTCTAATAAATTCTCTCTCATGTATCTCTCACTCTAGCTATCTACCTGTCATTTTATTGATTTGTCTCTCGGGAGAACTCTGACAATATACTATGATATGTAAGTAAATCAAGTCCTAGGCTGTAAAAAATATATAATTAAACCCATTAATATCAACAATTTAAAAAAAATTTATCTTTTTCTGTGACTAGGGATTGAACCCAAGGGTGTTTTACCACTGATTATTTTTTGTCTTGAGACAGGGCCTTCCTAAATTACTGAGGCCGTCCTCAAACTTGTAACTCTCCTATCTCAGCCTCTCAAACCATTGGGATTATAGGCATGCAACATCAATCCAGTTATATTCAGTTATTTTAAAAATAAAGCAAAAACTGGGCACTGTAGCACTCGCCTGTAATCCCAGAGACTCGGAAGGCTGAGGCAGGAAGATTGCAAGTTCAAAGCCAGCCTCTTCAATTTAGCAAGACCCTAAGCACTTAGCAAGACCCTGTCTCAAAATAAAAAATAAAAAGGGATGGGGATTTGGTTCAGTGAGATTCGATCCATAGTACAAAAAAAAAAAAAAAAAAAAAAAAAAAAAAAAAACCCCAAATTTTTTTGCTCAGTTCCCCTAACAAGGCCATGTTATATTTCTGTACCTGGAGTTCTTATTTATTCTGAAAGAATTGGTGATAATTAATTAGAGACCCAAGAGAGTGCCCAGGGAAAGGTCACAAGCTGCAGACCTGTAGCCATGCTGTTGGTGTTATGTAAATTACGATCATGGCAGTGTGCTGGCCAGCCTTTTTTGGTCCACTGACTTTGAACAAATAGACTCTTGTTTTACCAAACCAAAGGCAAAATGTGCTGACTGAGCCTTCTTTACCAGGAAAATTGTATTGCATTTCTCTCACCGTGGCACCAAAGGTTAGAATAACAATACGTGATCTTACAGCTTTGGGCACTGAGATTGCTGTATACTGGCTGTGGAAAACAGATGTCCCTGCATCCAAGTGACAGATTTTAATTGACAAATTTGGGTATCTTTGTGCTATGCAATTAGGGGGATTTTTATTTTTTAAATGCAAAATCCCGAGTCCCTGTCCTGAAGGAGCTTATAATCCAGTTGGAGAAATAAAGCCAGCCCAATTAGAGTTAAGATTACAGTACTAAGGAATGTTTTATTTTGAAGGTTGCCTTGGAAACCCAACTGGGCTGGAATTCCCTGCTAAGGTGGAACTCCACTTACAAGGTACTCTGCAAACACTTTAGAGCTCTCTACCAATTCTTCTCTGGAGAGGAACCCACTATTAATTTTTTTTCTAGTACTAGAGATCAAACAGGTCCTTGTGCATCCTAGACAAGTACTCAACCACTGAGCTACACCCCCAACCCCCAGTATTAATTTTTTTTTTTTTAAATTAGAAAAGCAATATTTAGTTGGATGTGTTGGCTCATGCCTGTAATCCCAGCTACTGGGGAACCGAAGGCAGAAGGATCACAAGTTTGAAGTCAAGCCAGGCAACTTATCAAGACCTTGTTTCAAAATAAAATTTAAAAGGGCTGGGGATGTCTCTCAGTGGTAGAGGGCTCCTGGGTTCAATCCTCAGTACCCAAAAACAAACCAACAAAATCAGGCCTGCAGAGTAAGCATTAAGGTCAAACCTTGAACCTTCCATTTCCAATTATATGTCAAGAGCTGAACAGGATGGTGAGAATGGCTATTTTTTATACTGTACAAACATTTACATGAAAAGTCTCACCCCCATACTTTATTTTTAAAAATTTAAAATTTTATTATTATTGTTATTATTTTGTGTGTGTGTGTGTGTGTGTGTGTGTGTGTGTGTGTGTGTTTGTGCCTGGTACTGGGGTGACTGAGTCACTGAGCTACATCCCCAGTCTTTTTAAATTTCTTCTCCTTGAGTCAGGGTTTCCCTAAATTGCTGAAGATGGTCACGAACTTTTTTAATCCTTCTGCCTCAGCCTCCCCAGTAAATGGGATTACAGGAGTCTGCCACAGTCTGGTTCAATCCATACTTAATTTTTTCCCAGTGGCTCTATACCTGCTTTTATATAAACATCTTTGATGCCTAGAACATACAGTGTATCAGGGCATTGTCAGAAAAACAGCTGCATAACAAATATTTCCAATGGCTGCGGCAGGCTTGTTCCGTGATCACAGACCTCACACAGTAGTTAGATATTTCTCCAACTGTGCCTTCCAATCATGGCCATGCCCACCTGCCCTTTGGCCCACTCTCATCTCTAGGACTGATTGGATTTCTCACACAACCAAATGAGTATTTGAGTTTAAAAGAAGTTTACGTATTCTCTCTTGATCTGTTCACACTGTGAGGGAAACTTAGAACATCTGACCCTAAAAATTTTTATTTTTACCCAAGCATAATAGATGAATAAGTCAACTCATGCTTTTTAAATTAATTTTGTGGTGCTGTGATCAAAACCCAGGGTCTTACTCATGCTAGGCAAGCACTCTGCCAACTGAGATGCTGTCCCAGTACTTACACACACACACATACACACACACACACACACACACATATATTTTTACAGTGCTGGGGAAGGGACTCAAGGCCTTGTGTATGCTAGGCGAGAACTCTATCACTGAATCCCTGAGTCCCTACCTCTTTTTTTTTTATTTGGTTCCAGCAATTGAACCCAGATGTATTTACCCACTGAGCAACATCACCAGCCCTTTTTATTTTTTATTTTGAGACAGGGTCTTGCTAAATTTCCCAAGTTGGACTTGAATTGGGGTCCTCCTTCCTCAGTCTCCTAAGTGGCTGGGATTATAGGTGTGTGATATCACACATGTCTTCCTATTTTTAAAAATTTTTTACTTTGGTGCAGGAATTGAACCCAGGGCTGCTTAACAAGTGAGCTACATCCCCAGCCCTTTTTATTTCTTATTTTGAGATAGGGTCTCATTAAGTTGCTTGGAGCCTCCATAAATTGCTGAGACTGGTCTCAAACTTGTGATCGTCTTGCCTTGGCCTCCTGAGTGGCTGGGACTACAGGTATGCACCACTATGCCAGCTCCTATTTAGTTTTTTGAGATGGGGTCTCACTGTGTTGCTGATACTTTCCCATCCTTGTGACAAGATACATGAGATAACTTAAAAGGAGGAAAGATTTAGAGCTGGGCCCCATGGGGCATGCCTGGAATTCCAGAGACTGCAGAGGCTGAGGCAGGAGGATCCCCAGTTTAAGGCCAGTCTGGGCAACTTCATGAGACCTTGTTCCAAAAGTAAAGTAAAAAGGGGTGGGGATGTAATGCAGTAGATCAGAAATAGAATGCCAGTGAATTCAATCTTTTTCTATTTATTTATTTAAAAAAATTTTTTTTTAAGTTGTCAATGAACCTTTACTTTATTTGTTTATCTGTGGTGCTGAGACTCAAACCCAGTGCCTCACACATGCAAGGCAATCGCTCTACCACTAAGCTACAATCCCAGCCCCTTTTTATTTATTTTTAAAATAGGTTTTAAGTTGTGCAGACTTTGCCCCCTCGGTGGGTTCAATCTCAAGTACCTCCTCCTGCCTGCGCCCTGCCCCCACACAAAGAGGAAGTATTTATTTTGGGTTATAGTTTCAGAGGTTTTGGTTCATAGTCACTTGGCTGTGTTATCTTTGGGCCCATAGCAAGGCCTTTTCCACATGGTGGAACGTGTTGGTAGAGGAAAACTTCGCCTCTTGGTGGTGGGGAGTCAGAGAGAGAAGAGGCCAGGCTCCCTCTGCCCCCATTAAGGGCATGACCCAGTGACCTCACTTCCTCCAGCTAGGTCCCCCGCAGAAGTTTTCGCCCCCTCTCAATAGCGTCATTAGTTGGGCACCACGCTCTCGACACAGGAGCTTTCCAGGGACATCTAAGATCCCAAAAGTAGCATTTGCCCAAGCTAGTCTCAAACTTTGGGGTTCACTTGGTCCTCCTGACTCAGCCTCCTCCATGTATGTACTACAGGCATGTGCCACCATACCCCACTTAATCTATTTATTTGTTTATGTAATATTTTTATTCTTTATTTTTGTGGTACTGGAGATTGAACCCAGGGCTTCACACATGGTAGACAAGCATTCTACCACTGAGCTATACCCAAGCCTTAATCTATTTTTTTATTTTATTGTATTTTATTCAATACTGGATATTGAACCCAGAGGTGCTTTATCACTGAGCCACACACCCTGTCCTTTTTAATTTTTTTTTTTTTTTTATTTTTGCGGTGCTGGGGATTGAACTCAGGGCCTTAGTGCTTGCAAGGCAAGCACTCTACCAACTGAGCTATCTCCCCAGCCCTAATTTTTTAATTTTGAGACAGGGTCTCACTAAGTTGCCCAGGCTGGCCTTGAACTTGCCATCCTCCTGCTTCAGCCTTCCAAATTGCTGGGATTACAGACGTGTGCCACCATGCCTGGCCTAATCTATTTTTTAAAAGACAAATACCATAGTGCAATATAAAATCAAATGGAATAAAGGACTATTACAATGAAGAGGAAATCTCCTTCGTCCCCTCCCATCTCCTCCGCTCCTCAGTTCTGCTCTCCGATGGCAGCCACTGTCACTACTCCTGTGCATCCCTCCAGAGATGGCATGAGCGTTGACAAACATATAATCCAATCATTTTTAAATTAAACACGAGTTTTAGCATCCCATATATAATATTTTTAAAAATAATGTAGTAAAGACAGCATTTCATGCCATAGCATAGAGCTGTCTTATTCCTTCTGCATAGTCTGTGTATTGATATGACATAATTTATTAAATCAGTCTCCTATGTATGAATATTTTGACGCTTCCCACATTTTGCTATTATGAATAAGAGTGCAATGAATAGCCAGCTCTAATTTCTTCTTTTGTGTGTGCGAACCCACACCTCAAAGCAGAATGCGGAACCAGAGTACATTCTCATTTGTTATCCTGGTATACGCTGCCCACTGCTCTCCGTCCAGGTCGTACCAGCTGCCACTCCTTTCACCTGTGAGGGCCTGCTCTTTCCCCATCTTCCTACCAGGACATTAATGACTCTGTGTGTGTGTGTGTGTGTGTGTGTGCTTGGGCGTGGTGCTGGGAATGGAACCCAGGGCCTCAGGCATGCTAGGCCAATGCTCCACCACTGAGCTATGTCCCCAGTCCATTGTCTTTAAAAAAAAAAAAAAACCTTTGAGTTTGAGGGAAAAAAAAAGAAAAGAAAGGAAATTCCTTTTGGTTTTGAGATGTAGCTCCATTTTAGAGCCTAACCTACTGGGTTCAATCTCCAGTACCCTCCCAAAGTTATAAAAAAAAAAAAAAAAAAAAGCCTTTGCCAATTTGGTGGGACAAAAGTAGTTACCTAGCTGTTTTCATTTGCATTTCCCTTAATATAAATTAAGTTGAACATTTCTTTTTGTTGTTGTTGTTGGTACTGGGGATGGAACTCAGGGGCACTCAGCCACTGAGCCACATCCCCAGCCCTATTTTGTATTTTATTTAGAGACAGGATCTCACTGAGTTGCTTAGTGTCTCACTTTTGCTGAGGCTGGCTTTGAACTCCTGATCCTCCTGCCTCTACCTCCTGATTTGCTGGGATTACAGGCCTGTGCCACTGCACTGGGTTCAATTTAATGATTAAAAATTCTCTAGTTTGTTAATTTTCTTATTACTTTATCATATTTTTCTCTGTACAGGAGTGTAATTTTCCCTTCCATTCTAAGAATTGAATCCAGGGCCTTGCATATGAAAGTTTTTTAAATAGTTGAATTTATTAGTATTTTCTTTTAAAGCTTGTTTTGTTTTGTGTGTGTTCATTTAACCATACTGAGTAGAGCTCGTTCACAGATTGTACATACACTACAAAAATTCTCTCCTGTGTTTGCTAGTATTCACTCAGCCACTGAGTCACATCCCCAGCTTTTACTTCTCTCTCTCTCTCCCCCGCCCCCTCTCTCTCTTTGGTTACCTTGCTGGGGATTGAACCCAGTACCTTGTGCCTGACTCCATCACAGGATAGTTCTGAACATTGAGAAAAGTGGATGAAGCTTTTGCAGTCCAGGGTGGGAGGTAAGGAATCGGGCTCCCTGGGCCCTACTTCTGCTGACATGAGGGCTGAAGGGATCCACAGCAGGGGTCATGTGGAACCCCCTGGGACCTATCATCTGGGAAGCCCTTCCCCAGGGACTCTAGTCCTTATCTTTCAGTATCTCTTTCACTTCATCTCAGCCACTAGGACCCGCTTTTTTTCTTCCTTTCTTCTTTTGTAGTATTGGGGATTGAACCCAGGGGTGCTCTACCACTGAGCTACATCCCTAGGCCTTCTTAAATTTTATTTTATTTTTTCAGTACCAGGGATTGAACCCAGGGTCACTTAACCACTGAAACACATCTTTTTCTATGTTTTATTTTGAGACAGGGTCCCATGAAGTCTTTAGGGCCTTGCTATATTGTTGAGGCTGGCCTTGAACATGTGATCCTCCTTCTTTAGCCTCCTGAGTAGTTGGATGACAGATGGGCACCACTGTACCCAGCTAGACTAGCTTTTCTTGGTACACCTCAAATATTTCAAACACATCCACTTTAGAGCTGTTACATTTGTTCTCTCTGCCTAGTTTTCCGTGGTCCCAGAAGTTTATAGCCTTGAACCCATTAGACTACCCTACCTAAAATTGATCTCTTCCTCTGCCCCCAATCATGCTTCATGCTGGTTTTTGTTGTTGTTGTTGTTATTGTTTGATACCAGGGATTGAACCCAGGGGCACGTAACTAGTGAGCCACATCCCCAGTCCTTTTTATGTTCTATTTTGAGACAGGGTCTTGCTAAGTTGCTTAGGACTTGATAAGTTGCTGAGGCTATCTTTGAACTGATGATCCTCCTGCTTCAGCCTCCTGAGCTGCTGGGATTACAGGTGTGCGCCCACCACGCCCAGCCCATCATGCTATTTTTTCCCCCCTTTTTGAGGCACTGGGGATAGAACCTAAGGCCCCACACACGCGTGGCAAGAACTTTGTACTGAGCTACATCCCCAGGTTTTGTTAAATTTTATTTTGAGACATGTTCTCATGTTAACTTGCCCAAACTGGCCTTGAATTTGAGATCCTCCTGCCTTAGCCTCCTGAGTAGCTGGGATTATAGGTGATATAGGGCCACCAATGCATAGCACGTTATTTTCTCTTCCGTCCTTCCTTCCTTTTTATGAAGTACTGGGGATTGAACCCAGGATGTCACACATGCCAGGCAAGTGCTCTCCCACTGAGCTGCATTCCTCAATCTTATTTTCTTTTAGAAACAGCTTCTCATTCTGTTCCTGCTTCAGCCTCCCTGGTAGCTGGGACTATAGGCATATGCCATCTAGGCTGGCATTCATATTTTCTTGGTTACACTTATCAGTTATAGAAATTATCCAGGTGACATGTGTCACCCACTAGAATGTAAGCTCTAAAAATTTCACGAGTCTGTTCTGTTTTATTCTCTTCCATCTCCAGAGCCTTATATAATGCCCGCACATTGTAAGTAGGTACTTAATATATATTTTCTAAAGGAATGAGGGGGTGGGATCTCCATTCAAGATATTGGAGAACATTTTTCATGATCACATCAGTTCTCATTTCCAGGTTCTCCTCTCTTCATTGATCTGCTTCCCATAACCAAACTTCTTGGTCCCATCAAAGGGCTTTGGGAGGAATTATTCGGCCAGTTAGGGCTCCTGCTAACTGCACTGTTGCTCACTTTTCCTCCTGGCCACAGAGAGACCACAAGACTTTATCCACTCACTTGCAGAATCTAGATACACTGTGTGTGCAGTATTCTCGGAATCGGTGTTTAGTAACCCTATCAGAAAAGGAAATGAGGTTACCTTGGCAGGAAATGAGGTCAGTTTGGCAACTGATAGTGAAACATTGAACAATGTGGGGGTTAAATACGAGTGTGAGTTAATGTAAGGCATGAGCTAAGGCAGTGCAGCAAGATCACATGGAGGGTGAGCTGTGCAGGGCATTTGAGTCTGAAGAGGGAAAATCCCTATAAACTGCCATTTGATTGCTTGCTGGGTACATTGGGCAGGTGTGTGTAGGCGGGATCTGCCAAGTCTTCTCACCTGGGATACAGATTTCTCTGGGCATCTGCCGGAGAATGACTTTGGACAAAATCAATAAGCACCATGTATTGGGCTTCCCATTCCCCTGTGCTGAGCATTTGTTATCTCTAATCTTCCTAGTAACCCTGTTAGGCAGGACCAGTATCTGCTTCACAGGGAACGAACTGAAGTTTAAATAACTACAGGATCTAGCCGGGCAGGGTGGTGCATGCCTGTAGTACCAGCAGCTCGGGAGGTTGAGGCAGGAGGATCCTGAGTTCAAAGCCAACCTTAGCAATTTAGCCAGGCCCTAAGCAGGACCTTGTCTTTAAATAAAATACAAAACAGGGCTGGGGATATGGCTCAGTGTTTAAGTGCCCCTGGGTTCAATCCCTAGTACCCCAAAATAAAAAAGACTAGGACCTGCCTAGCTGAGTGTAGTAGCACACTTCATAATCCCAGCTACTCTCGAGGAGGAGGCAGCCAGCCTGGACAATTTAGCAAGACTCTGTCTCAAAATAAAAACGAAAAGAGCTGGGGGCGTAGCTCAATGGTAGAGCACCCTTAGGTTCAATCCCTGGTACCACCTCCACCATCACCACAAAACGCCCCAAACCAAACCAAAAGGAAGGACTTACCCACAGAGCCTGGTCCGTCAGGAAGGCAGTCTATTTCCCATTCCTGCCTCGGTTTGGGCCCTTTTCCTTTCCTTCCTTCATTTTTTTTCAATCCTGGGGATTTTACTCAGTAGTACTCTACCCCCCACCCCCACCCCCACGCCCCCGGCCCCTGGTCTTTTTACGTTTAATTTTGAGACAGGGTCTTATTACGTTGCCCAGACTGGCCGTGAGCTTGTGGTTCACTTGTCTCAGCCTCCTGGGTAGCTGGGATTATAGGCATGAGCCACCATGCCAGCTTCCCTTTTTCTTTTTCTTTTTCTTTTTTTTTTTTTGCGGTACTGGGGATCGAACTCAGGGCTTTGTGCTCGGGAGGCAAGCACTCTACCAGCTGAGCTATCTCCCCAGACCCCCTTTTTCTTCTTTATGCTAAACAAAGGTAAAACAAGGCAAATCCAGGGCTCTAATGGACTCTTCTCCAAGCACATGTTGGTTTGAATCTATCTAATGGAGTATCCAATGCTTAAGCAATTCCAAAATGTTGTCTTTAAGTCTTTGGAATTATTCTTGTTAACAGACCACATAACAGACATAGAAGGTAAAACTCAATGTGGAATGACAGAAAAATTGGGATGGTTATCAAAGATGATTTGCCTACCCTGTCCCCCATGCCCCATCCTGCACAGGATGTCTCAACTGGTACTGAGGGAAAGCAGAGCTCTTGGGTGGAGGAGTTGGGAGATTGATCTAGAACTGCCAACAGCTGTTTTTCCACTCACTTGTAGGAACCTGTCTGACAGAGTGGAGCTGACACACAGAGATGCACAGACAAGACAGGGAGAGCCTGCCCTCCTTCCAGTTGCCCCAGGGTTTCTCTGTGGTTTGCCCAAGCCAGTGAGTCGGGTTTCTTTCATTTGCAACCAGGAGTCTTACCCCTGCCCTTTGCCCATTTCAGACAACTGGGCCATCAGCTTCCTGCTGCTGCTTGTGGCCCGTGGCCTGATGGAGGGATAAGGTCTGCCTGTGTGTCCCCACCCCATCTCTCCTGGGAAGTTGTCCTCCTTTGGGTCCTCCTCCTCTCCAGCGATGTGCTTTTGGGAATTATACATAAGTTTTAATACTCAGTTGAAATAAGTCAGCATTGTATTTAAGCAATAATCTTTTAAAAATTTACCCCTAAAACTTTTATGGGAAAGGTGTGCGTGTGTGTGTGTGTGTGTGTGTGTGTGTGTGTGTGTGTGTGTTGTTGTTGTTGTTGTTCTTTTGCTGGGGTTAGAATGCAGGGCCTTACACAGGGTTAATCATGTACTCTATTACTGAGTAACAACTCCAGTCCCGTGTGAAAGTCTTTTTATTTTCATGCAATACTTGGGATTGAACCCAGTGGGTTCTATCACTTAGTTATATCCCCAGCCCTCTTTATAGTTTATTTTGAGACATGTCTCACTAAGTTGCCAAGGCTGGCCTCAACTTTTTGATCCTCCTGTCTTAGCCTCTTGAGTAGCTGGGATTACAGCTGTGTGCCATAACCTCTGGCAAACTTCTTTTTTTTCTCTCTCTCTTTCTTTTAGTTTCTTTTTCTTTTTTGGTACCAGAAGCACTTAACCACTGAGCTACATCCTCACCCCTTTTTATTTTTTGAGACACGGTCTCACTAAATTGCTGAGGCTAACTTTGAATTTGCAATCCTTTTGCCTCAGTCTCCTGAGCCACTGGAATTATAGGTATGTTCTGCCACTGCTGGCTACTTTCTCATATAAAGTGTTTGAATTTGTCTTATCTGTTAAATTATATGAATATATGCAAGCATATAGTTCAGTTCCCAATACACATTCCTTGCTCAGTAAATGTTTGTTGAGTGAATGATTGAATGAAGAAACAGAATTCCAGTGTCCTTTGTTGATCAACTACAAGGAAAACAGGCCCCTTTGATCTTTGGGCTCTAACTCATCCTTAACCCGCAGAGACCAAAGGCCTTGCCTCTCTTCTCAGTTTGTTCAAATATCAAAGCCCTGGGAGCAAGCATGTGATTGGCCAAGCTTTGCCAGGCCCCAGGAGGGCGGTGAGAGAAAGTTTCTGTTGGAAGGATCCTCTAAGGACATCTGCAGTTTCCTTAGTGAGAGGACAGATTCCTGGATTAACTAATGTACTTGTGCTCAGGATTTACTAACAAAGTGAAGACAAAGGCTAATTTATTATAAAATTATCACAGTGTATTCAAAGTCAAATATGTTCACAGTGTCAATTATTTGGATTGTTCCTACCATTTTTCCATTCCCTTGGAGGGAATAATCAGACCAAGAGAGTGGCAGTCTCCTTGCCTAAAACATGGACAGCTTGGCAATTTTTTTTCATATTCTTTATTGTTGCATGCATTATAATTACAGGTAATGGTGGGATTCATTGTTACATATTAATACAGGCACACTGAAAATCAGTATGTGTCTATGTTTGTGTATATATATATGTATATACGCACACACTTTTTTTTTGTCGGGGGGTACTAGGGATTGAATCAAGGGGCACTTTACCACTGAGCCACATCCCCGGCCCCCCCCTTTTTTAATGGTACCAGGGATTGAACCCAGGTGCATTCAGCCATTGAACTACACCCTAACCCTTTTTTGTTTTTTATTTTGAGACAGAGTCCTGCTAAATTGCTGAGGTTGGCTTTGAACTTGGAATCCTGCTTCAGCCTCCCAAGTTGCTGGGATTATAGGCGTGTGCCAATGCACCCTGTCTGAAGATCAATCTTACTGCAATCACTTTGCACTTATAAATCAACAAGTCAGTTTACTAAAAGAACTTCTAAAAAGTTCTAGGGTCTGGATTGAGGGCAGAGGTCCATCTTCCTTATGGAAAGTTATTTCAAAACAATTTGCAATCTTGGCAATTTCCTTTTTGGTTTGTAATCTGTTTCTCCATCTCCTTCTTGACTCTTGTATACTAAACGTTTATTTCCTCTGATTTTAAATTTATCCATGAATTCTTATCCCCTCTACTTGTCCTCTACTGTGCAGGATCACGATTGGACGAAATCCAGATGTTGCTTCATCTGGTAGCTTCTTCCCCTCCCACCCACAGTAGAATTCATCTTGCCCTGAGATGGCACTGTTCCTTGCAGGTGCACCAGGGACCTGGGAGGATGCTGTGAGTAGTTTTCAGTTTTTCACTAATTGTTGCTGGGTTTCGAGTAGTCCCCCCACTAGTATTGGGGATCCAACCCAAGGTATAGCACATGTTAGGCAAGAGCCTTACCACCCAAGCGTGCTTAACCACTGAGCAACATCCCAGCCCTTTTTATTTTACTTTTTAGGTACCAGGGATTGAACGTAGGGGTGATTTACCACTGACCCACATCCCAAGCCTATTTTTATGTTTTATTTAGAGACAGGGGCTCACCAAATCACTTAGGGTCTGGCTTTGAACTCAGGATCCTCCTGCCTTAGCCTCCCACGCCACTGGGATTACAGGTGTGCACTACTGTGTCTGGCCCAGCCATTTTTATTTTTAATTTTGAGGCAAGGTCTCACTAGGTGGCTTCCAGCCTTGTTAAATTGCTGCGGCTGGCTTTGAACCTGCAGCCCTCCTGCCTCAGCCTCCAGAGCTTGCATATGGTGTGAGGTAGAATATAACTACTTGCATATGGTGTGAGGTAGAATATAACTTCTTTTTTTTGTCCCCTAAATATTCAGCTGCCCAATACTGTGTACTGAATACTCATCCCATTTCACTGATTTGAAAATGCCAGTTCATTATAAACTAAGCATATTTTCATATATACACAGAGTTTGTTTCTGGATTTTCTATTCATTTCTACCCATCAATTTTTCTATTCCTGTAGTAAGACCAATACTGCAGGAATAGTACCAATTTCTGTACCAATTTCTATTGCTTTTTACTGTGATTTGCTATCTCATGAGGCAACTCTCCTCCTCATCAATCATTTTCTTTTCATTTTTTTATTTTGAGACAGGGCCTTGCTAAATTGCTGAGGCTGACCTTGAACTTGCTATCCTCCTGTCTCAGCCTCTAGAGCTGCTGGATTACAGGCGTTCACAACTGCACCTGGCTCCAGTGGCAGACTCAGCAACTTAGTGAGATACAAATGCATGTCCCTTTTGCTTCAATTTGGGACAGTTCTGTAGTGCCATCCTGGCTCCAGATTCCTGGGGAGCTTCTGAGACCCCCCCTCCCTGCATTTCCACAGACCTCTCAGTGCTTACTCCTGCTTTCCTCCTGCTAGCAGATGTTGGGGAACTCTTCTGAGTAAATCACTCCATGCACATTTTTCTCTGTGTCTATCTCCTCTAGTGCTTGGTCTACAACAATGGGGGAGAAATTATTGGGAAGTGAGAGCAGGTGGGAAAGTTTTGCACATGTTGCTCTCTTATGTGAATGTGGATATTTTATAAGAACCTGTTGTGCAGCAGCTCAGTGCTAGAGCCTAGCACATGTGAGGCCCTGGGATTGATCCCCAGTTCTGCCAATTAAAAAAAAAAAAAAAAAATTCTATCAGTCTATTGCATACCTTTAAACCTGTGTTTAAAAATTACCATTAAATTAAAAAATAACAACAATGTTGAAGTAATTAAAAAAAAAAAAAAACTCAATCCCACCCACCTTCCCCACCTGGTAGTCCGTCCCACTACCATATTTGGAGACATTTTCTTTCTACCTACTTCCTGTGAGTGGGGATCACCCAGAGTCACATTTTTGCCTGGCTTGCTAGTATGGAAAGAATGAATTGTTAACACAAAGATTTCTCATAAAGGTGGATTTTGTACTGCTATCTAAAAAGTTGACCAAAGAGCAAAGCATGGCTGAACTACAATAGTCGTTTGGAAAGCTCAGAGCTCTTGTCCCAGCCTTGGATCCAGAGCAGGTAACTTCATTGTTGTCATGATATGGGTATTAAGTGTCCCCCAAAGTTCATGATTTGAAGGCTTGGTCCCCGATGTAGCAATGTTCAGAGATCAGACCTTTGGGAGGTAATTGGATCTTGAGGGCTCTGACCTCTTCAATAGATTAATCCATTTATGCATTCATCGCTTAATGGATTGGGGGGAGGGACTTGGTTACAAAAGTGAGTGCACTCTGTCTCTTTCTCTTTCCCTCTCGTCTGATTGCCATGAGATGAGCTGCTTTCCTCTGCCATGCTCTTCTGCCCTGCCACAGGCCTAAGAGCAATGGGGCTAAGAGAGGATGAACTGAAACTATGACCCAAAATAAAAACCTTGTATCCTTGCAAGCTGATTATCTCAGGTATCTTATCACAGCAACAGGGGACTGACACAATGATCTCCCCTGAAAAATGAAATTCCTGGAGGAAGTTGCTTAACATTACACAGCCTCTTAGCCAAAGTACCGGAACTGAAATCCAGGGTTCTGAGCTCTGGATTCCCACTGCAGTGTTCTTTCCACCAGAGAAAGTCAGCATTTTCTAAAAGCTGGATGTATTCTCTGGTGGGACCTTCCTCTAGGCAGGCGTGATAAACTTCTGTTCTCTATGGGCAGAGGAATTCTCATCCTTGGAGGGGAAGAGGCAGAGAAACATGCCCAAAGGACCTTCTTGTCTGTGGACACCCTGAGGAAGTAGCTATAGTTCTCATTGCTCAGGAGTCCCCAGCCCCCACCCCACTAAAGTAGCTCCAGGGTTCTATGCACTCCAACCTCCAGAAGCTATGGGGGAACCCTGTCCCCCATTTATTCTCATGCATCCTTAAAGCTTTCCACTCAGGAGTTAGAATCTCAGGTTGGCCACTGAGCCATTAATCTGATGTGAAGTGGTTGGAAACTTCTTTAAAAAATGAGGAATTTCAAAACTGAAGAGTCCGTGTTGGTTTATCCTGGACAATTATGTTTTATTTTGCCCCAACAAATCTCATGCAACTCTAAATTCAGAAAATAAATGTGGTGAGGATGTGGAGAAATCGGGACTTTGTTGTTGTTTTGGTGCGAAGCATGTTAGGCATGCACTCTCCCTCTGAGCTATACCCTCAGTCCTTAGAAACTTCTGTATATTGTTGGCAGCAGTATAAAAATGGTATAACCACTATGGAAAACAACTTAGCAGTTCTTCAAAAACTAAAAATAGTACAACTCTATCCAGCAATCCCACTTCTTGGTATATTCAAAGGAATTGAAACCAGGGACTTGAAGGAACATTTGCAAGTCCATATTATAGCAGCATTTATGAACCAAGCAGTGGAAGCAACCAGAGTATCCACTGACAGATGAATAGACAAATAACAACATACTATGGAACATGATTCAACCTTAAAAAGGGAAGGAAATCCTATCACATGCAAAACAGGGACAAATGTTAAGGCCATTTTGCTAAATGAAGTAAGTCAGACACAAAAAAGACAAACGTGATTTGAGTCCACTTACATGATGTGTCTAAAGAAGTGAAATTCACAGAAACAGAAAGTTGGATGGTAGTTGACACAGGCTATGGAGGGAGAGCTGGGGAGTTGTTTCATGGTTTCAGAGTTTTAGCTTTTCAAGATGAAAAGTTATGGAGACTGGTTGTACAACAATGTGAATATATGGTTAACACCACTGAACTGATATTTAAAAATGGACAAGATAAACCTGTTACAGTGGCATGCACTTGTGATCCCAGCTACTTGAGAGGTTAAGGAAGGAGTCTGGTAATATGAGACCAGCCTCGGTAGCTTAGTGAGACCCTCAGCAACTTGAGGCCAGTCTGGTAAACATAAGACCCTGTCTCAATAAGAAGGAGAGAAAAGAAAGAAAGAAAAGAAAAAAAAAGAATGATAAATTAATTTATTTTATGGGGTTTTATATTTTATTTACTTATTATTTATTTTTATTCTTCAGTAGTAGGGATTGAATCCTGGGGCACTTTACTACTAAGCTAGATTCCCGGTCCTTTTACTTTTTTTTTTTTTTTTTTTTGAGACAGTGTCTTGCTAAATAGCTCAGGCTATTCTTAAACATGCAATTCTTCAGCCTCAGCCTCCTGAGTTTCTGAGATTACAGAAACGTAACTTAAATAAAATACAAAAGTCTCAACAAACAGGCTAAGAACAAATTATATGTATCTGAGGAAGAAATTAATGAGTTAAAATATGGGGCTCCAAACACTATTCATAATGCAGTAAAGAGAAACAAAAAGATGTTAGGAAACATGAATGATGCAATGAGAAAGCCTGACATACAGCCAGTTGGGGTATGTTCCAGAAGAAGAGCAGAGAAATTGGGTGTGGTGTGGTGGCCCATGTCTGGGATCCCAACTACTCCCAAGGTTGAGGCTGGAGGAACGCAAGTTAGAGACCAGTCTCAGCAACTTAGTGAGGCCTAAGCAACTTAGTGAGACCCTGTCTCAAAAAGAAAAATAAAAGGGGCTGAGGATATGGCTCAGTGGTAGAACAGCTGGAGCTGGACAAAAGGAAGATCAATCAAACCATGAGAAGACATGGAGGTCACTCAAATACATATTACTAAAGTGAAGAAAAAGTCCATTTGAAAAGGACTCCCCCCCACTCCCAACCATATGACATTCTGGAAATATGCAGAGATTCCTTCAGAACTGTGAGGATGGTAAAAAGATCACTGGTGGGCTGGGGAGATAGCTCAGCTGGTAGAGTGCTTGCCTTGCAAGCACAAGGCCCTGAGTTCGATCCCCAGCACTGCCAAAAAAAAAAAAAAAAAAAGATCACTGGTTACTGGGGTTGGGGGTCAGGGAGGACGAGTAGAGGAACACAGGATTTTTCTGTGACACTATAATGATGGATACGTATTTATACATTTGTCCAACCCCAAGTGGAAAATATGGACTTAGGGTGATAATGATGTCTAGCCTGGCTTCACTGATCATAATGAATGTGGTGTTGGGACACTGTGGGTTGTAGGGGATAAACGGGAACCTGTGACTTCTGCTCCTTTTTGCTATCAATCTAAAACCTCACTAAAAACATTAAATATTGAAAAGGAAGAAACAAGTATCCAGAGAGAATAAACAAATAAGCAACAGAAGAACAATCAGTACACTAACAGCAAATGCCTTAGGTAAAACAATTTTTTTTAAAAGTAAGGATTGAGGATGTAGCTCAGTGGTGGAGTGCTTACCTAGCATGTGCCTGGCCCTGGGTTCAATCCCTAGCACCACAAGAAAGCAAAACCCACAAAACAAGGAATTTGAGGTCAGCTCTTGCTGAGCATAGCTGGCCCTGTTCCCTCTTCCTTTCCCTCTACCCTCAATGTGTCTTCATTAATATGGACAAATGCTTTAATTCCTCTTTTAAAAAATAGTATATATAGAATATATATATATATAGAACAGTATATATATGTATATATATGTGTGTACATATACGTGTGTGTGTATATATATATATATATACTTTAGTTGTAGATGGACACAACAAACTTATTTTTATTTATTTATTTTTATGTGGTGCTGAGGATCCAATTCGGGGCCTCAAATGTGTTAGGCAAGCACTCTACCACTAAGCCCCAGGCCTAGCCATAGCCCCCAATGCCTTATTCTTTACCTATAAGAAGAGAGAGGCCGAGGTAAGGGAAGGGAGGGGAAAGGAAGTTTATTGAGGGAAGAAAGGGTATTTGGGTTTAATACTAATTTAATCTGGGGAGCGTAGGGATCTAGAAAGACCATTGGCTCATTTCCATCTTGTGGGATAAGATTATTCCCACATCAGTGTCTCAGAGGCAGGAAACCACTGGAGATGCTTTCAGTGATGGTGTCCATCTGTATGGGAGTTTAGAAGCTCTAAAGTATACTTAAAGTTTATTATCTCATTTAATCCTTGGGAGAGGTACTATCCTATTCTGTCAGGCAAAGGCAGCAACATTTTTAGATATCTGAGTTCATCTTCTGAATATTTTGTTGGTCAAAATTTACACTCTATGTATGATCTATCAAAATGTATAAATGCATTCTAATGTTATGTACAACTAATTAGAACAAATAAAATTAAAAAATTAAAATAAATTCTGCTGGTTCCCTTTGATTTCCATTTCATTTTGCTTATGAGTAGAGAAGGGTAGGCTGAGATTGTGAGAAGTTTTGTCTTCAGTCTGGATCTTTGTCAGGAAGTCCAGACTGCTAAGTGAATATTGACACGGGAATGTCTAAGAGAGTTCCCTAAACTTACATTTCAAGTCAATCTGTTGGGTTAGTTCTTTTGAGTTGCTTATCTTGCCGTCTTTCCTGTCTCAGAAAATGACAATTTCATTCTTCCACAGGAGAGGGTCAAGATCCTTGGAAAAATCTTTCTCTGCTCTCATACCTCATGTCCAATCCATCAGGGGATCCTGGTGGCTCTGTCTTTCAAAATACACCCAGAAATCTAATAATTTCTCACCACTCCATCATCTCTCATTTGGAATACTATAATAACCTCCTTAAAGACCTCAAGGTAGGAGTTCAGTAAATAATGAATGAAGTACTACTGAGGCAGGATTATCCCTGGCTGTTCAAGGTTCATGGTTAAACTGGAGGGCCCTTGACATCGTTTGGGAGTGAGTGGGAAGACCTTTCATTTGTGCAGGAAGTCATGAGGACCCTAAGAGGAGACAAGAGGGAAGAAAGTGAAAGCGAACATAAAAAAATGCAGGAGACCCAAATCTTCGCCATGTTGGCCTAGGACCTGCCTTTCTTAACAATATCCCTAAAGCACAAGAAGTTAAGAATCAATATATGAGATGGACTCAAACTCAAAAACTTTTTTTCAGCAAAAGAAACAATCAGTAGTGTGAAATAAGTCAAGCCCAAAAAAACCAAAGACTGAATGTTTTCTCTGACATGCGGATGATAATTCATAATAAGGTGGAGTGGTGGGGGGGTGGGATGGGGAAGAATGGAGTTACTTTATATTAGATAGAGGAGTGTGAAGGGAGGGGAAGGCATATGGGGGAAGGAATAATAGTAGAGTGAAGCAGACATTATTACCTCATGTACATGTACAACAGCATGACAGATGTGATCCTGCAGTAGGTACAATCAGAAAACTAAGAGATTACACTGCATTTATGTATGATCTATCAAAATGTATAAATGCATTCTACTGTCATGTACAACTAATTAGAACAAATAAAATTTAAAAAAATTTTAAAATGCAGGAGAGAGCTGGGCTGGTTATCCTGCTTCTCTCTACTGACCAGTCCAACCCAGAGTCCTGTGAAGTGGCCTTCAAGAAGCTGGGACAGGTAAATGACCCTCCCTGAGGACCAGGTGAATACAGCAGTTCCCATCTGAGCTCAGGAGCTACCTCCCGTGGAGGAAGAGAATGGCATAAGGGACCAAGTTCCCGGAACTAGGACTGGACAGGAAAGGTAAGAAAGGCATGTGTCCTGGAATCCCTTCCTCTCTTCTCAGACCACCTCAGTTTCCCCTTCTCCCCATAGGAGGTCCAGAAGTGCTCCCTGTAGCCTGGGTCTTCTGCCTGCTTTGGGAGCCCTTCCAGACGCTCCCTCTCTCTTTGGCCTTTCTTTTGGTAGGCACCTAAGGCCTGGTCCTCCTCTTGGTCATCCTGTGGCTCTTCTCCAGACTGGCTAATGGAGCACGGTTTGGGGAAGTGCTTGGCTGAATCTCCTGCATGTTGAATTCAGTTTCCTCCTTGGGTGTGTTTTAGCTTCCAGCTGGGATCTTTGCCACAGTAATTACAACAACCACACTCTGCATGGAGGCTCTTAAAGCTACACACACAAAGAAATAACTGGAATGGAATTCCTAAGGAAGCCGAGCGGTTATCAGAATCTCCACCCCTACCAGGCTCAGAAGCTCTGTACTTGCCTGCCCATAGCTGCTAGACACAGAGGGGTTTAACTCGCTTGAATTCTTTCTATAACCACATTGAAATCAGATATCCTGAGGGAAGGGGAAGTTTTCCTTCAAGCCTTTCCTAGCTGGCCAATATCACGGCCACTCGCGTGGCAGCTTGAGAGAGAAACCTGTATTTTTCCTTATCCCTCACCCCTCATCCTATCTGTCAGCAAGGCCTGTTGCCTCTAAAAATTTGTCTGGAATTTATCTTCCGCCACCACTCAGTGACAACTGTGTCCATCTTGGGCAGCTGTTGACTAGTCTACCTGCTTCTGCTCTTGCATTACTGCATAGTTAGAGCTGCCTTTTAAGAAGTCAAATCCCATTAGTTCCCCGGGCCATAACCTTCTAAAAGCTCCCATTGACCCTTGGATACATTCTTACCCTGGCCTGAGGCTCAGCATGACAGGGACTCCAGCCTTGCTCTCTGGCCACCGCATGACTTCCTCTTACCCCCTAAGCTATGTGGCTTCTTCTCTCCCCCTCAAGCCTCCTTCTTCAGCCTGCCGAGCTTATTCCTGTCTTAGAGCCATGAGATAAATGTGTTGTTGACAATGCTAAATGCTCTGAAAAGATTTGCTCATGGCTGGCTTCTTAGTAATTAGGCCTCTGATGGGTTACTATTGCTTCATAAAAACACCCCAAAACTCAGTGGCTTCAAAATGGCAGTCCTTTGTTTGGCTTGCATATCTTTATTTTGGCCAGGGCTTAATGGGAAGACTTACTTTGCTTCATGCAACATCAGCTGGGCCAAATGCAAAGAAATGAGGATTTGTTTTAGAGTTGGCTCACTCATGGGGCAGGCACATTGATGCTGGCAGGTGTCTATGAGCTACGCCAGGGTTGAAGGCTGGGGCCTTGGTTGGTCTCCATGTGGATAACTGGAAAAGTATCTCAAAAGTGTCAGGTAGAAGCTATGCTGGTTTCTATGATCTAGTTTTGGAAGTCACATAGCATCTCTTCTGTTGTACTCTCTTGGTTGGAAAGGTCAAAAGACCTGCCCAAGTTCAAGAGGAGAAAATACAACACAGATTCTGCCATCTGATGGGTAGTGGCAGCGTTATGACACAGCACGTGAAAATGGGAATGCTGCTTTTCTAGATAATCCCTGTCTTCCGGTTAGCTGCACAAGCAGCCCTCACTGTTCTGCATAAATTAGCTCCTCCTCCTCCTCACCCCTGTCATTTTTACCATTTCAGCCTCTGCTGGTTATTATCTTACATTCTTCTGTTTCTGTACTTATTTGCTCACTTGCAGCCTTTTACAATTTTTTGTTTTACTTTTTGTGATTCTGAGGATTGACCCACAGTTCACACAGGCTAGGCAAGTGCGCTACCACTGAGCTACCTCCCTAGCACTTTAAATTTTTTACTTTGAGATGGGGTCTACTGAGTTGCTGAGGCTGATCTCAAACTTGCAACTCTTCTGCCTCAGCCTTCCAAGGAGCTAGATTACAGACCTGTGCCACTGCTCCTGGCTTCACTTCAGCCTTATACAAGAATAAGATCTCCCTGCTGGGCACCGTGGCATGTGCCTGTAATCCCAGCAGCTGGGGAGGCTGAGGCAGGAGGATCTCGAGTTCAAAGCCAGCTTCAGCAATTTAAGCAAGGCCCTAAACAACTCAGTGAGACACTGTCTGTAAATAAAATATTTAAAAAGGGCTAGGAATGTGGCTCAGTGGTTAAGCACCTGTGGGTTTAATCCCCAGTATGGTCTCCCTAAGAGCAGAAGCCTTGCATGAAGAGAGGCCAGATGGGAGTCTATTGCACAAGCTCTGGTAACTGAGAGGTGTTGGCTCTTCAGAGAGATATGGAAGGGCAGAGAAGTTGGTGTTTGTTTGATTGACTGAGAGGAGCAGGGAGGATGCTGGGTTATAGGATCAACTCAAACTGAGGAATGGCAGATGACAGAGGGTGTGTGTGGCTCCAGATTGCCTGGTATGTGTGTGGGGAGACTGGCTGGATGCTCCACAAATCCTCTCCTCTCCTTCCCAAGCTTCCCTCAGGTCACATTTCCCAGGTCTCTTGCAGTTACAACCAAGGAAATGTAAGTGAAAGTTGATATATCCCACTTTCAGGTTGGCCTATTAAAAACCTTCCTGTGAAATCCTGTATGCTCCCTTCTCCTTCGTTGGTGGTCATGTAGGAGGTGTGTTAAAAACTACAGCATTGCTGGGTGTAGTGCGGGTGGGGGGGTAGTGGCGCACACCTGTAATTCCAGCAGCTCAGGAGGTTGAGGCAGGAGGATCACAGGTTCAAAGCCAGCCTCAGCAATTTAGCAAGGCTATGAGCAACCTAGTGAGACTCTGTTTCAAAATAAAAAAATGAAAAGAGTTGGGGATGTGGCTCAGTGGTTAAGTGCCCTGGAGACCAAATCCCTGGGACCAAAAAAACCCAAACTAAACCAAAACAAGAGTCTGGTTCAGTAGTACTGCCTGACTCCAGGCTTCATTTCATGATACAGAATTTGTGTGTGTGGTCCTAGGGTTGGAACCCAGGCCCTCACACATGCTAGGCAAGCTCTCTACCACTGATACATCCCCAGCCCCTTTAAAATTATATTTTGAGATAGGGTCTTGCTAAATTGTCCAGGCTCAACTTGAGCTTGCGAGCCTCCTGCCTCAGCCTCCCAAGTAGCAGGGAGGTGTGCACCACCATGACTGGTGAATAACATAAGTTTATTATCCTACAGTTTTGGGAGGTCAGAGGTTTGAAATGGGTCACTCTGCACTGGAATCAAGGTATAGGCAGGGCTTCTTTCCTTCAGGAAGTTCTAGGAAAACCCATTTCCTTGCCTTTTCCTTGTCTCGTGGTCTTCTTCCACCTTCAAAGCCATCAAGGCAGATCTCACATAACTCTCATGTTAATCTTGCTTCTATTGTCACATCTCCTCCTTCACTCCTAACCACTGAGCCACATCCCCAGCCCTTTTTTGTATTTTATTTAGAGATAGGGTCTCAATGAGTTGCTAAATACCTTGCTAAGTTGCTGAGGCTGGCTTTTAACTAGGGATACTCCTGCCTCAGCCTCCTGAGCTGCTGGGATTACAGGCGTGCCCCACTGAGCCTGGCTCCTCACTTTTAAGGACCCTTCTGATTGCGTTGGGACCACCAGAGAGCTAGGAATGATCTCCCTTTATTAAGGTTGATTAGCCACCTTAATCCCATCTACAACCATAATTTCCCCTTGGCTGTGTAGCCTAATATCTTGCAGGTTCCACGGGTCAGGACGTGGAGCTCTTTGGGGGCAATTGTTCTGCCTACAGCAGAGGGAAGTGACTGGCCCAGCTCACACAGCAAGTCAGGCGCTGGAGTCTGAGCTCTGGAGTCGGGTTCCTGGGCTCCCATTTTCAATCCTATGCTATTCTTCCTCTACCAATGTACCAAGCGGGGGGTTGAGATAGTTTATTATGATTTATGTAAGACATTTCTCTAGGCTCCCTTTTCTCCTCATTTCACAAGATATCATGGAATTCTCTGTTACGATTTGGCTTCCCTCAGTAGGCTGTAGGATTTAGGTCTAGAGTCTGGGACCAGCTGGCAAGGGGCTCAAATCTCAGTGAGGCCGTTTACTTGCCAAATTATTTGAGTAAGTTATTAAGGCTCTTTGTGCCTCTGTTTCCACAGCTGTAATGTGGGGGAAATGATAGTGTTCTACTCCAAAAGGATGTTATGAGGATAAAGGGTCATAATTAAAATGTCTACTTAGCAAGTGTTTTATGTTAGCAGGGATTATTATTACTACCATATCTTCCTAAAGGGTCACCTGCCCAGTTTGGATTTCTGGACCCTTCCAGGTTTGGTTCTTGATATAAAAATGCAAAAAATTCTGGCTTCCACGTCTGCTTGGAGAATTCAGACTGGGACCAGCCTTCTAGAGGTGGATGAGCAACAGGTAAAGGTGACGAAATTGAGGATTTGAGTTCACAAGAATAAATTTTATTTATTTATTTACTTATTTATGGTACTGAATATTAAACACAGGACCTTGAGCATGCTAGGTGAGTACCACTGACTTAACGCCCCCAACCTTTAAAAAAAAACACAGACCTTTGAGAGTCTCACTAAGTTGCCCAGGCTGGCCTTGAACTTGTGGTTCTCCTGCCTCAGCCTCTCCAGCAGCTGGGATTATGGGTGTGGGCTGCCATGCATGGTTGCGTAAATGAATTTTAAATCTGCGTCCAGGTGAGCCCATGCTGGTGCAGCCCACCTGTGGGGCCATGTTCAGGCCACCCTAGGCACCCCCCGAAGGACATCTACGGTGAATTCTCCAGCTAGTACTGCAGGCCAGCCTTCAGGGAACGAATGACATAACCCCACACCCTCAAGGTCACTGAGTAAAGAAGTCGCATAGGGAACAATCCTGTCATGAAGAAAAACAAAGCAGGGCAAGGATTGACTCTGGGTGAGATGGAGATCCTACATACAGGATGTAGAAATCCTTTAACAGAAGAAAAATGGTTTGTTACGATGACCACCAACACTGACATAAAGATCTAATGGCAGATTTTCTTAGATAAAGTTCCAGATTAAATTTGACCTCTCTCTTTTTTAAAAAACTGTGCTCAGTCATATAGCATTTTTGAGAGACTTTTTTTTTTTTTTTTTTTTTTTTTTTTTTTTGCAGTGCTGGGGATTTGAACCCAAGGCCTTGTGCTTGCAAGGTAAGCACTCTACCAACTGAGCTATCTCCCCAGTCCCTTGAGAGACTATTGACATTTCTTTACCATCAATTTTTTAAAAGTCTTTTAAAAAGGCTTTGGGGCTGAGAGTTAGCTAAAGTGTGCTTAGCATATTCAGGGCCTGGATTCCATCCCCAACAAGAAAAACAACCCTTTGATTTTTAGAACAGTTTTAGATTTATATGAAAATTGAAGAAATAGTTAAGAGTTCCCATATATGCCAATTTCTCCTATTAATAATCTTATGTCAGGATGGTACATTTATTCTAATTGTTTTTCACTTATTCTAATTAGTAAACCAATATCAACGCATAGTCACTGACTAACTTAGTTTATTCAGATTTCCTTTATATCCTCTTTCTGATCCAGGATCCCATTCAGTATATCACATGACATTAAGTCATCACGTCTCCTTAGACTGCTGTTGGCTGTGACAATTTCTCAGACTTTCCTTGGTTTTGATGACCCTGACAGTTTTAAGAAATACAAGTCAGATATTTGTAGAATGCTCTTCTTCTTTTTTGTTTTCATTTTTTTGAGACTGGGGATTAAACCAGGAGTACTCTACCACTGAGCCACATCCTGGGGTTTTATTTTTTATTTTGAGACAGGACCTCACTAAGTTGAGGAGGCTAGCCTCAGCCTCCCTTGTTGCTGGGATTACAGGTGTACCTGGCTGTAGAATGCACTTCTACTGAAATCTGTCCAATGTTTTTCTCAGGGTTAGCCTGGGGTTACAGGTTTGGGGGAGGAAGATGACAGGGGTAAAGTCTCACAGTCATCAGATCAAATCAAAGTCTGTACCATCACCATGATTTACTACTGCCTATGCTGACCTTGAATGCCCGGCTTTGGCAAGTTTCTTTGCTATAAAATTATTCTTCCCCCTCTCCTCCTTCCACACTGCACTCTTTGGGAGGGAGTCTCTGTCCAACCACACCTGAGGAGCGAGTGGGAGCCATGCTTCAGCTCTTTGAGGGGTGCGTTTCTTCCCAGGGCTGCAGTAACGAGGTAGACAAACCTGTTCTTTCACATTTCTAGATGCTGGAAGTCTGAAGTCAAAGTGTCAGCCTCTGAAGGTGTATGCCTAATTTTAAAACAAAAAAGGACTGCCCAATTATTTACCAACCGTGCCATTTCACACTCCCACTGGCAGTGGAGAAGAGTCCCAGGTGCTCCACATTTTTACAAATGTTCTGGGTTCTGTCTTTAATTGCAGCCATGCTGATGGCTCTAAAATAGTATTTCATTGTGGTCATGTTGCCTTTCTTTTTCCTTTTTTTCAGTACTGGGGTTTGAACCCAGGGATGCTGTATGACTGAGCTCCATTCCCAACCCTTTTAATTATTGACACAGGATCTCACTAAAGTTGCTGAGGCTGACCTTGAACTTGCAGTTCTCCTGACTCAACCTCCAGAGTTGCTGGGATTACAGGCATGCACCACTGTGCATGGGTTTCCTTCCTTCCTTCCTTCCTTCCTCCATTTCTTTCTTTTTCTTCTTCTCTCTTTCTCTGAGCATGCATGTGCATGGATGTGTGTGGGATGGAACCCGGGCCTTGAGCATGCTAGGCAAGGGCTCTACCACTGAGCTGCACCCCCAGCTTACTCATGATGCATTTTGCACTTACTGCACCTTGGAGAATTTTCTGTACCAGCACATATAGACCTGCTTCTCCAACTTGAGCGATGGCAAAACCTTTTACTGGATAAATGCACAATAATTTAATGACTCCTCTGTTGATGAAGATTTAGGTTATTTTTGGCTCTGACAATTTCACCACAAACCTTCTAGCTCATGAGTGTTTATTTAGATATATCTGTAGGATAAGCACCTAGAAGAAGAATCAGTGGGTCAAAGAATATGTGCCTTTGAAAATGTATATATTGACTGACTTCATATCACAGCTCAAATTACCTCTTCTCAAAGAAACTGAGGTTCCCAGAAGCCATGTCCTGCCTAGTCCTCCTTATGCCACACATCCCAGCCTTTCACGGGACTCACCACTTTTTGATATTTGGTTTGACTTGCCGATAAGGGCCTCAGCACAATCTTTCTAAAATTATATTCTAAAGTATGGACGCATTATACTTTGATGAGTAATTTTCCTATTGAGGAAACCTCACTGAGGTTGCTCCAGTATGGAACTATGAAGATCATCTTGCACAGAGCACTTTGGTGAGCAGACCAACTTGCACTACAGTATAAACCATTATCTAAACAGTTAATAGTAGCCAACATTGACTGAACATGTGGTCTGTGCCAGGCACTGCTCTAAGTCCTTGCAAAGTATTTTCTGAAAACTCCTGTGAGTTAGATATTACTATTAGCTTAATTTTACAGACATGGAAGCTGAGACAGACCGATAAATGGCATTTCCAGGATGCTAGAGCTGGCAAGGATGGGGCTGGAGTTGAAATCCAGTCAAGCTGGCTGGATCAGCAGTCCTACACTGTGTGAAATGTCTGGCCTGGGGCTTTGGGGTTAAGGCTGGCTACATTTAAAAGTGAGCTGCTGTCCAATTACTCTCTCAAAGAGCTGCGCCATTCTCTGGTCTCACCAGAATGAAAGTGAGGTCCTTTTCTAAGTATAAGTAGCTATATGTAGGGGATATGAAGATGAGATACATCCAGCACACATCCTGCCTGAAGCAGGTGGCTGCTGACTAAAGGGACAGTTGGGGAGGGGTGAATGGAGGGATGAAGGAGTGATAGGTGTGGAGAGAGGGAACACAGACCAGATGGAGGGCACTTGCAGGGTGCCATCTTGTCTCCAAAACTTACTCATTTAACACACGTTTGCAGTGTTCCTTATTCTGCTCTTACCTTGAATAGCGACCTGGCTGTCCTTACCTTTTCTAGTGGGGGGTCTGCTGGAGCAGATCAGAGAGGATTTCTACATCCTGTATGTAGGATCTCCATCTCACCCAGAGTCAATCCTTGTCCTGCTTTGTTTTTCTTCTATAGGGTGTAACCTCATCTGATATGGATTTACTTCCCCATTTTTGGCGGTACTGGGGGTGGAATCTATGGGGGCTCTACCATTGAGCTACATACACCCCAGCCCTTTTTATTTTTTTAAATTTGAGGCAGGGTCTTGCTAAATTATTTAGTACCTCCTTAAATTGCTGAAGCTGGCTTCGAACTTTGGATCCTCGTGCTTCAGCCTCAGTTGCCACTATGCCTTGGTTTATTTTACGTTAAAGACAGAGTCCCACTGGGCATAGTGGCGCAGGCCTGTAATCCCAGTGAATTGGGAGGCTGAGACAGGAGGATTACAAGTTCAAAGCCAGCCTTAGCAATTTAGCCAGGCTTTAAGCAACTCAGGGAGACCCAGTCTCTAAATAAAATACAAAAATGGCCTGGGGATATGGCTCACTGGTTAAGGGCCCCTGGGGTCAATCCCCGGCACCAAAAAAAAAAAAAAAAAAAGGTCTCATTGATTACTTCTAAGTTGTTCTTGCTTGTCTCTCCTGACTCCCTCCTTCGCGGAGGATAACATAAACCTCACAAGCGCCGAGGCTTTGTCTGTTCTGCTCACCGATCTACCCCGAGTGCCTAGGATAGTCCTGGCATTCAGAGGCGCTCTGTATTCGGCGAATACAGCACCTGTTCACTGCTCAGGAGCTGCGTGTGCAGCGCCAGGCAGGACAGAGATCCTGTCCGCAGGCTCGGCAGTAGTCCTGCCCAAGAGTGACAGCCCGAAAAGGCTGTCATGCCCCTGGGCTCCAGGTAGCTTTGTACAGTGGTAAAGTCAAGTCGGAAACCCGCAGCGGGAGTCCTTCGAGACCCTGCAGCGGCGCGCCGCCCCGCCCGTAGCGCCCTCTGGCGGGCTGGGCGGTGGGCGCCTCGCCGGGTGGGCGCAGTCCCTCCCCTCCCGGGTGCTGGAAACCCCGGGAGCTCCCGGGCCACTTCCTCCGGACTTCAGGCCACTTCTGCTTTTGCCGGGAGCGGGAAGAGGAAGGAGGGCTGGGGGAGGGCGGAGCGTCGGGCGAGGCTGGAGGGGACCAGGGAGGCCAGTTGGGGTTCTGGCGCCATCTCCCACTGCGTCATCCGCAAGGTCTGCTATTTCAAGTTCAAAGACACCTCATTTTTGGAGGGCCCTGTTTTCCCCCAGGCACAGCAACGGTTTCATCTTCCGCCTCCTTTCCCCGCGAGAAGTGAGGGGCTGCGAGGTGTAAGGCGAAGGCGCAGGCTGATCTGTGTGCTCCCTGCGAGCCGACGTGCCTCGGGCCTGGTACTAAGGCTTTGGGGACAACGGGAGCGATCCTCTGAGTTTGGGGTGGAGGTTCTCTACGGTCCGGGTGCACTGGGTGTGCTTAGATTCGGTCGGCGTGCACCGGGTGTGGCTCGACACCTTACCCAGGGATCCGCTCCGAGCTGAAAGCCCGCGGCCACCGGCGCAGAAGTCCAGGCGCCACCTGGCGGCCGCGCCTTGCAGCCCAGACACCCCACAGTCCTGGTGTTAGGTCTCTTCCAGACCCCACTCCTTGCGTTAGAGCCCTGGTCCATTTCATTTCGTGTTTGGGGGCCTGGGTCACCGACATGTGTTTGAGAACACAGAATGGGATCGGGTTTTGAAAAGTTGAGGAATGAGCCGCCCATTCATGATGATTTCTGTTGGTGGTGTCCACCAAGTCTCCCACCTTGAGAGAGGGCTCAAAGAGGTAAATCCTCCTCTCCACTCACCTCGCCATCTCCCTGCCTCCCTGTCTGTCTCTTCATCATCTGCCAATCATCTGTTTTAAATTCAGTTTTGATAAAGCCGAGGAATGTGGTTGCCAAAAGAATACATAGTCATTGTAAAAAAAAAAAAATTAAAAAATATATAAAGTTCCTGTGGTTCCTGTTGGATGTTCTCCCTGTCCCTGGAAGGTAGATCAGTGCTCACCGTAAGCGAAGGTTTGCGGGGTTTCCTTCCTTAATTCTAGCAGGACGGTTCACCAAGGTCTAAGTCTATCCCCTTCCAGATGTTGACAGGACAGGTCCATCTACCTCCAGAGCTGGAACCGCCTTGGAGGCAGCCCTGGACTTGATGGAGGCAAGGGGGGTGGGGGAACAAGTCAGAGGCAAGGGGCATCCTCCAAAGTTCCTCACTCTCCTCTTTTTGTGTAACCTGATAAAATGTTTTTGTCCATGTCCAGTTCTTGCCCACTCAAAGACAATTTCCTTTTATTTTAGTAGGCTTACCTTTTTTATTAGTAGCCACTCTTACCATGCGTGATCCCTTACTCAATTGATTTGAATTGCTTACAAAGGGTAACATCAATGAGGGGCCAGGCCAGGTATGGTACAATCCCAGTGACTCTGGAGGCTGAGGCAGGAGGATCTCAAGTTCAAGGCCAGTCTGGGCAACTCATCACAACCCTATCTCAAAATAAAAAATAAAAAGGGCTGGGAACTTAGTTCAGTGGTCAAGTATCTCTGGATCCAACCCCTGGTACTGAAACAAAACAAAACTAAACAAAACAAAAGGACAGGCCAGGATCTCAGGTCTGAAGTGGCAGAAGCCAAGATTTGTGATCCACTTTTCCTGTTTACTCAGGGGCATCCAGTCCCTGAAGTCTAGGTTCCAGTAATGCGAGTGTGCTGTCTTCATTGTCTACATTATATGGTACAATATTTCAGGCAGGGGATGCGACTCAGTAGTAGAACACTTAGAGTGTGTGAAGCCCTGGGTTCAAACCCCAGCACCAAAAAAACAAAAACAAAAACAAAAACAAAAACAAACAAACCAAACAATAACAAAAAACAAGCAAGACAAAATTTTGTTTATAGTTCCAAATAAACACCTAAACAAGTCTACCAGTTAATGCAGTTAATGCTCTAACACACATGCTTCCTCTGTTTTTTTTTTTTTTTCTTTTTCTCTTTCTTTTTTTTTTTTTTTTTTGTACTGGGGATTGAACCCAAGGGCACTCCACCACTGAGCTACATTCCCAGGCTTTTTTAAATTTTATTTAGAGACAGGGTCTCGCTGAGTTGCTTAGGGCCTTACTAAGTTGCTGAGGCTGACTTTGAACTCGAGATTCTCCTGCCTCAGCTTCTGGAGCCACTGGGATGTCAGGCATGTGCCACTGTGCCCAGCTACACGCGTCCTCTTTGAAAGAGCTGACAATCCATGTGCTGTGATTCATTCGGGCAGCCCATGGGGACAGAGTGAGTACAAGTCAGGGTGCAGAAGCCTAGCTTCCTTCCTGGAGGCTCCTGCTCATGTGAGGCAGCTCCAAGGTTTTTGGAGTTCATAAATTATTATTTTTTTTAACATTTTTTAGTTGTCAATGGATTTCTATTTTATTTATTTATTTATACACGGTGCTGAGAAGCGAACCCAGTTCCTCACACGCATGAGGCAAGTATTCTACCACTGAGCTACAACCCCAGCCCTGGAGTTCACAAATTCTTGACCTAGTGGGGAGAAAACATAGATTTGTCAGTTGCTGACTTGGCCCATGAGGATGTTAGCAAAACCATATTCTATCGGCAGTCCAGAAAAGAAGAGACATTTTAACACCAAGTGTCTCTAAGTGGGGATTTTTCTCATTTTGTCAAGGACTCATGAAACAGGTGAGGACTGCCAGAGCATCCTGATGGGTATCTGGGAGACCTGGCTGGTTCCTGTCACCGGTGTGTGTGTGTGTGTGTGTGTGTGTGTGTGTGTGTGTCTAAGTGGCTGCCTTGAGTATTCATAACCCAGAGGGACTCTGTCCAGGGAATGAATACCTGACAGACTTCGCAGTATCAAACCCAACATTTCACCTGCCCCATCTGTGAACTCTGGGACCTTGGGGATGGGGCTCTGTCACTGCACACTTCACATCGTTCTGTGGGTCTGTTTGTCCCCCTCAGTGGCTGGCTGGCTAACTATAGGAACCTCTTGAAATCAGGCTGCTGGCTGCCCAGTTCTCAGTAGGTGCTTCCCAAACGAATTAAATTCAATTTCTTTCTTTCGTATCTCCAATTAAATCACAAAGAAAGTACTGCGTGCTGCTTCAAAAACAGTGAAAGCCAGGTGCTGTGGCCCAGGCCTGTCATCCTAGTGGCTCAGGAGGCTGAGGCAGGAGGATCGCAAGTTCCAGACCAGCTTCAGCAATTTAGTGAGGACTTGTCCCAAAATAAAAAGGGCTGGTGATGTAACTCAGTGGTGAGGCATCCCTGGGTTAAATCCCCAGTAAACCCGGCCCCCCGCAAAAATGCTTCATGCTGATAGAAGAAATATATTTGCTAATTGTCCCATGGGCTATTTTATATCTACTTGATTTCTTTTGGGTTTTGTATCTTCAGTGGGGCCCCATACACTCTGAAGAGGAAAGGTACCCAGGCCTTTCGCTGTGCTGCTTTCTACAACAGGACTTATCAGCCTGCACATTAGAATCACTTGAGCAAGGTGGAAACACCGAGCTCAGAGCTCCATCTCTGACCAACTGAATCAGAATCTCCAAGGGTGGAGTCTGAGGACTGGGGTTTGTTTAATCAATTTTCCTGATGTTTCTAGTGGGCAGCAGTAGCTGAGAACTTGTGTTCTAGAAGCATCTTTTGTGCTCTAGCAAACAAGGGAGAGACGGTGGTGAGGTAGGGGGAATTTGTGGATAAAGAGGGGATTCTGGGGTTCCAGACCTGGTCCACAGCTTCCCTTAGACTTAGCCCTTGGTTTTGTCTTCTGTAAGATGGGGATGATGGGAACTTCCTCATACGGTCATTGATGAGGTTATCAGCGTACGTGCCACAGAATGATTGTAATGGTTAATTTTGTGTGAAATTTTGGCCAGGCTATGGCATTATGGTTTAGATATGAGGTGTCCCCCAAAAGCTCATGTGTGAGACAATGCAAGAATTTTCAGAGGTGAAATGATTAGCTTTTGAGAGGTCTAACCTAATCAGTGGATTAACACAGATATCCACTGATAAGGATTAACCAAATGGTAATTTAGGCAGGGAGGGTGTAGCTGCAGGAAGCAGATCACTGGGGGTATGTCTTTGGCGGTGTGTATTTTGTCCGTGGTAAGTGGAGATCTCTCTTTACTTTCTGGTTGCTATGTTTTCAGCTACTACCACACCCTTCCGCCATGATGTTCTGCCTCATTCCAGAGCTAAGGAATTGGCCACCCATGCACTGAACCTCTGAAACTGTGAGCCAAAGGCTGAAACTTTGAAACCGTGAGCCAAAATAAATTTTCTTCCTCTATATTGGTCTTATCAGGTATTGTGGTCACAGTGACAAAAAAGCTGACTAAAACATATGGTATGCAGGTGTTTGAATGATCTCCAGTCTAGAAGTTGTGTTGTGAAGGGTTTTTTAAAGATGTGATCAACATGCAAATCAGCCTTTGAGTAAAGCAAACTGTCCTCCATAATATGGGTGGGTCTTATCCAATCAGATAAACAGTGATAGAAAAGCTTGTCCACAGAAGAGGAGGGAGTTCTGCTTTTAACTCAAGACTGCAAGGTGGACTCCCCTGGCATTTCCATAATCAGCCTTGCAGATTTTGGATTTACTAGTCCTCGTAATCATGTGAATTGATTCCTTAAAATAAATCTCTAGAGATCTATTGGTCTTCTTTCTCTGGAGAACTCCAACCAATAAATGGTGGGGGAAAAAATTCCAACAGCTCAAGCCAAAGAACAGCAAAACAGACTGCTGTTACCGGCTCATTGGTTTGGGGCAATGAATCCCAGCTGCAAAATCCCCGGAAGTGAGGACGAGTCCATGGCTCAGCAATGCTTTTCCTTTCTTCATCTGTCATATGGAGATTCTCATCAGGAGGGGGTCCTGAAGGACAGGGCACTGGAACTACAACTGGGAGGCCTGGGTTTGGCTGTTGACTGTCACCAACTCATTGTGTGGCTCTGGACAGGTCTCCAGACTTCTCTTGTTCTTTTGGCTTCCTGAGGGGTTTGGGCTGGTTTTTTGAGCTGCTTTCCCTCTTGGAGCATCTGAATCCAGAAGATTCTCTAGTGCACTCTTCTGCTGTTTACTTGCTGGAGTCTGGTTTCTGCTTCTCAAGTGGGTCCATTGTACTCAGGAGAGAGGCCATGTGGCTGCCCTAGGCCTGTACCCAGGCTCCTAAGGACAGAGGCTCTGGGACAAGGGGAGGCCAGGCTCCTGCAGATCTGTGATGATTCCTTTTCCAGCTCTCTTCAAGAACATCATACCTGTCCTTTCCATAACAGCTTACCCTGGGGAGGACAGAGACCTCACGTTGAGAACTTGCTGATGCTCTACACTCAGCATGAGTGTATGAGTGTAACTCAGGTATGAAAGACTGTATGAGCTTTGGTCCTCTTTAAATGATATTTTTTCCAGTACTGAATATTGAAGCCAAGTTCTCACACATGCAGGCAAGTGCTCTACCACTGAGCTACAGCCCCAGCCCTTTTTATTTTTTTATTTTGAGACAGGGTCTCCCTAAGTTGCCCAGGCTGGGCTTGAACTTGTGATCCTCCTGCCTCAATCTCCTGAGTAGATGGAATTATAGGTTTCCCTCCTATTTCTGACTGTAAGTCCCCATCTTGCCTGAGGTCGGGGGCCTTGGGACACCAGTCCTTGGACATTACTGCCATGTTGTTTTGCTGTCCCAGGTTGCACAGTCCTTTAGGCCTGGCATCTCTGCTGCTTTGGTGTCAGGTTGATGCAGCTAGAACCCTCAGGGTTCTAAGGATGGCCTGTGGTCATCCCCTCTGAGCATCTGCCACCTCCCCAGGGCATCCTCAGGAAAGGTTAGTGAAACAGCCTTTTCTGTCTGTGGGTGCTCAGGGTTCCCAGCTCTAACCCTGGCAAAGTAGCTTCAGTCTTCATCTGCAGGATGCAAGACCTCGCCTCCCAGTGCTGCCCTGAGTTGCCAGGGGAAGCTTCCTGAGCGCTCACAAGCACCTCTCTCACTGCCCTGCCTCCTTGTGGGATCTGGTCACCTGTGAGGCCTCTTAAAGGAGCCAACTCTTCATTGCCATTGCTGCCCAGGCCTGTGATGGCTATGAGGCTAGTCTCCTGTCCTGGGCATCTGCTGCAGACCTCAACAATCCAGAGGGGACATACAGTTGTGTGCCCCCTGCAGCCAGGCTATTATGTGGTCCCTTCATAGGTGGATGGATGTCCCCTCTGTTGCTCAGAGCTGCACCTGGTGATCTGGGCAGGGATGCAGTGCTACCCGCAGTTCTGGGACTCTTAGAACCCTCAGAGGAGGACTCTTGTGTCTTAGCCTGTGGCTTTTTTCCCCATAACATAGACCCCACATATTACTCAAGAATCTGCTGGTTACTGTGACGGAACCTCGAGCTATTTATGAAGGAAAGAAAGAAGAGAGAGAGAGAGAGAGAGAGAGAGAGAAGAAAGATAGGAAGAAGGAGGGGAGGAAAAATATTAGTTTGTTACTAAAGACTTATGGGATGTCTTCAGGTATGGTTGGATCTAGGAGCTTGAACAATTTGGTCAGAACTCAATCTCACTCCTCTCCTTTGTGTTGACTTTTCCCCGGGCATACATTCTCCACTTGGGTAATCTCCAAAGTTCCAATCTATGTCTTCCTTATCAATGTTAGTAAGAGAACTTCTCTTTTTCTTTCATTCCTGAAAAAATTCTGGAATCAGGTCTCTTTGGTTTAATTCACCTGATTGCTCCTGAAACAAACCCTATGAAAGATGGGGGTTGTATTAGTCAGGTGCTTGCATTAGAGGAACAGAGTACATATGGGAGGGGGAGAGGAGGAGTCACAATAGGGGATTTATTAGATCGGCTTACATGATCAGAAGCTGGGTAGTCCCACAGCGGCTGTCTGTGCACTGGAGAGCTGGGGAAGCCAGTTGCTGCTCAGTCCAAGTGAGAAGCCTCAGAACAAGTGGGAACAATGATGTAGCCCCAGTTGGAGGCTGAAGGCCTGGAAGCTCCCTGGAGAGTCACTGGTCTGAGTCCATGCTGACAGACTGAAGAAGCTGGAGTCCGATGTCCATGTGGACAGCAGCAGCGAAAGACACTGCTCGGGAAGAGTCACGGCTGTCGCCTCCGTCAGGCTTCTACTCTGCTCTAATTGCATCCAGGGCCCCAGCCTATTGAGTAGGTTTGCCCGCCTTTCTCTCCCAAATGCCTATCGTCTCTGGAAACACGCTCATGGACACACCCAGGAGTGTGCTTTACTCATTTCTTAGGTCTCAATCCAATCAAGTGGGTGAGATTAACCATCGTGGGGTGGGATACACAGATAAACATCCCTTCTCACCAGAGGCAGGGGCATGGCTCCTTTGGAACTACTGGACCAAGGGCAGGGGAATGTAGCTCCCCCACAGAACAACAAGGTGCTTTTAGCAGAAGAAAGGAGAACACACGGCGGTAGGTACACCCAGGCACAACCAAATCCCTTGCATTGGAAACAACTGAGGCCCACAGCGACCCAGCTGTAGCTAAATGCCGGCACAGAAGATGTATGAGGACCTGCCCAAGCAGAGGCACGACAGCGAGGGCTGCAAGGGCTCAGAAGAGGGGGAATGTTTGCATTAGCATGGAATCATAGAGCAGAGCGTCCCAAATTCTATTTGTTTTTATTAATTAATTAATTTTGGCACTGGGGATTAAACCCAGGGACACTTTGCCACTGAGCTACATCCCAGGTCTTTCTATTTCTCATTTTGAGATAGGGTCTTACTAAGACGCTGAGGCTGGCCTGGCACTTGTGATCCTCTGTCTCAGCCTCCCAAGTTGGGATTACAGGTACATGCCACCATGCCACCACATCCAGGTTGCTGCCCAGGTTTTAATGTGTGTGTGGATCACCTGGATCCACTGGATCCTGTTAGAATGTAAATTCTGATGCGATGGCTTTGAGCAGTGATTCTCAACCAGGGACGATTTTACTCCCTACCTTCCCCACTGGGGACATTTGGCAATGTCTACAGACATTTTTGGAAACTACCATGGGGCAGGGGTGGGGAGAGGGGCTTCTGGCATCCAGTGAGTAGAGACCAGTAATGCTGCCACAGCATTCAGGACAGTCCTTCATGACAAAGAATTATCCGGTCTGAAAGTTCAATAGTGCCATGGTCATCTGAGACTTGCAACCAGGGAGGGCATTCCAGGCAGTACTCTGCCTAAGCAAAAGTCCTGAAGGAGGAAGAGCGTTCAGCCCATGAGGAAGGTCACGGGCAGCCTGGGACGGGGAGCATGACCTGGAGTCATAACACCACAGATACCCCGAGTTGAAAAGAAGTCCAAGGTTACCTACGGCCTACTGAAAAGTGTGCTCCAGATGAGCTTGAGAGCATCGTTTGTAAACTTGCTAGAAGTGCAGAATCTAGGGCCCCATCCCAGACCATTTGGGGGGAAAAAAATGCTATATTTTAACAAGATCCAGGTGATTTTCATGCATGTTAAATTTGGATAAATACTGGCCCAGGACAGCTCCCCAGAAGGAAGTGACCCACCTGGTTGTATTTTTTTATTTTTATTTTATTTTATTTTTTGGTACCAGGGATTGAACCCAGGGGTGCTTAACCATTGAACCACAGCCCCAGTCCTTTTTATGGGGATGGGTACCAGGGATTGAACTCGGGGTGCTCAACCATGGAGCCACATCCCCAGCCCTATTTTGTGTTTTATTTAGAGCCAGGGTCTCACTAAGTTGCTTAGGGGCCTCCATAAATTGCTGAGGCTGACTGAACTTGAGATCCTCTTGCCTCAGCCTCTCAAGCACTGGGATTACAAGCAAGCGCCACTGCGCCCTGCTAACCAGGTTGTATTTATTGAAGTTTTACAGTGTGCTCAGATTTGCACAGGTGTGGAGTTGACTCACCTGGAGGCATAGATTTGGGTATAAAAAGACAAAAGGGATTCCAGCATCTAACTTTCAAATGGGAGATGCCTAGACTTTGGCAAAGGGGAAAACAGCTGTCAGGCTTTGTGACAAGTGACCTTGCCTGTCTCCTTGATCAGATCGGAGTGCACCTGGAGTGACTTATGACCCCCAGGGCAGCAGTCATTCCTGGTGCTGGCTAGGCCAGCAACCTCTGAGGTGGCTTGTTTTGATGGGAGAAGTAGCCCCAAAGAGAGTCCCTTTCTTGGAGATTGGAACTAAGAATTTCTAAGAGAGGGGCTGGGGGTGTAGCTTAGTGGTATAGTGTGTGCTTAGCATACTTATGGCTCAATCCCTGGGACCAAAAAAGAAAAAAAAAAAAAAAAAGGTTTGAGCCAAGTGTGGTACATACCTACAGTCCCAGCTACTTGGAGGCTGAAGCAGAAAGATCATTTGAGCCTAAGAGTTCAAAGCTAGCCTGAGCAACACAGGGAGACCCAATCTCCAAAAGATAGAAAGAAAAATATCCAAGCAAGGTTGTTGGTTTGTGGAGGGAGTTGGGTTGAAGGTCTTCTGTGGCCACATGTACACCAAATCCAGGAGGGAACAAGAGATGGATTCAGCAGAGACCACAGGGAAAAGATTCAGCAGAGATCATGTGTGAGAAGCTGCAAGGCCTTGGGAGGGATCAGGCAGTTGAGGAGAGAGAGGGCCAGACTGCAAAGCTCTGAGGTCAATGGCAGTCCAATGCCAAGGTCCCACACTTGAACCTCTTGTTTTTTCTCCACAGAAGCTTCATAGTCTAAATCACAATCATTTGAAAATTCATGTTTAATTGATTTATTTCCATCTGTAGACTGATCTAAAGACAAGTAAGAGCCAGGCATGGTGGTGCACACCTGTAATCCCTGCAACTCAGGAGGCTGAGGCAGGAGGATCACAAGTTTGAGGCCAGCCTCAGAAACTTAGTGAGACCTTGTCTCAAAATAAAAAAATGAGAAGGGCTGAGGATATAGCTCTGTGGCAAAATGTCCCTAGGTTCAATCCCCAGTACAAGAAAGAAAGAAAGAAAGAAAGAAAGAAAGAAAGAAAGAAAGAAAGAAAGAAAGAAAGAAAGAAAGAAAGAAAATTGTTAGCTGTTTCCCTAACAGCCATTTCTCATTTCCCCTCTTCCTTGTTTGCACTGGGAATCAAACCCAGAACTTCATGCATGCTGAACTATATCCTCAACCCTCCCTTTTTCTTCTTAGAGATCTCTGATTTTATTCTGGGATGTAAGTAGCTCAAATAATTGCACAGAGCTTGCCTCCACTCTCAGGCAGACTGAGGTAAAGTTGAAGCCAGCCATGGTGGTCTCTGTATCTATCTCTGTCTCTCTCTGTCTCTCTGTCTCTCTCTCTCTCTCTCTCTCTCTTTCTCTCCAGCAAAGTGACTTAGGAACAAGCATGTTACTCAATACAGACCCAGAGATGGCTGGGGAGGTTGCTAAGAAATCCTGGGAAAGTGGTTCAGATTCCCAAGAAAGATCTTGAAAGAGATGAATCCTTTGTCAGAATTAATTAATTAATTAATTAATTAATTAATTAACTTTTGTGTACTGGAAATTGAATTAGGGGTGCTTTACCACTGAGCTACATCCCAGTTCTTCCTTTTTATTTTTCGTTTTAAGACAAGTTCTTGCTAAATTGCTGAGGCTGGCCTCAAACTTGCCATTCTCCTACCTCAGCCTCCTGAATTGCTGAGATTATGGGCGTGTACCACCACACCTGACTCTGCTAGTATTTGATTGTGCCTATAGCCTGGAGGTACTAAACTGATGAGTTTTCTGTTTTGTGAGACAAAACAAGACAAAACAAAAATGAAAATACTACAAAAAGCCTTCATTATTTAAGTTCATTTTTGTAAAGTCCAAAAGTATTATAACTGATGTTAAGATATGGCAAGTTATTAGTCACTAGATTATTATTATTCTGAATCAGAAGTGATTTTAGGGGTCATCTATCCAATGGGATTCTACTCTACACAGTGGAAAAAGCGTAAATATGGAATCAATTTCTGCCCCAGTGCTTAGAATCTGGGGACTCTGCACAAGTTATTTCATCTTGTTCAGTCTCACTTAAAATGTAGTTTGTAGGAATTAAGTGAAATAATGTATAATGACTGGAACAGACTTGGAACCCCATAAAAACTAACCATTATGGTCACTATGCAGATGAAGAAAAGCATAGTCTTTGCCTTCAGTAATATTACAATTAGGGAGTACAGAAAAGACAGCCATGAAATCCAAGGTGAAACATTACAGATAAAATGGAGTCAAATTGTAAGGGTAAAGGGAACATGTGCTATAAGACTTCAGAGGCAGGGAAAAAAAAAAAAAAAACTTAATAAGCAAAGTGGGAGTTGGAATTAGGACTGATTTTTATAATGTTCTGAATTTTTCAAAATATTATCTACAAGAGCACATAAAAGTTATAAAAATAAATTGTGCACTCTTCAATAAATATTGCAAAAGAAAGAAACAATAAAATATTGAAATACCCATTGCAATGTTTTCTCTTTATACAAGTGGAAAACTTGGAAGCATCCTAAATGGGGGAGTTAAATAATTAGGCCACATCCACATGACACATTTCCCCCTTGTGTGTCATCCCTTTCACAAATAGCATAAAGCATCAGTGAAGAGAATATGAAAAAGAAAAATCCACACCCAGTCCCTCTGCTTTAATAACTCCTCAGACAAGGGGACAGCCCACCACCCACTGGGGAGGAGCATGCTCTCTAGCGCTCTGGCCAAATCCAGGAGCTGAGCTTTCCACACACCATATCTTGTGAATCTTCTGTATCCTGTGTGGGTGACAAAGGGTCTGTGCTGGGGACCTGCCAGGGCTTGAATAAACAGCCAGACACTCCTACAACCCCAAAGCAAAGAAAAGGCCCCAACATTCGGGTCAAACTTTACGCTTATTTTCTTTGAGTTCATTAATTTTTTTATTGCACAAACAATATTGTAGTAATCGTGCCAAATTACCAATGGGATGGAAAACCAATCATCTTCCAAGTCTGACCGCTAACAAAGGCGAGATTGTTGTTTTTCCATGTTGCTACACAGTTCCTAACCATTTAACAACTGCAGAATAGACCCCTTTGTCACCCCTACAAGGTACAGAAGATATACACGATTTGGTGCACGGAAGTCTCAGCTCCCGGATTTGCCCAGAGCGCCAGAGACCATGCTCCTCCCCAGTGGGTGGTGGGCTGTCCCCTTGTCTGCGTTGCTATTAAGGCAGAGCAGATGGGTATGACTTTTTTTAATTTTTTTTTTTTTTTTAAGTCTTCACTGACATTCTATGCTATTTGTGAAAGGAATGCCACACTAGAGGGTTGGGGGGCGGGGGGGGGGGATAAGTCTACCCTGTTGACCAGCCATGACCGTCCCTGACTCAGGGACTGTCTAAACAGGTAAAATGGAATTGCTTTCCTCTCCCTGTCGTCGGGAATCCCGCGATGCTTTCCTCCTAAGTGCCACTTTTGCAAGATCCACGTCCTAAAGCCGAGGGGCCTGTGAGCTCAGTTCCACCGGAGAGAGAGAGAGAGGCCTGCAGTGCTCTTTCGGGCACGGTGCCCCTCTCTGACCGCATCTCGGCAGGCGCCGTGACAGTCAAGCCGCGGGGTGAGCTCTCGGACCGCCTGCCATCGTGGGTTCCAGCCCCCCAGTTCCTCTTCCCTCTGGGACCATCTGTAACAGGGCGGAGAGGGGCGGGTCCCTGGGTGTCGCGGCGCGGAAGCCGGTCAGCTGCGTCCCGTTAGCGGGGACAGGCTCAGCACGGAGCCAGCCGCGTAATGGGGACCATGCTCGCCCTAATGGGAAGCAGCCGCCGCGCCCCGGCGGAGCCCCTTCCCACGGGCCGAGAGCCGCCGAGATAAAACGCCAGGGCCGCGAGAGGCGCTTTGATTCCAATACGAAACAAATTATTCCTCCCGGAATGGAACAAAATAAGGTCAGAGCGGAATCTCACGGCAGTCACTCCTCCCCGCAAGCCACCGCCGGCGGCCCCCGGGCCCGCAGACCCCGCGATGCCTGGCAGGGGCCGCGCGCTGGGGGGCTGCCCCACCTGGGGCCCGGAGCTCTGAGTTGCTGGAAAACCGCCCACTGGGCTGCCCCCCATTGACCCGAAGTCACCCCCGGTCCAGTGGTCCTCAAACTTGGTCGAAGGAGCCTGGGAGTCTCCTGCAGGGCTTGTTAATGCACAAATTGCAGCGTCCCGCCCCAGAAGTCTGATTCTGTAGGCGGGGTGGGGTGGAACCGGAGAAGGTGCGTTTCCCAGGTGATGCTGAAGTGCTGCTGGTCCAGGGACAGCACTCTGGGAGCCATCTGACAGATATGGAGACAGGAGCAGCTTGGTCTGAGAGTCTCCCACCCCTATTGCCCTGTCAATGGTTTCATCCCCGGGATGACTGCAGGGGGAAACTATTCAATAATGCCCCAGAGGATCCACCAACTGATGAATATGCCTAACTTGATGTCCTCCTTAGAGCCTATTTTATTTATTTAGGTGCTGGGAATTCTACCTGGGATCTCGTACATGCTAGGCAAGCGTTCTACCACTGAGCCCCTGAAGCTTGTTTTTGATTGATCAGCCCTGTCCTATAGTAAATCAGCCAAGTCCTACCCCAAACCTCAGGAACTGAAATTTCTCAGCAGCCTGTGCAGGTACGTGGGCAACTGCTAAAAGCCTCATAGGAGGAAAATGTTAAGAGTTCCAGGACTCCAGGCAGCCCCTCTGGGTCATCGACGCTCTGCTCCAGCTCTGCAACCTCTAGAGAAGGTCCCTGGCCCTGTGTCACCCTGCCTGGGTCAGAAGTCAAGCCTGCAGGAAGAGTCTGTATATATGTGTAGCAGGGGAGGGAGAGGCTGGTGGGTATGCAGGATGGTGATACCAATTCTTGCTGGTGTGACATCTCTGAGTTCCTGCCTGGCTTCTTAGAACATATTCAGGAATCTATACACCTGTAAGTGCCTTAGATGTGGGATGTCTGAGATAACATTTCTCTCCTTTCTGCATTTCCAGAGTAGTCCACTGGTTCTCAGACTTGAGTGTGCATCAGCTGAACCTGGGGGCATGGGGAAGGCACAGAATTCCTGACCCCATCACAGAGCTGCTGATTCAGAGAGCCTGCAGTAGAACATTTCTAACAAGATCCCAGGAGATGCTGATGGTCTGGGTGTAACACTTTTTAAAAAAAAATTTTTTTCCGGGTGCTATACTTGGAAAACCACTCTTCCAGGATTCATTTGACATTTCCAAGCCCTTTCTGTAGCCTCAAAAACCATCATATTTATCGCCAGCCCCACTTTCTGGATATCTTCAATCAGTTACCTGGCCTGTGTGTTGACTTCCTTTCTCAGTTTTCAGAAGGCAGCTTGGTCTCACTGTCTATCCTTCTGGCCCTGGACGCAGGAACCAACTCTCAGGGTTTCAGTATTGGGAAGAGCAGCACCCCTGACACCTCACTCCTGGACTCCACTAGACATGACCCCTCTCTTCTCCTTCCTTCTGCCCCTCATCTTCTAGGTCTGCTTGGGTCTCAGTGCTGGGCCAGGCTGGAAAGAGCAGGCAGATGATAGTCTCCAGTATGCACCTTAGTTAGGGTCCATGCAAGGCCAAGCCTAGAGGGGCCAGTGTTGTACTTCTGCTCATGACAGAATCTCTCAGGTGGTACTTCTCTTTTTATCTCCTACCTTGCACATCATAGCTATTTATAAAATAGTGTTTAGGGAAAACTAATGAAGGGAAACAAAACATAGCAAAATGGAGACATTCCTTAAACCTGCCATGGATTAGGACAAGGTTTCTATCAGTGTTTGCCAGCTTGGTGCAGAGTCTTCTCTTTTTAACTTTTTTTTTTTTTTTTTCTTTTGCAGTACTGTGGATTGAACCCAGGGGTGTTTTACCACTGAGCTACATCCCCAGCCCTTTTTAATTTTTATTTTGATACAGGGTCTCACTAAGTTGCTGAGCCTGGTCTCAAACTTGTGATCCTCCTGCCTCAGCCTCCCAAGTTGTTGGGATTTCAGGTATATACCACCATGTCTAACTTCCTCTTTGACCTTCTGAGAACAAGGAGATGTATCAGAGGTTCCTGGGTGGGCATCCTGAAACTCAGGACTGTGAATGGAGGCAAGCAAAGTCGATCCGATCCAATGCAAGGGGGCTTTGAGACTGCAAAAGCTGGAGACCCTGGGAAAGAAGGGGCAGGTGGTTTGGGAGGTGGAGCTGTGGTTGGTGAAGACCAGGAGGAGCCATTCTTTGTTCTAGTATCTCTGGCTTTCCAGAAAGGCAAGTTTCTTCAGGAATTTAACATAACACTTAAGGGGCTTGGAAAATGTCAAATGTGAATAGTTATGGAATTGAAATTTAGTCTAGGATGTCAATCTCCAATTTAAATGAAAATAAACTATGTAAAAACCAAGAGATTTTATAATTTTCCTCTTCATTGTTATTTTAGACTATGTCATTAGGGAATGGCTAAATTGGTTATAGGTTTCTTATTTGGTTGTTGGCATGATCCTAGCTGTACATTGGAATCATCAAGTAGCTTTGGAAAAAAAATACAATATTTTTTAAAGCCTCTTTGGTAATTTCAGAGTTCAGCTAGTATCAAGAACCCTTGAGCTATTGATTGGTTGGAGGTACAAATCAGACTTTGGGGGGGTATCTTCTTTGCTTCTCACAAGTGTTAGAAGAAATGCTCTCTTTCCATAGCAATGGACCATCAGAAGTGACCATTGAGACCCTCTCCTTCAACAACAGTTCCAGTTGACACACCAGGGGTGGGCCTTCATGACAGCACCTAACCTGGGTGAATCAATCAAACTTTTTTCACACAGGAAGATAGAACTGGGACTCAGAGATGATGACTATAACTTAAGATCATCTCTTGCACAGAGCAGAGAGGAGAGACCTGGCAGACTAGCAAGAAAAGTTCATTCTTGTGACAATTTCAGCCCTGTTCCAGTTGAGCCCTCTAGGAAATCTGGCTGCCACCCTGCCTGGGCCTCCCTGGACTTACCCATAAATTCTTCTAATGACCTCCTCCTCCCCCAGTTTGGCTTAAGCCAGCTCTAGTAGATTTACACTACAGTGACAAAAGAGGCCACAGACAACAGCACAACAGAAGCATGTGAAATGAAACAAGCAACCCCTGGCACTTGTATTCACACATCCCGGTGTTTGAACCAGGATCTTTGCAACTCCTTGTGGTCCCAATGGAAATTCATCAGAATCTGTATTTCCTGGAGTCCACTGGAGAAACCTCAGTTTTTATTGTTGTTGTTGTTGTTTTTAGTAGCTGGGATTGAACTTGGGCACTCAACCACTGAGCCATATCCCCAGCCCTATTTTGTATTATATTTAGAGACAGGGTCTTACTGAGTTGCTTAGTGCCTCGACTTTGAGGAGGTTGGCTTTGAACTCGCAACCCTCTGGCCTCAGCCTCCCGAGCTGCTGGGATCACAGACATGCACCACCACTCCTGGTCTCAGTTTTTTATTCAATTGGGACTTCCCTCCCTCCCTCCCTCCTTCCCTCCTGCCCTTCCCTTTTCCTTCCTTCCTTCTTTCCTTTCTTTTCATTCATTCTTTTTTTTTTTTTTTTGTACCAGGGATTAAACCCAAGGGTGCTTAATCACTGAGCCACACCCCAGTCCTTTTTATTTTTTATTTTGAGACAGACTCTTGCTAAGTTGTTGAGGCTAGCCTTGAACTTGCTGAGGCTCCAGCCTCAGTCTCCTGCATAGCTGGGATTATAAGTATGTATCATGGTGCCTGGCTAGTTTTAAAAATTAAATTCTTTAATTTCTTGTTTAGAAGGAAATGTTGTCTCTATCAACCTATTGGATCCAGGAGATAGATTTTGAAGGCATTTTGTCTGGGAGGTGGATAGGAGTCTTAGTTTGTGGACATACAAAACAGCCCAGTGAAGTTTAGGCTTATTAGAGCTCACAGAACATGTATTCAGGCCTAATGGGCCCTTCCAGCTTGGCTGTTTGAACTAGTGAAATGAACCAGATCATATTCTTTGCCTTCTGAGCTCTTTAGACACAACGAAAAGAAAAAACAAAGTGTGTGTGTGCATGTGTGTATGTGTAAAAAGCAGCAAATGTACCTTTTATTTTAGAAACAAAAATATCATTTCTGACCCAACAATAGCCGGATCCCTGTGAATGAAGGGTTTGCATATTTTCCTGTTTTAACGGTTCTAGTATAAACAGCCCAAGCCCAGACCTGATTGTCAGCAGGTCCTGAGCAGCCCAACCAGAACGCTGGAAATGACTTTGTGAGCCCTGAGAATTTAGACCGGCTTAGTGCCAGGAATTGGGCTGTGTTTAACAGTAGCAATGGGGTCAGGAGTTGAGAGAGAGGGCAATTGCAGTGATCCCCAAGACCATAGTTAACATCAGAAGCAACAGCAATGGCCACTGCAGAGTCAGGAGAAGAAGTAATTACCATGCACTGAAGATTTCTTTGTACAGGCACCAGGCTAAATGTGTGATTATTTATTTAAATACTTACAAAAGCTTGATGTGGTGGGCATTATTATTCCAATTTGTAGAATGAGGTTCAGAGGTTGAGCAGCTTTTCTGAGGTCACATGACTTCTAAGAGGGAGGTCCAGGATCAAATGAAAGCATGTTTGACTCCCAACACTGCTCTAAGAAACCCAGAACACAAACAGCATTTTCTGTGTTGGCGGACAGTGCTTCGGTCCTAGAAGCTGCCAGGGCAGCTCTTCAGATTCCTTGCTGGTCCATCCTTTCTTTCATGACATACCTCCACCACCCCAGCTCCCTGGTGTCCAGCAGAGGAAGACAGTTGTCAGCAGGGGCTAGAAGTCTCTCTTCCAGTTCAAAGCAATCCTAAATTTGGGGATGAATTCTGAGTGTCCTGAGAAGGCATCATGACTTTCTTTGTTAGGCTAGCAAAAAATTCAACATTTATCAATCAACTACTGATTATATATTTAATGATGTAGGGAGTGTGGTTCAGGAGACTTTCTTGGGCCTAACACAGACAGACAGAACTGGTGCTGGCGTACAAAAAAAAAAAAAAAAAAAAAAAAAAAAATCATTGTTCATCCTTATGATGGATTATGCAGTAACAGAAAAAAAATCATTTCTCAAAGAAAATATGGAGAAACCCTTGTAGTGAAAGATAAAGACAAGCAAAACATAAGGCTCAAAATTATATGTGAAAATAGTCTGTTAATTATAAGAATTAGACATTTTTATTAAAATATATAAAAGACTGAAGGAATGTCACTAAATATTACCTGTGCTTACTTTGTGGGGGAGAGGTGAAGTTAATTGTAATTTTTGCTTACTTTGTGCATCTTAATCTTTTACTTTCCCAATTTCTTCAATTCGAATTATCTTTGTAAGTAGAAGAAAACGTGAAAAATTCTAATGCGTAGCACTGGAAGTGCACAGGTATGATTATTAAGTTTTATCCCAGGATGAGGCTGGGGGTGTGGTGCAGTGATAGAGGGCTTGCTTAACCTATGTGAGGCCTGGGTTTAGTCCCCACTAGCGCTAAGAAAAAGGAAAAAAAAAAAAAAAAGTTTTATCCCGGGAGGGATTTCAGCAGGTGGAATTCTCCGCCTCACTGCCTTATTTTGAGACTTATTTCTAGAGCAAGGATGGGGGCGTCTCAGATCAGTTTTGTCAGGGGCGACCCTGAGGGAGACCCTGCGCTGTGCTGGTAGAGAGCCGGCCCTCTCCTGTCATTGAGCCGCTCTTCATTTGTCAGGATGACAAGGCACTGAAAGGAACTAAGGCAGCCAAGCGCAAAGGTGACCCTCAAGTAGAGTTGGAAGTCCTCTCCTCAGCGGGGCAGGTTGGAACCCTGAACACCAATCAATGCTCTGGTGGCTGAGAGGAAGGAGTAAAGAGGCCTGAGCTCAGCCTGGGCCTCTACCCAGCGTCCCCAGAGTTCGCCGGTGGCCTGCGGCAAAGGCCCTGGCGAGCGATTGCGGGTTGTGGCTGCCCACGCCCCGCCCCTCACCTCCCCGAGGGCTGATGGCCCCGGATCCCGGCCGAAGCCGCAAAGTAGCAAAGGGATTGCTGGCGCAGAGCTCCGCCTCCCTTTGAAGCCCTCTAACCTGAGCACCTGGAGTCTCCCCTGGCGGTGGAGAGCTAAAATTGGGAACCGAGAATTACGCAAGGATCTCGATAGGGGTTGAAGATGGGGCAGCCACTCTGGGAGTCCAGCGAGAGAGGCATGGCCTTGCTTGGCTCTAGCTCTTCTGGCTGAATCTCCTGGTTCGCTGAGGGAGGCGGCGGTGATGTCGCTTGGTGCCAGCAGAGGGCAGCCTCGAGATTGTGAGGCTGCATAGCGACCTTGCCAAACCGCCGACTCCCTTCCAGCACCCAGGCTATGCGGGATGGGGGCGGCCTTGGAGCCCAGAGAGCAGCCGGAGCCGGGCATTGAGGCCCAAGGGCACCCTGTGAAATGTGGTCAAGCTACAGCCCTCGGGTAACCACACCCGGTCTGTGAGGGCTTTCAGGGGCAGGGACCGGGGTCGGGCGGGAGACCAAATGCTTCAGAAGGGAAAGAAAGAAGCAAACCCAACGCTCACAGAAAATAGTGTTTTTCGGCAAAAGAGTTCAATCTTGCAGAAACCTTTTTAATGAGACTGTGAGAGCTAGGATAGCTTTCGCATCCTTGGCACAGGAAGTCAGAGGCCAGGAGTGGAAGGGCTCAAAGGCGCGCGCAGGAGTCGTGGAGCAAGCAGCGACAAAGGCGATCCCTACTGGGAGCAGAGGGATCGCCAGCTAGGGATAGAGAGACACACAACTGGCCACTTCCTGGCTTTACTTGGGTAACTCAATTGTACCGCTCTAGCCTCCCGACTAATCACTTCTGTGAAATGGGCATGGTGGGCTTCGGGTTGTTAGCGATTGAGACAGAAGGAGCTCAATGAAATGAAATTTTGTCACCGCTCCGGCTCTGGGTTTGCAATTTGGGTGAAAGAATCCTTTTTTCTGCGTGGTTTACCTGACATGGCTGCCTTGGAGACCCAGGCCCGCCAGATTTTGGGATTCAGTTGCACGTTGCCCTCAGGTCAACACCCAACTTCCCGGCTCTGGATTGACACTTCGGTCACCTGACTCGAAAGTGCGTGCGTATCCGCAAGTGAATTGAAACCTTGCACCTGGCTCAGTGGATCTTCCCGGAAGCATGGCGAAGAGCCAGAGGGCTTACAGACCTGGGGTCGCTTGAAATACTAAATAGACCCGCCGCCCAACCCTTCAACGCACGCACGTTCGTGACTTGTTTCTCAGACGTGCTAACCGGCACCCCTTAACTCCTCTTCGTTTGTTTCCCCATCTGTAAAATTTGAAAGAAGATCATTTGCCTGGGCGGTTGTGAAAATTATGTTTGAAAACAGTAAAGGCCTGTGTAAACGTGAGGCATAATGAAGACTCAGGAACAGTCAACCCTATTAGTACCTGCCCACTAGCCAACAGAACAGACGCTGGAACAGTTTATAGACGTGTGCACATTCACATCGGCTCGTGTAAATGTGCGTGCCTGTCTCCATAAACATGATAGATGCGCACACAAGTACGCATGTATGTTCACACAGATACAGGACATGCTTCCGCAGGCGCGTGCATGCACACCGAGCTCCGCACGCGAACCCCGCAGTCTGCGCCTGGAGGCAGGGTGTGGACGTTGCTCTGCGGACTCGTTTCTCCCGAGCTGGGTCAGTGGTTCCCGGGGAAGTAAGGTCCCGGGTGCGGCTCTGGGGTGCGGAAAAGGCCGGATCCGGGTCTGTAGGTCATCGCCTCGGCGCCGCCGGGTTCCTTTATCTCTGATCTGCCGGCGGTGGGCAGCTCCAGTTTCAGCGGGTAGCGAGACCCCTGAGCCTGTTGGTGGGGGCAGGGAGCAAGAAAAGGAGGTGGTGGAAGGTGCTTCGGGCGCGTGAGGCTGCAGGGCCTCGCTTCCCGGTCTATCGCCCTTTCTTTGCCTCTCCATGAAGAACCCCTACAGAAGAAAAAGGAGGGACCCTGAGCCATTCCACTTAGGAAAGGTGACCCAGGCCCTCTACCCCCATAAGTCATCGTGAAGGAAGGCGAATGACCCTGGGAGAATATCTGATCCAGAGCGTTTGGGCTGCCGTGCTGGCCAGAGCCCCAGAAACCTACAAGGTGTGCTTGCGCAGCGCTCCACACTAGCTGGTCGCCGGACTCTTCCCTCTTTTCTTCGAAGGGATTCAGAGCTGCGCTCGCGTCTCCCAGGTGCGTCTGCGGTACCCTGGGAAGCTCAAGGCCGCTAGGCAACGCAGCAGAGTTGCGCAGCGACCTAGGTTTCTAAATCACAGAAAGTATTTGCTTCAGGATCACAAATGCTCTCCTGTTTTCTGTACAGACCTCTTCGGTCGAATGAAGGATGTTGCGCGGGAAATTTGAGGCCCAGCGCTAGAAGAGTTTCTGTGGCTGTAACAAGGCACAGGGGCGCATCTAGGATAGACACCACACGGGTTCGGATCCTGAGGGCGAACCGAGCCTAGCGGTTGCAAACGCCACAGTCGCAGCAAAGGTTTAGCACGACTGTGGAGATACGGTCAGGCGGGGGAACCCGGCTCCTTACTCCTCCCGGAGCCTTTAGGAAAGCAAAACGCTGGTGAGAGGGGCGTCCAAAAAATTTAGTGGCAGAAAACTTTCAGGGACATCGAGGATCTGTGCTGCATTTCGTCTTGGCGATGGGAGCAAACCGCGGCCTTGCAGCCCCTGTTTCGTGGATCCACGAGGCCTGGGGGTTAGAAACTTCCCCATACGAGGTTGAAAGGGGCCAGTGGGACTGGCCGCTGCCCTCTCCCTCGGGACTCCACAGGCCTCTGACCCGGCCTTTATCTCTGAACGGTCAGCAGTCGCGGGGACTTCAGGAAAGAGGACAAAGGCCCGGTGTCACTGCGGGCGGGGGCTTGGTTTCCTGGCTCGCTGTTCACACTCACAGTCTTTAGCGGTTGTTGGGGGGAGATTTTTAAAAAAAAATGTGTCGAATTTCCTTTTTTCTCTTCTAGAAACAAACAAACAAAAAAGCAAATGGCATATTCCCCTTCCCTCCTCGTCCATAGAGACTGAAGTTTCCCGGGATCTTGTTCTTTTCTTTTGTTTGCCTCCCTAGGCAAGCAGTTTTCCTTAGAGGAAAATTCAGGGAAAGGTTTTGTTTTATTCGGTTCGATAGTATTATTACTAAGGACAGTCTGGAGGGCTAAGGTCCCAACTTGGAGAACAAGAGCTGACCTCCCTACGTGGCTAGGGCTTCGACGGCCACTGCCTTGGGCATTTGGTACCGCTGAGCGTGATCAGGGCCTGCTGAGTTTCCTCCGGCCGACCAGCGATGCAGACCACAGGTCCCCCTAATTATCCCACCCCTCCAATTTTGTTTAGAGCTGGCAGGAGGGACTTTGCCCGCGCCGGAGGATCTGAGCTAGCAGCGCCGCCAACAGGCCCGCGGGCACGAAGGCGCTGGGGGCCCAGGTCCGGGTCTTCCCAGGCGAATGTCCCCGCACTGCCCCTGCTCCCCACCCGCGGGCGGCGCCTTTGCCGGCTGCAGCCTGGCCCAACCCGCTTCCTGCGTTTGCCCCTCGGGTTTTCCGTTCCTTCTACAAAGGCCCAGGGAGCCTCGCCCACAGGCTGACCCCCACAACCTCCCTCCGAATGGCCACCTTCTGCTTTTCTGAAAAAAGGAAAAGAAAAATTCAAACAGTCCCGCCACCCGGAGAGAGGCGATTGAAGACCAGAGAGCCTGGGTGGCGGCTGCCGCGAGCCCCAAGCGCTTGGGCGTGTGAGGGTCATTCGGGCCTTTCCACAGAAAACCTCGCGCGCTGGTGAACCTTGTCTTGGGAGAAGTAGAGGAGGGTTGGAGGAGTCCACGGAGGGTCCTGCCCTCAGGGGTCGATTGTTCACTGCCACAGCAACAGGGTGCTCCGTGTCCCCGAGGCCGACGAGTAGTCCACGCTGCGGTTGGGCAGAGTGGACACAATCGCATGTGTGTGGGTACCGGTGAGTGGTCAGGGGCTTGGGCTTTAGGGGCTCACAGATGTGGCTTGGCCATCGTGTGACGGGGTTAAGGTGTCAAGACCCTACAGGGTTACTACTAAAGGCTTTCCCTCCCTCCCCTCCTCTGTGTTCTCTGTGTTCCATCCCCTTCCATTCCATTTTCTTCCTCTTTCTTTCTCTTTCTTTCTTTCTTTCTTTCTTTCTTTCTTTCTTTCTTTCTTTCTTTCTTTCTTTCTTTCTTTCTTTCTTTCTTTCTTTCTTTCTTTTCTTTCTTTCCTTTCTTTCTTTTCTCTCTCTCTCTCTCTCTCTCCCATTCTGTAGGGAACTTAACTGTTATTGAATATCTACAACACGCTGGCATTAGAATATTTAATTATCTTAACCTTGATTCATATATATATGTATATATATACATATATATACACATATGCATACACACGTATACATGTGTGTCATTATTTCTGTTTTACAGAAAGAAAACCGAGCAGGGTATGATGGCCCTCAGCTGTAATCCTAGCTACTGGGGAGGCTGAGGCAGAAGGTTCACAAGTTCAAGGTCAGGCTGGGCAATTTAATGAGACTCTGTCTCAAAATAAAAACAAAAAGGACTGGGGATGTAGCTCAGTGGTAAAGTATCCCTGGGCTTGATCCCCAGTACCACAAAACAAAACAACACCCCCCCCCCCAAATTTGGAATTGGTACTTTGCCCAAGGTTACATAGTCATTAAAGAGTGACATCTGGCTTTGTGTCAGTTCTTTTCATCTCAATAGGCCCCTATCTGTGCCTCATCTTGCACAAGCCACCTCCCTGGAGTGACATGGTCTCAGGACAAGCTTGTCACAGCTCATTACCAAGGCAGAGCCTGTGCCTTAACAACCTAAATGGCAGCAATTTCTGTTGCACAGTCTGCTGGAAGCTTAGATCTGTGCCTGTTCTCCCTTCTCCTCTGGGCAGGCACATCTTTACTTACTGATTGTGGGACATCAGGTGGCAGGGCCTCTGCTACTTAGTCTGTGTGGGCAGCTAGGATCAGCTGCTCTCAGGTATCCCCTTAGAATTTCTGAGACTTTTTTTCACAGACAGTTGGGTAACCTGACTGGACCCTTCCTTTCTCTGGTATTCACATTCTCTAAATGTAGTGTAATTTTGGGTTCCTGGAACCCAGATGCCCTTTTTGTGCAGCCTAGAGCCCCTTTCTCAAGAAAGCATAAAGTCACTAAGACTGTTGGTTTTAAGAATCCTTATTATCTGATTGTTCTTAAGGCAGAACTGGGGACGTGAAGGTTGCTCCTGCCAGCATCATGCCTCTGGTCCCCATCACATAGGATAGAGATGTGGCCTCTGTTCCCATCCCATCCCTTCACACAGATCCCACAGGCTACTCTAAGGAACAGGGAAACCCAGACTGGGTGGTATGTACCTATAACTCCAGCTACTCCGGAGTCTGAGACAGGAGGACCGCTTGAACCCAGACTGTGCAACATAGACACCCACGTCTTATTTTAAAAAAAAAAAAAAAAAAAAAAAAAGCCAGGCACGGTGGCACACATCTGTAATCCCAGCAACTTGGAAGACTGAGGAAGGAGGATCGAAAGTTAAAAAAAAAAAAAAAAAGAAAAGAAATTTCAAGGCCAGCCTCAACAACTAAGTGAGGCTCTAAGCAACTTAGTGAGACCCCCATCCCAAAATAAAAAATAAAAAGTCATGGGTATGTGGCTTGGTGGTAAAGAGCCTTTGGATTCAATCTCTAGTACCAAAAAAGAAAGAAAAGAAAGAAAGAAAGAAAGAAAGAAAGAAAGAAAGAAAGAAAGAAAGAAAGAAAGAAAGAAAGAAAGAAAGAAAGAAAAGGAAAGGAAAAGAAAAGAAAAGGAAAGGAAAGAAAAAAGAAAAAGGAAGAGGAAGGAAGAGGAGGAGGAAGAAAAAGAAGAAAAAGAAAAAGAAAGAATAGGGGGATGGGGGAAATGGTGGTTGGGTTGGGGTTGGAGATGTAGCTCAGTGGTGGAGTGATTGACTAGGAATAGGGGCTGCCCCACAGTGGTGACAGAGCCAATAGGGCAGGTCTGCATGGTCATCAGAGTTAGATAAGCAGAATAGAGACACTGTAGGGCTCTTGAGCTTGACCAAGCCACTTTCTGTCCCCAAATTCCTTCCTGGAGGTCAGGAATTTGGCCCAGTAGCTTAGGTGCTCCAGGCCCTCATCAAGGGATGAGCTCAGTCCAGGGAAGTTCCCTGGCATCTTCTGCCAGCTAGCTTGCATGAAACCAGGGTTTACCCCCAAATTCCACCTGCCACCAGGGGGCTCCACAAGTTGGTTTTTCAGTCTTGGTTTGCAGGAAAGAACAAAGACTTGATGGACTTAACCTCAGGTGAGAGTCCTGGACTTCCTGTCCATCAAACTCCACATGTGGGACAGCAAACCCTTTACTGATGAAAGGGGAAAAGGCTGGGACATCTTATGGAGAGGGCTGTGGAGCTATCTGAGAACTCGCCAAGTTCCCTTCCCACAGTCTCTTGGTACTAGTACTGCATTGGCAAAGACTTATCCTTAGTCTCCCTTGAGAACAGGACACCCCTCCCCAAACCACTTACTTTGGGCAGTTTTAGGGGGAGCTTCTGGACAGCTTTGAGAATCTGTATGTAAATGTGGAGCGAGGGCTCACCCTGTCAGCAGTGAGCTGAGGATGTTTACATCCATCCACACACAGCATTCAATACCATATGTAGCAACTCATTACCCAGGACCTTCAGAGGGCGACAGGGTATTTGAATCAAACTCTATTTGTGTTGTATTTACAGTACCCTCTGGCAAACGTATATACATACACCCACATAGGCCGCTGGCCATCCAAACCAGACTGTATATTATAAGGCATAATTGCTACATGTCAGGAACTCCCTTAAATCCTTTTCTCTCACTTAGGAAATTCCCTAAACCAACTTCTCTAACAGAAACTTAAAAGTGCAAAGAGGGAGAGGAAAGAAAGGAAATAAGAGATGAAGAAAGTCTGCAATTGCCCCAAACTTTTAGCACTGGGGGGGAAATGAACAAACAGTAGAGTTTCTGAGACGCCCCCAGGGCTGCCATTAGAGACAGATGTCTTCCTGTGGGCATGCATGGGGAAGTGGGGTATGGTTTGGCTCCCTTATTTCACCTCCTCCAGCCCCTCTCTGTAGCTCTCACCAATTCTTTCATTTCATCCTACTTGCTTGGTGAGGCTTCTCAGTCTTGGGTACCTCTTGCCTTTCAGTTTCCAGGGGCAGAGAGAGGCTCTGTCCTACAGTGCTGGGCCAGCCCAACTTTCTTACCTCAGTGGCTCTGCCTGGGAGGCTGCCCTCCCCTGCTTTTTCTACTCTCGGATAGCAGTTAAAGGGGGGTGCTGACAGCCAGACTCTAAGCAGGGAGCCTCTGCTGTTACTGTTCAGCAAGCCAGACATATATGCCTCAAACATAACAGCACGCATCCCCATGAGGTATAATGCAACACATACTGTGGTCCCAGTAAGCACTAAGTGTTAGCTATATGATTATAATAATGCCCAAAGTATGTGCTCTCTCTGCAGGTGAGTGACACACACACATACACATCTCCCATTTTTACACCTAATTGACATCTAATTGACACTGTATGCACATACATTTGCCGCAGGCACAAGACTTTACAACTGCCCACGGGATACACATCTGTATCACAGAAAGCACGAACAGACAGGTGTGCAGCAGCAAATTGTCTTTTCTACAACTCCCCTTAGCCAGCCAGAGAGTGAAGCAGACAGGCACCCGAAGCACCCAGACATCAGGCCTGACGGGCCTCTGGGACTTCTTTCCTTGGCTGTTTCGCTCTCCAGCCTGAGAACTCCAGTTCCCATCTCAGGGTTGTCTCTGAGAACCCACCGTGTTTCATCTACCACCTAGTAACCTTCCTGGGGATGCCTGAGGGAGGAGCGAGCATCTGGAGAGGAAACCTTGCCCCTAGGTCCCAACTACACATAACAGGGATACTACCCTGATGTTCCCATGGCAGATCCCCAGAGGAAGGAGGTGAGATCCTACAGGTACAGTTCCTGTAGCCCTCAGCAGCTCCCAGCCCACGCACTGGTCTGGACCTGTTGCTGCTGCTATCTAGTCCTGGAGTTGGAGGGAAAGGTAAGGGACAGGTAGCTGGCCATGGGGTCTAGCTCCAGCTGCAGCAGAAGCCAGCCAATACCTTGTCATCGCATGAGAAAACTGAACGACAGACCACCCTTAATCTGTCCAGGACATCCAGACTACAACCAGGTCAGACTTCTGTATGTGTGTGCGGAAGCCTAAATCTTAATTCGTTACTTGAAGATCTCCACAAAGGAAGAGAAAGAAAAAAAGTTTGTGGCCACACAGTATATTCATCCCTTCCCTAAACCCCCAAATCTCTTACCCGTATTTCAAGATAAATGAATTCCGATTATTAAAAATAATGAAGCCATTCATTGCATGTAGAATGTATAAACAGGTTTGCAGTGTACGGCACATTTCGATACCACGATTTTATATACTGAGAATAAACTGTTTTGGTTGTTATATTTGCTCAAAAAATTGAAAAGTATGAGGATAATACTGAAAGCACAGCCTATACAACTAGTACAATTGTGTGAGAAGCAAAATACACACTTACATAGGTGCAAAAATGGAACAAGCCCTATCTACAGTAGTGCCTTGTGAAAGAACAGGTTTCTGCTGAAACCACCAGCAATGACACTGAAACAAATAATCTCTAGGAAAACAAAGCACCATCCCCAGCCAAAAATGCCCAGTCACCCTGGTTGCTCTCAACCTTTGTTTAGATTCCTCTGAAAAAGAACAAACTTTTTTTTTTTTTTTTCCTGAAAAGCTTCCTCTTTTAACTGCTACTGAACTAAGACGCAAAGTAAATAATTTAAGTCCGTGTTAAAAGAAAAAAACAAAAAATTTATTTGGGAATTGACAAGGCACCCACGCGCACACACACGCATACAAGCACGCACGCACACACAAATACAACAAAAGTGCTCTAGTTCTCTCTAGAAAATTTGGTCCCCCAAATAACATACTACACAACAACCAGGTCTAAGGTTTTTGGGCCAGCTGGCCCGGGCCACAAGCCCGCCTGGGCCGGCCGCTGCTGGGTTTCACATTTCTCCTTCCAAAAGTGGGAGAAGCAAGACGTTAGAAAAACAAAAACCAGGGAGGGGAGGGCCACCCCTGCAGCGTGCGCTGGGCAGGCAGTGATCTCCCGCAGTCCGGGGCTTGTGTCCGAAGATTCTGGGAAATTTTTTATTGTTTTCCCCCCAAGCAGGGAGACAGGAAAACTCCCCCGATTCACAGACGAACCATCTTTTACTGGTTATTTTCTCCTACCTTCTTGAACACAGCTTTCTGAAGTCCCGACGGGAGAAGATGAGGGACACTAAAGCTTTTGATGTTGATGTTTGGTTTTAGCAAACTCCAAGGCCATGATACTTCGCCGGTTTTCCCGCGAATGTTTTTTTTCTCTTAAAAAATATTTTTCAATGTTATCTAAAGAAGCCCCACCGACCTCTTTAGCAAGACATTAGCCAGCCGTCCCGGCCTGGAGATGCCCGAAGCGCCGGGATGGAGAGCGGAGCAAACGCCGCCACATTCCACGCGGGGATGTGGAGCAAACATTAATGCAGGCCGCGGAGCTGGGCTGCCCGGCTCCCCGCTTGGGCCCAACCCCCGCCCCGCCCAGTGGCCCCGCTGCAAGCGGCTTCTGAACAGCTCCAAGAGGGTTCGCGGAGCAATCGGACACGTTCGTCCCTTTCTCCGGTGGCGTGGGTCCTGTTACCGGTCCAGCCCAGCGCTTCTAGCCAAGAATTGAACGGCAATCGCGCGGGGAATGCCCAGCGAAAGCCCACCGACCTGTAAGAGAAGGCCAAGAGGTCTGCGCCGCCGACGCGGTTGCACCCCGGCCCTGGGCGCTCTCTTTCCGTGGTGAATTTTGGCATGGAGTGTCCGGCCCAGGCGCTGGGGCTCCAGGAGACAAGGCCTACATGTAGAAAGCACTCGGAGAGGCGACCTCAGGCCTGGGGAGCAAAGGGCATAGAGGGCAGGGAGGAGAGCGCAGGAAGAGAAGCGGAGGGGACAAAGAGAAGCAGGAGGAGCTGAGGGAAGCGAAGGGACGCAGAAGGGTCCTGGGTGCTGGCTCAAGAGTCGGCCTCAGAGGGTGCGCGGTCGGACGGGCGACTGTAGCTCTGACTAGGGCCGGCGTCGGGCGTCCTCGAATCCTTACATCGGTCCGCGCCGGCATGCGGTGACTCTCAAAGATCCAGGCGCGAGTGCAGCGCGCCAGTTTTGCTGTCGTGGTCCCAGTAAGAGCAATGCATCATGGCGAGCTCGGGCTGCCGGGCGCAGGCGAACTGCAGGCCGGGCGCACTGGTGGGCGCGGGTGCTGGGGGCGCGGCAGTGGCCGGGCTGGCCGGGCTGAGCTGGCCCGGGGGTGGCGCGGCAGCCCCATGGTGCGGCGGGGCTGGCGGGGGTGCGGCGGCTGCATGCAGATGATGTGCGTGCGGGTGCGGATGGGGGTGCGGCGGCGGCGGGGGCGCGGCTGGTGGGCCTCCCAGGCCATTGTACGAGTTCACTACTCCGGGGGGCAGCGCCATGCTCTGCACGCGTGAGTACGGCCCATACGAGGCTGCCGGGCCAGCCAGCCCCTTGACGACGGCGGCCGCGCCGGGACTGCCCGGGCCCGCGGCCGCAGCCGCCGCTGCAGCCGCCGCCGCTGCAGCCGCCATCTGGCAGGAGGCGTAGGGCATGGGTGAAGGCGGTTGTGGTAGCGGCCACGAGTTGTTGAGGAAACCCGACTGCAGGTACTTTGGGGGCGCCAGGTAGCCATAGCCGTCGGCCCCTGCGCCCGCCACGCCGCAGCCGCCGGCGGCGCCTCCGGCTCCGAAGAGCCCCTTGCCCGGCTGGAAGTGCGCCGGCGGCGGCCGGAAGGGCCGCTTCATGCGGCGGCGGCGCCGGTAGTTGCCCTTCTCGAACATGTCCTCGCAGGCCGGGTCCAGCGTCCAGTAGTTGCCCTTGCGCTCGCCGCCGCCCTCGCGCGGCACCTTGATGAAGCACTCGTTGAGGCTGAGGTTGTGGCGGATGCTATTCTGCCAGCCCTTCTTGTTCTTCTCGTAGAACGGGAACTTGGCGATGATGTACTGGTAGATGCCAGACAGCGTGAGCCTCTTCTCGGCGCTCTCGCGGATCGCCATGGCGATGAGCGCCACGTACGAATACGGGGGCTTCTGTGCCGGGTCGGGCTTCTCCGGGGCTGTCCCGCCGCCACCCCCGCCGCCCTTGCCGGGGCTCGGCGGCGGTGCCTCGGGCTCCTTGACTGTGCGGCCGGTCTCGGGGGCCAGCAGGGTCCCCGCGGCGTCCTCGGGCTCGGGGTAGCTGGCCATCATGACAAAGCCGGCGCGCCGCGGCCCGGTCGCCACTGCTCTCCTCTCTAGACGCTGGCTCCGCGGAGTCGGGGCGCACGAGTCCGCTCGCGGCCGAATCTTCAAACTTCTGGAGACAGAGGATGCCGCCCGCGTTCGCTCACTGGAGGCCTCTCGCTGCTCTCGATCTCCTTTCTCTTCCCCCAGGGAGCGGCCGGCGGGAGTGGAACTCAGCCTCTGGCCATGGGGAGTCTGCCCAACAGAGGGGCTCCGGCCCCGCCGCCCCTCCCCGCTCAGGCCAGTCCCCGCCTCGGTGGGTTTTCTTTTCTGCGCTTTCCCCTCCCCCCTCCCCCCGGTTTCCCGAGGCACGACCCGCGTCTCTGGCGGAGCTGCCTCCTGGAGTCCCTAGAGCGCCAGGAGCTTCGCTCTGTTCTGATTCGTATGGGCTCCGCCGAGTTCCGCTTGCGTCAGGCGCCTTCGCCCCTATAGCGGGGCAGCCAGCCGCGCACGGGCGAGTTCATCTCCAAGTCACTTTTTGTAAACGCCCCGCACAGCCCGGACCGGCCTGCCCCCGCTCCTCTAGCCTCGGGGGCCCAGCGGACGGCACTCTCACACTCGCACAAGCCCTTGAAAACTACCCGCGCTCGCTCTGCGGACTGGGCCAGGAGACACCGAGAGCCCGGGGAGTGGGGGGCGCCTGCCCGCGGCCAGTGCCCTGGGAGCTCGGGCCCCCGCGAGGAGAGGCGCTCCAGGCCTCCTCGCGGCTATCAGGTGAAAGAAAAGGACTCTCTTGCCGCTGTCCTGAGGCTAAATTTCTAACTTGGGGTTGGGGGAAGGACAGAACAGCAAGTGGGCCCGACCCGGGTGGAGTGGGGAGAGCTTCGCCATGATTTGGGGAAAACCGGCCCAGAAACGCTTGTCACTGGATGAAGAAATCTCGGCCTGCCGGGTCCCACGGTCTCTCAGTCACTGGGCCGGGATGGGGTTGGAGAGAGGATCGCTGGGAAGAGGCGCCCAGGGGCACCGTCTGAATCGCCTCTGCCCGTCTCTGCGCCGAGAGTGGATGTAGGAACCAGATCCCTCCACGGAATCCCGTGTCAGTTCTCCAGGTTGGGTGTGTGCTTTAACAACACCAGGTGGCTGTCCCCTTCTCCTGCCACATAGGCGAGGATCTTGTGATGGGCTTTGGGGAACTACATATATGTGTACGCAGGTGTCACATATGGAAGTCATGAGAAGGTTTGTCCTTGAGATGCCTGACATACCAGCTGTCCAGGTGCAAGAGTACTGGTCAAAAACACAGGTATGCACACATACAAGGTGTGAGACTTATATTTATGAGTTATAATACATTTATACTTACAGACATGTAATAATACATGTATATTAAGTATCAGAGTAAATGTGTTTATGAATGTAGACTCTTCTCTCTTTTCTCTCCTCGCTTCCCATTTTTCTTTTCTTTTCTGCCTTTCACAGTTCTTCTCCACCTCCTTTCTCCCCGTGTATATTATCCTAACATAGACTTGGAAGAAAAACAACAGCCTGAAAAAGGCACTTGTTCAAAATTCTCTAATGATGAGCCATTTGTTCTGATCTTCTTTCCCCAAAGGTTCAGAGGTGCGTTCTCACCTACCTTCTACAGGAGTCTGATTGGGGTGGAGTTACATCAGCATGTATAGAGAATGTCTCAGAGGAAATCTGCCCTGGCATCAAAATCAGGTGTGCCCTTTAACAATATGAATTTTCACTGAGCCGTAATAAAAAGCCTGCAATTCTAAAGTGTGAGAAAGGTGGCCTCAAACTCCTGAGTGCTGAGAAGGGGGTCAGGATGCTTTGCTGAGGAGGGTGGACTGAATGAATGTTATTCAGGTGTGTGTTAGTGATTGGCATGTCTGGAATGACTAGTCCAATGCCTGTCACTACCTTTCCTCCCCAGGTTCTCCAGTATCAGAATTCTCAGAAAGCCTGAGGAACCCACTGTGTCACCTACATATGCTGTCTGCTTCTCACTCAGACCTCTGATTTGAATTCTGAGATGAAAGGAAGGAAAGGGTGATGGGGCTGTCTGGAATTCAGCATCCTAAAGATGGTTCCAGAGAGGTCATCAGGGAAACCCTTGGTCTGACCACCAGGGTGAGAGGGAGCTAGGATCCCCTGAACTGACCTCAGTAGATACTGCTGCCAATCCTTATTGGTAATATCTCAAAGTAGCTTGGTTATTTTCCAGGCTATTTCCCACTGCCCCCAACTTACACCACTTCTTCAAAACCCCTGTGTCTGCTTTCTGAGCAGGAGTGCAGGTGTTTTTCTTCTTCCTCACTCTCATGGATACCCAGGCTGTGGGTAGGAGGGGTGAGTCAGGTTTGGGGCTGCTGCAGTTTGGCTCCCGCAGGGCTGGGACAGGGAGAAAACAGCTGGGTCTGGCCCCATCTTAGTGGCGGCTTCTCCTTTCCTCTCCTCTTTCTTTCTGACCACCCAGGCTGGCTCTCTCAGTCTCCCCCGACACCCCTCCTTGCAGGCAGGCATTTCCGCTGCTCAGCCCCGCAGCAGCCAGGTGTAACAGCATTGTTGTGTGTGTCATCACTTCCCCGAATTCCACACTCAGCTCCCTTTTCAGTCTTCAAGGAGTGTGTGTGTGTGTGTGTGTGTGTGTGTGTGTGTGTGTGTGTGTGTAGTAGGTGGGATAAAGGAAGGAGACCCTCTGAAGGATTTTCTGAGCGCCAACAAGAGGACTCCTGCCCTCGCAGGTGTTGACTTCTGGCTGGACTTTCCAGGAACAGAATCCCCAGCGCAGATGGAGCAAGGGGTACCTCCCATGTGCACATTAGGAGGGGCTGGAGTTTAGTTTCTCCCCAGGATGTGCGCTCACACGGCTGCCGGGCATTGGAAGGCTGGGAAAACAGGCAAGGATTTCGGGTACTGCAGTGATCACCTTAGGGCAGTTCCGGGTCTCCGGGGGAAAAGCGAGTGGCTTCGGGCTGGAGGAGCCTAGGGAGAGGTAGAGTCCTGTCTTCACTGCGTCCAGTCGGAGGTGGGTGAGGCGGGCGCACCAGGAAGCGGTGGGGTGCACCTTAGGCTGGCCGGGTAGGGCCCCCTTCCTGGCGAGTGATCCTGTCCTGCTCAGGCCGCGTGGGCCCCAGGGCCACCGCCTTTTCCCTCGGCATCACGGCGACCCAGGGCCCCTCCTCAGTAACCTCCGGGTGACGCTCACCTCAAAGGGCCGAGGTTCTGAACCGGGCGGAGCTCACTGCCTCTACCGCCCGGGCTTTCCAGGGGCCCGCAGCTGCAACCCAGGGGCCACCCGCTCTTGCCGGTCATGCCATGGTAGCGCCGCCTGCAGAGCCGTGCCAGGGACCCGCCGACGGATCGCCGCCTCGCTGCCCCGCAGCGAGGGACAGCGGCCGCAAGCCTTTCTCCAGGCTCCGACGAAGCCACACGACTTTTTTTTTTTTTTTTTTTTCCTCCAGAGTTGCAACAGTGGGAGAAGACGGCCAGGTCCTGCCCGGGAGTGGTGCGGCGGCCCCCAGGCAGGCAGCGCTTCCCGGCTCCGCTCCGCTCGCCAGCCCGGCCCGCCGCCCGCTGCCCGCACCAGGGCCGCGGCCCCTCTTAGCCAGGCCCAGAAACGCCCGCCAGCTTCCCACTCCCGCGCAGGGAGAGGAACCGCGCGGGCTGCCACCCTGTGCTTGTGTGCCCGGCCTCTGCGACCCAAGGCGAGAAGAGACGCTTTACGTGTGTCTGTTCGTTCCTCCGACACAACTCCACGCCTCAGCCGTCGCACGCACCGGCCTCACCCGCGCACACCTAAAGCAACTGCATGTCCCTCTGCTCGGGTCACATCCCTCCATCCACTTCTCTCTCCTCTCCCAGTCAATTCTGTATCCCGTCTGGTTCTCCCCATCACTCTCGCACACTCACCCACTGCACATACTGGTCCAAATCCTGCACGCTTCGAAGGAAACCATGTTTAACTGGTGCTTGAACTCTAAGCCTCTGCACATCCTGGCGCACCCACCCAACTCTCCATACGGAATGATCTCTGGCTCCCTGTCTGCAAGTCTGGCTCCCAGAAGCTTCCTGAGTCCCTGAGGTCCTTAGCTTGTAGTCAAAGTGAGGGAGCTGCCAGCTGGCTGTTCCCCATGGCAAAGGTGTTCCGAGTTTCTATGAGAAACTTAGGTACAGAACATGCCCCTGATGCACTTACACACACACTCACACACACACACACACACCCCACTACCACTCATCTTTGTTTTGCAACTCTACAAAAAGTGCTCAGACTGACAGGCTGTAGGGCAGGGGGATGTTGCAGCTCTTATGCACACACCCACACAGTTTGGGGACAGCAGGCATTATTCTGCTTAGTGGGATTAGCAGAGTCCATTGCCCCAATATTTGGGGGAGAGAGATAGTGGCAGTGAGCCACAGTAGGGGAGTGGGAAGACAAAGAGAGATTGAGAGGAAGGAGGAGCCACTCCCCACTCTCTGGAAAAATTCACAGGTAAGAGCTCTTTCCAGCTGGTGTCTTATTAAGCTCCCCTCCCCCTCTCCTGTGGGGAATTGGACTAGCAGGTGAGATAGAGCTCTGGGGTTACTTCTTGGATTAAAAAAAAAAAAAATGGTTTTTTGAATAGGGTTTTTTTTGGGGTTGCCCAGGCTGGTCCTGAAATCATAGACTCAAGTGATCCTCCCACCTCAGCCTTCCAAGTAGCTGGGACTACAGCGCATGTTACGGCGGCGACTGACTTGTGTTCCTGCTTACCTCACTGATGTGATGCTGGGTTAGAGGTCCATCGGAATCTCTGGCCCAAGGAGAGTGTGCCCCACCTCTATGAGGCATGACTTCAGGGCAGGAGGTCTTTATCCTGGTTGAGGCTAACTCAGGGAGAAAAGGCAAATGGGGCTTGAGGACCACCTCCCTCTGAAGACCTCTAGAATACTCTTGGAGAGAATTCCTGGGTGGCAGAAGCTGTTGGCCAGTGTTCTCTGATATCTCCCATGACTTTCATGGCCCAAGGCCATTTTGTCAGTCCTGAACAGTTAGTGCCCTGCCTTTGGGTCCCGACCCTTGCTTGGGAGTGGAGTGTGCTGTTTAAAGTTGCCCGTTTGCCTTTCTCCACCTCTAGACGGTAAGCCTTGATGGACAGACTGTCCCCCATGACTCACTCAGTGTCTCCTACCAGGATGTCTTTAATACCTTCTAACAGGAATTGGAAAATGGTTCTATTCCACAGGGAGAATTGGGAAATGCCATGTGCCTTATAATGAAGCTAGAATTTCTGAGAAAGAGACTGCAGGTGGGGAAGAATGGTTGGGCCAGTGAGGGCCCCTCAAGTTTGGAGAATTCTCCGTGATTTGGGGTTACCTGCACCTTGTGGCTGCACAGCCATGCTGCTGAACTTTAGGCAAGGTGAGGATGGCTTCCTGCCTCCCTGATCATGGAGAGGATATGTCTAAAACATTCAATCTAGACTTTCACAGAAACAGGCTTCTGCATCTGGGGCAGCTGGCTTTCAAGGTATGGCCTGCTGCCTGGATTGCCAAAGCCCACACAATCCCACGGAAGGATGTCAAAAGGAGACCTTTCCCTTGGTCCTAATCCCCAGCTCAAGTTTCTCACCACAAAGTGGGCACTGTCTAAAGAGCCTCCATGCAGGAGGGCCCATGTTTGTTTTTGTTACATGATATTTGGAAAGATGTTACATGTATATATATTTTCAATATAGCATTTAATAATTTCTTTAAAAAATTTATTGGTGCTGATAAATAAATAAAAAGGAGGGAGAAGGACTGAGTTTTGTATTTTGTATTACTGGCCCTTTAAAGTAGATTTTCTGCATAACAAGATAGGGTGTGTTTGTGTGTTAAAACTTATAGTAAACAATACACCTCTGAAGAGGGCTTGACATGTTTTCACATGTAATGGACTATTCCATCTAGATGAAGACATGGAATATTTCCATCATCTCGGGTGGTGCCTTAGTATCTGTCCTGGTCACTGTGTCCTCAAAGGGATCCCATCTCTGATTTCTATCATCATAAACAAATGTTGCCTGCTTTGAACTTTATATAACTGAGACATACAGCAGGGGCTCTTTTGTGTCTAGTTTATTATTATTATTTATTTTTATTATTACTATTATTTTGGTAGCAGGGATTGAATCCAGAGCCCTTAACCACTGAGCCACACCCCAGCGCTTTATATGTTTTATTTTGAGGCAGTCTTGCTAAGTTGCTGAGGCTGGCTCTGGGATCCTCCTGCCTCAGCCTCCTGAGTCACTGGGATTACAGGCATGGCCACCATGCCTGGCTTGTCTAGTTTCTTTTATACAACAGGTTTTTAACATGCACAGTTCTTGTTACAAGCTTCAGACATCCATTTCTTTTCATTGCTGTGCCATATTCCAGTTTGCATACCCAGCCATCTGTTAATGACCATTGTTTCCAGTTTGGGGACATCATAATTAAAGCTGCTCTGAACATTTTTGCATGTCTTTTTGTGAACAGCATTCCATTACTCTTGAGTGAATACCTAGGAGTAGGCTTATGTTTGCTTTTAGTAGATATTATCAAATAATTTCCAAAGTGTCAGAACCAACGACAGTGCTGTACAGATAGACATGTTGTAATAGGGTCTCTTCCTTATAGATGGCATCCTCTCAAGACCACTGTGTACCTCCAGCTATTATCATTGTTGTTGTAAAAGAACAATAGCTATCTTTCATTAAGCACTTATTTCATGTCAGGGATCTTACATGTATTATTTCATTTTTATGACAAACCTAAGGGATTGGTACTATTCCCACTTTACAGATGGGGAAACTGAGGCTTGAAGAAATTCAGCAACTTGCCAAAAGTCCCAAGCTACTAAGTGCAGCTTGACATTGGTTTCCAGAATTTCATCTTCACATACAAGTCCTTCCATATGACCATATCTAGCTGCTTGTTAAGAGTCCCATTTCCTACCAACCTCTGGACTTCTTCAAATACCTTTTCACACCCAGGCATAAGATATGCACATAGGACTAACAGATTTTCTCCTATAGTTGTGCACACCCACTGTGAAGAAGTGAGCAAATTTAGTTCAGTGAAAATTGGAGCTCTGGACTCAGCAACCTGTGACATTCTCAGGATATTTGCGCCAGGAATCAGTCTGTTTTGGATTCAGCAGGGGAGAATCCAGGAACCCTCCTTTCCTGGGATGAGGTGGGCACTTGGTTCTCCTCCCAGCATGCTAAGCCCAGCCCACAACTGGCTCCAGGAGTGTCATCCTGGAGTATCTCTCTGCAGTGTTCATACGAAGGTGGTCATTTTGTCCTAGAAGGAGGTAGTGACTTGGCGGTGTTGCACCTTGCCCTAAAAAGTGGTAAGTGGGGGGTGGATGTGTATGGTCTGAGCAGGGAGTCTGGGGAACTGCAATGTCAGACAGAGTTCTTGACTGCACCCTATGGGAAATGGTCACTGTGGGGATGGACAGCCAGCAGAACCGCTTGGTACCAACTCCAAATCCTGAGTCCCTGGGCTTGCGTGAAAGGAGTGTGCTACCCTATGGAGGGAGGTCACATGTGGGCTTTACACTTGGTGCAGCCACCCCTCCTCAGGCCCCTTCATAGACTAATTGAGGGCTTGCTGGGCTCTGGGTTTGTAATTGAAGGTAATTACTGACAGGCTGCTGTGGTGGTACAAGCAGGCTTTTGTTGGGGGTAGCAATAGTCAGAATTTGGGGGCTTTGGGAGGGGACAGTACAGGATCCAGGCATGCCATGTTCCAGGTACCTCTTGGGCCTGGCCTTTGGCTGGGAGGCAGCACTTCTGAGGAACAGGGACTGGCAGTACATCCAAACAGAAAGGGACCCTGTCATATGGGTGATGGGAACTCAGGTCCAGAAATAGACAAGGTCAGCTCTCGGCCACGGAGGGAGGTAGTGCTGATGGAACGGAGGTCCTTAGGCTGGGTACTGTTATCTGTGCACACCACCCACAGGCCAGGAGGCACCACAACAGAGCAGCAGACACAGACCTCTGATGTCAGCCTGGGAAACTTACCTTGCTTCAGATTTTACACTTTCATGAGTTCTTCTTTGAATGAGTCACATTTTCACATGATCCAAAATATAAAAATATAGAGGACTTGCCAGTGAAAATCTCCCTCCCACTCTGTCCCCAAGTGTCCCTTCTCAAAGGCAGCTGGTGACCCTGGTTTCATGTATAGCATTCCAGACCTATTTTATGCACATAAGCAAAGAGCACACACGTTCTCTGGCCTTCTCACTGTTTGCACACACAGCACCGGTTCCCCAGTGTTCTGCCCCTTTCTCTGAAATCTCTCCATATTAATGCATTCTTTTTTTTTTTTTTTTTTGAAAGCTGCATAGTATGTAGGTTGTTTCTATAAAAAGGTTGAACCCAGGGCCTCAGGAGTTAGGTAAGTGCTCTACCTCTGAGCTATATCCCCAGCCCAGCCAAATCCTTTGCTTTTATAAGCAACACTGTGATGTATAATTCTGTATATCTAGTTTTGTAGGCATACACTTATATTTGTAAAAAAGTTGCTAAAAGTGTAAGAGTTGGGTCAAAGTGTATATACATTTATAACTTTGGTAAATCCTACCAAAATGTCTTTTCTTTAGATTAACCCAGAATAAGCCCTTATCAATAATAAAGGAGATTCCTATGTCCTCATAGCCTTACCAACACACAGCTAGCTTGCTTATTTCCTTCCTTCCTTCTTTCTTTTCTTGGTACTGGGGATCGAACCCAGGGGTGTTTTACCACTGAGCCACATTCCCAGTCCTTTTTATTTTGAAACAGGGTCTCACTGAGTTGTTGGGGCTGATTTCGAACTTGCCATCCTCCTGCCTCAGCCTCCTGAGTTGCTGGGATTATGGGCACGTGCCACTGCGCCTGGCACACAGCTTTCTTTTTAAGGAATAAATCTCACATACACAGTTGAGAACACCTTTGCATCTATCCTTGATCCCTTTCTGTCCCTCTCTCTCCTGAAATGATCACTGCGGTAAATTCGCTGCTCAGCATTCCCAGACCTATGTTCATACTGTGCTACCTGTGAATCCACCCCCAGGCAATACTTAGTACAGTTTTGTGTTTCATAACTTTATATAAATGGTATCCTGTTGCTGCAGAAAGGCACGTGCTTCCTTTTTCATTCAACCCTATATTTGTGAAAAAGTTCCTGGTTGATACACAAAGACAAACGCCATTCATTTTCCCTGGGTTGCACCATTCCATTGTGTGAACACACTGTGGTTTATTTATCCATGCTCCTGTTGAGAGGGATTGGATTATTTCCTATTCTTTACTATTACTAATAGCCCTGCTATGGACTTTTTTTTCTTCTTTTTGCCATATTAGGGATTGAACCCAGGACCGTGTGCATGTTAGGCAAGCATTCTACCACTGAGCTACACTCCCAGCCCTTTTAATTTTACAGGGCCTTGCTAAGTGGCTGAGGCTTGGGGCGAACTTGTGGTCCTCTTGCCTCAGACTTCCAAGTAGAGGGGATTACAGGTGTGCACAGTGTTCCTAAATCTTGCTATGGATTTCTGCTAGTGCTCATGCACTACAGTTTACCAAGAAGTAGGATTGCTGCATCAAAGTTTACAGGCATCCCTAACTTGACCAGTTATTGCAGAATTGACCTTCATCAGCTTCTTCTGTAATGTGGAAATGAAGCCTCTGCCTTGGGAAGTAAGAGGACTGTGTACTGGGAGAAAACTTGTGGACTTGGGTCTCTGCAAGACCAACTTAAATCCTGACTCTGTAATTGACTTTCTGTGAGATTTTGGGCTTGTTATCCAGACTCTCTGTGCTTCAGTTCTTTTATCTGCAAAATAGTGATGATATTATCTAGGTTGCAGGGTGCTCGAGAAGATTAAATGAGATACTGCAAGAAAAGATTTAGTGTAGAGTCTGGCACAGAGGAAGTACCAAAAAACCCCAACAGTTATTATTCAATATTTTCTTTTCTTTTGAGTATCGGGGATTGAACTCGGGGTGCTTAATCACTGAGCAATGTCCCCAGCCCTATTTTTTTTTCATTTTGGGACAAGGTCTCACTAAGTTGCTGAAGCTGTTTTTAAACTCACAATCCTCCTGCCTCAGCCTCCCAAGTTGCTGGGATTACAGGCATGTGCCACTGTGCCTGACTGAAAAAAAAAATTCTTGTACTGAAATTGAGCTCAGAGGTGCTTTACCACTGAGCCACATCCCATCCCTTTACATTTATTTATTTATTTTTACTTTTAATTTTTTTATTTGTAGTTATCCATGATGGTAGAATGTATTTTGGCAGAATATACACACATAAAGTATAACTTATTCTATTAAGTTCCCACTCTTGAGGTCGCACATGATGTGGAGTTACCCTGGTTGTATATGCGATACAAGGCTAGGAAAGTTATGACCAATTAATTCTTTGTCTAGTCAATCTATTTCTATTGTTCCCCTCCCCAACCTCTCTTGTTTTGGGTTAGTATCCACAAATCAGAGAGAACATTTGGCCTTTGGTTTTGGGGGACTGGCTTATTTCACTTAGCATGATAGCCTCCAGTTCCGTCCATTTACTGGCAAATGCCATAATTTCATTCTTCTTTATTGATGAGTAGTATTCCATTGTGTATATATACCACATTTTCTTTATTCATTCATATGTTGAAGGACACCTAGGTTGTTTTTATAGCTTGGCTATTGTGAAATGAGCTGCTATAAACATGGATGTGGTTGCATCACTGTAGAATGCTGTTTTTAAGTCCTTTGTGTATAGACCAAGGAGTAGTATAACTCCCTTTTAAATTTTTTATTTTGTGACAGGGTCTCACTAAGTTACTTAGGGCCTAAGTTGTTGAAGCTAGCCTCAAACTCTTGATCTTCCTGCCTCAGTCTCCCAAGTCACTGGGATTAAAGGTGTGTGTCACCATGCCCAGCTTTCTTGTGATTTTTAACCGTAATTAATGATCATTACCTAGAGTCGTTATATTCATTAGGGTCTGCAAAATAGTGACATTAAAAAAATTTTTTTAGTTGTTGATGTAGTGCTGAGAATTGAACCCGATGTCTCACATATGTGAGGCAAGCGCTCTACCACTGAGCCACAACCCCAGACCCGATAGTGATCTTTTATTTTATTAAATTTTTTTTTATTTTTACAGACTGCATTTTGATTCTTTGTACACAAATGTGGTACAACTTTTCATTTCTATGGTTGTTCACAATGTAGATTCACACCATTCATGTAATCATACACATATGTAGGATAATACTGTTTCATTCTACTATCTTTCTGTCCCCCACCGCTCCCACCCCATTTTACTCTACACCATCCAAAGTTTCTTCATTCTTCTCTTCCCCTTGCCACCCTGCCTCGTTATGTGTCGTCATCCACTTATCAAGAAAACATTCGGCCTTTGGTTTTTTGGGTTTGACCTGTTTCACTTAGCATGATATTTTCCAACTTCATCCATTTACCAGCAAATGCCATAATTTTATTCTTCTTTATGACTGAGTAATATTCCATATTCCAGGTGTATATAGACCTCAGTTTCTTTATCCATTCATCAGTTGAAGGGCATCTCAGTTGGTTCCACAATCTCGCTATTGTGAATTGAGCTGCTATGAACATTGATGTGGCTGCATCACTGTAGTATGCTGATTTTAAGTCCTTTGGGTATAAACTGAGGAGTGGGATAGCTGGGTCAAATGGTGGGTCCATTCCAAGTTTTCTAAGGAATCTCTATACTGCTTTCCAGAGTGGCTGCACCAATTTGCAACTTTATCAGCAATGTATGAGTGTGCCTTTTTTTCCCACATCCATGCCAACACTTATTATTGCTTGGTTCTTGGTAATAGCCATTCTAATTGGACTTAGATGAAATCTTAGGGTGGTTTTAATTTGCATTTCTATAATTACTAGGGATGATGAGCACTTTTTCATATATTTGTTGATCACCTGTATATCTTCTTCTGTGAAGTGTCTGCCCAGTTCCTTAGCCCATTTATTGATTGGCTTCTTTGTATTTTGGGTGCGAAGTTTTTAAAATTCTTTATAAACTTTGGAGATTAGTGCTGTGTCTGAAGTATGTATGGAAAAGATTTTTTCCCACTCTGTTGGCTCTCTTTTCACATTTTGATTATTTCTTGTGCTGAGAAAAAGCTTTTTAGTTTGGATCTGTTCCATTTATTGATTCTTGCTTTTATTTCTTGCACTATGGGGGTCTTAAGAAAGTCTGATCCTAAGTCAACATGATGGAGATTCGGACCTACATTTTCTTCTATTTGGTGAAGGATCTCGGGCCTAATTCCTAGATCCTTGATCCATTTTGAGTTGAGTTTTGTACAGGGTGAGAGAAAGGGGTTTAATCTCATTTTACTGCATATGGATTTCCAGTTTTGCCGGCACCATTTGTTGAAGAGGCTATCTTTTCTCCATTGTATGTTTTTGGCACCTTTGTCTAGTATGAGATAAGTGTACTTATGTGGGTATGTCTCCGTGTCTTCTATCCTGTAGCATTGGTCTACCTGTCTCTTTTGGTGCCAGTACCATGCCGTTTTTGTGACTATTGCTCTATAGTAGAGTTTAAGGTCTGGTATTGTGATACCTCCTGCATCACTCTTCCTGCCCAGGATTGCTTTGACTATTCTGGGTCTTTTGTTCTTCCAGATGACTTTATGATTGCTTTTTCTATTTCTATGAGAAATGTCATTGGGATTTTAATTGGAATTATGTTAAATCTGTATAGCACCTTTGGAAGTATGGCCATTTTGATAATATTAATTTCTGCCTATCCAAGAACATGGGAGATCTTTCCATCTTCTAAGGTCTTCTTCCATTTCTTTCTTTAGTGTTCTGTAGCTTTCATTGTAGAGGTCTTTCACCTCTTTTGTTAGATTGATTCCCAAGTATTTTATTTTTTTTGAGGCTATTGTGAGCTTTGCTTTTTTTTTTTTACTGGGGATTTGAACCCAGGGCCTTGTGCTTGCAAGGCAAGCACTCAACCAACTGAGCTATATCCCCAGCCCGAGGCTATCGTGAACAGAGTTATTTTTTTCATTTCCCTTTCAGATGTTTCATCACTTACAAATAAAAATGCTTTAAATTTATGTGTCTTGATTGTATATCCTGCTATTTTGCTGAATTCATTTATGAGGCCTACAAGATTTCTGGTGTAGCTCTTTTGATCCTCTAAATATAGAATCATGTCATCAGCAAACAGTGACAGCTTGAGTTCTTCTTTTCCTATTCATATCCTTTAATTTCTTTAGTCTGTCTAATTGCTCTGGCTAGCATTTCAAGGACGATGTTGCTAATACTGACCTTTCAATGCTATTGTTTTCCAGGATTAACTCAACTATTCTGGAAAGAGAAACTTGTATTTGGGCTTTTCTTTTCTTTTCTTTTCCTTGCAGTGCTGAGGATTGAACCCAGAGCCTTATGTGTGCTAGCAAATGCTCCCCCACCAAGCCACACCTTCAGCCTAAAAAGAAACTTCTCAAAATCAGTCATGAAGGACAGACCAGATGAATAAGGATTCTTTTTTTCTCTCCTCTCCTTTTCTTTCTTACACCCTAGCCCCTTTTACTCTACTATTGAGCTATATCCCCAGCCCTTTTTATTTTGAGACAGGGTTATATTACGTTGCTCAGGCTGGCCTTGAACTTTTGCTCTTCCTACCTCAGCCTCCAGAGTAGCTCAGATTACAGGTATGTGCCCCTGCCCACAGGTGGAATTTTTCTTCTATTTATCACAATGATAAGGGGACTCCAAATGATCAACTAGGAAATGGCTGACATTGTGGGTTCTGAAAGGTATTAGCCAAGGTCTTCCACCCAAGGAGAAAGGAAGAAAGCACGAGCGACAGACGCAGCCATTGCCCCCCACATCACTAATTTTGTCATGTGCGTTTACAGCACCTTCTGTGCAGTGTCTGCGGCGAGTGTGGGATACAGAGGGCGATGCATACCTCTGGCTGCAGGGAGCTCAGGCGACAGGTCCCAACCAGAACAGATTCCCCCCCACACCCCAGACAGGTGCCACAGGATGGGTGACCTGAGAGGGCCTCCCTTGAAAGGTTGAGTCTGAGCTGCCTACTAATGCCACTGGAGGTGCTAGGGGCCAGAGGCCAGCACGCCATTGCTTTAACCAGGGGACACTGCAGCTGCATACCTGACAAGTGTCCAGGAAGACAGAAGAAACAATCTCATCTCTGTCCTTGAAGAGTTCTGCTCAGTCTGGCTCAGAAGAAAACACACATACGATCCATAATAGGCCATCAGGGATTAGTTATCATTTCACAAAATTTCCTTAGGTGTTTATAGTATATCGGCAGGACAGCTGGACCTGGCCCTGGTTCCCAACAGGTCACCTCAGCCGATCCATGTTCTGGCTGCTCTGTCCCTGGACACCCCTCCTTTTGCCCTGGATGAGGGGTGCATCCTGGGCCCCGAGGTCCTGCAGACTGTCCTACTTGGGCATGATGGAGATAACTTGCCCTCTGCATCACACACTGCTTGATGTACCTTCTTCACCCCAGTAAGGAAGATCTTCCGGGCCCGATCTGGAACAGCTGCAGGCAGCACTGGGTGTCTGGCTCCTACGGTGCCAGCTCCGTGCTTCCTTTTCTCTTGAAACGACACCCCTGTGCTGTCATTATTTGCTAGTTTGTCTCTCTCCCTCCACTGGGCTGTGAATTCCTTGAGGAGAGGGGCCGCGTTACTCGTCTTTGTAGATTTTGTTTTTCTTTTGAGACAGAGTCTCATTGCTCGTGCTGGCCTGTCTCAGTCTCAAGTAGCTGGGATTACAGATGCCTTCCACCATGCCGGGCTCCTTCCTCATCTTCATATTCTTAGCACCTGGTATATGTCTGGCAGAAATGTTTATTGAACAAATCCCTGAGATTCTATATTTAAAGCTTCTTTCCTTCTTTTTGTTATTTAAAAATTTTGTTTTAATTAGTTATACATGACAGTAGAATGCATTTTGACACATTGTACACAAATGGAGCATAGCTTCTCATTCCTCTGGCTGTACATGGTGCTGAGTCACACCGGTAGTGTAATCACACATGTATACAGGGTAATGTCTGTCTCATTCTACTGTCCTTCCCATCCCCACCTCCCAATCCCTCCTTTCACTCCCCTCTGCACAATCCAAAGATCCTTCATTCTTCCCTAACCATCCCTCCCCCACTATGGATCAGCATCCACTTATCAAATATTTGGCCTCTGTGTGTGGGTTTTTTTTTTTTTTTTGATTGCTTTATTTCACTTAGCAAGATATTCTCTAATTCCATCCATTTACCTGCAAATGCCATAATTTCATTCTTCTTTGAGACTAATAGCCCATTGTGTATGTATACCACAATTTTTTTTTTTTTTATCTATTCATCTGTTGAAGAGCATCTAGGTTGGTTCTATAGTTTAGCTATTGTGAATTAAGCTGCTATAAATTGATGTGGCTGCATCACTGTGGTATGCTGATTTTAAGTCCTTTGGGTATAAACCCAAGAGGGGGATAGCTGGGTTAAATGGTGGTTCCATTCCAAGTTTTCTGAGGTATCTCCATACTGCTTTCCAGAGGGGTTGCACCAATTTACAATCCCACCAGAAATGTATGAGTGTCCTTTTTTCCCCACATCCTCACCAGCACTTATTATTGCTTAAAGCTTCTTTCTTTTAGGTGAAGACTTAGTCCGTGTATGACACTTGAGTATGAATCAGTGCAGATTCTAGTTCTGTGACAGGTGCAAGCTGTGTGTGTGTGTGTGTGTGTGTGTGTGTGTGTGTGTGTGTGTGTGTGTGTGTGTGTGTGTTCACGGACAGCGAGGCTTCCGCAGGAAGGGGAAAGGAGTCCAGAATGAGAGCCCAGGTCTCCATGGCCAAAGTCGCAGGCAGCCCGGCCAGGTGGGGCGGAGGTCGGAAGGGCCCGCTCCGCATGCGCAGCCCGGGCGCTCGCTGGCCGGAAGCGGGGCTCGCCGGGCGCAGGGGCTTCCTCGCTTTGTGCCGCTCCCCCTCCCCCAGCCGGGCCCGCGGAAGCGGCGGCGGGCGGCCGGGCCGTGAGGTCTTTCCCGGCGGTGGCGGCGCAGGAAGCCCGCGGAGGCCGAGCCGCACGCTGGGGCTTCCCGCCCTGGTCTCCCGGGGAGGGAATACAGCACCTCACTTTTTCTGAGAAATGGGTTCCCACGGGTTCTGGTACCGCGCAAGGGCGTCTGGGACACTGATGGTAAGGGATGGCCTTTTCTTGGTCCCAGGAGTGTGTGGATGGAGTAAGGCAATCAGGCAGCCCCGGGGGCCCTGCACACCTTGCACACCTGCTTTGCACCCCGAGTGCCCACACGCGTAGAAGGCACACGCAGTTGTAGACACAGGTAAACGGTTGCCCCAGGCAGCACACCTCCTCCCACCCCTTTTCTCCAGGTTCTCAGGGAACTGCCCATGGAGCATGCCATCGTGTACCTGGCGGCCTGAGCTTACTGTATTTTGGGGGATCTGGGAAGGGGATGTTGTTAACATCTCCCCAGCTGAGCTTTGGCTCCTGGGGTTTGGGAGTGCCGCCACCTGTGAGGAGGAAGCTTTTCTGCATAGTGGGTGTGCTTGAGACTGGCTGTGCCCCACGACTGCCCTCAGGCACCGCCCCATGGCTGTAGAATTTGTCCTTTATTCATTTGCACATTCAAGGGGGCATGACTGGGCCCTCCTGTGTAGGGTCCTGAGTAGGGCCTGGGGATCCAGGAAGAGAAAGGCCTTGTTCTGGCCCTCAGGGAGTACGCTTCAGTGGGGAGTCGAATAGGGAAGCGGACAAAAGCGCCTTCTTTGCGGATGAACACCACGATGGGGCAGGCTGACGTGTCGCTGCGGAGGCAGGGGAAGGCCTTCTGGCGGAAGCGACGCTCTGGCTGAATCTCAAGGGATGAATAAGAGCCAAGGAACCTGTGGGGAAGGCCTTCCAGGAAGAGGAAGCCTGTGTGTAGAGGCCTGGGGAGGCGGGAGGGGTGGCTGAGGGGCCACCTGTGGCTGGGTTGGCAGCACCCACTGCGGAGGCAAGGCGGTGGGCAGGAGGCCAGGAGGCCCGACAACGCGACGAGGTCTACCTCCCTGAGGCCCAGCGTCTCCTCTGAGGGCTTTGGATTTTATCCTGACACCATTGGAGGTGTTAGATGGGAGTGAAAGACGTGGTTTGCGTGTCAGGGAGATGATTCCGCTGAGGCTGGAAGTATAGGGTGGTGGGTGACTTGATTATCTCTGTGTGGAACACACTGCATTTGGGACCCTCAAGCAACGTCCAGGTGGAACTGTCTGGTAGACAGCTGGACATGCAGGTCTGGACTTAAGAGCGAGATTTGGGAGTTATTAGCTTAAAGGATGGGACAAGATGAGGTCACCAGAGAGGATGTGTAGAGAGACAAGAGAACACCAAACAAAGGAGAGGGGCAGAACTGGGGGGTCCTTGGGAGTAGCCCGAGAAGCAGCCGGTGACACAGACTGAGTGGTGTCACGAGATGACCAAGTGTGGGATTGGGAAGCCTTGGGAGGAAAGTGGCCAGGGCCTACTCAGGCCCCTCCCTGAGGCTGCCCTGCCCCTTCCCGTGGTGATTGGCATTTTGGTGGGAGTGGGGTGACAAACAGGTGCTGCAGGAGACTGAGCATCGTAGGTTATTTCATTTGATCTTCAAACAGCTCTCTTCAGACAGATATTATTTGCACATGAGGAAATTGTGGTTCTGAGAGGGCAAGTGTTTCTCCTCAGGCCACAAAGCTAGTTGGAGATGGGATTGGAATTGGAACTTATGGTTTTGCATATCTCAAAAAAATGTTTTAACTGCCCTTGGCTTTTTCTTTAGCACACATTCAGCGGGGGCCACCTCTTGGGCTGGCATCTTGTGACCTGCCTTGCTCACACCCTCCAGGCCATGGGGACTTCAGAGGAGGCCTGTCTCCCAGATTAGCCCCAAAGACAACAGGCTCCTGAAGAAGAAAGAGGAGGCGCAGGCACAGCCCAGGTCTGTGATGGGATGGGCTTCCCCTGAATCAGTGGGGAACTTCCTCCTGGGGAAGCCATGACAGGGGCAGTTCCTCTCCTGGGCCAGGCGTCAGAGGATCCGGGCCCCAGCTGTTCCTGCCCGGCTGCCCGAATCCCTGAGCACCCACCGGAGACAGGAGGCCCTGCCTGCTCACTGCCCATTGTCCAGCACCACAGTGCCGCTTCCCATGCGCCTCCTGTTTACACAGGAAGCCCCGCTCTGGGATGCCACCTCCCTCTCCTGAAGGCTGGCTCCAATCTTACAGTCCACACAGCAGCTTCAGTGAGTGGGACTAAAGTGAGTTATCCCTATTGGGTGGCTTTAAAAAAATTGGTATAGCAGAGTAGGTAAAAGCGGGCCCTTCTTGCCTTGCAACTACCCTGGATTTGAATCCGGCCCCTCGTGAGCTGTAGGACCTTAGGCATTCACACCAACAGTATGAGTGCATATTCCTCTGTAAGTATTTTTTCCACCTGGCTCATAGGTTTGCTGTACAGAAAAAATATGGAAATAAAGTGCTGACATATAGTATATGCTCAATAAATGAGAGAGCTCAGAGTTGTCACTTGTAATTTACCTCCTACTTTTACTTGCACTGAATTTCAGCTCATGCAGATATGACTTCCAAATTCTGTGATACTCTTCCCATTGAGAAGGGGGTCTCTGTCTCCTTCCCTTCAATCTGGGTGGGTTTGGGACTACTTTGACCAAGGTGGTATAGTACAAGTGAAGCTATGTGACTTCCTAGGCTTTGTTTTGGTTGCTAGGACACATGAACCCCAAACCACCATGTAAGAATCTGCCTGCTTTGGAGTTTGGCAGGCAATAAGGGTTACCAGGAGGGTGGGGCTAGTTTTTTTTTTTTTTTTTTCCAGTTCAATAAAAATTTATTGAGTGGGGCTTCGAAATGGTGCGCTGAACCCAAATTGGAGTCTGCTCCCTTCCCAGCAAATGATGGCAAAAATTAAAAAGATAAAATAAGTATGGAGTTGCAATTAAATCATGAAGAGGAGATTCTTGGACCAGAAATGATGAAACATTCCTGACATAAGGAAGTAAATAGGACGTGACAGGCATAAGCTGAAATGCTTCTGAGTTGCATGCCCAAAACACATGCAGAATTATGTCTCAGAAGAGGCCCATACAATCAAGAATCGCCATCCAGTAAACATTTGTCAACCACTTATGTGCTAAGTTTTTGTCACTATTATCTGTATATTGTCACAGTTGTTGCTTGTTTCCAGTTATCCACATGTTTCCATTTTCTTTGGTCCATTTCTTCCATTCCTTCCTTCTGAGTTTAATTTCCTTCTTCCGGCAGCACATACTTTCATAGTGCTTTCACTGAAAGTCTGTGGGTAGTAACTCTTTGATTGAAAAAAATTTTTAATTTCATTCTTCTTCTTAAATGATAATATAGCTGAATATAGATCGCTGAGATTTGCAGTTATTTTTCCTCAGCACATGGAAGATACTTGGAATAGTTCATTTTTTCTGCCATCTGTGGTTGCTATTAAGAAATCTGTAGAAAGTCTAATTGTTTCTTTGTGGTACTGTGTCTCTTTAGTTGCTTTTGTGATTTTGTTTTGGTATTTTACTATGATGTGTCTAGGTGTGAATTATTAATACTTAATCTGCTTGGGAATTGGAATGACTTTTCCTTGTGAGGATTCATGTTTTTCATTGTTATTGAAAATTCTTGATGGCTCCTTCTTTCAGTATTACCTCTTTCCAATTCTCTGCTCTTATTACAAATTTGTTGGACTATCTAATTTCCTTCTCTCAATTATCTTTCATACTTTCTATTGTTTTATCTCTCTGTGCAAGCTTGTGGGTAATTTCCACATAGTTGTTTTCTAATTTACAAATTCTCTTTTTAGCTTCATCTATTCTACAAATTTACCCCTTCATTAAAATTTTAATTTTGGAGATTTTATTTTTTAATTTATGGAAGTTTTTATTAAGCTCTTTAAAAAGCATTTCCTGTTTCTTCATTATGGTTTCTGTTTCTACTCTTTTTTTCTTTTGTCATTTTAAACAAACTTATTTTGTAGTCTTGCAGAATATTTAATTGTCAGAAGCTCTTGGAATGTCATTTCTTCTGTTCGGTCTGCAAACTCTTGTTATTGGCAAACTTTCCATATGGTTTGCTATTTTCATTTCAGGGGGAATTCTGTGCTGTCTGAATTTTAGGAATGACCTTATGAAGAAGTTTTATTTTGGTTTTGCCAGATGCCATGTAGGTTTAACCAGCCTTGGATCTGTTTTTGTTTATTAATTTTTTGACTTTGGATCACTGTACAATGTGGGTGGTTTGAGGCCAACTCCAAACTATCCCTTGATGCTGTGTTTTGATCTCTCATGGGAGACCAGGAAGACACAGCTCTACAGCTCTGTCTCTAGGGTCATGATGAATTTTTCTAGCCCTCTTTCCACTAAGGGTGCAATTCTTCAAAAGTCCTTATTTTCTCCCCCCACCTCTGTTTCTCTCTCTCTCTCTCTCTCTCTCTCTCTCTCTCTCTCTCTCTCTCTCTCTCTCTCTTTCTCTCTCTCTCTCTCTCTCTCTCTCTCTCTTCAGTCCCGAGGATTGAACTCAGGGTCTGCTTATCAGGCAGATGCCATACCACTGAGCTACATCCTCTGGGTACCCCTTGTTTTTAAATATATTTTATTTATTTATTGGTACTGGGAATTGAATCCAGGTCCTTGTGCATGCTAAGCATTTGCTTTACCACTGAGCTATACCCCCAGCTCCAAAACTGTATTTTATTTTTAAATGACACCTAGTAATTATAACATTTATGGGGCACAGTATGACATTTCAAGACATGAATATAATGTGTAATGAGTGATCAGATCAAGGTAACTGTCATATCTATCACTTTAGACATTTATTATTTATTTGTGTTGGAAACATTCACAATCTTCTCTACTACTTTTTAAAAAAAACTTAAATGGTTTTTTTATTTAAAAACTTTTAAATTTATATTTGAAACTTTCTGATATTTACATTTATTTTATTTTTCCACATTTTTTATTGGTGCATTATAGTTGTACATAATGGTGGGATTTGTTACACATTCAGACATGATACATGCATGCAATATAACAATAGAATTTTGCCAATAACATCCTCTGTAGCTGTTTTGAAGTAATTAACTGTTGTCAACCATAGTTATCCTACTATGTCATTGAACATTAGAAGTATTATTTAGTTTTTAACCTAGAATTCCTGTGATTTTGTAATGGGAGACTTTTTTTTTTTTCTTTTTAGTACCTTCAAGGTCATAATAAACTTTTCCGAGTCCTTTGCATATGTTCCTCCATGCCAGGCTCACAAGAACCCCATGACATAAATATTATTTATCATCTTCCCTGCAGTCTTTAAGATATTGTTTCTTGGGGAGTTTAAGTCTTATCCCAGATCAGACAGGGAGGAAATTGCCCTGCCAAGATTCGAACCCAGTTTTCTCTGATTTCACTTGATAGAGAATTCAGGAAGTTAGTAATAACGACCCCCACCATTTTATTATGAAAATCTCCAAACATAACACATACACTAGCCACCAAGACCCTAATTATCATTTTGTCATATTTACTTTATTATATACCTATCCATTTACCTCTCCTATTCATTCACCAATCTTATTTTTTGATGTATTTCAGTATAAACAGCAGATATTATTTTACTTCTAAAGAGTGCAGCATGTGTATCAGTTAGCTAAGTTAAATGTTTTATGCTTCTTTTTTTCCCTAGGTACAAATGAACCGTCTTTACCATTCTCTGAGTGTTGAGTAATGCATACACTGTGTAGTGTAAATCCCTGTTGAGCACATGGAATGTCACCTTCTCTGCATTGTTGATACATAGAATGCCTCCCTCCCACCCCTTCCTGGGTAGTCTGCACAGCTTGGAGGGAGCCTCTCTACTTTCTTACTGGGCTAGTTTTGCTTCTAGAAATTCATGCACATGGATTTTTTTTTTTTTGGTACTGGGGATTGAAACCAGAGTACTAAACCACTGAGCCACATCCCCATCCATTTTTATTTTTTATTTTGAGACAGGGTCTCATTAATTTGCTGAGGCTGACTTTGAACCTGTGATCTTCCTGCCTCAGCCTCCCAAGCTTCTGGGATTACAGGTGTGCACCACCACGCCCCGTAATGCACATGGATTCTTTGCAGGTATACTCTCTTGGGTAAGGGTTCTTTCTTTCAGCATAATCATTTGAAATGATAATGATTAATTCATGTTGTGTGTTTCCATAGTTTGTTTTTATTGCTGAGTATTATTCCACTGTTTGACTGTAACACAGTTAGTTTATCCATTTCCTGTTGTTAGGCGCCCTGAGCTGGGTTCAGTTTTTGGATACATATTATAAAGCTGTTATGAATATTTTAATACATATGTAGCATACATATGTATATATATTTATATACACACACTTTTTCTTTATTTTTATATTTTTTCATATATATATATTTATTTAATGGGAATAACATGATTGTATTTATAGAGGAGTGGGAGAAGAAAGGGGATGGTTGTACTGGCCTCTGGGGACAACCCATGGCTGCCTTCCTCTTGGACCTGTGTTTTAGATCTTGGCAGAACCCGAGGGTCTGATGGCTGCTTCCAGAGTCTTACTGGAAGAGTCTTGGCTCGTGACCTTCCTCTGCCTGTCTGAGTTCTGGGTGGGAGGGACAGCAGAATGGGGTCTGGTCCATCTGTTGAGGCTGTCGGGTTCTGAAGGGACAGCAGCATCAGTGAGGAACGCGGTAGTCACTCCCTCTGGGTGGTGGGGAAGAAGCTCCTCAGCAGAACTGACCGCCTGTCATGGAGATGACTGCGACCTCACCATGGAAGTACTGTTGCAAGTCCTTCCAGGCCTGAGGACATGTTGCGTGGACAAACTGTGACTGATCCCTGTGTGCTTCCTGAAGCTACTGGAATGGAGCTCATTTGCTGGCAAACACGTACAGAAAGTCAGGAGCTGGGGCTGACCCACAGATTTGCTTCTGTCCGAGTTTAGATCTCAAGATTATATGTTGAAGTGATAAAAGAAAGTCTGATTTTCTAAAATAGCTTGCATGATTGGGTGTGGCAGGCAGATTTGACCTGCTGATCCTGGTGCTTGTTCTCCTAACCTCCTGTTTTCAGGTAAGGGCAGACTTATTATTCAATGCCTTTCCTGCTAGACTCTCAAAACAGGATTTTTGTTACTTTTAGACTCTGCTTATTGGTTTTTATCATGCACATGTATTTTCCTTTTAAAAATCAGCTTTATTGAGACACAATTTCATGCAATAAATGCATCCATCCATTTTTTGACGAATTAAGCCCCCAAGCCTTTCCCATCCATTTTTAACTGGTCAGTTTCTCCTCTCAGGCATCCACTATTACAGCTCCTGGTGTGTTCTTTTATGCATTTAGAAACAGATGTGTATGTGAGATCCTCCAGTCCTTTAGAAATGATTTCTAATTTTGGATGTGTGTGAGTACAATCTTAGAAGCACCATTGCTGGATTAAAGGACTGGGATGCTGCCCCACCCAGCTCAGGTCAGGAACCCATAAACTGCTCTGAACAGAAACATGATTAACCCCAAGCCCCACCCTTCACCTGTCAACAAGCGATTGCAGCAGGTCTGGAGGCTGTGGGACTGGAAGCAGGTTCACTCGAGATTCTGTGATTTTGCCAAACTGCCCTTCATAATATAGGTCCCCCAAAATTTAAAAGGGATTTTTTTGGGGGGAAAATTTTAAATATCAAAAAACCCTGAAAAAATAGGCTAATGAACACTTGCATTGTATAGACTCCATGGTGACAAAAGTTGACAGGTTTAAAGAGGACAGAGACATGAAGTCTGCAGAAAAAAAAGCAAACCAGCAAGATTGTCGCTTTGCCCACAGATGTGTCATGCCCTGCAAACCCCGAGGGAACCTGTGTCCAGTCCCACAGCCTTGGGACCTGCTAGGGGACAGGCTGAGGCTTGGAGTTTATGATGTTTCCATTCCGAGCAGTTTGTAGGTTCCTGAGCTGAGCCGGGCAGGTCAAGGACCCCAACCCTGGTTGTGAGTCTGGCTCATATGAGCCGTGACACTAGAACAGGGGATGGCCTGTCTGGGCAGTGGCCTATGTGTGCATGGTACTTACACAGCATTTATCACTACTTGTATTTGCATATTTCTCTGATTTGACATTCAGTGTCAATCCCTCCTCCCTGCTTCCATAAATGTCATGCAGGCAGGGATCACATCTGTCTAGTGAACCCTTCTAACAGAGATTGGCCCTTGGTGGGTGCTCGCTAAACATCTGTGGGGACACATGAGGCATTTTGGTAACACGAGTGTGTAGTTTGTTGTTAGAACTGGGAGTGAATACTCTTTATGTCTGGTGACTTAGTTAACCTCTTTGAGCTGCAGTTTTATCATCTGAAAACTGGGTATGATAACATCACCTCCTGGAGCTGTCGGGAGTCTTGGGAAGTGTGGAGTGAAGGGCAGGTGCCTGAGCCCTGGCAACTATCACAGACCCATCTTTGATGGGAAGCGGCGGAACACACTTGATCTCGGGCAGCCTGTGGTCCTGGTGACCGACGACAGCTGGCCTCACTCTCTGGGGTCAGGTTGGGCAGCAGGTGGGGGCCCAATGTCCCCCTGCCCTAGGAGGTGAGGGTGACGCTGGAGCTGGAGGTTGAGGAGGTCACTGTGCCATTTGACAGCTGCCACCAAGACCTTGGAGGGAAGACGGCACTGGGGCACCGCAGTCGCTGGCTGAGGGAGGCTGTGGGGAGCTATGGGAACAGGGAGGTGGGAGTCAGGTGGTCCCAGGAAGCAGGAGGGAAGGGGACTGAGGAGAATGTCAGGGCTCTGGAGGGGATAGGATTTCTGCTGCCTCCAGCTGCCCTAAGCCGCCTCTGCTGTTTTCCAGAGGGACCCAATTACCAACCCCTGTGGAGCCAGGGCCGCTGGAGATCCCGAGGAGATAGGAGGCAGCTCTCAGCAGGGCAGCAGGGGGCCTTTTAAGCTCCCCTAACCATACACCTGTTCCTGGTCATCTGAGATTTGAGGCCCCGCTCAGGGAAAACGTTAGAACTTCTGACCGAGGTCCCTCAAGCTCCAGGGAACCTTAGGCTTTGAATTGCTCTCTGAGTGCCCACTCTTCATCACAGCTTGTGAGCTGCCTATCAAGGTTTGATGGCCTGTTGGCACAGACAGTGACCCTGCTGTCCAGGAAAAGGAGAAGCCAATTGGCTGTAGTTGCCCCATTAGTAAATAATCCAGGATTTCTGTCTGCACAGCCTCTTCCTTGTGCCACTCGATCAGTCAATCAGTACACAGCAAGACTCTCCAGCTTGCCACAGGCCCCACCATGCCCTGTTGCATGCCATCAAGCCTTTATCTCTTATTTACATGACCTGCCTGGCCCTTGAAGCTGGGCCTTCTGTTGAGAGAACAGAGGACCTTCCGGTGGGGAGCTTATGATAGCAAGACCTTCCCTGCCTTCCAGGAAGGGAGGAAGGGGGGTCATTAGGGTTTCATGGGAGCAGGAAGACCTTTCTGTGTAGAGGTTAAATGGCCTGGGATCCATTCATACCACGAATGTCCACTGAGAACCTACTGTGTGTCAGAGACCTACTGGGTGCTTGATTCCCTTAGCTAGTTCCATCCTCATTACAGCGTGGAGGTAGGTACTTCCCACTTGACAGATGTGCAAGAATGAGTTTACAGAAGGGGACATTGCAGTTAATGACTGGCTTGAGCCCAGTCTGGTTCTCGAGCTCACAGAAGGCTCTGAGGGAGAGGGAAGGGTGAGCTGTGGGTTCATGTGGGGACAGATGAGACCTCAGGAGGCTCAGGAGGTGGAAATTCACAGACAAGGCCAGGAGGCAGGATGAGGCAGGGAGCGGTCTGGTGATGCAGAACTTCCTGCTCAGACCCAGTACCTCCATCAGGGACCATGTTTGGTTCACTCAGTGGCTGAGCAGCTGTCTGACTGGCCTTCCCCAACGTGTGGGCCTCTTCTCCAGCTGGCCCTGTATGCAGACTCTCTGCCTTTGCTAGGCTCTTTTCTGGGTTCCCACCTGGGCTCTGGCTGTCCCAACTTCCTGTCTGTCATCCGCCTGTCCACATTTTGCCCATCCTTTCATTGTCCACTGGCAATTTTAGCTCCTCCTGGGACCACTCCAGTTCTTGGTGGAGGGTCTCTGGGCAACTTCCCCACACCTGTCTCATCTCCCTAGTCTTTAAAACTCCTTGTGTTCAAGCAGGGGCCACAGATCCCAGCCACTCTGCATCGGGGGCAGTGGTGACTGTTGATGAAGTGTTTGCCGTGGGCCGAGCAGGGGCCAAGCCCTGCACCCACATTTCCTGATTTGCCTCTCACAGTAGCCATGTGAGGCACCAAGGAGACAGTTGTTCCCTTTTAAAAGTGAGGCAACTAGAGACTGAGACTGAGCAGCTTTCCTGGAGGTGGAGTCCGTGTGACCGGTCTCTCCACAGCCCATGCTCCCCACCCCTCTGCCTGCCTCTAGCATCTGTGAAACTGGGGCCAGCCCTGGATCTGGACTGGCACCAGGTGTAGAGGTGACACCAACGTGGTCCCTGCTCTCAGGTACCCACAGTAAGAGATGGGAATGCAGGCAGTGGTCTGTGCCTTCGCAGATGCCTGTTAGCACAGCCCCTCCTGCTTTTCTGTTCTTTCTTGTGTGTGTGTGTGTGTGTTTTCCTACAAATCCAGCTCTGCCTTTAATCCATTTCCACTTGCAAAGTGAGCTGGGTGACCATAGCTTGCTCTGGTTCTCACCTTCTGGGGTCAAAACAGGCCCAAACGGGGGACTGAGGGGAATTGGGGGCTCCTTCGCCAACCCCAGCAGCTCACAGCTCAGGGTTCGTGGTCCCCCTGGGGCCTTCAGACCCCCACCCTGCCCAGGTGGGATGAGGCAGCCTGGAAGCAGGGGCAAGAGAGGAATGCAGCCCCGCCAGCTCCTGACAGGGCATCTCTGGGGGCCCTCCCGGCTCCAGCTCCTGGAGACCACTGCTCCGCCGCCGGGAAGCTGGGGATTAGGAGCCTAATTCCACCGAGAATCCTGTTTTCCTTAGGCTCACACAGATTGCTTTTTAGGAAAGGCCCTCATCTAATCAGCCTGAGTCAACAGCCCCCTTTATTTGGACACGTGATGTTATGAACGGGCTGCCGGCGCTGTGTTTTTGCACTGCATATCTGGGCTGTTCCTCCAGGATGGCATCAGGACGGAGGTGCTGCAGGCCGCCCGCCTGGCCTGGGAGCCCAGCCTGAGGGGCTCCCACAGAGCCGGAAGGGAGGCCGCAGCTCTGCTGGCCAGGCGGGAACTGCTCTCTCTTGAGTTTCATAACATGAAAGTGACACCCCCCCCCCAAGTGTCCACATGGTCAGCTTCCTCTCCCGTTGGTGGTTTTTTTTTTTTTTTTTTTAATCAAAATAAAGAAGGATTAGGAACCCTTTGACCAAAATTCTCTAGTCTGTTCCCCATCAGAATCAAAAGAGACTTCTGCAAGGGGCATTTGATGGTGACAGATCCTTTACCACATCCATAGGTACCCAGGACATTTAGAGAGAGAGAAAAGTAATGCTTATGATTAATCAAGCATTTATTGCTTCAAGTGTACTGAGCACATTATAGCGTGCTCACACTTTCTGCTTTCTTTCTCCTGACACTCTGCCACCCTTCTCTGCCTGGTGAAAGTGGGCACCCACCTCCCTGTCTCCTATATTCCATCGCCCCCTTGTTCCCTTCCTTCTCCCAACTTTGGTGTTTATCTTTCCATATTTTTTTTCTATGTGTTTCTCTACATTATCTCTATATTATCTTGTATTATTTTTTAACCCTGAAAACACCCTTCAAGGAAAGTATGAACATCCCCATTTTATGGTTCAGATTTATAAGGAAACTGAAGCAAAGAGAGACTCAGTAACTTGACCAGGGTCACACAGCCAGGACAGAGCAGAGCTGGGCATGAAATCCAGACTGCAGAGACTGGTGGGCAAACTCTGTCCCTCTGACACCATGCTGACCCCATCAGGTCCCTGACTTTGCTCTTAATGAATAAGCCCAATGTAACGGGCTTCTCACTTGCTTCTCCTCCTTGCCACCTGTCTCCATGCGGTTCTTACTTTCTCCAAGTGGTTCAGTCAAGTTGGGTACTCCATACACCCACAGGGAGCTCAAGGGCTGGAGCTCTGCCCTGGCCCTGACCTGGAACCATGGCCACCTGAACTTGCTTTACTTATACCACTGTCTGCTGTGTGCCCTCCAGAGCCAGCTGGAAGGGAGGACCCCAGAGGTGGACTGCTGTCACTTCCCTGGGGCGTGGAGGGTCACCATGCTCATATTGCAAACCACTGAGCACTTGGGGTTGAGGGGCCATTCTCTTTTGGCCAAATAAGGCATTGTTGTGAACAGCCACAGAGTTTGGGGGGCACACACCACTCGTGGGAGTCCTCGTTCATGTGGGAGTCCTCTCCTCTGGAGGGGAGTCCAGTGGGAGGAACACTGAATGCCTCCCTTTTCATAACGAGGGTCTTTGACCAGGAACTGCTGTGCATGTGTAAAACACTAAAATTAACTCTTGCAATTGTTATAGGCTGGCAAAGGGGGAGGACCAAGAGGTGGGAGTCCAAAGGCACTGCTGGATGGATTGAAAAAACAAATTCCAGCGTCGGGCCTGGAAGCTTCTTAAAAAGGTAATGGGACCTTTCTTCCTGTTGAACTTTCAAACTCTCTGACCCTGTACTTTCTGCTCTGGAGTTTATCAGGGACACCGGGGCCAGGAGTGTAGCAGGACTAAAGTTACTGGGACAAAGCTGGAAGCAGGTCAGTGCTCCACAGGGGAGTCCCAAGGGCCTGCAGGCAGCCACTGCCACCAAGGACTTCTAAGGCCAAGAAAGGGAAGCCTTAAAACCAAACATCGCTGCACAGTTCCAGGCAAATGTGTTCCTCATCAAGGCAGATACAAACAAAGTTTATTAAAAAGCCTTCCAAAGGGACATTCCAAATCACCAGCAGGCCTCCTCGAGGTGACTGTCCATCCTCCTGTGGACTCTCATTCCAGCCTTGTTGGAGCTTTTCAAACACCGAGTCACCAAAGTGTCCAGGAAGGAAAATAAACAGGCAGCCCAGGGCGACCCTGCTCTCAGTGCAAGCCAGCACCTTCTGACACCGCAGCCGGGGGCGTTGCAAGGAATGACCCCGGGACTGAACACAAACAGGGCAGTGAGGCCTCTCGGCCTGGGGGGTTCGTGCCCTGCTTCTTTCTGCCCTAATGGCAGCCCACCAGGCAGAGGAAGGGCCCCTGTGGTTGCAAAAATGGTGGCTTGATATAGCAGAGTGAGCTCAGGACTAGAAAAATCACGTGTCTTGCATTCTGGGAGGAGCAGAGAGAGGGCTTTGCCTCGGGCTAACTAGAAACTCTCTCATCTGTTAAACTGGTGACTTCCTCAGGAGCTGGGGGTGGGTTGCTCTGGCTGGAGTGGGGGTTGGGCATCTCAGACCAGCCCACGTGTTTCCCAGAGCCTGTTGGGGTACCCTCTGGATCCCTAGGATCTTGAAGAGCACGGTGTAACGCTGTCTTCTTGGGTTAAACTAAGATTCTGATTTTAAAATAATCTGAGTATGCAAGTGGACCTGTAAGATAATACAAAGGCAGGAAGCATTCTGCCTCTAGAGTCAGAGGGGCCCGGGTTGATGTGGCCTCTTATGTCACTGTGGGCATCTTCATGGCCTGGAATTTTCAGGGGCCATAATTACTGCCTCGCACTGTTGGTGTGAGCATCTGTGTACTGGCCTAAGTTGTTAGTAAAGACCCTGGCATGTGCACAGTGCTCAATGAGGGTCACTACTGTTACTTTTATTGTTGAACATGTCCCCCGCACCAGTCCAGGGAGGCAAGGAGAAAATAAAGAAAGGAGGAAGAAAACAGAGGGAGCCCATGGAAGGGAAGAGGAACTTCGCTGCCACTAAAACACTACACCCATAACTTTTTATCAAGAGCTTTCTACCAGCTGGCATTACATATGGAGATTATAGCAAGTCCCTCTTGTGACAATCCCACACTGTAGCAGTGCAACTGCAGGTTACAGGGGAGGGAAATGAAGCCTAGGAAGCTTCCGCAATGGCCCAGATCCCAAGGCCTGAAAGGAGGACCTAAGGCAGCAATTGTCTGGTGCCCAAGTCTGGCTCTCAGCCCCCAAGAGATCCTCTTCCCTACTCCATCAGCCTCATCTACGCCCAGGGCTTCTATCATCACCCAATGCCAAAACTTCTATTTCGATCTAGGTGGCCCCTGGGAACCTCAAACCCCTTTGCACAGTAGCTTACTTGATACCCCCCTTGGATGACGCTGAGATACCCAGGGTTTCACATGCCCAAGACTACACTCGTGAACCACCGCTGCCCCAACCTGGTCCTCCTGGCGAATGGCACCAGGAAGCATGCTTGACTTCCTTCTCACTCACTGCCATGTCCATCACCAATAGCTCTCTGCACCTGTCCTCCTGGTACCATTGAAGGACCTGTCCATCCTGTCCTCTCCTCTCCATCTCCATTGATTGCCTCCACTCTAGCTAATTTGTTCTTTTTATTTTTTGGTAGTTTATTCTTGCTTACATGATTACTGGATGTGTGTCTGTCTCCCTCACTAGCTTCTGCTCTGTGTAAGGGCAGGGATTAACTTGTTTTCTATTCTCAGCACCTACCTGGCCCTCAGGAAATATTTGTTGAATACCTGAGTAAATAACTTTATTTTAAACTCTGGATCCATTTTGAGGACTGTTGACGTGGGATAATGACTGTTTGTTATAGGCTGCTGCTCTCCACGCTGGCATCCAGGATTGTGTGCTCAGGGTTCTGTGCATTCTGTGAGGCCTGGGGGTGCGGAAGTCTTGCCTATGGAGGCTGAATAAAGGATTTGAGATGTGCTGGGGTGAGACCCAGCCACACAACAGGACAGGTGAACTACACACATTTATATCCATCCTTGCTCAGTTATCGCTTGTTTCCTCGGCAGACATCATCTTTGCTTGGAGAGTCAATTAGGAAATCAATCCCTCACTCTTTCTCCTTTGATGTAGCTAATAAAAATAAAAGCTATTTTCATGTTATTTGGTTTTCAGCTAAAAGGAGGGTCAAAATAGCAATTTTATCAGCTGCCCTTTGAAAATGTTTTTCTTGGTCATAGTAATTCACACGGTAAGTCCAACTCCATTCTTGATAAGGGCTCTTGCCTGAGGTGACAGATTGTGTTACCTTTGGACTAGGGCATTCGTGGGTAGCTGGCAAGGTCAAGTCAATGTCACATCATGCTGTCCCTGTCATCAGGATATTGCCCAGTCTTCCCCATCACCTGTTCTGATGAAAAGCAGTCAAGATGGCCAGCAGCTATGGCCTTTCCACTCCCCACCCTCCCCTGCCTGGGCCTTCATGGGTGCTTAGGACTTCCTTGGTGGGGGGCAAAGATATGACCAGGAAGTTGTTAGAAATTAAGTACTGGGGTCAGAGACATTAAGCTCAATTCCTAGATCTGCCACTTATGGACTGAGAACTTTGGTCAAGTTCCTTAATGCAATATTAAGGAGCCTCATTTATCTCACCTGAAAGATGGGAATCATAATAGTAGTTTTGTTACTTGCATAAGGTTTTGTGAGGTGGAGTCAATGAGATAATACATATAGAGCTCTAAGTACGGTGCCTGGCAATGAGAGGTGCCCAATAAATACCAGCTTATGGAATGAAAGGAGGGTGGAAGTTTCCTCCTTCCTGGATCTGGGCTCGGGAGATGCTGGGGCACACTGGAAGCCCCTGGAGGTGAGTTCTCAGGCTCTCGTAGTTCTCCACTCCTTTGAATCCAACAGTAGAAAGCGCACACTGCTTCCCTTCACTGCCACATTCCTCAACGGAGCCCAGATTTAGAACTCCAGGTATTTTGCAAATTAAATGTCATCAGAATAGATAATGTAGATCACAGTGGCACACACCTTATTTGCATAGTATTGCAAATTGCAGTTGATTTTTTTTGTCTCTTTTCCTATTTTTTTCAAGTGATTTTTGGGGTCTTTTAATCCACCAAAGAGGACATTTAAAAGGAGGTCATCAATTATTCTTGGGCACCAAATAGTAGACCAAAGCAGAAGGCCGGGCTTTCTTGGACTCGAGCTCCACCCTCCCTGTCCTGACCACCCCCAGTGAGGCCAGGAAGGCTGCGGCAGCCTCAGCATCTGCTGTGCAGAGGCTCTGTGTCCAGCCCATCTGGGGGCCACTGGGAGGACTCCAGCTGCCTGGGAAGCCAGGGCGAGGCCTGTCTTCCAGTCGCTCGGCCAATGCGTGGCTACTTCTTAGGCTGCCATCTTGTGGCAGTTGCTCTGCGGTGAATCCCTACTTCTCCAAAGGCACCCTCCCCTGTGCTTTCTGTGGCACTTGCCCACAGTGACAAGTGGGGCTCGAAGTCCTAACTCACAGCCGTGAATGAACCGGATGGACTTCGATGGGGCCTCCTCCGAGTGGGACGCTCAGGCCGTCAGTGTTGGTGGTGTCCTGGTGATACGTCTGGGCCAATATGGTACCAGCCACTGTTTACGGAGCATTTGCTATGTGCTCCCCGAGGCCGTGCACTTCTCATGTGTTATTCCATCTAACCCTAACTGCTGTCTGAGCCAGGCCCTGCTGTCTCCCCATTTTATAGATGAAGAAACCAAGGCATGGAGACATTAAGTCACATACCAAAATTGTGGAGCTAAGATGTGGTAGAGTTGGGACTGAAGGTCCTTGGGGCCCACGCTCTCCCCCACCCCCCACAGCCCTGGTGGACTGTGGAGCCACAGGGCCTGGGAGCCCATCCTGGCCTAGCCACCTGGGTTACTGGAGCTTAACTCAGTCACTTAACTTCTCCCACCGTTTCCTCATCTGCAAAATGGAGATGCCTCCCAAGGTCATTGCAAAGATCCGGTGAGGTCATTAACGCATGTAGGACTGTGCCTGGTACAGGGCAGGCTCAGTAATGAAGAGCTCACCTGGTTTGGGAGGGAAGAGATGAGAGGTGCCGCAGCCTCCTCCCCTTCCCTTGGCCTCCACAGAACCTTCTGTACTAACACCAGGAGCTTGTTGGCCCCTGGCAGTGGGATCCACTTCTCGGTTAATCATCTGGGCTGCATGGGAAAGGCTCACACTTCTGAGTAGACTTTAGACCTTGGTTCTAGTCCAGTCTCCACTCTGAGACTTCTGTCTCTCTGAGCCTCAGTTTCCTCATCAATAAAATGGGGGATTTGTCCATGAACAGGACTAATGTGCATGTGTGGCACATGTGCGGCCACTCCCCGCTTCTGCACCCGCCGTGGACCGTGATTAATCGATTGCAGCATCTTCGTCAGTGATCCTGAATGCGGCTACGGAGCCCTCTCCCACACATGGAGGCAATCACTGTCAACTGCTTAGAGTTGAAATGACAATTAGAACCTCTTGGATATTCTTGGAACCATTTGTTGTCCAAGAACCCTTTGAGCTCTGTCATTCTGGTTCTACTTCTGGAGTCTTCTATACTCTTGCAGGTAGAGCAGAGCATGGGTCTGAAATGAGAGGAGTTGATCCTAGCACACCAAGCAGCTGTGTGACTTTGGAAAGTTGCTTACACTCTCTGAACCCTGTTTGTTAGTTTGTAAAAAGAGAGTGCTAACATATGCTCTGACTGTTGGCATTGTTGTGAGACTGAAATCACTGTGACTTCCTTGCAGGCAGGATCTGGCCTCTATCAAGGCTGCACTCTCTGTGCTTAGAATAGGACCTGCTCCTTGAATTTTGGTTACACTGAAGTACCATAGAATATTAGATCTGTGGAAATGGAAGGAGCTATAACCCAGTGAACTACATCTCTGGATGAACGGGTTCTGAGTCTTTATGCAGCACAGGGCTGGTCAGAAGAGACCTTGAAGCATGCAGGTTCCTGGGCTCCACTGCAGGGAGCTGATCCAGGATGGCTGGGGTGGAACCCAGGAACCCCCAACTTCGGGAATCTCTTTTGGGAATTCTGCTGTAGTTGATCCGGCATCCACTCCATGGGAAACCTGGCTCCAGGGTACAGAGGCTGTGAGTGGAGGTCCACATACGGAGAGGCCTCCGTGTGTGGCTGGTTGAGCAGGAGCTGGGTTGAGCAGCATTTTGGAGTTCTGGGAACTTCTGTACTGGGAAGGGAGTCACTGGGAGGGTTGGTTGTGCCTGCCCCTCCACGCCTGCTTAGCTGCTTGGGATCCAGGTCCTAAGGTGACCCATATTCTTAGGTTTCTGTGCTCTTGACTTGTGAGGCCTAAACCAGAAAGCAGCCAGGGCAGGGCACACCCCCTTTTATCCCAGGTTGAATGGCAGTGTTGGGACTCGGGTGCTCGTTTGCTCACCCCTCTGTCGTCTCCCCAGCGCCAACCACGAGACTCAGACCAGGATGCTTGAGGAGGGGCAACCGGGAACAGACTGACTGAGGTGGTGTGTGTGTGTGTGAGAGAGAGAGAGAGAGATATTAAGATTTCTGATTATTCAACTGTCTACATAGGGCTCAAAGTAACTGAGTAGAAAATGAAAAACAAATGTAATATTTAGGAGTTTTTCTTCTGCATGTTGGTGAACATGGAGATCTTTGCAGTCATCTATGTTAGATGGACATGGAAATGTTTCATCTTAGGTTTTTTTTTTAATTTTTTGGTACTGCTTTTTAGGGGTGCTTAACCACAGAGCCACATCCCTGTCCTTTTTTTTTTTAAGTGTGGTATTTGTGGAATGATTTTTTAATATATTTTTAATTTGTTCTAATTTGTTGTACATGACAGTAGAATGTCCTTTTTATTTTTTATTTAGAGACAGGGTCTTGTAAGTTGGTTAGGGCCTTGCTAAGTTGTGGAGGCTGCCTTTGAATTCACGATAGGACATAATATATCCTACAGACATTAAAATTTCAGCCAGCTGAAATGCCTGTGCTTTATGGGAGAAGACACTTAGCCACCCGGATGGAAGCACGTGAACTCCCCTGTCTTCAGAAACAGGTCTGGATGGGCACAGTCTGATATTCCCCTGGTTGTGAGACTGCTGCATGGTCCATGGCCAGGGCTTCTTGAATTACTACTATTATTATTATTGTTGTTGTTTATTTGTTTTGCAGTACTGGGGATTGAACCCAGGAGCACTTTACCATAGAACTACATCCCCAGCTCTTTTTATTTTTTTGAGACAAATTCTCACTAAGTTGACAATGCTGGCCTCCAACTTGTGGTCCTCCTGCCTCAGCCTCCTGATTGGCTGGGATTACAGCTGTGCGCTATGGCGCCCAAATGGAGCTGCTCCCTTTCTCCTCCTCCTCCTCCTCCTTCTTCCTCTTCCTCTTCCACTTTTTTTTTTTTTTTTGGTACCAGGGATTGAACCCAGGGGTGCCTAACCACTGAGCCACATCCCCAGCCCTTTTTTATATTTTATTAGAGGCAGGGTTTTGCGGAGTTGCTTAGGGCCTTGATAAGTTGCTGAGGCTGGCTTTGAATTTTTGATCCTCCTGCCTCAGTCTCCTGGGTCACTGGGATTAGAGGCATGGACAACCATGCCTTTTTTTTGTAGTACTCCTCTCCATTCAGATGCTCAACCATCTCTGCTCCAGAGACTCTTCTGTATTTTACCTTAAGTTGCTGCACCAAATCCATCAGGTTCTGACACATGCAAGACATTGTCAAACCTGTATAAAAAACAGGAGTAAATATATCCCATGCCAGAGGGCTACTTTTGCTGAGTTCTAGACTTCAGTGATGCTCTGGAGAGTTAGGATTATTGGGCAGATACCTTCCAGAGCAGTGGGCATGCTCTGGACATTGCACCCCAGGGTACGTGGAAGTCCCTCCTATGCTCAGCCATCCCTGCTTCAAACCCAGCCTGTTGGATCTCACCAGCCTCCTTTTGGTCTCCTGCTGTCCCAGCCTGTGCAGCCTGTCTCACAAGTGAAACCAGATGGCCAGGGTGGGCAGCGAGGGAGACCCACAAAAAGACAGGGAAAACTGAGCTCCCGGTCCCACCCTCTGTCCCCAACTGCTTCTGAATCAGATCATCCATGAACAAACTCCAAATTCCTTTTATCTCCCAATCACCAAGAATCCGATCCTTTATTTAGTCCTGAAACTCGGAAACTAATCTTTTATTTATCTCTACTGTAATCCCACTTCAGGCTGTGTATGGAATACACCACTTGGGAACAGACTCTAGGATTTCAGAAGGACCCTCTGTCAGGGAAGCACAAGGGCTTAGAAGGAAAAGTAAAACCAGGCTCAGGATGTTTTGTTCCATGTGCGAACCGGAGGAAGAATGTGGCTCGTTTGGGCTCCTGTGCTGGAGAATGAGCCACAGGCAAGCTCCCTAATCACCAAACCACAGCAGAGGGTGGGAAAATGGGGCTGGCGTGATGTTAGGCTGGGCAACAATTTCCCAGGCTTCCTTGAATGCCAGCTTGGCCATCTATCCAGGGCAAGGAATTTTCGATGAAGAATTACCGCTGCTTAGAATATGGGCTTTTCTTTCTTTGGTGGATCAGGGCCCAAACCGTGTGGTCCATGTGGCTCTGGCCACCTCTCCCCTACCCATCCACCCTCCGCAGACCAACTCCCGTGGGGACCCTGAAAGGAACACCGTGCCTCTGGAGGGCTTCCAGAACACCACCTGCTTTCTTTCGCTATTTACGTTTCATGAATTTTTCCGGAGTATCTACTAGGTGCCAGGCCCAGGGTTGGTGCTGGTCATTCAGTGGTGAGCAGGGACTGTCCCTGCCCTTGTAGAGCTTGTAGATCCTGTGGAGAAAGTAATCAGATGCCAAATAAACACTTAACTAAAACTCTGATGGGAGGAGGGGAAGGATGGCATGTGGCTTTAGGAGCTGTTATGGTTTGGATGTGAGGCGTCCAAAAGCTCAGGTGTGAGATAATGCAAGAACATTCAGAGGTGAAGTGATTGGGTTATAAGGGTCTTAAGCCAATCAGGGGATCAGCCCCCCAGATGGGATTAACTGGTGAAGGCAGGTGGGGTGTGGCTGGAGGTGGGTCCCTGGGGGCATGCCTTTGGGATATGTCTTTTGTATCTGGAGAGTGGACTCTCTCTCTCTCTCTCTCTCTCTCTCTCTCTCTCTCTCTCTCTCTCTCTCTCTCTCTCCTCTCTCTCTCTCTCTCTCTCTCTCTCGGCTTTCTGATCACCCTGTAAGCTGCTTCCCTCCACCACACTCTTCCACCATGATGTTTAGCCTCACACCCAACCCTGAGGAATGGAGCTGGCTGTCTATGGACTAAGACCTCTGAAACTTTGAGCCCCCAAATAAATTTGTCCTCCTCTAAAATTGTTTTTGTCAGGTCTTTTAGTCACAGTCACAAAAAAACTGACTAAAACAGGAGCTCATGATGCTCAGAGCAGGGGCGGCTGTTGAGGGGGCTCCCGTTGAGGGGGCTCCCGGCAGTCAGAGGCAAGTGAGTGAGCGGGAGGTGCAGTCTCCACAGACTCCTCCACTCTCCTGTTCAGCCTCTCCACACCCTTTTCCAGTCCTTAGCTTGTGATGGGCCTCAGGGCGCCTGGCATGCAGGACTCCACTTAACACCTGCCTCTGGGCCCCAGCTCCTGGCCCCACCTCCAGAACCAGTCAGCTGGTCTGTGCCTCCCTGCGGGGGGTGCTTCCAAGACTTGGTCTTTCCTTCATCAGCTCCTGGTCTGTGAAATGCACCGTTTCACACAGCACATCAGCGGGTTCTGTAGGGCTCACTTGTTGGCCCCCAGGATCTGCAGCTCGGTGTGCTCACGCATGCTTTCCCTCAAAAGTTGGCTCCTTCACTTCACCCATGTTCCCTTGGCCTGGGACGGTCCTTCTCTGGCCACTGGCTGAGTGGTAAAGGGGAGCCTGGGAGAGGGTCCTGGGGCGGGGTCAAGGGGAGACTTCCTGAAAAGGGTGGCACCAGGGAGACCCTCAGGCTGAGGGTGAGTTAACCAGGTGAATTATCACCTCTGCCCACTTCTGCCTCTCTCGCTCTGGCCTGTCATGGGTGTTTCTGGGCTTCAGCTTCAAGAAACAGCTGGAAGGCCCTGGGAGGTTGTCTTCATTTGACACCTGGGAATAAGGAGGTTGGAGAGGAGGAGGACTGTTCCCACTGCTGCACACCTGGGGAAACATGATGATTGGCTATTCCCAAAGATCCAGAGTCTGTATGCCTGGGCCTGTCTCCTCTCTGTAAAGGCTTTCTTGAAAGCTTACATCCGTTCTCTCCTCTGAGCAGCGGCCTGAGGCCCTCTGCCCCTTCACTCACCATTGCCTGATGGTCTCCAGGGAGGGATTTGCAGGGAGTCCCAATGCCTTTCTGCCCTTAGGCAGAAGCACCTGCTGGAATGTGTGCTGGGACTTCAGGGAACTGTCTTCAGGTTGGGTCCCTCTTGGTCCAAACAGAGTCAGGGTTTGTTAATTCATTCAGGGTGTTATAAACAATATTTGAGACCGGGTGACTTTCTAAACAACTGAAATTTATATATCACAGTTCTGAAGGTTGGGAAGTCTCCCCAGGCAGCTCTGTGTCTGGGGAGGGCCTGTTTTCTACTTCACAGGTGGCTCCTCGCTGCATCCTCTATGGCAGAAGGGGCCAGGCAGCTCTCTGGTCCTATAAGGGACTGGTCCTATGATCTAATCATTTGCCAGGGTTCCTGCCCCGTTTCCAACATGTTGCCAGGTTTTCAGCATAGGAATTTGGAGGGATACAAACATTGGGCCCATACCAGACAGTGAAACTTCACTATGGAGAGCTGTGAGATCCAGAGTACCCCAATTTAACATCCCGTGAGCCTTACTACAAAATGAAGATAAGAAGCAGGCTAGGGCTGGGGTTGTGGCTCAGTGGTAGAGTACTTTCCTGGCACGTGTGAGGCACTGGGTTCAATTCTCAGCACTGCATATAAATAAATGAATAATATAAAGGTCCATGAACATCTGAAAAAAAATAAGCAGGCTAGTAGCAGTGTGAATGAAATCATGTTTGAAAAGTGCCTGGTATATAGCAGGTGCCCAGCATCAGTTTCTATTCTTGAAGTTCCCTGTTCCGCCCTGGCCCATGTAGTCTGGCCAGGGGTCAGGAAGGCATGGTCCCTTCTGGGATCCTGTGTCTAGAGGCCTGGGAGTGAGAGTGGGGCAGGATTAGCTGGTGGGCCAACGAGGCCTGTGGGGAAATGGGTCTTCTCCCTCCCACGTGGGTTTGTTTAAACAGGTTGGTGAAGGATGAGGTGGACTTGGAGGCCATGGGCTAATAAGCAATAATCTCCTGGAGCTTTTGCCAGTTTGATAAGGGGAAGAAGGCTGCTGGAAGTGCAGGGCACCAGGGGCTCCCTGTCCAGAAGTCATCACAGGACAGGGATCTCTGGGCCAGTCTGGGTTGGCTTCTGGGGCTCTCTAGTGCTAGAGCAGCTTCAGAGTCGCTGGGAATGAGCCAGGGAAAGCAACATGTGGGGTGTTTACTGAGACCTTGGTTGAAAGCCAGGAGCTTTCAGACTTGTCCTATGACTTCTGTGGGTTTTCATTCAGTGGGTGGCACCAAGCTGATACCTATATAATAGCCAGGAAAGAGGCAAGTCTTGAAACTGTGTGTGTCAGGGGCAATTGGAAGAAACATCTGGAATGATCTTTCAACTCAGGCCTGGCATCCAAGGCTGTCTGGACAGCACAGCTCACTGGGGAGCCACAGTTGTTCTTAGGTCTTCCCCCTGCCACTTAAGGACAGGCTTCCCTTGTCTACTACTCCACCCCAGCTGGCAGAACCTGGCCCAGACTTTGTGTCCTCTGGTGAGATCCTCGCCATCTTTTTTTTGTGTGTGTACCGAGGATTGAACTCAGAGGCACTCAACTGCTGAGATATCCCCAGCCCAATTTTGTATTTTATTTAGAGTCAGGGTCTCACTGAGTTGCTTAGTGCCTCGCTTTTGCTGAGGCTGGCTTTGAACTCATGATCCTCTTGTCTCAGCCTCCTGAGTTGCTGGGATTATAGGCGTGCACCACTGTGCCGGGCCTGGCCATTTTCAGACTTCAGATCCTCCTTGTCATGCCCTCTGACTGTCCTGCTCATGGGGATATCCCTCCTCCGACTTTCTACGCATTGACCTTCCCCAGTGACCTGTCCCTTTACCTCCTTGGTAGGCGGCCTTAAAACACAGAATTATTAGGTTTTTCCCTCTAAAAACCCAAGATCGTCCTGTTATCACTGGTGGCAACAGCTCCACACTCTGCCCAGCACTGCCCAGCCTTACCCTTTGCTACTTCCTGTCTCCTATCTAGTTCTTAACCGCTTGGAGGACAGAGAGGAGCTTCCCCTTAGCATTGTCTTTCCTCCACTGCCCCTCATCCTGCTTCATCCTACAGTTCTCCATGTCAGACTGACTGTTAGGTCAGTCTTCACAAAGTCCTTGAAATGAATTGTAAATCAGAACGAACAAACCTCACAGAAGATAGAGAAATGAATGATTAAAGTCCCAGAGTTTAGGCCTGAGCATCACCCTGTCATAAGACTACAAATATTCTTGAAGACTGTGTTTTGTATCCACGAGACAGATCACAATGAGCTCACCCCATTTGGGTGCCAAATCCCCAAATATCCAGCAAAGGAAGAGTAAATTTCCTTGTCCTGTTCTGAGAATATTCCAGAAAACCCAGTGTCTTTCTTAGTAAGTGCCCAAAGAACTGGCAGGATCCAGTGGCTTTCTGAATGTGATGTGTCAGATGTTTGATTGCTGGAGAGCTACAGATTTCTCAGGATTCAGGTGTTCCCTCCTTAATAGAGCCTGGTACTAAAAATGATGCACAGTAGTCTGTCCCTTCCAGGGTTGCTGGGTGAGTCACACCAAAAGGTAGGAGAAGGCCTTGGATGTCCAACACTGGGAAAAATTAGCTCTGATGACAGTTTGCTGGAAGAGAGCAAGTTGTGGAGGGTAATTGCAATTAGAAAGCAAAATAAAGGCACACATAACCACTGATGGATGCTTCAAAAAGAAACCCCAATTTATTTTGTTAAAGGGGGAAGTGATGCTAGTTAGCATCGCCCAAGCCTTGCCTGGGTATCCCAGCCCTTTATTGGAGGAACAAAGACCACCCAGCCATAATTGTTCTACTTTAAAAGTTTCCTGATTTGCTTCACCTCAAAATATCTACATTCATATTTTAAAACAATTTATTCCCTGAAGTACAGTGCAGACAGAAAAGTACACAAATAATTGCATTAGATTCAACTTAGGGCCAGCCTCAGGACCAGCCTCATGGGCCCTGGATGCTTCTCCATGTGGCCACCATTATGGCCGTGGCTGATCAAAGCTGTTCAGCCCAACTGGCCTCCCCTGGGGACTCCCTGGATCCTCCTACCACTTCCAGACTTGCATGGGACATCACACCACACAGAGAGTGGTGTCCATCTTCCCAAGAGGCTGCCGACGGGCCCCATGATGCAATTGAGAGGGGTGGGCAGGTTAACTTTCCTCAGGGCAAACTTGGAAGAAGGGAGACAGGGAGGGGCAGGCAGATATGGTCCTTTCTTTTTCCCCTGTGGACTGCTTCCTGTGAGGCATGCTTTTCTTTATATACCTGTTTGGAGATGTTCCAAGCGGTGGAGCAGATGCACCTGCTGAGTGACTCATACTGCATCAACTTGTATTACTCTCCATCTTTTTAGGCCTAATTTCCCCTCTCTCTCATTTTTACTGCTCTGAAACAGTACTTCCCAAATAAAGCACTTCATTCCTTTCTTCGGTTGTTTCCCAGGGAATTCAGGCTAAGGCAGTACTCAGGTAACCACGACTTTGATCAAGAAAGAGAGCATTGTCCGCCCTTCCGAAGAACTCCAGTCTCCAACCCTTCTACTGCCACAAGGCAACTACTATTCTGACTCTAACATCAAAGATTATTTTACCTATTCCAGAAGGCATGCTATATATGCAAGTAATAAAACATGCACTCACTTTTGTGTGTCTGGCTATTTCCGCTCAACATTATGTTTGTGAGCTTTATCTGAATTGTAGGATGGAGTATTTTATTTTAATTGTTGTCGTCATTATAATAATGACAACAATGAACTTTCTTACACATGTGTTTTGCTGGACATACATATGCACTTCTAATGGATGGATATTTCCCTACAGGTGGAACTCTTAGGTAGTAGAGCAAGCATGTAATAGTTTTGGTAAATACTCCCTGTTTGCCAAAGTGGTTGTATCACCTCAATAACCTATTGTGGAAAATAAAAAAAATTCGACTTGGTCCTCTTCCTTGCCAACGCTTGATATATTTAGGCTATACTTTTAGTCATTTTGGAGGTGTGTAGTAATATCTTGTATTTTTATTTTTATTTTCCAGTGACTAATAATATTGGGAATTTTTTTCATATTAAGATTGGCCATTTAATGAAATTAGAGAATATCATGCTAATTGAGATAAGCCAATCTCAAAAAACCAAAGGACGAATGATATCGCTAATAAGTGGATGATGACACATAATGGGGGGAGGGAGGGGTTAGTGTTAGGGTTAGAGTTAGGGTTAGGGAGGGGGGGCAAGACTGGAGGAAGGAGGGACTATATAGAGGGAAAAGAGGGGTGGGAGGGGTGGGGGGAAGGGAAAAAATAACAGAATGAATCAAACACCATTACCCTATGTAAATTTATGATTACACAAATGGTATGCCTTGACTCCATGTACAAACAGAGAAACAACATGTATCCCATTTGTTTACAATAGGAGATCCAAGATGGCGGACTAGAGGGAGGCTGCGTTCCTTGTCGCTCCACAACGCCGGATTCAAGCAGAGGATATCTGTTTCTTGGTGAGGCAGTTTTTGCTGCTTATCGATCCCCTGCTCTTTACCCCATTTGTCTGCTGTGATCACCTGCAATCTGCCAGCATATCAACGCTTTTTTTGAGAGCAGATTGCTCGCTGTCAGGCGTCTATCATCCACCATTTGTTTACAATAAAAAAAAAAAAAAGATTGGCCATTTAGATAAACTCTTGTTAAGTGACTGTTGTCAAATCACTTGACCACTTTGTCTACTGAGTTTCTATCATTTCCTTACTTGTTCATAGTTCTTTATATATATATTGATTAATTAATTAATTTTTTAATAAATAAATTAATTTATTTTGGTGCTGGGGATCTAACCCAGGGTCTTGTGTATGCTAAATATATATTTTTATATATTATGTATATGTATATGCATGTATATTTTTTGGTACTGGAGATTGCTAAGGCTGGCCTCAAACTTGCCATCCTCCTGTCTCAGTCTCCTGAGTTGTTGGAACTATAAGTGAGTACCACCACACCTGGCTTTTTTAGATATTCTACAATTGAAACATTTTCAGTGTAAATTGCAAATATCTTCTCTCATATGCCTTTTCACTCTCTTATTACTGTTATTTGATGAAAATAAATTTTTAATATTAACATAGTCTGACTTATTAACATTTTTCTTTATTTTGTGTTGTTTTTGGATGTGTCTTGTTTGAGAAAAGAATTCCTACCAAAGTCATAATGATATTTTTCTCTATTGCTATTATTATTTGGTACTAGGGATTGAACCCAAGCGTGCTTAACCACTGAGGCATATCCCCAGCCCTATTTATTTTTTATTTTAAGACAGGGCCTCGCTTTGAACTCATGATCCTCCTGCCTCAGTCTCCGGAGTCCTATTATTTTCTAGACACTTTCTTTTTATATCGTTCACATTTAGATTCATAATCCACCTGGCATTAAGTTTTGTGTGGGTTTAGATTCCACATTCAAGCAAGATCATGTGGCATTTGTTTTTCTGCATCTGGCTTATTTCATTTAGCATAATGTCCTACGGGTTCATCCATGTTGTTGAAGACGACAGAATTTCTTTCCATTTCACATTTATCTGTTTGTCCGATCATGAACACTTAATCTGGTTCCTTATCTTACCTGTCACGAGTAACGCTGCAGAGAACATGGGAGTGTGGTTACAGACTGGATATCCACGTGCAGAAGAATAAAATGGGAGCTTCATTTCACACCATATACAAAAGTCAATTAAAAATGGACCATAGACTTAAATGTGAGACCTAAAACTGTTAAACTACTAGAAGAAGAATAGGGGGAATCCCAGGACACCAGTCTGGATGAAGATTGCTTGGATTATGTTTTCAGTGTCAGATTTAAGAAATCTGCTTCACTTAAGTTACAAAGATTGTCTTTTTCGTTTTCTTCCAAGACTTTCCATTTAATGTTTTATATTTTAGGTCTATGATCCATTTGAGTTATTTTTTGTTTATGGTGTGTAGTGTGGGCCAAAATTCCTTTTTTTTTTTTTAACCTCTTTATGGCTTGTGAATATTCATTTTTTCCAATTCCATCATTTGATACCTTTTTTTTTGTTGTTGTTGAAGTGTACTTGTAGTTCAAAAAGGCTAAAGAAACCACAAACTATTTCTGGACTCTATTCTATTCTGTCCCATAGATCTATTTTTGTTTATTCTTTTACTAATACTATATTTTTGATTATGTTAGCTGAATAATAAAATAAACTTTGAAATCAGGTAAAGCGAGCTTCTAATTTCATTCTTTTGTGTCAAAATTGTTTCAGCTATTCAATATCCTTTAATTTCCATATACATTTTAGAATCTGATTATCAATTTCTAAAAAAAAATTCTGTAGTAAATTTGAAAGAATTTCCATGGAATCTATAGATCAATTTGAGAAGCACTGACATTAATAACATTGTCTTCCAGTTCATCAACATGGTATATCTATTTACTGAGAATTTGTCTGTTACCGTCCATCAAAACTTTCTACTTTGAAAGTATAAAACTGTAATTTATTTTATTTACACCTATGTTTAAATAAGTGATGCTTTAACATTTTGTTTCCAATGATTTATTGCTAGTATATAGAAATAACACTGATTTTTGTATGTTGACCCTATAACCTATGATGTTGCTTAGCTCATTTATTAGTTATAGTAGTTTTCTAAAGATTCTTTGGGATTTTACTATTCAGACAAGCATATCTTTTGTAAAGAGAGTATTTTATGTTTGCAAATTATCCACACGATATACTTTTTCACAATCTTTAAGCTTTGATTTCTATTTCTTGCCTTATTATCTTAGCTAGACCCTCCAGTATAAGGCTGATCAGAAGGTTTGAGAACAATATCCTCATCTTGCTCCTAATCTTAGGTGGGGAAATATTCAGACTTTTGCAATAGTTTTTGTGGATGTCCTTTATTTGGGTGAGGAAATTCCCTTTTACTTCTAGCTCTTTGGGAATTTTTCTTTCTTTTTCAGAAAATCACAAATGGATACTAATTTTGTTCAGTGATTTTTCTGAATCTACTGCAATGATATGAATTTTCTTCTTCAGTCTATGTGGTGAGTTATATTGATTTTTGAATGTTGAACCAATCTTGCATTAGTAGGATAAAGTCCATTTGGTCACGAAGAGTTATCCTTCTTATGTTTTACTGGATTTAATTTGTCAATATCGTGTAAGAATTTCTGTGGCTACATACATGACACTTATTTTTCTGCTGTTTGCTCTTCTTTTATATCTTTGCTGGTTTTGGTATCAGGGTAACACTGGTTTTTGTTTTTTAGGAGTGAGGAAATTAGGTGGGATTTGGTGCCTTTTCTATAACTACAGCTACTTCTCCCCTCTACTCCTGCACCTTGAAGTTGGGTTCTACAATTTTATGTTCTGTCTCTAATTTTTCTTGAGAGCTCAGGAGAGATCTGCAGAGATTTCATTAAAGGGTATGAAATTCCTTTGTTAGTGGAACTCTATCTGCCATCTTGTGTGATAGCTCCACCTTCCCTTTGCCTCAGGGAAGACAGTGCACATGTACCATTTCTTTTTGAAGGCACTTGTTTTCCCTTACATTCCAGATTGGTTGGTTGCCTTGGACAACTTGGATAGTGTAGTTATATTTGTTTTGATCTTTTTTTTGGGGGGGGGGGTCCTGGGGATTAAACTCAGAGACATTCGACCACCAAGCCACATAACCAGCCCTATTTTGTATTTTATTTAGAGACAAGGTCTCACTGAGTTGCTTAGTGCCTAACCGTTGCTGAGGCTGGCTTTGAACTCACCATCCTCCTGCCTCAGCCTGCAGAGTTGCTGGGATTATAAGTGTGTGCCACCTTGCCTGACTGTTTTGATCTTTATAATAGTACTATAACGCTGTATATTATTTTGTGATTTCCATCTTTTGCTCAAAATCCTGTTTGCTATCGATTTCATCAATTTATGCTAACATTTTCATCTTTCTAATTTGTTTACATTTAATATTGTAATACTGTTTATTTAACTCAGGGCTTTTTGCATTGTAGGCCAGTGTTCTACCACTGAACTACATTCACAGCCCTTTTTATTATTTTTATATAAATCAGTTGCCCAGACTGGGCTGGAACTTGTGGTCCTCCTGCCTCAGCCTCTTGAGTGGCTGGGATTACAGTTGTGTCACAACATGCCTGATTCATTCTAACTTTTTAACATAGTTTCTTCTTATTGATTTTCAGAAATAAATTTCCTTCATAGTACTGTTTTGATTGTATTCTACATGTATTGATTTGTAGTATTTTTATTATTGCATAATTCAAATACTTTCTAATTGCATGTTTTCTTGGAATTATTGGCTATTTAGAAGTATATTTCTTATTTTTTCTACCATTTGGCAATTTGCTCATTTTCCTTTTTGTCATTGATTTATCCCTTAGTTATATTATAGTCAAAGAATATTTTGTTTGGTTTTTATCCTTCAAAGTTTGTTAAGACCTGCTTTATAATCCACTATATTTTCAGTTTGGAGATTTCCTGGGTGCATTTGAAAAAAATGTATATAGTTTAGGACTCTAAATTTGTCTATTGGGCCTCTGGTGTTCCAGTCTTAAATATCCTTACACATTGTAAAACCCTTTGTTCTTTCAGTAGTTGGTTAGTTATATTAATGTAATTTATTTGTGTAGCTAATTTTTATTTTATGTGTTTTGAAGCTGCAATATACATAGATATTTACAATTGCTATGTAATCCTGGTAAATTTTATATCATTTCTAGTGATTCTCTTTACTCGTAGCAATGCTTATTTATTTCTCCATATTGTTTATTTTACTTAATATCAACATATTTCTTTTAGTAAGTATTGCATTATACATCTTTTCAATTCTTTTATATTCAACATTTCTATAACATTGTTTTAGATCATCTCTTACACACAGCATAGTATTTGATTTTTAATATGAAATTTCATAATCCTTGCCTTTTAACTGAAGCATTTAGTCCATTTACATTTAGGATAATAGTTAACATATTTGGGTTTAATGCTACCAATTTATTTTGTCCAGTATGTTCTTTTTTCTCTATTTTTATGGTCTCCTTTGAATGAATTGAATGTCTATTATCCCTTTGTTTTTCTTTTATTAGTTACCTCCTATACTATGTCATGCATGTTTAACGTATCATAGTCTAGGATTAATGCTACACTTACCATGTGTTTTAATCCTATCTTTGTTTTATTTTTATCCCTTCAAGACATTATTGTTTTATCCAACCACTGTTCCCTTAAATTTACCCACGTATTTACTGCTCTCTTAGTTTTCCATCCCCCACTCAGCCCTCTGCTTTCTAGAAGCTCCACTTTGGGATCACTTTTTGTATCATTCAGAATTTCCTTTAGTGAAGGCCTGCTGTTGTAAACTCAGTATTTGCTTTCGGTGGTGCTGGGGATTGAACTCAGGGCCTTGTGCTTGCAAGGCAAGCACTCTACCAACTGAGCTATATCCCCAGCCCCTGCTTGTTTCTTTAGTTTGCCATTATATGGTGAAAATCTGTAAAGGATGTAAGTGGCATTATAAATAAATAGTGAAAGGACAGACAATTCAATAGTTGGTACTAGGACAGTGACTTTCCATCTGAGAAAAATTATATTCCTACCCTGAACTGTAAAAAAAGGAAAATTCTGACAGATTAAATGTCTAAATTGGAAAAAAGAAAAACAAAAATTTTAAGACTTGATCAGAGGTGTATGAAATGTCTTTATGATATATCCCGTGAAAGATTTTTTAAATTGACACAAAATGTAAACTAGAAAGAAAAGATTGTGAAATTTCAGGTTATGAGAATTATAAAGTCTGTATAATTGAACAAGTTAAAAGCCAAGGCATACACTGGAAGGAATATTTACAAGATATATAACAAGGGATCAGTATCATAAAAGAAAATTCCAAATGAATAAGGAAAAGTCTAATAGGTATAATAGAAAAATGGTTAAAGGATATAAACTCACAGCAAACAGAAGATCAGTAAATGGGTTTCTGCTTAGTCATATAAAGAAAATTTGACATAATTTTCATTTTCCCCATGAGCCTCCACCTCATAGGTTTGGGGCATTTGAGCGTGGGGCTGGGGAAGAGGGCTACTGTAAACTTCCCACCAAGTGAATCCCAGACAGGCTCGGTTCTAATCCTCTTTCAGATAACGTGGGTGCTGGTGGTAAGTTCCCCCTGTGTGTGGATTCCCTCTTCTCCTGCTGCTCCCCAGACGGTGGCGGGGTACGTGGTGGATGGAGGCTTTCCAGACCTGAGTATCATCTGCCTTCTTGTCTTTACCAGATTCTTAAACAGGAAGTAAGGCCAAAACCTCTCTTTTCTTGGCCTTCTCCTCAAATAATGTGAAGGATTTTGAGTCACAGAAGCGAGAAGTTTCGGTGTCTCGGGGTGATGAATGTTTTTTATTGTGTCTGCTTTTTCTTTTTCACTCTTCTACTCTTTTTTAATTCTTGCCAAGTTAGCTCTTCTAAGTTTTCTTTGCGCTGTTTTCTATTAAAACTCTGTTCAGGCCTCCAAACTTAGCTTTTACTATTTAAAGTTTGTCTAATAAATTAAGATGTAAATTTTCTGCCTGGAGAAAATTTGATTCTCGTGATATTAGACTAGTAATGGACTTAAAAAGAGCCAGCCTTGAAACCCTGGCTGAAAGGTAACTCCTTTAATCCGGGTTGCACCTGTCCTCTCCACTGAATGTGTGGTAAATGGAAACACAATAAGATTTACAGTGAATGAAAGTGCATCGAATTATTTTAAAAGTGATCCCCTATACATATGAAAAAGCTGCGGTATCTTATCAGTGATTATAAAGGTGTAAAATTTAAAAAATGAGATACCATTAGAAAACAATTTAAAGTGATATGGTCTATGGAAGACTTCTAGAGTTCTTTAAATGTTGCAATCAATCTAGAGGACAATTTGGCAGACGGTAGTGAAACTGTAACCCAAAATACAACCAGGTGTATTTCTTAGAGAAACTCTTCCCTAAGCACATGGGCTGACAAGTTCAAGTTCATCTATAATAGTAAAAACTGCAAACATTATGAAGTTAATGCATAGATAAAAGTATGGCATATTCATATGATGGAAACTCAAATCTTTAGGAGACATCAGCTCTACATAATTTGTAAGTCATGATTTAAAATATAAAGTTCAGGAAAAAAGCAAACCAAATAATATGAAGCCAGCTATGTAAATTTAATCATTTACAAAACATCATAAACATTGCTTACTTGTATCTCAACATATGTATATGTAGCATTTGCATTTTGATTGGAATGATACCAACTTCATGTTATGATAGGGCCATTCTGGAAATGGGAGAGAGGAATGGGATAAAAGAATATACATCATTGATAATAATTTCTTTGTAGTAAAAAGGACATTCAGGAAATGGTACTAAGAACAATTTCAATTCTGGGTAGTGGGCTTTTAGGCATTGGGGATGAAAAAATTCTCAAAAATAAATTAGACCTAATGTCTATGCTTGAAACTGAGTGTGTGCAGTGAGTACCTGTACCTTTTGCCACCCTAAGGGGAAGCCACGGGGAAGACAAAACTGCCTTGAAATTCAGGAATGCCCACTGGCCTGTGAGAGTACATATGAGCATGGCATTGTGTAAGCTGCTTTAGAGTGAAATGATGTCACAGCTTCCTCTCTTCCTTCTTCCTATTAACTATTGCTTTAATTTTTTATGGCAAATTTAGAAACGTTTCCAAAAGGTCCAGTGTATTACATTTGTGTGACCTTTTTTCATTTATTTATCTAATATATATTTATCTTGGTTGACCAGATCCAAGAAAAGAAGCTAAGGAAAGCAAAAAGAAATAGGAAGAAAACCCAGTAATCAGAAGCATCTTATAAGATACACTCGAATTCAGAATTACCAAAAGAAGAAAAAAACAACCTGGATTGGAGAAATACATACGGAAGTGATGAAAAATTGGGTAAAATTGAAAAAAAAAGCTGAGGTGAGTTTTAAGCAAGAGTCGAGATGAAACAAGGAGACAGGAGGAGTTGGCAGAGGCGGAAGGAGTTGGCCGATGGTGGCAGAGGTGGAAGAAAGGCAGCAGGGGCCATGATTGTTTGCCTGTGGTTCCTTATTCACAAAGGTGTCTGCCTACACCTTCTCTTCTTTTTGGTGTCTTCACCTGCTACAGATCAAGAAATTCTGCTAAAAACAAAGCAAAACAAAACAGGAAGCAAAACAAAACGAAGGAGAAAACAACCTCAAACTAAACCAAAAGGAAAAAGCAGCTATCCAGGGTCCTCGAATGTTCCATCTCACGTGCTTACAGTGGGGCGTGGCAGATCCACAGTACCCTCAACCAGGTGGCGATGAATCACGGTGTCAGTTCACTCCTGGAAGGGGTTTTTGCTGCCACAGAGGTCCAGGACAGCAGGATATTGAGTATCCGTGCGCACTAGGACGGAAGGAGCCCAGCGACTCACTTGGAGGTAAGGAGCCCAGCCTGGCTGTAGGGTCCATGTTCTCTTCCTCATAGGCCTTTTCTTGGATGGCGATCTTTGAAACAGATTCGCAGAAGAATCCCTGCTCCACGACCACGTCCTCCCCCGGGGTGCTCAGGAAAGCGCCCAGTTCTGGGCCATCAGGCGCGTCTCCCTGGCCTCCTGGGCGTTGGTCAGTGGCACTCACTAGGCCTTCAGGGATCAGGATGAGGGTGTGTCCTTGGAGAGACACTTGCAGCACTAGGACAACGTGGTCCAGGGGTACCTGCAGGACGCAGCCCGCGGCCAGGACCCCCACGAAGATCCCCGCGGAGTCTTGCAGGCTGGGCGCCGCCTGGGGCTCGGCGGGGTCGTCCAGTCGGCAGCGCTTGGCAAGGTTCTCCCGGTCCCCTCCAGGGCGCAGGGCAGGCGCTGGGGCTGCGTGGGCGCATGCCCATCACCACGACCGCGCTTCAGGCCACGCTCCCGGGTCCTGGCAGGATGAGTGCGAGGCGGGGGCGCCGCAGTCCTGCGCACTCCAGGGGCAGATTCGGATGACAGATGAGGCTGACCAGGAGGGTGGGCCGCAGTCCTGGTTCTGGGGGAGCCACGCCCATCGCTGGCTATCAGCCTATCGGCTGGGAATATCTGCCTTCGCTTCTGCAGACGCGGATGCGCACGGGCTAGTTGGTAACGTGGGTTGTGGAGTAACCAGCGCGGGTCTCAGTGTACGCGCTGCCTCCAGACCTTGCTGCGCTCAGGGCGTGGCCTAGCGGGACTGGCTCCGCGTGGGGCAGGAGCAGGGAAGGGTTTTAGAAAGGGAATGTCGCTTGGGCTGCTCATGTTGTTGGTTAGAAACAAACCAACCGACTAACAACCCAAACGCAATCTCATAAACTACTTGCTTACTTTTAGAAGTAGCCTATGTCTAATATCTCTTCTAAGATTTCCCAGAAGACTATGAAAAAGAGCTTTATCTCATCACTCATCATTCCTTTTACAAGCCGACCTAGAAATTTCTTTCATTTATAAGAGAAATTAGAAATACCAAAATTTTCTTTGATAAAAGAGCTTTTTTAAAAAATAAAGAGAAAGAGTAGACTTTTGCTGGAAGTCAGGCACAGTAGAAAAAAAATTGTAAGACTTTTTTTTGTATTCAAACTTGATTATATTGAGAGTAAAAATTAGTTTATCCTCACAAATAGTTAAGGAAAGAATTTTTTTACAAAATTAAATGTCTTGATTTGTGTTGGACATGGGAATCAAATACATATGCTTAGCTGGGCGTGGTGGCACATGCCTGTAATCCCCGCGGATTATCCGGAGGCTGAGTCAGGAGGACAGCGAGTTCAGAGCCAACCTCAGCAAGTAGAAAGGCCCTAAGCAACTCGGTGAGACCCTGTGTCTAAATAAAATATTAAAAAGGGCTGGGGATGTGACTCAGTGATGAAGCACCCCTGGGTTCAATCCCTAGTACAAAAAAAAAAAAAAAAAAAAAATCCCCCCCTCAAAAAAAAAAAAAAAAAAAACCCTACATGTTTAATTTTATAAGAGACAATTTTTGATTTTTTAATGTATATGATTAGGGCAGCTAGATGTGAAATTTCTGGGTATTGTGTGGCACCTAAACAATAATAGAAAGTGCAAACTTCCCAAATGGCTGTCCCAATGCACACTTGTGTGAGTACAGGGCGTTTTCTCTTTGAACCTCATCCTTCCCTGCACTTAATGAGGTTGGATTTTAAAGCATTTATCAGTCTGTTGATGTGAAGTGGTATCCCGTGTGTTTTCTATTTCTTTGATTACTCCTGCCATTGATCATGTTTCACCTATATATTGGACATCGATGTAACATCCTCTGTGTAATAGCTGTATCTTTTGCCCATATTTTTGTCACTGATTTTTTGAACTTCTTTATTACATATGTTGAAATGATCTTTACCCATTTTGTGATTTGTTCTTATTCACAATTTTTATATTAAACAAATGCTTAATTTAAAATGGTTTCAAATCCATCAGTTCTGTATGTTTTGTGATTTTTGTGTATTGTTTCAGAAATACTCTCTATTCCCAGATCATTCTATATCTTTCCCAATATTTACAGTTTCACCTTTCAAAATTTAAATTCTTTATCCAGATGTAACAGGCTCTTTTGTAATCATGAGATAGTGATCCAGTTTCATTTTTCCCCATATGCAAAACCAATTGTCCTGGTATTTTTATTCGAGAATTCATCTTTCCCCACTGAACTGCACAATTGCATGTTATATATATATTTTTTCATTTATGTGTGGAGTTTTTTGATCTTTCTATTATGTGCATTGTTTTTATTGTTTAGCCAGAGATAATTTCATACAGTTGACATTTTAAATATATTACACTTTTTTGTTTTGATACTGGGGATTGACCTCAGAGACTCTACCATTGAGCTACATACATCCCCAGCCTTTTAAATTAAAATTCTTTAAAAATTTTTGAGACAGGGTCTTTTAAGATCATGTAACAATTTTTATTCTTTTTAAAAATTTTTAAAAAAGTTTTTAAATTTTAATTTATTTTTATTGTGAACAAATGGGATACATGTTGTTTCTGTTTATACATGGAGTAACAGCATACCATTTGCGTAATCATTCATTTACATAGGGTAATGATGTTTGATTTATTCTGTTGTTTTTTTCCTTCCCCCCACCCCTCCCACCCCTCTTTTCCCTCTATACAGTCCTTCCTTCCTCCATTCTTGCCCCTTCCCAACCACTAGATATGTCATCATCTGCTTATCAGTAAGATCATTCGTCCTTTAGGTTTTTTGAGATTGGCTTATCTCACTTAGCATGATAGTCTCCAACATTTGCCTGCAAATGCCATAATTTTATTATTCTTTATAGCTGAGTAATATTCCATTGTATATATACACCGCAGTTTCTTTATCCATTCATCAATTGAAGGGTATCTAGGTTGGTTCCACAATCTGGCTATTGTGAATTGAGCAGCTATGAACATTGTTGTGGCTGTATCTCTGTAGTATGCTGATTTTAAGCCCTTTGGGTATAGGCCCAGGAGTGGGATAGCTGGGTCAAATGGTGGGTCCATTCCAAGTTTTCTAAGGAATCTCCACACTGCTTTCCAGAGTGGCTGCACTAATTTGCATCCCCACCAGCAATGTATGAGTGTACCTTTTCCCCCACATCCTCTCCCACACCTATTGTTGCTTGTATTCTTGATAATCACCATTCTAATTGGGGTGAGATGGAATCTTAGTGTAGTTTTGATTTGCATTTCTCTTATTACTAAAGATGTTGAACATTTTTTCATGTTTGTTGATTGCTTGTAGATCTTCTGTGAAGTGTCTGTTCATTTCCTTAGCCCATTTGTTGATTGGATTATTTGTATTCCTTGTGTAGAGTTTTTTGAGTTCTTTATATATTCTGGAAATAGTGCTCTATCTGAAGTATGAGTGGCAAAGATTTTCTCCCACTCTGTAGGCTCTCTCTTCACATTGCTGATAGTTTCCTTTGCTGAGAGAAAGCTATTTAGTTTGAATCTATCCCAGTTATTTATTCTTGCTTTTATTTCTTGTGCTATGGGAGTCCTGTTAAGGAAGTCTGATCCTAAACCAACAAAACAATTTTTATTCTTAATTACAATTAATAATTGTATACATTAATGGGGTTAAATGTGGTTTTTTGATAGATGTATGTGGAATAATTAAATCAAGCTAATTAACATACTCATCACCTCACACACTTATCATTTTTGTGGAGTGAATATTTAGGAGCTCTTTTAGTAATTTTGAAATACACAATACATAATAATTAATAGCCAACATGCTGTGTAGTATATCTCAAAACTTATTTCTCCTGTGAAGTTGAAACTTTGTATCCCTTGACCAACATCATTCACTGTCCCCCAACCACTAACTACCCTGACACTCTCTGTTTCTATAATTTTGATGGAGAGTCCACATATTAAATTAATAATTGTTTTATGCATTTTTGTTTTTTAATTTTTCATTTGTTATTTTTAGATATACATGACCGTAGAGTGTATTTTGACATATTATACATACATGGAATATAATTTTCCATTCTTGTTTTATGCACATTTTGAAAAGATGCTTTCATTAAGTGAAAAATTTGAGGTGAGAATCCCAGGTGTTTTGTATCCGTGCTTTGCAGCTGTTACTTTACTGTCTTCTGTCTTCCATTTTTTGCTGTTGAGAAATCAGTTGCCCAACTGTTTGCCTTTTTTTAAAAAAATACATTTTTCTTTGTTGTTGGTGAACCTTTATTTTATTTACTTATTTATATGTGGGGCTGGGAATGGAACCCAGTGCCTCAACACATGCTAGGCAAGCGCTCCACCACTGAGCCACAACCCCAGCCCCTATTTGCCTTTTCATTGTAGTTATCTTCTCTTTCTGTAAATCAACCTCTCCCCCTTTTCTTTTCGTGCTGCTGAGGCTTGAACCTAGGGCCTCACGTACTCTCTATATGATCCTTTCCTTTAGGATCTGGTGTTTTGTAGGCTTGCAGTGATCTGTCTAAATGTGTCCTTATTTATGATCTTGAACGTCGTCATGCTTCTTGAATGAGGATGCTGAACTATACCCAGAACTTTCTTGAGTACTGCAAGCCTCCCACCTCTGTTGCTGTAGGATCATGAAGACAGTCTCTTCATGTCTTTTGTCCTTGTTCAGGGTGCGAGTCTCTTCCCATCTCAGATGCCAGATTTAAATCTTCAAATACTCAGTACATGACATCTTCCCTTCTCCAGCTCCTACACTTTTTCACTTGGTATTCTGGAACTCTTAGTCAGTAATTCAAAATTGCAAACTCTTCAGCTTCCCTAGTATCCCTTTGTCTTTCTACAATTGAACTTGCTTGCTCTGAGTACCCTGCTTTCCCTGGGAGCTTCTGCACTGGAGAGTTTCTTCCACAGCCCTAGTATTTCCAGGGGTTCTTCTTGTTCCTAATTGCTGTATTATTGTTCCTCTTTGTTCTTATTGCTCCTCATCACCACTTTCCAATCAATCCTTTCTGAATTTCATATCGTCAGATTATCACAGCCCACTACTTTTTTTTTTTTTTTTTTTTTTTTTTTTTTTTTTTTTTAGGGGGTACTGGGGATTGAACCCAGGGGCACTCCACTGCAGAGCCACATCCCCAGCCCTTTTTTGTATTTTACTTAGAGATATGTCTGAGTTGCTCAGGTCCTAGCTAAATTGCTGAGGCTGGTTTTGAACTTGCAATCCTCCTGCCTCAGCCTCCCAAGCCTCTGGGCTTGCAGGCATGTGCCACCATGTCAGGCCCGTCCACTACTCTCTTAGTGCGGTCCTCCACTCTCTCTCCAGTGTTGGGGCTCTTGCCTCTCATTTCTTGAATGCTTTTTTTACTCTTGTCATTCTGCCACTCTATCCCACATTGATTCTGTCATAATTCCTGGTGATTTAAAAATATGCTTGAACGATTCTTCCCAAACGCTGATTTATCTCCATCTTTGATCACTCTCAAGCAATCCAGACTCCTGTATCTCATTTCCTAGTCAATATCTTTGCTTAGCTATGTAATGAGCACCTCAAATGATACATATACAAAATTGAATTAATTTAAAAGTCATTTTCTCCTCTCAGATCTTTACAGTCTCAGAAAACAATATTTCTATCTTTTTTGGTGTCTGTGTGTGTGTGTGTGTGTGTGTGTGTCTGTGTTCAAGTTATCCTCTGTGTTATCTTTGACCCTCCCTCACCTTTCACTTCAAGAAATCTTGTTTTTTCCAATTTTCAAATTATGTTTGAGAAAATGCCACTTCATATTATTCTTCCTACCACTGCTTTCATCTGGGGCAGAATTATTGCAGTCCACAAAGACTGTGATTTTTTTAACCGATTTGTTCTTGGCTGTATTCCCAGGGTTTGGAAAAGTCTCTGATAACAGAAGGCACTCAATACATGTTGAATGAATGAATGAATTTTCCTATCGTCGCATCTGGAGACTCCTCATTCCTGATCCCTGTAATAATGCTGCTTCCCCATTCTCCTGCTGCCCATCCGCTTCATCTCCCAACAGAGATATGACAGAGTGGCAACCTCTGTCTAAAGTCTCTGAGCTTCCCTTGCACATTTTACCTATTTTCCCCCTTCCCCTTAGCATTATGGATGGTTTCCGCATGATATTTGCATTTTCAATTCTCTCTCTTGTTTAACCCACTCATTGTATTCCCCACTTCCATGTTTACATATTTAATTCCTGTAAGTTTCCTTTAGTTCCCTTTTAAAGCTGCCATATCTCTCAATCAAATTACACTTATTTAATAATATTTTATAACTGACAACCTATCACTACCATTCAAGGGACTGATTCTCCCTTGTCCTGTTTTAGGTCTAATTTATTCTCTTATTTAGGTCAATTTATTGTTGTGGTGTATTTCCTTAAGTATTCTTTGATTTCGGATTTAGAGATCAGAATCACTGGAATGTTATCTCCAATAAGAATCTTAGGCATGGAAATGAGGTATGTGCTCCTAAGAGATGCTCCGTTTTGCTTTTGCTGGGTCTACCCTCTACCAGGGAATACCTTCAGCTAAGCTCTCAGTTCCCTTCCACAAAGCAGATAGTTTTTATTCTACCTGGAACCAAGCCTGAGACACATATATTCTATACCCATCTCCTTTTGCATTTATCTTTTCTTTTTCTTTTGATGGGAACGTTACTGGTTTTGAAAGCCTGGGATTTTCTTTTCAGGGTTGTGTAAGCGCTGAATTTTACTCTGTCTCCCATAAATAGGCCATCACAACCAAAGCCTTAGGTCGTCACAGATGAATGGCAATCATTAAGAATACAAAAAATAAATGCTGGCAAGGATGTGGGGGAAATGATACACTCATACATTGTTGGTGGGACTACACATTAGTACAACCACTTAGAAAGCAGTATGGAGATTGCTCAAAACAACAGGAAGGGAATCATCATATGACCCAACTATCCTACCCAGCTTACTGTGACACATCAGTGTTCATAGCAGTGCAACTGACAATAGCCAAGTTATGGAACCAGCTCAGGTGCCCATCAGCAGATGAGTGGATAAAGAAAATATGTTTTTTTTTTTTTTTTGTGTGTGTGTGTATTCAGAATGAAATTATGTCATTTGCTGGTAAATGGATGGAACTGGAGAACATCATGTGAGTGAAATAAGCCAGACTCAGAAAGTCAAAGGTCAAAGGTTTTCTCTCATATGCAGAAACTAGAGCAAAATAAAGGGGAAAAGGAATGATCACATTTTAGCATTTTAAAAATGTTTATGTGCCTTTGGTGTCCTACAGTCTTACTGCAATGTGTCTAGAGGTAGCTCTCTTTCCCTTTGGCTATATGGAATTTACTTAATTATCACTATTGCAAATTATCCCTTCCCTGAAATCCCACAGAATCTTAGGCTCTGCAATTTCAGTGTATCTCACTCACATCCCCAGGTTGAAAATCCAATCACATACATAATGCTACTATTCAATCTATCTTTTGCTTATGCTTCTGTAGGAAATTTTTATTTCAATGATTTTCACGATTTTAACCTCCTTATTTTAAAACTCCCCCCACTGGGTATCAGAAAATCCTAGGTATGTTCATGGTTTTGAAATTTTAAAACTTTTACAGCTCAATTAATTCAATTTCCTTTTTTTATTTTTGGTACTAGGGATTGAACCCAGGGATGCTTAACACTGAGCCACATCTACAGCCCCTTTTTATATTGTATTTAGACACAGGATCTCGCTGAGTTGCTTAGGGCCTTGCTAAGTTGTGGAGGCTGGCTTTGAACTCATGATCCTCTGCCTCAGAGTCACTGGGATTACAGGCATGCACCACCATTCCTGGCTAATTCAGTTTCCTTGCAAGTAAAATCTCCTATTGTTTTTAATCACATTTGATTGCCTCATAAACTTAGTAGACATCATTGGTGGTCATCGAGTGGGAATTCATCTTCTGCATCCTATATTTATAATTCTTACAGTTTCCACTTCCTAGTCCATCAAGGACAGGTCTAAGAAATCCTTAAAAAAAAAAAAAAAAACACTCTTGAAAGGCTTAAGGAAAATTAGTGTTTTTAAAGGGATAGCACATATAAAATGTAAGAGACCCTTCAAAGCCAAAAATGGTGATGAATCATAAATCCAAAGGGGAGAGTAGATGTTGAAGCAAGAATTTTCCTTAAGACTCTATGGTAGTGGGTATAGTGGCGCACACCTGTCATCCCATCAGCTGGGGAAGCTGAGGCAGGAGGATCTTGAGATCAAAGCCAGCCTCAGCAACAGTGAGTCACTAAGCAACTCAGTGAGAACCTGCCTCTAAATAAAATACAAAATAGAGCTGGGGATGTGACTCAGTGGCTAAGTGCCCCTGAGTTCAATCCCAGGTACCAAAAAGAAAAAAAAAAAAAAAAAAGAAAAGAAAAAGAAAAAGAAAGCCAAAAAACCAGCAATGTAGTTTTGATGTGCATTTCCCTGATTGCTGGAATCATTTATATGGAAACATTTTTTTCATATATTTGTTGGTCACTTGTATTTCTTCCTTTGAGAAAGGTAGTTAGTTCTTTTGCCCATTTATTGATTGGGTTATTTTGTGGGTTTTGTGATTGAAGTTTTTTGAGTTCTTAATATATTCTAAATATTAATTCCGTGTCAGAGGAGTAGCTGGCAAAGATTTTCTCTCATTCTGTAAGCTCTGTCTTCATACTCTTAATTTTTTGAGTGGGGAACATCAGTGGAATGGAGGAAGGGAATTGAGGGGGAGCAACGAGGGATAGGAAAAGGGAGGAACTGTGGAATGAAATTGATCAAATTATGCTATCTACAGATATGAATGTGTCACAGTGCATTTTATCATTATGTATTACCTATAAAGAACTGATTAAAAACACGGTAAATAAATAGAAGGAAGACCAGTAGAGTAGAGGAAGAGGGAAAGAGAAAGTGGAAGTACTTGGTATTAAAATCAAAATTAAAATTATATTCCATACATGTATGAATGTCAAAATCAACCCCACTATTATGTATAACTACAATTTAAAAGTGAAGGAACTTAAAAATTAAATAAGAAAATTTAAAAATATACTAAAATGAGTGGAAAAATCATATACAAAAGGAATAATAACTTGATTGGCAGGCTTTTTATCTCGCAATAACAAAATAGGCAATACAATAGGGTGAATATTATTCAAACAGTTAAGTATCATTTTCTATTTCACAATGAAAATGTAATAAAGGCATTTTCAGGCATACAATACTAAGAGTTTATCATGCAAAACCAGGTTCAGACTTATAGAACCAAGGTAGTTTACCACACATAGGACATAGTGGAAATAACTATTAAAGGATATTCTTTAGCAAGAAGAAAATTGAAGCTAGACTGAATGAGTAGACTGTTAAGAATAAAAATGTAGGAAAGAACTGGTAATGTGGGGCTGGGGTTGTAGCTCAGTGGTAGAGTCCTTGCCTACCACATGTGAGGCACTGGGTTCTATCCTCAGCATGATATAAAAAAAAATGAATAAATAAAATAAAGGTATTGTGTCCATCTACAACTAAAAAAAAATAAAAAATAAAAGAATTGGTAAGATGAGGTGGTAAATCTGAATAGTTACTTATGTTTTGAAATGATCTTTCAAAGAAGACTTCAGTTTTGTAATATTTTATTTACTTTATAAAAATGAAGCAAACATGGTAATAAATTAACATTTCAAATGTTACAAGTTTGGTTTACATAAGAAAAAAAATCAGAGTGCAATTTAAATGGTAGAAAACAATGTGCAATAGCAGTAAAGCAAACATTTCCGTCTACTGGGTGAAGTCATCAGATGAACAGTCAAAAAATAAATACATATCCCAATGCATGTTGACATCATCTGATAATATTCAACATAAATCTCATTTACATTGAGAGGTAGATCGGAAGAGAATTTCTTCAACAGATTAAGAGATTGCTAGGAACAAACACCATACAATCAGGTATAGCAACCTCATACTATTTGGCAGTTCACTGCGATAGCAGCCGGAAACACCAAGAACAGGACACGTTATGGCTGAAAGTCTTCATAAATTCATGGGAAAACACAGAAGGAAACTCACAGCCTAAGAAATCCAGTGATTTCTTGGTTTGCGGGGGAAAAATGGGAGTGGTGGTATGGGGTTAAGTAAACAGTGCTTTCTGAGAGGAAACAGTTGATACAAAACGCAGGGGAATGGGTGTGGGGAGTCTGGAGAATGATCCTGTGAAGAAGCCCCCCAAATCTGAAAATACATTTTTTGGTATCCGTGGACAGATTTTCCATTTCAAAGATGAGATGTGGAATCTGCCTTCTCTTCCTGTCTTTATTTCCTTACAATCAGGCACAGAAAAAACGATTGTCAGCACACACCTACTGCCTGTTGGATATTCAGTGTGAGGGATCTGGGGATTCCATAGGGCCGCCAGGAAAGTGGCCAGGAGTTGGGGCCGGTGGCGGGGTGGAGAGAAGTTCATTTATTCCTGGAACAGACGTCTGCAGGCTTTGCTCCGAGGGCCTGGAGAGCGCTCTGGAGGCGCCTGGGGACTTGAACTCGGACTTGGAGAGGGAGGTAGAGGTTGGAGCGGCGAGCTGGGGAAGGGCCTCAGAAGGTGGAAATCCAGGTCGAAGACAGGATCAGAAGAGCGTCTCACTGGACTGGGGGTGGGCGCCAGAGGGCAGAGATTTGGGATGGGCCCCTGCAGGCCGGGGCTGGACACTCCGCCAGTGCAGAGCAGGAGCCCCGCCCCTGGGCCGGCTGCAGGGCCCATCCAGGCCTCCAGGAACTCACGATCGGCGTCTTCCTCATAGGCCTCTTCTTGGATGGCGATCTCTGGGATAAATTCGCAGAAGAATCCCTGCTCGACGACCACGTCCTCTCCGGGGTTGCTCAAGAAAGCGCCCAGTTCTGGGCCATCAGGCGCGTCTCCCTGGCCTCCTGGGCGTTGGTCAGTGGCTCCCACGAGGCCCTCGGGGATCAGGATGAGGGTGTGTCCTTGGAGAGACACTTGCAGGACCGAGGTTGGCGCGGGCTCCAGCACCAGATCGACGTCGTCCAGGGGAACCTGCAGGGCGCAGCCCGCGGCCAGGACCACCACGGAGGTGAGCGCGGTGGCGTCGGCGGCGGCGCCCGCCGCGTCTTGCAGGCTGGGCGCCGCCTGGGGCTCGGCGGCGTCGGCGGGGTCGTCCAGTCGGCGGCGCTTGGCGGGGCCGGGTCCTCCGGGCTGCGGTCCCCACCAGGGCGCAGGGCAGGCGCTGGGGCTGCGTGGCCGCATGCCCATCATGTCGACGGCGCTGTGGTCGGCGCTGCGGGGTCCGGGCAGGGTGAGTGCTGGGCGCGGGCGGCGCGGTGCTGCGCGCGGTGACGGACAGGTCCAGGCGGTAGGCGAGGTGGGCTGAGCGGGTGGACGGGCCGCAGTCCTGGCTTCTGGAGACCCGCGCCTGCTGCTGGGCTCGACCTCGCACCTTGGAACCTTGGGCCTTTCTGCAGACCCGGATGCGCCCTGGACGGCCAATTATATTGCAAGGGGCGCAGCGGAACCCCGGTGTCAGTGTCACGCTAAGCTCCGCCCCTACGGAGCTCCGCCCTAGGTGGGAGTGTCTGCTGACCAATAGCCGCGGCTGTGGTTGGTGGGTCTCTATGGGGAACTACCTCTGTGGACCTATAGGGGGCAGAATCAGTAGTGTTTCTTGGGTTGGGGATGAAGACAGGGATAGAATTTCAAGATGGCTAACGTTTGAATTCACGTTTTCCGGGGTTCTAGAGAAAGCATAGCTCCACAAGATTCCCTCCACCCAATAATGACCAAATGCTACTTAAAATCCCCCCATTTTTTTCTTTCCAATGCTGGGGAATTGAACTCATGGCCTTGCACATGCTAGGCAAGTGTTCTACTGCTGAACTACATTCCCATCCTGAAATTCTTTTTAATATTTGGCAAATTATTTTATCTTTAGAATAAACGAAAAATGCAGTTTTTTTTTTCTCTCAGGAAAAGTGCTTTTGAAATTCCAAAATGGAAGAATTTTTGGCAGTTTCTTCCTAAAGGTTAAGGCCTGTGATAAAATTGTTAATTGCATTATTAAAATTAAAGCAATACAGTTTTTTTTTAATTGAGCATTTATATGTCCACCATTTTACTGTTCTAAAAATGATCTTTCTGGGTGTGGCGGCGCATGTCTGTAATGCCTGCGACTTGGATGGTTGAGGCCGGAGAATCCCAAGTTCAAAGCCAGCCTTAGCAATTCAGTGAGTCCTAAGCAATTTAGCAAGACTCTGTCTCAAAAAATATAAAGGGGTAGGGGTGTGGCTCAGTGGTTAAACGCCCCTGTGTTCAAGCCCTGGTACCCCCCATCCCCGCTCCACCGAAAATGATCTTCTTTTCTTCACAACAGCTGAGGCTTTGAGTGGTAAAGCAAAAATATCCAAAATTAAACACCTTATTTGTGTTGGTGGTGGAAATCAAATGCAAACGTGGCTTTAAATCAATTATACTTAATTTATGTATTTATCTACACACCTAACAGTCGCTGATTTGGTATTGTGTGTGCCTTTCAAATTAACATGAGTACCTACCCTGGGTTTTTTTTTTTTTTTTCCTAATTGTTTTTTTTTCCTGGTTTACATTCCTGGGAACCCAATATGTTTCAATTTCAGTTCATCCTTGCAAACATCTCTCTCATATACCTGCCTGCCTGCCTTCCTTTCTTCCCTTCAGAGTGCATATCAATCATACAAAATGGCGGCTTTCATTGTGGCTTATTTGTTCATGCACAAAACCATAATTTGATCAGTTTCACTTCCTGATACCTCCCCTACTCCCCCGATCCCTTTCCTCTACTCTACTGGTCTCCTTTCTAATTTCATGGAGTCCTTTGTTTTCCTCCTAGCTTCCACACATGAGAGAAAACACATGGCACTGTTCTCTGATTTTGACCTATTCACTCCAAAAATTATCCATCCATTTTTCTGCAAATGACACAATTTGTTCTTCCTTATGTCTAAATAAAACTGCATTTTGTGTGTGTGTAACATTTTCTTTATCTATTCATCTTTTGACACCTAGGTTGATTCCATAACCTGGGTACTGTGAATGGTGCTACAGTAAACATAGTAAGTATGGATCTGTAAAATGTGCTGTCTTTATTTATTTATTTATTTATTTTTTTGGATAAATACCAAGGAGTGGTATAGCTGCATCATATGGCAGATTTATTTTTAGCCTTTTGAGGAACCCCCGTACTGATTTCCATAGTGACTGCACTAATTTATATTCCCACCCACAGTGTCTAAGAGTTTCTTAGCCCTCGGCCTATCTTCCCTAGCCTTTATTATTTGTTTTGTTGATGGCTGCCCTTCTAACTGAAGTGAGATGGAATCTCAGTATAGTTTTTTAACTTATATATTTTAGTTGTAAAATGGACACAATGCCTTTATTTTATTTATTTATTTTTATGTGTTGCAGGGGATGGAACCTTGCGCCTCTCATGAACTAGGCAAGTGCTCCACCACTGAACTAGAGCCCCGGCCCCTTGGTATAGTTTTGATATGCATTTCCCTGGTGGCTAAAAGCGTTGAGCATTTTTTCTTATCATTGTTGACCATTTGTACTTCTTTTGGAAAAGTGTCTGCACAATTCATTTGCCCATTTATCAACTGGATTACTTGTGTTGCAAACATTTCTTATTGCTGGATTCTTAAATCTTTTCCAACCTGGTATAGTAGAGTGCTCTCCTGTGTTTTCATTTTGTATTTCTGATTACCAAAGAGGCAAAACAGTTTTTTTTCATATGATTATTGGCAGTTCTTATTTATATCTTTTTTAAAATGTTCCTCTCTTCTATTTTCTTTTTTTACTTTTAAAAAACTGGGTCTCAGAGTTCTACATACTTTACTTATTGGATGTCTAATCAAGTGTCTACCGCTCGCCTATAGTCTTTGATGACTTTATTTCCTGATTCCCTATTTCTCACCAGTTCTACGTCTGGTATACTTTGTGGTTATTTTAATATTCTCATTGACTTTTCCCCAAAGGGTGACTCTTAGTTCTCTTTCCTTCCGTTTGGTCCTCCCTCCTATGAGGCTCTTACACTTGACCTTGCATTACCTGAGTTGTAACCCTTCTATAATCACAATTTCAAACGTTTTATTTTCAGAGTGTCACTTCCTAATCTACTTCAGTCTTTTAAATATCCAAACTCTATCAGTCTCAGCCCTCCTGGAAAAACCCATTTCTCCTATCATATTTTCACTGAAACGGACGCATCATGTCTTCACTTCCCTCCTTTTCTGGAATTCATGGGCAACATTGTAGTCATTGCCATGTTTATATCTCATATTCCTTTCCTTTGTTCTGCTGAGCTAGTTTAATCTATCTGCCTAGGCCGTGTCTGCACTTATGCAGTTGAATGTGTCTGGAATAAAAACACTCTACTCCATTGAATAGTGTTTATTTAAATATGATCGCCAACCTTAGGCAGATTCCTAATGCCGGCTGGTGATTTAACTGGATTGCTCCAGTCACCTGACTTTCCTAGGTGAATGTTGCCTACTTTCTCTTCTTTTCTCCAGCCTCCTCTACTTCATCTCTTATGTTCACTCATAGATGTCACCTTTCTACCTTTTCACGGAGACAATAGAAGCAATCAGGAGATTTCCCCAAATTCCCATAATCACATTTACCTACCAAGTGGCATGGAGAGTATATATTCTGCCTTCTCTGCTTTCCCATGACAAATTGTCTATGTTTCTAGCAAAGGCCATTCCCTCCACCTGTGCAAATGATCTCATTCCATCTTGCCTCCTCGGGAACATCTCTCCAGCAATTCTTCTATCTCTGTCCTTCATTATCAAATTTTAACTTCCATCATAAAATGTTAGCTAATGAATCAATATCTTCAATGTGGAATTGAGAGGTAACCTTTTCCGTCTTAAAACAAACTCCTGGGCTGGGGATATAGCTCAGTTGGTAGAGTGCTTGCCTTGCGTGCACAGGGCCCTGGGTTCAATCCCCAGCATCACAAAAAAACAAACAACTCTCTTAACTTAAATTCCCCCAGTTTCTGTATCAGTCTTTCTCCTTGATATATCAAAACTCTTAGTCAACTGTGCTTGCGTTCCCTAACTTCCCTCAGTCCTAGGCTTTCTTGACCCCACTCTAATCCCATGTTTGTTCATGCCAGTCATCTGTAAGAATTCTTATCAAGGTCACCATGACTATAACATTATTAAATTTGATCCTTAATTTTCATTTCTATTTTGAGTTATGAGCAATAGTCGACACGTTCAGTCAGTCCCTACTTTGAACATCCCTCCCTTGCCATCCAAGATCTTGTGGCTGCCTTCTTATATCCTTGGCTATCTCCTCCTCCTCTGAAGGTTGGAATATCCAAGGACCCAGTTCTTCGTCTTCTTTTTTCCTATCTGTCTTTACTCTTTTACTTTAAGTGCATCAGTGTGTTGGTGACTCTGAAATACATGTCTCCCTCCTGTACCTTTCCCGGAAACATCTAGCTGCATTGTCAACATTTCCTCCTAGATATTTATTAAGTTGAATCATGCAGTTTTCATTTTTGTAGGTCACAGTGATTGCATATCGCTCATTTTTTAGAAATTTAACCTATTGATGGGCAGTTCAAATTTCAGTTTCATACCTAAACTCTTCATTTTCCCCCCAAACTGATTCTCTCAAACTGTTTCCATCATAGTGACTGCCAACCTCATCCTTCCTTCTTTCAAACTCAAACCTTGAATTATCCTTGAGTGTCTTCCTTTCATATTCCATACACATTCCATCAGGATGCCCTAAATCATACTTCTTCTTTTGTAATATATTGTTTATTTATTCTAGTTAGTTATACATGACAGAATGCATTTTGACATATCACACATAAATGGAATGTAACGTCTCATTTGTGTGGTTGTACATAATGTAGTTACACAGGTTGTGTAATCATAAATACACATAGGGTAATAATGTCCAATTCATTCCACTATCACTCCTACTGCCATGTCTTCTCCCCTCCTTTCACTCCCCTCTGTCTAGTAAAAAATACTTTTATTCTTCCCTACCCCTTATTGTGAATTAGCATTCACATATTAGAGAAAACATTCGGCCTTTGGTTCTCTGGGATTGGCTTATTTTGGTTAGCATAATATTCTCCAATTCCATCCATTTACTGGCAAATGCCATAATTTCATTCTTCTTTAAGGCTGAGTAATATTCCATTGTGTATATATACCAGAGTTTCTTTATCCATTCATCTGTTGAAGGGCATCTAGGTTGGTTCCACAATCTAGCTATTGAGAATTGAGCTGCTATAAACATTGATGTGGCTGCATCACCATAGTATGCTGATTTTAAGTCGTTTGGGTATAGGCCCAGGAGTGGGACAAATGGGTCAAATGGTGGTTCCATTCCAAGTTTTCTGAGGAATCTCCATACTGCTTTCCAAAGTGGTTGCACCAATCTTCAGTCCCACCACAATGTATGAGTGAACCTTTCCCCCCACATCCTCACCAACAGTTATTGTTGCTTGATCCTACTGCTTTTTACCATCCCTCCTGCCACACCCTGCTATCACTTTGGTCCTTGAGTGAATTACTACAGAAGTCCTGTAAGTGGTCTTACATCTTTCTCTTGTCTGTTTTCAGGCTAGTCTTCACATAATAGATAGAGAGGTCCTGTTAAACGACAAATAGGTCATGCCACTCTGCTCCAAAACCATGAGGGGAAGAGCTAATGTGTTTCTCTGGGCCTACAGGGTTCAGTGTGGACCCTCATTCTCTGTCAAAGCATACCATCTATCCCTCTCCCTCTTTTTCCTTTTGTTAAAGCTCCGTGGCCTTTATGATTTTCCTAAAAAACTGACAGGTGTTCTCACAGATTTTGCAACTGCTCTTCCACCTAGAACACGCCTCACCGGTGTATCTGAATGTTTCCTCATTTCTTTCAGATTGTCCTACAAACAGCTCTCTAGTGCTTTCCTTGAGCACACGATCTACAAAAGTAATCCCTGACCCCCCTTCATTCTTTCTCTGCCTTAATTTAATCTTTAGTACTTACTAATACAGAAAGACCCCAATTTATGGTGGTTCAGTTTACAATTTTTGACTTTATTATGGTGTGAAATCAATACACATTCAGGAGAAATTATACTTTGTGTTTTGAATTTTGATCTCTTCTTGGGCTAGTGGTGTATGGTGTGATATTCTTTCATGATCCTGGGAAGTGGCAAAGAACTGCAGCCCCAGGAAGCCATATGATGCAAGGGTCCCCAGTCAACACTCCATGTTGTACAGTGTTTCTGGTGTTTTTTGGATACTGTATATTGTGTTTTCCCATCCCATCATTTCTACGAACTGCCCCTCTATGTGCATATGTGAGATATTCCACACTTCAGTATAAAATGTGCATTGTGGGAGATGATTTTGCCCAACTATAGCTAATGTAAGCATTATGAGTGTGTTTAAGGTAGTCTGGGCTACACACTTTTTGATCAATGGGTTAGGTAAATAAAACGCATTTTTTACTTTGATATTTTCAACTAAGTGGGTTTTTATTATGAGGACAAAACTTTGCTGTAAATTGAGGAGCATTTGTTGTTTAATATGCTGTGTGTTTTATTTATCTTGTTTACTGTCTGTATTCTCTTTACTAGAGTATAAGCTCATGCTGCTAATGTTTTAAATCATTTTTGCTATACCCCTAGTTTTGGGACATTCTTAGCTGTACAGTGGATACCAGAATATATGTTGACTGATAAGTAATTTTTTTTCTTCCATCAACTATGAAAAGTTCTTACTCATTATGAATCTCTTCAAAGATTGCTCTCCACCATATTTTCACTGTTTTGTCCTTTTGGAACTCCAATTAGCTGTATGTTAGACTTCTTTTTTCTGTTTCTTTTTCTTATTATCTATTTTGTATTTTTTGTCTGTGTTCTTCTCTGATAAATCAGTTTCCAGATCTCTAATTCTCTCTTCATCTGTTTCTAATCTGTGTTTAAGTGCATAAATTATATTTTAAACAAAATATTTATATAGCACATCTCTGATAGTTTAACCAATTTTAAAAATAGCATTATATTACTTTTGATAGTTTCTTGCTCCTAAGCCTCATTTCCTCTTTTTTTATTCTATTAATATTTATATATACTTTTATGATTTTCTGTGTCTGATAAATATCTTCACTGTGGGAGGGACTGGTTTTGCTGTTTCTTATTTTGGGTCTCTCTCATATTTATGTTGGGCTATTTTATAAGTCTCTGCTTTGGTTTAAAGGAGCCTGTTCACTGGAACCTTATATCTGAGAGAACTCTGAGGGTTAGAGATCAGAATGTTCTCTGGGAGAGGACTTGAGCCCTCACTCAGGAAGGGCTGCTTTTGAAAATTCCTTGAAGCATTATCAAGGAGCAAAACCTTTGAACTAGCTTCTTTCTCTCTCATTTTTTTCCTACTTCCCTTCCTCTTCCCCTTCTTCCTCTCTCTTTCCCTCCCATCTATTGTCTTCCTTTACTTCTCTTTTCTTTCCCTTTGCTTTCCTTCCGTTTCTCCTTCTTTTCTTCTTTTTTCCATGATGACAGTATGAGTTCCAAATCAAAGTCACATGAGGGCCACCCTTGGCTTGTGCCTCTGTTGCTCTAAGTAGCTTAGCTGGTGGATGACCAAGACTCTCAACTCTGAGGGGAGTGAGCCCCCTGGTAAGCAGTGACTCATTTGAGTGCCACGCACATCCTTCCCTGCCCTCACTGAGAACTGGCAGAGGAGCCTTTATTTCCTCCTCCACCGAGAGCCAAAGTTCAGGTAGACAAAATTTCCTGTCATCTCCCAATGAAGATAGGTGCTTTCAGTTCATTTAATATGTAGTTCAACTTGGGGGTCTGAGATCTATCTAGGGCCTCTCCAGTGCAATTCCCATCTCTGTGTACCCTTAGTTTTGTTTTCTGGTCCTCATATTTGGTTCATAAAACTAAAGCTCTAGGCCACCATAGACGTTTTATCATCTCGGTCTTAATGTCTTCTTTACTTGGCAGATATTTACTGATTTTTTAAAAATAAATTTGGTTGTGAATGGACACATTTCCTTTATCTTATTTGTTTATTTTTATGTGTGCTGAGCATTGAACTCAGTGCCTCATAAATGTTAGGCAAGTGCTCCACCAGTGAGCTACCCCAGCCCCAATATTGATGATTTAAAAGAAATTTTAAAATATGTATGCAGTACTTTTGCATGTTTTGTTTAAGATGATTTCTCTGGGGGCTGGGGTTGTGGCTCAGTGGTCGAGCACTTGCCTTGCATGCATGGGGCACTGGGTTTGATTCTCAGCACCACATAAATAGACAAAATAAAGGTATTGTGTCCATCTACAACTGAAAAATTAAAAAAATAAAAACAAATGTGAGAAAATGTTAAAAAAAATAGAAAATTTCTCTGGTCATTCTTGTCCAATATGGGTATCTTCAGTTATTTTTTTATGTGTAGAGTATAATGCTCTGGAGAAATAGAAGTCACTATTTGTAGAAATAGAATCATTCTAGACTGGGACTTAAGACTGATTGACTGTTGATTCTTATATGGGATGGGCACATGTTATATTGTGTGTGTGTGAAATTTAGCTAAGAGAATAGTCAGTGTGGAGAGGGATATTTCTATTCTCCTGTGTACCATTAATAATGACAGGAAAAATAGTGAACATAAACATTATTATGTTCACTTTTAAAATAATTAAGTAACTTTACAGGATCCAGAAATGGAGTGGAAGTTCAAACTTTAAGTGTGTATATTTTTGTCAATTAATATAAAGAAATACATTTTTTTAAAGTTCAATTTAAAATTTAAAAATATTGCCTGGCACTTAGTAAATGTGCTTGATAAGAAAAGAAATCCCACAGTCATAAGGATAAACCTTAGAGACCCAAGTGGCTTTTTCCTTGAGATGATGTGTAGTCTGTTCCATTGATGTAAAAACAGTAAGATGTATTAGAAATTGTACAAATGCTGTAACAACTAGCCAACCAGAAACCTAAAGCAATATGATTGTCCATCACTGCTCATGCCAATAAATTGAGACTGATCTATATTCCCTTTAGGATGGTTATCATTAATAGCTTTTGCCAGAGTTAATAATAATTTTTTACAGAATTTTCTATTTGTACAATTCCCACTAATTGGAACACTGCTTCAATTGCTTGCATAAACTATCAGTCAAGTAATTCTTCCAAGGTAGGTGCCTGAATAATCAAGGGTGACATCATTTTGGAGTTTGAATCTGAATAAAAATTTCCAGCATGGGTTGTTAATGGAATTAAGGTCTCTGTGTACATAAAAGTGTTCCAAAAGTGCATGAGGTATTGTCTGAGACAAACAGAACTGGGCATCCTGGTTGCAAAGAAAATACTATCTAGCAGGGTCACACAAAGATCCAAGATAAAAAATTGTTTACAATGTGAGGTCAGAATCAAGGTACATATTTGGATCTCTATTAGCCTCTTTCAGTTGGCAACTATTTGGCCCATCACCTTACCAAGATTGTTAAATTCAAATTTAGAATTACTTAGGATCTGATCAATAGATTATAATAATTAGTTCTTTTTCTGGAGAGAGGGACACTAGGAAAGTCACAGGTTCATTTGTTTAATTTTTTCATGTTGGTGTAAGTAAAAATGCTAATTGAGTTATACCCAGTCTTGTTTGATGAGACTGGAATCATCAGCAATTTTTTCCTGGGAGTCTGGAGAGGAATGGCGTATATCTGGCAATCAATAAAACGAAGATCAGTGACTGTTGTTGGGGATGGTCTAAAGGTGGTGTTTGAATGAGCATGTTTTGACCCTAATATTCATAATAAAGAGGGTGTCCAAGAGTAAAAGGGCCATTATGGGTGAAGCTCAAGAGCAGTGTTTCCTCTGATATTCCTTTCAGTAGATGGCTGCTCCTGACTGAAGGTCATGAAAAGTCCTTTTTAAAGAATTCTTTTATTTTTTTGGTGATGCTGGGGATTGAACTTAGAGCCTTATGTTTGCAAGGCAAGCACTCTACCAACTGAGCTACATCCCCAGCCCAGTGAAAGACCTTTTTAAGAAAGTATTCAAAGGTGGCCTTAACCTGTTGATGAGTTGTAGAACTTCTTTAGATATTCTAGATCTTAACCCCTAATTACCCTATAATTGAAAATACTTCCTCCCATTCTGTAGGTTATCTTTTACTCAATTATGCTCTTTGATGCATAATCTTCTCATGTTGGTGCCATCCAATTTATCTATTTTACTTTCGCTGTTGTGCTTTTGGCATCGCATCCAAGAAATCATTGCCAGATCCAATGTCACGAAGCTTTTCCTGTTTTCTTTTAGGAGTTTTATGGGCTTAGGCCCTGAAATCGACCCCCAACCCACTCCCACTGTGTGGGTGGAGGCCAAGGTGGTGCAAGCTGAGGTGGTGGTTGCCTGGTGGAGGTCGATATCCCAGAATGCAGCGGGGTTAACACCCTCTAAAGAGAAGACTCTGAACTGTCTTCTGAGAGGGTTCTAGAGTATTTTTGGGTCATCTTCAATCTATCAGAGAGAATATTTTTCATTTCTCAGGCAAATCACTCTGAATAATGAACCATAATTTGACAAAACTGTAATTCATCTTTTGGAACTTTACTGTCTCTTTTCTGCTAAGGCTGGAGGCAAGTAAACGATCATTTTTGTGGGCTTCCTTGTTCTCTGAACACCATAGGAGAACATTTTACATAGTGTGTCAGAACTGAATCCTAAGAATTTTAGATCTGATCAAGGAACTGGGAAAATTAGAGGGGACTCCAGTGAATTCCTGGGATGTTGCTTCCTTCCATGGAAGCCAAAAGGCATTGACTTCTCTGGTCTAGAAATAAATGACAGCAGAGCGGAGATTCACTGCAGGGAAGCAAGCGGCTGCAGGTGGGATGGATGACAGGCTGGGATTTGGGTCAAGTTCTAGCAGGAAGTGTTGGATCTATTGATGGCTTGAGTTCTAAACAAATCGATATCCTTGTCTGTTTTGACCCCTTCCTAGTGGGTCAAGAGCAACAAGCACTTATGCGAGGTATGCGAAGGCCTTTGTGTACAATGCCTTCAACCACAGGTTTGAGTTCTTTGTTTGGTTTTAAGGGATATTGGGCAAGTTTGGGTAATGGCTTGGTAGGATCAAACTGAACTTTAATGGGTTCTGCTCCCATTATTTTCCCTATGTTGGTGGAATTTCTAGCCCATAGAAGGTCAGATATAGTGTCAAGATCTTTATCTGTGGTATGCATCACATAAAATAGAGAATGCAAAGGTATATCCAGAAGAGACATGCCTTGAGTATAAATAAAGGAGTCCTTTGTAAACCCCAGAAATAGTCCATTTGGTGTGCATTTAATATTATAATTCCATGTGCAAAAGTAAGTCTCCTATTAAGTTACCAGGCATGTTATCACAAAGCCAGGAGAAATATTTTTAATCAAGAGCCCAAGGGTTACAGTTAAAGGCTGTGTGAGAGAGAGAGAAGTGTATTATTTGAAACTGTCTCCACCCATGTAGTACGAAATCCTCCAGTAAGGAGGCTGTATAAAGGTAGCAGCATTTAATGTAGAAATACTAGCACTGGTATTAATTTTTGTTGGAAATGTTTTGGGTATGGCTTTCAGGAGATTTGGCTGTACTTTTCAGCCTTTTTTTTTAAATACCAAGAATAAAATGCAGGGGTACTTTACCACTGAGCTACTTTCCCACCCTTTTTATTTTTTTTATTTTGAGACAGATCATACTAATTTGCCTAGACTGTCTTCAAATTTGCGGTCCTCTTGCCTCTGTTTCCCCAGTAGCTAGAATTCCAGGCATGAGCCACCACACCTGCCTTCAGCTTTCTTTTTTGACCCTCAGTTTTATAATGGAAAAAGAGATCCATAGGTCCTTTTATGGGCCCATCCAATCAGCTTTTGCTATCCAGGATTTAGCATCTGTGGTTATGACCCAAATGTGTATCGATTGATGTGAATCAGGTAATTCAGGATCATGTACCCCAACAAAATCTAAATTCTCCTAAAGAAATCTAATTTCATCCATGAATGTTTGCTGTCTTGTCTGTGTTTGGGGAAACTTCAGCTCTTAATTCAGTGCAGGTCTAAGGTTTAAATTCTATAGTTGTGGGAATACTTGGCTCATGGAACAGATGGATGGATCTTTACAGGCAATTGGCATTTAAGGTTCTTGAGAAAGAAAAGGGAATAGAAAGAAAAGGGGTCTGGACAAGAAGAAAAGGAAGGAGGTAATGGAGATAATGAAGGAGGGATATTGGGAGGAAGGAGGCAGAGGGACATCTAGGTATAAGGGAGGCAGTTGGAGATCAAAGGTGAAAATTTATTAGGGATGTGGGTCTTGTTTGATATTACTAATCAAATTGCTCATTAACTGTGACTAGAGAATCTTCCAATGAAGAATATTTTGATTCAGAATTTTGTTTGGAGGCTTCTCTGTGTCCCTAGTCAAAAAGTACTACCCACTGAATCTGAGAAATCCTATTTCCTTCCTTTTCTAAGTTGACTCTCAAATTTTGTTCAAGCCAGATATTCCCCACATTGGCCACTGATGGTCCACATCATTCTTAGTGATATTTATGACATTTAGAAAGAGACACAAGAATTAGGATTATAATGAGAAGACATATAAGGAGCAGGCATTTTTCCTGTAAGAGGAGAGGATTTAGACTCAGATGGCCCCATAAGAGCTGGTAATGGTCAATAAACGTGATGCTTGTGCGCCTTATATAAGAGGACCTAACAGTCTGTGCCTTCTGGAAAATCAGGGATATCCCTCTGGATCAAAGTCAAACTCTCTGGTCAAAAAGTTGAAACAGGAGGATTCTGTCCAGTTTTACTGATGACCCACGGTGAAGTTTGTCCAAATGGATGCTGGTCTGGTGAGGACAATAAACTATCCAGACCCCAAGGCTGGCTCCAGCGACAGGCCTCCAGGGCCAAACTGTTGGACCCTGTGATTTTCTTTGTTGTGACATTTTTAGATTGTACAATACAACATGAAAAGGCAGAAGAAAGGAAAAGGGGAGGAAAAGGAATGGCTAGATTGCACCAGGGATGCCAAATGAGTGGACGTGATAACAAAATTTGAGTTTTGAACTGAGAATAAGTAGACAAGGAACTCAAATCAGACAGAGAGAGAGAGAGAGAGAGAGAGAGAGAGAGAGAGAGTGAGTTCAGACCCAGTGCTGATCTGCAGTATTGGGCTGGGTGGACCCCATTTCAGCCTTTGAGAAGACTGAAAATAAACAAACACCATCCAAATGGGAACAAACAGAGGCTGTTTATTGAGATCTTGCTATAGCAGAGTCAGCCCCATCACTTGCTTTAAACAATTTTTTTTATTTGTTCTTTTCAGTTATATAAGAACTAATGTGTTCATACATACACAGAATGTAACTTCCCATTTTTGTGGTTGTACATGCTGTAGAGTTACACTGGTCGTGTATCATATATGAACACAGGAAAGTTATGTCTGAATGTCTGATTCATTCTACTGTCTTTTCCATTCCCATCTCCCACTCCCTCCATCCAATCCAGTGAACTTCCACCCCCTACCCCCCACCTCCTACCCGCACCCCTGACCTATTTTGAATCAGTATCTGCATATCAGAGAGACTATTTGGCCTTTGGTTTGTGGCGATTGGCTTATTTCACTTAGCATGATAGTCTCCAGTTCCATCCATTTACTGGCAAATGCCATAATTTCATTCTTCTTTATGGCTGAATAATATTCCATTGTGTATATGTACCACATTTTATTTATCCATTCATCTGTTGAAGGGTACCTTGGTTGATTCCATAGCTTAGCTATTGTGAATTGAGCTGCTATAAACATTGACCATCATTTGCTTTTGACAGAGATAAAAAGGCAGCCAGGAGGTCAGGAGAGGTTTGTAGTGGAAAAAGGGAAGGCTTCAGGTGTGTCTGATTGTAAGTTGTTGCATGGGGACGCTGGAGGTAGGCTAACTAGAAGCGGGACATCGTAAACGATTGGTATGGTTTATCATCTCTTAGGCATAGCATGTTTACTCTTCTCTGGTTGATCCTGTGTTGGAAGTGGGAGAGAAGATGAGGGAATTTGACAGTTAATGATCAAGTTCTGGCCTTTTGGGGTCTTACGCTAGAGGTTAGGGTTTGTCTTCTAGGATAGTTGCTGGACAGGTGGTGGGTTTGAGCTCTACTGTCAGGTATGGTCTGACCATCATTCATTTCTATTTCTAGTCTCTCAGATCTTTTTATTACCCTGGCTGACAAGGAGTCCAGCTCTTTAATTGCATCTGCTGCCATGACCCTGGTCCCCCCAAGCTTCTCGATGATACTAGTATCTCCCAGTGCATCCCTTATTGCTCTGATGTGCAATGTCCCTCTAGGCTCTCCTACACGTCATAGTAGCTGGTGCATTTCACAACTTTAGGTCGCAAATCCACCATATAAAACCCATTTCTCTAAACCTACAGGGATTGAACCCAGGGGTGCTTAACCGCTGAGCCACATCCCCAGGCCTTTTTTGTATTTTATTTAGAGACAGGGTCTTGCAGAGTTGCTTAGGGCCTGGCTAAGATACTTAGGCTGGCTTTGAATTGGAGATCTTCCTGCCTCAGCCTCCTGAGGTGCTGGGATTACAGGTGTGTGCCACCATGCCCAGTTTTTCTAAACCTTCGATCCATTATTCTACTGTCTGACCTTGTAGCTATGGCATTTCTTCTTAACTTAGTGTTGGTCATCCTTTTCTCCAAGCTTCTGAGAGTCACTGGTAAGAATGTGAGTACTGTCTTACAAGGTCCTTGCCAGTAGGTTAAAACTTCCCTGTATTATAGGAGAATTCTAAAGTGCTTAATTATTTCTTCAACAGGCTGACATTCAGCAGCTTCAGTCCTGTACTAGATTCCTGCTGGTTAATGTTGAGTGAATCCTGAACACACACACACACACACAACTGTGTATGTCCCCCTCCCCTTCATTGTTACAGTATTTCTGGGCTTGAGTTACTGGCCTTGTGGTGGGGAGGAGGTAAGGGTAGATTGTGAGGTGGTTGCATGTTTTCTTGCCAGGCAGATGCTTCTGTCAACTTAATGCAAGGGAGGAGTGCCAGTCATTAACAGAGGAGAGCAGGTCACTTCTCCAGGCCTGGAGTCTGGAAATTCAAGATATTCAAATCTGTCCACCTTGGTGTCCTCATCCAGTACCTCAGAGCCCAGTCAGAACTGTCACCTCATCAGTAGACTTGCCTAATTTGAGAATTCAACCTATCTGTACAGTAAATTGTGGGCCAGGTTAGCTCCAGGAGATGCAAGACTATTTGTATGTGGTTGAAGAGACTGCCTGGATCTCATATTTAAATTTCATTGGTAATTAACCATCCTTCTTCTCTTTCTCAAATACATTGATTGTCCTAGAAACAGCAATTCAATTCCACAATACTTTTTAGTTTTTGGGTACCAGGGATGAACCCAGGGCACTCAAAACACTGACCTACATGCCCAGCCCTTTTTATTTATTTATTTTTTTGAGACAGGGTCTCGTTAAGTTGCTGAGGCTGGCTTTGACCCTCCTGCAATCCTCCTGCCTCAGCCTCCCGAGCTGCTGGGATTATAGGCAGTGCCACTATGCCTGGCTCCACACTACTTTTAAGATATTACTTCTTATTGTTACGCTGTGCTTTGAATTTCTCAGTGCATGGGATACTGCCGGTGGCAGTGTATTTCATTCGACTAGGGTCCCAATAAGTTCACCACTGAATAAGCTCTTATCTGCTTTGCTTTAGCATGCCATGGGCTATTCATGCTCCATAATTCAACACTGAAACCCATTTTAGTGACTGTGTCCTATGACAATTCCTGGCACCAGATGTCTTAACTCAGTTTGGGAATGTTTGATGGAGATTTGCATACAGGATTTAGGAGAACAAAGAAAATATAACTGGGCAGGTGGAGGAGTTGAACCTGGGTGCAGGTGCAACAAATGCATCTGGCTAACTCACTGAGAGATCTAGAATTGGATTTGCCCTTCAGAGTTGTGTCAGTTTGGAGCTCGTAGGCTGGTCCTGTGTATCCCTCTGTTGAGCCGTCAGTTGAGTACAGTGGAGTACTCTTGGAGGCCGAGAGAAACTCCTGGAGAACAAGCTGAGTTACCTTCTATTTCTCCCAGCCATCCTTAGCGGGTGTGGATACAGAGTCCATCCCAGAACTATGACTGCATGAGCTTATCACGTCCTATCATCGAATAAAAACTTACATTGTGCAATTTTATAGGTGTTCTATAAACCAGAAAACGAATTCTCTTTCAAAGTTTGTACACAAACCAAAATTTGCTTGATCAGGAAGAAATCAGTATTGTTAGATGCTACCAAATATTTGGTGATTTTATGCCTGAGGAAATGTTATTATGGAAATTAACAGAATTTAAAATAAGAATGTGTAAATATTTCTAGAGGCAAAGGAAATAATATCTATGAAGTAAAAAATTTATGTGACATTGACCAGAAATTGTGAAATAAAAGAAAGTATATTTTAAAGGCCAGTTAATTAGAAGCCTTGAAAATGATAAATGCAGTATTTGAGATGGTACTTTCCTATAAAGAAACAGAATTTTGAAAGCAGACAATGAACCAGTTAAATGTAAGAGAGAAAGTGCATCATGATAACAGGCAGAGAAGCATAATACAGATAATAAGAGACATGGGGGAATACATTAATTAAGTAGCACCAGAATTTTTCTATTAGGAGTTCCACAGACTGGAGAACATGCAAAGTTTCAAGAGATAGGGACTAATTTTTTAAATTGACATTTTAAGAAAGAATGAGTTCTCCAGACTTACAAAGCTTACTGTGTTGCAGCAGGCAAACTACCTCAAACTAAACATATCAGGTTGAAAAATCAAAGTGAAGAAAAATACTGAAGTGAAAAGTTAATTCCTTACAAAGGAATGATAATACAAATTGAGAGATAAAGCTGTGAGCAGTGGTGTACACCTGTTGTCCCAGCGGCTCAGGAGGATGAGTCAGGAGGAGGATCCTGAGTTCAAAGCCAGCCTCAGCAATTTAGGGGGGGGGGCCCTGAGCAACTTAGGGAGACCTTGTCTCTAAATAAGATATGTAAAAGGACTGCGGATGTGGCTCAGTGGTTAAGCACCCCTGTGTTCAATCCTCTGTACCAAAACAAAAAACAAAAAACCCATACCATACTAGCTCAGCATGGTGGAGCACACCTGTATCCCCAGTTGCTTAGAAGGCTAAGGTGAGAGGCTCAGTTGAGTTCACAAGTTGAGGACCAGCCTGGGCAACATAGTGAGACCTTGTCTCAAGGAAAAAAAAAAAAAAAAAATGTGTACCATAGTAAAAATACCAATGAGGACAGAATGAAAGAGATCAATGAAAGAACAGAATATGAGCAAAGAAACTGGTAAAATGTTTTGCTAAATCTAAATAATAATGTTCAACAGAGAAAATAACTAGAATTTTGTTGAATTTAGCTTTATCAGTAATTTATTTTGTTAAAATGATATGAAGCAGACTTGACAAAATCATGAACATTTTAATATTAGGAGCAGTGGGCATAAAAACCAAACCAAACGAACCAACCAAACAAAAGACACCCCTCACACACACCACAAAATAGAGAAAGAACCCAGGGTGAGAACAATCTTATAAATTTATATGGAAGAGCAGAACTACAAAAATACTTAGTCATTAGAAGTTCTATCAGTACATATCATCACAGGAATTCATTAAAAAAGACACTACAAACTCATGTACACAGAAGAAAAAATTTAAAACTCAACATCTAAGATGTAAAACGACCCTGCAGTCACTTTCTCCTTTCATTCCTTTCTTCTTAAGTCCCCAGAAGGGCATCCGATTTGTTAAATCCTTGAAGTCCCAACTCCGGTCTCATGTGTTCTCTTGCCTGGTTTTTGATGGTACCCCAATGGCCCAAAGGTTCCATGTAACTATTATATACATGAAAAAATCATTAAATTTTAAAAAATCAATTCAATTAAATCCAACATTTAAAATAAGTTGACAAAGTCTCTGTAGTCTTAGCCAAAACCAAAACAGAAATTCAACATTTTTTCTTGATCAGAAAGATTGAAAACCAACTTCTTCAACAGGATAAGGGTTACTGACCAAACATGTACAGTAAAGACAATACTTTATAGTGAAATTTATAAATGTCAACCTAGGCATAAGACTGGAATGCTCCTATCACACACACTGGTCAACCTGGATGTAAAGTAATATACAATACGAAAGGTGAAGGAAAAATAAGATGTAAGAGGCTTGTGAGGAGAGAAATAGTCTCTTATTTAGAGATATTGTTGTTCTTATCAATCGTCCAAGAGAATCTACTGCTAAATCACTAATAAAATTAAGTAATCTTGTTAGATACCAGATCAACATAAAAAAACAAACTATTTCTATATAATATTAACAATATACAATATAAATTGGAATCTTATAACAATAAAAATGCAGAATGTTAGAAGAATGAACTTTTTCAGAACAGTAGAATTATATTAAAAATACACAAAAGGAAATAAATGGAAAAGAGGTGGTTCTTTTGGGAAAGAAAACACTGACAAGTGTTAAATTACTTGCTAACCTAATCATTCTAGAAAAAATGAGGGTGCATGATCATCTTTCCCAGTTCTAGGTGTTTTGCAAGTAACAAACGTTTTTCTAGTACAATTTTAGAGTCCTCAAAGGTGCCTGGGGCCTCCTCAGGTAAAAGGTCCTGGCAAGAAGGTAGTCGTTAGCAGAGCCTAGGGTCCAACCCAGTTAAGCAAAAGAAATTTAGTAATGAGAATTTGGGGAGAAAAGGAATGCAGTGATACGGTGCTGCCTCCAGACTGGATTTCTAGAGAAAAGTGCTAAAGCTGAGTTTTGAAGCAAAACTAGCTGAGATGGAAGCAACTGTCTTGGTGACTTCTTTATGAAAAGGACCTAAGCAGCAATCTTTAGGTCTCAAAGTACACTGTATTTCAAGAAGCATTTTTTCACCCAAGGTTATCTTTCTTCTGGATTTTCTAGTCGGCCATTGATCCAAAATTCTGCAATGCCGCCTACATTAAAAAAAAAAAAAAAAAAAAAAAATCTGTCTGTTATCTAACCTTGTCAGCTGTGCAGTGTACACACAAAGACTTGGGAAGACCCTCACCTGGGCCCAGTAAGGTGGCGAAGGATCATGGAAGTCAGTTCATTCCTGGAACAGACGTCTGCAGGCTTTGCTCCGAGGGCCTGGAGAGCGCTCTGGAGGCGCCTGGGGACTTGAACTCGGACTTGGAGAGGGAGGCAGGGGTTGGAGCGGTGAGCTGGGGAAGGGCCTCAGAAGGTGGAAATCCAGGTCCAACATGGGGCCAGGCGAGCTTCTTTCCAAATTAAGGGTGGGGCCCTGCGGGCAGGGGCTGGACACTCCGCCAGTGCAGAGCAGGAGCCCCGCCCCTGGGCCGGCTGCAGGGCCCATCCAGGCCTCCAGGAACTCACGATCGGCGTCTTCCTCATAGGCCTCTTCTTGGATGGCGATCTCTGGGACAGATTCGCAGAAGAATCCCTGCTCGACGACCACGTCCTCCCCGGGGGTGCTCAGGAAAGCACCCAGTTCTGGGCCATCAGGCGCGTCTCCCTGGCCTCCTGGGCGTTGGTCAGTGGCGCCCACGAGGCCCTCGGGGATCAGGATGAGGGTGTGTCCTTGGAGAGACACTTGCAGGACCGAGGTTGGCGCGGGCTCCAGCACCAAATCGACGTCGTCCAGGGGAACCTGCAGGGCGCAGCCCGCGGCCAGGACCACCACGGAGGTGAGCGCGGTGGCGTCGGCGGCGGCGCCCGCCGCGTCTTGCAGGCTGGGCGCCGCCTGGGGCTCGGCGGCGTCGGCGGGGTCGTCCAGTCGGCGGCGCTTGGCGGGGCCGGGTCCTCCGGGCTGCGGTCCCCACCAGGGCGCAGGGCAGGCGCTGGGGCTGCGTGGCCGCATGCCCATCATGTCGACGGCGCTGTGGTTGGCGCTGCGGGGTCCGGGCAGGGTGAGTGCTGGGCGCGGGCGGCGCGGTGCTGCGCGCGGTGACGGACAGGTCCAGGCGGTAGGCGAGGTGGGCTGAGCGGGTGGACGGGCCGCAGTCCTGGCTTCTGGAGACCCGCGCCTGCTGCTGGGCTCGGCCTCGCACCTTGGAACCTTGGGCCTTTCTGCAGACCCGGATGCGCCCTGGACGGCCAATTATATTGCAAGGGGCGCAGCGGAACCCCGGTGTCAGTGTCACGCTAAGCTCCGCCCCTACGGAGCTCCGCCCTAGGTGGGAGTGTCTGCTGACCAATAGCCGCGGCTGTGGTTGGTGGGTCTCTCTGGGGAACTACCTCTGTGGACCTATAGGGGGCAGAGCAAAATAGTTGTTCGAGGTCTCGGCTTCCGGTGTCCTGTTCTCGGCCTTCCTCGCGTTTACCTCAGATGCCCAGTGAAGACCGAGTAGGGTTCAAGTCTCGCGAGTGGAATGCCAAATCAGCACCCCTAGGTGTAAGCTCCGCCTCCACTCAGGCCCCACCCCGGAAGTGCCCTCATTCCATCTTAGGCCCAGTCGTGCTGTATTTTTGGGGTGACACCCTTAGGTCTCTATTTGACTCAGTTGTAAATGACGACTCTTGGGATGGGCCTGGAACTCAGTGGTAGAGCGATTGCCTCACATGTGTGCAGGCACTGGGTTCGATCCTCAACACCCCATGAAAATAAATGAAAAAACAAAGATATTGTGCCCATCTACAACTAAAAAAAAACACTGAAAAAGAAAGTAAATGACTACTCTTAACCTTTCTGGCGTGTTAGAAGGAAAGTAAAGCCAGCATCATTCTGATGGGTGCGGCTGCTGCATTTTCTATTTATAGGAGAGTCAGTACGATAGTAATTATTATGCCACCATCAGCTGAAGTAGGAGTTTATCTACTGTGACATCTCCAACGTGCATCTGTTTTTAGTCCAACTTACAGGTATGAAAAATGTCATCTGGAAGGATGAATAATTTGTCCAGGAGCCCGGAATTAGCAGAGTTTGATCTGGCATTTCAAGCCCCACTGAGATGATACGGTTGTAGCGTCAGGGTTTTGATCTGTGTCAGTCTAGAGGAGCATCTGCATCTGCGTGGTGTTTTGGGGTGGCAGAAGTGAAGGTGTGGCTCAGTTCCTCATCTAGTGTTAACAGGAGAAGACACTCAACCCTGATTTAGGAATAGGCAATATTTCTAAACGATTATGGCGGACAACATTTCCTCCCATTCCCGTCCTTTAACCACGTGATGCCTCACTTTGGATGTAACCATGATTTCTCATTTCTCATTCCAGAATATTTGGTGCATTTAAAAGCAAATGACAGGGCTGAGGTTGTAGTTCAGTGGTAGAGTGCTTGTGTAGCACATGTGAGGCACTGGGTTCAATCCTCAGCAGCACAAAATAAATAAATAAATAAAAATAAATAAAGTTTAAATTCTTAAGAAAAGAAAGCAAATTACATGCATATTTGTTCCTGCTCTTTAAACAAAATTGCCCTTTTTAGGGCTGTATGGTGTTCTTTTATTTGATCTTTAAATTTAAATCAGGCCTCTCAATGGATTTTTAAGCTAGTGTTCTGTCATTTCAATGGCATTGGAATCCCCGTGCAGTGTTGGGAAAAAAAGATTGTTTTATCCCAGAGCCATTGAATCTGAATGATTGGAGCGTAGGATCTAGGAATTCCTGTAAGCAAGATCCTGTTTTAAGCCGAAGTTCAACTGAACTTGTTTACATGCATCAGTTGCGTTCAGGTGGAGGGTGGTTTACAGAGCCAAGATGGCCCTGCTTCTCTGTGTTAATGTCGTGGATGGAATTCAAGTGTTTGGGTTGCCTTCATAATTTTGGGGGGCACAACTGGACTGCAGCAAGTGATCCTCTCTTCCGGAGGAATTTCCTGTGTTCTTGACTGAGAGCTGGAAATTTCCCCTGTGGTGGTGCGAGAAGCGCACGGGAGGAGGACTTGGGTTGGGGAATTAGTATGGGCTCCTAGTAGGATTAGAAGGCCCTACCCAGAGCCTAAGGTCTCTGCCTGCTCCTCCCTCGCGGCCAGCTTGGGTGCTGCTGGCCCCCGCACCCTGGCTCAAAGGCGATTGAGGGAGCGACTGAGCGCTGGGCTTCCCTGCAGAAGGCAGGAACGTGGGCGAAACTTGAAGGAAACAACCTGCTTTGGCCCTGGGGAGATCTGTCTGTGACCCTGTCTGTGCCATGCGGGAGAGAGAGTGTGAGGAGCAGATGGGGAAACAGAGCTGGTGCGCGCACAGGGAAGGTCGCAGGACATCTGGCTACGCTTGCAGCTCTGAGTGATTGCCCCCCGCCCTCAGCTAGTGCCCGCTTGTGTCTTCTGCCTGCCCGGCCTCAACGGGCTCATCTGCAACCTCATCAGTCCTCGGCCCTGTGATTTACTCCAACTCTACTGGCTCAGAATCCTCTGTGAGCTCTCCTTCCAAGGCAATGTGTTTCTGCTCCGAGGCAGAAGCACTTAGAGGTGTTCTGGAACACACACCTGGTTTCCTCTCCTGGTCTGCCGCTTTCCTATGGAATAATTGTGGGCGAGTCACTTCATCTCCTTTCAGCCCTAGTTTTCTTATGTGTAAAATGGGGAGGATGCCTTCTACTGTGCAGGGCAGTAGTGAGAGAGTATGCACAATATTTCTGGAACATAGTAAGTGCTTACTAAATTTAGCTATTTACTATTTATTATGCTTATAGTACGTGACAGTGTCAGCCTTGTTCCCCAGACACATAGAGCAGGTGCTCAGAGAATGTAAAGAAACCCTCCTCCTCCTCCTCCTCCTCCTCCTCCTCCTCCTCCTCCTAAAAAGAGGGCGGATCTGTTAGGAAGTACTCTTGCAGGTGTTTTAATGGCACAATATCTACATGGTTCAGAAATGGCTGTGCTGCCTTCCACTCAGATAATCTTTCATCCTGCTCAATTTTCCTTTCTTTAAAACAGCCCAGACAAAGACTGTGGGGTGGATTATCAGGCCTGCTCTTTGGGCTGCCTTGGTATCAATCCATACTACCCAGCCAGGCAGCATGAAATGCTTGAGCCTCTTTGTGCACTACATTGGCAAAAATGACTTCAGGGTCTGGACAGGCAAACCAGGTGGCGACAGGCAGGTGCCACTGGGAGAAGAAAGTGTAAGGAACTTGGGTACAGGAAGCTTGGCTACAAGGTGAACATTATTGAATGGTGCTCAAGAGTTTCCGGAGCGAGCCTTGGTTGTGTGAGCACTGTGAATCCTTGTTGCTACATCTGAGATGCCAACGGCTTGGATCTCCTACAGTGCTTTTGGCATTGGTTGATATGAAGGCTGTTCTGTTATCCCTTTAATACAGAAGTGAGTAGCTAAAACATTTCTATTTATTTTTATTCACCCAAGTAGTAATATCTAAGAATGACTAGTGGTCCATCTATTTTCAAAAACCAATCTAGGGCTGGGGATGTGGCTCAGTGGCTAAGTGCCCCTGGTTCCATCCCTGGTATAGAAGACAAACAAACAAACAAGCAAACAAACAAACAAACAAAAACCCAATCCAAGAAGCGTAGAAAAGTCGAAGCCTCTCAACTGCCCACCCAACTTCCCATCCAGGGTTGGTGCGGTTAAGATCCTATCCTCTGTATTGACAAACAACATGGGGTTTTCCTTTTCTTCCTGGAATGGCAACATATCATGCATATTTTTCTGCCATATGTTAGAGCTGACAGCTGTTTGCTATTATTTGCAAACACCAAATATTACCAAGTACATGATCTCTTCTCTCTTTTATTTGAGAGATGATTTTCAACATGCTACATTGGTTTCTCTATTTTGTTTGAATGTTTTATGTAGTACAAGAAAAATGCAACTTTGAAAATCCATTGTACAGCAACTTCTTTGCCCTCCAAAGAACGATGGATATGGCTTGTTCTCTTTTTGCTTGTCTCACAGTAAGCAAGTAAAGGTGGTATAAGATGCGGTGCTGTCCTTACTTCCCGAAAACAACTGAGGGGTGAATGGCCTCGTGTTATGATGCTGTTCTGAAGATTAGTTGTGATGATGGCAAAATCATTAATACCTTCTTATTTTAAGAATGACAAAACTGACATTAAAGTAGTTACTTGGTTATCTGGCCTTTAAAGGCTTGGCTTAAGCTAAATAGCAGTTTTTTTTTTTTTTTTTTTTTTTTTTTTTTGGTGCTGGGGATTGAACCCAGGGCCTTGTGCAAGGCAAGGCAAGCACTCTGCCAGCTGAGCTATATCCCCAGCCCTAAATAGCAGATTTTTGCCAAATTGTTTAGGCAAAAGTCAAACTGTAGCCCTTTTGTATTACACCTGAAAGCTATCGATTTCTGTCTATTGGTTTGGTATTCAGCTGCCTTACAGAATCCCTGACTCCAGCCCAGTTTTCTAGGTTTTATAACCCTATTGTCTGCAATGGTGCTATTTTCCCACTTTTAGAAGTTTTATACCTGTAGGTCCTTGCTCTGGTCTATTCTGTTGACTAGCACCTCAGTGCAAGTTCAAGAATGGTGGGAAAGTGGTGACTTTTTCTCACCTCAGGCTTTGGTGAGAGTGCTGGCTGCTCATGTTTGACCACAGAGCTTGATGTTCCCATTGTTCTGTTCAGAAATAACACGTTAAAGAAGTGTCAGTCTGTTTTATTGATTTTTAAATTTTACAGTTGTTTATTTTGAATTAATTTCCAATTCACAGAAACATTGAAAATGTAGTACAAAGAAGTCCTATTTATCCTTTGTCAACTGTAAACATTTGGCACATTTGCTTTATCATTATTTGTCTCTCAGAAGAATCTTCATTCTCTACCTACTTACCTACTTACCTACCTACCTGCCTACCAATTTATCATCAATTTCTCTCTCTACTCCCTGAGCCATCTGAGAGGAAGTTATACACATCAGATCCCTTTACTCCTTGATATTTCAGAGTATATTTTCTAGGAACAAGAATATTCACTTATATATCCTTAGTTTAGTTATAAAATTAAGAGAAATTTAACATTGATGCCATACTTTAATCCAGTTCATTTTCCAATTATACCATTAAAGTCCTTAAAATAGTCCTGCCTTTCCCCCCCTGTGAGATGTAGAGCAATGTGGTGTATTGTTTTCAGATGTCTGTCTCTAGTCACCTTTTACCTGGAACAGTTTCTTAGACCATTATTATTTTTCATGCCATATATATATATATAAATTTTTTTCATGCCATATATATATATATTTTTTTTTTTTTTGTACTTTATTTAGAGACAGGGTCTTGCTGAGTTGTTAAGCACCTTGCTTTTGCTCAGGCTGGCTTTGAACTTGTGATCCTCCTGCCTCAGCCTCCCAAGCTGCTGGGATTACAGGTGTGTGCCACCATGTCTGGCTCCATTAATATTTTTGAAAAACATAGGTAGGTATTTTATAGAATGTTCCTTAATTGGTATTTTTTGATGTTTTATGATAAAGTTAAAGCTATGCATTTTTGGCTTGAATACTAAAAATGATATTGAGTTCTTCTCTGAAGGCACATCATATCATTTGTTCCTCACTGGTGATATTAGTTTTATTTTTAGCTTAATTATTATTAGTAAATGTATGGAGTTGCACAACTATCACCACAATTAAGTTTTAGAACATATTCATCACCCTGGAAAGTTCCTTCATACCTCTTTGCATTTCATCCCTGCTCAAAACCCAGACCTAGGCACTCACTGCCTTCGTCTTTGTAGGTTTGCCTTTTACTAGATGTTTCCTATCAGAGTGGTCATAGAATATGTAGTCTCTGTGTTTACTTCTTTCAGTTAGCGTGCCATTTTTGAGGTTTACTCTGTAACAGTTGTTAACCATGTATCATGTTGTATTTCATTCATTTTATTTATGATTAGTATCTAATTGCATGGTCATACCACATTTTGTTTATTAAGCAGTTGGTGGACATTTGGAGTATTCCCAATTTTTGTCTGAGTAAGGCTGCTATGAATGTTCATGTACGTGTCTTTATGTAGACATATGTTTTCATGTCTTTTGGACAGATTCCAAGGAGTGGAATTTCTGGGTCAAATTTATGCTTCACTTAAAAAAAAATCTCTGCCAAATCAAATTTAAAAGCTTTTGCATAGCAAGCTGGGTGTGGTGGTGAAAATCTGTGATCCTGGTGACTTAGGAGGCTGAGGCAGGACAATTGCAAGTTCCAGGCCAGTCTGGGCAAATCCCCAGAACTGAAAAAGCCGGTGGGGGTCAGGGGTGGGGGAGAAGCTTCTGCTCAGCAAAGGTAACAACAGAGTGAACAGAGACCCTACTGAATGGGACAAAATCTTTGCCAGAAACTCTTCCAACAGAGGATTAATATCCAGAATATAAAAAGAACTAAAAAAAAGTAACTTCAAAAACCCAGATAATCCATTCAATAAATGGGCAGATGAATACCCTCCTCAAAAGAAGTACAAATGGCCAACAAGTCTATGAAAAAATGTTCCGCATCTTTAGCCATCAGATAATCGCTAACCCAACTACATTGAGAGTCCATCTCACTCCAGTCAGGATGGCAGTCTGACAAGCATCAAGAACGCAGATAACAGCAAATGCTGGTGAGGACTTGGTGGGGCAGGAAGTCATTTACACTGTTGGTGGGAATGTAAATTGGTTACCGCCACTATGGACGTCAGATGGAGAGTCCTCAAAAACTAAAAACAGACTTACCATATGATCCAGCTGTACTGCTCCTTGACATTTATCTGACAAAATTCAAGTCAGCATACTTTAGAGACACCTGCAGAACCATGTTTTTTGCAGCACAATTCACAATAAATAGCCAAGTTTATGGAATCAACTTAGATGTCTGTCAATAGATGAATGGATAAAGAAAATATGATATATATGTATATATAATGCCATTTTATTATATATATAAATTGAAGAGCATCATGTGAAGTGAAATAAACCATATTCAGAAAACAAGTATCATTATCATATGTTTTCCCTCATTTGTGGAAGCTAGAGCAATAAAAAGAAAAAAAGGATGTCATGAAAGTAGAAAATAGATCATTAGTATAGAGAAAGAGGATCTGGAGAGGGAGGATAGGAGGATAATGGGAAGTACTGGGAGTGAAATTGATTGTGTTATATGCATGTATGAATGTGCCACAGTGAAACCCACTATTCTGTATAATTAACATGCACCAATGTGGGGAGGGACACAAAAACTCTGCCAAATGTTTTTCCAAAATGGTTGTACCATTTTATATTTCCACCAGCAATGCATGAGAGTTCCAATCTCTCTGTATGTTCATCAATACTTGTATTGTCTGTCTTTTTATTATAGCCATTCTATACGGGCATAATATAGAATGGGTCTGGGTATGTGGGCAAGTTGTGGCTTTAACTTTGATTTCTCAAATGACTAATGATGTCGAACATCTCATGAACTTATTAGCCAAGTTAATATTCTATAATACAATTTATTAAAATCTGTCCATTTTAAAATTCAGATTTTGTCTTATTATTGAACTAAAGACCATCAGCTAACTGATTGTTCCCCCTGTGCTGGGGATTGAACCCAAGGTTTCACAGGTTAGGGAGCACTGAGCCACATCTCCAGCCCTTCATCCAGCGGACTCTTAAGAAAGGCACCAAAAGCATATGTTGTCAGCCCCTCCCTTTCCTTAATACTGTGCCTGAGGATTGCCTTTATGTTTCTAAATAGCCAATTGTCTCTGCACCATTGTTCATTACAATATTTATCTCTCTTTCTCTCTCTCTTTTTTTTTTTTTTTTTTTTTGGTGCTGGGGATTGTGCTCAGGGCTCACATATGCTAATAAGCAAACTCTACCACTGAGATACATACACCCTCAGCCCTATTTCTTTATTCATTTGAATTGCCACCTTCATTTTATAATCAAATTTCATTGTATTTATTGGTCTGTTTCTGAGCTCTTTGTTATGTTAACATATATTTTTGTTTCAAAACCCAACTATTATTACTTATTTTTGATGTCTAGGAGGACAGATTTGCTTATTAGTCTTCTCTCTTATTTTAAAATACATACATATATGTATATAATTGTTATATATATAGTTGTTATAGATGGACCCAATGCCTTTAATTAATTAATTAATTTTTATGTGGTGCTGAGGACCGAACCCAGTGCCTCGCATGTGCTAGGCAAGCTCTCTAGCACTGAGCTATAGCCCCAGCTCCTATTAGTCTTCTCTCTTAAAATTATCCTCTCTTTGCACATGTTTTCTTCTGGATGAATTTACAGTCAGCTTATTAAGTTCCTTATAAAAGTCGATTATGATTCGGTGTAGAATTGCTTTGGGTTATAGATTGATTTGAGGGTATTTGACATCGTTATAATGTCACATCTTCCTGGCCAGGAGCAGCATATCTGTTATATATTCATATAGTCAGGTTTTTTTTATACAGAGTATTACAGTTTTTTTCAAATAGATCTTGTGAATTTCTTCTTAGACTTATTTTACATGTATATGAATCATATATGTATATATTATGTATATATACATATATTATATATACATATATAATATAATATATACATATATATTATATATGTATATGTATATATACATGTATATATATTACATATATGTATATATGTATATATATTGTATTAATTATTATATTAATTATATATTATATATATGATTTATATATGATTATGTTTTCTGATTACTTGTTGCAGGTATAAAGAAAAGGCCTCTCTCCTCTCCCCTCCTGTTTCTGCTTTTCTTTCCAGGTATTTAATGACAGTACCCAATTCATGATTCATTTTCTTGTTCATTCTGCTGAAAATATTTGACACTGCAGCGTCAGCACCTGCACACTGGCAGTTTGGTCTCCATGAACTACTGCATTGTCCAAAGCCTCCTTTACCCACTTCAGTGACAGTGCTGATGGCAGGTAAGATTGGCTAGGTCTCAACGACTGTAAATGCCCCTAAAGTTTCCCCAGTTGGATTTTGAAGTAGCTTTTTTTTCTAGATCATCATGAAAATTCTTTGTCAGCCATTTGTCAGGAGAAATTTTTCTTTAAAAAAAAAAAAAAATCAAGAAAGGATGTTTAAGGTGGTCATATGTATTTTCTTTAGAATTTTTATGTTTATGTTTATAATGTGGTTGGCATATGGTTTTTTTGTTTGTTTGTTCATGTTCTCCCTACGACTGGAGTTTGTTGGCCTTGTGAGATGAGTTGTAGCTGTTTTCTTTCCCTGTGCTCTGGAACAGCTATAACCTGGGCCTTATCTTTTCTTTGAAGTTTTGGCAGCATTTGCTCATTAAATTCCTTAAAAGTGAAGGGATTTTTCCTATATTTTTGTGCTTATTGGTCTGAAAGAAAAAACTTAATTTCAACTCCCTTTAACACTCCCCTACCCCCTTCAATGAAAGCATTTAAACATACACATATTTTGAGTTCCTTGCTGGTTATATCATATAAACTTGTAATTTGTATTTATTTCTAGCTGATAATTTCTATTTTGATTCTTTCACTTAAGAATTATGTAGAAATAGGAGTTTCTAATATAGAGATCATGTTAAGCATATCACTTTATTTTTTATTTTTAATACTATGACCTTGTGTCAGTGAACATAGACCGTATAATTTCCTTTGTGGCCCAGTAGTCAGTGCTTTAGAGCACTTGATGAAAATGTGTATTCTCTGTTGGGTGCACTTTTTTATGTTCTATAGGTAGTTCCAGTTTATTAATTGTATTATTTAAACTGTTTCAGCAGAGTCCAACAGAACTCTCTGAGATGATAGGAATGTTCAATATCTGTGTGGTCCAGTGAAATAACTATTAGCCACATACGAGTATCAAGCACTTAAAATGTGTCTTTTGCAATTGAGGAACTAAATTTTAAATTCTTTTTGACTGTTACTATTTTAAATTTATATTTAAATATCCATGTTTAAATAGGCTACTCTGTGGGACAGTAGCTCTGTATAATTCAGTAATTTTGACCTACATGATCTCTTAATTTCTGAGAGGTATTTTAAAGTCTCCCACTGTGCAGGATGTGGATGGAGGTGCATAGGTGTAGCCCCAGTTATTCAGTAGACTGAGGTGGGAGAATCAGTTGAGCGTATGAATTCAAGAAGTGCCTAGGCAACAAAGGGAGACCTTGCCTTAAAAAAAAATAATTATAAAATAAAAGTAGAGTCTCCCACTGTGACTGTGGATTTGCTGGTCTCATTCTTCTTGGCACTCACTCAGTGACTCTTTTCAGTCTCAGAATTTGCGTCTGTCCTCAACCCTGGGAGCTTTTTCTCCTGTGCTTTATTTGAGTTGATTCTCTCTATCTTCTCTAACCAAAACATCTGATAAGGTTTTATCGCTTGGATTTCCGTTTCTCCTAATTCTTCTTTTCTGTCCCTCCTCCCCAGTTCCACAACACTTTTGCAACACTTTTTACTAAAAGAGGATTCCTTGGCTCAGTCTTTAATGTTGATTTCCTCTTAACCTGGTCTTTTATTCAGCTTTTATTTTGTTCTTGTCTAGTCTTTTGTTCAGTTCTTATTTTATGATCAAAATTTAAAATCTCTAGATGCTTAGTTTATGACTAGTTTTCTCTCATACCTTTCTGTAGATACTGATTATCCTCATTCTATTTATTTTATTGTCTCCTTTATTGTGCGTTCTTATCTGCATAAGTGTGTGTATCTATGCACTTCATTTTTGTGATGTTTGTTTCCTCAAATATTTGGTGAATATTGATTGGGCTTTTCTTTGCCTCAGAGAGCCTAAGTCTGTGGACGCTCCTAACTGCTATCTGTGGTTATTTAGAGAGAGGGTACTGATTGTGGGGTGTCAGTGGTAAGTCTCCTGGGGATAGGAGCTCTGTTCTTTCTGGTCATGTTCAGACACTCTGCATGCTGTCCTCCTTCTGTGTTCTCCTTCACTGATCCCTAATGGGCTAGATCTTACTGCCTGGTTCTAGCAGGCAAGGGATGAAGAAGAGGATGAGAAGTTTCTGGGCATCAAAGAGCATGATTGAGTAAAGGATAAACTATACTAGCTTCGCAAAATGAGCTTGTAAGTGTTCTCTCCTTTTCCATTTCATGGAATAATTTGAGGAGAATTGGTGTTAAGTTTTCTTGGAAGTTTTGGTAGAACTCAGCTGAGAATCCATGTGGTCCTGGGCTTTTCTTTGTTGGTAGGCTTTTGATGGTCTCTTTGATTTTCATTGCTTGAAATTGACCTGTTTAAATTTTCTGTGTCCTTCTGATTCAATTTGGATAGGTCATATGTCTCTAGATATTTATTGGTGCCTTCAAGATTTTCTATTTAATGAGAGTACAAATTTTTCAAAATAGTTTCTGATTATCATCTGTGTTTCAGTAGTGTCTGTTGTGCTTCCTTTTTCATCATGAATTTCAGTAATCTGAGTTTTCTCTTTCTCTTCATTAGTTTGGTTAAGGGTTTATCATTTTTATTTATTTTTCCAAAGAACCAACTTTTCGTTTCATCACTCTTTTGAATTTTTTTGTTTCAATTTCATTGATTTCATCTCTGATTTTAATGGTTTCCAGTCTTCTACTGCTTTTGGTATTAATTTGTTCTTCTTTTTCTAGGGCTTTGAAGTGTGATGTTTGGTTATTTATTTGGTGACTTTCTATCCTTTTAATGAATGAGTTCAAGGCAATGAAGTTTCCTCTTAGAACTGCCTTCCCAGTGTCCCAGAGATTTTGATATGTTGTATCACTATTCTCATTTACCTCTAAGTAGTTTTTATTTCATCCCTAATTTCTTGTACTATGCATTGGCCATTCAGTAGTGTATCATTTAGTGTCCAGAACACATGAGTATTTTTTGAAAATTGTTTTTATTTTATTATGTTTGCATCAGTGCGTTCTAATTATACACAATAGTGTATTACATTGTGACATATTCATAATGCACATAATATAATTTGCTGCTTTTCATTCCCCAGTAATTCCCTTTTCCCTTCCTCCCTCCTCCTAATCCCTTTCCTTTATTCTACCGATCTCCTTCTGTTTACTCATATTAGTTGGTGCATTACAGTAACACATAAAGCAGGATTCATTGTGATACATTCACACATACACAAAGCATAGTTGGTCACATTTATTCCCTGATAGCTCCCTTTGCCCTCCCCTCCTTCCTTCCCATCAATCCCCTTCCTATACTCTGCTGTTCTCCCTTCTCTTTTCAACACCAGTCTTTGGGGGATGCTTCATACCCAAACCATAACATCCACACATCAGTTGATACACATTTGGGTTGTTTCTTCTTTTTGGCTATCATGAATAATGTTGCCATGAATGTTCATGAATAAGTTTTTGTGTGGACATCTATTTTCAGTTTTTTTTTGGGGGGGGGGTAGTGGAATGGAATGCAATTACATACAACTCCATGTTTAGCTTTTTTGAGGACCTGACAAACTGTTTTTTAGGTGACTGCACCATTTTACATTCCCGCTAGAAATATTTTCATATCCTCACCAATACTTCTTATTGTCTGTCTTTTTGGTCATAACCATAGTGGATGTGAAGTGGAATCTCATTGTGGTTTTGATTTGCATTTCCCTGTAATCATAGTGTTAAGCATCTTTTTAACATGCTTATTGATCCTTTATACATTTTTCTTAGCGATATATCTGTTCAAAGCCTTTACCCAGTTTTTATTTGGGTTGTCTTTTTATTGTTGAGTTGAAACAGTTCTTTGTGTATACTTGATGCAAGTTTCTTTTTTTTTTATTGTTTGTTCTATTTAGTTACACATAACAGCAGATTGCATTTTGATTCATTTTACAACTTTTCATTTCTCTGGTTGTACATGATGTAGAGTCACACCATTCATGTAATCATATATGTACATAGGGTAATGATGTTTGTCTCATTCCACCATATTTTCTTCCCCCACACCCTCCTGCCCCATTTCCCTCTACACAATCCAAAATTCCTTCATTCTCTTACCCCCCTGCCAACCCCTGGTATGTATCATCATCCACTTATTAGAGAAAACATTCAGCCTTTGATTTTTTTGGGATTGGCTTATTTCACTTAGCATGATATTTTCCAGCTCCATTTACCAGTAGATGCCATAATTTTATTCTTCTTTATGGCTGAGTAGTATTCCATTGTGCATATGTACCACAGTTTCTTTATCCATTCATCAATTGAAGGGCATCTAGGTTGGTTCCACAATCTAGCTATTGTGAATTGAGCAGCTATAAACATTCATGTGACTGTGTCACTGTAGTATGCTGATTTTAAGTTCTTTGGGTATAATGAGGAGTGGGATAGCTGGGTCAAATGGTGGGTCCATTCCAGGTGTTCTGAGGAATCTCCATACTGCTTTCCAGAGTGGCTGCACCAATTTGCAACTCTACCAGCAATGTATGAGTGTGCCTTTCCCCCAACATCCACGCCAACACTTATTCTTGCTTGTGTTTTTGATAATAGACATTCTAATTGGAGTTAGATGAAATCTTAGGGGGGGTTCTGGTTTGCACTTCTCTGATTACTAGAGATGATGAGCACTTTTTCATATATTTGTTGATCACCTGTATATCTTTGTCTGCTCAGTTCCTGAGCCCATTTATTAATTGGGTTCTTTGTATTTGGGGGTAAAGTTTTTTAAGTTTTTAAAAAATTTTAGAGATGAGTGCTCTGTCTGAAGTGCATGTGGAAAAGATTTTCTCCCACTCTGTAGGCTCTCTTTGCACATTATTGATTGTATCCTTTGCTGAGAAAAAGCTTTTTAGTTTGAGACCATCCCATTTATTGATTCCTGCTTTTATTTCTTGTACTTTGGGAGTCTTGTTAAGGAAGTCTTGTCCTAAGCCAAAGTGATGGAGATTATGGCCTACTTTTTCTTCTATTTGGTGAAGGATCTCTGGTCAATTCCTAGATATTTGATCCATTTTGAGTTGAGTTTTGTGCAGGGTGAGAGATAGGGGTTTAATTTCATCTTACTGCATATGGATTTCCAGTTTTGCCAGCACCATTTGTTGAAGAGGCTATCTTTTCTCCATTATATGTTTTTGGTACCTTTGTCTAGAATGAGATAATTGTACTTTATGTGGGTTTGTCTCTGTGCCTTCTATTCTGTTCCGTTGGTCTTCCATGCTGTTTTTGTTACTCTTGTTTGATAGTAGAGTTTAAGGTCTTGTATTGTGATACCTTCTGTATCACTCTTCCTGCTAAGGATTGCCTTGGCTATTCTGGGTCTTTTTTTGTTCTTCCAGATGAATTTTGTGATTGCGTTCTCTATTTCTATGAAGAATGCCATTGGAATTTTAATTGGAATTGCATCAAATCTGTATTGTGCCTTTGGAAGCATGACCATTTTGACAATATTAATTTTGCCTATCCAAGAACATGGGAGATCTTTCCATCGTCTAAGGTTTTCTTTAATTTCTTTCTTTAGTGTTCTGCACTTTTCATTGTACGGCCTTTCACCTCTTTTGTTAGATTGATTCCCAAGTTTTTTTTTTTTTTTTGAGGTTATTGTGAATGGAATAGTTTTCCTAATTTCTCTTTCAGAGGATTCATCACTTATGAATAGAAATGCATTAGATATATGCGTGTGGATTTTATATCCTGCTACTTTGCTGAATTCATTTATTCTAGAAGTTTTCTGGTGGAGTTTTTAGATCTTCTACATATAGAATGATGTCATCAGCAAATAGTGATAGTTTGAATTCTTCTCTCTTATTCATATCCTTTAATTTCTTTGGTCTGCCTAATTGCTATGGCTAGAGTTTCAAGGACTATCAATGTTGAATAGAAGTGGTGAAAGAGGGCATCCCTGCCTTGTTCCAGTGTTTAGAGAGAATGCTTTCCATTTTTCTCCACTTAGAATCGTGTTGGCCGTGGGCTTAGCATAGTAGCTTTTACAATGTTGAGGTATGTTCCTACTATCCCTATTTTTTCTAGTGTTTTGAGCATGAAGGGGTGCTATATTTTATCAAATGATTTTTCTACATCTATTGAAATGATCAAATGATTCTTAACTTTAAATCTATTGATGTGATGAATTACATTTATTGATTTCTGTTTGTTGAACCAACCTTGCTTCCCTGGGGTGAACCCCACTTGATCATGGTGCATGATCTTTTAAACATGTTTTTGTATGCAGTTTGCCAGTATTTTATTGAGAATTTTTGCATCTATGTTCATCAGGGATATTGGTCTGAAGTTTTCTTTCCTTGATGTGTCTTTGTCTGATTTTGATATCAGGGTTATACTAGCTTTGTAAAATGAGTTTGGAAGGGTTCCCTCCTTTTCTATTTCATGGATTACTTTGAGGAATATTGGTATTAGTTCTTTGAAGGTCTTGTAGAACTCAGCTGAGAATCTGTCTGGTTCCAGGCTTTTCTTAGTTGGTGGCTTTTGATGGCTTCTCGTATTTCATTGCTTGAAATTGATCTGTTTAAATTATATATGTCCTCCTGATTCAGTTTGGGTGGGTCATATGTCTCTAGAAATTTGTTGATATCTTTGAGATTTTCTATTTTGTTGGAGTATAGATTTTCAAATAACTTCTAATTATGTTTTGTATTTCAGTAGTGTCCATTTTGATATTTCCTTTTTCATCACGAATTTTAGTAATTTGAGTTTTTTCTCCCCTTCTTTTCATTAGTGTGGCTAAGGGTTTATCAATTTTGTTTATTTTTTCAAAGAACCAACTTTTTGTTTTGTCAATTTTTAAATTTTTTCTTTTGTTTCAATTTCATTGATTTTTGCTCTGATTTTAATTATTTCCTGTCTTCTACCACTTTTGGTGTTGATCTGTTTTTCTTCTTTTTATAGGGCTTTGAGATGTAATGTTAGGTCATGTATTTGTTGACTTTGTATTCTTTTATTGAATGAGCTCAATGCAATGAATTTTCTTCTTAGTACTGCTTTCATAGTGTCCCAGAGATTTTGATATGTAGTATTGGTGTTCTTGTTTACCTCCTAGAATTTTTTATCTCCTCTCTGATGTTTTCTGCTATCCATGCATAATTCCATAGTGTATTATTTAGTCTTCAGGTGTTGGAGTAGTTTTTATTTTTTATTTTATCATTGATTTCTAATTTCATTCCATTATGATCTGATATAATGCAAGGTACTATCTCTATTTTTTTGTATTTGCTAAGAGTTTCTCTGTGGCATACCATATGGTCTGTTTTAGAGAAGGATCCATGTGCTGCTGAGAAGAAAGTGTATTCGTTTGTTGATAAATGGAATATCTCTATATGTTTGTTAAGTCTAAATTATTGATTGTATTATTGAGTTCTATGGTTTCTTTGTTCAGTTTTTGTTTGGAAGATCTATCCAATGGTGAGAGAGGTGTGTTAAAGTCACCCAGTATTATTGTGTTGTGGTCTATTTGATTCCTGAACTTGAGAAGGGTTTGTTAATATACATAGATACTCCATTGTTGGGGCATAAATATTTACGAATGTTATGTCTTATTTATTTATGATTCCCTTAAGCAGTATGAAATGTCCTTCCTTATTCCTTCTGACTAACTTTGGCTTGAAGTCTGCTTTATCTGGTGTAAGGATGGAAACCCCTGCTTTTTTACTGAGTCTGTGTGCATGATATGTTTTTCCTCATCCTTTCTCCTTCAGTCTATGAATGTCTTTTTCTATGAGATGAATCTCTTTAAGGCAGCATATTGGGTCTTTTTTTTTTTTTTTTTAAATCCAGTCTGCCAATCTATGTCTTTTGATTAATGAGTTTAGGTCATTAACATTCAGGGTTATTTTTGGCATATGATTTGTATTCCCAGTCATTGCAGCTTATTTTTCGTTTTTAACTTGACTTGATTTCTCCTGTGATTGGCTTTTCCTTTGGTGTAGTTCCTCCCTTTGCTGACTTTCATCATGTTTTACATTTCCTCCTCATGGAATATTTTGCTGAGAATATTCTGTATTGTAGGCTTTCTATTTGTAAATTCTTTTAACATTTGTTTATCATGGATTTTATTTCATCATCAAATCCGAAGGTTAGTTTTGCTGGGTATAAGATTTTTGGTTGGCATCCATGTTCTTTCAGAGCTTGAACTGTGTTGTTCCAGGCCCTCCTAGCTTTTAGGATCTGGGCCAAGAAATCTGCTGATATTCATATTGTTTTCCCCCTATATGTAATTTGATATTTTTCTCTCATGGCCTTTAACATTCTATCTTTATTTTGTATGTTGGGCATTTTTATTAAAATGTGCCTTGGTTTGGATCTATTGTAATTTTGTACATTTGGTGCTCTGTAAGTCTCTTGTGTTTGTTTTTTCATTTCATTCTTCAGGTTTGGGAAATTTTCTGATATTATTTCATTGAATAGATTGTTCATTCCTTTGGTTTGTATTTCTGTGTATTCCTCAATTCCAATAATTCTTAAATTTGGTCTTTTCTTTTTATCCCATAATTCTTGAAGTTTCTGTTTATGATTTCTTACTATCTTCTCTGTGTGGTCAACTTCATTTTCAAGATTTAATATTTTGTCTTCTTTGTTTGAGTTTCTGTCTTCCAAGTGATATAGTCCGTTGGTGCTGCTTTCTATTGAGTTTTTAATTTGGTTTATTGTTTCCTTCATTTCAAGGATTTCTTTTTTTCAGAATCTATCTCTTTATTGAAATAATCTTTTGCTTCCTGCATTTGCTTTTTTGACTGTTTATTGAAGTGATCATTTTTTGCCTGCATTTGCTCTTTTATGTCATTCTTTAGTTTGAGGATCATTTTAATTATGTACATTCTGAACTCTTTTTCTGACATTTTTTCTACTGTGCTGTCAATGAATTCTATTAATATAGCATTTTAGTTGTTTGGGTTGCTTTCTTCCCTTGTGTTTTCATGGTGTTTGTGTATCTTCCCATTTAGCAGCGCATATCGAGGTATTACTGTTTCCACCCTATAGATTTATAATGTCCCTGCAGGTTTCCAATACCTCACCTTTAAAGGGGAGATCAATATTAACAGCATTCAGTGCAAACAGTATGTAGCCTTAAACCAAATGACACCTATTAATACATTAACAGTATTGTAATAAACAGAGATGATGTGTTTGATTATTATCTACAGCATAAACAATAGGTTTGCAATAAGGTCTACAGTTTCTAATGGTGGAGAAAGCAGATAAGGGCAGGTTGTAAGATGTAATGTTAATGAGGTAAGAAGTGAGAATGTAGAGTTACTAGATCATAGAAAGAGTAAAATCAGAATCGAAAGAAGTTGGTTGTTAGCAGGAAAAAAGGGAGAAACTCAGAGAAAACAGATAAACAGGAGGAAAATAAAGCAAGAAAAATAAAAAATTAAAATTAAAATTAAAAGAAAACTACAACAAAACTGTAATATACTATTGAAACCTCCTAGTCTTCAAGAGCCTGATGCATGAAAGGTTCTTGATTTCAAAGATGATGGGGATGTGAGGGCGGGAAACAAAAAAAGAAAAAAGAAAAAAAAATGGAGAAAAAAAAGAGTCTTGAAAGAAAATTGAACAATTGCTTCAGTTGGATATCTTTTCTACCTCTCTTCTCTTCTGATAGGTGGGTTTGTCTGGAGTTTGCTGGTAACTCCACCCTCAGGATGATGACAGTTACTGAGGTGGGAGGATTAGACTTGGAGGTGGGACTCCTGGAGGCAGGGTATAAGACTGCACCCCAGGGCTCTCCTTTGGGGTCTACTCATGTGACACAGGAACCTGTTCTTAACCCCTTCCCTCACTTGTGGACTCCACTTCCTGGTCTATAATTTAGTCTCCAAATTGTATCTCTCCTGCCCCTGCCCTTTCAACTTCCCAAGCAGGACCCTCTCTCCCCAGAGGTCCTGAGGGCTGAGGGCTGGACCTGTGCACCTGTCTCGGAAAGCTGTTCTGTATTGGGCAGATCAGGACCAGGCATTGAAAACTGTGGGTCGGCCACAGAGCTGCAGGCACTGGGCCAGTTGGTGGCTAGGGGGTTGTTGGGAGACTGGGGATTGAGGAGCTGGAGAGCTGTTGGTTACCAAACCAGTGAGACAAGGCACTCGATGGAGTCATGGACCAGACTGATGTTGGTTCCCAACAGGTGCTCTCGAGTTGTCTTTGGGATCCTGGTGGGTGCCAGGTTGGTTGGCTGGATGAGCCAGGATCGAAATGCCCTCACACCCTTTTCCCATCTGCTGACCCCTTGCAAGGCTCTCTCCTGCCTCTGCAGCAAGATGGTGGCTATTAGCACACCTAGCAGGTATACCTCAATGCAACCAACCCTGCAGGGCCCTTGGTGATGATCCTTCAGGTCCTGGCTGTTATCCCTGGATGTGAGCAGCCATATTCCAAGTTGGTGATAGCAGTAGCAGCTAACCTGTAGGTGCCTTGATAATGAGCTTCTAGTCTCTGGCAGATGTCCCCAGATGTAAGCTGCTCCAACTAAAGATGGTGACGGTGCTAGTGCTGATAATCCAAGATAGCGCCAGAGGCGTCCCAAGACGTTGGTAGATGGGGAACTGCAGCAAGGCGCATCTTCTATGTGGGGGCTCAGGGTGGGGCTGGAGATCACGTGGGGTGGGCCACAGCTGGAGGAGATGCAAGTTTCTTAATGGCTATATCATTTGTAAGTATTTTCTACTGTTCTGTGATTTGTGTTTCTGCTCTCTTGATATCATACTTTGAAATACAAAAGTTTTTAATTTGATGAAGTTCCCTGTGCCTCTTCTGTCTTTAATCTCTTATGCTTTTTGGGGTGTCACATCTAAGTTGAATGAATGTTTGAACCATTTCTTAATTACTTCCCTCCCTCTGCATCTGTCTTTCTCATTATAACCAAAGTCAGCATTCTAAAAAAAAAAAATTATTAGTCACTTCCTATTTTAAAACCTGGATTGGCTTTCAGGGGCTTCCCATTGCTTCCAGGAGAAGCCCAAGTACTATTTCATTGCCACAAGCACTCTAAGGTGAACTTGTCTGTAAGGCTAGTGCCTTACACATAATTGGATCAATGCTGCTTGTTCACGTTACATTCTCTCTTTCTTTTCCTTTCTCATCAGGGCTTACAGCTCTGTATATATGAAAGAAAGTAACTTTGTGGAGAGATGAAATTACATAGGGCTCTGACAGCATGAAAAAAATGTCTTAAAAATGGACTTTGTGTAATCGAAATAATATTCAATCCTGGAAATCCCAAGTGTGTGCTAATAAGGAATGAGTTTATTTCAAAGGCAGAACCTGCCTTAGATGGTGATCCGAATGACTCCTTATCAACTCGAATGCCTTTTCCTGTGCAGTGTGCAGTTACTCTCAGGGTGAACACTTCTGAACTCCCTGGGAGAGCTGAAGGCATCTCTGGTTTCAGTGTAATTCAATTTAAGCAGTGCTGTCATAGCATCTGCAGCCTGAAGCTGTTTCCCACCCAGATATCACAGTTCAGTGTAGACGTGGAGGAGGCAGGGAGAGGACTCGACAGCACACATCCCCAGCTGTTCTCCTTGGGAGGTGAGGGACGGGAAAAGGGAATTAAGAGCATCTACTGCTTGCCAGGTAATGTGCTGGCTATTTTTTATTTATTACAGTGTTTAATCCTCAACGTTCTAGTAGGATAAGTATTATTGTGCCCATTTATCCAGATACCTATCGCTTTGCTCTCAGTGACCGTTAGTCTGAAAGCAGGAGAACGTGACCAGCACTCCATCCTGTCCCCAGATCCTTCTGGTCTAAGCCACTCTCATAAACATAGGCTTAACTACTGGGGGCACAGCTTGGGAAGGCGAGGTCAAGGCTGCTGGCTTGGGATAACTTCCAGGGCTTCTCTGTATTCTTCTGGAATATTTCTCTTTCTACTTCTTGGTTCCCATTCCTGCTGTGTGATGCTGGCCCACCTTGTGATCCATGGTGTCTGAATGCTTTACAGCATCTCTGGAGCCCCAGGGTCCAGTCCCATGGTAGTTTCTGGTAGGGTGGTAGGAGAGTTTCTGTCTCTGTTACCTCTCTGTCGAATACTTACAGAGCATCTGCTGTGTGGGAGGCCATGACGGTTCTGGGATGTTGGTGGTGAGGATGAGAAACCCAGTTCCTGCTCTCAGGGGGCTGCCTTCTCACAAGAAGACTGTGAACCAACAAGTACACCAACAAAAATACCATCTTTGCACACTCTGATAAGCAGTGGGGGTGGGGTGTACTTTTGACTGAGTGGTTAGGGACCGGTCTTCCAGCCAAGATGAGGAAGATGAATGGGGTTCAGTTGGGGTTCCTTGGATAGGAGAGGCACAGAGCTCCCAAAGACAGAAGGAATTGGTCATGTTAGAGGAGTTGAAACACAACTCGCACGGAGCACAGGAAAGCAGATGAAGATGGCTTTGTATGTAGGAGAGTAGCATTGGAGAGATGAAGTCACATAGGACCCCACGGCATGAAAACATGCCTTAAAAATGAGTTGCAGTGGGCGGGAGCCGGATCCTGAGCAGCCTGTCAGCCGAGGGAAAGAGTTGGGGTTTATTTCCTCCCTTATGCTTAATGCTTTCCGTGTTTGATCTAACTGAATCCTCACAGTAGCTACATGAGATAGGGACAATTTTGTGCAGATGAGAAAGCTGAGGCTGGGGGAGGTTAGGTCCCTTGGCCCACATGGTTCTCTTCCTGAAAGACATTCTGTCATGTGTTTTGAAGTAACATGTTTTCCTTCCACTGTGTACTGGAATCAGATGAGATAATGTATTTAAGTCATCTAGTTCGTTAAATCAAAGTTGCTCAATTAAAGTTAATTCTTTGTAATAGAGAAAACAATGACAACAATAAAAGACACAAAATATGAAGACTGTAACTGCCTGATTCTGACAATTGAGCCAGTTGCTTTTAGAACAGGGCAGAAAATAAACAACTATAAAAAAGGGCTTCGTTGATGCCTTAGCTCCACATCTTTGGGGTGGGGGTGCCAAGAAGATGCAGCCTCCATCCAGTCTGAAGGGCTTTGCTGCCAGCCCAGCCCTCTAATGGCGACAGGTACTTGGGGGACACTCTGCCTTGAACTGAGCTCTGCCTGCGTGTTCTTATTTAATTCTGAGGATAGCCTCGTGGAGCAGATGACTTTTCCTTTCAGATTAAGTACCCAAGGCCAAAGAGTGACAGTTGGCTTTCACAGCCCTCCTCCACAGGCCCTGCAGAGATGGTCCACCTGGGTTTTTCTAATGGTCACCTGCCCCTGCACCTGGGATCAGTGCTGAGACTGGAGCTGGGCTGGTTTGCTGCTGCCAGGTGAATGGACACAGAGGCAAAGGGTCTGTTTGCTGTGACCCCACTGCCCCAGGAATGGGCAGGCCATTGGAGAGTCAGCCTCTTGTGATTGCAGGGGCCCAAGTAAACAAGGTTTTGATTGCACCCCTGAGCTGTGCCCTGCTAGTAGAGTCATATATTACCTAGTGGACCTGGTGCATATCGAAAACTGGCCCAGTGTCAAGGTGTCTTTGGACTTGGAGGTGGAGTTCCCTGTGGAAAGCAGGCTAGCAGGCACACGAGCTCTCACAGCCTCCTGGGCTTCCATTGTTCATGGCGCTGGTGCCACAGTACTGAAGTCGGCACACTGTCCTTCATATCTTTAAGGTCATGGGCTCCTGCGGGGTGCAGGCCAAGTTACAGTCAAGCTGGCATGAGGCCTGGAATTGGCTCTGTCCATGTTTCTCCCTTGGCTTGAATGACACTTGAGTCCTGTTCCTGTGCTCTGAAGAGCCTTCCGGTTCCCAGGCTGGACTTGCACTTGTGGAGACTTCGCCAGAAGCCTGAGCACTCTGTCTCTAATCATGCTGACCCCCAGTCGTGGCCTCGGCGTTGTCTGTCCTCTGTCTCCAGGCTGAGGGCTTTTCTTAGGTTCTGCTCTGTCAGCTTGCGTGCGACTCTCAAGGCCGCTCTGGTCTGCCTCATGGCCCTTCCCACTCACCTGCTTTAGAAACCCCAACTGGGTAAAGCCAGACTCTTCTTGAATTAGTTATTACCCCTTAAAACACTAGCCACTTTAAAGGTCCGGTCAGTACCCACCCTGGTATGATCAACTGGGACTGAGTTGGTGGATCCATGTGGCCTACACTGTGGCTGCCCAGGTAGCAGAGGGTCTTTCTGCCGAGTCCTCTCAGAAGGGAGAGGGCGTGGGCAGCTCAGTGATCTGCACCTCTAACCCATGGAAGCTCTCAGCACGTGGACTCTGGGCTGTTCTCCCGGCTCTCTCCGCTAACCAGCCCACCCTGTGGATGTGGGGCCCACATCTCATTTGCATCTGGATCTTCAGTACCTGGCTCAGAGAACCACAGCAGCACTGTGGATCTGTGGTGGCGGAGGTAGGTTCCCTGGCCAGTTCATGGAAGACCCAGATTGCAGCTCAAGGTGGAAGAGTCTGCTTTTGACAGTGTCCACCTGATCGCAGGCAGTTCAGGGTCCAGCACTGGTCTGGAAGTTCCAGTTTCTGGAAGTTTCCAAGTGGCAGCTTTTGCTCAGGAAAATCTCACCACCTGAATCTTGCACAGCACTGCCAGGTCTCCTGATTCCTCCCCTGCCTGTGACTGCATGGGGAGCACAGAGACGGGGAGCAGCAGACCCTGTCCTTTGGTCCTGGATGTCTGTGACAGGCCCCCTTTCTCATTGCTCCTCACTCTCTGTCCTTGAAGAACTGCCCTGGCATTAGGGGGAGGCTGCTTTACCCAAAGAGAAAGGAGTGAATCTGCTGTCCCAGCCAACAGTGTTGCCCCTGCCCCTCATCACCCCACTTGCAGCCAACACATGTTTTCGGGGAGACCTTCCAAGCACCCACAGCTGCTCCTGGGCAGTACTTACATGACAGAGTCCCTCACAGGTGGAGCTGGGTGAGGCTGGGGAAGTCACGGAGGAGGGGTGTTTGCTGCTGCAGCTTCTCATTCTTAGGATCTGAAGCTGCTGGGGGCTTGCTATAGTCCCTTCCAGGGGCATCCGTGGGGGAGAAGGCTAGCCACATCCGTGGTGGAGTGCAGAGGGTCAGAACGACCAGGCTGTGAGCCTGGGCTCTGGCAGGCTGGAGCATGCTCCTCTTGAGCCTCAGTGTCTTCTCTTAAGATTCTGTCCTGAGGACACAGAGTGTTTTAAGTCCTGTAAGGCTCTGTCCCAGGGTGGAGCCGGGATGGCCCACCCTGTTTCTCAGGGGTTGGAGGTCAGTAAATGAAGCTCCCTGAAGGGACCCTTTTCTGAACCTCTTAAGTCCAACGGTGAAATCTCTTCCAGTTTGGGTGTGGGGTCCTGACTGAAAGACACAGGAGGTGCGGGATCCAGTGCAGATCAGCAGGTGCTCTGGGAGCACCAGGTGAATCCTGCAAGCAGAAGTGGATCCCAGTGATGTCAGTCAGAGCAGTGCACAAGTGCACATCACCAACATGTGTGTATAGAGCACTTACTGTATGCAGCTGGGGGTCTGCAGTTTCATTACAGAAACGGGCTGTGCGCACGTGAAAAGCTGTGGGCTGGGTTAGCGGGTGGGGGTGGGCGGCACAGCAGGATCACGGCAGGGGAGGGTGCTGTGTGTGTGGAAGGTGCTGTCGCAGAGTGTGTCTCCTCAGAAGCTGGTTTCTGTGGGGGCAGTGGGGAGGGGCAAGACGCTAGAATGTGCGAGGGCAGGTGGGTATTTGCCACGATCCAAGAACCAGAAGGAGAGAGTTGGACCAGGCTGTGTCAGTGGGGAAGAGAAGGTGAGAGGAAGGCAAGGAATTCGAGAAGAACAGGAAACTGGTCATGGTTGTCTGAGCAGAGCAGGAGCAAAGGTGAGGACAGCTAAAGGAAGATTCCCACATGTTGTGTCTGGTGTCGGGAGACAGGCGGAGCTGATAGGAGCAGGGGGCAATCCCTGGTTCTGTCTAGAGGGCACCGAAGGGCTTGCTCATGGGTCACGGGGCACCTGGCTCATCTCAGTGCTGCTCACAGGGCTGAGCAGGTGGAATCGGAGTCCCTATGGATGGGGCTGAAGTGTGGCAGAGTGGAACCACTCTGGCTTTGGTCGAGCATCACCTTGCCTCAATAGCTGTGTGACCTCAGGAGCAATCCTCCACCTTTCTGACCCTGACCAAATCAGCTGCCTGCCTCTGACATGGAGATGGTCATTGTAGCAATTGTAGTCCAGTTCACCAAGAGAGGGCAGATAGGCCTGAGCCCAAAGTGGACACCCATTTCACAGGCTATAGAACTGAGGCCCCGGAGAGTCTTCTCTTCCCCAGCTGGCCTCTGGGTCAGCTCTGCCCCAGTTTGCCGATCCTCCTCAAGGACCTCCATGCTGTGCTGTGGTGTCTGAGGTGCCTAGCGGCCTTGTGGTGGCTGATCCCACCCACCTATCAACTGTTGACATACAAGTGCCCTGATAAGAAAAATATTTTCATTCTATAACAGCGTTCTCAGTCCTGCTTAATCATATTTTTCTTTGTTTTTAAAAACAAGCTCCTGTGTGGTTTTCGGTCTTCTTGCAGCTCTTCTAAGGACATTCTAGAACTGAACAGTGTTATTTGATACTTCATGCCTTTTCATTATGTCACTGTTGTCTGGGAAGAGGGTGGGCAGGTGCTGAGCCCTCTTCTCCAACTGCCTCAGGTCTCCTTAAAAACTTTATGTACAGGAATCTTTTGTCAACCTCACTTCTACTATGGGACAAAGGTGTCATCACATTTTTCAGAAGAAATATGTTCAGAGAGGTTAAGTGTTCTGTCCCAGGTCACACAGGCTTGGCAAAGCCAGGCCTTGAAATGGGAATTCAAGCTAAGTTGATCTCTAAGACAGGGGTTGGTCTGTTCATAAAAATCTCTGCTCATATCATGGTCCTGCCTCTGGTACCAGCTCACTATAGAGACTTCAAGCAAGGCCCTTAGAGTCCCTATGTCCTCTTCACATCCTCTGGGTATGACATCCTGTTGTGAAAAAGGAGCAAATGAGGATGACTGTCATGCATTGTTTCTCTGAAGGCCTACTGTGTGCATACTGATGCTCTTATCTCCCCAACCAGATCATTAGCATCCTTGATGACTTGGTCCAAAAGGGGCTCACCAGAGACCTGCCTGTTGATGTGACTCCATCCCAGGTGCTGAAGCCTAGGGGAGGATCATGGCAGAGGTGTTTGCTGGAAGCTCAGGGATCTGGGAGGAGGAGATCCCTCCTGGAGAGGAAGAGTGGCACATTACTGAGTGCTCACTGCATGACCTGGTGAGTTCTCTGCACAGACCTTTGAGGCAGGCACTGTTACTGGCCCCCCTTTTAAAGATGAAGAAACAGCTAAGGTGACTTAAGGGCAGAGTTGGCAGGCGTGGACTCTGACTTTAAGTGCAGGTCTGTGTACCAGAGTGGGTCTCTCTGCCCGTTCTGAGGCCTGTGCAGTACTAGGTGGGATGCTGAGGAACTCATGGGAATCTAGCTTCTGGTCTGTGCCTATGTCCTTGAAAGGTGGGAGGTGGTGATATCACAGGCTCTTGGGGGTAAGGAAGAGGCACATCCACTGAGACGCTCAAGCCCCCCATATTGCTTGAATACCTTCTTCAGCTCACTTCTCCCTGCTGGATTTGGAGGGGATGGACTTGGGATGCCATCAGACAGAAACAACTTGCAGAGTCACGTGGAGGAACTCAGCCCCAGAGCAGCCCTCCCTGACTCTGTGGTCTGGAGCGACGTTGCTCTTTGTCCGGCCTTGCTTCCCCAGGGATAAAGTGTGGAATCTGGCCTCCAGATTCACCTCTGAGCATGCACCAGCTGTCCCTAAATCCTGACAGCCCCTCTGGAGCCTGGGCCTGGCCTTTCTCCATACTCCCAGCAGACACACCTGAGAGTGCTTCCCAGCCCTGCCGTGCCCCTGTGCCGGGGCCACCTTCGTGTGGCTGCTGGGGTTGGGAGGAATGTGGGTGTTCTCATGAGGGAGTATGGGACAGGGGACGCATTTTGCTATATGAAGTGCCTTTCCTCTCTGACCAATGAGCCCCAGGCTCTGCCCTTCACTTTGGGGTCTTTTCTCGCCTCTGGACCTTGGTGTTGACATGGCTAATGACCAGTGCTGACCACCATCCCAAGCTGGGAAGAATGGTTGGTAAAAAGTGTGTGAACTATTTTCTTCACCTCTACCCCTCTTCTCAAGGTCTTTTGATTGTGAAGCAAGGCCCAGGGCCTTGACTGGCAAGATTAGCATGGGAGTTGGTGGCTCCCTCCCGCTCTTTGTGGTAAAGCCAAGCATACTTTCCTTCAGCCAATGCCAGAAGCTGCTCTGTAGCCTGAGATTACTGATGAAAATCCCCCCCACCTGCATACAGAGTCTGAGCAGGGCCTGCTATGGAAAAATCCAAATGGCCAAACAAATTCCTGCCAGCATGAATAACTGGTAATATCCTAGAGCTTAAATCTCCCATGGGGGATTTGTATAATTTTAAATTTTATAATTTTAAAAAACCCTTTGTTTTCCTAACTTTGGGTTCAGCACATAGTAGGTGCTCAGTAGCCCTGGCTAATTAAATAAATGAGAGCATATAAGGAACAATGTTCTAATGGTGAAATTTGTGTCATGTGTTCATGCATTTGACCTCTCTAAAGACATTTATATGTCTTAGACACTGGGGACATGTTGGTGGACAAAAACGTCCCGGTCCTTGCCTTTGTGAACTCCCCATGCAGTGGGACTATCAGATAATTAGCAAATGAACACATCACTATTTATAAATTCCTTGAATAAAAGAATACAGCAGATGCTATGATACTTACTGTGTAATAAGGGATTCTAACTAAACTTAGAGATCCTAATTCCACTTGGAGGTGGGACTTGGGAAGACTTTTCAGAGGAGCTAAACTAAGACGAGAAGGAGTTAGGGCTGGGCAGGGTAGATGTCCTGGCTCTGAGCCTTCCTCAGGCTCATGAAGCCCCTCACAGGCCTCCACCCTCCCCGGGGAGCCCTTACAGTTTACACCTTGGTCCAAGCCTGCAAGCTCCAGGGGCTCATGCCATCTGCCTCCCAGAGACAGTCTAGCGGCACCCCTCTTGCAGGCCTCCCCACACCTCCAGGCAGCGCTTTCCACCCTGGCCTGCCCGTGACCTGGCCCAGCAGATGTCCATGAGGCTTCAGAGGAAGAACTGGTTGTCCTCCACCCGCCCAAGGGCTTTTTGAGCACTTGCAATGTCTGGCTTTGATTGCCGTTCTAGATGGTCAGATTCCACTTAGAGATCAAACTTCATTCCAGCCCAAGTGGAGGTATTTGAGACAACAGCCTGTCACTTGAGAATGCATGCCATCTTTGCAGCCATCTTAGCATTGAGCCGTGGCCTCCAAGGCCATCTCTCCCAGCTCTTGGGCTCAGGCTGCCTGTCATGTCTGCACTCAGTGCTCCTTCTGTTCACTTGGCACAGCCTGTGACCACATCACCTCCAGGAGATCTTCTAGAACCTTCTCTGTAGGCTCTTCTTTATGGAAGCACCACCCGTATTGTTCACTGTCTCTTTCCCAAGCCTTTGATAATCCTTACATCTAAGTGGATGAGGGCTTGGGATTTGAAGCCAGGTCTGTTTGCATCCTCTCCTGATCACTTGATAACTTTGCAGATGGTCAACAGGGATCTCATTCAGCTTTCCATTACTGGAGCAAATGCCTGAGACCATCAACTGAGGAAAGGTTGATTTTAGGTCACAGTTTCAGAGGTTTCAACCCATGATGCAGTGGACCTGTTGCTTTCAGACCTCTGGTGGGTGGCAGGGGGCAGCGCATGATGATAGGGAGTGTGTAGCTGAGCACAGCCACTCACCTCATGGCTGGAGAGTTAAAAAGAAGAGGACAGAATCCCAATGCCCCCTTCAAGGGCATGTGTCCGGTGATGAGGCCCTCCTGCTAGGCCCCACCTCTTGAATAGCACCAAGCTGGCACGAAGTCTTTAACACATGGGTCCTTGGGAGACATTTAAAATCCAAACTACAGCACAAGGTGACCATATAAATGGAACTTCTTGGAGAGTGGACTGAGCAAGACGGAAGGGCCTCCAGGGCTGTTCTGAGCAGTGCACATCTGTTCACCCTTCATTATGTGCATGATGGGCAGCAGCTTCCCTGAGAGATTTTTTTTTTTTGGGGGGGGGCGGGTACCAGGGATTGAACTCAGGGGCATTTGATCACCGAGCCATATCCCTAGTCCTATTTTGTATTTTATGTGGAAATAGGGTCTCTCTGAATTGCTTAGTGTCTTGCTTTTGCTGAGGTTTTGAACTCTCAATCCTCTTGCCTCAGCCTCCTGAGCCGGTGATATTATCGGCATGTGCCACCATGCCCGGCCCCCCTGAGAGATTTTGTTGGGCAGAAGCTGGTCTGATCTAGTCTGGCTCATGTTCACTTCCCAGTGTCCTGCACTGGTCATTAGGCCTCTGAGCTGAGTGAGACTGGGCCCCTGCCCTTTTGTCCATCACTCTGTGCTGTGGAATCTAGCAGTGCCCACTGGGGACAGAGTAGAAGGTAAAGTAGCTGGTGATCAGGCTTCCCCGAGAAGCCAGCATGGCAGGTGACCTGAATGAGCTCCCCCAGGGCTGAGAGGATGAGTGGAAGGATAACAGTTGTGTGAACAGATATGCCAGTGGATCTGGTGGAGGGAGACTGCGTGTGGCAGCAGAGCTTGGGGGCTGCAGGGCTCAGGAGCTGGAGGGCTGCCAGCTTGGTACGGGCCACTTCAGGGCCTCTCATCTTTTCCATTACCGAGAGTTCAGTGAAGGTTAGGCCAACCCTGCTCCCTGGCCCTGTGGGATCTGAAACTGAAGTACCCACCCTCTGAAGCAGGGGGCCTTCCTGGATTTCTAGTCCAGTGGAGTGATATTTCCAAGGCTGAGAGTGAGCAGTCAGAGTCTCAGTCTGAGTTTCAACCTGCCCAGCATCTGAGGTCTGTGCCCAAGGCCCAGGGCTCCCTCTGATCCCCATGTTCCAAGACAAGACAGATTGAGCTTGATCTCAGGGAGTTATCAATGGGAGAAACTGTCACACAAGATTGTGGTGGGGACCAGAAGTGGGGGAGAGGTAAGTGGGACCAGCCGGCACCTTTCCAGTTTTCAGACACCGTGATAGCCTTCATCCCAATGTGTGGTCTCTGTTAGGTGGCATTCAGATCTGAAGCTATGCCTCAGAGGACTCTCAGAGATGAGGACAAACCCAAAGAATGAAGTGGGGACGCTGAGACTTCACTTACTTTTTTTCCTGAATTAAAAATTTTATTTAGTTCATTATAGTTAAACATAATTGTGGGGTACATTTTGGCATATTCATAAATGTATATGGCATAATTTGCTCCATTTCAATCCCAAGTATCATCCCCTTCCCCCATCCCTTTCCTTTGCTCCTTGGTCTTCCATTAGTTTATTTTTAATTGGTGCATTGTAGTTATACATAAATGTAGAATTCATTGTGACATGTTCATAACACGCATATGACCTCGTTGGTCAGTTTTATTCTGCTGTTCCTCCCCTTCCCCACTCTGCCTTCCTCCTCTCCATCCCCTTCCTCTATTCCACTGTTCTCCCTTCTATTTGCATGAATACCTCCCCCCAACACACTATTTAATTTTTTATTTCTCTCTTATTTCCACATGAGAGAGAACATTTGACCTTTGACTTTCTGAGTCTGGCTTATTTCACTCAGCATGATGTTCTCCAGTTTCATTCATTTACTAGCAAATGACATAATTTCATTCTTCTTTATGACTGAGTAAAACTCCATTGTGTATATATAACACATTTTCTTTATCCAATTTTCCATTGAGGGACACCTAGTCTGGCTCTGTAACTTGGCTATTGTGAATTGCACTGCTATAAACATTGATATGCCTATATCACTATAGTTTGCTGACTTAAGTTTCTATTGGATAAATACCAGGGAGTGAGATAGCTGAGTCACATGGTGGTTCCATTCCTAGTCTTTTGAGGATTCTCCAAACTGCTTTCTAAAGTCATACTAATTTGCAGTCCTATCAACAATGTCTGAGTGTGACCTCATCAGCACTTGATATTTGCTTGATGGTTACCTTCTACCTGGAGTGAGATGAAATCTCAGTGTTGTTTTGATTTGCCTTTCCTTGATTGCTAGTAATGTTGAACATTTTTTTTTCATATATTTGTTGGCCATTGCATTTCTTATTTTGAGAAATATCTGTTTAGTTCTTTGCCCATTTATTATTATTATTCTTGTTTTAAGTTTTGTGAGTTCGATGTGCATTCTGGGTATTAATCTCCTATTGGAAGAGTAGCTGGCAAAGGTTTTCTCCCATTCTCTTTGTGCTCTAAATTGTTTCCTTTGCCATGAAGAAACTTTTTAATTTGAAGTCATCCTACTTGTTGACTCTTGGTTTTATTTCTTGAGCTGTAGTAGTCTTATGAAGGAAGTCAGTGCCTGTGCCAATACGTTGAACTGTTGATTGTGGTTTTCTTCTAGCAGTTGTAGTGTTTCTGGTTGAATTTGTAAGTCTCTGATCCATTTTGAGTTGATTTTTGTGCGGGGTGAGAGATAGGGATCGAGTTTCATTTTATCCATATGAATAACCAGTTTTCCCAGCAACATTTGTTAAAGATGCTATCTTTTCTCCAATGCATGTTTTTGACACCTTTGTCAAGGATCGGATGACTGTATCTACATGGATTTGTGAGACTTGACTTATTTCTGCTCCTCTCCAAGGCAGGCCCTTTGTCCACACTGTCTGTACCTGAACACGTGGTGCTTATCCTCCCTCACGTTAGCTCGGGCTGTACCACCTGCCTTGAACACTTTACCTTTTCTGTTCCTTCTTCAAGGCCTGTCTCTGGGAGGATGCCATTTCCAGCCCCCTGAGACCTTTTTCCACTCAGAGTTCCTCCCGTGATGTGTGTCCAGATGATGGTCTTCAGATCCATGGCCTGTGCAGGTCCCTCACCCTTTCGTGAAGGTTCAGTCTCACAGCCGGGTGAGAACCTCCTGCAGCATGGAGATGGGTGCCTCTATCAGTGAGCAGGGACCAGACCCAGACACCTGCTGGGTGCAGGTGTGCAGCAAGCCCCGGCAACAGAGGCAGAGCTGCGAGTTGGGATCTCTCCCACGTGCCACTATAGCTTCAGTTTGTAATTCTTGGAGGTGCCAGATTGCTTTTATTCTACTTGACACTTGTCACTGAACCATTTGGCTCATGGGGGCGGATGTCATACATGATCCTACCCTACTCAGTACACCAAAGAATAAACCCACTCTTCCCCAGTTCTCCAAAGGGGCCATTTATCCTTTTGGCACTGTGTACTACCCCGTCGTGGTGTCAGGGGCATCAAGGTGGCAAGTTCCCCTGGCCTTGAGACACAAGTCAGACCACAGGGACAAAGAATAATCTTGGAGAGTGATGCTCTGATTTTTTTTTTTTTTTTTTTTTTTTTTTTTAGGTTTCTTGATATAATTCAAGCAAATTAGATTGTCCTGTATGGTACAAATACATGCTTATGCTTGTTATTGTTCTTTTTTGGCACTTATCAGCTGCCTCTTATTCATTGCCTTGATTTTTTTCCAAAAGCAACTGCACTCATTCCAAAATTCCAAGTGGGGCCCAAAATATCAGCACTCTGCCATGTGCCAGGCCATACGCCCAAGTCTGATCTCTGGACAGGCCGTCCCGTGACATCCAGCAGGTGAACCACCAGAAAGCTCTTGGAGCTTCTCATTTTGGATCATGAAGTGTGCTCACCTGAGGAGTGCTTGGTGGAGGAGCTGCTCTCAGCAGGCAGAAGAGATTTCTTAGCTGAAGAACTCTGTGCACAGGGTTCAGACTGTTGGTTCTGATCTTTAACCCCTTCAGCACCAATGCCGATGATTCCCTCTACAGCATGCCTCGAGTGTCTGACTATACCAGGCAAGCCAGAAACCAGGCCCGATCCACCTGAACATGGTCTTCTCTCCAGGCCTCACTTTGGAGCAGTAGATTGTGGTGATGGACATGCCCGTCTGAGAAGCCAGCCAGAGTAGTGATTTCGTCTTGTCTTCCCTAGGAATGTCCCCCGAGTAATCTTACTTTCATTACTCACACACCCCAGCCTAATTAGAGGAATATTGTCCAACCTTTGAAAAAGGGGGAGAGAAGCACATTCCAGAGGACAAATGTCTCTCTTGATATCAGAGTTTCTCCGGTGGAAGGTTACCTTGGTTAGATTTCAGTTGCAAAGTCGAAGACATTTCACTCTACAATGTTGTAAAGGCTTTAAAGAATTCTGCTGCGGTATGTTTCTAATTTAAGACTGAAAAAATATTTCTATTGTGCCATATACGGAGTAACCTAAAACCTAATAAAAGCTCTGAATTAAGGTTGGACAGAATGGTTTGAATTAAGTTCAGGTAGAAGTGAGGACAACTTATCTGTATGCTGGGGCTGCTGGCTAATGGGCCAAAAGGCAGGTTCTAACTGGGAGACTGGACCTGCTGACTCCAGAAAGGAGCTGTCTCTCTTGCAGATTGCAATGTTCTTGGCCACTGGCCCACAGGCGTGATGCTGTTGGCACCTGCCCCCAACCCAGGAAAGGCCTAACCCTTGCTGTTCATGTCATCTTGGTTGCTTTGCAGGTTTCTCATTGGGACTGAGTTAATGTGATTTGATGGACATTTATTTATTACTTTTCCTGCCAGCCTTTGGCTAACTGTAGGGCTTGCCTTTGAGTTGCCGTTTCTTTTCTTTGTGGTACTGGAATCGAACCCAGGACCTTGCACATGCTAGGCAAGCACTGAACTACATCTCCAGCCTAGAGCTGACCTTTGAGAAACTACCGTGACCTGGGTGTCTTCCCACGCAGTGACTGAATGAGCCTTTAACTGAGCTGTGATCTCACTTACTTGCCTCAGTAAGTTTCTTTCAGAGATTGGAAAGCAGTATATATTTTGAGAACAAAGAGAGAATTAACAAGTTTGAGTGAACCAGTGAGTAAGAAACATGATTTTTTTTTTATTATAAACAATGCTGCATGGAACATCTTTAAATAACAGGTATATAGCACATTCCTCCAGTGTCCACTCTCATCTCACACACACACCCCGTTTGCCCTGTTGGGACCACATGACTCAACACTAACCACGCGCCCTATAGCTGATTGGATGAAGAAGGTCACCTGGCTCCAGAGATCCCAAACCATAGGCTAGGTTAAATCAGACAGAGTCTCTTGAGATTTGACCTAACAGAAAAGTTGTGGAGCTGAGATAGAGTCTGCCTGGGCAGAAAGGGTTGTGTGTTAGCATGAGCAGAAAAAACTGAGCAGAGAGAGAGAGAGGAGGAGGAGGAGGAGGAGGAGGAGGAAGAGGAGGAGGAGGGTGGGGAGACAGAGGAAAGGAGGAGAAGGCAGAGAAGAAGAAAAAAAAAAAAAAAAAAAAAAAAAAAAAAGAAAGGAAAAGGGGAGGGAGGAACACCTCCACAGCCCCAGAGATATGACAGATGTGACCTTAGTTCTGTGAGACCTTTCTACCTTCGGATGCTATGAGCTATCCCTGTATCTTTTCTTCCCCCTCCTGCAACAACAGTCTCTCCTTTTCACATCCCTTCATGTGATACGGGCTTTCCTCCTCCTACGGTGCTGCTTCTCAGAGGTCGGCTGATGTGGGGAGTCTCCACTTTCCACAAGGACAGAGGTGGTCCTGTGTGAGCTGGGTGGGGGTGGGGAAGGGCTCAGGCATGTCTGCATTGTAACCCTCCCCCTGCCGCCCTGCCCCCTGACCAGGCAGGTCAACAAGGCCTCACCGTCCATTCTCACTGTCATCTCAGCCTGAGGACGGTCCCCAATCCATGTGCCTACTCCATGCCAGCATGGGTCAGTGATGGCTCTCCACCTGAAGGCACCTCACTGTCAAGCAGAGGCTCCAGCCTGGACGCTCCCTATGCTCCAACCCAGAGTTGGCCTAATGTTAGAGGCAGTGCAGGGGCTCATCCCTGGGTTCCAGGCCAGGTTCCTCTGCTCCTGGGCAGCCTCAACTGAGTTCCCGACCTCTGGTCTTGAGGGTCCTCCAGGTGACAGACCTCTCAGACCCTGGCTCACAGCCCATGATGCCATTGAAACACAGTGTGTAGGTCAAGTGGCCAGCAGGCCCTGCAGCCCATCTTCTGCTCTCCTCTCTGAGGGGTGCTCATGTGATGCCACCCTCTCTCTTCCCTTCAGTGGCTCCTTGTGTCCACATCCCCAGTTTTCATTTTGGCTAGTACTCTTCTGGTGGCCTCCCACCTGGGCCCCTGGCATGCTCTTTCCACGCCCTGGAGTCAGGGACTGGTATCTAGGAATGGTGGGGATGTTGGGGAGGGGGTGGAGGGGGAGCAAGAGGCAGGAGCCCAGTTGGGCCATGTGAGGCCTTGATGGAGCTGCCCACACTGGGATGAGGGAGGATGCTTAGAAGGGACCTGCCTTTTAGCAGAATGAGAGGAGCAGGAGGGTGGAGGTTGTATGTGAAGTTTGGTGACTGGGGGAGGCTCAGTTGGTAGAGCAGCGGTGCGCCCCGGGGCTGGGGTCGTGGAGAGTGGAGGGGAGAGGGCCTGCTGGGAACTGGCAGCCACTTGTGGAATGAGATCTCAGGAGGGTGGTGAGTCCGGGGCTTCCTGAGACCTGGTCTCCCACTCCCACTGACCCCGCCTGTGCCTTTGGAGTGCTGAAACCCAGAGAAGGAAAAGTCCTCTCCTTTTTGTGCAGGTCATTTTGGAGCATCCTCCGAGGCTTCGTCCCCCTTCCCATGGGCTTGAAGAACGACCAGGGCTTCATTTCCTCTGCGGTGAGGCTGAGCAGCCAGGTGTTCTATTCTGAGCCTGGATGTGTTCTTCCTCAGGCTGGGGCTTCAGGGACCTGCTCCCATCTCTTTCTGTCCAGCTGTAGCAGCTTCCTGGTTCCAGGGCCTCCTTGTCCCTCAGCCTCCTCACAGAGGCCCTCTGCCTGGCCGGTCTCCTGGTGTGGAGGAAGCCCCCTTTCTGGGGAGGGATTGGTAACATAGGACCCGTGACATTTTTTCTGTTGGGTTACACTGGCTGGAACATCTGAACCTGAGCTCACTGAGTTGCAGGAGGTTTCCCACAGACCCTAAAAGGCCAGGAGGCATAATTGAATCATTTAAAATGCGGGGATCCCCACCCCATGGAGGAGAGATGGAAGAGAGTTCCTGGAGGGGCAGAGGGACTTTCTTGGTGACACCTGCCTTAACTGCTATCAAATGACCTTCTTGACCACATCAGAGCCACGACCTTCCAGGGTGCTGGTCATGGACAGAGATTCCCTAAGGCCATTTATTTCTCATAGTACCTCTGTGAAAAAGGCACTCTTCACTCGTTATGCAGAAGAGTAAACTGAAGTTTGGAGATAGGAAACTGCAAAAGCGGGGGACAGGTGAGCCAGACTCTAACTAGCCACAGTGTGCATCTGAGTGAGAGACTGAACAGAAGGACCTGCAGCAGGACCCCAGGGGACAGGAGTTACAAGGCTGAAGCCAACAGCAGGCATTTGGGTTGGTGGGGGAGATAGAGCTGCCTCTGTGTGCAGGTGGGTGTTGACTGGGGTGACTAGAGACCCCCAAGTTAGGTTCAGCCTCATTCATCACTTCTTTTGTAGCTATCTCCATGAGAAACGGCCACGACCTTCACTCTGAATGTTTAAAATTCTTTCTCTGGGGCTCTGTGGGGAGACCTTTACCGGTGGGACCGCCCCTGAACCCCACTAGATGGCGCTGCTGCAGGCCATTTTCACCCAGGAGCCCTTCCTGGGATGTGTGTTGGCGTGCACACAAGTGTGAGTACTGGGGCTTGCTGGCGAGTGTGGGTGTGACCTCGTGTGGGGTGGTGTGTGTGTATAGTGGAGACAACCCTGGCTTGGGTCTTGCAAAGTCCCAGTCTACCTTTTTGTACTCTGCTTCTTTGAGGTTGCTTCTTACAGAGTTGCTTCTTCTGAGAAATCTTTTCAGGCTTTCTGTGGGCTCTGGGGCGTGGGGACCAGATGCCAGAGGGTTACAGAATGACCAGGACAGGTCCAGCTCTCCTGATGGCCTAGCCATCTGTGGGAGGCTGGCAAGCCCTGCCTGAAATCCAGCCCCCATGTCCCAGAGCCTCAGGAGTTCCCAGGCTCTGGTGGGCAGTAGTGGGGGATTTTGATGGAGGCGAGCTTTCAGAACTTTGATGTTTCCAATTCGAATACAGTGTATCTGTGTGCCGGTGGGCTGCAGTGACTATCGGAGGGCACCGTTGAGGAATCTAAGCCTGGGTCCATCTTAAAAGGAAAGACTGTTGCTGTCAATCATTGATGTCTGCCAGAGGTCCCCCCCCAACTCCCGGGGCCAGAGTCACACCAAGGTACATTTTTTCTGATGTGAGTGGCCACATAGATGAGGGTGGACCTCTCTGTCAGAGAATCCTATTTATTTAGGACTTTAGAATTATCAACTCAATCGCTTCTTAGCCTTTTGGCTAAGATCAAGTGAAATTGTCAACTCGTTCATTTATTTCATAGATGGAGAAACTGAGGTTCACACAGACAGAATGAATTGCCCAAGGCCACGTGACTGTAGGGAGAGAAGACTGGAAGGCCAGTCTCTGACCCCCAGTGCCCATGTCTTTCTGCATACAACCTGCCTCACTATCGGATCAAGTTCTATGTTTAAGGAAGGTCCCAATGAACATTTCTGCTCTTTGGGGGCAGGGGGTGTCTTTCCATATGACTGTCAAGAGAAAGTTTCCAGTCAAAGCTTCTCTTTGTATGTTTGTTGTGTTCCAGGAAGATTCTGACTAGAGCAGATTGTAAGACTGAATCTTGGAAAATAGGAGACAAGATAGGAAGCCAGGTGCGGTGGCCTGAGCTGGTAATCCCAGCAGCTTCGGAGGCTGAGGCAGGAGGATTGAGCATTCAGAACCATCCTCAGCAAAAGTGAGGTGCTAAGCAACTCAGGGAGACCCTGTCTCTAAATAAAATACAAAATAGGGCTGGGGATGTGGCTCAGCAGTCACGCACCCCTGAGTTCAATCCCCAGTACACCCTCTCCCCCCAAAAAAATATATAGAGAGAAGATAGGAAAGAAACCAAATTCTGTGTGTTTGGAAGAGGACACAAGGACAGTGGCATAGACATGGTCAAGCCCAAAGAAGCGGACTTAACTAGAGCTGGAAGGTCCCAGGTTAGAGGTGAGAGAGACTTTCTGGGCGGTGCATGGGCTTCCCTGGTCATTGCCTCACGGTCTATATGGGCCACTTCACCTGATGAACCCAGTATGAGAGAGCAGAGCCCTGCTGAGTAGAGCAGGAGGTGGTGCCAGCAGGTAGGCCCCAGGCCTAGCCCTGTCCCCAGCTAAGTGGGTTCCACGCTGTCCCCATGCCTCACTTTCCCCACCTGCCCTATGGGATTAAATACCCAGTACCTTGCAATGAGTGAGAATCAAAGACAGTGATTTTCAGTCTGAGTGGGATAATGGGTTGAGTTAAAATCAAGGAGGACCCCATAAGTATGGATAGTGTCAATTAAAAATAAAAAAAAAATTAGAAAAGCACGGGCAACTCTGTTCTGGTGGCCTCCATGAACAAAACCAGGAGCCCTGCTTCATAGCTCATGCGTGTGAGGCGAGGGTGTGCACACAGGGAAGTTCTGTACACGAGAATAATATTAGATTATTGGGAGCAGCCAGGAGCCGTGCGAGGCACTCTATCTTGTTTCATTCTCCCAGTAATTCTACAAGATAGGTACTCTTGTTATCCCCTTTTTCCAGAAGAAAAAGCTGAGGCTCAGAGGGCAAGGGAATCTGTTGGATCAACAAAGCAGCAAATGTGCATTAGCGCAAAGCCCAGAGGAAACTTCTGGGTGTTGGCATGACCTGCAGCCTTTCATCCCACAAAGGTTAATAGCACTTGGGATTTCTAGCCCTGGAATGACTGCTTTCCAGAATATTCTCCTGCCGTTCTTGTCAGTGGCTGTAAGTCCACTAGAGTTCCAGTGGGCATTCACCTGAACGCTGTAGTTACACCTTTGTGAGGACAGCTGGATTCCTGTAGGCAGGAGGGGGACCCTAGGGAGCGGGAACAGCTTTAGCCATGGTGCCTTCTGCAACAGGGAGCACCTGAAATCTGGCTGTTTAGCCCAGTTGTTTCTTTGTTCTCTGAGCCCAGTGAAGACAGGTCAGGGCATGACCAGCCTTTGGTGTCCTCATCTGAAGGGGACCAGCACACCCCACCAGTCATCTGTGCCAGGGAGGGCCCCCTCCCCCACTGAGCTCAACTCATGAGGAGGGTTTGGGGACACCTGGAACCCTGAAAACATAAAAGGGAGGCAGGTAGTACAACTCAGGGATGTGGGGAAGGATGTTTGAGAAGGCGACAGTAGTCGGGTGTAGCTGTGCATATCTGGGTGTCGTGCCTCCTTTGTAAAGGCCCTGAGGTAAGATGGAGCATGGTTCAATCAAAGCCCTATGAGTGTTCAGTGTGGCCAGAAGGAACCTCAAGTGATAGAGGAGACAGGCAGGGCAGGGGACCAGGACAGAGAAGCAGGCTCTTAGCCTCACAGCATACAGGATGGGCTGTGGGCGGGAGTTTAGACTCTGTCCAGTGGGCAGCCTTATGGGCAGCTTGAAGGTTTTGAGAGCTGGTAGTGGATGGGGTGATGTCGGAGACTGCTGGTTATGAGGAGTCTGTGGAGGTCCCCCAGGAGAGAGAGAAGGACTGAGGCGGTGGAGGAGAGGTTGAGGGATTGGGCATGCAGCATGGAAAGGCCTGGGGATTAAGGGTGAAGGAGACTGGTCGGGCTAGGTAGCCAATGGTGCTTCTTCCATGGGAGAGTGCTGCTTTTGAGGGTACTTTTTGAGCCCCCTTTCCTGGGGTTCCCATCCTGCTCTGTTGAGCCCCTTTGCTTTAATGGACCATTCACATAAACTGGAATTTGACTGGGATTTCTGGGTGCCATTGTCAGCTCCTTGGCACATAGCTCCACGCTCTGCCTGGATGGAGGGACTGGCCCAGGGGTGAGTGGGTAAGACATGGTGCCAGAAGTTCCTCTGTGGTTCCCTATCTCTGCCAGGGGACCAGGGCCAGATACTGACTGCCCTCCTGGAGGCTCACACCCTTTCCTTGCCCTGGGTCTGGTACTCTGAGGATTGTCACATCTCCCAGGCCAGCTCTTCTCAGACATCCTTTCTAAATTGTTCTGTGGTGACCGGAGAATCTTGGGGTTGACAGTTGTATGTCAGGAAAATCTGCATGGGGTGCTCACTATGTGCCCGGCTCTGCTGGGTTCTGAGTAGGAAGGGGAGACACCACCATTTTGGAGTGAGCAGGCTCTTGAGGAGGCCTGGCTGCCAGGCAGGAGGCCAATACCCAGTGATAAAAATGGATCTGGTTGGCACCTTAGGAAAGGGAGAGCAGTGTGGACCAGAGGGTGGAGGAGGCCTCAGGTAGGAGGGAAGTCTCCCTTAATGTTCTCATCAAGGAAAGGAAGGGAAGGGTTTCTCAGGATGGGGGATAGCAAGGGAAGGCAGGCTTTAGGAGGAGGGGCTGAGAAAAGACTGGCTCTGGGATTGAGTGAGTATATAAATTGTATGGTCTGGTATGGTTTTTTAAATGTGTTTTCATAAACCTACAAAGCAAAAATTATGCATTCTGGTTCTAAGGGAGAGGAGAGACACCCAGGTCTGTTTTCCCCGCCGGATCGCAAGTTGGGGCAGCTGAGTTTGGTTCTCGTGGGCCTTGGTACAGCTCTCCTCACTGGGCCACGGATGGGAGCAGGGGTGGAGAGAGCCCATGGCAGCTGCCCATCCCCTCCACTCTGGACTCCACCTCCTCCAGGGCTCAGCCTGCTGACACTCTCCCTAAGGCCTCTTGGTGTAGGCCAGGCCTGAAGTGCCGCTTCCAACTCTGGAGTGAAGACAAGCCTGGTCCTGTGGTCAGCAGGCCACCGGGCTGCGCTCCTTCCCTGGGTGGTTGCCTCTGCCTTTCCTGTGCGTCTCACCTGTCCAGGCCATTTTCTTGGTGCAGGTCGGAGCCAGCTTCCTAAAGCCACACCTACAGCGTGAGCTCCTTAGATGGTAGCCAAACGGCCTGGTCTTGCACGTGGCTCCCACCCTGTCACCTTGTCATCTCTGAACTTTTGTTCTTTCTGTCCTGTCTGCCTGGAAACTACCCATCATTGCTCTGTCTCCTGCTACAGGAAGCTGCCTACCATCTCTCCCCAGCGCATCTCAAGCATCGTGCACACATCTCTCACTGCACCTGAGAGGTGCTCCTGGACTTGTATTTCCTGTCTGTCAGGTATTATCCTTGAGAGCAGCAACTTAGGAGGAGTTTTGTGAGTCAAATCCATCAGAGATGGGACCAAGGAGGGTTGGAGGAAATCCCTTGGTAGATGGCACTGCTGAGCAATCTGAGGAGAGCAATCTTTTATCTCAGCCTTTTGCTTTTCCTGAGACCCTTGGACAGGTGTGGTCCTGAAGGGCCCATAGACTGAAACTCACTCAGGAGGTTGGAAGGCCAGTGGTAACCCCGATAAGCTTCCACACAGAATCCCTACAAGATGGCTGTACTGTTTTCCAGTGTTTGTACCTCTCATCTCTAACCTTCCCTGAGCTCTTTGAGGTAAATAGTATGGAAGAAACCGAGATTCAGAGAGGTTATGATAACTTGCCCAGGGTCCCACGGCTGGTAACAGTTGGAGCAGAGTTTGGAATCCATGGCGGTCTCCTCGGAAGCTCATTTCTTTCCATGACTCCACTCTGGTACTCTGCGAGTCTGGCCTGTGAGAACAAGTCCTGTCCAGAAAGGTCCATCCAGCTTGAAGAGCGTGTGCTGTTTGTTTCTTCCTGAGCATTCTGTCAGGGTCCCTGGCATGAGCATCTGACAACTTATGTAAACTCTTACGGATGTGAGCCCCCACGTCAGGGTCCAGCTCCTCTGCTGTTAGTGTTTCCTAATTGGTATTAGCCCAGCAGTTGCTTTAGTAATCGACACTGATGAAAAAACTTTTAATTACATAATGAAATATTCTCCGAGGAACAGGCCCTTGTGTCATGGCTCAGCCATGTGTGGGGCAGGGAGCGGCTGAAGGGGAGTGTTTGGGATGAGTTGACATGCATCCCCCCACATCGTGCCTCTGCATTTTTCCATGGTGACTACAAGATGGATTTGGGGACTTGAATGGCCCGTGGGGATAACACAGGAATCTGTGGGCCACAGGGAAACAGCTGCGCCATTTTGCTCCTAGTGGACCAGAGAAAGCGGAGTGCGTAAGAAGCCTTGTTTTGAAATGTGTTTTCAAAATAAAGGGTTTCGTAGCAGCCACGATTGCAGAAACAGCTGCCGACGGGAATGACTTCCTGGAAAGCAGAGCCTCCATGACAGTTGGGACCTAAAAGGCCAGGCCACCTTGCAAAACAGATTTGACCCAGTCCCAGCTTACCCTGCTCTGCACACACACACTACCGCCCTCAGGATGGGGTTTCATTTTCCATTTTTAGCTTCTGATGCTCTGCACTGGGCCTTTATTTCAAGGTTTGGGGCAAAAGCAGGGGACTGAAATGGAGTCCCAGTCCTCCTCCCACCCCAAGTCCATGGTGTCAATGGAGTGGCCAGAGGTAACTCCTTCTTCATTAGTCACCTTGAGATGAACTATGTGTCTCTGCTGTCTGGTCATACGGATTGGACCAGCCATTGAAGCCCAGTCCGAGGCAGCTTCTTGTGGACTGGTGTGTGGTCTGCTGCAGGGTGCTCTCCAAGAGCGACTCAAGATTTGGTGTTCAGCCAGATCCTCTCCTGTAATGTACCCAAGAGGGACAGTGAGCAGGCAGGCAAAAGGCAGAAGTCAAGAGAGTTTTAGAAGTCATGGGCTAGCAGGGACTCTGGAGAGGGCATCTGATAGCAACTGGAGGAGCCAGAGGAAGACAAGGTCACAAGAACATCAGAACCACGCAGAAAACAGCCCTTGAAGGTAACTCCTGTTCATGAGGCCTAGCCGAGCACCTACATGTAGCCATACATTTCTGTGTCCCCGGAAAGCCTCTTGTCCCCTACTGGAACCAACCCAGGGAAGAGCCTGCCCATGTTCTTCCCCCTGCAGGTGAGTCTGCTGGGTCTCACAGATGGGCAAGGAACAGGTTCTGCTGATTGGAACGGCCAACCTTGGCCTCATTTCCCTCCCATACTTCCTTGGACTTTTAGGTCTGGGACAGTGGCTTTGGGGCTATCTGCCTCTCTGTCAGAAGGAAGTGGGGGGTGCACTCTATTGGGACTTGGCAGCCCCAGGAGACCATGTTTCCAAACCAGAGTTTCCCACAGAGGTGGAAGGACACGGTTCTGCTTTGGATTTGGACAGGGTCTTGCTGCATTTTTCCAATGTTGGTTCAACGAAACTCAAAACTTTTTCCTGACGCTTTCTTCCCCTCATTTTTAAGTTACTCTGTATGTGCAGAGGAAGGCAGGACATGTGCTTTTGATTCCTTTACCCTGAAATCATCACCCTTTCTCCCTTGAGAAGCCCCAAGTCTCAGAAACCTTTGGAGACACTTAAGCCCTTTCACCCCCTCTTTAAACCAGGACCCTGCATGCTGCTGAAAGAAAATGAATGCGGAGGGTTTCAATCAAGACAAAAGGCATTCCTCCCTCCCCATCCCATGTGGTCAAGGGCAACCTAAGCAGCAGCCACGTTCTCGGGAAGCCAGGCCTTGGAGAAATCAGCACCTGGGTTCAGATGGCGGAGGCTGAAAAGAAGAGCAATGGGGTGTCAAGTTGTAAATGATTGTCAAGGGCTGACTCGGGCATCGGACCTTCCGCAGCCACACACTGACTTTAGTCTCCTTCTCCCTGGGGCCTGGGGGCTTGCGCCCCACACTGGCCCCACATTCTGCACCAGCGCTTGTGTCTTGAGGCAGCAGCTCCTCCCAGGCAAGCTGATGTGACGATGATGTGGCAGGGTGCTGGACGGGACAGCAAAGCTGCAGGCTCTGCCCTTGAACTGTAAGAGACTCATTCTGGACCAGCTCTGTGGCAAACAGAAGAGTGTGTCGCAAGAGTCAGGGCTGTGCTCTCCCGAGGAGCTGCAGTGCAGGGGTCAAGGGCGTGGGCAGCTGGAGCCCAAGTCCCAGCTCCGCCTCTGCCAGCTGTGGGCTCCGGGACACGTTGCTTTGGTTTCTGTGCCTTTGTTTTACCGTAGTTCTGGCGACCCATGATGTGTGAGTGTGTGCTTCCTACCCTTTCTGTGCCTGGGGTCTAGCAAACAGTCTTCACGTGTTTGCTGGTCTCAAGACTGTTGTGAGTGGAGTGATAGACGCCCTGGATTTGCTTTAAAACAATAGGCGGGTTGGGGAAATGTTTGGGGTACGGAAGAAACAAAATTAGCTGGGGGTTGACAGTTGTTCAGTCTGGGTGATGAGTACAGAGGGGTTCATCATACAATTCTATTTTTGTTTTTGAAAATTTTTTCATAAGAAAAAGAAAAAAAGTTCCGTAATAAAGTTATATATGTATGTGTATACTTATGTCTATTAAATATAAATTTGCACACATACATGAGAATGATATTAATATGGTATGTAGTATGCAGCATATGAACTGATTTTAAAAGGCACACAGATGAACTTTTAAATGTAATAATCGTGTATTTAAAATATGATGACTTACGGCATGGGCCACGATAGTGCAAAATACTTCCTTTTGAAATAAGATTGAGTAGAAAAAGAGTTAATTTGATGGAAGGAATTAGAAGATAATATGAGCAGAAGAGACATTGTAGCTGTGGCAAATGTTGTGGTAGAAATTGAATTGATGGAGCTTTGGGAGCGTCGCTGAGGTGCTGATGGGAAAGGGCTCACGTTCATCAGTCTGCCCACCGCGTCCGCTTTATGTGGTCACTGATCCAGACAGATAGGCATGAAGGGTGCCAGAGCGAGAGGCAGGAGGGGGACTGGCAGCTTTGGAGGTGCACAGACCTTGACTCAACTTTTGACTCTGCTGCACAATGCCCTGGTGACCTCTGGCCAATGACTTGCTGCTCTGCCTCGTTTCCTCATCTGCCCATCTGGGATGTCACTGCCCATGTTACAGTGCCCTTGTGAGAATTAAGTGAGATACTGCGTGTGGTGCAACTGGCACGGTGCCTGGCATGTATCGGATGTCTAATGGGTGATAATGCACTTGAGAAAGAGGGAGAGAAGGCAAGATGGGGCCTCCACTCCAAGGAGGTCTGGGCACAATCCTCACAGATCCAGACCTTCAATCAGAGCAGTTTAACTTGTACTTCTGGCACAACTGTAATGAGCGCATTTTCTGTTTGTTTTGCTATTTTCTCAGTCTGTGGCTTCTGGGATATGGTCTAGAGACGGGGGTGGGGTGCATACTGAGCAGATGGCAGGGAGACTTGTCAACTGATACAGTCAACACGTTTGCTGTAAGATATATATGTGATTTTTTGGCTTGTTCCAGTAACACCATTGGTTTGGGAATTTTGTTACTTGAAAGACCTCTCACCTAGTCAATTCAAAATCTACTTACTGTTCATAATGTACTGGTGGTTTTTATTGAGTGTTTGCCATGGGCCAAGGGAAGTGCTAAGTACTCCACATTAATTTTCCGATGTAACCATCATGACAGCCCTCCAAGGAAGGTGTCCCTGTTCCACATCACAGCTGAGGAAGTTCAAGTTGAAAGGATGCAGTGATTTCCCAAGGGCCCCCCAGTCAGCAGGTGACAGGACCAGGATAGAACCGGGTGATTTTGAAACCCACGTGCTTGGCCACGGGACTCCATCAGCCCTCTGACCAGTGGTCCTATGTACTTCCAGAGGGCCCCGTATGCCTCAGGAACAGCACATCTCTTCTTCCAGTGTACCGCCCTGGTCTTGGGGTGGTGGCATGAAGCTCTCATTGGATCAGCTTGTGAGGACAGCTGCCTGGTGGCCAGGGGACCAGCCTGAGTGCGCTGCATCCTGGTTGACCTATGGTTTCTCCTAGTCTGGAGACCCTTTAGACATTTGCACTTAAAAGTACAAGCTCTGCACATCTTCAGAGGAGAAGTAATGACAAGCAGTCTTTGAACATTTGCAAATTATATTTTTAGGTCGAAAGGACCTTCCTTTTTTATGTGTGTTGGGGTGTAGGGATGGAAAACATATGCCTTGGTTTCTGTCACTTGTGCCTGGAATCCCAAAGATAATGGTTGAGTTTCACGGTAGTCTGTTAACAGATTTTCAAACAATTTTCCACTAATCCAGCAGTTCTCTGTAGATACTCCATAGGCATGTGAACTTTCCAAAGAGAGAAAATAGCCATGGTTTATATATTGTAATTTTCATTAAGTGAATTCATATAACTTCTGAAGGGAGTCTCCTGTACAGAAAAAAAATGTTGGCTGTCACATCAGGTGATACTCAGCAAACATTTGCTACAACAAACTATTGCTACGGGTAGAGGGGCAAATGTGCCCACATGTACATGTTGTCCTTTTCCAAGTCATTCCCAGACTCTTCACTTATTCCATAGATGTTGTCATTACTCCATGATTTCAGGAGGTTTTCCCTAGGTGTCTGCCTCAGACTTTATGACATGTTTATTTCAGTGCCTTTAATGGAGGCAGTTCTTTGTTCTCAGGGGCAGATTTGGCCTTTAGAAAGTCAAACACACATTGCTGGTGGGATTGCAGATAGGTGTAACCACTCTGGAAAGCAGTATGGAGATTCGTCAGAAAACTTGGAATGGAACCACCATTTGACCCAGCTATCCCACTCCTTGGTTTATGCGCAAAGGACTTAACATCATCATACTACAGTGACACAGCCACATCAATGTTTATAGCAGTTCAATTCACAATAGCTAAGCTATGGAACCAACCTAGGTGTCCTTCAACAGATGAATGGATAAAGAAAATGGAGTATTACTCAGACATAAAGAAAAGAATGACTTTATGACATTTGCCTGTAAATGGATGGAACTGTAGACTATTATGCTAAGTGAAATAAGCCGATACCCCCAAACCAAAGATCAAATGTTCTTTCTGATATGTGAATGCTAACACACAATCAGGGGGGCGGAGGGAGGGATAGAAGTTCTTTAGATTAGACAAAGGGAAATGAATGGAAGGGAGAGGGGAAGATCATAGGAAAGACAGTAGAATGAATTGGATATAACTTTACTATGTTCATATGTGAATACATGACCAGTGTAACTCCACATCATGTGTAATCAAGAACGGGAAGTTATATTGCACATACGTATGATATGTCAAAATACACTTTGTATGTATATTTAAAAAGAAGAAGAAGAACAACAAAAGACAGCTCCTAAACTCAGATCAATGGAGTTTATGTGTTGGTAATTGAATCAGCTATCAATGATCATAGTATAGCTGCAAAAGAAACAACATCCAGAACCCCAGGGATAATCATAACATTATTTAGCTCATGGGACTTCGAGGGTTCAGTTGGTCTGGGTTGGGTTTGGCTGATCTTGGCTGGGCTTATGCAGGCATCTGCTGTCAGCTGGCCACTGCTGAGCTTGCTCAGGTATCTAGGGTGCAGTTGGATGACCTGCTCAGCTGGGATATCTGGGGGACTCAAGTCTGTTTGACTCACCTTTCATACTCTGGCAGTCTAGCTAGGGCACGTTCTTATGGCACTGGTAGAGGTATAGTGTGCAAGTTGGTTTCAAACCTGTGCATCATTTCTGTCAATACCCCATCTGCCAAGAAACTCACATGGTAAAGGATACACAGAGAAGGAAGAACTGTGACATTTTTGGGTTATCTACTACAGTGAATAAATTATGGAACTCTTTGTGTTGTTGTTCCAAGGGGTGTTGTGACCTCGAAATCCTCACAGTGCTCTTGTGAATGATCAGTGAGCCATCCTAGTAAAACATTCCAGATAGTCGTCTAGAGGGCACAAGTCCAAATGCCCTGTGAGCAACAGCAGCATCTTTCAGTGGAAGGGTGTGGTCTCAAAGGTGACTACTTGGCAAGACAGCATCCTTTTGGATGAAGGGGCTGAGAGTTCCCTCTTGGGCTTATCAGGTTGAATTAAGCTTGCATTAAAAATCTTACCTTGTGTCCTCCAAACCATAAACTGGTCTTGCATGTGTAAATTGATTTTTATTTTTCTCGGCCGTGGCCAGGCCTCTGAACAATGAAGACTGGATCTCTTTTAATAACTCCTTTCCTTGGCTACACTGGCCCAACCGTGCCTTTCTCCACTTTGGCTGACTAATGGAGCCTGTGGAGGGTGGGACTGAATAGGGACCATTACTAAATTGCCACTCTTCTGTTGTACCAAGCTGTGTTTGCTGAGCAACCTTTTGTGCTCTCTTAGACTCTGGGCATACCAAGACAGACAAGAGGAGGAGGGGAAGGGGCATGGGAATATGGACAAAGCATCTGAGCAGATAGATTCAAGGGTTGGTACAACTTTCAATGCTTCAACAGTTTCTTTCTTTCTTTCTTTCTTTTGTTCTTTTCTCTCTCTCTCTCTCTCTCTCTCTCTCTCTCTCTCTCTCTCTCTCTTTCTCTCTCTTTCTTTCTTTTTCTAGGTACTGGGGATTGAATTCAGGGGCACTTGACCATAGAGCCACATCCCCAGTCCTACTTTGTATTTTATTTAGAGACAGGGTCTCACTAAGTTGCTTATCACCGTGCTTTTGCTGGGGCTGGCTATGAACCTGAGATCCTCCTGCCTCAGCCTCTAGGTCGCTGGGATTACAGATGTGCACCACTGCATCTGGCTTGAACTGTTTCTAACTCCATCCTCAAATTCTAGACTGAAACTAGAGAGATGCCTGGGACAGGGGGTGGAATTTGGTCTTGTGGATGCACAGCAAGGTCAGTAAAGATGGCCAGGAACAGTAAGTCCAGGAGGCTATGAGCATCTCTTAGCTCAGCTAAGCACACTCGTGAATAGTCAGTTTTTCTCCTTAGAACACCAGGCCCCAGGGAACAGAACAGCTGCTCCCCTGGCTTTATCTTTGTGAATATGGATGGGACTTGGTGCCTGCAGAGGATCAGAGAGATCTATGAGGAGGGAGTGGATGCAAGGGCTGGAGCTGCCTCAAGACAGGCAGCAGACAGGTGAACAGCCCTTTTAGCTTCACAATCCAAGACCTCAAGGTCATTTAAAGAGGAGCAGCACAAGTAGCAGGTGCCAGCATCTCCAGTTCCATTCTGGGTCAGAGTACATGCTGCAGGAATCCCTCCAGGTCTGACCAGTACACGCTGCAGGAATCCCTCCAAGTACACCCATTACTAAGTAATGCCCCACCATTACTATCAGACACATCCTTGGCCTTCAGAGAGGCCGCCAGGCTAGGTATATGGGCTCAAAGACAGGAGCCCACATAAGGATCAGGTTGTGAAGTATTTAAAAAAGCAACAAACAAATCGAGTGTGCCCTGGGGAATATTAGAAAATTTACTGAGGATAGGAGGCACCTTTCACTATTCATGCAGATATTCTCCTGAGCACCTACTGTGTGCTCTGCCATGAATAGGCGCTCAATGCTCTGGGGCAGGATCCAATCTCAGTTTTCAGTAAGCTGAGGGATGGGGTGGTGGTGTGTCCTCAATAACTACTGCATGAATAAACATATAGGAAACAGAGCCAGTAGAGAGCGATTACTTACCACTCTGTATACATTTATTCATCTACTAGGCAACTGGTCTAAGAACTGGTGGGACTTCAGGAACTGATCCCTAAGAGGCCACCGTACAGATACAAGGCTCACTGCCCCTGAGTCCAATCCTCATGTAGAGTGGGAGTGGGAGCTTCTGTCCACCCTCAACCCCCACACCTATGAGTGAACAGAAGCTTCCCCTGCTCCTCCCTTTGGAGCCTGCCTTTCTTCCCATTGCCCCACAGTAGGCTCCTACTTTATGGTAGATGGGCCAAGGCCTTCAGCTGCCAGGAGTTCACAGGTGAGGTGAAGCATTTAGGGGATGGGATGAGGAAAGCTGAAAATGGGGATGGGCCCTGGAGCCATTTTAACAACCCGTGTGGCCACCAACCCATCTTGGCATCCTTGATGGTCCATCTAGATCTCCTCTGTGGGATTCACACCCCTGTCCTCTAGATGCTGGGAATATCATTGCAGATGACTCATTGGTCACATCTGTCACTGGGCCTTGCACTCTGAAACAGAAAACAACTTCCCATAAGGTCATGTCCCCTCCTAGGGTGGCCCATCAGACAGTGACTATGTGTGCATAACAAGACCCAGCTAGTAGGATCAACGGAGGCCTCGGGCAAATTTCACTGTGGCTCAGCCTCTTCTCTGCCCGATTCTGCTTTCCTCACTTCCTTAAGTGTCTTCCTTAAGAGAATTCCAGGAGGACTTCCATGTACAGCCCTCTCTACCTCAGGGTCTTTCCAGGGAACTCGATCTTAATGGTTGGCACCTAGCATGATCTGGGAATCAGTGATCATTGCCAGTTGCTGGCAGTGAGGACCCCATCACTGTGGGAGGCAGAGGCTCACAGACTCCTGGTGTTCTGTGGAGGTGCAGAAAACCTTACCACAGTGAACTGGGATGGGATACTGTGAGTGGTATTTGGGGGCGAGGTATTATTTCTGAATTTGAAAAGTATGTGGGAAATAAGTAACTACGATAATGGCAAAACTGGGTGGCTATTCCGAGTGCCATTGCCTTGTCGAAGAGGGATAATGGTGGACTCTGGATAACTGATCACTAATTTAAAGAAAAATGAGAACGCAAGAACACCTTGTTGGTAACATTTAAGTGTTATGCAGCCAGAAGGCCCACAGAGCAGAAGGTTACTTGCCAAAGTAAGAATTTCAGAAGTTAAGCTCCCAGAAAATGTTGCATAACAAGTCTAGGGCACTTGGGATGTCAGTGTCGGGTAGATGCAATGGAGAACCTTGAACTTCTACCTTCCCCTAAGGGAACTGGGCAGAAGTGGACCCTCCCCATTATTAGACAATATTTATCCTCCCTCCCTTGTCCCCCTCTCATCTCCCCACCTCGTTTAAAGATCATGCGAAGGCATCAATTTAAATGGTGCAGGTGCTTTATAAAACAGTGCTTATACCCCTTGGAATTTAGCCCCACTTCTTCTGACTACCAGACCAATAACAAGGGCCAAATCCCAGGAGAGCTAAATGGGGAGATGCTGGAACACCTAAGGGATATATACTGATGGAGGGGCAGTATCTCCATCACTTATGCATAAAAATTGTACATATTTATGGAGTATCATGTGATATATATACACATACATGTATGGTGCATAATGCTTAAATAAGTTCTCCTCAAATACTTATCATTTTTTATGGTGAAACCTTCAAAATCTTTTCTTCTAGCTTTTTTGAAATGTACAATACATTATTATTGCCTATAGTTATTTTACTGGTGATAGCCCCCTAGGACCTCTTGCTCATATTTAACTGTAACTTAGTGTCTGTTGATCAATCTTTCCCTGTCCTTCCTGCCCCCTACTCTCCCCAGCCCTTGGTAGCCACCATCCCCCTGCTTAACTCCTATGAGTTCAACTTTTTCGGATTTCACACATGAATGAGATTACGTGACACTTGTCTTTCTGAGTCAGGCTTATTTTACTTAACATGATGACCTCCAGTTCCATTCATGTTGTTACAAATGACAGGATTTCATTTTTTTATATTGGCTGAATAGTATTGCATTGTGTACATGCACCACGTTTTCTTTACCCATTCATCCTTTGGTGGACACTTAGGTTGTTCCATTTTTTGGTTATTGTGTGTCAATATTGTGTAATAAATGTGAGGGTGTGCATGTCTCCTCAACATACAGATTTAATTTCCTTTTTCTTTGGATATATATCCAGTAGTAAAATCACTGGATCATAGAGTAATTCTATTTTTGTTTTGTTTTGAGGAACCTCCATACTTTTTTTCCATAAATTTTGTCCTAAAATGTGTGCAGGGGCTCTCGTTTCTCCACATCCTCACTGGCACTTGTTATCTTTTATCTTTTTGATAATGGTCACTCTAATAGGAGTGAGGTGATATTGTGGTTTTGATTTATATATCCATAATGGTTAGTGACACTGAACATTTTTTTACTATACCTGTTGGCATTTGTATGTCTTCTTTTTAGAAATACCTATTTACGTCCATTGTCCATTTCAAGTCAATTTTCTCTTGAGTTGTTTGAGATGTATATTCTGGATATTAATTCCTTGTCAGATATATAGTTTGCAAATATTTTTCTCATTCTGTATGTTGTCACTTCACTCTGTTGATTGTTTTTTTTTGCTATGAAGAAGATTTTGGTATGATATAATCCTACTTGTCTATTTTTGCTTTCGTTTTTTTGTGTTTTCCTGTTCCAAAGTCTGGAAGCATTTGCCCTATGTTCTGGTGGTTTTCTAGTGTCGGGTCTTAGATTTTAAATCTTTAATACATTTTGTGCTTTGCTTGTGGTGAGAGACTGATAAGAGTTTCATTCATTGGGATGTGCACCTCCGATTTTCCCAGCACCATTTGTTGAAGAGACTGTCCTTTCCCCAGTGCATATTCTCGGCACCCTTGTTGAAGACCTGTTGGCTGTAGATGCTGTGTTGACTTCCAGTCTCTCTATTCTGCTCCACTGGTCTGTGTGTCTCTTTTTAAGCCAGTCCCATGCTGTTGTGATCACTACAGCTTTGTGGTATATTTTGAAGTCAGGTAGCATAAATGTCCTGCTTTGTTCTTTTTGCCCAACAGTTTTGCTTGTTGAGAGTTTTTCCCTGTGTGTGTTTCCATGTGAATTTCATAATTTTTTTCTAGTTCTGTAAAGAATGCCATTGGTGGGGATTGCATTGAGGCTGTTGGCTAATTTGTTGTGAGTGGAAGGCGTTAGGAGAGTGTACATGGGACTGGATCAGGGCACTGTGTCAAGGGAGGTGGAATATGAAGTTAGATGGGGAGAGTTTATTGACATGGTAGCACATGTCCTGGTAAGAACCCCAGGAGATGGTGCTAATACGCTGTGTGGATGGCTTTGGGAAACTTGGCAAAAGTGACAACGCACACTGAGTAAAGTAGACATGACAACTGCTGTGGCAGATGACGTGGAAGGGATTTAAGTCTTAGAGAAGAGAGAGGATGCACTAAGGTTGAAAGAAGTTGGCTGTGCTCTATGGTAGGTATGAGGGGACATTCTGTTTACCAAGGTGGTGAGAATGTGCTGAGTGGGGCATTAGCATCATTGGGAAGCCCAGTGACCAGGGCTGATGCTAAGAGATTCTGTTACAGTACTGAACTGTCATGGCAAATGAAGGGGTGAATGATAGCATCCGAAGTGCTAGAGGCCAGATGGCCTCTAGCTATCAGAAGCAAGGTGGATGGTGGAAATGACTGTGCCTATGAGCAGCAAAGTCTGAGTGGTAGCAAGAGTTCCCACCTGTGCACTACTGTAGAGATGCTGAAAGAACCATGTTCTGTCTTACAACTACATAGCACTGGTTAATATATGTATAGTCAAAATAAATTGATGATGATACATTGGGAGGCCAAAGGCAACTGACCCACTAAAAAGTTATAATCCTTGCCCATTTTCCAGACCTGAGCTAGTTCTCAGAAGGAAGGTCTAGGTTTCTTATCAGGAAGGACTGGGACTGTGAAGCAACTTTACTCAGTAGTAGTCGCCCCAGAACTTACCCAAATTAGCTTATAGCCATTTATTTAGGTAACCATGCACTGGGAAGAAAACTCAGACTTTCAAAAAAATCTGGAAAATTTTCATCAGACTTTTCATTGTCTGAACTGACACTGATACCCATAAAGTTTCCTTATCAGTGGAGAGAAATATAAGAAATATAAGTCCATGATATACAGAGTCCTGGCTCACAGTGGGTTCACTGAATACATTGATCCACCCTAGTCATTTCCCGAGACCCCAAATATATAATTAGAGCGGACTGCTTGGTAGTTTGAAGAACCCTCACATTAACTTCCTGAACTGTTGGTAATAACTGTTACAGTGAGAAAAACCAAGTGGAACTAAAACTACCCTTGCATCTGGCCAGCTTAGTACCAATATGTACCTGGCAATGCCTTGTTGTATTCTAAGGATGATAGTGGACTGCCACATATTTAACCAGTGATAAATTCTGGTCTGACACCTCAGTTTTTGAAATGAATTAGATCTCACTGAATGATATAGTCCTAACTCGGGCACATCAAGATCACCTGGATATCATCATCCCAAACAGGGACTGCAGGTCCTCACCAGAGGCATCTAACTGGCATAGTTCTGAAATATTCACCTTGTGTACACCATGGACCATTTCTAAAGCTTACCCAATGGAAAACACAATATCACCAGTGTCAACATTACTGAAGAATTTGCTTTTCTGCTATGGGTCAGTACTGTCTGTTAGCTTTGACATATCTTCCCTGTTTCTCTTCTCTTGCATCTTATCTCCAAGATTTTTGTACAGAATTAGGTTTTTTGGGGGCAGTAAAACTCAGTCTGTATTTTTATTTCAACACAAAATATAGCTCACACTATATCTGCTGAGCCAGATGTCCTATCCTTAGTGGCAGAAGGCTGACACAGTCTCCAGAAAGTGACACACAAACACCTTTGCTCCAGGATGATGTTATTTCTCTCACCTTATGTTCCAAAATAGTCCTAAGGGACCTAGACATTCTGAAGAACATCAGAATGTGTTGATGACAACATGCTAATTAAACTGAATGAATGCAAAAGGGCAAGTGGATCGGAGGTGTTGTATGAGACATGTTCTCCAAATGACTGGAGGTAAATCATACAGGGATTGTCTATATCTGTGAAATTTTTAGGAATTCAATGGTCAGATGCATGCTGGAATATGCCTCCAAGGAACAATGATTGCTTTTTGCACCTTCTAATAGGAGGAGCATAACGCTTGGTAGTTTTCACAAATTCTGGAGGTAGCATATACCACATTTGAGAACACTAGCTTGATCCAGTTAAGGAGAATAAGGGGAGTTGAGACCTTTTAGTGGGGCTTAGAAAGGGCTTTGAAGCAGGTCCCAGCTGTGGTGCAAACAGCCTGCCAGTTGGATCATTTGACCTGGTAGATTCTACGGAGCTGGCAATTGATAGCTAATAACAGAGGCTGGCTGATGCAAAATGGTCAAGTAATTCTACCATTTGCCTGTTTAGTACTTCTTTGGTATCCTGATCTTGGCACCACCATGAACTAAGGTGCCTGGCTTGGTTGGCAGAGCTCCAGCCTGATCCTCGATCTCACTCTCCATCTTGTTCACATACTCTGGGAAGCACACCACCTGCACAATTGTATCTTTGGAAAACAAAGTGTTCAGAGCCCTCTAGTAGTGTTCACAATACCTCTGTGGGGGAGCTCACAGCAGGGATCTGTATTCATACCTGATAGATAAGAAAACTCAGGCATGGCTAACTTGTAATAGAAGGATGGCAAGGGTCTTGCTGAGGCTCATCCAGGGAGTCTTTCATTTTACCAGTGGTTTATTGAACAACTTTTATAGAATGAAACACTCTGTCACCAGGGTATCCTGGCAAACTAGACGTGGTCCCTGTCCTTAAAGAACTCATGGTTTTGTGTGGATGTAGGAGAAGGGGAAAGTGGGGGATAGTATACAGATAATTTTGACACTGTGGGATAAATGTTAGCAGGGTAAGTATAGGGTGCTGGGCGAACTTGAAGGAGGCTCACCTGATCCAGGAGAGACGCATCCCCAGTACTTGATGTGGTTCTGCATGGTGGAGTCAGGGTCGGGAACATAAGGGGGTTGGTTGGGAGAACAGTCCTTCGGGTCCCAGACTCCTTTCTTGTTAGTGGGTTCCTGCCCCTAGGGCAGCTGTCCCTTGAGCTGCAGCAGCGGGTGAGGCCCTGGCCCATTTCATTATGGAGGTTTGTTTCCAGATTCATCTCCTAAGCCCTATTAAGTCTCTTACTTAGTGGGGAAGCAGCAAATCAAGATGACATTTCAAAAGCAGTGGCCCAGCCTGTTCCTGGAGGAACAGCTAAATCCTCACCCATATTAAATACCTTCTCAACAGCAACGGCTGGGCCATTTAGGAAAATTAAAAGGAAAGAGAGGAATGGAGGGTGGGGAGATTAAAAACAAGTGTCATAGTGTTTCCAGTCCTGTGGCAATTAAGAGACCTCAGAGCTGGCCTTTTCACTTGATCCTTGTCCTGGCTTATCCTGCATCTGCATCCATTCAGAGGGTTGGTCATTAGGAAAGTGGTTTTGCAATGAGGTACTCAGATTTCCAGTTCTCTCTCTTTAGGCCAGCCAGGTACTTGGCTCATGGCTGGCCCAAGACTGCATGTCACACAGCACATGTTTTCCAGAGCCTTTGTACTGAGAAAAATCACTGTGTAAAGAGATTTCTGTAAGGCAGCAGATTTCAAGATCTGCCTTTACTCAAGACAATGCTCAGCAAAGGAACTGACTGATAAACACGGGGAAGACAGTTACCTTTGCCAGACCTTCACTGTTGATCCAACAGTGCTGAAATAAAAGAACAGCCTGATACCATTTTTAACCCATTGGCTTAATGGACTAAGGGAAGAGAACACTTAAATACTCTAAGGACGTAGTCAGAAGGGCATGCGTGTGCACTGCTGGTGGAAGTATAGAATGATGTTAACTTTTTGGATTGTGCTCAGGCCAAGTGCATCAAGGTTTTTAATGTATGTTAAGAATTCAAAAAATGTTGCAGCAGTTGGTAATTCTACTTCTAAAAATAGGTCCTAAGGAAATATCAGAGCGGTGAACAAAGAATTGGGCAGGAATATGGTCATTCGGGTAATTTCTAGGATTAAAAAGGAGAAGCAATTTCAATGTTAAGGGATTAGTAATATTAAAGGAGGAACATCCATCAGAAGAAATGATTGTTAGTTGTTTCAAATGATCTTTATGAAAGATAAGAATAGGTAAAAAATTCTGAGTTGAAAAGGGTACAAAATGCTTTATACAATATGAATTCTTCCTACTGCCTCTGACCCTTCTGTCACCCTGCCCCACAGACACACACCTATGTACTAAACCTGTTTTAGTAGATCTCCATTTAACTGACCAGTCATTGAACTGGCTAATTGAGTTAGCTGACACTTGCCATTTCTTCTATAAATGAAGCAGCGGATGCCTAGGACACTGGAAACGTATGACAGACCAGTTTGCACTTCTGCATCTTCCAGCTCAGCTATCTGTTGAGTCTATTGTTTATTGTTTTCTTACCCCTCTCCCGAATTCAATTTGAAGAGTATGTAATAGAGGGTTTCTGCTTCTATATTCAAAAGTGTGGTTGACTCATTTTTTATGTGGTGGGCAGATTTGGTATAAAAGTTAAATCTAGCTTTGAGAAAGATGCTGAGGCACTTACTTTATGGTGCTCCGATGCTCTGATTGAATAGCCTGGGGATAATCTATTTGCTGAAAGCTTGGCTGGATTCGCCTATACATACTGTCTCAGTCTATATCTTCTGTTTTTTGTTTTTCCAGGAGACAGGTAGGTCATTCATCTTTTCTTTAGCTTACAGTCAGTCTGTTAATGTTTTTTACATTTTCCCTGAGCCTACATTGTACCCATGGTCTTGTGCTTGCAAGACAAGCACTCTACTGACTGAGCTATCTCCCCAGCCTCCTTTAGTTTTTATTCTGTAATTATATTATTGTACACACTCTCCCATGGTTGCTTGTACTCATTGTTGGAAATGTGATTTTAAATTCTAGTAATAATGATGGCTACTTTTAATAAGCACTCACTGGGTGTCTGACACTGTGCTTGGTGGTTTAAATGCATGTTCTTCCTTGTTCCTCACAACAACCTAGGGGAATAAGAACTCATATCATTCCTACTTTCCAAATGAGAAAAATGTAAATAGCAATTGTCTCAGACCATGCAGTGTGTAGGTGGTGGAGCTGGGATTTGAGCCAACATTTGTTTGATTCTGAGCCTGTATTATTATCCATGTAGCTATGCTTTTATATATTTCTTTTTCCATGCAGCTCTGCTCTCGAGAAAAACAGGACAAGCAGAGAGTGAGCAAACAAAAATCACATGATGTAGTGTGATCACTCTGCCTTTTTAGGAATTTGCTCTTACTTCAGCCCAGGCTCTGTACATTTTTACAGTCTTTTCTTGGTCTGTTTCCTGAACAGGAGCTGATTGGGGACTTATTCTAGCTACAATATTGCATGGATGCCTCATGTTTTTTCCATGGTTTAGGCAAAATGTATTCTGCATAAGGGTTATTTCCCAGAGAAATGAAACTGACTCCTGAAAGCACCAAAATATTCAGCCATTTTTTATGAAAATTAAAAAGATATTTAGCAAATAAAAATTGTATGTTTACAGTATATAACATGACATTTTGAAACACGAACAAGATGTGTTTGTCTGTCTTCTGCTGCTATAACAGAATACTGCAGACTTGGAAAATTATAAACAGTAGAAGTTTAATTGGCTCATGGTTCTAGAAGCTGGGACGTCCAGGTGCCAGCATCTGGTGAGGGCCTTCTTATTAGGTCATAAAATACTGGCAGGCAAGTGAGCACCTGTGAGACACAGAGAAAATGGGGCAAAATTCATCTTTTTCCTTAGGAACCCACATACCACAATTACCCACTCCCACGATAACAATGTTCACCCCTCCTGGGGTGGAGTCCTCATGACCTGATCACGTCTTAGAGGCTCACCTTTTACAACTGATACAGTGACAATTCAGTTTCACCATGAGTTTTGGAGAGACACTGAAACCCCAGCAGACAGTGGACACTGTGGAATGGTGAATTATGTGCATATTGCTTCAAGTACTCTCAATGTTTTTTGTAGTGAGAATACTTAAAATCTACTTTTTTAGTGATTTTCAAGCATACACTAAGACTTGTGTTGTACAATAGATCTTTTAAACGTATTCCTTCTATTTACTTGGAGTTTCATCTCCTTTGACTAAAATCTCCCTGGCTTCTTGTAATCACTGTTCTGCTTGCTGCTCCTATGAGTTAGAATTTTTCCCCCCACTGGAGAATTTTGAAAATATTTCATATAATTCTTAATTGTTTGAAGTTCAGAATATGATTTAAGCTTTTCCTTTTTTTAAACTGAAATATTACTGAGATAGTTGTAGATTTACATAGTTGTAAGATATAATAAGGGGAGAGCTGCTGCATGTTTTGCCTCGTTTCAGGAGCAACACTTTTCAAAGCTGTAGTATAAGATCACTATTGACACAATCTGCCAGTATTATTCAGATTTCCTGGGTCTTATCTGAATTCATCTGTGAGTGCCTGTGCATTTGTATTCGGCTGTACTCAATTTTCTCACCTGAACATTTCCAACATCATAAGGATCCCTCATTTCCTGTTTACAACCATGTCACATTTCTTTTGCTCTCTCCATGTTTCTTAAGTACACAAATATACACAAATCTGATTTTGTAGTCAGCCAAGGACCAGGATTATGCCTTCACCTGATGGTCAGAGGGCTGAAACCTGAATCAGTGGTGATGTTCCTGTCACCCTAACAGCACACTATGCACACCTAGACACACGGGCACACATTCATGGGCAGCTAGAAGAAGCAGCCTGGCAGAGCAGAGCGTTTGTGAAGTCCTACTCGTGGGCACGTAAAAGAAAGAGTGCTCCAGTGTCCGATGCCTTTGGGAAGTTGTGTCTTGTCCTCTCCTTGTATATCAACAAGATACATAGTATAGTAAAGTCTACAAAGTCCTATGTGAGAAATCTTACTTGGTTTCTTGTAGCTTTTTCCAAACTTACTTGACCTCAGAGCTTTTGGTTATAGAACTCTTGTTTCATCTTTAAAGTTTCCTACCAAAGAAAATCTCAGGAACAGTAGAACAAGGATATGTCTTGGCACCAGAAACCTCGGGTCTGACTCCCATTTATTAGCCATGGGACCCAGACAAGTGACTTTAGGACATAGCTTCAGGCATGAACTGAAGGGAGAGGTGATGGCATCTCCTGGAGGTGTCTCAGTAGTAAAATGAAGTCGGGAAAAGAGTGGTTTTGTGAAACACTATGCTCGACATTTGTAGAATATACATTAGTTTCAAGTGCACAAATTTGTAAAGCCTGCATTCACTGAGGCTTAAAGCAAGTCTGAAGACATTTAAAAGATTAAAATCCCTCAAAGAATTTTTTTAAAACAATATAATTAGTAGCAAAAGGATAACTATGTTTACAAATTACTGTTATTTTAAATAAAACAAAATATCGTGGAAGTAAGCAAAGTATCTTCAGCTGAATGAGAAAACTATTTGTACTTTTCTTATACTTATACAGAAATCCATATCACTAGAAGCATATAAAGATTGAAATTAGTGAACTTAGCATCCATCTTAAAAAATTAGGAAAACATCATTTTCAACAACAAACAGGTCCAAGGAAGGAGAAGAAAAAAATTGGCATAGTAGAGATACATTAATGAAAGAGAAATGAAACATAAAGTAGAAAGGACTGGCAGAGTCAAGTTTGGTTTATTTAAAAGTCAAATAAAGTCATTAATGTCTTGGTTTTTAAGAAGATGTAACTAAAGTTAGGAATGAAAAAGAGGGCCAACACTTAGCTCGGTGGGCATGGGGGATAGATGGGGAAAAGGATAACAAGACTTTTATGATAAAATGTTCAGAAGTTTAGATAGAATGGACGAACTCCTCTAAGAACACAACTTTCCAAAATGGATATGAGAAATAGAAATTTTAGTAGTTCTATAATTATTAAAAGAACTGAATCCTAAACCAAAAAAATGTTGCACAAATAAAACATCACAGACAAGTTAACCTCTACAAACTAAGTAAGAAGTTACATTAACCTTACGCAAACTCTTCCAGAAGATATAAAAAGAAGGGACTCCCCAACTCATTTTAAGGAAGTTAGTATAACTTTGATTTTAAAATCTGACATGAGCAGCGTGAAAAATGAAAATAGTCAACCAGTTCCACTCATGAACAGAAATTAAAAGATATAAGGCACAGTATCAGTAAACTGAATTCAAAAATATATAGCATGCACAAAATTCTTGACAGAGTTGGATTTATTTAAAAAATGCAAGTTAGCTTACGTTTTGAAAAGCAGTCAATGTAATTCATCAAATTAACAGAATGAAGAAGAACCATGTGATCATCTTGATAAGCAGAAAAAGTTTGATAAAATTCCATTTTTGATTAAAAAAAACTTTCAGAAAACTAGGAATAGAACGGAGCTCAATCACATGAGAGATATTTGCACAAACTACCATCAGCCTCTTACTTCATGGTGAAATACTGAATTCTTTCATGCCTCTCTTCCCAAAGATTAGAAATGAGGCAGGGATATTCCCTCTCCCCACTTGTATTTAACATTGTGCTGGAAGTCCTAGTCCAGGCAGTAAGAAAACAAATAAAATTTAGGAAAGAATTAAAAATTTCAATATTCAAAAAGAGTCAGATTACATATGTAGAATAGTCAAAAGAATTTACAGATAAAATGTTTGTAAGAGGGCTTAACTGGATATAAATACGATTGCTTTGGTTTTAAAGTGTTCCCTAAAAGCTGTGTGTTAAAGTCTTGGTCACCAGCCTATGGCACTATTGGGAAGTGGTGGAGTCTTGAAGAGGTGGGGCTTAAAGAGGTGGAAGGGAGTTAAGTCATTGGAGATGTGTCCTCAAAGGGGATATCAGGCCCCATTCCAGTTTTACTCTTTGCTTGCTGGCCACCATTAGGTGCACAGTCCTGTGTCACCTGCTTCCACCATGATGAACTGTGCCACCATGGGCCCAAAGCAAAAAGATTAAGTGACTTTGGTCTTAACCTCTGAAGTTGTCAGCCCAAATAAACCTTTTCTCTTTTAAGTTGATTATTTCAGGTATTTTGCCACAGTAACAGAAAGCTAATAGCAATGTGCAAAATTTAATCATATATGATTATAACCAATAAACAAAAAAAATTCCACTTGAAATGTATCAAGAAATTAAACACCTAGAAGTTAATTTAATAAAATGTGTAAACCTCTGTGATGAAAACTATTAAATATTATTCAAAGAAAGTAAAAACATGTCCTAAATAGATATAGATACATACCATGTTTATAGGTTGGAGATTTAATACTGTAAAGACATTAATTTGCTAAGTGATCTATAGATCCAATGCAATTTCAATTAAAGTCCCACTTATTTATTTATTTTTTAGTACTGTGGCTTGAACCCAAGGGTGCTTTACAGCTAAACACATCGCTAGCCCTTTGGATTTTTATTTTGAGATAGGGACTCAATAAGTTGCCCAGACTGGCCTTGAACTTGCAATCCTCCTGCCTCAGTTTCCCAAGAAGATGGGATGACAGACCTGTGCCACCATACCTGGCTCCAACTGTTCTTCAGATTTTTACATGATTTAAAAATTTATATGGAAATGTGAAGGGACCAGAGCAGCAAAAATGATCTTGGAGAAAGAAGTATGTGGTACTTCTTCAAGGTTTATTAAAGACCTGCCATTATTAGGAGTGTGTGACTAGCAGGAGAGGCAAAACAGCAGTGGAAGAGGTCTGAAGTCCAGAAACAGACAGTGCACACAGAGGTGTTGATTTACGACAGAGGTGTTGATTTACAGCACAGGTATTGATTTACAACAGAGGTGGCCCCTCACAACTGTGGAGAGAACTCTCTTCAATAAGTAATGCTGGGAACATTGAGTGTCCATGTGAAAGGAAAAAACTTGGCTTTTACCTTACATTACGCACAAAAATCAAACCCAGATGTGCTCTAAATTCTCTAAATGAGAAATGTAAAACATTGTAGCTTTGGGAAGATAAGCTAGGACACATCTTTATGATTTTGAGGATACGGAGAAGTTTCTGTATTGCCCACAAAAACCACTAAACATAAAAAAGAGTACATTAACATTTAGGGCTTCAGTTCATCAAAAGATGCTGTAAAGAGAGGGAAAAGGGAAGTGACAGGATGGAAGAAGATACTCAGCAAAGGGTCCAGACCAACATCAGTGAAGGACTCCTGCAAAATAATGAGAAAAAGACAAACAGAAAATCAAGCAAGGGACTTAAACAGGCATGTCACGAATGACGACCAGGTGTTCAACACATGTATTAAAAGGTGATTGTTCTCATCAGTTAAAAGGGAAACGGAAATTCACACCCCAGTGAGATACTATTTTACCTATCAGAATGGTTGAAGTTTAAAAAAATTTGGCAATGTCCAATGTTGGCAAGATGTGGGGCAATGGGAGCCATCCAGCATTGCTGGGGGGAGTGCTGTGTTGGTGCAACCATTTTGGAAAGCAGTGAGGAATTATGGAGTGGAGAGACCAGCAATTCATTTCCTGGATATGTACGTCAAGTAAATGTGTACCTGTACTCCAAGATATGTATAAGAATGCTTACTAACAGCTTATAATAAATTATGGTATGTTTATATGCAGAAATATTATACAACAATGGAAAATGAATTAATTTATACACAGCACCCAGGATCAATAAAAATGCAGAAGGTGAGCTTTAGGAACCTACATAATGTGTGAATCCATCACTGATACCATTAATGTGCGAGGAGTACTGTGGTTGAATGTGGCCTCTAATGACTTGTGGAGTCCAGGTGATGTTCAATTTTTTTGACTTAGGTGCAGAGATCCTTTAGAGATTCATTTTATAGTATAGTACCTTTAATTTTATTTATTTTATTTTTGAGGTACTTCTGGTCCTAAGCATTTTAGATAAAGGATACTGACCTGTAATTCACTGGCATACATTGATACTATAAGCAGTTTTGAATGTGAGTTATATTTAACAGTACAATGTTTTAAAAGTTCTAGTACTTGAGAAATACTTGTTGGGTTTGCTGACCCAGGTAGAGTGCTGAGGAGAGAGGCCGAAGGTGTGGCCAGGAGGTTTTGCACACGTTTCATGCCCACGTGATTGGGTCTCCTTGGCGTTCCTATTTTACAGGTGAATTAACTGAGATTCCAAGAGGTGAAATCACTTACGTGAGTTTCCACAGCTCGTTTGTGGCTGAGCCCGAATTAGAATCTAGATCTATGTCTGTCCTATTCTGCTGAATAACTCAGACCCCCCTGAAGTCTGTATTCATAAATTCTCTACTTTTGTTAGTGGCACCTTGCTGGCGGCCAGCGAAGCCATGACTTCAGGAGCCACCATGACTCCAGGAGACTCGTGCTGTGCACTGGAAGGGGCTGGCAGTGAGGCGCTGCCTGCAGCTTTCCTGTTCTCTGCAGGCTCTGCCAGTGTCTCCCAGCAGGCTTGCACCTGGTCTGTGGCAGGGAGGTGGTAGGTGCCTCCTCACCAGCTCAGGAAGAGGAGGGTGCTGCTTTCTGGTGTTGAGGCATTGACAAGTCCTGAGGAACCCCTGCTTTCCAGAGCCTCTTGTTTTAGAGATCCAGACTAGGCCACCTGTTTATAAACAGCCTCATGGCACCCTGCTGGCCGGGTGGGGGCAGGGGGACCTGCCTGGTGCCGATTGTACCTACACTTGCAGCGGTGGCTTCCCTGCCCCGCAGAGCTTCCACACAGAGCCCTGCCCCTTGGCCCTTCTGTTTGTTTTGCTTTGCACTGACCTGAAATGGATACCTTCATGGGTTCCTGCGATGGGGCAGACAGCGGTTGGGACACGTAGGGACAATGGTTGTGCCCACCTGCAGGTCAGGGGTCAGACTTGGAGGGGCAGCCTTGTCAGTGCTTCAAAAGCTGAGACCTCAGTCCTGTTGGGCTCCGCCCACAGATCAGTGACCGCTGGCCCACAGGTGTGCCTGGCTATTGATGTCCCCAAGACCAGAACTGGGGGAGGTGCAGGGCTGTGGACTGGAGGCTTACCTGAGGATTATAGCACTGATGCAGGTGTCCACTCAATGCCAAGGAGGGAGGCTGGGCGGGGGTCTTGCACTCCTAAAGTGGAGAGGGGGAAGAGGCAGGGCACCTGGGTCTCTCCAGAAAGAATATTCTCTCATGGCCCTTCCCCTTTCTTGGCTGGTGTTTTTGAGAAGAACTTCCGGAAGCATTATACAATTGAATATATAATTATTATACAATTGAATATACGATTGTATAATGTAAATATATATATATATATTTACATTCTGATATAAAATAAATTTATTTTTAAATATAATATAGAAAGTAAATTAGACTACAGTCTAATGAGTCAGTGGTTACTAAGTGGTTCTTTCAGAAAGAGGTAGAGGTTGGAAAAGCTGTGTGTGTGTCTGTTTCTATTTGTGTATATTGGTGGGGCTGGTGCTGAAAATAAGCTGGCAAGGCCAGTGGAGGGGAACCTAATTCAAGCGTTCCCAGGAGAGATATCCCTTGGCCCCTCCCACCAGGTTCCTGGGGGCATAGATTCATGCAATCAGCCAGTGGATCAATCAACCAGCCCAAATTTCCTAAGTAACTATTATGATCCATATTCTGGGCTAGACACTGAGCATGCAGAAAACAAAAAAACAAAACATACATACAATAACCTATAAAACGAGATAATTCCAGCCCTCAATTCCTCTCAGTCCTGTGATAGTGATAAAAGTATAAACAAATAATTGAAAGTGTTTATAAAACAGATCAGAGCAGGTCTTACAGGATTCAGAGCTGTTTGCTACGGGCTGGAATTGCAGGGAGAGAACCAGAGCCAGAGGTGTAAGACCTGGGGATTTGGGGGAGCTGCAGGAAGGTGAAGAGGGGTGGGGTAGCATGTAGCTGGAGGGTGAGGCTAGGCACGTGGGCTGGGGGCTGACACTTAGGACCTGGTGACCAGCTGAGCTGAACACTTTAGACCAGACCTGAGCCAAGTGAGAACAGGGCTGAGTTTTAAGCAGAGACTCCAGTGTGGGGGGCTCCCTTGGGCAGGAGCGGGAGCGTGGGAGGAGGGGGCCTGACTGCAAGGGACTGAGAACTGTTGGCTGGACTGAATATCAGATGGTGGAAAGCAGAAGCCCCCTGGGAATGACACATTTCTAGACCCCTGGGTGGGGAGGTTGGAGGTGACAGGGTGGCCTTCAAAGCAGGGAGGGAGAACCTTTGGAGGCACAGATGAGGCTGCGTCTTGGGATAGGTGTACCACTGCTCAGGATGAGTACTTGTAACTGAGAAAGTCTGTGGCAGATGTTTGGGTGAACCTGACCCTTGAGGAAGCCTGCTGGGCCTCCAGGCAGGACGGAAAACCACTGCCTGCCTTTGGGGTCTACTGGGGCTCAGCGAACCTGTGCACAGGAGGTCTGGCACATCCATCTGCTGGTTATTCTGTTTAGCAGATGCTAGTTGAACGCCTGTATTTCTTGGCCAGTCATTGATAGATACTGGGATTCGGGTGCTAAGGAAAAGGTATAATTTCCTTCCCTCCTAGACTGACAATGTAGTAGAAAATAGAGATAGTGGAATGAGGTGGTGATTCCAGTGCTGATATTAACATCTGCATGCTTTCTCTGCACCAGACAGTCCTAAACACTATGTAGAAAGTGGCTCGTTTCATTCTCGTACTCACCCCTTGAGGTAAGTACTGTATTATCTCACCCATTTCCAGGTGAGATAACTAGGGGAGCAGAATAATCTTCCCATGTTCACACAGTCTACAGGTGTTAAGAGCTAAGATTTGAACTCAAATCTGTTCCGTGTCGGAGTTCATGGTCTTAACTGTTGGCCAACACTGCCAACTCCTGAGGGTGCCCCAGTAGCTTTTGACTAATGTGCAGATGCTTCAGTCTGCACCTGCTGGGCCCCTGGGACACACCTTTGCCTGACACCTCTGCCTCACTGCTCATGGCTCCTCTCGCCTGCCCCACTGTTCCTCACTGTCCTGCCTCACCCGGGCCTTTCTCTGGAGACAGAGTGACGGGCAGGTGGGTTCATCTTTCCAGGCTCATCTCAAATGTCCTGCCCCAGAGGAGGCCCTGCCAGCCTCTCCTGGTAGAGTGGGGTGACCCCTTCCTTGGGACCAGCGAGGTTGGCTCATCCATCAGCTGCAATCCATTCTTACAGACGTAAACTGTCAGGTTTTTGAAGGTCGGAAACTAACTCATCTGTATCTTTCATGGGTTTAGGCAAGGTGCAAAGCAACCCATAATACTGAACACCAGCTGCTGTAATTGTAGAGTTAAATCAAATAACTAACATGTTTTTCCTGAGTACCTACCACGTGCTCAGAAGGAATGACCATCCTACCCCATAGACTTAATTGCATATTAAATGACTCGTTAATTCTGACACCTTTTTCTACTAAGAACTAGGGTAGCACGTGAACTCCATGGGGAGAGTTTTTTTTTTTTTTTTTTTTTTTTTTTTTTTTTTTTTTTTATATGACAGGTAAGACCAAAAACTGAAGTAATGTTCTCATGTTCACACGGCTTATTATTTATTTATTTAATTTTTGGTTTCGAAGCATTTCTTGCTCAGAGAAAGGCAGCAGATATCAGGCATACTGTAAGCACTAAAAAAATGAAATTGAGCAGATGAATGAATTTCTATTGGCAGACTCACTTTGGCTGATGGATGCGGCCACACCATGCAGGGGTTTTGGAAATTATTGGCCTGTTTGACAACCAGATGACAGAACAGCAAAGGTTTCCCGAACAGAAGAATGGCTGTTGGCCTTGGGAGACCTGGAGAGGTCAGGGGGCTTCCCAGGGAGTTCCTCAGAGGAGCTCTGAGGTTAGGGAGGATGGAAAGAGGCAGAGAGGATGCACAGAGCCCTCCTGGCAGACTGGGCCTCGCTTCTCTTTCCTGTTACTGGGGGTAGCAGACAGGGTTTGTGCCATACCTGTATCCCTCGGCCCTTTTCATCTTCAGGTGCTCTGGCTGACTTCACCTGTGAGGCCTTGACTCGGGAGAGAGCAGGCATGTTCTAGAAATAGCAACAAGGCTGGCGGGAGAGAAGGTCCACGTGGGCAACGTCAAGGGCGGCAGAGGCCACACATTACAGGGCCCTGCGGATCAAGGGTGGAGCTTGGTTTTCCTTTGGGATGAGAACACGAGGGTGGGAGGTGTTGAGAAGAGAGGAGTGATTTGATGGGGTTATGCATTGCTGTGTAAGGGTCACTGTAAGGGTCATAGTTAGAAGCAGGGCACTTGGCAGAGGCCATTGTAGGGATCTGGGTGAGAAATCTGTGTGGCAGAAGGGGGTGTGAGAAAAGTAGAGACTTGAAGGTAGAGCCAGTGAGAGGTAATGGTTCCAAGGTTTTGGGCCTGAGCAAGTGCAAGAATGGGGAGGTCATCAACTAAGATGGAAGACAATGAAGAGAGCAGTTTTGAGGGCTGCTTTGAACAGGCTAAATTTTAGATGCCGGTCATCCTAGCAAATCCTCATGGCTTCCTGTGCTTTTACCAAGAAGGAAGCTGGAATTCAAGAAGTAGAAGCTGCTTCCCTGAGGTCACACAGCCCAGAGTGGTGAGGAGGGAACAGTTCAGGCTGCTTCTTGCCTACACCCTTGCACCTGTCTCGGGGGAATCTGGCTTTCCTGTTACTAGTCCTAAACTTCCCTCTCACAAACTTTCCCTCCTACCTGCAGAGCCTCGGCATTATGGACAGCCCTCCCCACCTTGGGGTACTACTCTTTGTTCTACCCACTTCTCAGGGACTTTACCCATGTGGTCACTGGTGATTGTGAACTTGGACTCCACGGGTGGACTAATAAAAGTTATGGGGTAGAGGGGTCAAACTCGCCACCCTCTATCTTTGTAGAAAGAGAGCCTATCTACTCTGTCTGGATCTGGAAGCTTCTAGATCCCTCCCTCTGTCAAGTCCAAAGGTTCTCTCTGTGATGGAAAAGAAAGAGTTAAATGGCTCACCTGCCAGTATTCCATGACAGTCACTGAGAACTTCCTGTGCATGACCCTTCCATGAGTCGCTTGGGTAGGTGAGAGGAGATATCTTCATGTAGGCCAGGGGAAAGCAGAACCTCTCAGAAGACTGGAAGAGAATATCTGATGGCAGCAAATTCTTAGATGCTATAGCAGAAGTGAGCATCAAGGAGCTGGAAGAGAGACAGATGGCTGGTGCTGAGTGTTCCCAGGTGGCTTTGGAAGGAAGGGTTGAGCTGGGATAACTCAAACTGGCAACACGGAGGGCGTTCTAGACAGGGAGCCGAGCATGCCCAAAGGTGGGGTGGGGTTTGCCAGTGATGGGAAGTCCTGCAAAATGGCTGCAAGTCAGACAGTCTTCCCTGTGAGTGGCAGCAGTGCCAAAGTACCTGTACAGGAGGGACCGGGGGAAATTTTGATGAAACAGTTGTTTCTGTAGCAGGCACAGTTTCTCTCTAGATTGAATGCTGATTAGGAAATGGAACATGGGGTAGAGGGTCAAGCAATCTGATGGAGATGGGGGTGGAGGCTAGAACCCCATATTTTCTCTGTATTGTCATTTAAACGTGTGTATGTATTCATAATACAATTATTGCACATTTAAAAATTAATTTTGTAAAATTTTAATACACACGCATGTACGCTCATTTACGATTTGCTCAAATCAGGATCCAAATAAGACCCATACACTGCAATTGGTTGATAATATCACACAAGTCCATTTCAGATCTGTAAATCTCTCCTCTATCTCTCTTTTTCCCTTGCAATTTATTTTTTGCAGGAGCTCTGTCATTTGTTCTGCAGGAGTTGTGGTGGTCTAGGTTTTGCTGATTGCTCACCAGTGGTGTTTAACATGACCATTCACCCTAGTATTTTCTGTCATTTGTTATTTGCATCTGAAGGCTCCATCAGATTCAGGTTCAGATTTTGGGATAGTTCTTCAGAGGTGGAACTACACACACCCACCCTAGTGGTTGTCTCTCCCTCTTGGTGGTATGTAGCCACTACTCACACAGTAGGTCCACCATTTCATTTCATTAGAGATTATAGAATGCTGATTTTCAAATTCTTTTATCCCTCCACATTTTTGAACTGTAATGCTTCTATAAAGAGAAACTTTTTCTTACCAACTCTTTGGCTGCTCTGAGGTACATAGGTAAGGTAAGATACATTCTTGATTTAATTATCAATTTTAAAAACAATGACTTGGTTTCTAGCATCCTTCAAAGGTAAGATGTGAATTTTTTTCTGTGTTTATGATCACATAGATTTAAACATATTTAAGACTTTGCTGTTTCACTGCAGTTATTATTCTTCCTGACAGTTGATGTATTTGACCATTGGGCATGTCACATCGTTGGTATAATCACCTAAAAAATAACTATTCCTAGTGACTTTGAAACATGGTAATTTGACTGTAGGTCCCATGTACAATATACTCACGGATGAAGAGGACTAAAAAAGAACATAAAACAAAAACACTTTATTTTTAATACTTATATTCTTGTTGGTATTATTAGTATTGCTAATTTAAAACTTCTCCTATGCCCTGGTAGGATAAAGTAAATAGTAATTATTTGGTTCCTTTTGGGAGCTGTGAGTGTATCATGGAGAAAGGTGATCCATAGGAGAAAGAAAAGAATTGAGGTTCAGTAGAACTCCATAGTTTTAAACTTGCATTGGAGGTATCAGTAGGAACTCATAATTATCATATCTTAAAAAGAATTTCCTAACTCTGTCCTCTGAAAAGGTTCTGAAACAGTAATTAAACCAGTAGCAATAAGTACCACTTGAAAACACCATGATTAGAATCTCTGAAAAGAACCTTCTAAAGAGGATCCATCTCACTGTGGCATAGTGGTGGCCACAAGTGGTGGCCAGGAAGATGGCTCAGATCACCTTACCATACGGGAAAGAAGGAGACATCCAAGATCATGGTGGTGGTGTCAAAAGTAGAAATCAATCTTTTAAGTTATTGCCATCAGGAAAGACAAACCAATTCGTATATACTCTATTGGCTAATGGTGAGGGTGCTGCTGCTGCAAAAAATTAACTGTTCTAGAAACATCAGCTAAACTGAATAGAACTGACACATGCAAATGAGCCAAGAGCTTCAAGTAGATTAGTTCCCCGATCAGCTTTCCTCATCCAGCTCTCTAAGGGCTTTTTTATGGCAGCTATCATGGCAGTAAAATCATTTCTCAGCTTTGCCTTGCAGTTGTTGATTAAGGGCCTTGAGCATTGAAAAATATGCTAAGTAAAACATCCCTGGAAGCCACTGGTGAAAATTTGGGGAAAAAAAGACTTTATTCACCTTCGTCAGTTTTCTGCCCTTAGTCATGGCACTTTTGATATTTTTCTCTACAAAAAAAATCAAACTCAAGTTTGAAAGCCTAGACCAGCATCTTCTTCCTATTAAGCCAGCACATGATAGAGCAAGCTTTCAAAACAACTTTTCATTTTATTATAAACTGGCCCTGAGAGACGAGTATTCAAACCACTATGTTATCTATATTGAATTTCAGTTGAAAGTTAACCACTCATAACTAAAGAGCAGATCTGTTGGGGTGAAGTATATTTCACGAGTGAGGCAGATGCCAGGATGTTCATTGTGTGCAGTGGTGCATGGGCCATTATTTTCTACCATTTTACCTATCAAGAGATTTGCCTCTCCTGTGTGGGTAAGTTCCGTCATGCTTCTTCCCAGGTGATATGCTCTTTTCAGACTTACACATCTTGCAAAAATATTCTCACCTGTTATTTGACTAGCAGTCACTTTCCAAAGTGACATCTTCGTAGACCCTCATTTGAATTATGGTGAACAAGACTGACAAAAGGGTCAAATCATTAATATATTGTTTTTCACAATTATGGGTTCCCCTCAATCATTCAAGGTTGTCTTTTTTGGATCCACTAAAACACATTAGTAAACAGTGTGGTTGGGGAAGGACAACTTTTCCAGGTCAGGTCTGCACCGCTGTGACCCAAATACTTGCCAAGAACAACTTAGAGGGGGAGAAGTTATTTTGGCTCACTGTTCCAGAGGTCTCAGTCCATGGTTGGCCAACTCCACTGCTACAGACCTGAGGTAGGCAGAACATCATGAACATCATGAACATCATGGCGGAAGAGCTTGGCAGAGGAAAGCTGTTAGCTCCTGGCAGCCTGGAAGGATGGGAGTGGGGTAGGGGAATGGGAAGGGGCTGGGGAAGATAAACCCTTTCAGGCAAGCCCCATGTGGCCTATTTCCTCCAACTAGATCCTACCTCCTGGAAGTCCATTCACCTACCCACTTAATGAATTAATCCATTGATAAGGTCAGAGCCCTCATGACCCAATCATTGTTTAAAAGCCCTCCTCTGAACCTTGCTGCACTGGGAATCATGCTTTCAACATGTGGCTGTGGGGAGCATTCCTGATCCAAATCGTAGCAGTTGCCTCTTTGGGATGCAAATTTGGGAGTGACCCCCAATCTTGCTTCTCCTAACTCAAACTTTAGCTTTTGAAACAGATTCAAAGACATATTTTCATTTGCTTTTTTCATTTTATTGCTCTTTGGTGAGTCTTCTATTTTATGTTGTCAAATTATTTTGTGATTTTTTTTTTTCTTCGAAATTGCATACTTTACTTTTCTCAGTGTCACTGCAGTCGAGATGGCTTCATACCATGATTTTGTATGCTCATTTTTTTTGTATTTTACAAATTTTAATGGACATAATGTTTGTACATATTTATGGGATACAGTGACATTTTGTTATGTGTATACAATGTGAAATAATCAGATCAGGGTAATTGATTTGTCAATCACCTCAAAAATTTATCATTACATTGTGTTAGAAACATTCACTATCTTCTATACTATTTTGAAATATTCAATTAATTATCATCAACCTTGTATGCTCATTTTTAATACCACTAAAATAAACCCGCCTTAGCTCACTCTAGGTATTGCAGGGGTTGTTCACTAGAGGGTCACTAGATGTGGTTGGGGCAGAGCTCTGGCCCTTGGAGCTGTTGTGGTTTTGTGGAGGAGGAACACATCTGTCATGACTCCAGTGTCTCACTGCTATTCTGAAGTTTCCTCAATAGTTTCATTTTTTCATTGGTTCGGTTTTACACTTTAGACCTACTATTTTCAACCACTGATCCACGTTCCAAGTAGAAAACATAATTTAAAAATTACTATGCTGTAAAAAGGGAAATTAAAAATAACCCCGAACCCCAGAACTTCTGGTTTCTTTGTGTTAGGGACGATTCACTGTGGTGTGAAGTGGACAGGCTTCCAGTGATTCATAAACAGACACGTGATGGAGGGGAACAATAGGAGCAGCAGAAGAGAATGGGGACCCCGGGGAATTTTTATGTAGTGAAAGTGAAAATAAAACTGGTTTTGGTGTTGGCAAGCTCCTTTTTCAGATCATTTCAGGGGATTGCTGAGAAAACATGCTCTGCCCAGCACATGTCCCCAGCCTGTGGCTGAAACTGGGGCTGAATCTGTTTTGGCTGCCGCCACACACTCGGTTCGCTTTGACTCGAAGGCGTCTGCTTTCCGCAAAACCCAGGGAATTGAATTGTTCCATGTGCTGCTGGGCATTCCATTTTCTACTATCTGGTCTTTGGAAAGAAATGACATGGATCAACAGGGATCAGCGGGATTTTGCTGATTTTTCTTGTGCATATATAACATGAACCCCTACTATTTGGGAATTTGCTAAAAACATATTTTTTAAGTTATAAAATAATACATGCTTGCCATTAAAACTCAAACAATACAGTACTTCGTAAAGCTAAAAAATATTGATAGTCCTTACTCTTCTCACACTCCACTGCCCTCTCCTCCTCCACCCCATGCTCCCCTCCCACCCCCTAGGGTTGACCACTATTAATAATTTGTACTTTGTTTTTCTGGATCTTTCTTTCGCATTCTGTTCTCTTAATGGCACATGCAAACATATGTGAATATACTCTTTTAACTTAATAAATAAATAAATAAATATATTATTTTGCCATTTCCTTTTTCCCCACTCAGCACTATGTCTTGGAAAACTCTTTGTTGTCCAACTTAAATCAACAAACCACAGTTGACCATTCCTTTAGCATTTACACTTGTCTCCAAGTTTTCACTGCTACCCAGAATTCTCCACTGAGCATCCTTCGTAAAGACGTCCTTGTGCACTTCTGTGCAGGTTCCGTGGGGTAGAGTGGAATTGCTGGGTCTGGGCTTGCATGTTTAAAAAAAAAAAAAAAAAAAAAAAACTGACAGACACTGCCAGATTGTCTTCTGAAGTTGTCGTGTCTATGGGTGTTCCGATTCTTCTACCCAGGCCCCTGCCATCTGTAGTTATCCTCCATCTCCAAAATCTTCCCAGGTAGAGAGAAGTGGCATCTTGTTATTTTAATTTAAAATTGTCTGTTGATTCAGAAGGCTTAGCATATTGTCACACATTTGTTAGCAGTGGTTCTCACCTCCATGTGGTTTTGCTCCAGGAGACATCTGGCAAGGTCTGGAGGCATTTTGGACTGGATTACCAGGCAGCCAGGCTGGTGGTGATAGCAGAAGTGGTGCCCTTAGCGTCCCTGCTCCCAAATGTCCACGGTGCACAGGCTCAGGGCTGTTTCCTGTGTGGTTCACATGTAGACTGTCTCTTTGTTGGGAACTCTTCACAGTTTTGAGCTCTTCATCCTTTGTTTATTGTATATATTACAAACATTTCCCCATCTGATGTTTATATTTAATTGCTTTTGTTGTGTTAGAAAATTAAAAATTTTTAAGTAGGTACATCTACTTGTTTTTCTTCTTTTTTGGTACACTAATATTATTACTTTCTTCTCATTCTAAGAGCAATGCATGGTTGTGTTAGTCACATTTCACCACTGTGATGAAATACCCAATAAAATCAACTCAAAAGGAGGAAAGACTTATTTGGAATTCTGGTTGCAGAGGTTTCAGTCCCGGGTTGCTTTGCTCTGTCACTTTGGGCCAGTGGTGAGTGTTGAGTGTATTATGGGGATATTTGTGGCAAAGGAAATCAGTTCACCTCACGGCATCTGGGAAGTGAACTAGAGAAAGAGGAGAGGGTCAGGTCCCATTCTCCCCTTCAAGCACACCCGCCCCATGACATAACTTCCTTCCACTAGGGCCCACCCCCTAACAGAGCCACAGATTGGCCACCAGGCCTTTGGCACATGAACCTCTGGGGGGCTTCTAGAAGACAAACCAGAACGATTGTGTCACAGAAAATTTGGAAGTTGCAAAATATAGAGAACCATCGTATTTCTTCCTACTTTTTATTTCTCCCCCACTGCTTTATTGAGGTATAACTGACAATAAAATTTGTTATATATTAAAGGTATACAACATGATGCTTTAATATATATATGCATATATATATATGCACGGTGAAATTATTATAACTGACTGATTAACATATCAATCACCTTATATCATTACTTCACATAATTATGTGTTTTTTTTTTTTTGTGATGAGAACATTTAAGATATACATCCAAGAATACAATACCATATTATTAACATAATCTCCATGCTACAATTAGACCTCCAGTACTTCCTATGTTGTGTAACTGAAACTGTGTGCCCCTGGATCAGTATGTCCCAGGTTCCCCTCTGCCCTAGCCTCTGGCAACACCATTCTACTCTCTGCTTTGAGTTTACTTTTTTAGTTTCCATATGAGTGAAACCCTGTAGTAATTGTCCTTCTGTGTCTGGTTTATTTTACTTAGCATGATGTCCTCAAGTTTCATCCATGGGGGTCACAAATGACAGAATATCCTCCTTTCCAAAGATTGAATTGAATAACATCCCATTGTGTGTGTGTGTGTGTGTGTGTGAGAGAGAGAGAGAGAGAGAGAGAGAGTGTGTATCACACCTTCTTTATCCATTCATCCAGCCACAGATCTTGGGTTACTTCCATATCATGGCTACTGTGAACAGTACTGCAATAGACTTGGGGATGCAGACATCTCTTTAAGCTGATCTTACTTCCTTTGGCTTTATAACCAGACTAGGATTGCTGAATCGGATGGTAGTTTTATTTCTAGTTTTTTGAGGAAATGTCATACTTTTTTCCATAATCATTTGGCCCAATTTGACATTCCCACCAACAGTGTACCAGGGTTCCCTTTCCTCATATATTCATCAACATTTGTTACATTTTGCTTTTGATAATAGGTTTTCCAACAGATGTGAGGTGAGATCTCACTGTAGTTTCAGTGAGCATTTTTTCATAAGCCTTTTGTAGGTCTTCTGTAGGTTGGTCTTTCATAGATCTTCTTTGGAAAAAAATGTCTATTTCTCAGTCCACTTTTTATCTGGGTTATTTGTTATTTTGCTACTCAGTTGTAGGAATTTCATATATATATATATATATATATATATTTGATATTAGCTCCTTGTCAGATTATGGTTTGCAATTTTCCTCATTTGGTAGGTTCTCCTCACTCCTTTGATAATTCCTTTTGCCATGTAGAAGCTTTTTGGTTTGATATAATTCCATGTCTTTTAGTTTTTGCTGATTGTGCATTTGGGGTCATATCCAAAAAAAAAAAAAAAAACCCAAAAAACAAAACAAAACAAAAAACTATTGCCAAAACCAATGCCAGTAAGATTTTACCCTGTGTTTCTTTTAGTACTTTCACCTTTCCAGGTCTTGTGTTTAAATCCTTAATTCACTTAGAGTTGGTATTTTTGTTGCTATAAGGGCCCAATATTTTTCTTCTGCATATGGATTTCCAGTTTCCCCAACACTATTTATTAAAGTGCACTATGCTTTTCCCATTGCGTGTGTGTGTGTGTGTGTGTGTGTGTTTGTGTGCACTTTGATGGTACTGGGGATTGAACCTGGGGTACTCTGACACTGAACTACATCCCCAGATCCTGCCCCCTCACACTTTTTTTCTTTTTTAAATTTTGAGACAGGGTCTCACTAAGTTGCTGAGGCTGGCCTCAAATTTGTGATTCTGCCTCAAGCTCCTGAGTAGTTGGGATTATAGGCATGTGCTACCACACCCTGTAAATGTTTTTATGCCAGTACCATACAAAAATACACTGTGACTTTGTAGTGTCTTTTGCAATTAAATATTGTGATGCCTCCAGCTTTGTTCTTTTTGTTCAGAATTTCTTGGGCTATTTGGGGTTATTTGTAGTTCTTTGCAAATGATATGGTTGCATTTTTTTTTCCGTGAAAGATACCATTGGAATTTCAATAATGATTGCATTGAATCTATAGAGTATTTTGAATAGTTTAGACACATTTTTACAATATTAATTCTTTCAATCCATGACATTTTATTTATTTGCCCATTTTATTTATTTCTGCTCTTATTTTTGTCATTTTCTTTCTTCTGCTAAGTTTGGACTGACTTTGTTCTTCTTTGCTAGCTCCTGGAGGAGTAACATTTGGTTGTTTACTGGAGATCCCTTTGTTTTTGAGGTAGGCATGTATTGCTATAAATTTCCCTCTCAGGACTGTTTTGGCTGCATCCCATAAGTTTTAGAATGTTCTATTTCTATTTTTGTCTGTCTCAAAATTATCTTTAAATTTTCTCTTTGATTTCTTCTTTGACTCATTGTTTATTAGTATCATGTTGTTTAATTTCAACACATTTGTGAATTTTTTGAGATTATTCCTGAAAGGAGAATGCGACACAGACGAGCAACACAGAAACCAGGCGAGGAGATCCACATGTAGAAAGTTTTGTCAGTCAGCATCTGACAAAGGCCATCACTTGGAGAAAAGCAAGAGAGGCAGGGAGAACTTAATGCTGGAGTATTTTATAGGATGGGTTTGGAGTGCTTTTGTAAGGTCGCATGAACTGCCTGTGTAAAAGCTTGCCATGCTGCCAGGACAAATAAGGAGATATTTCAGTTAGGTCAGTTAACAGGTGGTGGATGAGGCTATCTTTTGTTTTCTCTGCAATTACCTCTCTAGGGCGGGAAAGTGAAACTTATATTATAAAATGGCTGCACAGATAGACGTTAAGCCTTGGCCCTAATAATTCCTGGTATTGATTTCTAATTTTATGCCGTTGTGTTCGGAAGAGATACCCAATGTGATTTCAGTCTCCTTAAATTCATGCCTAACATACAATATATCTTGGAGGATATTCTATGTACATTTGAAAAGTAGATTTTTCTGCTTTTGGATGGAATGTTCTACATAAATCTGTAAGGTACATTTGTCTGTAGTATGGTTTAAGTACAATGTTTAAGTACAATGTCTATTGATTTTCTGTCTGGATGATTTATCTTTTGTAAATGGGGTGTTGAAACCCCTTACTATTGTTGTATTATGATTTCTTCCTTCAGTTCTGCCCATATTTGCTTTATATATGAGGTGCCTATGTTGGCTACACATATATTTTGCACTTGTTACATCTTCTTGATGAATCTTTTTATCATTACATAATAAACTTCTTTGTCTTTGTTAGAGTTTTCGACTTAAAGATTATTTTACCTGATATAAATATAGCCATCCCTATTTACTTTTGGTTACTATTTACATGGAGTATCTTTTACTATCTCTTTGCTTTAATTTATGTTGTTCTTAAGCTAAGGTGAATTGCTTGTAGGCTGTGAGCACCTGCCTCTCTAGGACAGGTTGGAGATTGGGTTATGAAGGCGGGCCTGGTGCCTAGATCTGCTTGGTGGGCCTGAATTTGGGTCTTCAGGGACTAGTCTGGTACTGTAGCAGGTTTGGAGCTTGAATCTGTAGGGTCGAGCTTCGTGCTAGGCAGGACTTGGCGGTGGATTCACAGAGATGATCCTGGTCCTGAGCTTGTGGGAGCCGGCCTGCAGCCTGGATCCTAGGATACAGGAATGGGAATGAGTGTGGCCCATGGATCTGAAGGGCCAGCACACCACTGAGGTGGGCCTCACTCCTGAGCTCATAATTCCACGACCAGTTTTCGTTAGGGAATCCTACTTTTGTAAAGTCATCCTTATTCCAAGTGTATATAAATATTCTCTTATAATTTATTCTCATATTTTCATAATCTTACTTATTTCATTGTTTAATTCTTCAGTCTCACAATGTAGGTGGGACAAAAATTTTTAGAATCTCTCACAAGGTGTTTACTTCTCTCTTTTGAATTAAAGTTGATACTACAGAAAGATAAGCCAGGTTAATTTCAGTAGTACCCTCTGAGTATACCTTCAGGGGAACAAGTGAAGAACAAGCTCTAATAGAGCTTTGAAAGCCCTCTCTGACCTCTTTCCACACCTTCTCCTCCTTCCTAACTGCCATTTCCCTCAGAAAGCCTTCCCGAGTCCCCAGCTTCCTAGGGAGCCCATTGCCTTTAATTTCTCAGAGAAATTTAATGAGACACGCCTGCTGTTTCCCCCTATTTGCTTTATTATTGTTGTTATTACTTTTAAGTTGGGCTTCCCATGTAACCAGCCAGCCATCTAACTATGGGTGTGGGCACAGTTTCTGTGCACCCCACTTCAGTCCCTTATACACAATAATTGTTCAAAAGCATTTTTTTCAAGGTAAATGAGAATGTGTTGCTATTCTCAGAGTCCAGAGTGGATGCATGAGAAGTGGCAAAGTGACCATTTGTCGGGGGGTGAGACTTTGGGAACTGGGGTTACTTTGCTGCTCCTCTGAAGGAAAAAGGGGCTGGCAAAAGGCAGTGAAGGAGCCCTCTCCTGTTCTGCCACTGACTTTCAATATACCCTTGGGAAGCTCTTCCTATTACAGTTTCTACTCTTGAAAAGGAATAAGACCCTAAAGACAGACAGTACAAACTCCATGAAAGCAGGAACTGTCTCTTTTTGTTCCACATGTCCCCCACCTTTATTCACAGCACTTGACATTTACTAATCGTGTGCAGGATGGATGGATGAATGGACAGATCTGCGAATGCATGGATAGGCATGGGCCTTGGACGTTCATGTCCTGTCCCAGGACCCTGAACGGCATTACCAGTCAAGGATCTTCCCCGACTCTCAGTTCAGATTTTGCTTTTTCTTAGCATGGCTAGAGCAGACACTGGCGATCATCCGTGTTGGTGTCAGAGAAGAAAACTGTTGGCCATTTTCCCTACGGGATCCCAGCTGGAGCTTGTTTGGTGAGTTCTGGTTTCAGTGGAGATGCAGAGCTCACATTCTCAAAGGACAGAGGTGTGGGCTGGGCACACACTCTCCTGAGCTCCCCTGCAGGTAGATGCAGTTCACCACACCAGGGCCTTGCTTCCTTCATGAACTTTAATTTCTCATAAAATCAATTTGCTGTGAGGGGCCTCAGGCCAAGCTTTTTGTAAGGAAATGGGAACAATTAATGGACTTATCTGATGAAAAGTAATGCTGCTAATGATTTATTAATTATCATGAGGCTTATCTTTCTGCTTCTTATTAATCAAAGATGTCCTGGAAGTCTGAAGCTTCACATGAGGGGAACAGACCTAGATGCTGCCTTGTGTGGGGGTGTGGGCTGGAGCCAGGTGTCCATAGCCTCCCTTGAACCTGCTCCAGTCTGCTCGGTCCTTTGATTGTGGGCAAGGGCCTGAGAAGGGCAAGGGAGGGAGGACACCACGCACTGTGTGCTGGGCATTGTGCTGGGTGCTTTATATCCATTGCTTCACTTCAGACCTACAAAAGAGAGCAATTATTATTTTAATGTTTTTGACATGAGGATACAGGCCAAGAGATACTAGAAAGTGCTCAGCTACAGTAAGAAATGGACAGGGTTTGCACCTGGGTACATCTGAGCTGCGAGCAGACGCCTGCCACCTGGGAAGCCTAAATGAGATCAGAATGAGTGTGGAGCAGCACTCCTGGGCAGGGCTGAGCTGAGGGCCCAGTATGTGTCCTGGGCTGTAAGAAGAGAATGTCATAGTTCTGTCCTTGGGCCTCAAATCTTTTGCTATCTTGTGAACTGAACGAGGTTCATATCCAGGAAACAGGTAGAGATCGCTGGACTCCGGGCATACCTACATGGATGACCACTCTTCCCAGGGTTCAAGCTTGTCCCCAGAAGGTCAGTGTCTCTCAGTGCTGGTGGCTGCTTCACCCATGGCAGGGACTGGATGGGGTTGGATAGATAGGACACTTGCAGAGGACATTGAAACAAGGAAAACAGCCTAAGGTGAGAAGGGTCAGAAATGACAATGCTTTCTCCAGCAAGGTAGCAAAGAGGAGCCCAGACTGTGTGCCCCTGGGGGAGTGAGTGAATCCTGGGGAGGCAGCCATGGTAGTGTGTTAGGTGGGGTCCTTACGGAAGTGAGCTGGGGAGCCAGTGGCTCCTGCCCTCCATGACCCTTCACTGACGCCGGGGAAGCCACTGAGGTTGGCTGGTTAGTAATCCAATATTAATATGTGAGGAGGGGTGTGCTTGTGTGTGGGTATGCTTGCGTTATGGTTTAGATGTGGCATCCCCCAAAAGCTTACTTGTGAGACAATGCAAGGTTTGGAGGAGAAATGACTGGGTTATAGCCTTAACTCAATCAATGAGTTGATCACCTGATGGGATTAATTGAGTGGTAACTGGAGGCAGGTGGGGTGTGGCTGGAGGCAGTGATTCATTGGGGGCGGGGCTATGGGGTATATATTTGTATCTGGCCAGTGAGTCTCTCTCTGCTTTCTGATCACCATGTGAGCTGCTTCTTTCTGCCATATTCTTCCTCCATGATGGAGCCGGAGCCGGCCTTCTGTTGACTAAGACCTCTGAAACCATGAGCCCTTAAATAAACTTTTCCTCTTCTACAATGTTCTGGTCGGGTCCTTTTAATCACAGCAACAAAAAAGCTGACTAAATTAAACACATGCATGAATGAGAGTCTATGTGTGTGAATGTGTATACTTGTGGATGTATGTTCAGATGTGAGATTCTATGCAAGCATTTGAAAAAACATGTGGATGGGAATGTTTTATGTGTATGTGTGAGACTGTGCAAATATTTGTGTTTGTATGAATGTGCACTACAGTGCGTGTGTCTGGGTGTGAAATATGTGTATTTGAGGGAGATGGAGGTGTGTGAACGTGTGTAAGAGTATACTGGCCTGAGAGTGAGTGAGTGTCTGTTGGTCTTGGTTCTTGTGTGGTGTGTCTGTGTGTATGCTGTGGGGCTTTGGACAACCTGAGTTCTTGTCCAGAGTAGGAGCAGCTGTGGGTGGGTAGAGAGGAGGGTGGGAGGGCTCTGCTAGAATACTGGGGAGAAGACCTAAGAAACATGCTCTTCCTGCCACTTAGCTGAGGTGTCATATTAGACCTGGAGTGGGGACAGGGATACTCAGACAGGGAGGACCTTCAGGGAAGACCTACTCTGCTTGTGAAGTGGGATCCCCTGTGGTTTTGGCTTTTGGGGTGATTGGCAGACACCTGGGAGAGCCCAGGGAAGGAACAGAAGACGACCTAGGAGCTCAGAGCCATCCTCTTTGGGATGAGACCCATCCAACCCCCCAGGGATCTCTCTGGCTCCTGGTGGCTCTGAGACTGCACCCCTGCCTGCCTACTTGGTGTGATGTAACAGTGTGGCCCTTGTGGCAGAGGGGAGTGTGTGAGATTGATGGGGCTCCTGATGTCAGGGCTCCTGGGCAGAAAGGGCAGCCATGGAGCACATGTCGAGTAAAGTCTTCTGTAGCCCACCTCATCTCCCCAGTGCTGGGTAAAGGTCCTTGGTCCCTGAGGTCACCTCTGTCAGCAGATCTCTATCCCACATGGAGGTCAGCTAGGCCAAAGACACACAGGGCTTTCTGTTATGCCTACCCACCCCAAACATCTCCCAGGTCCATAATTCCCTTTTACTCAGTTACGAATGAAAGCTTCATGGGAGGTCACATTGTTGAGCAATAGAAGGTGGGGTGGGAGAGGCATTGGGGACAGTAATCCTGAACCAGCCCTGCCTCTACCTCCACTGAGGTTCTGGTTGTCCCTTGGCCTCTCCACTTGAGGGCTCTCTGGGTGCTAACTCTTTCCTATTCCATCCATCTTCCCACTGTGTATAAGGCTGGTCCCCACAGTTCCTGCGTCCTGCTCTTGGTTGGCCATACTGGCTGCTTGCATGAAGTTGTCTGGTGAGGAGCAGTACCAGCCTGCTGCAAGCCCCACTCAAGGTCAGGTGCCCCCTCCCTGAGATGTCCTCTGGGGTAGGGTTCCACATACTGCTCTGGGCCCAGAGGTGGGGGTGGGAAGGGCTGCCGCCTGCCTGCCTCCGGGTGGGCCTGGCTGTCTTCTAGCAGTTGGACTCCAGCTGCAAACTCCCAAACACATATTTGGGAGGTCAGCCTGGCCTGCAGCATTCCATTATTCCAGTGACATATCTTTGAACTGGCTGCAATTCCTGCACCCCCAGCCCAGGCTCCAGTCCCAGCCACAGATCTGGGCCTGTCTCACCTCACCACATGGTTTCCTTAGCCTTCCTGCAGGAGCGCTGAGCCCCAGTCTGGTTCCTGGGTGGGAACAGTAGGCACTGATGCAGGGACACTGCCTGGAATCCCTCCACAAGGGTCATTTGGCCTAAGCACTGCACTTGGCTCTTTTCACAGGCAAATTCCCTGAGGAGTAATGTATGAGATTCTTCATACCTGAGCCTGGGAGACTTTCTATCTTTAACAATGGACTCCCAAGGAAGATGAGGGAGCCTGGGAAGGGAGAAACTGGTGGTGTCCTGTTTTGTTTGTTTTTCCTTTCCCATGATTTAGACTGGTCCTTACTTCTGATTGCAACAGCCCTGTCTACAAAAAGGCCTTTCCAGATGGTCTACTTTGAGGTATTGACAATAGCAGCCCAAACAAAGTGGCCAGGGAAAAAATCCTGGGTAAAGGTAGATGGGTCTGGTTTGCAGCCCCAGTCTGGCTATGATTTGCTGGGCCACAATCAACCAGCCTCTTAATCTGTTTGAATTCCAGTTCCTCAAGCTTCCATACTGCCACTCTGAAGCTCCTTCCTCTATGCTTTGGGGCCCTGGTGTGCCATCTGCCTGCACTCAGAGCACTGAATGCCCTTGCCAGTGGATGTGGACCCTGTGGCTGGAGGAAGGGCGTGCTGCCCGACGTACGTGCACACAGGCTGAGAGAGAATGATGGCGATCACCAGCCCCAGGAGCCCCTGGCTGGGCTGGCTGTTCCTGGCTATAGGGGGTTTGCAGAGCTGAGGCTGCTTGGGGAGTCTCCAGGGTTTCCGCTGGGTAGATGCTTCCTGCCTAGGGAACTCGCCATCTGTAGTATAATAGAAGAGTCAGAATTCGGGATTCACTTCAGTGGGGATGGTCCTTTTCTCTTTAGAGCAAAGGAAACTCGCCTATGCCCACTTGCTACCTACTAGGTCTTGATGTGCTTACTTCATCCTCATAACAACAGGTATTTGTGTTTTGAGTTCACAGGTGAGGAAATAAAAGTGCAGAGAAAGTAAATAACTTGCTTGGCATCATCCAAGAAGGAACTGGTTGGAACGGGGTTTGAAGGCAGATCTCTCATTTCTGCTTCGGTATCAACTGCAATACAGTTAGCGTTCACTAGAGGATTTCTGTCTTCTCTCAGTGCCTTTACCTTCTCCATCGGGGCTAAAACCTGCTGCTGCATGACCTCTTCCCCAACACACTGTATCTCAGCCTTTCCTGAGATCCTCTGGTCTACCCCTTTAGTTAGGGGTAGAGGATGTCATTCTTGTCCAGAAGGGCTGAAATTTAAAGAAAAGTCCATCGAAGGCAAAGCATAATACAGGGAAAACACACTTTATTGGTGAAATTTCAGGCAGCCAACAAGGTAGAAGAGATTAATTCAGACAAAGTGAACTTCCCGGGCTCTCAGATAACATGAGAGCCCCCCACTCTATGGAAAGCAGGTCTTCCCCTGATGTGGCCGAGTTCCAGGAGACTTCTTCCCACTGTTTCTTTCCTATCTAGAATTCTGGTCCATACACAAGTCATAGTCTTACAAGTAAAAAAGGACCTGGAGAAGTTAAAAAGTGCACAAATGATCATTCATGTGGCGAGCGAGGCTCCTGACTAGGCTCCAGGAGGCCTTGGGCAGGCCTTGGCTCCTCTCCGGGTTTTCCTGTTGCCATGTGTACACCGTGTGGGTGGCACCAGCCAGGGCTCCCTTGGCCGGGCATGATAATCCCACTGAATTGGCTAGGTAGAGAAGAGGACTGCGTTGACTTGTGAGTCACAAGCCAGGGTGGCTCTGGCTTCAAGAACAATGGACCCAGGGATCCCAACCACAAGGGATCAGAACTCAGGGTCCCCCTCTCACTACGATTTTCTTAGAAGACCTATCAGAAAAGAGTAGCGGCGGGTCTTGAGAGTAGCTCTGGTTGGCCCTTATTTGTTCACCTCCTGTCTCTGAACCAATCACTGTCTCTGGGGTTGGAATGTGCTGATTGGCCAGGCCGAGTCACATGACCTCTATTGGCCGGACGTGGGGGCATATAAAGGCTTGCTCCCTCTGAACCCAGCCTTGTGGGGAGTGCTGTCGGCAGAAAAGGCCAGTGTGGGCGCCGCCTAACCCCCAACCGTGCCGCCTGCTGCTGCTGGGTTGGTGATTTTTAATCTTTGTTCTGGGAAACGCAGACCTCTGAGGAGGACGTTCAGGGATATCTATAAATAGTGAAGTGTCCCCACCCCCACCCCGCCCCCAGATCAGTAAAGGGTTTCTATGATCTGAGGAACCTGTTTATCACTTTTGGCTGCCTTACTGTTGGGATCTCACGTAAGATTTTGTTTTGATAAATCTCTTTGATTTTGCTGATTAAAAAAAAAAAAAAAAGAAAACGCCTGGAAACCATTCTAACAGATGATATCTAAGGCTTCCATTTAGAATGTTATAGTGGATTAAATGCCAAAATGAATAATTTTTTTTTTTCAATTAGGGGCACATGTTAAATAGTAAATCTTCAGTCCCACTTTGTCCCTCTCCCCAAATGATCCAGTGGCTCTATTAACATCTCTGTCAAGCTAGAGTCAAGTCTGCCCACTCTCACACCCAAGGACCCACCTAGTTTATGCTTTGCAAATATTCTTACAAATGCAGAAGGAAACCACTTTTAATGCAACCATGTGCTGGTTCTTGCCTTCAACAGCCTGACTGCTGAGTTACTTAGAGATGGAGATACTTCGTAAATGCCATTTTGTGGTCTGGATATCATGGGACCAAAAGAAAGGAACTCTCAGCGGTGGGCTAATTCTAACATTTGGGGACCTGAGATAGGAGTACAAAAGGAGGTCCTCAAATTATATGTTTATGTTATAAATCAAGCTAACACAATAGATTTCTTTCATCCTATCTTGACGAGTGTACCTTTATAATGACCTAGAAGACTGAGTTTACATTTAGAATTCTCAGACTCCTCAGAACTCTGCAGCAGTGCAGAGTGCAGCTCCACCCTGGTCTCTTCCCACCCTGTTCTGATATGTGAGGACTTGCTTGCATGCAGATCTGCGGCACCCTACTCACTTCTAGGCTCTGTAGTCTCCTCTTGCTGAACAGATAGTCCTCTCACAGGCCAAAAGCACATGTACCAGTGACTCATTTTGCCATTGGAGGGCAGAACCAGGGGAGAAGGCTCAGGAATTTCAGTCCTAGATCCCTAGGACGTGTTCTAGAGTGTCATATGTGATTGGTTATATCCTGTTGGGCCTGATGCACCCAGAGAAGGGCCAGAACAGAGCCATCTAAAGTATGGGGCCAGGGCAGGAACCCCACTGGCCTGCTTCTAAGAGCAGTATTGCACAGGCGAGTAGGGATGGCCTTGGGGTTCTTGAAGAAAGGCCCCTCGAAATCAGTGCCTGAAATGAAGACTCAGGAACTGTGATGACTGCCCATTTGGGGGTTAACTACGCCCCGTCAATAACCAACAGGGATTATCAGTGTTACCATTCAACATTTGCCTGTCCCATTCGGGCCTGGAGTCTGTATGTGCAATTGTCCACAGTAGCTGGGTCTCAGCTAGTTGCAAACAATATCAGAATAACAGAATGATAGACTGAAGGTTTCAGATGAATTGCAAGATGAACCGGAGATCAAATATGAAAGTAAGTGGTGAGGCAGACCAGGACGTGCACTTTTCAAAGGGAATCCTGGAGAACTCACTTCAGTGTCTCTAAAAATCCCTCCTGCTGGAGAGAGTTGCAGAAGAAAGGAAGATTTTGATTGGGATGATTTTGGAGAAAGCTGCTGGGTGGGGAGGTGGGGTGTGTCTGCCCTCAGCTCAGGCTGGTGGGAAGTGCTTTGAGGCTCACTCTGAGAGACTGAAGGATCCTATGGGCAGTGGCAGCAAGTGGTCCCTTGTGTTCGCACTGTTGGGATTTGTGAGTGCTTCCTGTGGACCAAATTGGTCCGTGTGCCTGGGAACCTGCCTGGAGCATTTGGACTGCTGGCCAAGAGGTCTGTGTGGAAGGGGTCTCCAGAACCAGCTCCACCGAACATGGAACCCAGGGCTTATTTTCTGGTTGGCCATAGAGCATTGTCTTTCTCTTCCCAAATTGCTCCTTCCTCTTCTCTACCTGAATATGACACAATTCACTTAACAAGACTAGGGGTGAACTTGCTGTTGTCCCCAGGATCCACTGTACCCTTATTCCATGCATCCAACTTTGTAGCTGGATACGTGACTATACAGCTGGAGACTATATTTCTTGGCTTCCTTTGCACTAGGATATGACTAGGATTTCATCAATGGATCCTCAGCAGAAGATATAAATGAGGAATGTTCTGGTAATTGTTTGACAGAGGCAAAATAAAAGCCTGATTGTAGTGTTTGCCAATATCCGTGACATAAATACTCTCACCAAGACTGGTTTTAACTTACAAACGTGAGTTGGGAAGATCTATGCACAGTCATCTCTTGGAGCCAGTGGGATCCAGAAGCTTCTGGCTCATGCCCTTGAAGGGCCCAGGCGTGCTCTCTTCCCCTCTTCCTCCATGCTGGCTGTCATGCAGACATGGCGGAGAGCCATCTGGGGTCAAGCAGATCAGAGCAACTCCAGGGGTGGCAGACAGCTGCAAAAAAGGAGCATGGGACCCTGTGGCTCTGGGAGCAGAGAGACCATTCTGTTCCTCACATTTACATAGGGGCAAAATGAATGTCTCTTTTCTTTAAATTTTTTGGATTTTAGGGTTTCCAACACACACAGCTGAATTTGTGAAGTTTAATTCATGCAGCCACCCATGAAAACAGAAAGCAAGCTTGGCTTTCAGCAGCTTCTGCTTCCTGCCTGGAAGCAGGCAGGAATGTACCTCTCTTGAGGGCAGCAGGGTAAGGGCTTGGCACAGTGCAGGAAGACCTGGACTTTCTGTCTCTGTGAGTCATTTGCTCCAATTGCTTGTAGTTCACCTCTCCACCAGGCTGTGAGTTCCTAGAGAGTCCCAGATGTCCCCAAAGTACATTTGGTCACACCTGAGATGTTGCAGAGATCGTGATGGATCACGGTTTTGCTTGATTTTACTTCATGGAGGGGAGGGACTTGACCTTTTCTTTGTGCTAACAGAGTTTAGTTTCTGTCTCCTTTTCACTTTCTGCCTCTTCTCTGTCTTGATACGACTGCTTTTCTTCAGAGCATGATATTTCACAAATGTTATTTTATTTATTTTTTTGATTCATTGTGCACCAATGGGGTATAAATTTTCATTTCTCTGGTTGTACACAATGTAGAGTCACACTGTGTAATCATCCATGTGCACAGGGTAATGATGTTTTTCTCATTCCATTATCTTTCCATCCCCCAGTCCTCTCCCTTCCCCACAATTCCCTCTACAATCCAGCACTCCTCCATTCTTCCCTTACCCCTTCCTGTTCTTATGTATCATTATCTACTTATTAGAGAAAACATTCAGCCTTTGGTTTTTTGGGAATTGGCTTATTTCACTTAGCATGATATTCTCCAACTTCATCCATTTACCTGCAAATGCTATAATTTTATTCTTCATTATGGCTGAGCAATATTCCATTGTGTATATATGCTACAATTTCTTTATCCCTTCATCTACCGAAGGGCATGTAGGTTGGTACAAGCAATAATAGGTGGTGGTGAGAATATGGGGAAAAAGGCACACTCATACATTGCTGGTGGAGTTGTAAATTGGTGCAGCCACTCTGGAAAGCACTCAGAAAACTTGGAATGGATCCACCATTTGACCCAGCTACCCCACTCCTCGATTTATACCCAAAGGACTTAAAATCAGCATTCTGCAGTAACACAGCCACATCAATGTTTATAGCAGCTCAACTCACAATAGCTAGATTGTGGAAACGTTGTTCTTGATCACTCCACAAACCTGGAGGTTGGATGACTGAGAACTGTCCTTGCTGCTTGACAGAGGAACAAACCAAAGCCAGGTAATCCATCTGGGACTTCCAATATCTTTTTTTCTTTAAATTAATTCTTTAAATTTGTTCTTTGAGATACACATGACAGTAGAGTGTATTTTGACATACTATACATACATGGAGCATAACTTATTCTGATTAGGATCCCATTCTTGAGGTTGTACATGATGTGGAGTTTCACTGATCATGTAACTCATATCTGAACATAGGAAAATTATGTCAGATTCATTCCACTGTCTTTCTTATTCCCATCCCTTCTTCCTTCCTCTCATTCCCTTTGTGTAATCCATTGAACTTCTATTCTTCTCTCCTCCCCTTGTTGTGTGTTAGCATCTGCATATCAAAGAGAACATTTGGCCCTTGTCTTTTTGGGGGTTGGGTTAGTTTACTTAGCACAAAAGTCTCCAGAACCATCCATTTACCAGCAAAAGTCATAAAGTCATTCTTTTTTATGACTGAGTAGTATTCCATTGTGTGTGTGTGTGTATATATATATATATATATATATATATATATCACATTTTCTTTATCCATTTATCTGTTGAGGGACACCTAGATAGGTTCCATAGTAGTCTAACATCCCCACTGACTGTGGGTCCTGGAAAGGCACAGATCTTATCTGATGTGTTTGCTGTCATAGCCTCTGTGCTTGTCACAGGGCCTGTCTTGAGATTGGCACTCAATGAATGTCTGTTGGTTCCCTCAGTTTAAAAAAAGCAAACTCATTGGAGAGAGGAGTTTGCAGAACTCAAGTTGAAGTTGTACATTCTCAAATGCAAGAACTGGGAGCACATTAGAGGAGTCAAAGCAACACTTAACAAGACACGAGAGCCACAGCAGTCACCATGGGAGTCTTAGTGTGTCCATGGACCCCCAGAGCAGACTTCTCTTGACTCCTTGTGCACAGCTTTGCTTTATGGGTGTGTTCACTGGCCAAGTAGAGCTCTTAGTCACAGGCACACTTAAACTGTGGGCGTCGGTGGATGCTCTCCTTCTTTGATACCAGACTGCCAGGCAACCACCTCACCACCGATAGCCCTTTCTACCTCTGGTCAAACAACTTACCCAATTCCAAACTGAACCAGGATCTTCTTTTTTTTGGAATTGAGCTATTCCTTAAGCAGGAAGTAGATTAGATCAGTAGTTCTTCTCTACTGGGGCTGATTTTGTTTCCTCCCCCAAGGGACATTTGCCAATGTTTGGACACATTTTTGATTGTCATAATTGGGGAACAGGTTGGCATCTAGTGGGTAGAGACCTGCAATGCTGCTAACACCCTGCAGTGCACAGGATGGCCCTGTAATACAGATGTGTCCATCCCAAACCTCAGTGCTGGAGAGGTCGAAGACCCTGGGTTAGAGTGTGCAGCCCCTGGAGATGGGAGGCCCCAGCAGAGGCAGGGGTTCAGCAGACCCTTTTGTGGTCAACCTCTTTCCCTCTTTGAAGTTGCTCAGATCACAAACAGGCCTCCATGTGGAGCAGTTCTGGAGATTGTCACCCTTAATGGGCAGTGGCAGACTTAGCATTGGGAAGGAGGCCTGCATAGCCTTTTTTGGGGGGTGGGTCCTGGGGACTGAACTCGGGGGCACTTAACCACTGAGCCACATCCAGGGTCTCATTGAATTGCTTAGGGCCTCGCTAAGTTGCTGCGGCTGGCTTTGAACTCACAGTCCTCCTGCCTCAGCCTCCTGAGCTGCTGGAATTACAGGCATTGGAAAGCTGCACCAAGGGGTAAAAAACAAAAGAAACAAATAACAAAACCCTAAAACCACCTGCCTTTGGCCTAGTGATTTCTTTTTGCTGTCTAAAGCCAAGGTAAACAATTGGAGAAATACATGAAGTATTTACAGCAGTGTTTATAGTAAAAGTAAGTCAGTAGGAAATAATACATGGTCACACATTCATATGATACTTGTGTGGTTACGGTTGCATTCAGCCACGAGGAACCAAAAATGAGACCACAGTAGCTTTAACAGACAGGGGTTTACTTATCACAGGTAACGAAAAGTCCAGAGCAGGCAGTTCCAGGCTGATTCCGCAGCCCAAGGATGTCATTAAGAACCTAGGCCCCATCTGTCTCACACTCTCTTCCTTGAGGTCACAGGATGGCAGCTGCCCCTCCAGCTATGACTGTAGCCTTCTAGAGTGGAAGAAAGAAGAAGGGGCAACGAGGCACGAGTGAGTCTATTCCTCCCTAGAGCCTTCACCTGAAGACTCTCCAGTGACTTCTGCCTTCATCTCCTGGCACAAACTGTGCCACATGGCCAGTCCTAGCTGCAAAGGAGTCTGGGAAGGGAAGAATTTGTGTCTTTCTAGGTTCCTTAATCTGGAAGTTAAGGGAGTAAGAGGTCATAAAACCAAGTGACTGCCAATCTGCTGTGTCAGCTACAAGAGAGCAGCCTTTAGAAATTGGTAGTATGAATTGGGTGTGGTGGCACAAGCCTGTAGTCCCAGCAACTTGGGAGGCTGAGGCAGGAGGATTGCAAGTTCAAAGCCAGTCTCAGCAACCTAGTGAGACCCTGTCTCAAAATAAAAAATAAAAAGGGCTGGGATGTATGTGACTCGCTGGTTAGGCACCCCAAGTTCAATCCCTGGTACAAAAAAAAAAAAGATATAAAAGTGTGACCATAATATTATTGTATTTAAAAATTTTTTTTAGTTGTAGATGGACATAATACCTTTATTTATTTATTTTTATGTGGTGCTGAGGATCACACCCAGTGTCTCACAGGTACTAGGCAAGTGCTCTATCACTGAACTATAATCCCAGCTCCATATTCTGTTTTAAAAACAAATAATACCTTCACATTTGTCATAAAAAATATGGGGGAAAATATATATATATATATATATATAATATCAGAATATTTGTGAGAAGTGATTATGAGATTTTAAATCTAATATGTGTATCTCTCTATATTGAATGAACTTGTAAAACAAAAAAAGTTTTGTTTTTCAAATTCCCAAATGGCAGGACTCTTCCCAGATTCACGGATGGTGGTCCTCTGGTACCTGCGTTCCCCAGAGAGGGGACTGGGCCTGGATGTGTCAGTGAGATCTCTCAGATCTCTCACCACCTCTTTTCATAGGCTGCTGGGGGGAACCCTCTCTTAGAACTTCACCCCTCTTCCTGTGTCAGCAGAACTGACGGGCTCCCCCAGAGAGGCCTTCAAGGAGCTGTGTCAGCACTCTGCTGAGAGGGAGCAAGACTCCTGCATGTCTGTGAGAGGTAGTGGCCATTGACCCAGTGGAGAGGGAGTGGCCCTAGGGGGATGTTCAAGGTAGAATTGGAGAAAAGAGGAAGGTAACCAGTTGTCCTTCTGGCCTTGCCTGGGGATACCCTGGTGTCGTGACCAGTGTGACCAAACTCTTGGGTCTAGCAGGGGTGAAGGGGAATTGGAAAATAAAGAAACACAGACATAGATCTTGAAGATTAAGCTGGGATCAGGTGGAGCATGCTTTCTGATGGAGATGCAGGTCTAAAGAGTTATGCCAACAGTCTTTATTTATATATGCCTCATTATCAAGTTAAAGACTATGCAACCATTATTCTTTGTATTCAGAAAAGTTACAGAAACCAGGACATCTATGTAGCTTTTCCACAGTTGCAATCCACAGTTGCAAAGTGCAATGTTAGGAGCTTTGTGTAGCTCTCAAGAAAGTCCAGTGTTTAAAGTTACTATAAGGCAGGCAGGAACCACAGAAGCAGAGCTGGTGAAACATTGGTTGTCTAGCATAAGAATTCCTTCCTTCCCAGGAGCTGTGTGCCTGAGATCAAGGTTAGATCTGATAGGGCTCTTGCACAGAGCCTCCTCATGCAGGGCATTGCTGCTGTAGCTAGGCATCCTGTGCCCTTGCACAGAAACTTTCCCAGGAACCGGGCATGCCACGGCCATGAGGGCATCAGAGACCCCTGATCTCAGTAACTGCTCTCCCATCCTCCGTCACTGCTCTCAAGACCACTGCCTGAGTGAATGGGCAAGGGAGGAGTGTGGGCACTGCTGCTGTGGTTGGGGGGCCCTGGGTCTGCCCCTCACCTCTCTGAGCCCCTGTGAGTAGGAAGTGGGGAATAATAATGAGACCCATAGGTCCCATTTGCTGAGAACATCAGCATGCTGGACCAGGTTATTTTCATTCATTTGATGTGCCCACAACCCCTCGAAGGTGGTGCTCTAAATCCATGTCACATAGATGCCTCATGAGGACCCGTGTCCTCTGGGTTGTGCTGCCGGCTCTTCACTCATTAGCATTATGGCTTGGAAAGTAACCAAAGTGCTTTGTACCTCTACTTCCTCTCTGTGACATGGAGATAATAACAGAGGAGTAGGTGAATTAATATAGGTAGAGAGCCCAACACAGGGTCTGGCTAGGATCATACTCTTGAATGATCCTAGCCAGAACTGTCAAGTTCTATTAATATTAGATTTTTGTGCAGATCAAAAGAAATAAAGTGTTTGAAATGGAGGCACATGGGATGTGTACTGTAAGTGTGTCTGCCTCGACATGTGCAAAGCTTGCGTCATTCTCTCCTGGGTTGGACAGATGAGGAAACTAAGACCCAGAGAGTGAAAAGGGAATTTCCAAGGGTTGACTAGGTGAGAGTGGGGCAAATATAGGTTCTGACCACAAATTTCCTGCCTTCTAGGAAAGACCAGGACACACACAGTAAAGTCCCTGTAAAACTTCTAGCAGATAAAGAGGGAAGCTGGCAGTCCCCTGGGGACACAACCCTGGGGTGGAAAATGGGCATCAGAAAAGGCCAAGAAGGCACTCGGACTCCCCATTTCTGTCCCTGGGAAAGGGCCTCATGAAGCCTCCCCTCCTCACCCTCTCAGCCGCAGCTGTCCCTTCCCTGATGACCTGGTGTCTCCTGATACCAGAGGACTGCTCCTCACTGCACAGTCCCCAAGCAGTCGCTGACTTTTGTTCCTAACATCCTGCTGCCTGGGACTTGGCCCACAGTGGCTGACGCATGTTGCTTAGATGACAGATAGTCCCAGAGCCCCACCCCCTGCCCTTTCTCTGTGGCCTGGCCAGGAAGCTGGATGGAAAGCGAGATTCAGCAGCCATTACATCAACGACCAATCTGATATCACGGCCTGGGGCCACTTGGGAGCTTTTGCCAACAGGTTGACTTTGTAGAAGTCTAAGTCTCTTCTGGCCCTAACCCCTGTCCCTACCCGGGGCTCATGGCCATAGGACCAGCCTGCTCTGGGCAGACGTGAGCTATGTAGTGTGGAGTCTCAGTCCACTACCCCAGGGTTGCCATGCAGTCCTTGAGGTGAGTTAGACCAGGCCCAAGATGCTTTGGGGTTGATGAATGGAAGTAAACGTGGTGTGAAACTGGGGTACTGTCTAACCACAGTGAGGAGTTCCAGGTTACCTAGGGCAGTGTGCATTGGGCTGGCACTGTATCAGCTCTGCATGGTCCCTGGGCTGGCCCCTCTGAGTCCCCAGTATTGATTGGCTTTGATGATAATAGAATTCGTAGGAGATGGGGGTAGGGGAGACAATGATCAGTCCTTTATAGTGAGAAGGTGGCGCTTGCAAATTGAGTGACTCCTGAGATTCTTTCTGCTTGACATTCCAGTACTAAAATCAGTTCTGAGCTCTGCTGTTTAACACCAGGCACACACAAGCATGCAAGACTGCTGGAAGCTAAGAGGTTAGCACTCCTCACTCACCTGCAGTATCATCTGTACCTGGAGATATTTGGTTGAGGGTTAATTAATAAGTAAGTAATTAAAAACATTATTTTTCAATTAAATCTTAATCCAGGTTCTACCTTTGGTTGGAGATCTTGTCATCCTTTTTGAACACATTGGGTCTTTACCCTTTCCTTAACCTCTTCAAATTATCCTAAAGAAAAAAAAAATATAGCTAATTCATATTGAATTTAACCCAAAGGAAAGAATCTCACATGGTGGAACTGCAGGCTCCCATTACTTCCTTTCTGCAGACTAAACCAGGGTCACTTGGAGCTGGGAGGAGGTTGCATGCTGCCATCTATCAGGGTGGCTCCTGGGTTCAGGGCTTTCCTGGGTAGGGGAAGTTCTGGACATTTGCTGACCACATGGGCTCTGTGGCTTATGCCCTCTGCTTCTCACCTTTTGAATGGTGAGGGGGAGGTTCATTTTCCTAGGGGAACTTTGGGTCCTGGTCCCTTTAAGGGACCCCAGAAGCCCCTCCATGTTGGTTGTTCTTAGTTATCAGCAGAAATCCAGGAGAGTTGGCTGGGTCAAGTCCAGAGTTGCATCAGCCTGGGGTACTTCCCTGGTGTAGCTGCAGACTGCCCTGTGTCCCTCACGAGGACAGGCCTCTCTTGGTAGGTGGGGAGGTGGGGAGGGGTGCTAGAATGCTGTGGGGAGCTTGGGCCAGACCAGCAGGGGCCCGTCTTCCCTGTCTAGGCCTCAGGTTCTTCTCTGAGTGACTGAGAGGATGGACGAGGAGGACTGGGGTGTGCCAAAGCCCTGTCCTGCTCTGCTGTGCTGTACGCCCACAATCCACGGTCTCTTCTGATGGTTGGAAACCTGAGGCTAGTTCTTGCAGAAGGAAAGCCTAGGGTCTTCTCAGGGGCAGATGGGCGCAGTTGTTTAAAACATAGACTCCAAACCCCAACAATGGGGCGCACATTCCCATCCCCACTGTAAGCTTGATACTGAGCTGGTGTTTAACCCCTTTGTGCCTTAGGTTCCCCATCAGGGGATAAAATAGTGCCCTGCCTCACTGAGGATTCATTGAGATCGTTCACCATGAGAACCCCATAAATATCGGCCCACTAGTCACTGTATGCTGTGAAAAGGGAACAGGACCATAGCCCTGCACAGTTCCCGTCATCCCCAGTGTGGGTGGAGCCTCCTAGGGCTGTGCCATGAGGTGGCCCTGAGTCGGGTGTGGGCAGTGAGGGTGGGGGTCATGACATCATGTTTTCTAGCTGAGGTCCTTTGAATCTGTTGGGAGCCAAACCACATGCTGGATTGTTGACCAACGTGACCTCTGCCCTCTGCAGGGGTGGGTATCCAAAGCTCACTGCAAACATCAGAGGTATTCTATAGGGCTTGGAGGCAGTGGGCACTGTGGGTGCTGTCTATCCTGTCCCCTGGGGCAATGGCAGGAGCAGGTTGGTCAGACGCGGCCTGAGTTGGGCTCCTTCCCTGCCAGTACTGCTTTCAAACTGGCTTCCTTTCTCAGTGGGGTAAGAGCTGCAGGCTCTCCAGCCCCTGGACACATGGAAGGGAGTCTCTTCTGCTTCTGGTTATGGTCGGGTTCAGATGTGGTGTCTGGATAATGGCTGTCATCTTGTGAGGCAACCTGGAAACGAGGTGGTACAGAGAGCAGATAAGCAGAGAGGGAAAGCTTCTGGTCCTCGAGGTCGCGTGTTCCCATTTCCCATTGCCAGCTTGGGGAGCACACCCTGCAGGTGGCAGCCACTGTATTTCTGTGGGCCGCCTAGGGCTGGATACTTGGGAAACTGTCAGACTAGGGAACAGCCTCTTTCTTCTCCCACTCCCAAGCCACTCTTCTGCCACAGACTCAGCCCATGGGCCTCAGGCAGAGGCACCGAGGTGTATCCCTGTCTCCTCCGCAGCCCCAGCCATGGCTGATGGGAGCTGACAGCCAGCCTAAAAACACACAGCAGCCTGCCGCCCCACTAATCTCCACTTCATCTGCGGGCGAACATTTCCAACAGAGGTGGAGGAGACGATAAAAGGAGCAGTGTTTCTGCATGCAGCACTTCTAGTGAAGCGTGTTTGCATGGTGATTCACATCGGCACGTTTTTAATATCCATAAACCCATGGCGGCAAGAATGGGAGCAGCCTATGCCAAATGTTCTGGACTTAGGAGAGAGTGACTGGTGAGCAGGCAGGCAGTTGGCTTGCTGGCTGGATTCCTCCAGCATGCTGCGTGCCAAATGCAGTGTCCATACCACACAGCCCTGCGGGGTTTCCTGCAGCCTCTAGACCAGCTCCTCAGAGTTGCTGCACCTAGGCACAACCCTATCCAAATAGCTGATCTTGGAGTTTGGTGCCAGCAGCCATGTTTTCCTAGGGTGAAGTTGTTTTTCATTCAGAGCTGGACTAAGGGCTTTTAACTGCTTGATTGATGGACTGGCGGTCAAAGGACCCGCGACACAATGATGATGGTATCCAAGGTGCTAACCCACAGGACAGCCTGAGAATGATTAGGGGACCAGGAATGATCCAGAAGGCAGCATTTAATGTGTCCATTTTCCCATAATATTCCCAGACATGTTCAAGGAACAGAAGTTGCTATGAAAGTGTCATGGCTTAGAGCTGAGGTGTCCCCCAAAAGCTCATGTGTAAGACAATACAGGAATGTTCAGAGGTGAAGCGATTTGAGTTATGAGAGCTTTAGACTGATCAGTGTATTGATTCGTTTGAATGGATTAACTGGGTGGTAACTGTAGGCAGGTAGGGTGTGACTGGAGGAGGTGGCGGTGTGCCTTTGGGTTTATATTTTGTCCTTGTTGAGTGGAGTTCTCTCCGTTTCCTGATTGCCTTGTCCAGAGGGGTTTTCCTCCAATGCTCTCTTCTACCATGATGTTCTTCTGTCTCCCAGAGCAGTGCAGTCAGCATCTATGGGACTGAGACTCTGAAACTCTGAGTCTCAAAGAAACTTTTCCTCCTCTACATTGTTCTTATCAGGTCTTTTGGTCACAGCGATGAAAAAAGCTGACTCAAACAGAAATAATGGTGAATCTCAGTCCCTGATCACAAGGATCCAGTTGGGAAGATAAAGATCTCAAGAAGCCTGTTAGGAAAAATTAAGGACAAAACAAACAGCATCAACAGTGAGTGACATGTGACATGTGATAAGAACAGACAATTTCCCTGAATTCGAGGAGTTGGGTGTCACTCTTATTGAGGTTATCTGGGAAGGCTTTGTAGAGACAGGGCTGTTTAAAGGATGGGGCACTTTCCAGTGTCAAGGTGGAGGTGTAAGGCTCAGTGAATGAGGATGGATAGCAACAAGTTGTAGCCTCTGGCTCAGTAATGGATGTGGAATCCGCATCTTGAGTGGGATGGTGATAATAAGGGAGGAGGATTCCCAGCCTATGCCTCTGAGTGCAGAGGTGTAGAACACACCCAAGAGTCTGCTCCAGACAAGCTCCAGCTGCTTGTCTGCTTTGGTTCAGTTTGGACATCAGAATCTTTCCTGTTATACCCAGGTAGAATCCACCTGGTCCAGTGTTTAGAGGGAGAAGTTCTTCAGGTCATGAGTTTATAAAGACTACAGATGGAGTTGTTGGGAATTACTGAATGCATCATAGTGCACAGTGGTTCAAAGTGAACCCAGGTCTTCCTCATTAAGGAACTGGTAGGAAATCCCAAGGAAGAGATTAGCTCTGGTGTAGGCAGGACGCCTTGTCCTCCAAGTTTTGCTGACCCTCTTTGATCTATCCTGTGATGATTTGTGCCCAGATTGTAGCATCTAAAGATGTTGAAATGTTTATTTGTTATTGTAGGTAATTCTCAAATCTGCTTATGAGGTTATTTGAAGTTCCCAACTCCAACTCTGGAGTGGCCCCAGGGAAGAAGTTGTTTGGGTTCCTGAGACTGGGCTAGGAGGGCCACTCTGTATGGTGGGCAGTTTAGCCATCTGTCTCTGGGGAGGCTGGTGATGGGGGAAGATCTGGGCCCCAGAGGACCTAGCAAATTGTTTTCCAGGGGCAGGAAGACCCTATAAACAGCTCTGCGTCCTAATGCCTGGAGAATAACCAACATTAGCCAAAATGGATACATAAATATTGACACAAAGATAATAGAATTTGAAAAGTTTGAACAGGAAAAAGGGCATTTCCTTTAAATCTCTGGTAGACCAAGGCCCCCCAGTAATAGACCCACTGACTTTTCATCATCCCCATCATTTAGTTTTTCCATTTCTCTTTAGATATTTTGATATCTAATGCTAACAGTCTTCATTTAAGACCCTCCAAAAAGCCTATTATGTGAATTATGGTTCGACTTGTGTTCAGTAGCTCCATGGATGTAGAAAAAGCATTTGATAAAATTTAGCATCCATTCATGATGAAAATCCTCAGCAAACTAAGAATAGAAAGGAATTGCCTCAATCTGATAAAGGCTATCCGTAGAAAACCAAAAAGCTAACATTAGCAATCCTACACAATGGATTGACATCACACTCAGTGTTGAAAGACTGTACTTGTTCCTCTTGAGACCGGACCTGAGAGGGGATACCCTCTTTCCCCACTTCCTGCCTCTTGGTACTGAAGGGCCTAGCCAGTGGAGTCAGACATAAGGACAGGAAAGTGAGAAGTAAGCATGCTTTTCCTGGCAGATGAGATAACTGCATATGTAGAAAATTCAAAAGAATCTACAAATCTTTGCTAATAATATAATTTATAAGTATGTGTATTAAGATCACCACACACAAAGGTAGGGTATGAAAACATTTCTGTTTCTGTAACAAGCAATAATTATAAAATGGAATTTAAAAATTATAACTTTAAAATTGAGTCAAAAAATTGAATACCTAGAATAAGTCTAACTGAAGAGGTGTCATGCTGAAAACCATGAAACAGAGTGAGAGAACTTAAAGAAGAGCTAAATAAATGGGTAGATATTTCATGTGGAAATATTGGAAAATTTAATGTAATTAAGATGTCAATCCTTTCCAAATTGATTCTTATCAACTCTAATTAATATATCATCAGATTTTTTAAAAAATTTTTAAAATTTATTTTTATTGTAAACAAATGGGATACATGTTGTTTCTGTTTGTACATGGCGTAACAGCATACCACTTGCGTAATCATACATTTACATAGGGTAAGGATGTTGGATTCATTCTGTTATTTTTCCTCCCCCCCACCCCTCCCACCTCTCTTTTCCCTCTATACAGTCCCTCCTTCCTCCATTCTTGCCCCCCTCCCACCCCCCATTATGTGTCATCATCCGCTTATCAGTGAGATCATTCATCTTTTGGATTTTTGAGATTGGCTTATCTCACTTAGCATGATATTCTCCAATTTCATCCATTTGCCTGCAAATGCCATAATTTTATTATTCTTTATAGCTGAGTAATATTCCATTGTGTGTGTGTGTGTATGTATATATATATATATCACAATTTCTTTGTCCATTCATCAATTGAAGGGTATCTAGGTTGGTTCCACAATCTGGCTATTGTGAATTGAGCAGCTATGAACATTGATGTGGCTGTATCTCTGTAGTATGCTGATTTTAAGTCCTTTGGGTATAGGCCAAGGAGTGGGATAGCTGGGTCAAATGGTGGGTGCATTCCAACATTGCTTTCCAGAGTGGCTGCACTAATTTGCATCCCCACCAGCAATGTATGAGTGTACCTTTTTCCCCACATCCTCTCCAACACCTGTTGTTGCTTGTATTCTTGATAATCGCCATTCTAATTGGGGTGAGATGGAATCCTAGTGTAGTTTTGATTTGCATTTCTCTTATTACTAAAGATGTTGAACATTTTTTCATATTTTTGTTGATTGCTTATAGATCTTCTTCTGTGAAGCGTCTGTTCATATCCTTAGTCCATTTGTTGATTGGGTTATTTGTATTCTTCGTATCACCAGATTTTTGATGAATAATGACAAATTGATATTAAATAATATATGGCAAAGCAATGGACCAAGAGTAACCAAACACGCTTGAAGAATAAGAACAAGTTTGGAGGATTTTTACTACCAGATTCCAAGATAAATTATAAAGATACAGTAATTAGTACAGTGTGTTATTAGCATAAGGGCAGAAAAAAATGAATAGAACAGAATAGAAAGACCTGTTATGTGGTCCCTTGATTTGCAACTAAGGTACCACTGCTGTTCTGTGGGGGAAAGGATGATTGTAATAAAATGATGCTTAAACAATTGGATACCTGCATATATAAAATTTGATCCTATCCTGAACACCATATTAAAAATCCATTCGTTCAAGGTGGAGCACAGAACTTCATGTGAAAGGTTGAGTAATCAATCTTCTAGAAGAAAACATTGGAGAATATTTTTATGAGCCAGGGTTGGGGAAAGATGTCTTAAACATAAATAAAAAAGCACAAGGAAAGCATACATGTAAAAAATATTTATGATATAAATGACAAGCCACTGATTGAGAGAAGATATTCACAAAGATATTCATCTATATAACAAAGGAGTTGTGTCTAGCATTTATAAAGAATTCTTTAAATCAACAACAAAAAGACAAATTGATTTAAAAGTGTGCAACACCTGAAGAGATACTTCTGAAAAGAAGTTTCCCTGAAGGGCCATAAATATATGAAAATTCTCAACATTATTTCTCATGAGAGAAATGTAGATTAAAATCAAAATGAGATAACTCTTGACACTCCTCCCATGGCTAATACATACACAATGCCAATGACTTGACAATTACAAGTGTTGGCAAGGTTGTGGAGCAACTGAAACTCTGCTACACTGCTTGCTAGCAACAGTAATTGGTTCAACTGTTTTGAAACTAATGTTTTAAAATGGGATTAAGGTTGTCATTAATCCCAACAGCTAAACACGTGTATACCTTACAGCAAACACTTTTATTCTTAATTATGTATATAGTTAAGTGGAAAAACATTTCAAGTCATGATAAAGACAGGTATAAGAATATTCATAACAGCTTTATTCAAAATAGTTCAAAATTCAAAACAATCTAAATATTCATCTACAAGGAAATAGATGAACACATCAGAATATATTTATATGATGAAATATTATACATCAATAAGACAGCAACCTTCTGATAGACATAGCAATGTGAATAAATATCACTTATATTTTCTTGAGCAAAAGAAGCCAGATATAAAGGAGTACATGTAATGTGATTAGTGAAAAAAATGGGGAAAATAGCTATGACAAAATAAAAGCAGTGTTTATCTCTGGTGGCATGTGGAGCACTGACTGGACAGGGCAGGAGACCTTTCTGGGATGTAGGTAATGTTTTGAATGTTCATCTGTATAGTGGTTCTAATGTGTGGGTAAGAGTAGAAATTCATTGCAAGAATTGTACACTTAGTATTTGTGCAATCTACTGTTTATGTATATGCTTTTTAAAAAAATTTATTTGTTCTTTTTAGAAATACATGACAGTAGAGTGTATTTTGACATATTATACATGCATGGAGTATGACCTATCTACTGTTTGTTATGCTTCAATAAAGACAGATTAATCTCAATAAAATAAATTTTTGAAAAAAAGAGGAAAAAAGCAAAAGCTCACCAGAGGAATTGACCCAGAAATACTCAAGTATGGGATTTACAGAGTTTTTGTTGCACGACTTGTTGAAAAGACTGTCCTTTCCCCATTGGATGATCTTGAAGCCCTTATTAAATCTCACTTGATCACAAAGGCAAGGGTTTATTTCTGGGATCCCCATTTTTTTCCATTAGTCTATGTGTCTGTCTTTATGCCAGCACCACACTGTTTTGATTATGTAGCTTTGTATTACATTTTGAAATTAGTAATGTGATACCTCCTACTTTGTTCTTATTTTCTAAGATTATTTTGACTATTTGGGACCTGTTGAAATGCTATATGAATTTTAAATGGAATTTTCTATTTCTGTAAAAATTTCTTTGCAATTTTAATAAGGATTATATTGAATTTATATATCATTTTGGGCAGTTTGATATAGTAACATTAGTTCTTCCAGTTCATAAACATGGGTTGTCTTTGCATTTATTTACATCTTTAATTTCTTTCAATGTTTTGTAGTTTTCAAGATGCAAGTCTTTCACTTCTTTAGTTAAGTTTATTCTTAAGTTATCTATTATTATTTTTTTGGTTCTGTTATAAGTGGAATTGTTTTCCTATTTCAGATACTTCATTGTTAGACTATAGTAACCAATTGATTTTTCTATGTTAATTTTGTGTCTTGCAACTGTACTGAGTTCATTTAACAGTTCTAACAGGATTTTGATAGTCTTAGATTTATCTACCTATCAAAGTATATCATCTATGAACAGGAACAACTTTATTTCTGGTTTTCTGATTTGGATGTCTTTTATTTTTCTATTTCTATTCAGATAACCACTTTTCTGATGAGAACTTCCAGTACAGTGTTAAATGGAAGTGTCAGGAGTGGACATCCTTGTGTTATTCCTGATCTTAGAGTAAAAGCTTTCAGTTTTTCACCATTAGTGTGAGATTGGCTATGGATTTTTCAGATAGCCTTCATTATGGTGGTATTTCCAAAATACATGACAAAGATACAGTAATCAAAACAGTATGGTACTGACATAAAGATAGACACACAGACCAATAGAACAGAGTGGAGAACCCAGAAATAATCCATGTGTATACAGTCAGCTGATCTATGAGTATAAAGAACACGCAATGGAGAAAGGATAGTCTCTTTGTCAGATGGTGCTGGGAAAACTGAATATCCACGTGTGAAAGAATGGGATTGGACCCTCATACCACACACAACAACCAACTCAAAATGGATTAACGACTTAAAAAGTAAAACCAGAAACTGTGAAACTTCTAGAAGAAAACAGGGAAAAAGCTTCATGATATGGATCTTGGTAATTATCTACAACACCAAAACCACAGGCAACAAACTGAACAAATGAGAAGTAAGAGTCTATTAGACTGAAATCTTCTTTACAGTGAGGGAAACAATTAACAGAGTGAAAAGGCGACTGGTGAGATGGGAGAAAATATTCCAAATTGTATCTGACAAAGGGTTATCAATGTCCGGAACTACTACACTCAATAGCAAAAAACTAATGACCTGATTTAAAAAAATTGGCTAAGGACTTGGAGAGACATTTCTCCAAAGAAGGCATACAAATGGCCAACAGTCATGTGAAAAGACGTTCAATATCACTCACCATCAGGGGAATCAAATCAAAGCCACCATGAGAGACCTACTGCCTCCCACCTGTTGGGATGGCTGTCAATCAGCAAATGAGCAGAAGACAGGAAGCGCTGGTGAGACCAGAAGTGACCTGGAGAAGCTGGAACTCAGGTACGCGGTTGTTGGGAAGGTACAATGGCACAGTGATTACAGGAAAGATGGAGGTGCCTCAGAAAAGTGAAAACTAGAACTACAGATGATACAGCAGCCCCACTTCTGGGCTGCAGAAAAATTGAAGCCAGGATGAAGAAGAGATATTTAGCAGTCTTAGGATAATTGCAGCACTGTTCACAGTGTAGAAAAACCCGAATGTCCACCAAGAGATGAATAAAGACAGTATTAATATATATGTACACATATATCTATCTCAACTATGTGAATAGTATGCAGCCTTGTAAGGATGTAAATTCTCATATATGCTACATTGTGGATGAACTTCATGTACATTATGCTACCTGAAATAAGCCTGTCATGAAAAGACAAATACTGTAAGATTCTACTTTTACAATGTCTTTCTCTGCTTTCTATTGCTGTAACTGAATACCACAGGCTGGGAAAATGGCCCAGAATAGATATCTACTTGACCCAGGGCTCTGGAGGCTGGAAAGTCCAAGAGCATGATGCTGGCATCTTTTGAGGACCTTCTTCCTGTATTGTGGCGTGGCAGAAGGCGTCACATGTGAGACAGAGCAAGCCCCTTGCTGGGATCGCTCTTCTTCTTATAAAGCTATTAATTGCATCATGGGGACCTCACAGCATGACCTCATCTAATCCTAATTACTTCCCAAAGACCCCACCTCCAAATACTATTACCATGACTCTGGGGCTTACATTTCCAATACATGAAATTTGGTGACATTCAAACCATACCACATGAGATACTTAAAGTAGACAGAATTATAGATCCTGGAATGATAACAATTAGAATGGTACTTTCCAGGCAGGGTTGGAAGAGGAAGGAGTGATTGATTAACGGGCCTAAAGCTTCAGTTGAGCAAGATGAATAAGTGCTAGAGATCTGCAGTGTGACACTGTACCTCTAGTCAACCACACTGTATGGTACATTTGAACATTTGTTAAGAGCATAGGTCTCATGTTAAGGGTTCAAACTATAATAGAATGAAATTTAAAATATTGAAAAGTTGGTTTTAAGAAGTGCCAGGAAAAATAGCATTAAGTAGCCCCTGGTTCCCTCATCCTAGACTTCCAGGAGGTGGGGAGGTGGGGATCTTGGGCTAACAATGTCTGATTTTGAATGTCCAGTTGGGTGAGGGGAACCCCCACCTTCCCACCTACAAAGGGAAAAATAAGAACCAGAGGCCCAGGCACGCCGGGGAGGTCTGTTTCTGACAGCTTCCCCCCGGGACAATGAGCTGACACTGGATAGTCTGCAATCACCAGCCAGTTACTCTTCCTGTCCAGGCTCAATCAACTTGCAGAGCCAGGGAATGAGGTGGGGTCCCTGGATGTGCAGGTTCTGGTTGGACGAGCTCGGAGACCCTAAATGCATTCCAGCTCCTGGTCTCTGGCTCGATTGCTTTGCCTGCCTATTTTCAGAGGGATGTTTGAAAAAAAGCAAGAAAGATTAAAAAAAAAAAAAAGATTGCCAACTGAGCTAATTGGTTTCAATTTCCTTTGCCTAAAAAATGTCATGGATTGTGTTCATGCTGGTGGTCTCCAGTGATGGGGTGGCTGCTTCCCAAACAGCTGCTGCAGTCACAGGCTTGGTGGGAGAGGAGGATGACTGTTGGAGAATGTCCGCCTTGAACTAGAGTTCAGTCCTCTCTTCCCACGGCTGATTTAAGCTTTAACATCATACTCTTGGCTGCTGGAGACCCAGAAGTGAAGGGACACAGTCTCCATCCCCCAGGGCTCCCAGCTGATAGGAATGGGCATGACTATATCAGGAGCTATGGTAGGGATGTGGGATGACGGGTGGTGTGGGGGCTGGTTGGCGGGGTATGACTTGGAGTGGGAAACAGACTCCTGGGCTGTAGAGCTACACCCACTATTGATCGTACATCACTGTGTAAACGAAACTAATCCCTTAATCTTTGAAAGGGTCAGTTTTTTACCTATGGAAAATGGGAGAGAAGAATATCTGTGCCATCGATCCCATAGAACCTTTATTAGGGACATCACTCAGCGGTGAGGTATCTGGGCAGGGTACCAAGATGCTTCTCAGTGTCCTATTTGCTGTATCCTATGAACCAAGTTCTCTTACTTTGAACTTTTGGAAACCGTATCTTGAATTTCTCTGTTTCTCTGCATATGGCCAGAGTCCTTGCAGGATCCCAGGGGCCCTCTCAGCATAACCCAGCCCTGTGGCTCTTCTTGATGAAGCTGAGCCTGGGCGGTGCTGGATGATGTTCAGCCGTCCAGACGGCCCCGCTGGGAGCTGGAGAGTGCACTCTCCATGTGCACTACCACATGGAAGGAAGCTGGGGCTGGGCAGTCATGTGGAATGAGCCCCACCCTGCCGTGAGCCTCATTCGTGGTTTGTCCTGTTTTGTCCCCTGGTCCTCTCCCTGCCTGGACACAGCAGTATTGAGGAAGCCGGAGTTGGGGTGGGGGATCAAAGGGTGAGCAGTGCTCCCCAGGCTGTGCAGGGTGACAGCAGGAGGACAAGGCGTCCTGGGAAGGGATGGCTGTCAGGTCACAGGGTTGGGAGGTGGAGGCTGCTGCCTATTCCCAGCCCTCAATGCTCTGCCTCTCTTTCCACTTCCTCTCTTCTGTTTGCGCTTCCTCTTTCCTTTCCCCTCCCTTCATCCCCAACTCTGCACAGGTATTCTGACTTTTCCAGGTATGCTGGGTCCCAGAGGCAGGGGCACAAGCCTCTCTTCCCATCCTCACTCGTTACAAGCATGTCGTCCTCACGTTCTTGATCAAGGTTATTATGAGTGCTTTAGAATCCTTGTCTGCCAGTTCCAACATCTGGGTCTCCAGTAATTATCTTTTCTCTAGGGAATTGGTTGCGTTTTCCTGTTCTTCAGTGACTGAGTAATTTTTTGGACCCTGGACATTGTGAGTAGACTCTTGTGGAGGCACTGGGCTCTGCTATGTTCTTATGGAACTTGTTGATTTTTTTGTTTCAGCTGGTAATTTAATTGGGATTCAAATGACAAACTCTTGCATCTGGGGCAGCAATGCAACTCTCAGTTAAGTTCTTTGGTTATTAACTGAACAGTTCTTTTGTTTGTTTTTGGCATCAGGGATTGAGCCCAGGGGTGCTTAACCACTGAGCTACATCCCCAACTCTTTCTCTCTTTTTTAATGTTTTATTTTGAAACAGGGCCCCTCTAAGTTGCTTAGGGCCTTGCTAAATTGCTAAGACTGGTTTTGAACTTGTGATCCTCCAGACTCAGCCTCCTGAACTGCCAGGGTGACAGGCATGTGCCACTGTGCCTGGCTACCCAAACAGTTTTGAGCCTGCTCTGTGAATACATAATCCATCAGTCACCCAGAAGACTAGCAGAGGGTATGCACAGAACTCAGCTCCTCATCTCTGACTTACTACTTTCTAGGATTTCCCCTTTATTTTGCAGCAGCTGAACTTCCCTGAGCCTTGTTCTCTGATTCTTTAAGCCAGAATTATGTTTTTTTTTTTTTATACAAGATTAGCCTCCCACTGTGGTGCTCTCTGCTTAGCCCATACTCCTTTGCACTGTCTTCAAGCTAAAAGCCATAAAAATGGGAAAAACCTCAAGTCTCCTCCAAACTTTGCCTTCTTTTTTTCACTCTTTGGTGTCTGTTGATAGCTGTATTTTTAATTTTGCCTAAACTCAACAGTTATGATTGGTGGGTGGTTTGGTTCAAGTGTTTACTTGGAAGTGGGGCCTATCATAAGTGGGACTCTTCCTTCTATTTTTTTTAATCTCACGATTTTTAGAAGGTGGCATTCAATACTGTCTCATGGTGGCAAGATGGCTACTACAGCTCCAGCCATCATGTCAACAGTATAGGCTGGAAGAGGGATGAAGGAGGAAAGATAATGGCATGCTTTCCAACTGCTTCTACCACCCTTTAAAGAGCTTTCCCACATTTTTACCTAAATACTTCCACCTGTATCCCAATGGTCAGAATTTAATTGCAAAGTTACAAATGATTTATAATGGGCATGTTACTATTCCTAACAGAATTAGGGTTTAGTGGTAAAAAAGGGGAGAGGATGGCTCTCAGGAAGGCAGCTACAACTGTCCCATTTCATGAAGATATTTATGAAGATTAAATGTGTCGATACGTGTTAACTGCTCTGTACCACTCTTGGAAAATAGGAAGCAGTCCATAAAGTTGGCTTTACTGTGGCTGTAAGTTTCTCCATAGACGTAAGCCCAAGGCAATCCCAAAGAGAGGCACCTAGCCCGACTTGGAATGTGTGGTGTCAAGGAAGACTTCTAGGGCGGTGAGCCCTGAGCCAAGTCTCAAAGACAAACAGCTGTTAACCAGGTCACAGAGGAAGAGTCGCAGGCAGGAGGAGCAGGCCTTTGCTGGTAGGGATATACTAATACCCTGGTAAGGCACAGATGGAGAGAAGGTGTGGGAGAGATAGTTAAGAGCCAAGGCGTGTCCGAAACTGAGGTCAGCATATAGTGGGGGACAGTTCTACATGTGCCCAGGGAGCAGTGGAGTTGGAGAAGCAGATGCCTGTGAACATCCACACACGTGTGTTCATACACACTTACCTGACATTGACCCGGCCTTGCAGGCCTCTGGTGGGAGAGAAGCCTGGGAGGGAGGGAGCCCAGGCCCAAATCGTAGACATTCCCCTGTCTGGGAGTTCAGGGCAGAGGTGCAGATGTGGGCTGGGTGGTCACTGTTCCCCTGAGGGATTCAGCCCCCTCAGCCCTCATAACTCTTCTCGAAGATAGGAACTTTCAAAAACATACTTGACAAGTTTGGTCAAACAGGAAGTCAAGAGCTGATAGTGTGGGAAGGAGGCGAGGGTGGGGGCTCATTGCCTCTGGTTCTCTCAGGCCAGCGGGCTCTGGTCCTGAACTCCCAGGTCCCCCAGTGTGCGGCCTTGGGACGAGGCTGTGCACGTCTTCTCCAGATGTGCCTGGGATGGGTCTGTGGGCTCCCCCAGAGTGAGCCCTGGGACTTTCTTCTCCCAGCTTATTCTCTTCCTGTGAAAAGCATCTCCTGGTTCACAGGTTCTGGGTCTCTCTGCTTCTCCTGATGCATCTCAGTGATTTGCTCAAACAACTCAGTGTAGTCCAGTGCACATTTATTTCCCACTTCTGAGGTGCCAGGGCCCTGCCCTGGGCCCGGAAGACCTCTTCCCTGGACTGTGGAGCGGTGAGTCATTAGGCATTAGAGCCAGTAGATACACTTTGTCATGTTTGTGCTGCAGAGAGACACGTGCCCTATCGGCCAGTCCTCTGTGAATGGGCTTTTAGGCTGTTTCTAGACCTTTTATCTTCAGGTACCCTTCTGCATGGGCCTGCACGTGGCTCAGTGACTCTCAGGGACCTGCAGTCAGAGCGGAATGCCCGGAAGCCAAGGTCAAGCCGTCCTCTGGAGCCACGGTTCCAGTTTATACTTGGCTGAGCCGTGACTGTCACAACCCACCTTCCAACATTCTTCAAGACCTGACCTCCTTGCTCCTTCAGGCACTCCAGTTAGACATGACAGACCTGTGCTTTCCAGCCGCTCGTTCTCTCGTGTTTTTCCTTTCTCTCACTCCGTGTTGCGCTGCAGGTACTTTCTTCAGATCTGGAGGTCTGGCCTCCTGCTCATGAGCTCCCCATTCAATCATCTGACCCTTTTCCTTAGACTTTAAACTTCAGCGACTTGAATTTCCATTGTAAGAGACTTTATTTTACAAATAGACCTGGTCAGTTTATATAGTTTTTTGATCTTTGCTTGAGTTTCCAGTTCCCTGTTTCACTTCATTAAACATTTTGAACTTATTATTACATATTGTGTCTGGTCATTCCGGCATCCCAAATCCTTCTGGGTATTACATTTCTATTGCTGCTGGTGATGATTCTCACTCACTGTTCCTCAGGTGTCTTAGAACTTTTTTATTTTATTTTATTTTATCATTTTTTGAGGTCTCTTTGATTGCTCTAAACCTGTAGGGAACCTAAGGGATCAGGGTTGATGGTGTGTGTACTCCTGTAGCAAGAATTTGCTTTTGCCTCTGCCCGATGTCCCTGGGGCTGCTTTAGTTTCTTGATGTGGAGTTTCCCGGATGGAGCAGGTAATGTAAGTCTGAGCCCCAGACCTGCAGCTTGCAAGGCTGTGGCTACAAATTGTCAGTGCAGTCTTTATTCTTTTATTTTCCTTTTCCCCGCTTGGATCTGAGGCTAAGATGGCAAGTTATCCTGTCTCCCTTCGCTGGTGGGATGATTTTTTTTTTTCTTTCTGATCTATCCTTCTGCCGATGATGTAGCCCTTCAAGGACCTCAGCTTTAATGTGGGGCCTGGGCTGGGTGGGAGGTCCAATCATGCATTTTCCAAGGCCTTGTTTCCTCTGCTGCCAATGACCCTGAGACAGCAGGGTCCTGGCCTCAGCAGCTTCCCATAGATGCCCTGGTGTAGCTCTGGTCTCTGGGTTAGAGTCCTGTCTCCTTGTCACCTCTGACATTTGGAAAATCCAAGTTCAGATCTGCATTTAAAGAGATGTTTGATGTGTTCCATTCAGTGCATTTTATAGACCAGATTTTTTCTTTTTAAGAATATCAAATCCACGATGCTGCCAAGAGCAGAAGTCCTTGTCAGGATTTTTAAGTATGAGTAGAAGTTCGGACACTCCACCCTGTGTTTTTAATTGTTCATGTTGCTGATGCTTCGCTCCTTATTTTAGCTCTTTGCATGCTCATCAGTCTCGACACCTGGTCCCAGGCCGGGCATGGCTTCCTGCTCTACCCTGCCTGTCCATTCCAGGCATCTCTGCCGGTATCCAGCACTGGCCCACAGGGCTTGCCAGGCAGCCTGCATACTTCTGTAAGGTGACAGAGAGGACGTGACCCCTCGGTGCAGGTGTGTCCATGAGTCTGCCCATCTGGCAAGCACCTGCCCTACCTCTGTGCCCCTCATTCTCTCGGGGACATGGACTCTGGCTTCAGGACCCTGCCTGTCTGCTGGGAAGCCTGCCCAGCCTCCTTCCCATGCTAGACCCAGGCGAGAGCCTGTTCTGGCACTGTAGGAGTCATGGTGAGCGGTTTGTTCTTTGGGACTGTCCCTTCCTCAGAGCCCTTCTAGAGAAGAGACCTGCTCGTTGCTATTCATTATTAAGGCTTAGCATGAGCGCATCTGACGGTGGAAGAGTAACAGGAACTGCACTTCTTGAGTTGCACTGAGTGTTTCTCGGGAGACCTCATACGATGGAAGGGTGGGAAGGATTACTATAGATCAAGATGTGGGAGGAGCTGGGTTTGGCTAGGGGCACTGAGGTGGATGCTAGGTGTGATAGGTTCATGAAGGTCCTGAGGGCTTGGGAAGGGAGGTCATCCCTGGCAAGTGGGGAAGACAGACAGACTGTCATTCAGTCAGTCAACAAACTCCTTGAGCACTTTTGGGTGCCCGGCATGTGCTGGCTCCTGGAGACACAGATGAGAATGAGGTCTGGTTTCTGCCCTTGGGGAGTTTAGAAGAGCCTGGCATGAGGCAGATCCCTGCATGGCACCCAAGATTGCTCACCCTGGTCCCAGCAGTACAGACGAAGTGACTGGCCCAGAGAGCTGAGGGAACTGGCTCAGGGTTGAACAGCAAGTATTTTTTGTCACAAAGTTAGCGGTGAGGGTGGCCTGGCATCTCGCCAGTTCCGGAAGTCACCTGGCCACCAGGTGGCGTGGGCTGCCCTGTGGAGACCCTGGGGTCCATGGTGGACTCTGCTCCTGTAGAGTCCCGTGGTGGTTCCCAGAGGCCACTGGGACTGGAAGGGGGCAGGAGGCTTCTCTACTTCCATTCTGTCCCCAGCAGGGAGGGCCACTTGCTGAACAGGCCCTCTGCACCCTAGGTGGGAGAAGGAGGGCGGCCGTATTGCTCCCACCCTGTCGGAACCCAGGGGCCAGAGCAGCCCTTATCAAGCCCCAGCTGGGCCTGTCTTGGGCTTTCTGGGAGGTGCTGGGACCAAAGCTCAGGACGGGCTGACATGGCCGAGGAGATAATTTCAGTCTGCAGCCTCCAGACTGAGGGAGAATGTAAACACTGCTCGGTCAGCAGCTCTGGGGGTGGCGGGGGGGGGCCAGGGGCACCCTGCTGGCCGGCCTCCTTGCTGAGCCACTGTGGAGGGTGGGTCTAGGTTTCCTGTGACCTGGTCTCTTCTGGGCGTGCGAGGCAGCAGCTGCATGGGCTGCCAGATCCCTGCAGACCAATCTCACCCTCAGCGGACCTGAGTTGGACTTGGCCTGACCAGTGTGGGGAGGTGTGCTGTGGGAAGAGCCCCAGCTGGACACCAGAGCGCCACCCATCCTAGGTCCGCCAGTGACGCACCGGGCGGCAGCCTGCAGCAGGCCACTTGATTTCTCCACACCTTGGTTTCCTCCTCTGTGAAATGGGAGCACTTTAGTACTAACCCTAGAGCAGCGTACGATCTCTCTGCTCATTCGACAGATATTTAGCCACAGCCTAACTTCTCGTGCCTTTTGGGTACTGAGTATACCAACTGCAGAAAGAACTAGAACAGAGGCTATCCCACCACTGGGAGCCAAGAGTGAGGCTTCAATGAGATAACAGGCTTAAATGCTGGATGCTGGCCTTGGCACCCAGAAAATGCTCAGTCGACACTAGCTGTTGGTGCTGGTGGTTATGATTAATTTGAGCCAGTGCTGGCTGGTTCTTTCCTCCTCGTCCCTTCACATGGCTGACTTTTAGTCCAATCGTCAGCACTTAGCTGTTCCCTCCTAGAAGAAGCCTTCCCTGAATTCCTGAGGCTGTATTGTCCCTCATCCTGCCCCCTTTACTGTGGCATTTTTCACAGACCACTGTCATTGTCAGTTACCTCTCTCTGCACTGGCCTGGCTGGGTCTTGTTCCATCTTGGCTCTCTGGGGCCTGCACTTGTAGGTGATCATTAAATGCTAGCTGAATGAATGAATGGTCATGAGCCTGAGCTATAACTCTGTCAGGGCACTAGGTTATAGGAGAGTCAGGGAAGGGAACTTTCTAGTCTCTGATGGAGAATCACTTACGGGGAAATCCCAGGACCACAGTGCGGATGGATTTCTTTTAGTGTGGTGTGTGTCCTTGACTGCTGACGTGTATTTATTTCTACGAAGTTAGAAATAGAAAACAGAGGACTGTTTTCCCCATTTTGCAAATGAGGAAATGGAGGCCCAGAGAGGTCAAATACCTTGTCCAAGGTCACCTGACTGGTAGAAAGTGAGTGGAGCTGGGATTTGAACCTCCAAAGCTGATGCTCTTGGCCCCCATCTGTGCCTGTGTATGTGTGTACACATGCATATGCATGTGTGCATGTGTGTGGGGATATGTGTGTGCATGCAGCTGGTGGGCAGATGGGTCACCTGTGAGTGGCTTGTGGTAGGCTACTCTGGGCAGCTCTTTATAGACCTGCTGGTTGCAGGTGGGAATGGAGCTGTTGCTCTAAGTGACAGAAACAGTGGGCTAGAAGCATGAGCTGTCTTGAAAACCAAGAATAAAAACCTGTGTGACCTGACAAGCCACCTGCCTGCCTCTGGGCAGACCTGGGGGGTGTGGGCTGGCATGCTGGGCACTGCTGCAGAGCCAGGAGGCCACTGACACCACACGTGACTTGGAGTACTCCTGGCTGATGTGTTCTAATGTCGTTTAAGCCCCTGTCTCCAGTGACCCGACGCCACGTGGCAAGGCACAGGGTCTCTCCTGATTCTTCAGTCTTGGTTCTGTTTGCTTTCTGTCCTGCTAGCTGTAGGCAAAGTGATTCCTAGGAAACTGGTGAATGCTTTTGGTCAGAGGGGTGGAGCCTGTGTGTCTCCATGAGTGCATCCCTTAGGGTCACAACTGTGCCACACTCAGCTCCTCTTCTGTGTGTGCCTGGCTCTGCAAACTGCTGGCACGGGCTCTGACTTGCTTCCTCAGTAGGAAAGAAGGTTCCTTGATACAGATTGTTCATCATTCATTCAAACAGCACTGCCTGAGCCTGGTGCTGGACATTAGGGCTAAAATGGGGCTGAGACCCTGGCCCCCAAAAGCCTTCAGGCTAGCAGGAGAGCCACACTGGGAAACAGTGACCGTTCAGGGCAGTGCGGTAACTCTTAACAGCCTGGGGATAGGGTAACTCCTAACAGCCTGAGGGCTAATGGTGACAAGTGGGTTGAGTTTTGAAGGATGAACTTAAAATAACTAAGGAGGTGGGCATAGTGGGTCATGCCTGTAATCCCAGTGACAGGAGGCTGAGGCAAGAGGATCGAAAGCTTGAGGCCAGCCTCAGCAACTTGGTGAGAACCTGTCTAACTAAATAAATAAATCTGGGATTATAGCTTGTGGAAGAGCCCCCTGGTTTGATTCCCAGCACGGAGGAAAAAACATAATTAAGGAAACAAAGTGAGTGAATGCTCTAATGAATTACAGATAGTATAATTTCCTGGTAGGAGGAGATAGTCTGGGGTACTCAAGAAATAGTAAGTACTTTGATTTAGAAGTGGAGTTGTGTATGTGAGAACATGTGTGTCTCACTGTGTGTGTATCATTTGAACATGGAGGGAAGTGGTGATTCTACTAAAACTTCGATTCACACATATTCTATGAAAAACTGTGAAGTGTAATACACAGGGAACATTTAGTCATTCACATTTTAGTGTGAATAAGTTGATATATATTTTTTTCTTGAAGAAACTTGGGCCCTTGAATGAGGGGATGCTGAGAACTGGGGCAGGCCACCCTGTTCAAAATGTGCCCCGCTCCCTAATCTGTCACATTCCATGCAATTCTCAGAATCCTCCTGGAACTTGTTGAGATTTTCAACCTATACCCCCTCTGAGGTCTCACAATCTTGTTTGCCCTGCCCTGCAGGAAATGGGGAAATCTGATATTTGCCCCACTCTCACCTCTAGCTAACCCTGTCAGGAGGAGGGGACACTTCTGGTACAGAGACATGGCTGGACCAGACCCCACTGTGCAGGGCCCCACTCTCTGGGAGTGAGGGCCCTGCTGGGTAGGCTACTGGTTGGACCACCCAGCCCAGCTCTTCTCATTGTCCCTGTGCACAGACCTTGCTGTGCCCCCAGCTATGGTACCCTCTCTTTGACACCCCCTCAAGAGGGGACTTCAATAATGCAAATCCCGTGGGTCCTGTGAGTCAGGGCAGATGGGAAGCACACTCCTGAAGGGAAAGGCAAAGATGCAAGGAGGAGCCACTGCCTGCAGAGTCCCTTAGGGTAGACATTGGGTGGACTTCCCAGCTGGCCAAGGGAGCCAGCCTTCTGGGCCATTCACTGGCCCCTTGGTGGCAGGTGGCTGGCTGCCCTTGGACCTAGTTCCTAGCAAGTCCTGGAGGATGGACTTCAGGCACATCTCCAGATCAGGGACCTGGAGGGGTCTCGTTCCTTGTAGGAATGGAAATAGAACCTTCTCAAAGTGGTGCAGCCTCATACCACTTCAGTTGGATCCCACCCAGCTGGTGTCCTGTAGCCCAGGGTAGCAGAGACGTGCCTGCATCCCTACCTTCCCGCCAGGGAGGAGCCAGCTCTGGTGGAGGAAGCCTGGCCTGTGCCTCAGATTGGGGTCTGAGTTCCTGGGGTGGTGTGCACCCCTCTCAGAGCTGGGCTGACATTCTCAGGGTGCTGGGCTCCTGGGCAGGCCAGCATGCTCCAAGAAAGGCTGGGTGGCCACTTTCTGGGACACACTGGTGGATTCACTGTGGGTGAGACTGTTATAACAGGTTCACTAAGAAACTGTAGTTGGGGCCCCAGACCTCACTGGACACTTGTGTATACATTGTCTTGTGGGATTCTAAAACAAGCCTAGGTTGGTAATTAAGTTATTCCAAGAGAACTGGCACAGGATCGCAACGAGGATCTGGTGAAAGCAGGTTTGGCATGGAGGCCTAAGCCCATTCCCACCCCTGACATGACTGTCTTTGTTTCTAAGGGCATCTGCAAGTCGCTGGGGTTCAAAGCTTGGCTGGGCCACCTCAGTGCAGAGTCAACTTGGGCACAGTTCTTAAACTCTCTGCCTCTGAATCCTTATCTCAGTGCTGTTGACAGCACTTCCCTATTGGATCCGGGAAGGTGGGTGGGGCTCACATGCATGAGCAAGGGCCAGTGCACTGTACTTGTACACAAGTGGTGGCTGCCAGGACCGTTGGTGGAATTGCCTAGATTGCATGTGAGCACCTTGGTTGGATGTGGTCCGGGCACCAGTTTGATGAGCCTGGGTTCCTGGGCTTCTCCAGGATCCTTTCTCTTTAAATGCTAAGAGGCAACGTAGACACTGGGCTTCATCAACCACTTGTCCACAGTTACCCACTAGACATGGAAAACACTGTCACTGCTGCATGGCTGAAGGCTGGATGTGGCTGCGCAGGAGGTGGCCAGGCCACTCTGGCCTGGAGACGTTGTCATCGGGGGAGGTGATTTTGAGGAGGGGGCCTTTGTTGATGTCGTTGACATCAGTGGAATGTTCTCTTACATTGCTGGAGTTGGAGAGTGTGGCCTTGACCTGTAGTGAGCTGAGAATGGGTGGCCATGCCTCCTGGGTGCTGGGACAGTCCTGCTGGGCACGTTTTCCCAGTGTAATGGCCAGCAGTGCCCCCTCTTCCTGTTTCATAACTTGGATGATAAATTACATGGTCACCCTACTCTAAGCCACAGGCCAGGCCTTATCACCAGAGCTGCTTACCCCCTGATGTGTAGGTAGGGGTGCTGGGAAAAGCCCCTTCTTCCCTGGAAGGGTCTGCTGCCAGTGGCTACCAGGTCCCAAGGTGGATGGGGTCAGTCTGGGAGGCATCCGCGAATGGCCATGGCACTTAAGGGACTGGGCAGCAAAATCCTTGTCCCTGGGGCAGATGGCCTTGAGCACAGTGTGGCTCGCAGCACGGAGGCCTGAGTCTACAGCCAGGTGCTCTCACTATTTGTCACCTGGTAGGAACTGGGGAGACTTTAGCTCAAAGAGATATGGGATATTAGTCTGGCATAACTTTTTCATTTTCCTAGTAACGATGACAGTACTCATCCTGACTATCTTTAATTAAACCTAGGGGCCAGGTGTGTGTGTATACAAACACTTATCTATTTTATATATAAAATATACATTTTATACATGCATAATAATAGATATATAATGCACATACACAGATTGTACACACACACACACGCACACACACACATACACACACACTTCTTAAAGTAGTACGGAGATGCTGGGTGAGACACAAAGACAGGAAGGGACCCTCTTCATGTGTTTGACCTTGGAGCCAGTGACCCTGAAAATCCCCCACCATCCTCTACATCAGGGTACAGAATGTTGCTTACTCAACCCTTCAGTCCAGGCTGGGCTTGGAAGATTAGGAGGCAGGGGATCATGGGCTCGACGGGGACCTTTCTGTCCCTGCTTGTCCCTTGCCCTCCCCGGGGCCAGGTCTGGCAGGGAAAGGCCAAGCTGGAGGCCCTATGAGGAGTGCTCAGCTGTCTTTCATCCGGTCCCCCAGTTATTTGTTCAGCATGCAGTGCAAATTTCCCTGTCTCAGGACATGGAATCTGGTACAGCTTTGCCTGGATCAATGTCCAACCCCTTTCAAGTTCTGGAGAAAGTTACTCCTCTCCAAAGTTCAGACCTGCCAGACTCAATAACTCCACAAAAATGCTTGGATGAAAATTGCTCCAAGCAATCCCAGCGGAAAGCCAGCACCTCACCCCTCGTTTAAAGTTATGATCCTTATCATAATTAATTCAATAAAGAAGTAATGTGCTTCAACCTAGGCAGAGAGAATAATTTTCTGTCTTGACTGGTATAAACTTTCAACTGGGGACATTTAAACTCTGGGTCTGAGCTCTCGCAGCAAGTAATAAATTGCAGACCCCGGCAGGGCTGCAGAACCCTGGTTTCAACTGCAGTAAATAGGCCGCTATTGAAGAGAGGAAGATTTGGATTCGGGTGGGCAGTTCCAATAAATAGCAGAGCATTGTTTATCAACCCTGCAGTCCCGGCTGGCCTCCGCCTAGAGACAGGCAGTAGCGTTTGCTTGTTGAAAGCAACGGACCGTTTGATCCTCCCACTCCGAGGACCCACCTGAGTCTTTCAATGAAAATCCATTTTCCTTCTGTAATTGAAAGGTAGGATTAGCCTACGTGGAAAGCACGCCAGCCCATCGAAGCAGAGCTGTCTTTCCTGTTCTTCGGAGGTCGCAGTGATGAAGGTTTATTCTGTTTCCAATACATTCAGCGGAATGAAGCTCCTGTCTTGTCCAGGAAGTCCATAAGGTTTACAGAAATGACAAGTTTAGCAATCAAAGCCTTTGGAAACAAGTTAAAAATCAGAGGAAAATCAGTTTTGATGAAAACAACTTTCAGATTGCATATTATGGGACGAGGTGAATTTAGCATCCATTGTTTTCTGAAAATAATTCAGTGGTGGGTATTGTGTACATGAACAAATATGTAACCACGAACCTCATTCATATGTATAACTATAATGCACCAATAAAAATGTGGAAAAATATATAGTAAAAAAATAATTCGGCAGGGTTCTTCAAAGTGATTAAATCTGGGAACTTCAGGTCGATTGTCAGACTCCTTTTCCTTGGTTCCTGGCTTAAGGTTTTGGACACCGCCTTTGTGAACTGACAGCAATCACAGGTTCCAAAACTCAAGAGGGCTTTTCTCTTCCATTCCGTGGGAATGCAGATCAGCCCACTTTCTGCTCCATGGCCTAGAGTGCGCACAGGGAGGCACTGTGACAGGGCTCACTGCAGACGTACTCTTTCCAAACCACGCCGGGCGTCAGCGGCGCTTATATCCAAGACAAATAGCGGGCTCTGGAGAAGTGATTGAGACTATTCATGGATGTTATTCATCAAAACACACAAAGTACGAACACAAGGCAGCTGAGATCCTTTTTGTAGCATAAAAAATGTGAAGGGCTGCCCTTCCCTGCCCAGGGAGGGAGGCAGAGGAATCCTTTGAAACCTGGATGGAGAGGACGGACCAGGAGAGAGGATGGGGTAAGGGATCCATCCGCCAGGTCTGGCGCCGCCCTTACATCCTGTGGGGGCATGGAGAAATACACATAAATATGTGATAAATAGCATCAGTAATGTGCCACATGTATCAACCCTTTTCTGTGGGTTTGTAAAGAAAATTAGGACCTTGGTTCTCTGTTTCGTGTAGCCCACTCGAAGCGGAGTGTAGAAATTCAAGCTGAGGTTGCCCCTGCTCTTGACGTGGCCACTCTTTGCAGTGATGGTGACCCTAGGCCTTTGCTCTCTAGTTTTTTTCTCTTTTTAAAGTGAGAAAAACATCTGCTGTATAATTTGTAAGGCTGGAGACCCAATTAAAAAAAAAAAAGAAAGAAAGAAAGAAAGAAAGAAAAAGTTAACAGTAAATAAATACGCTGTGCTCTCGTTCATCATTGGGCTATTTCTGAGCTCTGGCTCAGGCTGCTTCTGACTCTTCTGGTCCAGCCTGTCTGGAGTGAGAGAGCGGAAGGACTGTTTCGTGTGTCCCCTAAATGCTGCAGATGTCAGGGTGTCTGTGAGGCCTGTCTCCCTGACATCGTCTCCGCGATGAGAAATGACCGTTAAGACCTCTGGGCTTCATCTTTCAAGAGACCAGTACTGCTCAGAGATTTCACATAAACCCGATAGCGTGGCTGAAACCAGCGCAAGACAGGACACCCCCAGACGCAAGTGCACAGAGGGCAGAACCCAAATCCAGAGAGCCGGGGCTCCCTATCCTTCACGACGCAAGCCTCGGAGCCAGCACGTTTGACCAATGCTGCAACCCCCGCCCGCGCCCCTTCCACCCCCAATCCCTCTTGGATTGATTAAATTGGCTCAAGATGACACCAATAATTGGCTCAAGATGGGGCTTCGACAGGCCCAATGATCCATATCTTCGCATTCCCTAAAATCAGTCCTTTCAGCTCTGTGTTGGATTTAGGATGGTTTACATTGGCTCCGTCACAAACATTTTAATAAAGTCCCAGAGAAACCGCAAACGGGTGACATCATTGGATGGTGTTAAAAAAAAAAAAAAAAAAATTCCTATTTTGTAAGAGAGAGGCTGGGCCTCCCGAGTGTGATCGGGGTCTGCCTTCCCCATTTGGTCATTCAGTAATCTTCTGTGTAATTAGGACCATAATATTTAAAATGAAGTGCTACAGAAGGTGGCCGGCAAAGGACATTAGCTAATAAGTCCAAACCAAATATGAATATTTTGATATAAAGTAGCCAAGAAGATGAACAACTGTAGGGTGGGTAATGCGGCCCCCAGGGCTGAGGGGCTCCCAGCTTGGACTTGGGTGGAGATATAGGCAGCGCTAATGTAGGGACACTCCCTTGTCCCCTTCCCCAGGACAGAGAGACAGGGCAGCCAAGTCCTGGAGCTGAGGACCAAGCATTGCAGAGGGCCACAGTTCAGAGCCCTGTAATTCCCATTAAGAGAGATTCTAGCTGCGGGGTAGGGTTAGGACACGTTCCTACTTTTCTCTATACTGCTCTGTTTACTTATCTTGAATTTTCTCTAAGGATTTATACTAGCTTTATAATCAGGAAGAAGATCTATGCTTTGGCAAAAAATTAGTATAGTGATTTTGATTACATTCAATGATTACAATTATATATTAAACCATAAGTGTCTAGAATGAAATGTACTGTTAATACTAATGACGGTCCGCTCTGGGTGGTAGGTCTAGGGAAGCCTTGTTGTCTTCTACTTGTGGGTGAATTATTTTCATAATGGACAAAATTTTCAAAGGAAAGGGAAACATTTAAACCCTAAGAAAATTAATTTGATTTATTCAGAGATTAACATATATACTTAAGTGACTTTTCTCTTGCAAAAAATACAAGTTGCTGTTTTGATTTTAGTATTGTGTTTTTAAACTACGTTTCACTCGTGTGATACGAACATACGAGAAGCAAGAATTTTTAAATGGCAGAATCCAGCCTAGTAGCTGAGGAAGGGACAGAGGCAACCTTCCTGCTTGTGGAGGCTGTGCTGTCCGAGGGTGAGTTGGTGTGTGAGGGATCCCTCTTCCTCCTCTTGTCACTCTCACAAAAAGGGCCGGTGCATTTGATGTGCGTCCCCTTGCCAGGCTGCAGGGCCGAAGTCACATCGTGGATTTCCTAGAGTAATCGATCCATTATGGCCATCACAATTAATTGACTTTTCTGTAACTCAGGGTCAATCTGATGCCAAAACCTACACTGATCACTTTTTCTGGTGAGAGAGTTCAGGATTTTTTTTTCCTTTTATAAATGTGTATATTTTATATTTCACACTAAAAGGGGACCTTACAGTTCAGGTGAAGAAAGAGAAAAGTGAGACAGATTATATGAGGATTTTGTGTGCACACATTTCTGCATGTGTGTGTGCCTGTAGTTTTTAACAATGCACATTTGAAAGGCTGGATCTGGTTATGACTGCTTGCTAGTGCAAAGCTTCACTTTGCTAATGGCAGATCCAGCATGGGAAAATACCTGTTGGTTTAACTAAATATGCCTAATATGGAAATTGGATCCTGTCCTCCTGCTAAACAACTACGTTAACAATTTTTTTGCAATGTAAATTCATTATTTTAACTCCTGTTTGGCCCCAAAATATTGCTGGGGTTTATCTTTCTTTCCCACCTTATTTTTTCTTGGAAAGAAGCTGAGGACAAAAGACTCTGGGATAAGACAGATGTGAGATCAAATTCCATTTTTTTTGCCCTTGCTGTGTGATAATTATCAAACCTCTCCAAGACTACAATATCTATGGTGTTTAAAATGGAAATCACATCCATCACTACAGGTTGTTAAAAGGCCCTGTGGCAGGTTGGAGATAAACATATATTGGCCCAGATTGATGGAGGGAGGTGAAGTTTTGAGGCATTCAAGAGAAAAACTCTGGGTGGGGAGAGAAGGTGACAGTGACTTTAGGCATAGGAATTCACCTTGGGGAAGAGGTCTTCTCTCTGGAACTGTTTACTACTTATAACATGGGAGAGGTGGAGAGCCTAATCAGGACCTCAGCTGCCCAGGCTCCAGTCCTGGTCCATGACCTTGAGCTGCTTCACAGTCCTGTGAATTTCCTTGTCTGTGAAATGGAGTCCTTGTGAGAATTGCTTACTCAGCAATGCTACCAGTGTGATATGCGTCGTCTGGGCACCCGTTTTTGCCATTATTCTTATAGTGATCTTCTCTTAGTTCCCTTCTGGCTCTTGTTTTTTTTTTTTTTTTTTAATTTCTATTTCCTCTGCCCTCAAAGTTTCAGAGGAAGGCCGATTTTTATTTGATTCTTTGACATTTAAGGTAACTGCAAACATATTGTTGAAAGAAAATAAAAGGTACTTCTTAGGCTTTAGTTTGCAATAACTTAAAGAAAAGAACCCAGAAAAAAAAAAAAAATCAAGGACCCAGCACTGTCTTGATTCTGTACAAATGTTCGCCTCCTTCAAAGAGGCAAGAAGGCAAGTCCTGCCAGATCTGATTGTGCAGACCCGAAGGATCTGATCGCCCGTCACTAAGGCTACTAATCAAATTTCCATCCAATATGCTCACGCAGGATTTCCTGATCAAACACTTACGCCTGCCCCTCTGCCCCCCCATTAGCTAACATGCTTTATATGCAGAGGGGTCATCAAAAGTGTAATTGCCTTAAAGAAACTTAATCCTGCATTCTTGTCAACTCGAAGATAGCTAATAACGCTCTCTAGCTAATATTTTTCCAACATCAAGAACACCCCCAAATTAAGATCTTGTTTCTTCATCTTTCTCACGGCGGATGTTGAAACCTAGGTGTACTGATACCTTTTGCAGACCAGGCAAAAAGATGAGTTTTCTCTAGAATTATCTGGTTTTCTGAGATAACACATGTTTTCCACACAATGCCAGAAGATTGCAATAGGTAGTAGAGATTCAAGCCCCTTGGTTTTCCCAACAATGTTTCAATGTAACATTGTTTTTGCCTCCAAGTTCAAACCTTCCCCCAGAGTGGAGTCAGGGGTAATCACACACGAAGTCACCGCGCACAGAGGCAGGGGAGAGTTGGAGAAGGCTGGGGCAAATGTTAGGACAGAACAGACAGGACCTCAAATCGGTTTTGCCACTCAGACACCAAGGGAATGCTTTTGAGGATATCACCTCTGTTTTATATTCATATTCGTCGTTCAGCTCACATTTTGGAGTGCCTGCAAAAGAGTTTGCTAGCCGTCCGACGAGAAAATGCCTCACAAAGTGAAAGTACAATACAAGAAAGGCACTAGGTGATTATCGATTTTAATGTTAGTGACTATATTGAATAAAGGTAATTAAAGTCATTATGTGCTTCAGATTGGCACATTATGTGGATATATCCTAAACATATGCCTAACATTGTAGAATTTTGCCATGCGTTATGGCTTTTAATATTTCTGTTCGTTCAGTTTATCAGGGAATTATTATTTTTTAATTGAAGATATTAAAAATCTCCTATTTTACAAAGGCATTTCTCCTACTGGAAGCAGGTTTTCTGTTTCCATTTTCAAATAATCACTGCGTGCAGATCGTCTGTGCTCTTTCCCCGTTTTGTTAACAGATTGAAACTAGCTTTGGCCTGAGAAGCCGTCCTTGTGTCTTATGCATTTGCACGCACTTGTGTCTGCCTGCACACTCAAGCTTGCACGTACACACACCTGCACAGACATGATGCCTCCCTGGGACTTGTGGTTTGAATGAGAAATGGCCCCAGTCAGGCTGGGACAAGTAGGTCAGGAAATTTAACCTGACTCTCCCAGCCCCAGTCATTATCGGCAGGGTCTGAAAAGGCCAGGTTTGTCAAGGCTCACGGATCCTTGGTGTCTGAGTGGCAAAACCGATTTGAGGTCCTGTCTGTTCTGTCCTAACATTTGCCCCAGCCTTCTCCAACTCTCCCCTGCCTCTGTGCGCGGTGACTTCGTGTGTGATTACCCCTGACTCCACTCTGGGGGAAGGTCAGGGGTCATCTGCATGGACTTGTTTGACCGCTTCGGGCTGACAAAGAAAATATGTTCCTTGTGTTTGTAGTGGGTGAACACAGCCTGTCACGGGAGCCGGGAGAGGCCAGTGGAAAATAGGGCTGGTTAACAAAGAGATGAGAGCATCTATTTATAGAGGTCTTGGTACGTGCCTGTGAGGGAGGCAGGAGTCTCCCTTCTTTTAGATGAGAGATTAAGTGACCTGTCAACATCATAAGATTCTTTAGCTCCATCCTTCATCCCAGGATAAAATCCCAGCCCTGTTCATCTCCAAAGTCCATGTTCTATCCGTTACTCCACCTTGCCCCCTAATAAATAGTGTGCCCAGAGCACATGCACACAGTCACACTGTGACATGGTGCCTCCTCTGAGCTGTGAAAACAGGAGGGTGCACCTGTGGGAAAGAATGTTTCCCTTCCATCCTAGATACCTGTGAATGGGACACCGAGAGGAAGTCCTCAGACATCTTGGCATCAGGGGATGGCTTGGGAAAAAGGCCTCCCAAATTCCCATCAGCATCTCCCTCCCAATCTACCCTAAGTACAGTCTAAACAAACAGATTCATTAAATGATAATTATGGTCTCAGTAAGTTCAGCATCCTTGCTGAGCCACTGTAGCTGTAAGATGAATCTCCCAGCCACCTCCTTTTCTTCAAAAAATTCTGCTCCATCTTCCTTTATGTAATTCTCAAGGCAGCCTCTGCTAACTGGGGTCTAAATTGGCCATTTTCACTATCTTATTTATTCAGTAGAGCTACTTTGCATTTTTTTTTCAGGCCCTGACTCAGGAGCTGGACACAGGGGTGAATTAAACATGGTCTTAGGCCCTAAAGGCTTTTGAGGGAGGTTAACCTGCTCAGGCCTGCACTCAGGCTGCAGGCAAGGTTCCGACAAACCTTGTATTTTCAGCAAAGACATGGCTGTGCACTGAGCCACCATGAGAAAACAGTTCTTACTTTGCTGTCGTTACAGAAGGACATCTTTTAATTTATTCTCCAACATAATCATATCTTTGAATGGGGCTCATAGTAGGATGGGTGGCACCAAGGCAGAGATACAGGTCATGCCAGGTCATTTTGGGCTGCTGGTGGAAAATGGGCTGTTTGTGGATGGCATTGGGTGAGCCATGTCTGATTTTAGGAATTACTCAGCAATCTGATATTTTGCTCATTGAAAAAAAAATTCCTTAACAGCTGAATGTGAGACCCATTTCATATGTTAGTAAACCATGAATTCAGAGCATCCAGAGCTCCTGAAGAGTCCTGGAAGATCATGGAGACCAGGCCTCCCCACTTGGCAGACAGGGATCCTGGTGGCCAGAGCATAAAGGACTTGTCCACAGCTGAAGTGAGAATCACCCGGCAGCGACCGGGAGAGTTCCTCTGGCTGAGACATTTTCCTACAAGCGTATTGCCACAAATAGAACAGTTTCAGTTACCCAGGGCAGCCACAAAGCTTGACACAACTCAGGAAGTAGTTCCAATGTCAAGAGTTCCACATATTTTTCGACTTTGTTTTACCAAAACGCATCTGCTGTTCAGAAACATCCTCACGTCTTCTAGGAGAAACATCTCGAAAGGACAATGAGAATATTTTTCTATTTTTATAGTGATGTCTGATCTTTTACCTTGGGGAGATTTGTATTTAAACCAACCCAGCTTGCCAACTTTCCTTAAAGAAAAAGTCATTAAATTTCCAATTGGAAATCTGAGCATAAATGAGAGATTTCAAATGAAAACAGAAGGAATCTGCAGAGGCATCTGATCCTGCATTATATTCCCAAATCTTCTTTAAATTAGCTGTATGTCAAAAGGCTACGTGGAAAGACCTTTTCTTTTGTCCGATAAAGGAAAAATTGGAACAATATCACTTCACTTCAGGATCCAGGCGATCATTTGGTTTCATTCCAAGGGGAGGGTTTTTTTTTTTTTTTTTTTTTTTTTTTTTATAAACTTTGCTCTGTAACTGCACGTGTGTGACTTTAATCGGTTTCTCCCGTAACTTTATTGCCATTTAAACAATTCTCTATTTACTGACCATCCCTTAAATTAGATGGATGGATCTTGTCTGTGATAAGGCATTGAGTTCCATCAGAGAAGAAAGATCTTAGCTGAATGGGTATAACATTGCTTTGCTAGAAGAAAATAACAATTCCTCCCAAAAGGCAGCTGGAGAGCAAGATGAGTTCATTGCCCCAGTGCCTCCTGGGGCTGTTCCTTATCAAAGCATGTGATTCCTTATCAAAAAAACATGACCATGGAGAAACACTTAAAGACCCACGACTCCATTCAACTCTCCTCCGGTTTCACCCATTGCTGCCCGCGGAGGATCTCAGTGACCAAGGGAATTCTTTACCAACTTAGAGCCTGAAAGTGTCCCCAAGGGACATCCTCCCATAGTCTCCCTGGCCCTATGAACCTAATGCCAGCTGGAATCCAATCAGCTTGACCCCTTTGTCCCTTCAGTAATGTGTGTTTCTGATGTAGGGCTAACGTCAGAGGGGACTTGGTGTCCACGGCCTCTGTGTTGCAGACTTCCTGGGAATCAAGGCAGTTTAGAGCACAGCACCGACCTTAGGCCACTTCAGGGACCGTCCCTTCCTGAGTCTGTGCTTTGTTCCTCCTTCACTTATTCTGTCAGCTGGTGACAAGCACCTACCCAGTTGCCAGATCCACGTGAGGAGCCAGCAGGCAAGACATGGGCTCTCGTGGTTTGTCAGCAAACTCAGATGTGGAAGAGATGCTCACAGAGATGAGGGGCTGGACTACCTTCTTCAGAGCTGAAAATTGCCCAGTGTCTTTCCTAGAGCCACCAAGCCTTGCTCTTTCCATCACGTGGGCCTCAGAATCTTAGAGCACGGTGAGCTGCTTGGGATTCTTGAACTAGTCCAAAAGCAATGCGGGAATATTGCAGACACTAAGGACATTCAGGACAGAACCAAAATCGTTAGGCTAATCCCAAGTACATTTTTCTCAGAAAATTCTCCCTAATAGGTAGAGAAGGAAGTGGGGTGGGGGTGGTGCCCTCTTCAAACCCTTTTCTGTCTTCCTGTCCTGATGTCAGTAAGTCTGCCCCTTCCTGCTCTTCCCGTCCCTCCTTTTCTCTCTGCCTTTCACTTTTTCTTTCCTCCCCCCCCCCCCCCCATCGTGCTCTGAGAACATAGCAGTCACCTCTGGAAGAGAAACACATTTTATTTCCAGAGTGGTTTAAGATCACTTTCCAAATAGTCAACTGTGGCCTCTTGGATTTCGGTTTCCAGCACCCTGCCCAGTTCTTCCTGCTCGCTTGCCTCTGCCCACACCTCCCTGTGCCCTCTCTGTCCTCCGGCCTGCCTTGGTTCCTCCTCCTCCCCTCCCCGTCCCCCTCCTGCCCCAACTCCCTCCTTTCTCCAACCCCTCTCCCTTAGAAAACCCAACTTTCAGGGAGATTTTGGGAACTTTTCTGCCTTCCTCTCAGACACATTAGATTGTAAATAAGAACCAAGGAGGCAAGCTCCTGGTATTTATTTCCATGCTCCTCGTGGGGATGAAAACAATCTCTAGATGGCTTCTCAGCCTGCAGTCTCATGGAATGGGGCTCCTTTCACAGGACCCTACACCCTGTGGGCACGACCTTCTTTACTTCCTGGGGGCAGGGACTGTCATGTCCTTGGTGGTGTCCCCAGCACCCAGCACTGAGTGGGTGCTCATAGAGGGCTCTTTGGGAGGAAGAAGAACTTGGCACACAGCATCAGCTCTCCTCTGGGGACTCTGGGCAGCTACGCAAGGAGTTACTGAAACTGTTCCCTCTTCCTCTTCTCTCCTCCACTTTCTGCTTTTCTTTCCTTTCCTTTTCCTGTAGCTAGTAAACCAGTGAATGTGAGCTATGGGGTTTTTAATTTTTGGAATTTTGAAAAAAAATTTTTTTTTCTAGTATGATAAATTTTTCCAAATGGTTCATGTGTATTTGGGGAAAATGGGTGTTAGTTTGTTGATTGTCAAGTTCTATCTAATTTATAGCCATTGGAGCATGATTGTTACTCACCTATATCCTTGCTTATTTCTTTCTAATTGCTCTGTTATTTCTGCCTCACATTTTGATCATAGATTTATCTATTTATCCTTTTGGTTTCTGTTTTTGTTCTATGTATTTTTAAGATTTGTGATAGGTGTACGGAATTTAATAGTTCTATATCTTCTAGGTGTTCAATTATCAATGCAAAAAAATCCCTCTTTGCCCCTTTTAAAGTGTTTTTTTTTTTTTTTTTGTTTGTTTTTTGGCCAAACCTTCTGTGTTTCCTGATATTAATATTTTATACCTGTTTCCTTTATCATTTACCTTTATTTGTATTTTTTTGAGTTTTTTTTAAAAACAAATGGAAGAGTTGTAATGAGCACATATATTTACACAACTAATAACTTGACATTCTCTTCCTCTTTCCTTTTTAAAATAAAATATCACAGATAGTGCTTAAGACCTCTTAACCAGAACCCCCTGTCTCCCCTAGACTTTCTGGAAGCATTCCCTATCAGGAGTGGTGGGTGCTTTTCTCCTCCATTACTTATGCTTTGACATGCTTGCATGTTGTTCTAAAACAGTATACATTAGGATTTTTGTGGTTTGAAATTTACATATGATACTCAATGTAGCATTCTGCACATTCATTTCAGAATCATGCTATTTTGAAAAAATTCAACCTTGTTTGTATACACATATCTTTTATATGCATAGAATTCTGTCATATAATTGCATACTACATCTTATGTATACAGTCACTCCTCTGTATTCATGGGGGTCAGTTCCAGGACTTCCAAGGATACCCAAATCCAAGGATGCTCAAGTCCCCTATGTGAAATGGCATAGTATTTACAAATAACCCATGCACATCCTCCTGCGTGCTTAAAATCATCTCTAGATTACTTATAATATCTAATGCTATGCTGATGTTGTACTGCATTGTTTAGGGAATAATGACAAAAAGAAAAGTCTGCACATGTCCAGTACAGATGCAGTTTTTTCCCTGTGGTTGTTTGAATTCATGGATGTGAAACCTTCTAATGTGGAGGACCAACTGTATTTATTTACTAATGGACATTTTTCTAGTTTTCCATTTTCCACTATTACAAACAGTATTGCAGAGCACAACCTTGTACAAGTCTTACTAGATGTTTTTCCAGACTGGCTGTACCATTCCACAACCCTGATAAAATCCAGGAGAGTTTCAAGGAGTGCTAGTAACTGGAACCAACCTCTGAATTGTCCAATGTGGATGTTCACAGTTTTGCTGGATTCTGCCCCTGGCCGCCTAGTGTGCTGTTTCGCTTGTGCACCTCCCTGGCAGCATAAGAGAGGACCCTTTCTTTCTTCCTTACCAGTAATTGATGTCATCAGGACTAAATATTTGCTCATCTGTAGGTGAAAAACAAAATATTGTTTGTTAGTTTGATTTGCATTTCTATGGAGCTAAGTGAGGTGATTGTCCTTGAAACTTTTCTTCTTCAGGCAAGGTATGTTGGGGGATCAGAAAGCATTTAATTTTCCCATTCCTTAGGTATTTTTCTATTATTTAACCTAATCTGAGACCATGATTTTTACAGGGACACTTCAATTTATTAAATTAACTTCTGAATATTTAAACTCATCCCTGCCACCTAACATTTTCATTCACAATAGTTTCTTTTCTTCTTTTTCTTTTTTCTCGCGGTGCTGGTGATTGAACCCAGGGCCTTGTGCTTGCAAGCAAGCACTCTACAGATTGAGCTATATCCCCAGCCCTTCTTATTGTCTTTCTAATGTTTCTCACTTCTGCTCTTTGTTGTATTGACAGTTTACTTCCATTTTTATTCTTTTATCGCCTGTGAATTTTTATTGTCAATATTTAAAGATATCACTCTATTCATATTGAGAATTAGCTACATCTTTCTGGATTAATTTTTCCTTTGGTAAGGAGGCCATCCTCAGGCCAGAATTTAGAGATTTATGGGGAAAAGCTTTCTGAATTCTTCAATGTCTATAGTCTGCTTTCACATCTGAATGCTTCTTTGGCTAGGAATAGAACTTAAGTTTTAAATCTTTTATTTGATTTATTATTATTATTATTATTAATACTATTTGTGGTGCTGGGGATTGAACCCAGGGTCTCATGCATGTTAGGCAAGCACTCTACCCTGGGCTACATTCCTAGTGCTGATTCGTTTTGAAGAATTAATAAATGACATTAACCTTAATAAATAACTTATAACGTTGGAGTTTTTCTCCATTCTTTCCTTGCATTTAATGATGCTCATAAAAAGTCTCCTATTAATATAATTTTTAGTCCTCCCTCTCTTCATGACCTAATTTTTTTCTCTTTGGGAGCATCTAGGACTAAAAAGAAGACTGTGAGTTCCAAATTATTTACAGTTTATTATTTATTGCTGTGTTCATTGATGTTCATTTTGGTCAATGTAGCACTTGGTTTGGGAAACCTTGGGATCGTCCACTTTGGGGGATTGTCTTCTGCTCTTTCTTTTTCTTCCAGCTTTCCTTGAACTTGAGGTGCAGAGTTGGGTTTGTCATTGTCCTTCATTCAGAGCCTTCTCCACTGCTCAGTGTGTAACTTCTCTCATTTGATTTTACCATCTTTTCTTTCATGTCGCTGATCTGTCTTCCTATTCTCCTCTGCAATCCTTGCCCTATGTAAGTGTTTGGGTTTTATACATATATATTTTTTTCTTTTCCTTTTCTGGGCCTCTGGTGCAGTTTTTATCAAACTCCCAAGTTCATGAACATTGTCATTATTTGTCTATTCATCAATTCTCTCATTTTATTTCATTTCATTTCATCAACCACTCCACCGATTGTCCCCATCCCCAGATATTTCTAAATGCTCCTATAAAGCATGCAGAGTTGTTCATCTGTAAAGGTACTTTGAACTTGTGCATGTGGTATTTTGCTACAGGACCTGTTTCTTTTGCTTTTTACAGGGCATTGGTTGTTAGGGACCTAGCCATAGTGCTGCAGGAACATGCAGTCCTTAGACACAGAACCAGAAGCCCATCGCTTTAGTGGCTGCACAGAAGTCTGCCCCCAGCTAAGTCCATCCCTTGACACTTAAAACAGCATGATGATGAACATCCTCCCTCATGTCCCCTTGCGGACCTATGTGGGATTTTCTGTACACAGAAGTGCAACTAGTGAATCAATGGGTATAGATTTTCTCCGTGTAATTAACCACTGCTAGACTTATCCACCACGAAGTGCGTATCACTGCACACTTTGATCACCAGCGAATGGAGCCCTCTGTATTCTAACACTCTGTCAACATTGCCATCATCCAGTTTTCTGTTTTATTTTAATCTAATAAGAATGCGGAAATTTCTCTTGTTTTGTTTGTTTGTTTTCCAGTGCTGGGGATTGAACTCAGAGCCTCTTACAGGCTCAGCACGTGCTCTGCCACTGAGCTACATCCCTGGCCCTCTTGTTGTTTGAATTTGTATTTCTGCGATCACTAAGCATCATGGCTATGTCAGCTTTCTCTTTGCGATTGCCTGTTCATATCATTTCCCCAGGCTTTTCCTGTTGGGCTTCTTGGGGTATTTTGTGGTTAGTGTTGATTTTTTATGGGTTCCTTATAAAAATAAGACCCTTATCAGTTTAATACATTGTGAATATTTTCTTCCAATCTTCTGCTCTAATTTGCCTATGATTTTTGTTAGTGAAGAAAAATCCTCAACTTTTATTTAATCAAATCCATCTTTTATTTACTGGTTCATTTCTCACTTACGATGTATAATTGTGGGATTTTCTTTAAGAAGTCTTTTCCATCTGTAAAATATAGATCTATTATGAACGTTATAGTTTTCCGTTTTGCTCTTAGGGCTTTAATCCATCTGAATTCCACCTCTGTGTATTATATTAGATAGGGATCTTGTTTGAATTTTTCTCTGTAGTAGCCATTTCCCAAGACAAACTTTCTAAAGAAGCCATCTTTTCCTCATTCATTTGTGGTGCCATCTTTATCTGTATCAAATTCTTTTATACACGAGGCCAGGTCTCTGAGCTCTGTCTTCAGGACTGTTGTCCATTTGTCTGCCCTTGCACCAGCAGTAGGTTGGTTTTATTGTTATGGCTTTGTAATATGTCTTAACAGTCAAGCAAAATTATTTATGGTTCTTTATTTTTCCTTATACATTTCCACATAAATTTATTAACCTCTTTAAAAATTCCTCTTAGACTTTTAATTGTGATTATAGAGCATGGATTACTTGGGGATAAGCATCAAGATCTTCATGCTACTAGAAATTCCCATCAAAGACTATGGGTTTTCTTTTGTGCCCTTTAGTAGTGGTATTAAACATTTCTTGTTAGGATGATAGTTTGGTTAAAATCCTGAATGGCATCTTAATTTTTGTTAAGTTTTTTTAGTTTTTTATGGTTTAGAGAGTGTTATTGAGTTACATAATTTGATATGATATGTGTTGGTCCATTCAAGCTGATGTTACAAAATACTGTGGACTCATAAACAACATTTATTTTTATTTTGTTTACCCATTTTCTTAGTGATTAAATCCTAGGTCATCCCTGCTCCCCTGTCTCTCCGCTATGAGAGACAATGCTGTGATAAGCTACCCTGTGTATGTTCCTTTGTGAAGCTATGTACCAATTTCACCAGAGCAGCATTAGGAATGGAGTTGATGGGTCATGGGATATATGCATCCCGAATTTCACTAATTGCTTCCAGTTGTTCTCCAGAATTACTGTTCCAGTTTCCATGCCCACGGATGCTAAAACAAAGTTTCATCTCACATGTGTACCATCACTATCATTTGTTATTCGATTTTGTAATTTTTACTACTCTGATGGCTGCAAAGTTGCATCTTGTTAGATTGATTTTTAAAAATTATTAATGAAGTCATTAAATTGCTCATTGTTCAGGCTTACCCTACCTGAAACACACTCCCTGGTTTGCAAGAGTTCCTTTAAAATTCTGATATTGTTGCAAATATCTCCTTCCAGTCTACCACTGGCCCATCCTCTTTGTCCAGGTGTTTTTCATGGGTGCATTATTAGGATAATTCCTAGCATTTTTTTTTTTCTTTTTGCTGCTGCTCATGAATGGTTTTCTATTACGCTATAGGTGGTTGTTTTTGCTTTAGAGAATAGTATTGATGTTTGGAAATTGATCTTTCTGGTAACCTTCCTGTTATTTGTATTAACAAACCCTCCTATTATTTATATTGATTATCCAATTTTGTTGCATTTTCTATGTAGATAATGAAATGATCTACAGATAATAAGTTTTCATTTTCCCTTCCTATCCTTTGCTTCCAACTTCTTTTTTGTTCTATTCTTTTAGCCTGGGACTGCTAGTTCTAGTAAAAGAAGAAATAGTGAGTGACTTTAATTGGTCTGGTATTAAAGAGAGCATATTTAAAGGTTTTCCATGGAATATGATTGTTTACTCCTTATTTAGTCTAAAGTCATGTCAAGATAAAGAAGTTCTATCTTCTTACTTTTTGGATAACTTTCATCATAAATGGATTTTTATCTTAAGTAATTTAACTGTGTTTTTTGCACCTGATAACATAACCATGTTATTTTCTCCCTGAGGTCATGAATGTGTAAAATACATTGATTTTTTTAAAATTTCATTTTGATATCATATATTCTTTTTAATACTTTTGGGTTCATAAAACTATTTTAAAGAGTCTTTCTTTCCTTAATAAGATCCTTATCTGACTTTGGAATCATGAATATAAAAGCCTCATTAAAATGACTTGGACAGACTTTACTCTATTTCAAGAGCATCTTATGTAATACAGAATTGACAGTTTAATATTGTGTTGGCCTCCCCTTAAGGCCATCTGAGCCTGAAGTTTTTCTTCATGGTTGACATGAGCAGTAGGAACAAGGGCAGACTTTAATTATATAATTTATATTTCCTTAATGGTTATTTTATTTCTAGCTTGGCTTCTACTATATTTGCTACTATGTATTCTTTTAAAATCTATTATTGTCATATAGATTTCCATCATAAAAAAAACTCAATCTCGATTGTAGCTTTATCTTCTTTTTAATTCTGTATTTTCTTTTCTCCTTTATCAAACTTGATGGATTTGTCAACTTTGTTAAAGTTTTTGAAGAACCTATTGAATATTTTCTACTGTTGTATTGGGGTGTTTTCCATTTTATTTATTTCTGCCTTTGTAATTTTTTGCATTGTTTTCATCTTTCTTATTTTTCTTTTGAAGATTTGTTTTTTTTGTCTCCAGACTTCTTAACATGAATACCTGCTTTGTGATCTCATCAATGTACTTGAAGGCCAATGTTTGCACTCTAAGTACTACTTAGCTGTGCCCTAGGAGTTCTGACATGTATTAGGCTTCAGATGTAAATATCTCATACATTTCAAACATAAGTTTTACCTTTAGTTGTGTTACTATTTCTTGTTCTGCTTGATATATCAATTTCTGAGAAGGATGTGTCAAAAACCTCCAAAATTATTGGTTTACTATTGTTTTCCTGTAGTGTACTGATTGCCAATTTATATATTTTAAAGCTATAATATATCATTTATTTTACTTTTGTCTCTTTACTAGATTTTTTTTTTTTTTTTTTTTTTTTTTGGTACCAGGACTGAACCCAGGGGTCCTTAGCCACTGAGTCACATCCCCAGCCTCTTTTTAAATATTTTATTTAGACACGGGATCTCACGGAGTTGCTAAGTGCCTCACTAAGTTGCTGAGGCTGGCTTTGAACTGGTGATCCTCCTGCCTCAGACTTCCCAGCCGCTGGGATTATAGGCACGTGCCACCACACCTGGCTCCTACTCCCTTTTTTTCCCTAACATTCTATATTCTTCTGTCTGAGATGTTTTCTTTGCCAGTATATATCCTTTGACTTTTAAATGGGTTCTGAATGTCTTTTGATTGAATTTCGAGTATCGAGTGTACTGTAATTACTACTGTGCCGGGGCTTGTTTCATCTATTTTAATTCCTGTTTTCTTTTTGTTATCCTTTTGTATTTTTTCTGTTTTCTCCTTTCCTAACTTCCACTGGACAGGATTTGTTTTTCCTGTTGCCTGAAAGCTGCACCTTCTGTTTGTTCTTCAGGTTGCCTCAACCTCATCCCTTCTGGGCCATTACCACCCTCTCCACCTCCCTCCTGGGTACCATTCCCTTGGCTGTCCCCTGTGTCCTACTCCTCACCACATATCTTAGTTCTGGAGTTTCTTTCTTTTTTTTTTTTTTTTAAATTAGGATTTTACCTATTTTGACTACAATTGACTTTATTAATTTATTTATCCATACTTATACTCCACATCTAGGGTTACCAAGTAAATATATTTACCAATATAGATTTGAATGTTAGGGACATACTTATTCTAAGAAATTGTTTTTCTGAAATTCACATGCAAGCAGATGTCCTGTGGTTGTTGCTCTTAAATCTGGCAACCCTTGTCCATATTTTACAAAATCCGCCCTATTCCATAGACTCCTCCATGGTGTCTCTCTCTCTGTTCCTGAGTATGTCCTCCTAGAGTTTTTTTAGTGAGTGTTTATGTGGGTTAAAGCATGTGTGTAAGATCTTTCTTGTATTACTGAGAGCATGTCAGATCTTGTATCAATGAGAGTATCTTTATTTTGCCCTTGCATTTACATGATAGTTGGGCTGGATATACTATTCTGGAATCAAGTTTACTTCAACTTTTGAAAATAACATTTATTATTTTCCTGCATCAAGTATTGCTGTTGAAAGACCAATGCCAACCAATTCTTTATAGATGATCTGCCTTTCCTGTCTGGCTTCTTTAAAATTTTCTTCCTGTCTTTGATGTTCTTCTTTCTCACTATAATGTGAAGAGATCTTTTTTTCTGTTTATGTCACTTCATTTTTCAAGTTGTTCCATCTGAGGTTTTGTCTCTAACTCTGTGAAATTCTTAACCATTATTTTTTCAAATATTTCTTCCTCTATTCATTTGTGTCTCTTGTTTCCTGGAGTTCACTTATTCTGTGAGTTGCATTTGTTCTGTATTTCTGAACTTTTCTTTCCTATCTGTCCATCCATTCATGAGGACCTCACTCCTAAACCTGATTATGGGGTATGGAGTCTTTCTTTCGCCCTCTATCTTGTCTACCTATCCATGAGTTCTTTATTCCAATTAGTGTATTGTTTCATACCCAGGATTTTCAGCTGGTTCTTTGTGACTTCTGGATTCCTGATTTTTTTTCTTTGTTTCAGATACCCTCAATATATCTTTGGGGGAATTTACTATGCCTATTTTAAGTTTGTTTTGGTTCCCATTAGTTCTGTTTCCCCTAGTGGATATTGTTATCTATCTTTCCTTATAGAACTCACATTCCTAAGATACCTCTACATTTGTTCTTGGACAGATACAGCCTGGGGCCTGGGGCTGTCAGCTACCTGCACTGAAGAAGTGTTCAGGACGAGGGGAGGTGGGCTGGGTGCGCTGCATGGGGAGGGGCCTCTGGAGTTTTGACCCTCACCCCTACCCTGGCACTGCTGACTTTTAAAGACCTTGACTGCAGCCAGCTAGCCAGAGGGTAGCAAGGGGAGGAAAGAATGCTGGATTCATCTCTCTCTCTCTCTCTCTCTCTCTCTCTCTCTCTCTCTCTCTCTCTCTCTCTCTCTCTCTCCATATATATCCTTTTTTTTTAACCAGTTATTAACTACTATTCCATATCCCAGTGGGACTTGAGGACTAGCTTGAGGTTATCTGACTGCTCTCTTTCCAACTCCCACATCAAGAGTAAGCCATATTATTCCCAGAGCAATGTGGGAGAGAGAATAGGGAAGACTCAAACCTCTCCTCTTCTGGTCTCCCATCCAAGGTGCTGGTCCTCAAGTACTGCAAGCTGCCATCCCCTCCTTGTCCTCCCAGCACACACAGCTCATGGGAACCACCATCATTGCTTGGGGATGGAGGAGTCGTGAGTCCCTGCAGGCTTCCTAGCCTCCCTCTGACTCCTCGGGTGACTTCACATCCGGGTTTCAGGGAAGGAACCTGCACCTGTGTCGGCTTGCCTTCTTAGAAGTGTGTGGATGTCTTCTGTTTCCCCGTAATCTTACCCCTTCCTTTATCCTTCTCTGTTCATGTCTCCTGAAATTCCTCTTAAATGGAAATTGTGACTTCTAAGTCTATATGTCTCTTAATTATGCTTTTTTGTTCTTTACGCTCATTTATTCTTTTGCCCCAAATCTTGAAGAAATCAATGGAATCTTTTAGCCTATTAATGTACGTTTCATCTTTTCCCTTTCTTGAATTCAGTACATTTAACTGAGTTTTTATATTTTGATAGTCATAGTTTTCATTTTTAAGAATTTTATCTTTTTTTCTTGTTTTGTGGATGTGACATACTGTTGTCCCTCTGAGGACATTAATATACTTTTAAAGTTGCTTTCAATTTGTCTTCTAATAGTCTTTCCTTAGATGTTGTTACCATTTGTTCAGTTTGGTGTCTTTCTTTAATAATTGTTGATTTTTTGGTGTGTATTTTTCTTTGTTTTTTCAGAGTCCTTGTGCATTCATCTGGAAAATACTGTCTGTTTATCATATGTATATCAGCCTACTTCTAGTAATTTCTCTTCTAAAAAATTTTGTTATTTATTTAGGTACTGGGGATGGAACCCAGGAGTACTCTACCTCTGAGCTATATCACTTGTCCTTTAATTTCGTTTTTAAAACATTTTCCCAGACTTTTATTGATGCATTACACTTGTACATAATGGTGGGGTTGTTACATATTTGTACATACACACAGTATAACAATATAACTTGATCAATATCACTCCCCAGCACTTCCTGTCCCCTGCCCTCCTGCCATCCCCAGCTCCCTTCCTTTAGCATACTGATCTCCCTTTGATTTTCATGAGATTTCCCCCTATCCACACACATTTCTTTTCCTTCTTCTCTCTGGCTTCCACATATGAGAGAAAACGTATGACCCTTGATCTTCTGTGTTGGGCTTATTTCACTTAACATAATGTTCTCTAGTTTCATTCATTTTCCTGCAAATGACATAATTGCATTTTTCTTTATGATTGAATAAAACTCCATTGTGTATATATACTACATTTTCTTAATGCATTCATCCATTGATGGACACCTAGGCTGGTTCCATGGTTTGGCTATTGTGAATTGTACTGCTATATATATACATAACATGGGTATGCATGTACCATATAGTATGATGACTTTAATTCTTTAAGATAAATACTAAGGAGTGGTATAGCTGGGTCATACGGTGGCTTCATGCCGTGTGTGTGTGTGTATTTTTTTTTTTTTTTTAGTTGTAAATGGACACAATACCTTTATTTTATTTTTATGTGATGCTGAGGATGAACCAGGACCTCACGTGTGCTAAGTGAGTGCTCTACCACTGAGCCACAACCCCAGCCCCATACCTAGTATTTCGAGGAAACTCCACTGTGATTTCTGTAATAGTACTAATTTACAATCCCACCAATGGTGTAAAAAAGTGTTCTCTACATATCTTCTCTAGCATTTATTATTATTTGTATTTTTGATGACTGTCATCATGACTGGTATGATACGAAATCTCAGCGTAGTCTGGATTTGCATTTTGCTAATTGCTAGAGATGTTGAATATTTCCATTTATATTTCTTCTTTTGAGAAGTGTCTAATTCATTGTTTACTAATTAGTTTATTTGTTTTTTGATATTTTTGAGTTCTTTATTCTAAATATTAATCTTCAGTGAGAAGAGTAGCTAGCAGATTTTCTCCCATTCTATAAGTTCTCTCTTCACATTCTTAATTATTTCCTTTGCTGTTCAAAAGTTTTTTAACTTGATGCCATCCCATTTAGTAGCTCTTGACATTTCTTGAGTTTTAGGAATCCTACTGAGAAAGTTTTTGCCTGTGCCTATATGCTGGAGTTTGACCTTATATTTTCTTCTAGGAGTTGTATAATTTCTAATCTAATTCCTAGCTCTTTGTTCCATTTTGAGTTGATTTTTTGTGCAGGGGGAGAGTTAAGGATTTAGTCTCATTCTTCTACGTATGGATAATCAGTTTTCCCAGCACAATTTGTTAAAAAACCTGCCTTTTCTCCAGTGTATGTTTTTGGCACATTTGTCTAGGATCAGATGACTGTATCTGAGTAGTTTTGTCTCTGTGTCTTTTATTTTGTACTGTTGGTCTGTGTGTCTGTTTTTATGCCAGTACCATGCAGTCTTGTGGTACTATTGCTCTGTAGTATAAGTTGAAATCAGGTACGGTGATACCCCCAGCATTGCTTTTTTGACTTAGAGTTACTTTGGCTATTCTTCATCTTTTATTCTTCTGAACGAAGTTTAGAAGTGTTTTTTCCAGTTTGTGAAAAATGTCATTTTTATTTTGATGGGGATTGTATTGAATTCATATATTGCTTTTGGTAGTATGGCCATTTTAACAATATTAATTCTGCACATACACGAATATAGGGTTTTTTCCATCTTCTTGTGTCCTCCTCAGTTTCCTTTCTTAATGTTTTATATTTTTCATTGTAGGGGTCTTTCACCCCTTTGTTAAGTTTATTCCTAGGTTTTGTTTTTTTTTTTTTTTTTTTGATGCTATTGTGAATGGGATTGTTTCTCTGATTTACTTCTCAGTAGATTTCATTATTGGTACATGGGAAAACTATTGATATTTGTGTGTTGATTTTGTAAACTGCTACTTTGCAGAATTTTTAAAATTAGCCTTAGCTGTCTTTTGGAGTTTTTTTTTTTTTTTTTTTTTAAATCTTCTAGGTATAGGATCATATCATTTGCAGTGATAATTTGACTTCTTCTTTTCCTGTTTTCATCCCCCTTTTTTTCCCTTTTTTTGTCTAATTGCTCTGGCTAGAATTTCTAGACTACATTAAATAGGAGTGGTAAGTGTGGACATCCTTATCTCGTTCCAGATTTTGAAGACAATGTATTCAGTTTTTCCCCATTTACTGTGATGCTGACTTTGGACTTTTCATAGATAGCCTTTATGATGTTGAGGTAGCTTCTCTCTATCCCTAGTTTCTTCAGTGTTCTTATCATGAGTGAGTGCTAAATTTTGTCAAAGACTTTCTTTGTATCTATTGAGATGACTACATGATTTTTATCCTTAATTCTATGTATATGGTGAATTACATTTATTGATTTGTGTATGTTCAACCATCCTTGCATCTCTGGGGTAAAACCAACTTGGTCATGAGTTACAATCTTCTTAATATGTTGTTGAATATGATTTACTAATATTTTATTAAGGATTTTTGCATCTAAATTCATCAGGGATATTAATCTGTAGTTTTCTTTCCTTAATGTGTCCTTATCTGGTTTTGATATGGGTGTGATACTGGCTTCATAGAATGAATTTAAAAGTGTTTCATCCTTTTGTATTTTATGGAATAATTTGAGAAGCACTGGCACTAGTTCATCTATAAAGGTCTGGTTGAATTTCTTGCATCTTATTAGATCATAATGCATCTATTTTTTTTATTTGCTAAGAGTTACTTTGTGTCCTATAATATGGTCTATTTTGAAGAAGGTTCCATGTTCCATGAGCTACTGAGAAGAAAGTGTTTAGGGGCTGGGGTTGTGACTTGGTAGGTAGAGCGCTTGCTTGCCTGCATGTGTGGGGCCCTGGGTCAATCCCCAGAACCACATAAAAATAAAATAAAGGTATTGTGTCCACCTATAACTACAACAACAAAAAATAAATAAAAAGTGTATTTAGCTGTTCTTGGATGAAATATTCTATAGATGTCTGTTAAATCCACTTGATTTATAATATTTTTCAGGTTCAAAAAGCCTTTACTGAGTTTATATCTGGATTATCTATCTAATGGTGAGAGAGGTGTGTTGAAATCAACCAGTATGATTGTACTGGGGTCTATCTGAGGCTTTAATTTGAGTAGTGTTCTTTTATGTAATTAGTTACACCCATGTTTGGAGCATAAATATTTATTATTGTTATATCTTCTTATTGAATTGTAACCTCTACCAGTATGAAGTGACTGTCTTTGAGTCTTCTGATTAATTTTGGCTTGACATCTGCTTTGTCAGATATAGAGTGGCAACTCCACTTGTTTTGGACTCCATGTGCATGGTATATCAATTTCCATCTTTTCAGTGTCAGCCTGTGACTGTCTTTGCATGTAAGGTGAGTCTCTTCCAAACAACATATAGTTGGGTTTTGTTTTTTAATCCATTCTGCCAACCTATGTCTTTTAATTGGAGAGTTGAGGCCAATTATATTCAATGTTGTTACAGAGAGATGTTTATTAATTTCTGCCATTTTGATTTATTTCTAATGTGTACCTTGGTCCTGTTTTTCCTTTGCTTAATTGCTCTTTAAATGAGATTTGTTCATGAACTCTGGGATTTGTTTTTGATTTCTTCTGTGTGGAGTATTTCTTTGAGTAAGTTCTAAAGTGCCGGCTTAGTAGTGAGGAATTCTTTCAGTTTCTGCTTATCTTGGAAGGTTTTTATTTGTTCAATTTTGAAAGAAAGCTTTGTTGGATATAGCAATCTTGGTTGACAGTTATTTTCTTTTAGAACTTGGAACATATCATTCTAAGCCTTCCTGGCTTTTACAATTTGTACTGAGAAATCAGAAGTAATTCGAATTGGCCTGCCTCTACAGGTAACCTGCCATTTTTATTGTGAGGCTTTTAAAATTCTATCCTTGTTCTGTATGTTAGGTATTTTAATTATAATGTGTTGTGGAAAGGTTCTTTTTTGATTTTTGTCTATTTGGAGGTCTAAATGCCTCCTGTATTTGGATGTCCATCTTATTCTCAAGGTTTGAAACTTTCCTATTGTTATTTCCCTGAAATAACAAGGTTATTCATTCCATTAGCCTGCATCTCACAACCCTCCTCAACTACAGTGATTCTTAAATTTGGTCTCTTAATGTCCTAGCGTTCTTGTATATTCTGATCATGATTACTTATTTTCTTTTCTTTAATACTGTCTGAATGTTCAGGGCCGGCAACTTGGTCTTCTAGCTCTGAGATTCTGTCTTCAGCATGCTCTACTCTATTAGAGAGATTTTCAGCTAAACATTTTATTTGATTGATTGTCTTTCATTTCCAGGATTTATGTTTGGTTCTTTTTCACTATCTCTGTCTCCTTATTATTGAATTTCTCATTCATGGCCTGTACTGACTTCCTTAGTTCATCCATTTGTTTTACTGTGTTTTCTTGGAACTCACTGATCTGTGCTTCCATCAGCCCAGTCCCAGCTGTGTGTTGCCTTTCAAGGATTCTGCTTAGCTTCTGGTGCACTAGGAAAGCTTCATGTTTTCCACTGCTCTTATGTTTCTTCCCTTCCCTTCTTTTTAAAAATTTGTTCTTTGACTTGGTTATTTGTGGAGGGATAGGCAGATGCATGTTTTCAGTGTGACATCTTGGTCCAATCTCCATGGAAAATTTAATTTATTATTTTAAAAACAAATTTATTGTTTAGAATCACTTTTATTAAATATCTACCAGAGGAAAGTTGCACAGAGCAGCAACATAGTAACTGGTAGTTGTCCACAAACAATGAATGAATCAGCAAGATGGAGGACCATGAGAGGTTGCTTTCTGTGGGTTGAGGCTCCTTGTTCCTCCCTTGAAAGGAGCAGGGTCCTGGAACTCTGGCAGCCTGGAAGCTGCAGAGGCTGGGCTCTTGTCTGCAGTTCTGTGACTGGACAGCAGCCCTGGCAACTCCATGAATTCTGTCCTATCCCAAGGACACAGGACTTAGTGCTCAATTACCTGTGGCCAACCCAGTCAGTCCTGGCACTTTGAGACCTTTGTGTGCTTGCAGGCATGGATCCTGCACCTTAGATTTCTGCCCTCCGTGTCCCAGGTTTCCTGCTCCTCTTCCCTCTTCTTCTCTCCTCTTTTCCTCTTCCTTCCCCTTCTACTCCTCCTCATCCCTTTTTCTTCCACTCTTCTCCTTCCTGCTTCTTCTTCTCTCCCTCCTCCTCCTCTGTATTCCTTGGCCATCTCCATGGTTGCAGACGTTTAAGAGTGAGTTACGTTTACAGTTTATTTCAGACAGCTTCTCTTTTTGCTCTCCCTACTGTGAGATTTGAAAGTCCCTGGGGATGAGAAAGTCCAGAGCTCAAAAACCTAAGGCCTGCTACTGCACTATGAAAGGCAAAGGGAGAAGAATCCCCTCACTCCTTTGGGGGTGCTCCCCTGCCACCATGGTGGGGTGTGTGTCCATTGTGCCTGGCCAGGTGTTGCTGCAGGGACTGCCGCCTCAAGCCTGTGCCTCAGCCCACCCTCCCCATGGGCACCAGGCAGTTCCCAGAGGAGCCCAGGCCTGCCCCTGGGTCCACTGTAGTCTGTCCCCTTGACCAACCACTCAAGATAATGTCCCCTTCTAACGAGGACCCGGTTGGGTCCTTTATCTTTCTCCTGGGTTCTCAGAGATCCCTCCTGGTTCTAGGGAATGAGCAGAGTGCTGATCAGGGGGAAAGGAAGAGAAGTGAAAAGAGGGATCAGAGTGAGAGGAAGGGGCCAACTTGGGGATACGCCTGGACCTCGGGGACTTCTGGTCTTTCTGTCCAGGATGGCAGCCCTGCTGATGCTCCAGATGCATGAGGAAGTCCTGTCACGTGGGCAGAGGAGGCACACACTCTTATTGCCAAAGTTCAGGGCCTGCAGCTGTCTACCCCCTGTGCCTGAAAATCTAACCCAAGGAATTCTGTCCTTTGGAGTAGGGCCTGCCCTCTTCTCGGACATCACTATCCTGAGAGGCTGGCCGAGGAAGCCTTCAGCCCTCTTGTGGGGGTGGGGAAGGAGTGTGGCAGTTTGGAGTTTTCAGTGAACGGGGGACTGCTATAGTCTGCAGAGGGGCCAGGGCCGGGGTTAAGACTCTGCCCTTCAGTCTGAATCTTTGGAGATGCCAGTGCTGGACCTCTGGGTCAGGAGTGGACCCCTGACCACCACTCTCCATGAAAACTCATGTGGTGATCTGGGTCCTGGGGTCCATTCAGTGGCCCCACCTGCTGGGATGCACGCCTCAGGGCTCCTCTGACCCTGGGTGCTTGGACCCATCGGAGCCCAAGCCCGGGCCTTGCTCTTGGTCTTCCCAGCCCCCTCCATGGGGCGCGAGGCTCCTCAGAGAACTCAGGGCTGCAGCTTCTGTTCCCCGTTGCTGTGGTCCCCAAGCATGATGCAGACTCTGGCTCCCAGTCGACCTCCACAGGTGTCGGTGGCCGGGGGGGTGTGGGCACCGGCTTGGGTTTTCTGAGCCCAGCGTGCACTGAGCCCTGGGCTGTGGGACGTACAGGACGAGGTGCCCTTTCACAGGTGTGGCCTCTTCAGAACCCCTGGCCTCCTGCGCACTGTGCTCTCCGGGGCACAGCCCAGGACAGGTCCATGGGAACTTGAGGCTCCAGGGCTCATGTTCGCCTCCACTAATCTCAAGAATGCACTTGTTTTCCCTTTGGGTTTGGGAAGTCCTCGGCAGCTCCCCTTCACAGCGATAGGGCCAGGGCGGAGGCCGTGGGAGCCAGAGGGCACAATCCCGGCTTGTTCTCTGCTGGCTCGCTTTCTTTCTCTCCAACTATTTCAGTTACCTCTGGCCTCCCTTTCAGCTTCTCTTTGCGGTTCTCTGCAAACATGGAAATAGATGTCTTGAATGTGGACACTTCAACGGCTTTTATCTGTGAATCTCCTCCTGGTGGGGGGTATCTGTGCAGGTGTGACTATCTCCATTTTACAGATGTTCCTGGAGCTCAGAGAGGCTATGTTGGTGTTCATGGCCACACAGCAAGTGACAGCAGAGTTAGCAGAGCCTGGGGCCCTCCCACAGTCCCCCAGGCGTAGCTCAGGGTGCTGATCACACTGGAGCTGTCTGTTACTTGCCTCCCACTAAACCAGGAGCTCTGTGAGAGAGGGAATCCTGAAGCATTCACCTTTGTAGCCCAATGTCCAGAAACTGGAGGACAAAGAGTGAACGGTGGATAGGAAGCCCCTACTCTGTGCCCAGGGCTCCGGTGGGTGCTTATTAAACATAATGCTTGATCTTCCTGACAACTCTGAGAGGTAGCTGTTGTTCCCATTTCAGAGAGGGCACCTCTAGGGCTCAGAGAAGTTAGGTAATTGTCAAAGGTCACAGAACATGTAAGAGTTTGAGGTGAGATTCAGACCCATGTCATCTGACTTCGGGACCCCTGTGGACTCCCAGCACAAATGGGATAAATGGTCTGAAAAGGAAGGACAGCGGGAAGAACTGCAGGGCTCACGTTCTTCCTGTCTACAGTGGTCTAGACCAAAGGAGGTTGCAGAGGTGACCTGAACTCCCCAGGCAGCCCCTCTGCAGTCACAGGATCACAAACACGTGCTTGTTGAAGGACTAAATGATCACTCGCAAAGGTGAACATCGAGCCTGTGCACTCCCGAGGCAGCCTTGCCAGCGTCTTTGACAACGTTGAGGCCTGTCTTTTCTGTGCCCATCCTTGCATGCCGGGATTCCCTAGGATGCCCTCATCCCTCTTCTCATTACTACACCTTTTCTAGTTGTGGTTTTAGCCACCCTCCGTGTGCAGGTGGCTTCCAAACCCACATTTCTAGTTCAGACCTTGACACCGAGCTCCAGAATTTCCTTGGTCTCCATCAGACATCTCCCTCAGCCCTTCTGACAGAGTTTGCTTCCTTTCTCTGCCCGTCCCCCCAGGACATAGGGACTAGGACTGCCATTTGCTCAGAAGCCCAAACTCTAAAACTCAGGCTCATTCCTGACAATCCTTCCCCCTCACTTTTCCACATTTCAGTTCTCCTTGAAAAAGCACCAAGTTCCGGTGCCGCATAACTCTAAGCCATGTTGGTGTATCCTCTGGATTATTTGGTAACTTTCCAACAGGTCCCATGAGCTTCATTCCACTCCCCCAATCCCACTCCATCCGTTCTCCATAATCGAGCAGTCAGAAAAATATTCTAAATCTCATATCTGACCATATCACCCCTCTATTAAAATCTAGACTCTAGATGAGCCCAGATGCTCACATCTAGAACCCAGATGCTCTAGACTGTAGATGAGCCCAGATTCCTGACATCCAGCTCACCAACCTCTTCATCCTCCATACCCTTCCAAACCCAGCATGGTGAACTTGAGCCACTGAGTGTTTGTTGCTCCTGAAGTGGCCATGGGGCCTCTGGACATGCCGTTTCCAGGGTTGGAATTCTCCTCCTTCACCTCTGCGCCTGCCTACTCTTGTCTTAACACCTTCAGGATCAGCAAGGGTATGGTCCCCCTTTAGAAGTGACCCCTGATCTGGGGTGCTGAGCAAGGGTCCTCTTCTCTGGGTCCCCTTATCCTAGACCCCATCAGTCATCTTTTAGTGGTCACCTCCTGTGGGTCCTGTGAAGGTGGGGACCACAGGCTTTGGCTAGGACTGGTGCTGGGGGACTCTGCTGAAGTCTGTCAATTATGTACGAATTCTGGGTCATTAGAAGGAAGCTGTGGCCTCTTTCCTGTAAGTCTTGAGTTTAGTCATCTGGGTCCATGGTTCCCCAGCCCCAATGCCAGTCTCACCCAGCGTGTTCTGGGGTGACACTGGCCCCCGCCCCTGCTCAGCAGCGGCACCTCCCCGTGCACTGGGATCACCACTTCAGGCCTCCAGGACCGCATCAGTGTGCAGAGGGAGCCAGGGGCCACGTGCCTCCCAGGGTCCCATTGCAAGGCCTCCGGGGGGCTCTCCACATGGGCTTTCCCCAACCACACCTGACGCCTTGGACCTAGGACAGTTCACTGGAGAGTTAAAGATGAATATTAGTGCCAAATCCCCCGAAGAGAGAACATTTGGGTGAACGTCAAAGGGTAAAGGATGGCGTAGTATCCTTCCTGGGAGCAGGTGTGGGCACTGAGACAGACCCGGAGCCCGAATTCTCCAGCTGCATGGAAGTGGGTCAGAACCCACTGAAAAGGGAAAGGAAAGGACACCAAGTGGCTGCTTGGTCTACACCCTACCCAGGAGCACTCAGTTCTCAGTGACACCGTCTGCTGGTGTGTGTGTGTATGCATGTGTGTGTGCACATGTGCATGCTCTAGCACAGCTCCTAGAAGGAGATCGATTCTCTCGTGGCCTGGTAACCACACAGTGGTGCCCAGCAAGCACTTGCATCTGGCTTGCTGTCAGAGCTTGGCCAGTCAGTGGTCCCTGCTGAGGACGACCTCATCAGCTACCTTCCCCAGGAGACAGGAAGTGTTTGTAGCAGGAAAGGGGACTTCCTGGTTTCCCTCTGAGCTCTGATGAGCTCCTTTCCCATGAACTCCCTGCCCCTCTGGAGGCCAAACTCATAATCTAATAGAGCAGCTCTGGTGGCCGAGGGGTGGGAAAGCCAGGGCCCCGCCCCTTGCGAGTGTCAGAGCTCCTCTTGGGAACCATGAATTCCCCAGAGATGCCAGAGCAACTCCTCAGCCCCCAACCACCTCTTGGTGTCCTGCATTCCATCAGCTCATGCTTCTGTTGTGCCAGGCACTGGTCTAGGTGCTGGCGATGCAAAACCAGACAAAATGCTCTGCCTTAATTGAGCTGATATTCTACTATTTTTTTTTTTTTTTGGTGGTGTAGGGGAGGCAGAAATGAATCCAAAACAGAGTAAAATATAATATGTGAGATAGTGATAGAACTAAGAAAAATTAAGGCAAGGAAAGGGGATGTGAAATATCTAGTGGAGGAGGAGTTGAGATTTCAGAGTGTTCAGGGGAGGTCTTGCTGAGTAGGTAACATAAAATTTATTGATTTTCACTGTAGAAAATATATATAAGACAAAATTTACCATTCTTTTCTTGGTGCCAGGGATTGAACCCAGGGGAGATTAACCACTGAGCTACATCCCCAGCCCTTTTTTATATTTTATTAGGGACGGGTCTCACTGAGTTGCTGAGACTGGCTTTGAACTCACAATCCTCCTGCCTCAGTCTCCCAAGCTATTGGAATTATAGGCATACACCAAAATTGTTTACCATTTTAACCATTTTTAAGTGTATAATTCAATGGCACTCAGTACAGTCTCATTGCTGGGTATCCATTGCCACATCCAGCTTCAGGATGTTTAAATCATTCTCTACTAAAATTCTGAATATATTAAACAACAACTTCTCATTTCTCCCTTACCCCAGCCCCTAGCAAACAATGCTATATTTTCTGTCTCTATGAATTTGCTTACTTTATACTTCATTTGAATGTTATAATATAACACATGATATTTCATATAAGACTATTCCAGGTGCCACATGAAAGTGGCCTCATACAGTATCTGTCCTTGTGTTTGCTTATTTCATAGTTAATGTCTTCCAGATTCATTCATGTTTTAGTATGTGTGAGAATTTCATTCTTTTTGAAGGCTGAATAATATTCCATTGTGTAAATAAGCCACAGTTTATCCATTCATCTCACAATAGATATTTGGGTTGTTTCCACCTTTTTAGCTACTGTGTATAATGCTACTGTGAATGTCAATTGGTATATAAATATCTATTGGAGTCCCTGCTTTCAATTCTTTTGTATAGGTCTGGACATGGAACTGCTAGATCATATGGTAATTCAATGTTGAATTATTTGAAGAACCACCATACTGTTCACAGCAACTGTACCTGTTACACTCCCACCAAAAATGTAGAATGGTTCCCAGTTTCTCCACATCCTTGCCAACATTTGTCTTTAAAAAAAAATGCTCATCCTAATTGGTGTGAAGTATCTCATGTTGGTTTTGATTTGCATTTCCCTGGTTATTAATGATATCCTTCTCATATGCTTACCTTATATGCATATGCCATTTGTATATCTTCTTGTAAAAATGGTTATCTAAGTTCTTTACTCATTTTGAAATTGTGGTGTTTGCTTTTTTGTTTTTAGGGGTTCTTTATATATTCTGGATACTAATCCCTTATCAGATATATGATTTGTAAGTATTTTCTCCCATTCCACAGGCTGCCTTTTCACTCTCTTGATGATACCCTTTCATGGACACAAGTGGACACAAGTTTTTTCTTTCACTGAAACTAAATTTGTCTGTTTTTTTTTTTTCTTTTCTGCCTGTGCTTTTGGTGGCATAGCTAAGTTAGCATTGCCAAGTACCATGTCATGAAACTTTCCCCTATGTTTTCTACTGAGGGTTTTGAGTTAGTTCTCCCATATGGTATTAGGTAAGGTTACAACCTCCTCATTCTTTCACGTGTGGATATTCATCTTTTCCAACATCGCTTATTGAAAAGACTGACTTTCCCCAGTGAATGGCCTTGGCATCCTTTTTGAGGATCATATGATGATGTATATGGGGGGAAAGTAATTTCTGAGTAACTTGGAGCAAGCGAAGAGACTAGCCATGTAAGTGTTGAGGAAAGAGTGAGAAGGGGCATTAAGAAGGGCGGGTTTGTCTGAATTGGAGGAATCGAGAGGAGTAGCAGTGGGATTAAGAGAGCTGGGGCGGGTGGGGAGAATTCATGAGGATCCATGGGTCACAGAGAGCGAAGACTGTGATTTTACCTGGAGCACAGCCAGAAGCCATTCGAGGGTGTGGACAGAGAACTGATGTGATCCCATTTGTTTCCACCTGGTCCCTGTTGAGAACAGACTTAGAGGCCAGGGAAAAGCAGAAGACCAGGGACCAGGACACCCAGGGAGGAGGAGATGGGACCTGGGACAGTGGGTGACAAGTGGTCAGAATCTTGGCGATAGGCTTTGATGACAGATCAAATATGGCATAGAGTGTGGTGGGCAGAAGTGTTCGGGAAAGATCAGCACTTCCACTTGGACGTGAGAACTCTGAGGTGTTCATCAGCCTGTGGGAAACTGGACACAGGTCTGAAGTTCAGGAGAGAGGTTTGGCTGGAGTCAAGGAGCAGGCAAGGAGCAGGTCCCTGTGTTGCTGTGACCTCAGCCTGGTCCCGCTCCTTTTCTGGGTTGGTTTTTCCCCATGGCTGGGTGACACTCTTGAGCGGTGCCTTCCAGCCTGCTGCGTCCTGATGCTACCTGGAGAAGGAGGCAGGAGCCTGAGGAGGCCCATCTCCTGGGACCTCCTCTCTCTAGGGGACTTTGCTTTACACCTCCTCTACAAGCTGAAGCAGGTAAGAGGGCAAAGGGTTGATTCAAAAGGGAAAAGAGCATTTTGTTAGAGCAGTGAGAACAAAAGTCTTCCTGGCCACTGTGGAAGACCACAGAGGACCCTGATGGGCCAGTAGAGGAGAAGGGGAGCCCTTCTCATGAGGGAAGATTTAATCCTTTTCCGCCCATGCCAAAACCCAAACTTGGAGCTGGGTGCAGTGCTACACACCTGTAATCCCAGGGACTAGGGAGGCTGAGGCAGGAGGATCACAAATTCGTGGCCGGCCAGGGCAACTTTAGTGAGACCGTGTCTCAAAATAAAAGATAAAAAGGCCTGGGATGTAGGTCAGTGATGGAGTGCTGTGGGGTTCAGTCTTCGGTACTCAAAGAAGAAGGAGGAGAAGGAGGAAGAAGAAAATGCCCAGGTAGGCCAGATGGAATGATTTGCCTCGACTGAGGGCAGACCTTGGTATTGGAATGCAGGTCTCCTGGAGGGTCGTGCTCAGGGTGTATACTTTCCTGGGGTCTTTAATGAGCACGAAGGCAGAGGCGGAGGGATGCTGGCTGCCTGGTGAAGACCACAGAATAACAGGGAGAGGCATGAGGCCGGGGTAGAGAGCTCGGCCTGGCTGTTGGAAAAGAGCAGATGAAGCTGGGTCTCTCCTGGGCCGTTAGGGAGATTAATGCCTGTAGACAAGGGCCCTCACGCATCACTAGGGAGCGGATTTCAAAGACCCTTAAAAATCATTGGGAAACATTTGAAAAGGAAACTGCTCACAAACAGCCAGAGACCCGCCAAGTGCGCTGGCGTGGAGCTCACCAGGCGATGCTTGTAATCTAATTGCCCACGAGCAAGAGTTTAAAACAATATTTACGATGTGGAAAAATAGCTCATGATTTGATTTGTACAGAAGAAACATGCCTAATGAGTAAATTAGATTTTGATCTTGCTGGCTTGGGTCCTGTGGGTGGAGCCAGCCCATAAGAGGGGCGAGGCTCCCCTGTCCATTCCCTCCCTCCCTCCCTCTCTCTTGTGTCCCCAGCGCGGTCCTGGTGACAGCTCTGTCCCCTGGTATTTAGATCAGCTCCGTCCCCCTTGTGTCTGTGCACAGCAGGTAGGAACACCATCTGCCCTTCTTCCTGGACCTTCTACGTCTACCTCCCCTCCAGGAAGCTTTCCCAACTGCTCCCGGGAGTCTGAAACACGTCACTTGGCTTCAGTGAGACAGCTGGCTCTTACTCAGAGTCACCCGCTTGGATGGTTGTTGGTGGTGTGCCATCTCCTGAGAGCTGGTGGATGCCCCCTGACAGACTAGACGGGGTACTCTTCTCCCCTTATTTAGTGGAGGCACTCTGTGAGGACTTTTGTCTGTCCTGTGTCCACTTCCCTTCTGGAAGAAGGGTCCTGATGTCCCTTAGGGAACCTTCTCACCCCAGCTCAGTTCATGTGGTCCCCGTAGGGCCGACCAGACCCCTTCTGGCCTTCTGAGTCAGGTGGGCATGTGACCCACACCTGGGCCAGTGGAGGTCTCCTTGGGGTCACCACAGTAGGAATGGGGTTCTTTCTTCTGGAATTGCTGAACGGGAGAATCAAAGCCCAGAGCTCTTGGTGGCCATTTAATCACTTTTTGCAGAGCAGGGTGGTACAGGTGGGGGAAAGTTCCTAAGAGGGAAACCAGGACCTGGGACTTGGAGCCGAGAAACCTGGAGTGTGGGGCTGTGGTCAGATGCCTGAATCGCGTCATGGGTGATCCGCCAACACGTGAACCCAGTGCCTTCCCTCACTCCTTTGGTTCAGCCAGTTTGAGTTGGTTGGAGTCTTTCGCACTGGGACCAGTTGTTCTAATGCTCAGTCAGGCACCCGTGTCCAGAGTGAGACAAAGTTAGAACGAAACAAAGTTTAGAGACTGTAAGAAAAAAGAATTTTTTTTTTTTAACTCTCTGGATGTAATGTGGGCATCTGTGCCTGGAGCCAGTTTCCCAGACTTCTCCTGAATGCCTGCTCTGGATCGGCCCCTCCACCAGGTGCTGGGCATAGAGAGGAAGCAGGGCAGACCCAGCCCTGAGGAGCACACAGCCTGTAGGCAGAGAAGAGTGGCAGCAGCCAGCTTCAGCCGGGGGCTGGAGGAAGGAGTGCTGCCAAGCGCGGGGAGCACCATGGGGCCATAGTGCTCTGACAGCCTTTGATGGCAGAGGGGGCACCGGATGGGGAGGTTTGGCGGGCATTCATAGGGAAGGGATGGAAAGGCCCAAGGGGAGGGCACAGGGTTGAGGCTCCAAACTGCAGTTCCCTGACAGAGGCCTGGCGCTGTCTCTCCCCACTCCACAGCACCCCCACAGCTGGGAGATGAAGCAGAACAGGGCCATGACAGACGGGGGCATTGGAGCCTGCTGGAAGGTGATGGGGCTTTCCAGCCCCACAGTAGGCAGCGTGCAGATACACATCTGCCTGAGTCCGTCACAGGCACTGCTGTGCACATTATCCAGGACCATCGTGGCATCAGCAATAGTTTCATGACATTTGCTGGATATTTCCACATGGCGGGCACTGTGCCCAGCCTCAACCTTCATGTTCTCCCATCTCCTGGGCACTCACTCTTCTGGTGGTGCTTAGTCAGGCCGGAACGAAGTCCTGAACCAAGTGCAAGTGTGTCTTCCCAGGTGAGAGCCTGCGTGGCAGCTATGGTGAAGGCTGACTTTGATGTATATCCCAGCTGGTTCAGCCACCAAACACCTACTATTTACTGAGCCTACCCCTCTCCCCTCATGCGGCAAAGGCAGAATGAGCAGCAGACCCTAGTGGAAACACAGACACGCCCACTGACGTTTCAACAGCATGGGATGCGTGTCATGATGTGTGTATGTATCCATCCACGCCAAGGTATGAACAGAAGTGTCAGATCAGTCCTCTCTGTGCTTTCAGAGGTGCTCATGGCCAAGCAGGGATTGGAGGATGGGAATGACAGGAAGTAGCCTTCAAATGGCAAGCTCGTTGCACAGTAAGAGCCTAAGAGTGGCAGGACTGGCATTGCAGATGACCCCTCTCTATCATCTCCTGGGAGGTGGACACCATTAGCCCATTTTACGGAGGAGACAGTTGAGGCTCAGTATGCTTACATATGACCGAGGTAAGTACAGCAGGGTGGAGAATCAGACCCAAGCTGAGCAAGGACTGTTTTCTCTATGCCTCGATAGCTTTTGGTGACTTCTGTCACCCCATTAGTGAGTCTGCAGAATGGATCCTCCAGCCTGCTGACCTTCCAGTCCTCAGTAGCTGCCCAGTGTTGTGGCAGTGGGCCCGGGGGTGGGGGAGGGTGGCGAGATGCTCTCATGTTCCTCACCCCAATTACAGGTAGGGAGGCTGGCTGGAGCCGGAGCTGGCCGCGGGCTCGTTGGCCTGTCTCTCCATGCCGTCCCGCTTCCCTGGTTGTGGGGATGGATGTCAGACTTCAAAGGCACAGTGCGCGGTCTCTCCAAACCCCAGCCCATGAGAAAGCGTCTAAATCCTAGAACAAAGGCCATTCCAGACTTGCATCACCTGCTCAGCACTTAGCACGGGGCTTAATTAAAGGAAACAGAGCTTCTCGGAGAGAGAGCGGGGAGTGAGTGAGAAAGTCAGTCACACCAAAGATGCCGCCATTAATAGACAGGCCCTCTGCTAATATCCCACTCGAATTCAAAACAGGACAAATAATTGGAAATCTGAGGAGAGTGAGCGGCGGGGCCAATGGGGTGGATGACAGAGGTCTGGCAGCTGTGGGAGACCTTCTGTAAGGGGCGATATGGCCGGCGCGGGAGCTCCCAGAGTAACTCAGTTCTGGGGGCCAGTGTCCTCCACTGAGCTGAGAGCCGCAGGCTGAGGCCTGAATAGTGCTAGGAGACACCGAGTAGCACCTAAAATGTGTCAGGCACTGTACTTTTTCTTTTCTTTTTTTTTTTTTTTTTAATAAATACTATTTCATTTATTCCTTAAAAATATACATCTCTCAATATCTATCTTATTAGCTAGGTGCTACTATTGTCTCCATTTTACAGATGAGGAAACTGAAGCACAGAGAGTTAAGTAATTTTCCCAGGATCTCTCACTGGCCGATGATTGAACTGGGCTTATGAACCCATGTGCCATGACCTCAAAGTATTCATACCTAACTGCAGTGCCTCCCTTGAGTGAGCTGGCCTCTCATTCTTGACATGGGTAACTTTGGGCGAGGAGCAATGTTCATTCAGTTGCAAACATTTGTCAGGAACAGTGAACATCTTAGCAAAACCCAGTGATGACCAGTATGTCTGGTTTCCATGTAGCAGGCGTGAAGCACTTCACATGCATTATCAACCTTGATTCCCTGGGTAGACATTTAGGACGGTGCTTTTACTCTCTCTACTTTGTAGGGAGAGAAACTGAGACTCAGAAAGGCTAGGTGATTTCTCCTTGGTCCCTGGCTACTTATAGTGGAGCCAGAATTTGAACCTATATCTTTTGCCTCAAAATATGACTCACAAACCCCTGTGGGTGTCCAGTGCTTGTTCTCAAAGGGTCCTCATGTAGAGCCTGGGCAAGTGTCTCGCAGGCACTGATAACACTGACTGACAGATGCTCACACACCTGAGCATCCCCAGAGATGGGCAGGAACAGGTGTGGACCCCTGAGTACCATTCACACTTTCCTCATGGTCCTGACCCTGGCACGTGGCCTTGTTCCTGCCCAACCCATTCTCCCTTATCTCTGTCCTGTCTCTGTCCCCTCTCTGTTCATCCCCACAGCTCTAAGACAAGGAGTGGACATCCTGGGAATTCTGCATCATTCTGGACCCCTTGAGGAGAGCTGGGGGGCGGTGCATCCTGCATAGAGACCTTGCTCTGTGCTGGCAGGAAACAGTTTCCACACCTAGTCAAGGGGCGGCATAGCAAGATGAAAGGGCATGGATGTTGAAGTCAGGTCTTAATGTGACTTGTGATTTCTGAACCTCTGTTTCCTTCTCTCTTAAATGAGCCCAATGGTCCAGAGAAAGGGTGGAGAAGGCCAGCACTTTGGGGACCCACTAAAACCTGAGGCACCCTGTCTCTGGAGAAGCAAGGAAGAGCAGAGGGAAGGCCTCCAGAGCCCAGAGATGGGCGTGGACTCCTACCTGTCCATCACAGTGGGAGGAGCAGCTTCTTGGAACCAGAGGTGACATGTGTAGGGCACATGAAAGGTGGTGGGCACTTGGGAGGGGACACAGGGTCAGGTGCTCTGAGAGTGCTGAGTACTCTGTCATCTGATCAGGAGTCACGGTCACTTCAGGCATAGGGTCAGAAAGTCGTGAGATGGGTCAGGGCAGAGTGTCATCTTTAGGGGAACCCCAAAGCCGGCCATCTTGTGGAAGTAGCTCAGAGGGTTTCCTTCCCCTACGGTCCTGCTTCTTGGCTCCTATTAGGCTCCTCCATGTTCACATTCATCCTGGTCTGAAATATTCTCATCTTGCCTATTGGAGAAGCTGGCAAGGCTACTTTGGCTTCTTTTGATGGATGGGGACAGAGAAATTGAGGGAGTGAAGGAGACATAGGGGAAGCGGAGTCTCTGAGATCACTGCCCTGGAGAGATCCCTTCTGGTTTGAGACCGAGTTTAATGACTTTGACCTCTGACAGTCAGCAGTGAGGGCCAGTGGCAGGGACTTGGAGCCAAGGACCAGAGCTGACGCCATACTTGAGCCACAAATACGAAGTAGATTCAGGGGTGTGCTGGCAAATGTTTAAGAACTGGCTTTTTGGGGGTCAGGCGAAGCTCAAATTTGTAACCTTTGCCAATTTCTATAGTGTAAATACTCCCACCATGGTTGATCTCAAGCTGTCCTCATGATGCCACTGAATGCGAAGTTGGAAAGGGGAGCAAGCCACTGGCTCTCCGGAGCCTGACCACACTGGCTTCAGCAACTACAGGACAGATTCAGCCCGAGGCTGAAGGGACTCCAACCTCATGGTCCCTCCAAGGCCCATGTGTTCACGTGGTCATGTGCTTTTGTACAGTTGTTGAAAATCAGACATAATAACTGCAGGTGGTTGCGATTCCTGCCTCTTTCCATTCTGTGTCTCCTCCATCTCATTTCCTCTTGTGTTGAGTGGTTGGAAGTAGCCAAGGACATGTTGTAATTTCTTTTCTCCTTCTAAATATTTACTTTTATTCCTAATTTTGATGTCTAATTTTATTTTCTTTTTCTTAAAGAGACCCTCAAAAACTGTACCTACTTCCAGCTGTAGAACCTGAATCACCCAGGAGTAAATTAGATTCTAATTCGCCATCCACATAATTTTGGTGACTTTTACTCTGGATCTTGGAGTCAACTTGGTATGTACAAATTGGTCACTGGAGAGTTTGGTACAGATTAGCTTCCAGAAATGCTGCTTTCATTATGCCACAGCTCTGTTCAAATTTCTCATTGATTCCTTTAGACCCCTTAAACTGATACTTAAGACTATAGATTGGCTCCATCTCCTTTTCAAAAATATCTTTGTGTTCTGTACATCTCTAAATAAACTGTGTTTCCTTTGGCCTTGTTAGGTCATTTCCCTTTTCTGGAGTACTTTTGTCCTCTCCTGCCTTTTGGACTGTGCCCAACAGTTTTCTGTATCTATTGAGATGATCATGTAACTTTCATCCTTTACTGTATTAGTACAGCATATTACATTACTTTTCACATGTCAAACAAATCCTTCATTCCTGTGATGTATCCCACTTGATTCTGGTGCATAATCCTTTTTTAAAAAATATATTACTATATTAAGTTTTCTAGCATTTGGTTGAGGACTTTGTATTCATAAGTGATATTGATATTGATCTGTAGTTTTGTTGTGATGTCTTTGATGGGTTTTGGCATCAGGGTAATGCTGGCCTCACAGAATGAGTTGGGAATCCCTCCTGTTTTTTGCAAGAGTTTTCAAAGTTTTGGTATTAATTATTATTTAAATTTTGGGTAGAATTCACCAGCGAAGCCATATGGACCTGGGCATTTCCTTGGGGGAGGTTTTTAAATCATAAATTCTCCAGTCTTGTTATCCATCTGTTCGGATTTCAGTTTCTTCTTAAGTCCATTTTGGTAGTTTGTGTTTTCCTAGGCAGTTGTCCGTTCATATGTCACCTCGTTTATTGACATATGGTTGTTCCGAGTATTCTCTTAGAATCCTTTGCATTTCTGTAAGCTTGGTAGTGAGTTTAGTTATTTGAGTCTTCTTATTCTTTGTCAGTCCAGCTAAAAGTTCGTCAATGTTGTTGATCTTTTCAAAGAGCAACTTTTGGTTTTGTTGATTTTCTCTATTGCTTTTCTGATATCTATTTCATTTATCTTCACTTTAATCTTTGTTTCCTTTCTTCTGCTTGATTTGGGTTTAGTTTGCTCTTCCCTTTCTAGAAGAAAGGACTGTGAAAAACCCTAAAAAATATGTCACGCAATATTAATGCTTTGGGAGATTGACTGAAGCCTTAAAGCTGAAAATAAAGTAAGTTGCCAGCTGCATCCATTGTAAAGGAGCAAAACTGGTCCAGTGACTCTCCACCCTCACCTCAAACCTTCACAAAAGAAAGCATACATTGGAAAGGAGTTCAATAATCTTTGTGTTCTTACATCTTCCTACCCCATGGCGGGGGGAACCCAGACACGCCCCTCAACAAGTTAACAGAACTTCAAAAGTACTTGCAGAATTTGGGAGTTTTGCCTGTCAGCAGGGACAGCTGTCACCAGTCTCTGGAAGGATGCTTGCTGAACTTCAGAAACCCACAGGAAATTTTGCTGCTTGTTGAGGGAGGGGCAGAAAGAACCATCCTGGCGCATGTCACCTGGAGTTGGCGGGTAGTTGTGAATGTGAGACTGCTGCTTGCTTCTTTCCAGAGACCCAGGGGCTTGGCTGGAGTGGCCTAGGCCTAGAGGAAGGGGCAAGGGCAGGAGACCAGCCTCATGGGTCATGTGGATATGGAGGAGGAACCAGGCTTGAGCTGTCTTGAAGGAGCCACCTGCTGGGGAGACGGCACCTGAGCAGAGCAGGGGCTGGGGAAGTGGTCTCAAGGGGCCAGCCAGGGAACTGTCCTGCGCAGCCAGTGGTTCCCGGTCAGAGCCCAGAAATGCATTCCCAGTTGGTGTGGGTGGGGCGCTGAGCCTTGGGATGCCTGAGGTTGTTGTGGGAGCTAGTCATGATGTCCTCCGACACCCACAACAGGACCTTGCTCCTCCTTTCTCCAGTCTCCTCCCGTGCCCCTCTATCTTCTCCATCCCAACAGTTTCCTGAGTGAGTGGCACAGGTACATGTTGGGAAGGGCATCACTAAAGGTGCGATGGGAGTCGTCAAGGAAACAAGGGTAGCCTTTTAAAAATAGCTGAAAGGAGAATTTCGTTCTTGGCTCTGGGGTCCACTGAAACTTTGTGACTGGGAAGATGAATTTGAGGGGTGTGTCGAAGATGCCAGGCAGGGAGTACGGGAGCTGTTCCATGTGTGCACCGCCCCGTCAGTGTAAGGTATACACACCAGGAGCGGGTCCTCGTGTGAGCTCTGCGTGACAGAACACGCATGGAGCACCCCGATTTGCTGGATCCCTGCAGCGCTGACTTGAACGGGAACAGGAGAGCCTCAGGGAGGACTGACCTTCCCGTTTCACAGATGGGCAAGCTAAGGCCGAAGAGGACAAAGGCTTTGGCCAGGGTCATATGGTCAGGTGGTGCAAACAAACTTCACCCACACAAACTTCTGGAACCTTCAGTCCCTGGTCATTATAATTAGTCCTCTGATTATAAAAGGACTCAACTCGGGGAGTGATCACAGAGTGGATGAAATGCTCTGAGTCCCCTTTCCATCATCAGATGCCTCTCAGGAAAGCCATGGTGCCTGTCCCAGCTGGAAGGGGAAATGGCCAGAGGTTGCCGAAGGTGCTTTGGTTTGACTCTGTTCTCCTGGAAGTCACACCCTTCCATTTGAAACTGCCAATCAACTTTCCAGCAAAGGAACACACACACACACACACACACACACACACACACACACACACACACACCTCTGCACAAATGGCTTTGATTAGGCTTAGCTGTAGGTTTAAGAAAATTTAATCATCTTAACCTGTTTAGTCTTTTTCCCTGATGAAAATCATCAGTCGGATTCCACATGAGCCGGGGAGGGCTGAGCGGCTGTCAGCACCGTTGTTTATGTTAATACGTTATAGGCATGAAATGGAGGGAAGTAGAATTATGAGGAGAAGTCCTGAAAGAATTAGGAGAGTAGGGGTCTGTGGCAGCCCCTGAGGCCGACAGGCAGGGACTCTCAAAGGAACGTTTATTTATGAGTCTCACGGAAGAACCTCCTTCTACCTGTTAGAAAAAAAAAATGTTGCCAAAGGCTCGATTTTGCCTTTCTCTGTGAACAGGACTTGGCTTCTGCGGAACTGGAGGTCTGGAGCCCTGTCCACCCCATTGCTGGCTGCCTGACCCTCATCAGCCTCATCCTCTGAGAAAAGGGCTCACAGGGGTCACCAGCTCACTGTGTGGTGGTGTGGACCAGCCAGCGTCGGGGGTAGAGGGATGGGCCCAGCGCCTGGCATACAACGGGCACTCGGGTGAATGCTCTGTGGCATCGGCACCATCCCTGACATCTGATGCCCCCCAGCCCCGTACCCTGGGCACTGGCAATGGGAGATTACCACCGCCTGAGGAGTGGTCTGCTGGGACAGACTGGAAGGGCCTAAATCTGGACCCTTGATCCACCTCTGTCATGAGGACACAGATGACTTTGGGAAAACCAGACCTTCTCTGGACCTTCTCGTCTGCTGGATGGGATCAATAGTCCTCTCCAACGTCTACTCTCCCCTTCCTCCTGGAAAACCAGTCCAACTGCCACCCAACTAAAGAACCACTCAGCATCCTGTGGCTAGGTGCAGCCATGTGATGGCTCTTTGAAATCCAAGAGGAAATAATACGTGGAACTTAAGGAAAGTCTTCTTTAGGGAGAGACAGGAAGCAAGTGAATGTGTATCAACAGTTGAATGAAGAAGCATGGTGTACTCATTCCACGGTGGAATATTACTCAACAATAAAAAGGCAGAAACTACTGATACTGCACAAATAGTTGGATATATCTTAAAAATATCCTACTAAGCAAAAGAATCCAGACACAGAAGAGTGTGTACTAAATAACTGTATTATATCAAGTTCTAGAACAGGAAAAGTAATGTGTAGTAATGGCAAAGGAGGAATCATTAACTGCAAAGAAGCACAAGAGAAACTTTCTAGGGAGATGGAAATGCTCTATATCTCAAATAAGGCCATGGTTACGAGGATACTTATATTTGCCAAACTATACTTAAAATGTGTTTATTTTATTTCAGGTAAACTATACTTCAATAAAACTTTGTTAATTAAAAAAAAGAAATAAAGAAACTGCATCATAAATGTGATCGCTGGAGCTCTAGCAGCCACTCTGGATGTGAGGATGGTGTCAACAATTGCAGAGTAGTAAACTAGAGGGGCCTGGGTCCCTGCAGACTTTGTGGAACTTCTAGGAGCTGGACTACCTGTGTCTGTACTTCTTTTATGTGAAAGAGAAACATTTATCTAATCAAAGCTGCTGTTAATTTGTGCTGTTGGTGGTGTTACATGCAGTTAAACTGAGTCTTGACAGAAGGAATGTACACAGGGCCGTAAGAGGACCAAAAGAGAATGGCACGGTGTCTCAAGGCTGCCACCTCCGCTCTGTCGATTGCTTTCCCTGACTTTGCCCTTCACCTCCCCACCCTCTCCACCTGCTCCGTCCAGCCCCTGGCAGCCCCCATCCCCACTAACAGGAAAGCCGACCCTGCACTAGAGAGCAGGTCCAGAGAGCTTCTATAGCACATGGCTTTGGGGTGGGGTTGCCTGACTTGGGTGGGTCCCCTTCTCACAGCAGAGAATTCCGTGACCCAGAGATGGACAAGGGCTAGTCCAGGGTGCAGTTGGCATTCAGCCCAATCAATGGCAGCGTCACTTCCAGCACCTTGCCCCTGTGTCACGGGGAGCACTAGTGCTGCCCAGCTCCCGTGGGGGGTGGGGCAGTGCACCAGCGACTGAGGAGGAAGGCAGGCTGCTTGAGGCTGGGCCTGGAATTGGCCTCCTCTTCTCACATTCCTGCATTCAGGCCAGAGTACAGAAAAGGCTGGCCGTGGGTGTCCTTAGGCTATGTGGCAGAGGGGTAGCGGGTGCTGTTCCTCAGACCCCTGGATTGCAGAGTAGAGACATTCCATCAGCTGGGACCAGGTGCAGAGGTGGGGGCTCTTGGTGTCTGCAACCCCGTGCAAGCACACACACAGGGATGTGCACATGGACATTCACATGCTTGCGTACACACAGACCCACTCCAACACCGATGTGCACACGTGGATGTACACGCCCAGGTGCACGCTTGCTCAGATGCATGCATTCAAGCACAAACCACACTCGAAGGCCTCAGGTGCTTGTCTGTTGCCTCTGAACCTTCAATGGCTCGTGCCCTCTGCCGGGAGCATGCAGGCTTCCTGCCGCATCTTCACATACTCCACCTGCAGGTTTCAGATTAAATGCCTCCCTGGAAGGGAGGTGTGTGTTACACCTGCCTACTGGAAATGTAGAGCCTCTCCAAGCCTTTTATAGTAGGTTTGCTATTTGTCTTCTCTGCCAAACTGACCTCCATAGACGAGAACGGTCCAGCATGGCCACCCTGTATCCTAGCACTCAGCAGGTTCTCAGTAGGTGCTAGAACAACAAATGCTAATAACAGGGAGCTCCTGGAGAGTGGGACTTGGTCTTAAATGGCCCTGATGACTGTTTGTAGGTGAAGGACCATTTACTCCCAACACACACGCACACACACATACACTGAAACTAATAAATATTCCTCTTCATCTATACCTGTATGCAGTAAGTTAAAGATAACCACATCTCCTTACTTCCTGCCCTAGTGGAGAATGACATCTAATCCCCTTTCCCTTGAAGATGTGCTTCTATTAGTGACTCAGAATACTGCAGAAATGATGTCCTGGTCCTCCAAGTCTACACCATGAGAAGGTTTGCAGTTCGTTCTTTGACTCCTGAGAATAGTCACTCTTGGAACCTAAGCACCCTGCTGGGAAGAAGGTCCAAATCAACAGCCAACACCAGCTTCCCACCCCTCAAAGTGACCCAGCAAGTGGATCCTCCAGCCTCAGCTGAGTGACATGAGCAATGAGCAAAGATGAGCTGCCCCTACTAAACTCTATCCATTTTGCATATTCACAAACAAAATCAATGACAATTGTTACTTTAAGCCACTAAGTTTTGGTTTATGATACAGCACTACACAACCAGAACACTGACTAGTCGCATGTGTGAGAAGACGTGCTGCTTGAAAACCTCCAGGACCATGGAGAGGTTGCCCATTACCATGGAATGAGTTCCAGCTGGGGCCAGGCATGTTGCTGAACATAGTATGTATATTTCCTTGCTTTCTCTTGCAAGAGCTTTGCAAGGAGGGCTGAAGGTGAGAGAGGTCACAGATCACAGAGATACAGGATTAGAATTTAAACCTGTCTGTTTGGATTTAAGAGCCACACACTGTCCTGTCTCTACTTGGAAGCTGTCTTCCAGAACTGTAGACCAGAAGGTGCACGCTAGGATGCTTGGTCCTCTGTCATCTGGTCCAGCTTGTTCATGTCCTGTACTCTGTGAGACTATGGTCTGGAATTCAAAGTGTTAGCACTCTCCATCCTTCCAGGGGGCAAGTTCCTCCAGAGGTCAGAGCCTGGCACACTATGTAGGAGCCCTCAGTCTTCTTCAGCCTCAAAACACCAACCACAGACACAGCTCCTTGGTGCAGCTGGGCCAAGGAGAGGAAGCAGGAGCTTTGGAACCAACCACATGAAAGTTATGATCCTGGATGTGACTCTTCCCAAGGTGTGTGGCCCCAGGAAGGCTACTCTGGCTCTCAGTGCCTTAGTTTCTCTTCTACAAACTGGGAACTGACCACAGGTGCACAGTAGGGGCAAACTCAGTGGAAGCTGTGATGATTGACAGTTAGGAAGGCCCCTGGAGGTGCACAGAGGCACTCACAGACCTTCAGAGGCCTGGTCTGTCTAACATCTCTTGGAGCAGAAGATTCTAACTATCACAATAACTGGGTCTATGCAGGAACAAGCCTTGGGGTTTAGGCCTCCCTCAACCACCATCGTAGACTGTTTCATCTGACATAAGAGGGCAGGGTAATTGGTCTCCACCAGCATAGGATGAACCCAGATAGGCTAAGTGGCTTGGCAAAAGCACATAGCAAATCTTTATATATAGGGAATGTGAGGCTAATAGTGAAATAGCCAAACTCAACAGCCTTCTTAGACCCTCCTGCCTTCTTCTCTTCCAGGTCACTACTGCTCTCCTCCTAGCAACTTCTATTCCCTTAGAGCTGTTCCTCTTGACTGTCCTCATGAACCAATTTACACTAGGGTGTGATTGACTCTTCTTGCCTTCCTGTGTGCCCCTCATAGGGGCCTGTGGTTCTAAAAGATGAGATGTCAAAGCCCTGAAATGCTAATGGCATTTCTCCCTCCCAGGGCAGGGAGAGATTGAGGGGAGGCGGGAGATCTCCCTAGAGTTTGCACATTACATCAAATGTTGGATGAAATGTAAGAAATTGCTGGACATCTTACATTACTGACAGGCAAAAATGGCACTTTCATAATGCCCACTTCCTTGGTGGCTTGAGCTTGGCATGATTGTTCAATGGGAAAATTTGGGACCCAAAGGCCAATGCCTTCATAGGCTCTGGCACTCCCATGCTTGGCCATTTGGTGTGACCTTGGACATCCACTGCTTGTCTCTGAGCTTCAGACTTTTCACTTGCTTATGGGACCCCCAACCCCCACCCACCCTCGGAGCGGAGGTAGATCTGTGTGACTGGAAGTGTGAGCTGCTGTGGAAATTTCAGCTGCTGACTGAATGTTCAAACCTCCCCTGGGAGCTGCCCCTTCTGGGTTGCTCTTTGACAGCTCCAGCTGGCTTGCGTGGGAATCCAGCCTCTTCTCTCCTCCTGCTCTGGACCAGCCATGGCGTGGGCCACACTGGGTTCCCAGAGATGGCTCAGCTGTGCTCCTACCATGGAGAGCAGTCTAGGGGATGCACATCCCACCTGCATGTGCCCACCACTCCCCTCTGCCAACCAAGAGGCCGTGACAGTTGGTCCTGAGGCTCCGGAAGGCTGCCTCTGATCACCGTGGAAATCTTCCTTGGCGGAACAACTCCCTACTGGGCATCTAGGGAAGCAGTCGGACTCATACCCATTGGACAGGTAGCCTAGATGTCAGAAGCTCCAGACCTCTGTTCTGGAGTCCTCTTCATCCGTCGATCCCTGCCCTCACGGGAACGCTGAACAAACCCCTTGGTAGCTGGTGGTGTCTGTGGTGGCCTCTGCCCTGTCTGAAGCTGTTCACTTAGCAGGGCTAGAAGGATCCTTTTCTGGGGGGACTTGAAGTGGGCTATACTAGGCAGTGTGTGGGTCACTGCAAGAGACAGAAGGGAGTTAGGGGGGTGAGATGAAGCTGGAGACGGGTGGCTGGAAGAGGATATGGGGGTGGAAGGGAATCTGGAGGACTGTAGGGAACGTGGAGGGGCCAACACAGCACATCCTGTCTGCCGCAGCTCAGATGGGGTCCCTGGTGGTGTCAAGGGCTCAGCCTTCTCCAGGAGTCCTGAAGTCAGGAGCCACCTCCCACCACCCGCCATGGTGGTCCTGCTGATGGAGATGCCCAGAGGCCTCACTGCGGTGAGTGTGAGAAGCCATGTTCTCTTGGAATAAGTCCATCCAACTCAGTTCTCCGTGGGACACAGTGACGATGATAATAGTGCCGGTGATGCTCGGCCCCTCCTGAGCAGTTACTCCCAGCAGGCGCTATCCTGAGAGCCCGGGGAGGGGGTGAGGTCGCTGCTGTGTTAGAATTGAGGACGCCGAAGCCAAAGAGGGACAAGAGCCCATCCAGCGTCAATGTAAGGAGCTGAGTGAGGATTTGAACTAAAAGCCCACACCTTGGATCCCTCCTCAATCCTACTTTTGTGTAAAGGAGGCTGGGGGACAGCAAGTCTTCCCAAACTACTTTCTGTATCCTTAAGAAAAGTCAGAAAGGTATTCTTTGTAATTTTGAAGAGTTGTCTGTGTTGATTGTATAAACCTTAGAGAAACCACTTGGGACGTGCCATAGGGTCACCCAGCCTGGCATGGGGGAGGCCCAGCTGGGAACTGAGCCCTGGCCAGGTCAGAGAGGACGGTGCCTGCCCCCAGGGTCTTCCCCAGAGGGCCCAGATCGCCTAGTGTGAGCTGTGGGGAGACACACCGAGGAGTCCTGTGCTTCACGTGTGTGGAGCCAGGCCTCAGCTGGGTTGCTGCGGAGGTCACTGGCTGGACTCAGCTAGTGCTCAAGCAGGACTTGCCGGGCAGAGGCTCTGAGGATGGGGCTGTCCGGGAGGTGAGAGGGAAATGGAGGAAATGCCAGTTAGGGACCCCTGTAACCCCCTGGGACATCATCATAGTAGAAGGGACATCAATAGGGGAACAGAGGAGCAGGGGGAGAGAGGAGGAGAGGCTAGGAGAGATAATAGAGAGTGAAAATGATCACATTAGGCCAAATGCATGAGCCAATATGCCACAAGGAAAGCTCCCATTCTGTGTGCTTCATGTGCACCAATAATAAAAGAACTTGGGGTGGTGCAGACCGTGTCTGTGACGTCGCTGGGCCCCACTGGGGTGGGGAGGTGGTTGTGAGCAGAGCAGGCAGATCTGGAGACCCCACACATGAGAACAGGAAGGACGCTGAGGGACCATGTGGGCTTGGTGGGCAAAGAACAGGAGCACCAGATGTGACAGCAGTCATCACAGTGTGGCCTAAGACAGGTGGGCAAAGGCTGGCAGAGGCAGGTGGAGGGAAAGGCAGGGTCCTTCCCTCAAGCTCCTGGAACTTGTGTTTCCTGGGGAACAAAGAAGGGAGAGAGAGCAGGCGGGGCAGCTGGAGTGATCTAGGCTGACAGGGAAGTGATTGAGAGTCTGGGTCTCTGGTGACGTGGCCAGAGGGTTCCCAGCCATCTGTGGACACAGGGTTCGAGAGGGAAGCTATGCTGAGAAAGAGAAAGGCACATGTCCCCTGGCTCTGGGTGTGAAGAGCACACTCTCCTCCGCTGTGGTCTAGTTCCTCTCCTCTTCCCCCTTCTGTCTGGAGAGCTGGCCAGGGTGAAGGAGCTCATGTCTGTCTGACTCCAAAGTCCAGTCTGTCCCTTTGGTTTCACTGTCTGAGGCCAGCGGCCTGGAGAACCTGGGACAGCATATCCGTTGCTTTCCCAGAAACAGCTACAAACCCAGAGAAGTGGCCCAGCCATGCCTGAGACCTGGTTCCCTGTTGCTCAGCCCCACCCTCTAGGGACAGAGCTGGAAAATGGGACTGCAGGAGCCAGAACGCAGAAGGCGTGGCCCCTTCCCGGCTTCCTGCACAGCCCCGAGCATCAATTAGCGGGTATGTCTGAAGACCGCTCCAGGGCCAGTCCTATGCGCTAAAACACCAGAACGATTTGTCATCTGAAAAGCGGAAAACATGACAGAGCTATCTTGATGAGCCCATCACGGAAGATGAGGCAAGTCCCCCTGCCGCTGGCGCAGACATCTCCAGACGAAAGATACCACCTCCAGATGTGGTACCCTCTAAAAATAGCAGGTGGAGTCATCTCCCCTGGCTAATTGTTCTAAGAGGTCCCTCCATGCCATCTGGAAGTGGGTCTCGTCAGTGTACCAGGACGTCCGTCGCCCAATTATCTGCACGACGGCTCTTCAACGCGGGCCCCACAACAGAGGGGCAGCAGCTGTCTCTGCTTTCCCACTCAGCAGCGCTGTGCCGCCAAGGACATGCGCCGCACGCCTGGCCCCAAGGCCCTGCCAGGGAGGGCCTTCCGCTGGAAGGCGGTGCTGGGGGCTTCCCAGAGGCCAGGTTCTAGTGGGATGGGGCAGTTTCCCCCTCCCCCACCACAGGGAGGCAATTAGAGCAGGTGAGGATGGGGGCGCTGGCTCTGTTCTTCACTGCTGGAGAAAAATGGGCCAGGTCACGCCACCAGCAGATGCTGCTGCCTCGTGGGCAGCATCCGCTCAGGGAGAGCTTTCTTGCCAGCAACTCTGGAAATCAGGACAGAAGATGTGTGTGTGACTTTGAGCAGCATGGAAAAGAAGAGGGGACATGGTTCCTGACCTGTGGCCCTTTAGCATCGTGCCTGCCCAGCCGGCCTGGAGATGAGGGTCCAGTGGAGAATGTCTCCCTGGGAAGCCTGGGGTGCAGACTGCTAAAATGGCTCATGGAATTTGCTTCAGTGAATATTGGAACTGGAAAAAGACTCTCAATGTACCAGGTTGCTGTCCCATTTGTATCTGGGAGGCTCCTTTACATTTTTTATTGATGCACATTAATTATACAGGCTTCATTGTGGCATATTGTTACATGCATTCAAACGTAATAGGATCACTTTCGCATCCCAATAAAGGGATCCCGTGATTCCTTTCCTCTATTCTACTGCTCTTCCTTCTAATTTCAGGGAGTTCACCCTGTTTTGTGTTTTTTCCCTTCTAACTTCCACATTGGGGATAAAAATACAATACTTTTCTTAGTCTGACCTATTTCACTCAAAACTATGGTCTTCAGTTGCATCCATTTTCTGCAAATGATATAATTTTGTTCTTCTTTATGACTGATTAAAACTCCATTGCAGGGCCTGGGATCATGGCTCCATGGTAGAGCACTTGCCTTGCATGTGTGAGGCGCTGGGTTTGATTCTCAGCACCACATAAAATGAATAACATAAAATAAAAGTATTGCGTCCGTCTACAACTAAAAAAGAATTTAAGGACTGGGGTGGTGGCTCACTGGTAGAGCACTTGCCTAGCATGCATGAGGCACTGGGTTCGTTTCTCAGCACCACATATAAAAAAGTAAAAATAAAAGTCCATCAACAACTAAAAATATAAAAAAAAAAAAAAGAATTTAAAAAAATAGCTGTTCCCCTATTTAAAAAAAAAAAAAAACTCCATTGCACATATATAACACATTTTTTTCTTTTCTTTTCTTTTTTTTTTTTTTTTTTTTTTTTTCCTTTTTTGTACCAGAGATTGAACCCAGGGGCACTTAACCACTGAGCCAATATCCCCAATCTTTTTTATTTTTTATTTAGAGACATGGTCTTGCTAATTTGCTTAGGGCCTCACTAATTTGCTGAGGCTGGCTTTGAACTTGCAATCCTCCTGCCTCAGCCTCCCGAGTTGTTGGAATTACAGGCGTTCACCACTGTGTCCAGCATATACCACATTTTCTTTCTTCATTCATCTGTAAGGCTGATTCTATAACTTGGCTATTGTGAATTATGTTGCAATAAACATTAGTATGTATGTATCTCTGAATACACTGACTTTAGTTCTTTTGGATAAATACCAAGAAGTAGTATAACCAGATCATATGGTAGTTCTAATTTTAATTTTTTGAGGAACCACCATACTGATATCCATAGTGACTGTACTCATTTATATTCCCACCAATCAGGTGTAAAATTTCCTTTTCTCCCCAGTCCTCACCAGCATTTATTGTTGTTTATATTCTTGATGCTTGCTATTCTAACTGGAGTGAGATGAAATCTCAGTGTCGTTTTGATTTGCATTTCCCCGATGACTGAAGACATTGAACACTTTTTCATTTAGTTGTTGGCCATTTGTACTTCTTCTTTTGCAAAGTGTCTGTTCATTCACTTGTCCGTTTATTGATTGGGTTATTTGCCTTTTTGATGTTGAGTTTTTGAGTTCTTTATATAGTCTGGTATCAGTCCTCTGCTGGAGGAGAAGCTGGCAAAGATTTTCTCCCATTCCGTGGGTTGTGGCTTGTGATCAAAGGATCACAGGGATTTCGTTGCAATTTTGGGACCTGAGGCTTAGAGAGGAAGAGCTCAGAAGCAGAAGAGGCTTCCTCTGGAGGTGATGGGGCTCTGGAAGCCTCACCCCACTCCATCCTGCTTCAGAATTCTTCCCTCAGCAACAGCCGGGCAGCAGGCCGCCTCCATTCAGCACACTTCAGCCAGTACTGCTGAGCAGGGTGCTTGGGCCAGGCCACGCTGGTCTGTGAGCAGAGAAGATAATCACAGCCATTCTGAGCAGGGCTGTGGCAGGAGGTGGCTCTCCACGCAGTTCCATTCCACCGTGTCTCTGTGACCTTGCACATGTTGTTTTGTTGCCTACAACATCCTTCCATCAATTCTCTTCCAGGAAAACTTCAGCTTGCAAAGCTCAGCTCAAGCTTCACCTCCTCCAAGAAGCTGTCCTTGATTCCTTCTCTGCTGTGCTCTCGGATGCGCTTACACACACACACACACACACACACACACACACACACACACACACACACACGGCTTCCTTCCCTCTCTCAGAACACTATCCGCCTCCCTGATTGATTTCAAGCTTGCATGAAACAAGTGATCACATGGCCAGCGTGATGCTTATCACAGCAGTTACTCTGTAAATGTTTGTGAAACAAACCCAGGGCTGTGCCTACCTGGCCAGGAAACCACTGGGAAGCTGTTCTCTGCCGGATCCTGCCAGGGCTTCCAAGGTGGCAAATGCACAAGATGCCGTTTCTGTCCTCAGGGAATGTGTAGTCTGGTGGGGTGGACAGGAGCTGGGCAGACCTAAGGGCTTGCCGGGGAGTGTGGTGGCTGTCACAGACAGCTGTCATGTCAGAGAGCCTGAGGGGGGAGGGCTGGTGGTTGGCGATTGGGACTGTTTTCCAAAGGAGGGGACACAGCTCGAGTATTCCAAGTGGAGGGAAGGACAGGGACAATGGCAGAGAGACAGGCAGACACAGGGCGCTTCAGGGCCAGGGAGGTTGTGAGGGTTGCGTCATCCTGGAGCAGAGGGGGAGAGAGATGAGGAGGGGGGCCTGTGGCTGCAGGGACCCTTGAGGACAGTATGGGCCAGCAGTGCCTGGACACCTGCCAGGAGGCTGGGTCAGTTTGAGGGGCACTCTGAGTTCCCCATCTCAGGTGCCTCAGCCCTATCCAGTGGGCAGCAGGCCCTTCCTGCAGGGCCCTTCCTGCGGGTCGCTGTCCTTCATCTGCCGTCTTACCTTGAGCTCCGACTGGGGCATTGTTCCTTTGGGTAAAGGCACTGCCTTCTCTTATGATGCCACCCCCCCAAGACAGGGCCATGCACGAGGCCTCACATACCCCAGCATGGGTCAGGGGAACTGGATCGAAGAGACCCAAACCAGCATGAGGGACCTTGGAGGCTGGGGGAGAGGAGGACACCAGCGCCAGCAACACCTGTAGAGAAGCCTCAGCCTCTGGCTTGCCCCAGGCATGGACAGCCTCATGGGACAGAGGACAGTCTCACCGGCCAGACGCAGCACCTGTGCTGGACACCTGGCACCCCCCTGGCATCTGCACTGTCCCATTGGCCACGTCACCTCCATCAAGTTGCTTATAAGTTACAGTAAGTGTGGGTTCCAGCTCTGAGCACGAGCTACGATTGAGGGGAAATGCAAGGAATCAGCGCAGCACAAATGCAACTGAAAATGTGTGCAGAGATGTGGGGGGTGGGGGAATCAGCCGGGACCACTGCTCCCCAGGTTGCCGGGACGCCCAGGGTGCAGGAGCCTCCTGGTCCTCTGCTTCTCTGGTGCATGGAAACAAACTTCAGTGGCCTTTCCTCCGCTGGCCTGCTCCACAGCCACCTCCCCCCTCTCCCATTCTCTGGTCGAATTGTTCCTTGGTTTATCTTCGACCTCCACTGCAGACCAGGCCTACTCTGACAAAGCTTTGAAGTCAAGTGCCTGTGTCTCCCACTCGGGCTGGGCCCGGCCCAGCTGGACTCAGGCTGAGTCAGGGCAGAGGTTGGGGTGCATGTGGCTGGAGGCCCCCAGCTTGCCAGCTGTGGCAGATGGGAAAGGGCTGGTGCAGGCAGATCAGAGACAGGCATCTCCGAGATGGAGTAGGGCAACAGGGTCTGAGTCCCAGGGCCGGTGCTCAGGGCCTTGCCCAGAGCTTGGTAGTGGGAATTTCTGGACAGCAACCGTAAAAGGCTAACGTAAAGTAGGTGTGGAGCCTTAATTGACCTTCACCACTGGTTCTCACACTGGAGAAACCTAGGCACAGCTTGTGAAAAGTCACAATTCCAGGTCCCTGCCCAAGAGTCTCTGATCCAGTGGGTCTGATGGGGTCCAGAATTTGCATTTCTAAACGGTTCCCAGGGGCTACTGCTGCTGGTCTGGGAACCACACTCTAAAACGACTATCTTAAGTGAGCCCTTTGCCTCCCACCCTCTGGGGAAAAGGACCAGGTCAAACATACACAGGAAGTGAGGCTGTCTCGAAATTCGTTTTGCCAGAGTGAAACTTTGCCAGCAGCCATAACGTTGGTTGAGCTTTTATTGGTTCCCAGTCACTTTACCTGCCATATCTTAGTGAGTCCTTACAAGGGCCTTGTAAAAATGGGATTATCACACCCATTTTAGAGAAGGGTAAATGGACACTCAGAGTCAAGTTACCCCATGTCACCTGTTGGCTAGTGGCAGAACCAGGATTTGAACCCAAGCAGTCTGACCCCAGAGCCTGTGTGCAGGCTCCATGGCCCCTCAGGACAGGTAAATGGTGGTCATTGTGGGATCAGTTCAGAGCCTGGAGAAACCCCAGGATGTGACAGGGTTGGGAAGGCCCCAGCACACCCCAGGACAGGGGCCTGGCTCTGTGCCCTGGTGCTCCTAGGCCCCCCTGCATCCCTGGCTGGGTTTGCTCCCAGGGAGAACGCTTCTCTGAGGAACAGAGCTGAGCCCCTGCGAGCTTAGGCCTATCGATAGCATCGGGAGCACTGAGATGTGGGCTAGCCCCTTCCATCTGTTTCTTCCTTTAAAGCTGTTTCAGAATCTCCTTAGCCTATATTTTATTTTTTAATTGAAAGAGCTCCTCCTGCCCCCTCCAATCCACTTGGCGGTATGATTCCTGGAGGGGATGTCTTCTCGGGGAGGGGGTGTGCCTGGGTGTGCCCAGGGACCTGGGGGTGCATGTGGGCCACTGTGTCTCTGCAGCATGGGTGTGTTTGTGTATTCCCGGGTGCGCATGGGGTCTGAGTCCATGCTGCCTGGCTCCCGTGCTTCCCAATAGGCTCGGATCCCCAACTATGAGCAGATGTGCCTTGCAGGGCAGGGCAGGCCAGGGCAGGAGAATTGCAGATGCTTGGCTGCCAGAAGACAGCCAGTTCTGAGGTCCAGAAAGGAGCCTGGAGCACCTTGACCCAGTGAAGGAGCACCTTACCCTGAGTACTGCTGCTGGCTGGCCAGGAGGTGGCCTCTCCCAGCCTGTGCTGTTGCACTGCCAGGTGTGGGGGAGACCAAGCTGCCAAGCTGTTTATCAAGTCCTTTGAAATGGCCGGGGCTGCTGGCCAGGCCAGCGGGGGACGCAGGGCTTTATGAGCTTTATGGGCCTAACTCGGTGCTGACCTCCCCCTCACTCCTCTCTGTGCCTCTCTGGCCTTTCCGCCCCATCCCATGATGGAAAAAGGAGGTGCCCTCCTCCCCATTCACTCTGCAGCCATACGGGGGCAGGAAGAGACCTGGGGCGGGGGGAGGGAAGAGGCAGGAGGCCTGTGTCCCAGGGCAGGGGCTGGCTGGAACTGGAGGGCGGGAAGGATGGTCTTTCAAGAGTCCACTTTTATCCACTCCCTTCTGTGGTTACAAGGCTCCTTCCTAGCCCAAGACAGACCCCTTCAGGAAGATAGAAAGCACGAGGACATCACTAGAACCCCCTAGCTGCTGGTCCACCCTCCTATGGCCAGTGCCTATCGCGGCCTTGGCACATAGCGAGCACTCCAGATATTTATTGACTATTTAATAGCGACTGCTAAACAGAGAGGAAAAGAGGAAGAGGCTTTGGAGTAGGAGTTGGTGGAGAAAAAGAAGAGGGAGAAGAGGGCAAAGAAGTGGCTAGAGAGAAGCCACAGCTCAACCTCCAGCAAGGCCAGGAATGGGGAGGAAGAGGGGACAAAGGAACAGCGAGCCATGCGCCCCCAGGCTCCCCGGCTGCAAAGGCCTCGGCAGCCGTCATTCCTGCCCCAGCGCCCGCAGGGTCATCCCTGGACCAAGGGCTTTAACTCTGCTTTCCTTGGGAGTGAGTGGCTTGAGAAGGAACTCCGAGGCTGTCCTGAAAGTCTGGATTGTTTTTTGTTTTCTTGTTGTTAACGCATGCAGTTGGGGTGGGCCAGGTGGGTCATTTTAAAGGAGAAAACCAGGCCGCTCCCTTCTGAGAAGTGTTGGCATCAAACCTGGCAGGGTGGGGGTGGGGATGGGCCAGTGGCAGCCTTCTGGACGCAAGGGCCACACTTGCTCTGAGCAGAGGATTGCTATGTGGGGCAGGGAACCCTGTTATATGGTCACCCCATCATTATCACCACTCGTCTCCCATGGGATCTTGACTATCTAGTCTGCAGCTGGAGAAGCTGAGGCTGAGGGGGGCTCAGAGGCCTGTAGTACAAGGTGGGAAGGGAGAGAGGGGGCAGAGAAGGGGAGGGGAGGGGACCCAGATGTGCCTGAAGCCAGAACCCAGAACCCAGGGGCTGTGAAGGAAGACAGGCTTCCTGGAGGAGTGGAATTTGATCAGCTGATCGTCAGTGACAGTAAATTGCAATCTGTAAGAACCAGTTGGAGAGAAGGAACCCCCTGTGCTTTGTCAGGAGAGAGATCCTGTCTTGGGCTGCCACGGCTGCCACCCTGCATTAGGCTGCCCTGGGGTCCCCTGCACGGAGCAGGGGAAATTAGAGCCAATCAGTGCGATTTCAAGGCAGCAGCTCCTTCCTGGGATCCCGCGGCCATGCCTGTTAAGCAGCGCGCAGTTCCGACGGCCTGATACCACAAGCAAATGGCCCCTAATGGGGACCAGACCTCCTCATGCCCTCCCACCTGCCTGCCTATTTTGTGCAGAAGTGCTGAGCTAAAAGATTCATCCCAGAGCCCCCAGAGCCCCTATCTGGCTGACTGGCCCGGGACCTGCTCATCCCAGCCAGGCTCAGCTGGGACCCAGGCCACCTGAACACTTTGACTCCCATGCCTTCCTCTGTCCACTAGAGGGTCCAGAAATTATGCACCTGCCCTTTGCCAAAGGAAACCAAGAGGCTGGGGTTGCAGGAGAGACTACTTCTTAGGTTGCTCCTGTCCTTTTTTTTTTTTTTTTTTTTTTTTTGGCACTGGGGATTGAATTTAGGGACACTTTAGCACTGAACTACACCCTTAGACTTTTTAAATTTTTGAATTTTGAGACTGTCTTATTAAACTGCTTAGGGCCTCATTAAATTGCTGATACTGGCTTTGACATGTGATCCTTCTGCCTTAGCCTCCCAAGTCGCTGGGATTATAGGCATGTGCCTTCGCTCCCAGCCTAGTCCTCCTCTTGACTTGTTGGGGTGGCATAATGATAGGGTACCCTGCCCTGAATAGCCTTTCTCAGAGTGAGAAGGACCTTCACATCCAGGTGGCTGCCAAGGCCCCATTTTCTGGTCCTGACTTGGACTCTCATGGGTTCTCACCTAGGATTCTGCTTCCTGGTCCCACCCCCTGCTTCCTCAGGAAGCTTTTCTAAGACACACTCAATGGCATTACTTTTACTGGTTTACTTTAGTGGCTCCCTGCTGCCTTCAGGGTAAAGTGTAAACTCCTGAACTGAGAGGTTCAGCCTCATCCTGGTCCTACCCACTCCCACCCCCTCACCCCCCCACCCCGCCTAATCTTTGGATGAGCCAGGGGGAGGGTAAGCCCATAGAGGCAGCCATCCATCCCCCTTGGACTCAACATTGAAAGGAACCCTTAAAAACTCAGTAGCCAGAATAAATAATGATTTAAAGTCCTCTCTTAAAAATGTCAAAATGAATGCACAAAAATCTGTGATGTACAAACTATCAAAATTTTAATGAAGAGGTGGACTGACAGGGCAGGATTGGAGAGAGGGAGGTGAGGCGGGTCCTGCTGCGTGAGGGACATACCTGTCTTGTCTTATCCTCAGCCACCTCACTGTGGTGCTGGCTCTGTGGCTGTGTGCACCCCCTCATTCTCTGCCCACCAAGCATCCCAGCCTCTGCAAGGCCCTGCCCTCTGCTCTGCTCTCTTCTTCTTTTGTTCCTCTCTTGGGTCCTTTAAGATTCCTCTAAATCTCAGCTCTGGCCCTTCCTCCCTTACCCTGCTGGTGGGATCAGGAGCCTTTCTTGTCCCTCCCCACATCCTCTACACCAACCCTAGTGCACCCCCAGCACTGAGCACCTAGACTGTAACCTCTGGTCCCTGTCAGCCTCTAAAGCCAGCTGGTGAGATCCTTCAGTGCACAATGGTGGCTCATTCATTTCTGTGCCATGACACCTGGCAAAGATTGTCCTCCATCGTCTTCAATTGAATGAATGAAGACTGGATGGACAATTGAAAGAATAACATGGCTAGGGGTCACCTCCCCTTTCAATCAATACTTTAATGATCAAAATGAAATAAAACCCTTGCAGTTCCTTGGACCAGATGAATCCGCACTACAAACTCTGCAACATCTTAGTCTGACAAAGAGATTCTAGCAATCTCTGAAAGTTTTGGCAAATGAAATTTGTCTATACTTTAAAAAACCACTCCCCCCCATGATTAAAGCCTTTCAACTTACTCTAAAAGATAACATAAGAAGGAGGAGACAATGCAGGCCAATCGTGTCCAAATAAGGGAAAACCCGGCTTTCCTTTATTTTTAGCAGTGATTTCCCAACTGCAAGAAGGCACAATTCCATGAACCAGCCTTACAGGAACTCACCAACTTCCAGAAATGTTTTATCAACTCATAAAGTTTCACATGTGTTTGAAGACACAGGACTTCAAGGGAGGGGCCCCACAGATGGAGCCTGAAGCCCAAGTCCCTGTCTCCATGACAACTCCCCAGCCAGTCTGGACAAGGCAACCCCTTGAATAAGCTCAGCTTTGCTCCAGGGAGACAACCCATCTCTCCTCAGACTCCTGTAGGAACACAATTTTGTATTTTCCTGATGTTTGGTCGGCATGACAGCAGAGCGTCCTTGAAAGTGACAATCTCTGGAAAAGCCGAGCAAACCTGAAGAAAAGCAAGACCATCGGCTAATATGTAGAGACTCTCTAACAGCAGGTCCCCTGCAGGCACTCTGGAGGCAGAGGCAGTTAGCATACTTGGTGTCCTCGTCATCTTCACCCCCGCATCGGAGACCTCCTCACTTTAACCCTGACATGAACCCTAACCACCACAGAATGACTGAAGTCTGAGGCCTGGGCCTCCTCATGCAAGGTGGGAGCTCTCTGCCTGTTGACTCATCTGTGAAATGGGATAACATCAGGCTGAGCTCATCCACGCCAAGCCTGCTGCCTCGCCATCTCTCCGTTTCCAACGTGACTTTTATGGCTTCCAAGATGGTGTCTCCTTGTAATCTTTGTCTGCAACAGGCTCGTTTTTCTCCTCAAATTCCTCCGCATTTGGCTAAGAACAGTCTGTTTTTCCTACATTTGTCAAGTGGCTGGAAATCCCTAATGCCCATTCATGTTCCTTCCAAGGGTTAGCAGAGCATCCTCTGTCTGTCTTTCATCACGCTCCCTCCTCACGCGGGCTCGAAATTACATTTGAGTACAACCCTGGCTATCGATGCCCGTAAAATGGAGACTTTGGCGAGACTCACTTGCCTGGGTCAGAGTGGGAATGAGGCCCAAAAGCAGTCCCGAGCATCTTTAATGATGTGCAGAAAGAGAGGGGCCTCTGCCCGCCCGGGCAGATGTACACAGCTGTTAACAGAGAAGCCCCTAATACTTCGACCAGTGCAGAGAAACGATCCCCTCAAATGCTTCCTAGTGGAGTTAAGAAATTTTTTTGTTGATCGTGCCTTTGAACTAAGGTCATTTAAGTATACAACAGATGTTCCTCTGAGGGAAACAGACTTATAAAGTCAGGAACACAGAAGGGACCTAATGGTTTACTGGGGGTGGCGCATTAAGTTCATAGCCGTTTAACTCCTTGCAATGTTAAACAAAACAATGACGCAATTTTATGCACAATAAAAACCTGTCAAAACAATCATCCTGGGCAGCGGAGGTCCTTTCAGTCATCCCTCTTCTGAAGATAAACCAAGGGCACAAGTGATGGACATTTCTGGCCCTTCTGTGTGGTTGAAGCTCTTGGTGTGGTAGCCTCAGCAATTCATGGTTGAATCATCCAGGATGGTGGAAGACTGGAGTTTGGGGGTAGAGGGAGGGGGCAAGCATCAAAGAAAAAGGCAGAAAACTCATGGTCTGAGTGGTTTGCTGGCTGTGTTGGCTTTCCACAGGTGGAACTGGTGGTCCCTCGGGAGGTCAGATTGGTGGGGTCCTTGGCAAACCCCACTGCCTCATAACCCCATCTACCATCGACTTTCCCACGTCAGACCCTACTATGAGAGCTTTATCCTTCAGATTACAAATATTTATTTATTGAGTCTCTACTAAGTATCAGGTACATCCATTGGGGTTCAGCATTGTCCCCTGCAGGGTCCTTTATGCAAATGTGAATCTCCCCAAGAGAATTCTGCAGCCAGGCCAAAGAGGAGGAGATGTGAATTGAAGGAGTCGGAAGTGTGAATCTTAGCCCAGGAGCCCACTGGCTACATGACAGTGGACAAGGCTGAGTCTCGTTTTCCCCGTTTATAAAATGAACGTGGTCATACTTGCATCACTGGGTTGCTAACAGTCTTGCAAAAGAATGGATGAAAGCTCATAGCATACTGTAGATGTTTCACTTTCCTTCTTGAGAACAGAGTAGCATCCCTGCCTTCAGGGAGCTTCTGGTCTAGGTGGGCAGGCAAGCTCCATGTGCACAGAAGTGAAGGAATTCTTCCAGGCCTTGGAAAAGCACGAAATTCAGACTCTTAGGTGCTATAGATCCTGAGTAGAAGGTGGCCACAGGGGCCGGGTGATCAGGGGCGGGGTCCTGGAGCAGTAGGTCCTGAGTGGGGCTAGTAGACTTTGACAAATTTTTAAAATTTGGTCTTTTTAGTTATTCATGACAGTAGAATGTATTTTGACACACTGTACATACATGGAGTATAACTTATTCTAATTAGGATCCCATTCTAGTGATTGTATAGGATGCGGAGTTTCACAGGTCATGTATTCATATATGAACCCGGGAAAGTCATGTCCGATTCACTCTACTATTCTTCCTATTCCCACCCCTCCCTTCTCACCATTCCCCTTTGTCTAATCCAGTGAACTTCTCTTCTTCCCTCTCCACACCCCCTCTTATCCGGAGTCAGCATCCACAAATCAGGGAAAACACTTGGCCTTTTGTTTGCGGGGATTGGCTTATTTCACTTAGCATGATATTCTCCAGTTCCATCCATTAACTGGTCAAATGCCATAATCTCAATTTTATTTATGACTGAGTAATATTTCATTGTGTATATACACCACATTTTCTTTATCCATTCATCTGTTGAAGGGCACCTAGATTGGTTCCATAGCTTAGCTATTGTGAACTGGGCTGCTATAAACATTGATGTGACTGAGTCACTGTAGTACGCTGATTTTAAGTTCTTTGGGTATAGGCTTAAGAGTGGGATAGCTGGGTCAAATGGTGGTTCCATTCCAAGTTTTCTGAGGAATCTCCATACTGCTTTCCAGAGTGACTGCACCAATTTGCAGTCCTACCAGCAATGTATGAATGTACCTTTTCCCCCACATCCTCCCCAACACTTCTTGTTGCTTCTTTTCTAGATCATTGCCATTCTGATTTGAGTGAGATGCAATCTCATTGTAAGGGGCTAGTAGACTTTGGAAAGGGGGAAAGGGGCAGAACCCAGTGAGTGGATGTTCGCTGGGAAAACCAAAGGCACATTTGAGGTGGGATGAGAGGTGACCAGTCTGGCTGAAGCACAGGTTAAAGGGTTAACAGGTAGAAGTTAAGATTGGCTAAGGAAGTGGGATATGGACTGTGAGGGGCCTTGGATACCAAGCTTAGCTTTTTCTGGAGTCAGCAGTATAGGAGCACTATTACCTGTAGCTCTGTGAACAAAAGAACTCTACTCACATTTTTATTCCAAGAAGATCTATTGAGTCTTTGGATGGAAAAGCCTAGCATTTTCCCTGCTCGTGTGCTTGTGGCAGACCTTACTAGTCAATCTCAGCTTGGAGGCCAGGAGACAATTTGGAAGCTGCTATGATATTCTGTGCATGGGGTGAAGAAGTCATGTCTGGTTATTTGAAAGCACGAATCAGTCTATTTTTATTTATAGCCCATAGGTAGAAAAATCTCACTGTGGGTATACATCGATCTTCCATTTCTTCTGCTCCTAGGACCATGGTTTCTGGGACTGGAACCTTCTCTGCAGCTTCCTGGCTCTTCTGACTTCACTGTCCCCAGCAGTCTCTGGTGCCCCCTATTGGACTTCAGATCTGAGTGTGACAGCTGCAGCTGGAGTCGTCCTGTGAGCCCTGGCCCACAGACAGAGGGACTGTGGCCCCAGGCTTAGCCACGTGGACCCGTGTCTGAGGCTCAGCAGTAAGTGCTGAGTGGCGTTTCCCATGTGCGCCCTCTTTGGCAGTGATGCACATCTGAAATGTCTGACGGGAGAGGCAGCGGTTTGCCCGCGTGGTCTCACCCTGGAAGGGGGTGAAGTGTCCTGAAATGACAAACCATTTAAATATTTCTGGGCTTTCTGAAGTTACTGAGGTGCCAGGAATAGAAGGCAAGTCTGCTTCACTTTGTGATTCTTTCTTCTTGATTTGCATTTAGAGCTAATTGTGATCCACGGAGATGGTGGCTCCTGTGCCCACTGAATTCAAGTCCTCCTCTGCAGAAAAGCAGAATTGTGGGGCTGCTGGAGAGCAGAGGCTTCTGGCCTCCCAGAAGGGCAGGGCAGCCCATTGCGTCTCCTGAAGAGGCCTCTGTCCACAGCAGTCCAGCCAGAGGCAATGCCAGCTCTTGGTCCTGACAGCTGCCCATGGCCGTGCTTCAGTCATACTGCCACCCCATCCCACCTCCTCCTGCCCCGAGTCTTGCCAAGTCTGTGGCCCAGCCACTCCCACCCCCGCAGGCACCATCACCTCTCACCTGCAGGGCTGCAAGGGCCTCTCCCTGGCCTCCTCCCTGGCCTCCTCCCTGGCTTCCTCCTGCTTTCTCCACCTCTCCATACAGCACCAGGCGGCCTGTTCAAAGAGCAGTACCATTGACGCAGAGACCAACCCAGTGCTGGTCCAAGTGCTTTGTCCACAGTAGCCTCGAGGGGGGCATTATCACTTCCATGATGTCCATTTTATAGGTGAGAAAACTGAGGCACTGAGTGCTTAATAGCTCACTGGAGACTATCATCTGTCAGTGGCAGGGCCTGGCTCAGAACCCAGCTTGCCCAGGTCCAGAGCCCACGCAGTCCACCCCCATGCCTCACTGACTCTGTTGTACTGCATCCTTGAGTGCCATCTCTTTTCTCCCTGACCTCTGGCTTCCTGCTGCATTAAACAGCACTTCGCCCCTTCCAGGCCCTGCAGGATCTGCTCTGGCCCTGCCTCTGCCCTCTCTTAGAGGGCCATTTCTTTCTTGCTCACTCTGCTGTGGTCAGCCTGGACTGGAGATGTTGTGTAAAATATAGGAAGCACTGTTAAATTTGAACTTCAGATAAGCAGTGAATATTTTTTAGCATAAATATATCCTATCCAATATTTGGTATATACTTATACTAAAGAAATATTCGTCAGTTATCTGAGTTTCGAATTTGTTTTTGTGTAAGTGCACCTGCGCCGCTCACTCTGGCAATCAAGCTGGGACGCCCCTCCACCTGCCGAGCGCAGGCCCTGCAGGGCGTGGCTGCCCCTGCCTCTCCTGCCATGTTCTTCTCCTTCTCCCACAAGCATGGAGCGCTCCTTCTCATCCTTTGTGTTTCGGCTTAGGCAAAGGGAGCCTCCAGGAGGCCTCTGCTGACCCCGGTCTAGACCAGGCTCCCTGTTGCTCTGCCTCTCCTTCTTGAGCATCTTCTTCTTTCCCACAATTCATCATTTCATTTAACCTGCCTCCCCCACGTGGCTGGGAGCTCCCCAGGGAAGGAGCCCATGTGTTTGGTTCATCGCACTTGCCCGGTGCCCACGATGTTACATCAATAAACATCCCTGCTGTTGCCCTTGCCGGCCCCTCCCCCTGGAAGTCCTCCGTCTCCCCTCACCCCATGCTGCTCCTACCCTTACTTTCCTTTAAATCTGGTTGATCCACTGTGGTGAAGGAGACCACTTGTGTTGGGCCCAGCTAGGTGGGTCCTCAGGAGCTTGTTCCCGCCCTCCAGATGCTCATGGTTCAGGGGGGAGATGTGGGAATACCAAGCTCCAGTGCAATGTGCCTAGTAAGTCTAGGAGGATGGCCGGGAGCCATGTTGTGGGGACAGTGTCTTCACAGAAGAGCCCTGCATGGGCTGCCCTCACCCAGGCTTGGAAGAACCAGCCCTTCTGCCCCTGGCCCGGGAGAGCTGTGCACAGACCTTGCAACTGGGAGTTCTGAAGACTGGCTTGCCCCTGATGCCCCAAGGGCAGAAACTCTGCTTGCTCTTCTCCATATCCCCAGCTCCTCCTCACGCAGCTTCAGTCACAGTAAGTTTGTTTATCACTTATAGTGCTTTGGGCTGCAAGTAACAGAATCCATGACTCAAACTACTGGAGTCAAGAAAGAGATACGTCATCTCCTACTGCAGGAAGCCAAGAGGCAGGCGGGAGATCCAGCAGCTCAGTAATTGTAGCAGAGCCCGGGTCTCCCTGAACTGCGGCTGTGTGGTGCGCAACATGGGTGCCAGGCTGAGGATGGCTCCACTGAGACCACAAGGCCACAGGGGCTCTTGGGTCTGTGTGCCCCTCTGTTCTCACCCAGCATGAGAGTGAGAGAGAATGTTTCCCTCACCATGACACTTACGTCCTTAGCCTCAGTCTGATGGGGCAGGGACCCCTCTGGACCAGGGTCAGGTGCAATGACAATGTCACATTCTGATTAGCCTATGGTAGAACATATGCTAAACTTTCTTAGTTATGGCCCCCTTAGCTCTTCAGTACTTTTTCACAGTACCCTAGACCAAAAGACATGCCCGATGGTTCTGTTTATTAAGACAATTACAATTTAATAAGTGTGCCCTAACAACTTGATAGCCATTTGAAAAGACAATGCACATAAATTGAGAGAAAAATAGCATTTTAATATCATCCTTAATTAATCACAATTATCTGCTAAGGGGATATGCATGCCTGTTGGGGACCGCACAGTGTCCCAGACCTGAAAGTTGAGCTGGTCGTCCTATCCCTTTTCCTTATTACATTGATACTTATGTGGTACTTGATTTTTATGACAGCAACCACTTAAAACCTGGTTTCACAAAGCTATGGTGTCACCAGTACTATGATCATGAAGTCCCTTGAACTCATGGTGCATATGATTCTAACACATATGACTATATTTCCCTTGAAAATAGAAAAATATCACTGTGAATTCACTGGAGCACCCTGGGGTGCCTTGGGTTTAGGGTAATTGTGTCTCTCTGGAGCTGAGTGTGAAAGAAATCAATACCTGGACAAAATTAGGATTCTGCTTGGAAAGAAGAGAGGCGTGGATGCCAGGTAAGGACCAGGATATGGTGAAGGAGACCTGAATGTTTGTTGAATGAATGTTGGATCTCGAGGCCATCAGAAAAGGAAAAATACCTTCTGGGACCTTCCTTCTGGTGCTCCCATTGAGAAACAGGGAGTGAGTTTGCTGCAGAAGTCAATTCCTCCTAGAGACTCACTTCCCATTGTCTACATGGCTTGATTGGTCCAACACACCCACGTGTAGCTCAGATGGCCACCTCTTTTGAGCAAGCCGGTGTGGTCTGTGAGCGCTTCCCGGGAGCCTTCTGTTCAAGGCTTGGCTCCCAATTTGCTTTCTTGTTTGAGGCACATTTTCCAGCTTCCCTTGCTCCTCACTTCTGGTCGAGATCTGAATGACGCCAGGCATCACTCACACTGTCACATCCTGTTCTGGAATCAGGGTTCCCACTGCTGCTGAGCACAGCTGACTGGGACACAGGGGATGGCTGACCAGAGCCATGTCCCTCCTGAGAACCCGGGCAGCCCCCAGCACCCACTCCTTCTGGGGCATCCTGGCTTGGGCCAGGGACTGGGTGGCAGGCCTGCGGCTGCCCCTGGTGGTAAGGCATGTCTGACCATGGCTCTTTCTTTCCATCCGCATCGCAGAGAGAGGATCCTGTCCTGATCTCTCCTCCTCCCTCCACCCCCTCCACCTAGCAAGGCTCTGACCTCAGGTTCACCAGAGACCCCAGGGAACGTCTGCAGGATGAGTCATTGAGGCCTCCCGAGACCCCAGGTCCAATTCCTCCTTGGCTACTGCTCCAGCTTATCAGGGTCCGTGTCCTTGTTCCCCAGCGGGCTGAGTTCACACAATCTCTTTCTGGAGATTGTGTTCCCAGCCTCTGCGGCGGCCAGGGCTGTGATAACCACCTGGTGAAGTGGCCTTCAACTCTCCGCCCGTGGAAGCATCGTGTTTCAGAGCTGCCTGCCTGAGGGCCACTGCACAGCCAGACTGACCTCTGATCAGATGACAAGCGGGGGCTGGATCCTGCTTGGGTCAGACAGAGTGGAGCAGGACAACCAAGAGAACTCTGGCCTTTTCTCATACCCCAGACTCTGTTCACACCAACCTTAGAGACCCCCTTCCTTGCATTGGTAATGGTCCAAAGCAGGCAAATGCTCTAGCACTGAGCCCTTTATGTTGTATTTACTTTGTGCCAGGCACTGTTTTAAAACAGGCAATTCATAATCACATTGAAACCATATAATCGCTTTGATGTCCTTTATTCCCACATTACAGATTGTAAGACTGAGGCTTGGACAAGTTATAACTTGCCCGTGATCATGCCACTGGCAGGTGGCAAAACTGGGGCTTGATCCAAAGCAACTTGACACCACAGTCTGGCTCCCTATCTTCTATGCTATCAAACTGTCACAGGCCAGGTGGCATTAGGGATCCCCTGGTACAAGTGCTCTGCTTGACTGATGCAGACCCTCAGGCCTGAGATGCCCAGCTGTCAGAGAGGTTCTGGAACCTGGTCTTCCTCTCTCCTGAGCCCAGAGCTATTTTCAAAGAGATGCAAAGTCTTTGTAACTTGTGGAGAAGGCGGCCTTTGGGGGTACAGAGAAAGGTGACTGCTTGGTGCTCAGAAATCCCTGAATGGATAGTGGTGGCAAGATGACTGGCAGCGAGGTCTGTGGCTGAGGGATTATCCAGCACAGACATCGGGCACTGTGAACTGAATTCTCCTTGAGTCAGGTGCAAACTGGTTCCAGTCTCCCAGAGGTGATTGGGCAATGGGGACCAAGAACCTTAAACATGTTCCAACACTTGACCCAATAATGCCACTTCTAGGAATCTTGCCCAGAGCTTTTTCATATCATGACTTTCCAATACCACAAAGAAAACAAACGAACATAGCCCACAGTAGGGGGATGCTTATGCAAACCCAGCCCGGCCCCGGGAGGGAAGACCACATCTTTGAAAACTGGTGTTTGCAAGGAGAAATGAATGTACAGAGTCCCCCAGATCCCTGATTCTGCCGTTGCTAATGTTAAACCAACCTCGGGGTGGGGGGTGACAGAGGAGCTGCCCCAAGAATGGTAGCATTATGAATTCCTCAGGATCTCAATTATGTAAGAAAATGAGCCGGGTGGGGGCTGGGGAGACTGAAAGGCCAAATGCCATCTTGCTGATGGCTTCTCTGCCATTTTTTTCTGATTAATATTTTTTACTTGTTTTTAGTTGCACAGGACGGTAGAGTGTATTTTGACATCTACGTACACATACGTGGAGTAAACTTCCCATGATGTGGCTGTGCACGGTGTGGAGTTGCACTGGTCATGTGTCATGTGTCATATACAAACAGGAAGGTTCTGTCCAATTCATCCCACTATCTTTCCTGCTCCCGTCCCCCTCCCTTCCCTTCATTCCCCTTGGCTCTCTGTGATTTTTTGGTGTTTGTAAAATGTTCTAGAGATTTAGCCATAACAATATATGAAGGGACAAGCTTCTGGACTGGACAGAGGCATCTCCCACAGGCTTCAGGGAATGTCGGGGTGCTCGTGTGCTTGGCTGACCCAGAACACTCGCTGCCTCAGAGTTCAGCATGGAGATGGAGGGGGGCAGCTCTTCTGCACACAGCCAGCTGAGTCAGCTCTGCCCGTTGCTTGGTAGAGCCCAGCCCTCAAAGCCTCATGGTTAACCCCTGGAGGTCTTACCAAAGTGGCAGCCCTGTTCACCAAAAGTTGATACTTCCTGGCCTTCCCCTCACACCCTCTGCCAAACAACGTCTGTGTTGCCTTGGGAAGGCTGGTGCTTGGAATGTGCAAGAACCGGAACTTGATGCCAGAAGAGATCTGAGTTCAGGTCCTGGTTTAAGGGCCAGTAAGACAGCTGGAGAATCAAGAGGAAACTTGATGTCCAGGATGCTCAGCAGGACTCACTAACCCCAGGCTACTACGCCCCTCGACTTCCGCTTCCTGTGGGGAGGGTCCAAAGGGCTGTACCCCAGGTAGGCCACGACTGGCTCAGGATGCAAGGGGACAGATCCTGCACACTCCAGCTCCCAGCTGCATCTGCAGTAATAGTAGCTCCTATTTATTGAGGGCTTGTCCCTCCCCAGATGTCCTTATTGAGGTCAGCTGGATGACCTTATAGGATGACCTCTGTTAGAGCAGCCTGGGACCCACCCAACCCCAGGCCTGCCACCTCGGGAAACTGACACTGAACGACCATGGCACAGTGTGGGGCGGGGAGGAGTGTCCCCCATGGATAGCCACAGGGCACTGAGGACAATGCCTGCCAAGCAAGCGAAGCAACTGCTTCCACATGGCCTGGTTGACCAGGCTCCACCCTGTGGACACGCTCACCATGGCCCTCCTCCTTCCTTTGATTGCCTGTAGCCCCTGTCCCCCACCTCATGGGCCACTTGCGTTTCCAGCACCGGAACTGTGTAACTGTCCCTTGGGCACCCCCAAGATGCCAACTCCTGGCTGCGCTGGGGGATGCACAGCACCCAGGCTGCCTGGGCCCGCCCTGCAGGAGTGCATCGGGCTTGCTTTCCTGGACATCAGCAGGACATCCTGCTCCCGCCATGGTGGCTGCACTGGCCAGCTGAGCTGTGCTTGGCACCTGTGTGTGCTCACAGGGAACACTTGTGGGGCTCCTTGGTGCTGATTGCTTTGGTTTTGTGTTTTGTTTGTTGCTGTTTCTTAATAACGCTTAAATCAGGCGGAGATGCAGCAATGGAAAAAAAGTGTAAGAGACATTGGTTGTGAATGCCAAAAAGTATCAGCGCGATCTCAGCCTTGCCACCTACTTCTGACTACCACTATCCAGTACTTGCTGTGTGCTCTGCTTCTTCCTCATCCTATTTCCACTTAAAGTGACCTGATGAAGTAGGTGGCAGTCAATTGTTCATGCATTCGCGCTTCCTTTAGGAGATGTTCATACAGGCCGGGCATTATCACCCCTGCTCCAAGGTTCAGTGACCCAGGCGCAGAGGTGACAGGTATGGATGACTTGCTCAGAGGGGACTGGAGCCAGAAGAGGGCACGAGCACTGACCAGTGAGCTTGGGGTCTGCTGGAGAGGACCCTCGTTCACTTTAAGGTCCCCCAGACTTCTGCCGAACAGAATAAACATAGAAAGGAGAGCTGAACACACAGGTGCAGGGGACTGAAACTTGGAATCGTTGTTTGTTTTATTAGATGGAACTTACAAATCTCCCTGTAGTAAATATAATGCACTAACTGAAAGAATAATATTGACAACAAGAAAACAATAATGAAGATGATGATCGGTGATGCTAGAAGGGAGATCAACAGAGTAGCAGCGGATCGGTAGGGGGAGGGCAAGGGACAGACTGGGGAATGAGACCGATCAGTTAACACCATGCACATGCACAGACGTGGCATAATGAATCCTGCTGCTGTTTGGAGCTATAATACACCCATAAAAGAAATTAATTTTTAAAAAGGAAAGAAATCTCCTCGTGCGCTAGTGCTTGAGTCCATTTGGGCTACGCTAACAAGTGCCAGAGGCTGAGTGGCTTATAAAAATGAGAGACTGATTACTTACAGTTCGGGAGACCGGATGTCAAGCTCAGCGTGCCCGCACCGTTGGGCCCTGGCAAGGGCCATCTTCCACACTGTAGATCGCTGACTTTATATCGTGTCCTTACAAAGGGGAAAAAGAGAGTGCAGCTCTCCAGGCCGCCCTCATAGGGCCACCAACCTCATTCAGAAGGGCTCACCCTCATGAGCCAGTTACTTCCCAGGTCCCACCTCCAAATGCCGCCATGTTGGGACTGGATTCCAGTGCATGCATTTTAGGCAGACACCAATACGAGCCCACTGAGATTACGTTCACACGCCCAGATCCCTTTCCCCACGAATTTAGTCCAGAGTGTTCTTAGTGGACACTTACTGTGTGGTGGGATCAGAGCTAACTGCTTCAGGGATGAGTAAGGCAGAGAGAGGAGGGAGGGACAGGACAGGGGCAGGTGTGGTCTCTGTATGCAAGGAGTGACAGTCCACGTGTACTCCCAAGACTGACACTCATTCCAGGTGCCGAGGCTGGAGTGTCCACAGCTGATCCACACAGGAGGTGGCTTCTGAGTTGGGTCTCTAAAGAAGGTAGGAGCTGGCCTGGTGGTGGGACGGAGGAAGGGACACCTCAGATAGAAGGCACAGGAAGGCTAACAGAGGGATAGAATAAGCCTGATTAGAGGGTCAAGACCTGGGTGTCCCTGAAAACTTCAATCTAGGACGTTTTTGCCGAGATGGGATAGCAGAGTCCCAGCCCCATCTGGAGAGTGGGAAGTGCCTCCTCTTGCCACCTGAGAAAGTACCTGAAATTCTCTTCTAGGAACATGCTGTGCTCCTCTCTCCACTCTCTGCCAAGTTTGGACAAGAGGTGTAGTGACATCCCAGGGAGAGGGAGGCCAGTGCCCAGTTTTTTGTCAGTTGTTAAAGGGAGGTGATGAACGTAGCTATTTCACCCCACTGTGTGAGAATCAAGTGAGCTGTAACCCTGACTAGTTCCAGTGTCCTGGTGGCCCAGACTCAGGAGTGTCACATTCAAGGAAGCTCAGTCCAAGAGCCAAAGTCCCTGAAAAGGTGCATTTCGGTCTTCCTCACCTAACACCTCGGGAGACCACCCCCTCTCAGCTCCCCGTAGTGGTTCTCAGAATCCCCTTCCTCCTCTGGGTTCTGTCTATGAGGCTGCACCTGCTCCCAAGTCCTCACCCACCAAGCGTTTTCTGTTCGCTCCCCGCTCATCAGCTGACTGCATCAGCATGGCAAGCGGAGGAAGCCTCTGGATTTTCCTACATGAGTGTTTCTGACCTGTTACAGAAACGGTGCCTCCAAAGCACTTAGCCAGAGCCGGGGCCTCCTTAGCATCAGCGCATTCTGTTATTAATTAGGAGAATGTGAAAGCACAGAGTAATTGTTCAAAGATCAGAGCTCAAAAAATATAATCACATCGTCCAAATAGCACTTTTTTTTTCTCCTACAAAGATTAAATAGCTGAAGACAGTTATTTACATCTTACAAACCTTTTAAAAGAAACTTTCCCATATGTCTCATTCCCTAGACCCGCGTCCTGAACCGTGTCTGCGGATGGCAAGGTGCGGCCTCCTGGCTTTGCTCTCCAGGTCTCTCTGGGTTCCGACTGCATCCCTGCTCCCAGGAGCCGCGGTGAGTACCACTGAAACTCTGGAGCTGGAAGGGCTTTTCTGGTCCCTTGGACTCCAATGTGGAAAGAGGGACTGCGACTTGCCACTCAGGCTTGTCGGAATTGGTTGGAGTCATGAGAAAAATTGTCTTAGGACATGAGATGGTCAGGGAAGAATAAGAACCATTTGTTTAGTCCCAGTTCTGCACTGAGCATCTACTGCTGAACGACAGTGGAACTTTCCAGTGACAGCCGCTCCTCTAGATTTATCCTCCCTACACAATTCCCTCACAGTGTGACTATCATTCCTTCCACCTAGAAATGGGGACCTGTGTTGACTCCCCTTGAATCTGGAGAGGTGTGTGTGACCATTTTGACCAACAGATATGGTGGAAGTGACGCTACATGACTTCTGACTTTAGGTCATAAACAGGACATGGATTCCATTCTCTCTTTTTCTCTTTCCTCCAAACCCAGCTGCCACATTGGGAAGAAGACAGACCACATGGAGAGAACTGGGTAGTCCCTCAGTCAGTGAGCAGCATCAATCACCAGACATTTTGAATGACCCTTCAGATGGTTCTGGATTCTAGGTGAGGCCTTTTGTTATGGGTGAGAGGCCCCTGCTGTGCTAAATTCCTGACCTTCCCCATCCCAGAAATGTTGGAGATATAAATATAAATAATAATAATTGTTTTAAGTCACTAAGTTTGGGGGTAATTTGTTATGCAGCAATAGCTAGCTAATACATAGACCCCGTGGGGAAACTGTTGGGGTTTCTGGGAGATTTCTAAGTAACCAGACAACAATTATGTTGTTTGATGTGGCTGCCCCAAAGGGCAGCATGGAGGAAGTGTGTCTGACTCCTGGCACAGTGAGGGGCGGTGGGGCGGGGCTCAGAATGGCTTCTTGGAAGAGGTGACATCTCAGCTTGGCCTGGAAGGGTAAAGAGAGTTACCAGGTAAAGGGGAGGATGGAGAATGGTCAAAAGTGTGGGGAGGGGACGCTCCAGCAGGAGGCCTCAACCACGGGTCAAGTGCAGGCAGAGGTTCATGCAGGGAGTCATCTGGGTTCCCGGAGTAGGTGAGTGACAGGCCTCCCTGAGAACTGATCCGTGCAGGGCCCCACAACTGAAAGCCCTTTGCCTCTGCCCAGAACACATGCGGTCAAGACAACAGCCTCGGAGACCTGGTCCAGGTCGGCTCTGGGGCCCGTGTGCTGAGGCAGTGGCTGCCTGCCTGCTCTGAAGGGAAGGTGATTATAACCTGAGTCAGTGGCCTTCGTGCCTGGACATCGATGCGGCCTTGCTGGGGCAGCAATGCGGAAACTCCCTCCAGATGCTCCCCAGCTGCTGCATGGACCCAGCCCTGCCGTGCAAGCTGCCCACCTCCCTGCTGTCCCTGGGTCTTTGCCTGGTTCCCTCTCATGCCCGAGTGCTGCCCTTCATGCCATTTTTACCGAATTCCTCACCTCTTCCAGGAAGCCCTCCAAGAACCTGTGGGCTCAGGACTCCACAGCCCCTGGGGCCTGTTTGCCTCTGTGTCCCCTGCTAGATCGGCAGGGGAGCCCCAGAGGGCCCGGGATGTGTCTTCCAGGGTCCAGCCCAGAGTGGACCTTCTTTGAAATCTTGCCTTTGGGTGAGATGACAAGGATGGATGTTCCTCTATTGGTCATTTCAGCCTTGAGGACAAGTCCTGGGTCTGCCCTCCAATCCCCTGCAGACCTTCCACATCAGTGTCCACCGAGTGCTGACTGGACGGACATGTCTCGGTGACCACAGAGCTGGACCAGGGGTGCCTCTGAGTCTGATGTTGCACACTGGGTGTGGTTGGTGGGTTGAGCTGAATGGGATTCCAAGCTGAGGACCAGGGAGGTTAGGAGGTGGGCTTGGTGTGTCTGCCAGGGGTCTCTCGGCCCCTCTATGCTTTGGGCCTGTGGGTCATAGGCAGGTATGTGTGTGTGTATTGTGGGTGAGTGTGTGGTGGGCATCTCAGATGTGCCCATGAGTCCCCTGCCTGTGAGTGCTGTGTGTCTGTGGGGGACGCTCCCCCTGCTGCTGGGAGCCAGCACAGACCAGCCACCACGTCTCCCTGGAGCCTTTCGCCTGGCAGGCACCAGGACAGCCAGCCCAGCTCAGCAGGACTCTCTGTGGTTTTTCTGGCAAGTTCCGAGTCATGGCACAGACACAGCCGGCAGCACTGCCCACCCCACGGCCCCCTGCCTGGGTGGCGTGCGTGTGGATGTGGCCAGCAACTCCCTGGCCTCCTTTTTGCTCAGTAAGGAACAGATTATAATTCCTGGGCAGACTGCATCTGCAACCAACTCGAGGGAAATGATTGTTGAGTGAGTTGAAAGAAAAAAAAATCTGCAGCAAGAAACTTCAATCCAGCCAGCCAGCCGTGTCATTGAATTAGGCTAATCTAAATCCTCAGAGCTAATTGAGAACCTCCCGGGCCACCCCTCCATGGCTCTCTGGAGCTCCCATTGCAAAGCCCTTGGCAGAGGTGGTTTCAGGGCACAGTGGGCAGTGGCCTTGCACACCGGGGACACAGAGCTGTGATGGACACCCTGGCTACTCGGGACCCGGCTCTGCAGGAGGGTGCATGCACTGAGGGCACACCCCGTCCTTCTGCCGTCCTGCTTCCACCTAAGACCCCACCACTGCGGGCCTGGCCCACCTCACCGCCTCCCCGGGGTTGGCGCGACCCCCAGGGCCACAGGGAAGGAGAGGGTGGGGAGGGAGGTGAGGCAGGGTCCCCTCCAGAGTCGCCTGGGCTGCTGGATCTCGTTGACACCGACCCTGGCTGGATGTGGGGATGAGATGGGCCCGTGCTACGGGGTCTGCCATTGGGTGGCCAGTCGTCAGTCCATTCAGACACGGACAGTGCCTCATCCGAGCCCCCGCCCGCCTTCCTTCTTCTGGATCCCCGTCCCCGAATCTGGTTTCCTCCTTCACTCATTGGCCCCCCTCCCTCCATCCCTCCCTGCTCCCTTCCTTCTGCCCCGTGCTTGGGGGGTTCGGAGACACCCCAGTCTGTCCAGGAGGAAGAGAACCTGGGGTACGCGTCCCCAGGGCTGCTGCTTAGGCCACGACCCCCAGCTTGCTCCTCTTCCTCTCCCATGTCTCTCCCCGTGGCCCCCTTCTGGTGTGCTGTCTCCCCTCTGCTCCCCACTCTTGGCTCCTGTGAGTCCACGGTGGGCTCTTGGGGAGGCCTCTCTCAGGGGCGCTCGGGAAAAGGTGCCGAACTGACCTGATAAAGGCACCGACAGGGAAGTGTGGCCTGGGTCCCCTCCCCCTTTGATCAAAAGCCTCTGAACCCCTGATGACATCCCATGGCGTATTCCTCTATTAATCAGAAAAGCCTTGACAGATGTAAGCAATTTGTCTTTGGAGAGGACGGGAGGGGGCGAGGCGAGGGAGCCCGGCGGCCCGGCGGGGTGGAGGAGATGCGGAGGGTAAGTTTGGAACGAGGGCTGAATACATGCATACTAAGAAGGCCAGCGCGCAGGAGCAGGCAGATCAGAGAGGGGAGCGTTTTCATTTCAAAGCATATTTCTTCCTTGATTGAACAGCCCCCCCACCACCACCACCAAACTACGGATGCTGGAATGAGGCTGGGATCCAGGGGTTAATCCCACCCAGACCCCTTCAGGGCTCAGACGCACAGAGCCAAGGGGCCCTGCGGGCAGGGTTCAGGTGTGGCCTGGTGGACGTGCCCCTGATGTGGTCTCAGCTCTGGCCTGCAGGTGATGGTGACGCTCAGAAGCAACACGGACACCTACTGGGCCTGCCAGGTGCATCTCAGGGGCCAGGTACTGGACGTAGAGAAAGGAAACGTGATGTCAATTCTCTAAAGCCCCAGGCTAGACTGCCAGGCAGATCCACAGTGCAGGGGGTGGGTTTTGTCATAAAGGTATGCTAGGGAGGGAGAGTCCAAGGGACAGTGTGGACATGGGGAGTGACCGCTCAACCAGACAGGACACTTCCCAGGGAGCGACACCAGCTGGGTCTTGAAGGACAAGAGTTGACTCACGTGCTCATGTGACGGAAGTCCTTCCCGTCTTTGTGCACTTGGAGGCCTACTCAGAGCTTGGGTCTCCCCCTCCCTCGCCCTCTCTCCTTCACTAAACCTTGGGGCCAAGAGCTGTGTCTGACTCACCTCCTTGTCCCCAGTGCCTGGCACAGAGTGGCAACAGGTGTTTCCCAAAGTGGGTGGAATGGTGTTTGGATGGTGGGAACAGCGTGCAGAGGCCTGGAGGCAGGAAGCAGCCTGGGGTGTGCAGAGGCCGGTGGCCCGTGCGTCCTCGCCTGCGGGGCTGCATCTGACCAGGAAGGAAGCTGTGGAGAGAAGGGCGCATTTGCTTCCACGAGGCCCTCTGTCAGCACAGGAGGGCAGCCCAAGGTTCCACTGCAACCAGGGCGTACCATACAGTCTTCCTCTGGTGAGGGCTTGGGGAAAAAATCAGAAAAAGAGAGTGCTCCATAAATTTGATTAGCTGCTTCAAATGTAGCCTTGAAAGCTGGCTCTTGCAAGTTCCCGGAGCCCGAGCCGTGGCCAAGGTTTTGATCATCTGCCTCTTCCCCTCCCAATAAACACCTAGCATGCTTGGCCAGGTTTCCTGTGGTCAGGATTCTACAGATCCGTGACTCACCCGAGCCAGCAGGGAGCATGAAAAGGTGTCACCAGGGAGAAATATTCAGGGAAGGATGTGAACGGTCAGCCTCACCGAGCAGGACAGATTCCCACAGCTTTTCCTAATAAACAAGTTTCCAGGGCCCTGGAATTCTTCCGGAGAGGAGAGGAGGGGAGGGGAGGGGAGGGGAGGGAAGGGGAGAGGAGAGGAGAGGAGAGGAGAGGAGAGGAGAGGAGAGGGGAGGAGAGGGGAGGAGAGGGGAGGGGAGGGGAGAAGAGGAGAGGAGAGGGTCTCTCTAAGTTGCTGAGGATCTCCTTAAGATGCCAAGGCTGGCCTTGAACTCACAATCCTCCTGCCTCAGCCTCCCGAAAGTCATTGGGATGACAGGTGTGTGCCACCACGCCCTGCTCACCCTACTGTTTCCACCAGCTCTCTGAACCTCCCACAAGGCTAATTCAGTATCACCCCCTCATCTACACACACACACACACACAGCCCTCCATGGCTTCTCTGGGTCATGTATTTCATAGTCCCTTAGTGTCTAGTAATAATACTAAAAAGCAGCTTACTGAGTGCCCTGTGCCTGCTCTGTGCCCAGCATTTTATGGACGTCACCTGGATTAATTCTCACAACCTGTTCAACACTAGGTACTCTTGTCTTCATTTTACAGGTGAGACAACAGAGACTCAGAGAGGTTGAGTAAGTTGTCAGAGGTCACACAGCTAAGAAATGACAGAGCGGCGTGTTGAAGCCCTTAGCTGTCTGAGCAGAGAGCCGCTGTTCAGAGCCTTTGTCCTGTCTGAGACAGTCTCTTCCATCGAGTTAGTCCTAACTTCCCGGGTGAGCAGATGTGAGGGGACCGGCCTCTTCATCCTCTAGAGCCGTCTGCCCCTGTCCCGCCCCTGGGTGTGGAAGGTGTCTGGTGTGCTCTTTGTGCCTGAGTAAGCGGGCGGCTACAGGAGGGCCTGGGTGAGTGTCAGGGCTGGGGTCCGCTGAACCCCCAGGGGACAGGAAAGGGGCAGGGGCTGGCTGAAAGGGAAGGGAAGGGGCCCAGGGGAGGGCTGAACCAGCCCAGAGGAGGGAGCTGCCCAGGGCTCCTCAGGAGACTCCCTTCAGCCCCAAGCTGGGACCACTGAGCTGCAGGCTTGGTCCCCAGTGCAGCTGAGCGTGTCCCTGTGACGTGTGGATGGGAAGGTCCCCGCGCTGCGAGTTTTCAATGCCTCTCAACAGATTCCAACCCGGGTAGCCTGGCTCTTCTCTGAAGTCCCACCCAGCACCGGGCAAGTCCCCAGGGCTGGGAGGAATCCTGTCAGGTGGCTGGGAAGGACCCCTTCCAGCGCTGGGAGGAAGGCAGGGGCAGTGGAGGACCGTGCCTCCAGCGGCCAGCTGCCTCGTCCCTCCCCCGAAACCCATCAGGTGGGTTCTGTAAGGGGATTCGGGCAGACGGGTGTCTGATCTCAGGACTCTTCATGCTTTCCGTGAAGGGGACTGATCATTTTTGGAGAAGGGCCACATCCAACACCATGCCACTGCCCAAAGGATGGTCAGCTGTGGCTGGACCAGGGGACGGCACACACCACGGTGGGGTCTCCACAGGATCCTGGAGTGGCCCAGGCTCCCACTGAGATGGGGGAGGGGGAGCTGCCGCGGGGCTGCTGCGTGAGGGTAGGGAGATGGGGCAGCGCATGTCCCCGCACAGGGAGCTCAGTGTCACTGAGGCCGGGCCCAGGGCCCAGGCAGCCAGTGAGGGAGCCCACGGGCACTGGCCATGCTTCAAGAAAGGCCACTAGCCAACCGAGGTGGCTCAGGAGGCTGAGGCAGGATCCTGAGTTCAAAGCCAGCCTCAGCAACTTAGCGAGGCCCTAAGCAGCTCAGCAAGACCCTATCTCCAATAAAATATTGAAAAAGGGCCTGGGACGTGGCTCAGTGGTTGAATCCCTGGTGCCAAAAAAAAAAAAAAAAAAAAAAAAGAGGCCGTGAGTCCTCACCCCGAGAGTCACCAGGGATGTCAGGAGGGGTCCAGAGGACGACTCCAGGGTCAGCTTCACTTTCCTGAGGCTCCCTCCCCGCTGAAAGCTGTCCTGGGAAGACAAGTGGGAGGGGAGAGAGGCTGAGTCTTTCCTGAAAGACACAGGGATTCTTTCAGTGGTGAACCCAGGGCCCCTGGTCCTTCCAGCGTCCTCCTCCCCCAGACGCCGTAGTGGGGATAAAGCAAGGCTTCGTTTTGGGCGTAGTCCAGCAAGGCAGCGTGGGAAACTGTTGCTCAGGACCCAAGGTCGATCCCAGGTCCAGCCGTCAGTCTGTGCAGGACGCAGACCTTCCGTGGGACGTTGCTCCACCTCCTGTCTCCCAGGAGCAGGGCCTTTCAGGATAGCTGCTCCTTGTCCCTGCGCTCTTGTTCTTCCTCTCCGATTCCCACGCACCTTCCCGGGCAGCTCAGTGTGCTCCCTGTCTTCTGAGGGGCAGGGCAGACAGAGGGCAGGGTGGGCACTCCAGCAGGCCCGGGTTGGCTGGCACCCCGTAGGGAGGGTGCATGGCTGGCTGGAGCACAGACTGTCAAGGAGTCCCAGACCAGAGCTTATGGACTGTCTGGAACTGCTCGCCGTTTTAACTTTTGGCTACAAGCAACTAAGATTGACTTAGAAAATCTAGATGTTTAACAGGAAGACTGAAGAAGGTTGGATCCAAAATCAAGTTCAGTGACTTGAGGATGACGTCAAAGACTGAGATTCTTTTCAGCTGTCATCCTCCTCGTGGCAGCTCTTTAGTCCCCATCATGTTGCCTCATGATCACATTATGGCTGCCACAACTCCAGACATTATCTTCTCATACAAGGACATTCAAATTAGACTTGTGTGCCTTTCTTTTCTGGAGAAAGAAGCTCAGCGAGGGATGATTCATGTGCCCACTTTCTGGCCTACCTTCCCCAAAATCATATAAACTGGATTCTATGAGGAGGGAGAGTGTCTAGAATGTCTTTGGGTCAGGAAAGCAAGTGTCTGCTGATGGTTTGAGTGAGAGGAGGCAAAGAAAGGAGCCAGGGAAAATCCTTATGTGGCCAAAACTAGGAGGAGACAGCAAAAATGTTTAAAAAGGGGGCTGCTGAGCTGCAGCGTGGCCTCACCGTCCCTCACACTGAATCCCCGCCAGGCCATCTGTGCTGAATCCTCCCACTGATTCTGTCCTTTTACTTACAGGGGAACCCAGGCTTTTGCCATACGCTGGCAGCTTGTGGAGCTGAGGTCATTTCTGCCCTGGCCGTGGATGGGACTTCTGCGGCCCATGCCAGCAGCTGCCCTGAGGATTCCTTTTTCCTTCTTCTCTCACCTGTTCAACAGAGTCCCCTCTCTCGGGCTGTCACACACCCTGGCATTCAGGATACTGTGGAGAACACGCCAGACAAGGTCCCTTCTCCCACAGAGCTACACTGGAGCAGGAAGCATGCACAGAGCCATGGATACATCGGTGGCTAGGAAAAGTCTCGGGTCACGGGAGAGCTGAAAAGGGACAAGTTGTTCCCAAGGCGAACGCCTGGGGAGACAGCCTCACCCGCACTGGGTGGTCCAGGAAGGGTCTTTGCGGAGGTGGCACCTGGACTGTAGCTTCATAGTGACATGGACACAGGGATTGCAGGTGAAGGAACAGCACGGGCACAGGAGCGGGGGTGGCAGGCAGCATTTGAAGAACAAAAGGAAACCACTTACGGCTGCAGCCCCCTGGGGCCCCTCAAGACTGGAGTGGCTGGCGAGGGTCTGGGTTTTGTTTCCAGCGAGCTGAGGGGCAGGGCAACCTCTTCAGCAGCAACGTGGAATCCGACTTATGCTTTTACAAGTCACCCCTGTGCAGAGAACCCCTTTCCACAGTGCACACAGACGCTGCTTGTTCTGGGGACACCTGTCCTGCCTCCCCAGGGAGACAGTGAGATCTCAGAGCTAAGAATGGAACTCTCCGCCCATTACACCTGCTGTGGAGATGCCAAACATCATAGGTAAATATTTAAAGGTCCCGTCTTTCCCAGGAGGGCCCTTCCAATGACCCTGGGTGGAAAGTGGATCGTGATGTGATGGCTTCTGCTGCTCAGAAGCACCTGGGGTCCACCCCTGTGCACAGCAAAGCACACTTGGGAGAGCACTTTTTTCCTTGCCTTGAAGATGATTCTCCAGGTTGCCCGGGGTCCCTCTCCACCAGTCTCCCATGCGAGCTTGGAGTGGCCCTGGGTCTCATTAGGAGGAGGCTGTCCAGTGGGTCACTCCTCCAGCGAGATCTGATAGGTAGCAGACGCGCGTGCTGGGGACGACCTGGTGAGCAGCCATCCGCTGCCCCCGCCTGCCGACCAGGGGGCGCCCCCCGCCCCCGCAAGGTGCTCTGCAGAGCTCGGCTCCCAATACATGAAACATGAGGCCATCCCCATAATCAGAGCTGACTTATGGGAAAATTAAACACAGAAGGACACGCCAACCCCGGGAAACCGCCTCCTCTCCCTCCCTGGAGGCACCGTCCTCCTCTGAGGGAGAAAGGCTGACCCTGCCGTCAGCTAGAGAGCTGTGACCCCGGGTGGCAGTGGCATCTAGATGACATGTTTGCATCGACTGGGGCAGGAGGACAAATCACCAAGGAGAACAAAAGGGTGCAAGGCTCGTGTTGGGAGCCTTCCCTCTTCTCCTAAGTCCTCCTGGCTGGAGGTCATTTATTTTTTGTAAGAACCGAGTTGAAATCTCATGAAGTTTTTCCGGGTGACTCAGTCGCACATTATGGAACTCCTTCTGAAGCCAGTAGCAGGGACGCGGAGCCTGCTGAGGGCAGTGAATGATGGAGAGACGTCAAGGTGGAGTTCGGGGGGCGGGAGGGAGTTGGGGCAGGAGGAGGCCTGAGGAGGGGTCTCTCGAGGTCCAACCCAGTGTGGGGGAGACGGCGCTGGGCCCCCACTGCACTGTCGCGTGTTTGAATTGGAGGACAGGCCAGATGTCCTCTCTTGGGTAGCGTTGAATTTGCACCCTGGGGTAGCAGGAGGATTTGGAACTCGGGGTCTTCCTCGTACACCCTATTTTGTCCAGAAAGCCCTTTGAAGGCTGCTGTGGGCTCCTTTTCCACTTAAAAAGATGCTTTCACATTAGGATTTAAAGCATATGCTGGGCCAAAGCCTGTCACAACGCATCATGGAGAAGCCCCCAAATCAACCACCCAGCACCCCCATCCTGATCAAAGCAGAGGAGGCGGGCATCCTGCTGCCCACGGATGCAGGAGCAGGATGAGGGAGGAGCCAGCGGGCACCCTAAGCTGACAGGCCAGCCGGCCTTGGGCCTGGGGGCTGCCCACAGCTGTGGACAAATCTGCACCTGGATGGGCCCCGTGCAGAAGGTGTCCACGAGAGCATCAACGGCTCTTCTCTTCAGAGCCAGATCATAGGGACTGAAACCAGGTCACTGCCAGGTGGGATGGGGTGGGGCCCCCGAGTAAGCGCATAGTCCCCAATTCCCGGGAATTGGGAAGCACAGATGCTCATATGGAGGAGGCGGGGGGGGGGGCCGGGGAGGGGACCCTGGAAGATCCATCAGAGGCTGAGTCTAATCACGAGGGCTTCCTTGCCCGAGCACTGGCTATGTGCCTGCACCAGGTCTGTCCTGGCCTCACCTGTCCTCCTCACAAGCGACTGGGGTGGGTATAGAAGCGTTAATCTGATTGACAGATGACACCGCAGAGCGCAGGGAGCCCCAGCTGGCTGTGGCAGTTAGCATGGGAGCCCACAGTGTTTAGGCCAACGGCCCTAATGGCTGAGGGACGAGGGGTGGTGGGCAGGGCTCTGGGCTCAGGGTGCAGCCTGCTCAGCAGAAAGCGGGCTCACGGGAAGTCCACGCACGGACTCGGGCCTGGGAACCCTGCCCAGTAGCTGCACACCCAGGGAAGAATCAAAAGGGGAGGGACAGAGCCAACAGGTGGGGGCTTCTGCTGACCACCTAGAAGCTCTGGCTCTGTCTGGGCTGCGGGACCCTGGCGGCTCCTGGTACCCACTGTGGTCTGTCTGCCCAGACTTCTGCCCCTGCTCAGTGCCCCCTGCAGACTTCTCAGGCTCTGCCTGGCCTCTGGGGCTGGCACCAGCCCAGTGTCTCCTCTCAAACCCCAGCAGGGCTTTGGCCTGAGCCGTGCGCTCCTGGATGGAAATCCCGCGGTTACCAGCGGTGGTGCCTGGGCAGGCGGCCTGAGCTGTGGTGCTGTCATGGCATGGTTCTCTCTCTCTCACCCTGCCCTCCGCAGAGCCCGGCTGCTCTGAGACTCTGCAAACCACATTTACGCCCTACCAGGGTAAGTGACGCCCGAGTGCTATGCTCCACCAAGAGGGGTTGCCGCAGGAAGCTGCAGTCAGCTCCATCAAGTCTGCTTCCCGTTCCTGTCAGCTGTGGCCCAGTCCCAGCCCGGCACCCAGCGGCAGCGGCTAGCTCCGCACACGCGGGAAGCCAGTCCCACGACCCTCTCCAAGCTGCTCAACCTGCAGGCCCCCGCCAAGGGACCCCTGTCTTCACAACCCCAAACACCCACCTCTGCTGCCACAGCCCTAGGGGTTACTGCTAATCTTGAGCATCCCCTGGGGGTTACTGCTGACCTTGAGCATCCCCTGGGGGTTACTGCTGACCTTGAGCATCCCCTGGGGGTTACTGCTGACCTTGAGCATCCCCTGGGGGTTACTGCTGACCTTGAGCATCCCCTGGGGGTTACTGCTGACCTTGAGTATCCCCTGGGGGTTACTGCTGACCTTGAGCATCTTTTCATGTGCTCATTTGCCATTCCTGGATTTTCTTTGAAGAGTTTATTCAAATAATTTACCAGTTACAAAAATCGGATTACTTTATTATCGAGTTGTAAGAGCTTTTTATTCCTGCTGTGTTACCTTTGCAAGCTTTCCGCATCTCTTTTGCCTTTTCAGTAATTCTCAGTTCATCTTAATTCTTTTTTTTTTTTTTTTTTTTTTTGGTACTGATGATTGAACCCAGGGGCACTTTACCAGTGATCCACATTTCAACCTGGGATTCCAGGCATGTACCTCTGCCCCCAGCCTAAAGGATATTTTTTATTGCCCAATGCACACACCTGCTTATGCCTCAAAGTCCTTATCCACCAAATGGGGACAGTGACTGTACTCCAGGTGGCCTCAAGGACTCAGCCAGGAGATGCCTGAGAAGGGTGTTGTGGCCCAGGGTGGGTGTGGGGGGAGGACTTGATCAGCGCAGCGCCCACGGGCCTGGTCATGAGCCCCCAGGGTAGCCCCTGGGGTGCACTTCAAGCTGAGCAAAGAAGCAGGGGCTCTCTTCAGACTCCTCTCCTCTGTTTTCCAGGTCAGGCTCTCCTGTGACAACTGAGGGGATGAAAGAAAGGCCTGGCCTGCCGTGGGGGAGGAAAATCAGCCCTTCTTCCAGTCTAATGGTCACCTTCAAGATGGGCCTTACTGAGAACAAACAAACTGCTGTTCTTTGAGTCGCATCATTAAGAAATGAAAAGGCAAGTCATAACTGCAAGAAAACAGAACAACAGTACATATAAAAACAACTAAATGCATAGGCAAGAGGTTAGGGCAGATACTTAGGAAAGAAGATGTTGGAACAGCCAGTAGGCAAGAAGGTACTGAAAGTTGTTAGTCATAGAGAAGTTCAAATTAAACTACAATGAGATACCTCATGGACCATGCCACCCACCATCCCATACCCACAAGAATAGCTGAAGTTCCAAAGATGGAGGCTAGAGAGAGTTGGGGGAAATGTGGAGCAACTGGAACTCTCCTACTTTGCTGGTAGATTGAAAAAAAAAAAAAAATATATATATATATATATACACATATATATACATACAGAGAGAGAGACATTTGAAAATAGTTCAAAGCTTTCTTATGAAATTAAACATACACACAATATGAACAGGCAATACCATTTGTAAATATTTACCTGAGAGAATTGAAAACACATCATACAAAGCTTTGAGTACAAATGTTCATAGACACTTGATTCGTAATAGTAAAAACCTAAAAACAACCTGAATGTCCACCAACAGGTAGAGGAAGAAGTGAATTGTGACATGGTAGTACAATGGAACACTAACCCTGCAATGAAATCAGTGAACAGTGGACGCACACAAGAGTCATGCAGGGCAAAAGAGACCAGAGGCAAAGGAGAACATGGTGCGTTGTCTTCTTTATGTGAATCTCTACAAAAGACCAATGGAATCTGCAATATTAGAAGGCAAACCAGTGGCCAGGCACGTGGTGCACGTCTATAATCCCAGTGGCTCAGAAGGCTGAGGCAGGAGGATCACAAGTTCAAAGCCAGCCTCAGCAACTTAGTGAGGCCCTAAGCAACTTAGTGAGACCCTGTCTCAAAAATAAAAATAACAAACAAATAAACAAATGAACAAATAAAAGGATTGGGCATGTAGCTCAGTGGTAAAGCACCCCTGGGTTAAATTTCCAGTAGCACTTTCTTCCCACCCAAAAAAATCAGACCATAGACCAGTGGCTTCTTAGATCCAGGGCCATACCTCCATTGTGGCGATGGTCACATGGCTGTACGCATTTGCTAAGACTCACCAAAATGTAACACGGATGAATTCTATTGTGTGTCAGTTACGACTCAATAAAGTTGATTTTTAAAATGTCACCCTGACATGTACAAGAGCCTTCCTTAGACTGACACGTGGGCAGGGACCCATCACCAGGCAGAGCCTCCCCGTGGGGCCCCTCAAGTCCTCCGGTGCTCCACTCTCTGCTTGCAGCTTGTTTAAGTCAGCCTTTTCACCGCCACAACTAAAAGATCCGACCAGAACAACTGTAGAGGAGGAAACGTTTACTCAAGGGCTCAGTTTCAGAGGTCTCAGTCCTTATACAGCCAGCTCCATCACGGTGGAAGAGTGTGGCAGGGGGAAGCAGCTCACCTGATGATCAGGAGCAGAGAGACTCACCCACCAGATACAAAATATATACCCCAAAGCCACGCCCCAATTCCCCACGTCCTCCAGCCACACCCCACTGCCTCCAGTTACGCTCAGTTAATCCCATCAGGTGATCAACTCATTGGTTGGGTTGAGGCTCAGCCCAATCATTTCTTCTCTGAACCTTCTTGCACTGTCTCACACCTGAGCTTTTGGGGCACACCTCACACCCAACCCATAACACAGCTCCTCCCTCCCTCCCTCAGTCCGTCATGCTTGTGTCTGGGAATCTGACCAGAATGGATGGCATGAAGGTCCCCCTGTCCACCGTCCTCCTGTTAGATTGGGCCAAGAAAGATCCCAGCAGAGCTCCGAGCAGGGAAGGGGAGTGGGGATACTTACTGCTCTAGCTGACCTGCAGCTGACCACCCATGTCTCTGGGCTGAAGGTCACTGCTCCCTCCAGGCAGCCCTGTCTGGACCCCTGTCCTTCAGGTCCTGTGACCTCCATCCTCCCGCCCTTCCTGATCTGTACTGGCCCTGTCGCTCCCCACGCCCACTTACACTGTTTGACTAGTCTGCTGGGGAACCTCCTTCACACTCTCCTGACCAAGTGGCCCCTCACTCCTGCTGGCCCCGACTGATGCAGCCCCCGATCTCGGTGGAACAAAACAGGCTCCAATCCCGGTAAGAGAATCCGGGCGCGGGTGGAGCTGGTGGAAGCAGGACCAAGGGGCCCCGCCTGTCCTGTTAACGTGTGAATTCTCACCCCAGTGCCTGTGTCTAAGGGAGCCCTGGTCCTCTTTCGGTACCTTGTCTCAGGTCTGGACCCAAGTCCCTTCCCCTGGCTCCCTGAAAGGGCTAACAAAGGTTTAAATGAGCCGATACAGAGAGACACTATCAGGGACGCAGATGGAGAGAGCACAAGAGGCCTGAAGCATTGTGGGTGACACAGGGCAGGGCGGAGGGCCCACACAGCCACTGCCCATTGCCCTACTAGCCTCTAATGAGCCCCACGGTCGGGGTTACCATTTGGTAGCCCCCACTGGGCCCTGGCTGCTGGAGTGGCCATTTTACATACACCATTTCATCTTTTCCTCAAGTGAACACCATGGTGTAGACATCGGTTTCTACACCCAATGGGGTTGAGCTGAACAAGATCCAATAACTTGTCCAAAGTCATCGTGCTCATAAATGACAAGCCAAGACTGGAACACAAATCTGAGCTTGGAATCCAGCATGCCTCGCCGCTGCCTTCCTTACTAATCATGGGGTGAAAACGTCAGAGCTTGTCTGGGGGGTCCCCCCGTAAGTGGAGCCCAAGGACAAAATGGATCTAGTACTACCTGGCACCACTCCAGACGCCTGGAGCCCCAGGCCCTCCTGTGCAGGGAGGGTGGTGGGGAGACAGTGGCCAGGCCACCTCTTCCCTGGGCCCTGTGGCCTCTGCTGTGCCCTGTGGGGGAAGCAGAGCCCAGAGAACTCAGGTCACTTGGCGGAGCACTTGTCCTTGGTGTGGGGGCCCCTCCTTGTGCTGGTGTCTTGGAGGGTCAAGAGAACAAGGCATCCTGGTTCTGAGGGGTGTCCCAGCACGAGTCCTGGACTCCCCTTGCTGTTGGATGCTAAGACGGTCCTTGTTTCATAGACCTCTTTTCTTATCCTCCAAAACACCTAATTGCATTCTCTGTAATTATTTTTGGAGCATATAAAATATTCATGTAGAGTTTAAAGGATATTCATAAAATGACCACCTTGTACATTGCCAGGAGCTTAGAAACCTTATATGAGTATCTCCCTTTTTCTCCTAGACCAGGTGTCTTGAGATCAGCACTCTGACATTTTGGGAAGAATAGCTTTTTAGTTTAGGGGGTTGGGGAAGGCTGTCCTGTGCCTTGTAGGATGTTTAGCAGCATCTCTGGCTAACAGCACCCAGTAGAGGCCAGGAGCATTCCTCCCTACCCCAGGTTGTCACAATTGAAAACACCTCCAGATATGTCAAATAGCCCTGTGTGTCAGATTTCTGTTGCTGTGACAAAATACCTGAGAAAAATCCATTTATAAGGAAGAATGGTTTACATGGGCCCATGGTTTCAGAGGTTTCAGTACATGGTCACTTGGCCTGTTGCTTTGGGCCTGTGGCACCACAGTATATCATGGTAGAGCACATGGGTAGAGGAGGCTGCTTACCTCAAGGCAGCCAAGAAGCACAGTCAGAGAGGGAAAGGCAGGGCTGGGATCCCAGTATCTCCTTCAAGGGCATGACCCCAAGACCTAACTTCTTCTCACAAAGCCCCTCCTCCTAAAGTTTCCACTATGAATAGTGCCCCAGACTGGTGACCAAGAGTCACATATGTGCCTTTGGGGGCCATTTAAGATCTAACCATAACACCCTGGAGGGAGAGTGGCCCACAGCTGAGGACCTCCGTCCTAGTCTGACCTGGTGCTTGTCCCAGCTTCGATTTTCAGATTCATATTTCCCGTGTGTGCACAGCTGTGTTTGGCAAGTTCTAAAATGTCACGAAAATGGAGTCCTATGGTACATGCCTTGGGGTCCCGGCTTCTTTTGCTCAACACTGCTTCTGCAAGATCCATCCCTACTATTGCATGATCGCTCTGTGTTCATTTCCATCGCTGAACAGCACCCTGGTGCGCATGCTCATTCGTGTTCTGGCTGATGGCCCTGGGGTTCTGTCTGGGGTCATTGCGGGTGATGTTTCTGGGGGTATTCCAGGGCAGCTCTCTGGGTGCCCACGTGTATACAGAGAGGTGGAATTTCCGGATCACAGGGAATGGGCATCTGTAAGGTACTGTGGCTTTTGAGTCATGATATGAAATTGGCCCCTCTGTGGCAGGATGTGACATTGCTCTCGAATCTCATCTTTTCCAGCCCTTGAGATGGCGAGCTTTTCTACGTTTGTCAGTGATGCATATGTGCATTTTAGTTATTTTTTTAAAATTTTTAAATTGTTCTAATTAGTTGTATGTGACAATAGGGTGCATTTACACATATTGATAGATCATGCATCAATGGAGTGCAATCTCTCATTGTTCCGATTGTACCTATTGCAGGATCATGTTGGTCATGCAGTCATACATGTGCATGAGGTAATGTCTGCGTCGCTGTAAATCATCCCTTCCCTCATACCCCTTCTCCTCCCCTCATTCCCTCCACCTAATCTAAGTCGCTCTATTCTTCCCTCCCCACACCTCATGGTGAAGCTTTGTTATTCTTGACACCCCTTTTGGCCTGCACGCCATTAGCACCCGCCCTCACTCTACCTCAGGGACCTCAAGCCTCCCTCCACCCCAGCTCTCTCCAGGGCACTGTGGCTGCCTCAGCTCCTGCCCTCCCTCTGGCCTGGGGATCCTGCCCCTCTGTGTGCCCATCCCTTCTGAAGGCTGAGCGCTGGATGAATGGATGGATGGATGGTGCCGGGAGGTGGTCCGTGCATGGGCAGAGGAGAAGCTGCAGCCCGACCGCACCGGGGCACAAGCCTGGCACTCCTGGGGAGGCAGAGCAAAGGCTCCTGCTTCTGGACCCATGTCCTTCCCAGTGGGGCCCTCCCCACTCCTGGGGCTGGAAGAACAGCCAAGGACCCCAGAGAGCTCCTCCTTCCATGGTTTTCCACCCACCTGCATCCCTAATGTGCTTTGTCCCAAATGCCACTTGAGGCCCCACGGGGAGGCAGCAGAGAGCCCTGCCCAGGACTGGTCCTGCTTCCTGAGATGGCCAGGTCCTGGCGGCCTTGGCTGGGAGTGGCGCGGTCTCTTGTCTGGTTCTCTGCTGCAGTTTGGGAATGATGACCATGACCACATTCCCACCACAAGAGACCACATCCAGTGAGGTTTGGGGAGGGGGAGCAGATGAGCAGAAGAGGCAGTGGCCGACAGGGTTGGTAGCCTGGAGGACCGCGAGTGGGGGAGACATGCGAGGGGGAGCCTTCCCCCCAAGCCCGCACGTGGTGGCTGCTGGCAGGCCACCTGGCGTGGCAGGGGCAGGCGTGCAGGGGGTGGTGGGAGCCAGCAGGTGCCCCGCTCCATGCCCTCTGTGAGAGAGCATCATGACAGGTCCCCAACCCACCCCAATTCTCTCAGAAGCCCTTTTGAGATAGTCGAACACCATTCCGCGGCACAGGTGAGACCTGGAGGCTCTCTGAGGAGAAGTCTCCCTGAGAGCCCCACTTCTCCAGAGCCCCTCCAGCCAGGCTGAATGGCCCTTGAGCTTCCCCTGCCCCACGGCGCCCCATGAAGGCCGCAGTCACAGATCCAAGTCACATTGGTGTCCATGTGTGCACATGTGTGCTGTGGACTGAACCGTGTCCCCTTGCCATTTCTGTGTTGAAGTCCTGGCCCACAATGCGATGGGATCCTGAGGAGGTAATTAGGGTAAATGAGGTCACAGCGTGGGGCGCTAGACGGAGGGGACTCTGGCCTTAGGAGGAGAGGAAGAGAGCCGGCTCTGTCTTTCTCTTGAGTGCTCACTGAGGACCGACCACGGAAGACACAGAGAGGACTCCGTCTATTGGCTGAGGGCCTTTGCCAGAACTTGACGCTGGGGGCCCTGATCTCAGACTTCCAGCCCCCAGAACTGTGAGAAAACATATTTGTCAAGACACTCGATTTACGTTATTTTGTTACGGCAGCCTGAGCGAGGACCTGGGACAGGGCAGAGCAGAGAAGCAATTCAGCAGCTTCCAAGGGTCCATGCGGGTCTCTCCAGACGCTGGGGATGGGCAGCGTGGGAGATGCCCGAGACCAGAAGGGACCAGGGGTTGGAAGAGCAGGGGAGCCCTTTAGAAAGGAAGAGAGTCCACTGAGGTAGGGGCGGAGATGAGAGGGGAGGTTGAAAGGACCCAAGTGAAAAACCATTTTGGTTGCCGTGGTGACCATCCTCCATCTTTTCAGAATGCCCCTCACCTGTACTTTGAAAGCACCTGCTGTGTGAAACCCCTTCACCCAGGTGACCCCTCACGAAGTCTCCTGAAGGAGTCGGGTTGCCAGATAAAACAGGCTGGCCTGGCAGTGAAATGCGAGTTCCAGATAAACGAGTGGAATTTTTGGTTTAAGTACACCCCAAATGTTTCGGGGGCTACGCTGGTGCTGAAGGATCCTGTGTTGGTTATTTCATATTCAGATTGAGCTGGGCATTCTGTATTTTTATTTGCTAAAGCCAGGAACCCTAAGCAGAAGATCTGTGCTGATACCATCCCCATTTTCTGGAGAAGTTGAGTAGCTCCCTGGACCTGCTCACTGGTATGGGCATGGCTGACCCTGGGACCTGGGCATCCTGGTTCCCGGCCCTGGCCCTTTCCACTCCGCACAGCTGCCACCTCTGAGAGCTAATTGCTGAACAGAATTGCAACCTGACATCTGGGGCATGTGTCAAACCACAACAGAGCCTGTCTTCCCTTTCATCAGGCAAGGCCGGGGGAGCTGCCAGAGCCATCGGAGGGAGGGAGAGCCCCACTTCAAAGGCCCGCTCACCAAGAATTCCAGCCACAACCCTCCAGGTTTGCTTTTGGCTTTGCGACTTGAACTCTCTTGGCTTTGGGGACTGAGGTTTTGTGTGTAGTAAGACTATATTGCTTCTTTTTTTTCCATTGGGGGGAAATACCACCTTCACTGAATGTCTTTTTTTATTTGTTCTTTTCAGATATGCATGACAGTAGAGTGTATTTTGACATATCATACATACATGGAGTATAACTTATTCTAATTAGGATCCCATTCTAGTGGTTGTACATAATGTGGAGTTACACCGGTCATGTACTCATATATGAACGTGGGAAAGTCATGTCAGATTCATTCTGTCTTTTCTATTCCCATCCCCATCCCTTCCCTTCATTCCCCTTTGTTTAATTCAAAGAACTTCTATTCTTCCTCTCTGCCCTTCTTATTTTGTGTTAGCATCCACATATCAGAGAAAACATTTAGCCTTTGGTTTTTTGGGATTGGCTTATTTCACTTAGCATGATAGTCTCCAGTTCCATCCATTTATTGGCAAATGCTATAAATTCATTCTTCTTTATGGCCAAGTAATATTTCACTGTGTATATGTACCACATTTTCTTTATTCATTCATCTGTTGAAGGGTGCCTAGGTTGGTTCCATAGCTTAGCTATTGTGAGTTGATGTGGCTGCATCACTGTAGTATGCCCTCTCCCAAATTCTGCTACATCTGTCCATTAATCCTCAGGTGACTTTCCAATGCCTTCCAGTACTGCTCACCCCATTCTGCAGATGGAAAAACTGAAGCACAAAGCACTTTGGGGGCTGTCCAGGGCACACAAAAGGAAGCTGGCTTCTCAGCCTCTTTTCTGTCTCAAGGGTCTTGCCAGCCTACCACAGGGAGGAGTTAGTGTCAGTGTGACATGGGACATGTGAAATTGCTCCTGGGATCTCAGAACCTAAATTTCTCTCAGCAACAATCAAACAAAGTTTCCGTTGCCCTGGATTCTGCCTTCACCTGTGGGAGCAAGGATCACAAGGCACGGAAACGACTGAGATTCCGGCTTTCCTCCAGAGGGGTCGTCCCCGCACATGCTGTGGGGTGGCCGTGCTGCCCCTGACATGCTGCCCTTCTCCTTCTGGGGTCCTACTGCTGGAGTTTTGGGTTACAGTCAAAGGAAGTTCCATCCAGAGTCGACAAAAATGACGGCCACTCTGAATGCCAGAATTTCAGAAAGATCGTCAGCTGCAGGCAGAGAAGACATTTGAGGGGCTCGCTTTGCTCCCCAGCAGACTGCTCAGGACTGCTGGCCAATGACCCAGGCATCCTGCCTGACAGATCCAGAGACGGCTTCCCGTTTTCCTTCTGATGTGGCAGAGGAGCTGAAGCCTGGTTGGGGCCACAGCACGTGGCCCTGAGGCTTTGCACGGCTTTCCTTACACACCACACATTTCATGCCCCAAGTGTGTCAGCCTGTGTGGGTTGGCCAGGGAGCTGCTGTGGGTTCCAGAACCTGCTTATCTCTTGAGAGTTCAGACAGACCTTGAACTGGGCTTCCTTGCTTTCTGGGAAATGGGAGGTGAAGCCTTGGGGACACTATGTAGTGTCACTGCGGATGGGAACACGTGTGTGAACAGCACTGGGTCATCCACCAAGGCCTTTCTGCTGTGCCTGGTCAGTTCTGGCCCCCAGAGATGAAAGGATGGGCCCACCTTGACCCTCAAGTCCATTTCAATGATCAGGAATAGTCAGAGGAGGAACAACCTCTCTAAAGTCACTATGGAGAACAGGGTGAAATGCACAGTGACTCTGAGTCTCCAGGCCAGCTCCCCGTCTCTGCCATTCTCGCTGCTGATACGGGGACTTTGCAAGGGCTGCCCCGTCTTGGATTGAGACTGAGAATCCACAGAAGTTTACAGATGGCTGGATTCAGATTTGGCATCTGGGCACTGAAGGCCCCTGATCTGGCTCTGTCATCTCCTCCAGGTGCGTGGGCCCCTCACCTGTGCTTTCAAATCTCCATGCTCCTGCAAGGACCACTCCTTGATCCTAGCCATCTGGCTCAGGGCCCATGGCCCCCACCTCCTCTGGCCTCCAAGGCACTTGCTGCCCACACCAGCCCTGTGGTACTGTTTCCCAAAGCGGTGGGGGACATTTCCACCAGACACCCGTTTTTTCCTCATAACAACCATACTGACTCAGGACAACTCTTCCCATTTTGCAGAGAAGCCTCAGATTTTAAACCTTGGGTTTCCACCGTGGCTCTGATTTTCAAATCCTGGGTTTGGGGAGGCTGAGCTTGCCTCCAGATGGGATGGGCTCCCTCCTTCACCCCACATTGAAGGATGATGGCAAAGGCCTGTTGGGCACAGGTGGGGTTGCCAGGTGCCAGATGGGAAAGAGACATGGTCCTCTAGTCCTCCTAAAGAGACCCTGTAGAAAAGTGAAGACCGGAAAGACAGGCTGCAGAGATTCTCACCAAGTTTCAAAGTTAGAAAGAGGGGTTTGCGTGCCCGCATGTGTCCTTTCGGCATTTAGGGGGTGGACGCAAGCTTTGCAGCAAGGTCACCCTCTCTCCCACAAGGAACGGGTGCTCCTGTTTGCTTCCACCGCCCACTCCGTCCTGGGAGACCTCGGGCCTCTGTGGCTGGAAGGAGGAAAGATCGAGGGTCTGTCTGCCCGCAGGGCCGGTGGAGAAGGTAGCATGAAGTTGCAAGAAAAGGAAGGCTGTGCCCGGTCTCTGCGAGGATGAGAGGCCGAACACGCGGTGGGGCTGCTCCTGCTCCACCAAGAGCCGCCTGGAAAGGCTGCCCTAGGGCTGAGCCGGGGAGGACGCTCCGCGCCGGCGTCTGGGGCCCACTGCGGTCCCACGGCGCCACCTAGTGCCCACATGGAGGAACACATGCCGCGCTCGCTGCGCGCAGGAGGGCGCTGTCCAGGAGCCCAGGGCACCTCTGAAGGACCAGAATGCTGGCGGGCGCTTTCCAGCCCAACCCCAGGGCGGTTGAACCCACAACCGCCTTGTCCCAGCTGCCGCTGCGCCTGGCACCTGGGGGACCATCCCGGCCCTCCCTCTCCATCAAGTAATTTTGTGAGCTAAATAGAAAGGCCATCCTGTAAAAACGGTAAACCTACAAGAGCAGTACTGAGGGCCACTCACGGAACCTTCTCCGTGCCTAACGCTGCCATCCTATCATGAGGAGTACACCAGACCTCACAGCAGCACAGAACGATGGGGGATTATCAAACTCATTTTGTGGAAAAGAAACTGAGCTTCGGAAAACTGGAGTAACATACAAATTCACCCTGTTCGAGCAAGACAGAGCCAGGCTCACGCTGATCCCAAGTCGGCAGGCTCTCCTGGAAGAGCCATCGTTCTTGACATTTTCTTCCTAGAGCTGCTTCTGCTGCCAGTGAAAGACACAGGCCCTCCTGCTGTGCAGATGCGGGTTCAAACCACCCTGCCACTCAGCACCTGCGCACAGCCTGGCCTCCCCCTACCCCCAAGGACCCTCCCTGCTTCACAACTCAGGTCCTTTCTCCTTCAGGGAGGCCTCCCCTGCTGGCCACCCAGCTCCCAAGGTGCAGTGGGCTTGTCATCTCCTGATCTCCTCTGGCACCACTCGGGGACCTCGCCATCTGGCACAGACTGAGGTGTTATCACGTTGTCCTTGTCCCCACTCACTCCTTTGTCAGCATCTCCTCCTTCAGCCAGGCTCTGGCTCCTCAGGGGACACAGGCCTGGCACACAGCAGCACCCCACAGGCACTCTGCATGGTTTACAAACATGCCTGCGAGTTTTTTGATACACTCCCTTCAAAAAGTGAAGTCTAATTCAACTTGCCTGAAATAATGGCGGGCCTTGGCAAATGACTTCTAATGAACACTGTGTGGGGGGTGGCAGTGATGCTGCGTGAGTTCCAACACCAGGTTAGAAAAGGTGGTATAGCTTTGTCTGCACCCCCGCCCCAGGTTGTCTTTTGGGATCCAGCCACCAGGATGGGCAGGAGCACAGGTCCAGTGCAGAGGCCCATGTAGGTGTTCTGACTGACAGCCCCTTCCGAGGCCCCAGCCCAAGGCAACATCACCTGCAGATGTGCAGAATGAACCTGCATATGTTCCAGGCCACAGCCTTTGAGCCACCCCAGCTGGGTGAGGAAGAGCAGAGATGAACTGTCTTTACCAAACACTGCCCAAAGTAGATCATGAGCAAAATAATTGTCACTAAGTTTGGGGAAGTTGGTTATACTGCAGTAGATTTTCTGCTTACTTTCATGGACAACTGTGAGCAGCTACTGAGCACTGAGCACATACAGAGGGATAGAACGATATCAGACCGTCTTCCCAGGGAGGCCAGTCAGGAAGGAGAGCGACTATATTGATCTCACAGGTCACTGGCATTAGGATGTGCACCTGACAACCTTAGGATTGTGTGTTCTCTCATCTCCTGTCCCATCTCTCCAGTGGCCAGTAGGGGGATGTGAAAGAAGCATTATCATCTCATCCTTTCTCAACAGAGGCTACTGCTGAATGAGCAGCACCTGGGGGTCCTGGCACTTGGCCCCAGGGCTTCTGCTTCCATGGGATCCCAAGGCAGCAGGGCCCAGATCCCCTCTATTTGTTGCACCCCAAATCATGCAGGCAGCTCTCTTAGTAGTCATTGACCAACAGTAATTAAAAGAACATCTGCCATTTATTGAGAACCTGCTATAAACCATGGATTTACCTATTTTCTAGGTAGCCAGATTAAATTTGCCAATGGACACATGGCCAAGAAGAGTTGAACCTGTATTTGTGTAACATAATGATACCTGGTTTTTCCACCGACTCCCTTCCATCTCCTTCCTGGGGACATGAAGGGCTCAGGTAAAGTTCTGATAGACCCTGGGTAAGTACTTTTTCAATTGATACATGCAGGTCTTACTGACAGAGACTTTATCAACGAAAATTATTAAACGTCAATCCTACAAATATTTAAGATATATATAACAAGTTAATCCAATTTACTTATGTTTTAAAGCGAGGGGGAAAGCAGCATTAAAAGAGTGGTCTTGGGACTGGGGTTGTGGCTCAGTGGTAGAGCACTTGCCTAGCACATGTGAGGCACTGGGTTGGATCCTCAGCACCACAAAAAAATAAATAAATAAAGGCATTGTGTAAACAAATGTGGTCTCGAGCTTTCTCATCATATTCAGATTTTTTTCTCTTCCTAGCTTAAATAAGAATGTGCATGATTATTGTTGTCAACAACAACAACATCACACTCCAACAAAAGGATAGTGAACCCCCTCTCCTATTGCTGGAGGAGCCCAGGGTGAACTTTGGGTCCTGTCTGCCCCTAAGGTCACCACCACTGCTTAGTGCTTAGGGCTAGTTCCTCTTATCCTGTCTAGAGACCTGGGCTCCTCTCCTCTAACTCTGCTATCAATAATCATTTGTTTATCCATTTATTGAATGAATAGTTATTGTGCTCTTACTATGGTTTGAACACGATGAATATGAAAGATGTAGAGTCAAACCCTTTGCCCTTATGGAACCTATAATTTAAAAAGGTAAAATAGAGAATAACTAAGTAAACTAACAACTATTTAACTAACATCTACATAAGTTCCATGAAAGCAGGACTGGATACCAAGACAGCATGTAACACGGGAATCTGGCTACAGCTGGCTTCAGCACACAAAGGGGAGACCCAGAAAACTCTCTGAATTCACGGGATGGAGCCGAGAGTTCAGGGAGACCAAGGTAGCTAGAGTTTCCCAAATAGAGTACCAAAGAGGCAGAGAACTGAACACACAGAACTCTAAAGACCCCGGAGGATCCTTCTCAGGTATGCAGCAGAGTATTGAGCAGATTGTGTGTGAAGTTGTTTGAAGCTGGGGAATGAGGAGGGCATCTGGAGGCATTCAAGAATGAAGGACAGCACACACACAGGGCTGGGAATAGGGCCTGTCCCCACCAGCAAGGACGAAACAATTGAGGCATCATTATAAGTTGCTTCAGTAATGAGAAATAGCTAGCCATAGAGGGAGCATAGCTCCAGATCCAGCGAACAAATTATAAAAGGCCAAATGTTTCCATTTCACTTAACTGCATGAGAATATTTACAAGGATACTAAAACATCCAACGAAGTAAAATTCATGTGTGGCACCCCCCACCACCACCACAAAAGATTGATAGGCACACAAAGAAGCAGGATAACATGACCCACAATGACAATCGATCCATCTAAACTGACCCAGAACTGACACAAATGTTAGAATTTGGCATGAAACTACATTAAAAGTTACTATAACCACATTCCATGTATCAAAAAAGTGAAGTAGAAACAGAGAAATTGCAAGATGCCTAAATACAAACTTCAAAAGATGAAAGCTACAATATCCCAGATGAAAACACACAGGGTGGAATTAATAGCAGATTAGACACAGCAGAAGAAAAGAACGGTGAACTTGAAATGAGAGCAATAAAACCATTCAGAATGAAACATACACAGAGAAAATAATTTTTTTGAAAGAAAGGACAGAGCATCAGTGAACCGTGAAACAACGTTAAGCAGCCTAAGGTGCATGTAATTAGAGGCCCTGAGGTAGAGCAAGAGAGGGGCAGGTAGAAGGAAAATATTTGAGTATATTTGACAAAAAGTATCTGAAAAAATTTTGAAATTGTGAAAAAAATGTCCAGATTAGCTGAAAACTATGCATCCATTGATTGAGGAAGTTTAACAAACCTCAAGCACAAGAAGCATGGAAAAAACTACACCAAGGCATATCATAATCAAATTGCTCAAAGTCAGTCATCATGAGGAAATTCTTAAATGCTGACAGAGGAAAAAAGACACATATGTACAGAGGAACAAAAATAAGGATGGCAGGGTTCTCATCAAAAACAACATCAGCAAAGGAGATATTGGAATCACATCTTTTAAACATTCGATGCATTCTTTATTTTTCATAAAATTTTTGTTGGTGCATTATATATAATAATGGGATTTATTATGCGATATTCATCTATGCTGTATTTGTATATACACACAACATGATTTGTTCAATCTCATTTCTCAATACCTTCTCTTGACTTCTCCTCCCTCCTCCCAATCCACTTAGGAGACAGGTCTTTAAAGCACAGAAATGGGGAAAAAAAAAAAAAAAGAATAAACAAAACAAAACAAAACAAATTGACAAATATAAATTTTATACCCAGCAAAAGTGTCTTTAAAAATGAAGACAAATGAACCAAAAGACCGGGAATACAAATCATATCTCAATAAAAATGAAGACAAATAAGGATTTGTCTTAGATAAACAAAAGCTGAAAAAAAAATTCATACCAGCTCACGCACACACACACACACACACAAATGTCAGTTTTTTCAGGCAGAAGGAAAACGATGTTAGATAAAAAATCTGGATCTACACAAATCATTTGAAGAGCACCTGGAAATGGTATCTACATGGGAAAGTATATAATTTTTATTACTTAATCTCTTCAGCAAAAAGAAATTGTTGGGAATGAAAAGATGGGGCAGAATATAGCTCAGTGGTAGAGCACTTGCCTAGCAGGCAAAGGTCATTCAGCTCAATCCCCAGCCCCACCAAATACAAAACAAAAACAGAATGAAAAGGGGGCATAGCCACCAAGACAGCTTCTTACAAAAGCATACATAGCTTTGTATGACTCAACAATTGCACTCCTGAGTTATTTACTCAAATGAATTGAAAACAAATGTCCACACAAAAATCTGCACATGAATGTTTATAGCAGATTTATTTATAATTGCCAAAAATTAGAAGAAGTGAAGATGTCCTCCAGTAAGTAAGGAATTTAAGCGGAGGAGGAATAGGTGAAACCCAGGAACTTTGGGGGCACTGACACCATTCAGAATATTTCTGTGATGGTAGACACATGACATTATGAATTTCTTAAGACCCTCAGAACTGTATAACACAAAATGTAAACACTAATGTAAACTATGAACATTAGTAAAAATAAAATATTAATATTGGATCTTCAATATAGCAAATGTACCATAGCAACACAAGGTGGTAATTATAGGGGAAATGATGTGTGTGTTGGGGGAGAGATGGTATTGGGGAATTCTTTGTACTTTCTGCACAATTTTTCTATAAATCTAAGCCTGCCCAAAAAAAAAAAAAAAACTAAAGTGAAAAAGATAATTGACTTTTTAAAAACGATACAACAAAAAGAATAATTTTAAAAAATATAACAACTCATTGTTGGAGATATGTATCTCTGAGATATATATGAGATAAAATGGTATAGAGGCTAGGAACAGAAACACAGAAGTATACTTTTAGGTTCTTTTATGAAAAGTGGTGTAAAATCATTTGAAAGTAGATTCCGTTATAGATGTATAATATAAATCCTAAAATAATTGCCAAAATAAAAATAGAACAAATCAATGAAGGATATAAAATAGAATCATAAAAAATGCTTAACTAATTTGGGGGAAAAAAACAGATAAAGAGGAAAAAGGAAACAATAATGCATTGGAAAAAGAAAATCCAAACAGCTAGATGATAGTTTTTAACTCTCTTACAGATAGAGCTCCAGGCCAAGGTAAATTGCATCTGATATTTAAGGAGAAATAATAACAATTCTACACAAACACTCCTAGAAAATTGAAGAGGTTGAAAGAGTTCCCAATATTTTCTGAGGCCAGAATTATCCAGATTCCAAAAACCAAAAGACATCATAATAAAATATAACCATAGATCAATATCTTTTATGAATATAGAATAAGAAAAAATCAAATAACAAATTATTTAAAATTGTAATACATCCTTATCAAGTGGAGTTTTCCCCAGGAATATAGAGTTGGCCCCATAGGCAAACCCCAATAAATCTAATTCACCATATTAACAAACCATAAAAGTCAAATTCACCTCAATTGTAGCTGGAAAAGCACTTGATAAAATTTACTCCCAATTTTTAAAAAATTCCCAGCAAACTGGGAATAAAAGAGAGTTTCTGCAACCTGGCAAAGGACATCTATGAAAAACCTACAGGTGATGTGCTTAATGGGAAAGACTGTGTGCTTCCTCTAACATCAGAGATGAGGGTGTATGCTCCCCACCACTGCTACTTCACCCTGGATTAGAGATTCTGCCAGTGCAACCAGCCTCCCTCCTGCCAAAGAAGAAAAAAGAGCCCTTAGACAGAAAAGATTCAAGCTGACTTTATTCACAGACATGCTTGTCTCCATAAAACATCTGATGGATTCTATAAACAAACTACTAGGCCTGAAGAACGAGTTTAGCAAGTATACAAGCTCTTTCCACAGAAAGCAACTGCATCTCCACAGACTAGCAACAATCATAAATCGAAATTAAAACAACAATAACATTTACAACTGCACTGAAATTGTTTCACAATTTTGAGATAAATCTGTACCTCGAAGGCTACAAAACACTGTTGAGAGAAATTGAAGACCTGAATAAATGGAGTGAAAAGCTTTGTTCATAGGTTGGAAAACCAAATGCTGTTGAGATACCAAATTTCTCCAAATCTAGAGATTTGATATATGAATAAAAAAATTTTAGAAGGATTTTTTTTTAGAAATTAAAAACCTGATTCTAAAATTTGTATGAAAGTACAAAGGACATAAAATAGCCAAAACAACTTTGGGGGGAATAAAGAGGACAAAGCTGGAGGAATGATACTAACTGGTTTCAAGAATTATTTTAAAAGTCACAGTAATCAAAATTGTAGCATTGTCATAAAGATATGAAAATAGAGTAGGGGTACCAAACAGAAACTCCAGAATGACTCACACGCATATAGGACAACTGACTTTTGAATAAGGTGCAATGGTAATTTAACACAGAAAGGATAGTCTTTTCAACAAATGATTCTAGAAAAATTGGTATTCATAGACATATTTCAATCCACACTTCACATGAAATGAAAAATAAAACTCAAAATGTAGAATAGGCCTCAATGTGAACTGATGAGCCTTCTAGAAAAAAAAATAGGAAAAGATTGTTGTGATTTTAAGTTAAAGCATGACCGATAAAAGAACACACTGATAGATCGAACCCCATTCAAAAATTCACTTCAAAAGAGGCTCTTATGAGAGTACAGAGGGAAGCTACAAACTGGGAGAAAATATTGGATAACGTTATCAATATAAGACATGTATTCTGAAGATATAATAATTCCCCAAATCCAAAAGTAAGAAAACAACCAACTCAAATTTTTAAAAATTTGAATAGACAAATTGCTGGAAAAGATAAGTTTCAAACTAACATATGAAAAGATGCTCAATCTCATCGGTCATTAGGTGAATGCAAATTAAATAAAATACCATAACACATTTATCAAAAGAGCTACAATTAAAAATCAATGACTGTACTAAATGTTGGTGAGGATATTGAGAAAACAAAATGCTTTAAACTGTTAATGGGGGTGTAAAATGATATAACTACTTTAGAGTGTAGAAGTTAAGCATCATTAACCATACACTCCTATATAGTTACCCCAAAGAAATGCAATGTGTCCAAAGATTTGTACTCAAGTGTTCATGGGAGCTTTATTTGTAACTGCTAAAGGCTGGAAATAACCCCCAAATCCCTCAATTGGCAAAGGGGTAACAATTTGCAGCACATCCATGGGATAAGATATTGCTCAGCAATCAAAAGGGGGAAAGACTATTAATACATGTGACAACTGGGCAAATCTTAAAATAATTATGCTAGGTGAAAGAAGCCAAACAAAAAAATGAATGCAAGCTTGTGATGCCTTTTATATAAAACTCTAGACAATGCAAAGTGATCCAGAGTGAAAGAAAGCAGCAATTGCCAGGAGGAGGAAGGAGTCATGTGGACAGAGCAGGAGGAAGAAAGTCCCAAGAGGCCTACACTTGCATGGTGTGTATAATGTAAAAACTTTCCCAGTTATGTGCTTTAAGTGTGTGTAGTTTATTGTGTGTCAATCAAACCTGAATATGTCTCTCTGTTTGTCTGTGTTGGATTTACAAAGAATAAACTCCACTGGAGGATCCTTGAGGGATCTGTGTTCCCATATTACCCACAGAGCTTATCTCAAGGCTGAGTATGTCGAGGGTAGCCAACAAGGTTAGATTACCTTCATTCCTCCAGGACACACCAGCACAAAGAATCTCACGGAGCAAGGATGTTCCCTGGTGCCACTTAACTGATGAGGAAATTGTGATGGACAGAAGCAGCCAAAGATGCAGAGGGTGAGGGGGTGAAGTCTGTCACTTATTTCTCTGAACTGTTGGTTCAGATCAGTTCATCTTAATCTGAAATGTTTGTAGACAGTTTCTAAAGGAGGCAGAATTAGTGCCTCTGAGCCAGGGAGCGAGATGAATGAGACAAGGACAATGACGACTGTGGTGACAGTAATGGCAGTAATGCTGTCTGCCACTGATGGCCACTGGCTGTGTGCCAGAGCACCGTGCAGGATTTTTTTTTTCATTATGGCAGTTGAACCCAGGATGCTGTACCACTGAGTCACATCTCCAGTCTTTTAAGTTTTATTTTAAGATGGGGTCTTGCTAAGTTGCCCAGGCTGGACTTGAACTTGACATCCTCCTGCCTCAGCTGCCCAAGTTGCTGAGGTTACAGGGGTGTGCTACCATACCTGGCTTGCTTATATCTTTAATGCTCACCCCAGCTCTGTATTGAAGCTGTTATCACCCCATCGTAGAGAAGAGGAACCAGGAGGTAGTGAGTAACATGGGCTCACACAGCTGATAAGTTGTGGAGTTAGTTTAAATCCATGCTCTTCTGATTTCAAAACCTGTACTCCTACATTAAACCGTCCCATTCCCAGCTCAATGTACATGTGTAGACTCATGCATGTCCTCTTGGATTCACATGCAAGATTGCACAAACAGCATATACTCAACTAAACATACACAAGTATGTGTGCACACACGAGGGTACTCATACACACACACACACACACACACACACACGTTTGAGCAATGCACATTTGTCATGCATGCAAAAATGCCCCAAGTGCATACAAAATGTATGCTTACAAATGTCTCCTGAACATGCAGGCACATGCAATACACATTTACACAAAACATACAAACACCCATATATGTGTGCACGCACACACACACACACAGGCATACATTTGGGGCACCCTAAGAACATAATTTTGCCCTTCTTGTTCTGGATTCCCACAAGCAATAACCAAGGCAGTCCCCTGCCACTCTCTCCCAGTCTAGGCCCCAAGAATCTTTAGAACACTGAAGTCTTAAGTCTAAATGAAATTATGCTCAGGCTCTTGATCTGGGGGGACTACATGCAAGTCTGTGCAATCAGATACATCACATTTTCCCATGAAAGAAATTTCTGATGGGCTTATTAACCTTTGAAAATACCAGCTCTCAGTCCGAAGGACTTCCTGAGTCCAGACTGAATTGAAAAATAACCTCCTGACAGACCACCCGGTTCTGAGATGATGGGAATTACTTTCAAGCCAGGCCAACATGTCTCTCAGACAAAATGTTCCACATACCAAACCTGACAGCAGCCAGCTATTGGGAGCAGGGAAGCCAAGGGCCATCTATTACAGATTATATCCACAATGGCCACAGCATGGTGGCAGTTGCATTGGGCTCAGGTCATTGTGGGGGTTGCTGGGGTGGCAGCAAAGAGCCAGCCTCAGTGCCTTTGACTTTTATGTCCCTGTGCTGTAGGATGGAGGGTCAATCTGTCATCCCAGACCCACGCAGCCTTGGCCTCTGGAAACTATTTTTCATTCCGCGTGTTCAGTTTGGGGTAGAACTGTAGTTCAGTGGCTGCTCTCAGAAGACAAGAGATAGTGTCATGTGGAAAACTGGAGATAGACAGATAACTCAGGGTTGGAGGAACTGACTCATCTAACCCCACCCTTCTCTCTTTGGGGCCACATTCTAGCCCAGAAGACAGTCTATATAACTTCTGGAAGTCTCAGTGTTTTTCTTTATCCCCTATGACACATGCAAAACAGATTTTTCTATCATAACAGTTTCTGGGGACCCCAGAGTTTTGCCTCATCTCTGCACTGAATAAATTGGGTGGTCCTAGGCAAAGTCCCTAAGCTAAGAGCCTCAGCTTAGGCACATGGAAGATGGTGACTACCATGTCTGCCTCATTGACTTGCCATGAAAACGGTGTGCTCCGAGAGGGAAGGGTGCTGTGGCTTGTCGCCTCTGTCACCATCCCCTCCACTGTTCAAGCTTTATCTGCCAGGCACAGCCTTGCACAGTCTTCCAGGCATGTCTTCAAATGGTTTCCCTGTAGTTTCTTGGCCATTAGACCGTAGCTCTGCAGCTGCACTGCCACAACCTGTCCCACCTCTTGATGGGCTGTATCTCAGCCAAGTGTCCAGCTCCCAGCAGATACTCCAGACTTCCCACTTTTTAGCTTCCTATGCAACCCTACTTCTTATCAAACAATGACTTTGTTTTCCATGGCTCAGAAAAGTAGAGGCAGAGAAGTAGGAAGTCCCTCTGATTCCCTCTCCAAAACCTATCTATCTGCACTATAGCCATCTTAAACTCCTTGCTTCTTAGCACAAAGGCCCCTTCCCATCAACTACCCATGTCTCCACTTAGGATATTAATTCACAGGAGCTTGTTACATCATCTCTTGTCCCTTCTCTCACAACTGGATATTTACTTTCCCCATGCTATTATCCCTTCCTAGGACACAAAGGGGCTTACTGTGGAATTTGTGTCTTCTCTGTTGGAACATGTGGGGATTGGATAACATGGGGTGAGTGTGAGTTTGGGGAGGGTTTCGGGGATAGGGTCCTGAGGATTGTACAGAAGTTGCTAGAGTGCTCTGGAGACTGAAGGCATTCTCGATTGTCTAGACTGCCAGCTTTTTCCATTGGGCCCTCCCTTTTCTCTCTCCAGTCTTCTCTCTGACTTTCTCCCTCAACCCATTTTGAAATCTAAAAGCTTAGGGGAAAAACTCATCTCTTCAGGGAGACAAAATACCAGACACTGTTCAATCACTTACAGTTGGGTAATTAAGACATAACTATACTTTGGTATTCCCAATTATAGGAGCTGTTCATGTTTCCTGTAGTAAACTGTTGTCTTTCAGAGAGCTGGTGATGTGACCTGATGAATGGTACTAGTAGCTGCCTCCAGATAGTCTTGGATTTTTCAATCAGACAGCCAGTTCTTCTCATCCTCCAGGAGTGAGTAGGCCCACACCCAGACCAATCAGCTTCTCTCACCAGGAACGTGGATTTGATGGAAAGCTTGTAGCTGGAACCAAGCAATCAGAACAGCAGCCTCCTGGGTACTCAAACCTCAAGTTCTTGCCTCTTGGTGCTCCTGGGGCTGCTGTCCTTCCAGTCTTTCCTGAGGATTGACTGCTCAGCTTTTCCTTTAACTCTGAGATGTGCAACAACTTTCCAACCACTGCCACCTGTTTTACTCAGGAAATATTTCTGTTGCTTGCAACTGGAGAATCTCTGCAAACATTCTTCAGAAAGCAGCTGATTTGCCACCACATGATCTTCTCATATCCCCTTTATGAAATTCCAGGCATCAGATCCTGAAAGCATTTTATTCTCAAAGTCTCCAAGATAAGTACTATACCCATTTTTCAGATGAGGTACTGAAGCTCTGAAAGATGTGGGCATCTGCCAAGGCTACAGCTGAAACCAGTAATCTCAGTTACTCAGGTGAGAGAACCTCACTGTAGCCCAAGTAAAGAAAATTTATGAAAGAAAAATAGGACACTCGCTGACCAAACAGCACCTTTCTTCGTCTTTCTCCATATCTCCATCTCTGATTCTGGATCTTTTCCATTTCCTGCCTCTTTTCTGCAGACTGGCTTTCTCTGCTCACTCATCAGTGAGCGCATTTCTGAAAAAAAGCTGCTTCACTCCACAGTCTAAATAATTAGTCATTTGCTTCAAAGTTGCAGCATAAACTACCGTTTCTGTGTCTGTTAATTTGGATCATTTAGAGAAAATCTGCTTGGTGCATAATCTGCTGGGGAGGGCTGAAAACATCCTCCTTCCTTATCCCACTCCCCAAAATAATTACTTCCTAATTGTTGCAGTTAAACATATTAAAAAGGGAAAATTAGCTTGTATTAACAGGTGAGCCCTGAAGGTAGTCACGTATATCCTCTTGAAAGGCAAAAGGAAATTTGCCATAAACAAAAGAGGAGAAGCTGATGTGAAGATGGAGGCAGAGACTGGAGTGATCTAGCCATAAGACAGGAATGTTTTCAGTCACCAGAAGCTGGAACACACAGGGATAGAGTGTATCCTATGACCTCCGAAGGAAGCAGGGATATTTTGATTCCTTGATTTCAGCTCATTGATATCTATTTCAAATATCAGGCATACAGAATTTTGAGAGAATATGTTTTCTTTATTTTAATCTATTGAATGTACTTATTTGTTACAGCAGCCAAAAGAAACTAATACAGCAACCAGTGGACTCATTCTTCCTGCATTAGGTGTCCACCTATTATCTAATCAGCTGTGTTCAAGCAATGTTTATAGGAAAATCATAACCATCAAGGCCTGCCCTCGTAGAAGGACCTTTGGGAAAGAAATATATGATCGATTCTCAGAAAAAAGGCATGGGTTGGGAGACACCTGACACCACTCCTCGACACTGGGTATCACATAGGTTTGAGTAAAGATAACTTAAGATTATACTTGGCAGTTAATTTGTTAGATGCTAAGTGAAAGTAGTCTTAAAATAGGGGAGCTCTTTCAGGTGGCTTGGTTGTGTGTGACAGTTCTTGGAGCAGGGAGCCATGGCCTAGTCAGTGTTTTCTGTGGACCCTCAACTCAATTTTACTAGGGTAACAGGAATGGCTCCTGGGAGTGGGATAAAGAGGAGAAGTTAGGAGGTAAATCTTCCCACCCAAGTGTTTACTTGCCAACCTTTCTTAGGTTAAGTGCTGAATACAGACTACACATTAGGGAAGGATAAGCCCTGCACATCCTGACAGTTGGGAAGGAACATAACAGATTCATCATTCATTCAACAAACGTTTGCTGTGCACAAAGATGAACTAGGTTAGGGGATATACAATAAAATGTAGTCACTGTCTTCATGAAAAATAATCAGCAAGCAGATAAATGAGCAAAAATAATCACGAATTGTGAAAAGGACTGTGAAGGAAAGGAGTAGTTATGAGACAGGAATAAAGTGTATGAACGGGTTGTTTCTGTAGTCGTTGGGAGTAATCAGGGCTCAGGAGTTAGATATGGGGTGTTTGTAGAGAGTTTGAATGGAGAAGTTCACTCAGTAGGCAGCAGGAGATGGGAGTAAAGGTTTGGGCATGAAGTAGAAATGTGTTATGTAGAACCATAGAAATAAACAAAACATCCAGGAAAGAGGGCACATAGTGAAAAAGGTGTAAGTCTGAAGTTTGGCTACATGAGTAGACAGAATCATAAAATAATCTATACACGCCCCATGCTCCCGGCGCTCTCCGCCTCCAATCAGACTACATTTCCCAGAATGCCCCACGCACTGAGCGTGAGCCGGAAGTTGATCGTAGCTACTTCCGGCGCCGGAAGCCTCGAATAATCATGGCCACCATCAGAACCCCTGTGTCGCTGTGGCGGCTCCTGACAGGTTCTAGAGGAACCGAGCGGTTCTGTGTCCGAGCCCGAACCAAGCCCCAGCACGATACTCTGCTGCAGCCGCTGCCTCAGCCTTCCGAGGTGAGGCTGCTGTGCCGCCGGCTCAGCTCAAAGGCCGGTAAGTGACCCACCAGACGTCCGCTAGGGCGTTCTCCCGGGAGACCTAGAACCTGCTTTTAGTTGGCAAAAGCCAGGCTGCGAGCCCCCGCGGTTCTTCCTGCAGAGCGTTCTCAGCCATGATTGGCTTCCGTCGTTCCTTGCAGGTTTTGTCATTACCCGCCCTTGCTTGTTTACTCAGCCAGCAGCGCCTGGCTCCGCTCGATGCAAAGCGCGCCGCTAACCTTATGGAATACAGTAAACTAAGGCTGACACCTAAGGGAACTCAGAGCCCAGTGGGGCAGTGCCTTGTGACCCGGGCTGTGATAAAGGACGCGCACAGGGAGGCATTCAAACTAGGGTGGAAGGGCAGGAACGGGTCCCTGGAGAATACACCGAAGCCGACACCTGGCTAGCCTTGCTAAGGAGAAAACAAGAAGCCTTCCAGGCAGAGGGGACAGCATAAGCCAAGTCGAGAAAAGGGATTGAACAGGTATTTTGGGAACTCACTTTGGAGGTAGGGTTGATAAGACTTGGTTATGGCCTTCGGATCTAGGTTTAAAAGGAAAGTTGATTCTCAGGTTTCTAGCTTGAGCAGTTGAATTGAGCAGTCAAATTGATACCAAGATGGAGAAATATTAATTGTAGGATGTTTCTGTTTCTGGTGGTGGTGGGGGCAGTGCAGGTGTAGATGAGGCGAGGAAATGGGGGAGACAGAACTAAATTTGTTTTAGATGTATTAAATTTGAGATGCCATAGAGATTCAAGTGTTCAGTATATAGCTAGGCACATCAGTAAAATGGTATCTGAAGTTGGGTGAGTAGGTGAGACTGAGGAGAGAGTAGTGCTGAGCACCTACGTGTATTGGACACTAAGTGACTCTGAGTGCGAAAGGTGAGCAAAAGACTGCTCTGGCCTTCAGGAGGCACATCATCTAGTGAGGCACACAGTGAAATAAGCAGACCACCTTAGCTTTTTTCTGAATGTTGTTGGAAGTCACAGGTGAATTTTAAACATGAGAGTCATCTTGGTTATATTTTTAAAAGATTTCTTTTAAGTAATCTCTAGGGAATGTTTTTCAGTGAGGCCAGAAAGGAGGCAGAGTACGATAGGGGGAAATGGAGGATTACAGAAAGATATATGAGATATAGCAGTCCATATATTTGTATCAGTGTTCTTTTTTATAGGCTAGGCTAGCAGAAGAAGAAGTGACTGGAAACAAATGACTCTTCTTTCCTTTTTCATGTGAAACTGGAAAGAGAAGTGAGGCAAAGGGAAAGGCATACTACACAAGACAGAGTTGAATTAAGATGGGAAGTGGTCTTGACTCTCGAATCAGACAGACCTTGGTAAATCCTGGTCATGTCACTTAATAGCTAGCTCTCTTTGGGTCAGCATTAGCATCCTTGTTTATAAAAAATGGATATCAATACCTATTTTGTGGGTTGTAAGCTTTCCTAAAAATGTATGTTGTGCCTGGCTTATAGGAGACAAATCTGAGGGCCAGGGATGTAACTCGGCAGTAGAGTGCTTGCCTAGTGTGCACGAGGCCCTGGGCTCCATTCATTGACAAAGAAAAAAGCCCTAGAAGGAGACAAATCTGGAGATGGTAACCACCATTGCTACTATTAATATTATATTAATTTTTCCCACTAATTCCTATAGTAGACTGTCTTTTGGCAGATTTTATGTATATTCATATCCTTATCATAGTAAATGTTCAGTAAATTTTAAATGAAGTTGAATGAGTGAAAGAATCTCAGAGGTATTAGCATCATGCACTGCTAGGATAGACATTGTACTAATAGCTTTTGTTGTTAACTTTTCTATTTAGAGGTCTTGTTGGCCTGTCATTTTTGCCAGCTTCTTATTTATTAAAATCCGTTTTAGCAGAATCTGGTAGCTCAGAGATCAAGAAACCTACATTTATGGATGAGGAAGTCCAAAGCATCCTCATCAAGATGACAGGCTTGAATTTGCAGAAGATTTTTAAGCCAGCTATACAAGAACTGAAGCCACCAACCTATAAGCTAATGACCCAGGCACAGTTGGAAGAGGTATGTGAACATAGGAATTTTAGTAGAATACCTTTCATGAAGGGATTGAAGAGGATTTCCAGAGGCCCCCACAAATGCTTGTAACTGTTCTTTCACAGGCACCGGTGAGGGGGCGGGTACCAGGCACAAAAGTGAGAAAAGAATCGTGAGCAGGCAGGCAGAGAGGAGGTGGGAGTATGACCGGAACTGAGCAGGCTGGGGCATAGGGGTCAGGTCTGGGTGTCCAAGCAGAGGCTCCTCTCTGCTCCCAAACCAGCCTGAGCATCCTTCCTTTTTCCCGCCTGCTCCAGCTTCCTTCCTGGAGAAGCATCTGCTGTGAGCTGCCTTGGGGCTGAAGCTTTGGTGAAATTATGAGATCCTGCTGAGCAGCATCCTATTCCAGGCACCAGTGTCCTCCTGGAGCCATGGGTACTGAGACCTTTGTGAAATACATGTTGATGTATGAATATGTGAAGCATTAATACTCTTCTTTCTGATTTAAAAGTAATTTATAATCATAGCAAGAAATTCAAATATCTAATAGTATATTACATATAAAGTGAAGTCAGTCCCCTCGTCACCTCTCAGAGGTAACTACTTTAATAACGTGGCAAGAAGCACTGTAGTCAGTAGTTAAGAGCGTGGGCTCTGAAGTGGATTTCCTGCGTTCAAATCCTAGTGCCACAACTTTCTAGCAGTTTACTTAACATCTGTTTGCCTCTGTTTTCTCTTCCACAAAATGGAGATAACAGTAGCACCTAGATCACAAGGAAAGCGTGGCATTAAGTGAGCTGAATACCTTCAGCGTGTTTGAACAACATCTCACATGTAGTAAGCACCCAGTAAATGCCCCCTCTGAATCAGGAAGCTTTTATAACCTGGCATTGTCTCATAGCGTCTTTTGCTGGTTTGATAATGGTTAAGCCTGTGGGTGTGCTTAGTCACACTGGAGGAAAAGGCAGGACCCATGAGTTCAAGTTTGGCTTTTTAGTCACTACTTCATGGCTATAGCATTTTTTCCTTGCAGTCTTTAGTCTTTTTCTTTACTAGTTTCTGCTTTTGTCAAGTGATCCTTTGGTCTATAACCTTGTGACTTTCCTTAAGAAATATTTATTTCATTAGGCTACCAGAAAGGCAGTCGAGGCAGCCAAAGTGCGACTAAAAATGCCACCAGTTCTAGAAGAACGAACACCAATAAATGACGTGTTAGCTGAAGATAAGATTTTGGAAGGAACAGAAACAGCCAAATATGTGTTTACTGATATATCATATAACATACCACATCGGGTGAGTATGTGTCTAATTGCAAATTGATCTTTGAAATACCATGTGGAGATGGGTTTGAGGGATGATGTGACCTGGCTGTCTCTGGTGCATTCAAACCAGAATTCCTGTGACTAGGCGAGGCCCTTTTGAAGATACACTAAGGAGGATGAGAAATGCAGACCAACCCCATGTTACCATTTCCCTGCCAATTATGGGCTAAGTATATTTCACAGAGTCAGAACAAGGTGTATACAGACAGAAACCCACCCCAAGCCATGAGTGGACAAAAGCCTACAGAACAGTGAGAAAAGGAATTAATCTGGCCTAAGTTGCATTGCTCTCCTTTGCTGAAGCCTTTTGAGAAGATGGAGTGTTTCCATCCTGTATATTCCATGGTGCCAAGAAACTCAGATTTCCCAATGAATTTTCACTTTACAGAATTTTTAGTAAGAGTGACAGATGTTGCTTAGGTAATTTTCAGACATGATTGCTTCTGTTTTTATTCTCTGGCTCCTCTTCCCTTGATTGCTAATTTATAAGAACACTCTGGAGTTTGAAAAAATATATCAGTTTTGTATATCAGAATTAAAAAAAAAAAAAAGAGTAACTTTCAGTTCAGCCCACAAAATACACTAGAGTACTTCAGAAATGCTGAATTTGAAAGGTGACCCCATATTATTCATTTTTTGATCATGTTTGATTCTGGTTAGAAGACATGATTTCAGCTGTGTCCATATGTCTGCACCAGCCATCTGCAACTGATGTGAATGGGGATCTCAGAAGTTCATTTGAATTAATGTTTTTGTTTTGTGGTGTTTTAATTTATGTTTGAAATGCTATGGAGGCTGATTGTGGGACATTTTTAATAATTTGAAAGGGAGAAAGAAACTTAATTTTGGTTATTCAAATTACCAAAATCCTTTTGAGGAAAAATTGTTATTTTGACATCTGCTATTTTTTTTTTCTATTTGCAGTATTTGATGAAAGTTTTAATTATTTTATCCTCAGAGACTCTTACACCCCTGAAAAGTAAGAGTCAGTACCATGTGGTTAATTTATACATTGATCAGGTGTGTGTCATTTACCAGCAACATGCAAAGCTCTGTATATGTTTTTGCCTCTCTGGGTGTTATGAAGAATTATCATACACACTTCCTGCCCTTTTCCAGTTATATAATGTCTAAGAAGTGCCAAGAATTTGTACATATTAAACTGCCAGTTGAATGGTACAAACAATGGTTGGAATTCAGAGGAAGTGATCTCATGGCTTGGGATTTGACAGTTGGGAGAGTGAAGAGACAAGCAGCAGATGGACCAGTCAGTCTTCTGACATACATGTCTAATGTCAATATGAGGAATAACAGAAGTGTAGAAGTAACACTCCGCATTCTTGGGTTTGTTCTTTTTACCTCGGAGACTTTAAACATAGATCATAAAGTGTTAAAATCTTTTTAGGTGAAACTTTGGAATGGGGAAATGAAATAATTTGAAAATGTTTGTAGCACTTTTTTTCTCTCAAATGGATTTAGATGAATCTTGAATCACTTTTAGTTTGAAGCATTTTATGTATTGAATTCATGTTAGTACTGTAGTTGGTATTCAGTAAATTTTAAATTTCTAATAGTCAGATGCACAGCCATAATTAGCAAAGAAAGTATCAGATCTCGCCAAGTCTGCAGTTTAAAATGATCATCGAACTCCTCTGTGCCTATTGTGCTTTGTTTCCAACTTGTGTTTTATATTGTTGATTGCAAACTATTCTTATAATGGACTTGATGGGACACAGGAATTAAACATAAGCCTTAACAACTCATCTTGATCATGTTTTCTAATTCAGGAGCGTTTTATTGTTGTCAGAGAACCAAGTGGCACGCTTCGCAAAGCATCTTGGGAGGAGCGGGACCGGATGATACAAGTTTACTTTCCAAAAGAAGGTCGTAGAATTTTGCCACCAGTAATTTTCAAGGAAGAAAACCTTAGGGTAAGGTGAATTGTAGACTCAGTGGTGATGATGTGTTGAACTGTTGGCTCCAGTGCTATCTGGTGTCTTAGTTGGTAAACACAGGTGAATGTCTCTAATGGTAACTTGACGAGGCTTCTCTCTCTTTTACAATTGGTGCAGTGGGATTTGAATCTAAGTGTGACAAGGAGAAAGCCCTTACTGTTTCTTTATGCCTCCTGATGGGCACATTTTTGTGTTATTTGGGTGGGCAGGCCTGTCATGGCACAGGATAAGTGCTCAACTTTGTGTTCACATCTAATTCCAATTCCACATTGTGGTTTTAGACAATGTACAGCCAGGACCGGCATGTTGATGTCCTCAATCTCTGTGTTGCCCAGTTTGAGCCAGATTCGACTGAGTATATCAAGGTGAGTATATTTAATAGCTTCTGAAATACAGGTTTAAGTATGGTCATGAGCAAGATTTTTAATCTAGTGCAGTGAGCTTTGTAATAAGCTTTGATACAGGAGAGTGAGAGAGGAAATACCTGAAAATCTATTAAGAACAGATGTGTGCCAGAATCATATTTTATTTGTACAACCGTCATTGATTAAGGATGAGGAAATTTCAGCTTGGAAAGTTAAGTAGCTTGCTGAAAGTTGCATTGCCAGTGAGAGGTAGGATGAGAACCCAACGATGACAAATCCTGTTTTCTTTTCAATTTACCATACAGAAACAAAGTTATTTACTAAAATTTGCCCAAGTGTGTCTTATAACTCAGGACGTGTTCATTGGTATCTTTTGTGTGTGAGGTATGATTGTGGGGGTTCTGAGTGAGGCTAGGAGCCAGGAGAGGGTATGCTGTGACAAAGCCTGCCGCCCAGCACCGATGTGTGAAAGGGTGCTAGGTGATGCAGGGATGCATCACCTTAGGCCTCCAGAATGTGAAGCTTTCCTGAGAAAGCTTTCGGGGGGGTCTTAAAGAGTGTTCCAGGAGGGTAAGGAACTCTGTGGCAGGGGGAGGTGGGTGAAAGAGGGGCTTCAGGTGGAGAGAACAGGATGAGCAACAGCTAGAAAATAACAAAGCATACTTGAGAATCCCGTCATCTCGTGCTTAAACATGCAATGTGTATGCAGGGTGGACTGGGAATGGGTGCACAGCTGGACTTCAGTCAGTAGGCCTTTGGGAGCCTTTTGAATAGAGGCGTGCCCTCACTAGGGGAATGTTAATAAGAAAGAATGTTGAGCTGAAGGGAGGGTGACTGACAGCTTAGGGACAAGAGTAGGAGTGGGAAAAATACCCTTGATTCATTTTTTCCTACTGACGAGAGGGTGCTCCACTATTTGCAGTGGGCTGTGTATGCGGGATGGGGTTTGGCTGCTGGACATAATTAATCAGGGCGTAAAGGTCTGGTATTACCTGTTCCAGGCTGCTACACACTTCCAGTGGAAAAGGCACAGATTTGCTGTTATCTAGACAAACTCTTCTTAATAAATTCCTCCTTCCTCCCTAAGATGGGTTCTAGCAGGAATGTCCAAATCACACCAGTTGGCTAGTGATGATGGAGGAGCTGAGTACACCTGGATTTACTGGTGCTTTCCTAGCAGCAGTCATGCTGGTCCGCGTAAACCGAGTAATGCTGTGCACAGCTTTTAATTCTCCTGTTTCTGAAGAGTTGCATTTTATGTGGATAGGTTCACCACCAGACCTATGAAGATATAGATAAACATGGAAAGTATGACCTTTTACGTTCAACAAGACACTTCGGGGGAATGGCTTGGTATCTTGTAAATAAGAAGAAGATTGACGGTTTGCTGATTGACCAGATACAGAGAGATTTGTAAGTATGATCTTAGAAGAGTCATTCTTATTGCCCTAACAGTATATCTGTGTTTTAACTGTGTATTTTCCCATTGATAACCATGTATTATAAGCAGAAACTTTCACTCACCTCAGTTTATCTGGGTTTATTCTAGCATAACCCAGTTTTTCCAATCCTTGCTTTTGTGTTGCACAAACAGAGCTGGATTCTTTTGAGAGTAAGTGACTTTGGATTTGCACAGAAGGTTGTGAACATTGACTTATCCTGGGCTTGTCAGTGCTTCTGGGTATCAGTGAACTTTCCAGATACTCAAAGTTTGAGGATCAAATAGCAAATGTAAAGAAATAGACTTGAGCCTCTGTGTGTACTCATTTTCTGGTAGAACTATTTCTAGGGCTCTTCAGTAAGTCATCATTTAACTTATAAAAATACATTTACTTTTGATAAAAAGCTTGCTTTCCCAGGGTTTAAAAATATCAAAAAGGTTAGTTTTTTCAAAACAATGTGGAACAAAGACTTGAATTTTAGCTTTAAGCTGGTATCCTTCCAGGTTTCTAGCTGAAAATAATATAAGCATACATTATTTTGTTGTGCTTCACAGGTATTGTGTTTTATTACAAATTGAAGATCAGTGATAACCTTGCATGAAGCAAATTTATAAGCACTACTTTTCAGAAGATTATTAACACTTTGTAGCAATAAAGTATTTTTTAGCTAAAACATGTATATTGCCTTTCTAGATGTAAGTAGACCACAGAATAGTGTAAGCGTAAATGTATGCACTGGGAAACCAAAAAATTTGTGTGACTTACTTTATCACAATATTTGCTTTATTGTGTGGAACTGAACCTGTGATATCTCCAAAGATATGCCTTTAGTATACTTTAAAACTAGTCATAAAACCAGAGAGAATTGTTTTTGCCCATTTTTCTATTGATTGGGCTAGGAAGGCCTAAATGACAAGGAAAAGAAATGAGCATGGCCGTCATGAGAAAGTCAACTTCCTACAAAAAGCCTTTGCTGGTTTCTAAAGGCTGAAGAGAAGATTTACTGATGATTGCCATCTTCAGACTGTAGCCGTTGGCTCAGAGTAGCCTGTGTGTAATCTGAACCACGCACACACGTAAGACATTTGGAACTAGAAGTTTCCACATGCGTTATCGAAGAAGTGCATCCCACATTTGGAAACAGCATCATTTCTGCTAGGAACAGCAGTCCCAAGGGTGACGATTCCCAGGCCAGCCTGCTTCCCCAGCAAGTGTAGTGTGATTCAGTGCAGAAGGCAGAAATAATACCCTCATCCTCCACAAGCAGGGCCTGGTGTGATGGGGAATGTGCAAAGGGACGTGCCTTGGCGAGTATCAGTAGTGACATGGTTATGAATGAATTTTCAGCTTATAAGTTCCTCCACTGCACTCATTCTTAACTCATTGAAACATGTTTTCGTAAGAAATTAAGAGCAACAGAACTATGTTTAAGTTTTAAAATTAAAAGTTCTTTATTGAGGTGTACTAAACCTGCGATAGTGTAGTGCTGCACAGGTGAGCTTTACATCTGAAGTGGTTGATATAAGGAGGACATTTGTGTACTTAACCCCTCTGTGATGATGCTGCAGAGGACACTGAGCTGACTGCACATTCCCCAGGTGGGCAGGAGAGGGCGTGCGTCCTTACTGAATGGAGACCAGGTCAGAATTCTGATTCTGCACGTTTTTGTTTTTTTTTTTTTTTTTTTTTTTTTTTTTTTTTTTTTTTTGCGGTGCTGGGGATTAGAACTCAGGGCCTTGTGCTTGCGAGGCAAGCACTCTACCAACTGAGCTATCTCCCCAGCCCTCTGCACGTTTTTACTGCATATTCAAGTCCCACTGTTAGTTCTGTAGAGATTTTTTTAAAAAAATACTTTTGAAAATAGTAATTTATTAGTTCTTAATTTTAAGTATGGGCTGAGTGTTAAGCTACATTTAAACATAAAAATCCCATTTTGGCAGAAACTCTATGAAACATGTAGAAGCCTAGTTAAGCTTTTCATATTCTTATTTTTTATTTTATTTGAGAGATATTATGTTGCTAAATTTATTGGATTTTGTTAGGTTACAGCTAACATAATAGATATGTAATGAACATTTTCATTTTTTTTTTTTTTTTTTTTTTTTTTTTGCCCCCAGAAAGAAGATTGCATTTAAGGGGTCGATGGGGCTTGGGATAAGCCCAGAGCATTTGGGGTAGATGGGGCTTGGGATAAGCCCAGAGCATTTCTCTTGAGGTCACCATGACTTGAAGAATTCTGTATCTATTCCCATTTTCACCCTTCCCCTTATCCCCTAGTTCAAGTGATGAGAAAGCCGGGAAGTGACGACTGGGGGGAGCATTAAAGTAGAGTGTGTTCACTTCTCTACCCCAACTAGGGGCCAGTAGCTCCCTAAGTATACACAGCAGAGCCTCAAAACCTGAACATATTTTGGTGGAATAGACAGATTGATGTGCTTGGATCGGTTAACAAGGAGGGAGGAAGTGATGCGCTCTGGGGCCAGGTCACATAGGGCTAGCAGGCCATGGGTTTTACTGAGAGCAGTGGGAAGTCACTGCAGGGCCTGGGAGTGTTCTGGATCTGTGGTATGTGGGTAGTTATATATACAAAGTTGTATCCAGCCATGCACTTACGGTTTGTGCAACTTACTATATCTTTACTGAAATAGTATTTTTAAATTTAAAAAAAATGTGAACATTTTGTTATTTTTATCTCTCCCAGTTTTGATGTGAATAGGACTGTATGAGAAGTTATTGTTTGGTTTGGGGAAGGCTAGGAAAGTTATTTTGTTTTACCAGGAATTGAACCCAGGGGTGCTTAACCACTGAGCCACATCCTCAGTCCTCAGTCCTTTTTTTTTTTTTTTACTTAGAGATAGGGTTTCACTAAGTTGTTTAGAGCCTACATTGCTGTGGCTGGCTTTGAATTTGTGATCCTCTTGCCTCAGCCTCCTCAGCTGCTGGGATTACAGACATGTGCCACCATTCCCAGTGGGAAGTTTTAATGTTTACAAAATGTGAGCATTTTTAAGTGTAAATCTAAATCAGATTCTTGTTCTAGTTTCATCGTAGGTAGTAGTGACACTAAACTTAGACAAATTTTAAAATTTGCATTTTAAAAATTGCTGACATAGACTCTTTCTTTTGGTCTGTTGTGCATAATTTCTTATTTGCTTTATTAGGATACTAATTTTTAACTAATGTGTTCCCTTGAATATTCAAATGGACTGGTAGTCAGTTTCCTCTTACAGAGGCATTTATCTACTAATTCAATCTCATTGAAAATTGGTTAGCAGATGCCACTAATGGCGAGTGGCTTTGAGAATCACCAACCTCCTGTTTATGGGATGAGCTGTATCTGCCCTGAGTGGTGTCACACTGTTGGATGCTGGTGAAGTGGGCTGGCCTGGAAGGCATCTACCACTAGGCATATTGTTTCTGTGAGAAATGATGTTCTGTTTCTAAGAAAAATACAGCCACATTTGAAATATATTCACTTTTAAATTGGGTATTGCCTGTGACTCTTGCCCTACCTGCCTTGCAGAATTGCTGTGAAGACTAAATTAGTCAATTTTCCTGAAAGTGCTTTTGGAACTCTAGAACTGAGGGTATACCTTGCCCCCCAACAGCCTGAAGAGAGTCTGAAATGTAATGTGTGACATTGGCACACACTTTTATAGGCCTGTGAAGTCAATGAAGAAAATCCATCTGTATCATTAAGTTCTTTTTACTCTCAGACTTGATGATGCCACCAGCTTGGTCCAGCTGTATCACATGCTTCATCCTGATGGTCAGTCTGCTCAAGAGGCCAAAGAGCAGGCTGCTGAGGGAGTCAATTTAATTAAGGTAAGGGGTCTTTTTTTACTCTGACGGTTTTGTGATGCTCATTGAGTTGGAAAAAATTTAGAAATGGGTCATATTTGGCATTAACTAAACAAATCTGTGAATATAAAACATTTGTGGTCTTGAAAACATCAGTGTGATTACAGCCCTGTATATCTTTACCTTAGACTGCAGAAGCAGATGGGGTAGGGTAGGCCCGGGGAGGAGTGGTCAGGTAGGTAGGTGGTGGGTGTGCTGGCAGCTAGAGTCCAGAGAAGTTCAGATAGCGGGGGCAGCAAGTCCCTGGAGCACTGCAGGGGCAAGCTGCATCTGAGGTGCTCAGCTACTGGCAGGACCCTGTGGAGGACTAGAACATGTCCCCAGAGCAGCTTCCTGTCCTTCAGTGTGGTGACATTCTCATCCGGGAAACCGGCAGGTGTTAAGAAGGGGAGAGGGTGGTGGTGGTGCTTGGGTGGATACTGCCGAGCCTTACAAGTAGTATTTTGGAACCATACACTTCTCTCACCATGGGCTACATAGATTTGTCTGTAAATGCTGAGAGTTCAGATATTTCCAGGAATGGAAAGGGAGGTCATTTTGTAATTTAACTTCTAGTGCTGAGAATGGACATGGTTTTGTGGAACTGGCTTCTATGCCAGTAAAATATTTTGCATACTGAAAAGTAGTTAGATTACTAAGGATAAAAATGACCATCCTAAGTGGAGTAGAGAGAAAATACAGAACAAATCCCGATTTTTCTGATTATCCAGATAAAGCAAAATGCTTTGAGAAAACATTCTTTGAAAACTGTGTTTGCTAACTCTCATCTCTTGAACCAAACTGGTTTTCATTTTAATTGTAACAGAACGAACGATATAAGGGTCTTAGATTTTTTTCTGAAAACAAGCTAAAACATGTGATAGCTATTCTGGTGTTTAGAATCAGTATTGCTTGAACTATAGGATATTTTTCTGATGATGTATATTTATTGCTTCCAAAGGGAAGAGTAAAACTCAGGTGGAAAAGCTGACACTTGGAAGACATCAGGGACTCTTCTTGACATGTTAATCATGTCTTTAAAATGGGAAATCTTACAAATAGTATATGTTGCCTTGTTTTAAATAGTATGTCCTATTGTTTTAAAACTTTTTTTTTTTTTTAAACAGGTCTTTGCAAAAACTGAAGCCCAGAAGGGAGCATATATAGAATTAACACTGCAAACTTATCAAGAAGCATTCATTAGCCATTCTGCAGCTTCCTGAAAATATTTTAAAAATACATTTCAGTTTACTAAAACCTACCTTTCTCTTTGTTAATATTGATCTGAGTGTTTAAATGCATCAAGATTAAAAGGTACTGATTTGTAGTTTGTTATATATTTTTTGATTTTTGTTTTTTGAATTCCATATAGTACAAAAATACAAAGGAAAACTGTTTACCTTACTTTTCTAGGCTTCAGTTGGGTAAATGAAGTATATACTTGAGCGCCTGATTGTGAATTTCTCTATGTTAGATGAGTACACAGTATTTTTTTAAAAAGAGTACCAGGCTTTTCTTTGACACCAAATAAGCCAATAGCTGATGCAGGCAGAGCTCAGCTTACTGAGGCCAGAGGAATGGGTTTCAGACTGATTCCAGAAATGGGTATTACAAGACAAAATCAGGATGAGGCACAAGAGCTCTTGCCAGCCATGTTACACAAAGGACAGTGATACAAGGACATCAAGGAAAGGAGTTAGAAGTGTAGCATGGATGTCCAGTTCTAAGAAAAATATGAGTGATGATGTTTGCAAAAGAAAAGAGAATGCAGGGCTGACCCCTATGTGAGGTTGATTGGCTCAGCTTTCAAAAACTAGAAGTGTGTTTTCATTATTCAGAAAGGAAATGGAGTATCCTCCTTAATTCAAAGAATTTTATGAGATATGGTCTGATGACAGTATGAAAAATATCAAAGCCCATGTCTCTCTTAATTAATGAAGAACAGTGATTTAAACTGCACATGAACTCCTCCTTTCTTAGGAAGAGGCCTCGTGCTCCTGTTGGTCCATAGCATTCACATACAAAAATCTAAGAAGCTTCTCATAGTTCCTTCCAAGCACTGTGGTCAGGGTGATGATCAGTATCTATACATAATAATGATCTGTTTAGTCAAAAAATGGAAAACCACAGTTCAGTCATCCAGAATATCTTCATCCAGGTTGATATCTGTAGTGTCAATATCTTCTAATTCCAAATTGTCCAAATCTTCTAGTTCGAGTAAGCTCTGCAAACAAAAGAGAATGATGGAGTTATAAAGTACCATGTTAAAGAGGTTAATGTGGTTCCTGATCCAGAGTAAGAAGTAAAATTTCCTTAATAGTCAAAAAGCACATTGTCCCATTTCAAAGCCCCTGCTCTGAAACTCTCCATGCATCACCTACCACAGAGGCCTGGGGCCTGCACACAGCAGGGGAGGGACGGGAGATTTAGTTTTACATTTGACCCACCTTTTCTTCTTTGTTGGCTGTTTGGGAGGCCACGATAACTGGAGTAGGAGAAGGAGGTTTCCCATCAAGGTCCTAAAAGCCCAAGTAGAAAGACATAAAAACAAATGAATTTTTCCACAAATTGTTAACCTTTCCTCTGAGGGAAACATGATCAGAATCAGGAAGTGGAAGATGGTACTTAAATCAATAAGCAGTACTCTACTGACCTGCTGAGCTACAGATCTTGAGGGATGAAAGCCTTTTGCCTCTTCCATGACATTTCTTTCTTCATTTGGCTATCAGAGAATAAAGCAATGATGAAATCAAAATTCCTGAAATTATACCTGCTCTGGAAACTTGGCCTAAATCCTAAATATAGCTCTTAACTCAGCAACAATGTATCCAGCACAGCTCAAACCTTGAAGTGAATATGCTCCCACCCTGTAGTCACACTGAATCAAGCCTGGCACCTGGCCACTCACCCACTCACCGTGACTAGTGGGTACTGTTTGGCTGGCCAGAGATCAGCATGTGTTTCCTTCACCCATTCTTCAACAACAAAGGCTTCTTTTAATCCCGGGAAAAGGTTTTCATACTCTGTTGGGTCAGCGAGGGATTCCGCAGCTTTCTGATTGACTTTCGAGAGATTCTCTCTCCAGAGTTTCACTACCCTATTATAGACATCATGAAACCAAAGAGAATCTACATAAGTGTGCCCTGTTTGTATCTGAAATGTTTCTTCCTAAAATTCAAAAGTCTGTACCTTGAAACCTGACTGGGTAGGTAAGTTCGGGCCAGGAAGGCAGCTTCTGGCAATCGTCCGGTTCTGATCAAAAGCTCAAGGCAAGCATCGAGCCTGAAGATTAAGGAGGAGAGGTGCTGTCACAAGAATAAACACTACAACAGCACTTAACACTGAAAGAAATGTGGATTTAATGTTCCCTTCACATTCATCTCGTTTCTGTTCCTGAGCCATGTAACTCGTCTTAACGGTGTACTGCAGACGGGGTGGACTTCCAGTGTGTGGGGGCTAGGGCAGCTTTTATGACCTCTTTCAATGTACTCAGTTTTTACAACTCTTGAGGGAACCTAAAGGGCCTTTTCAAAGGATCAAGGCAGTTTGGATTAGCAAATTTTGAAGGCTTCAGGATGTAGGCAAGCAGAAATTCAGTTTCAGCATCTCCAATGTGGGCTGGACCAGATAATCCAGAGGTGTCCGGTAGAAGAAAAGGATACCAATGGTGTCTATTTTCTAACTCCAGTTTTTTTCTTTGCAATTTTATAAAGCATTTCAGAATTCAGATTTTTTAAAAAATTTTACATATATGTGTGTTTACTAAGCCTTACAATTTTTTTGTGTGCTTAAAAATTTCACAATAAAATATTGACAAAAGAAAAAAAAAGTTTTAGGTAATAAAGTACATATGCTATAAATGGAGTAGAAGAAGCACCTAACAAAAGCCCCAAACAATATTTTTGCAATAACATGACTATTAAATGCAGTAAAAACATACTGAGTAGCAAAAAAGCAACTAAAAGTAGTATTCTAGAGTTCTGTCAGGTTTTGTCATCAAATGAGTTATAAAAAAACTTTTCAGAAAATTTTTACATTTTTAAATTATGCATAAAAAATAGTGGACCTATTTTTGCAGGAATATAAATTCACATACGTATATCAGGGTGCACAAAGTTTTAAAATGGGGTATAGCTCAGGGGTAGAGTGCTTGCCTAGCATTTGTATGGCCTTGGGGTTTGTTCTTCAGCATCAAAAAAATAAAAAGTTTTTTTTTGCTTGTTTGTTTGTTTTGTTGTGGTACTGAGTACTGAACCCAGGGGCCCTTTACTACTGAGCTACACTTCCAGCCCTTTTTATTTAGACACAGGGTCTCACTAGGTTGACAGCGCTAGCCTTGAATTTGTGATCCTCTTGTCTCAGCCCTTCAAGTAGTTTCAAGTAGCTTGGATTAGAGGTGTGAAACCACCATGCCTGGCCAAAAAAAAAAAAAATGTGTGTGTGTGTGTGTGTATATTTATGATGAAGTGTAGGAGTTAAAAAAAATTAATATGCAGGGCAAGGTTAATGAATACTTTTGGGTTTTATTTCATAATAGGGCCAAATACTTTCTAAATGATTTCACACTGGACTTAAAAATACGTGACATTTTTATGCTTTTCTGTTGAACTCAAATCTAAAAGTAATTGGCATTTTCAACCTCCTTCCTCCATGCCACAAACAGATCAAAATTACCCACTTTGGGTAAAGGCACCTGCCACTCAGACACCAACTGGAGCAGCATGACAGCCTCCTCCTGTCAAACGGTGAGATGCACCAGCCACTAACTGGCAGGCTGTTGAGAAAGGGCTTTGACGTTTCTCCCACCTGAACAGCTCCTTTAGCTCACACATTTAAACCCTGCTGAAGCAGTGCCACCAAGGTAGCACTGTCTTACTGCCCACACTGTTCAACATCACCTGGCCAGCATCAGTTCTCTCCAGGATTTCCTCTCTAAAAACCAGCCTCACAATTAATGTTGAAATTTTAATTACTGTGCTTCCCGAGGTCTTTTAAACTTGGATTAATACTTACTTGCCCTGTAAAAAGTAGCTCATGAATGCCACGTTATTTTTGCCATCTCTCTCCGCACCCTCTGCTAGCTTGTTCACCATGCTAGCATTTCCAGAGGCAGTGGCTAAAAGCAGCAGACCCCCGTAATCCTGGGCATGGTGCAGACACTCCTGGGCGAGGCCAAACTGACATTTACTGATGGCAAGTTCAGCAAGTTGTTTCCACTTCTGTTCTGACTAAAAGAAGAGTTTCCAAATTAAAATACCTTTGAAAATAAGCATTCCAATCTCCAACATCAACTTTATTCTCTTGAACATCACTATCTGACAATGGAAGATACTTTACACACACACACACACATAGGAGCTGTACTTATTAAGTTGCACTACCAAAAATAAAATGATAAAATTTATAATGAGGAAATGGAAATTATTCACATACAAAATTCAAATAATTTTAATGATGCATGAATAACTATCAAATAATTTTTATTTTGTAACTACACAGGGAAACAAAACAAGCTAACTGGAGTTTTAAGGTAATTAGATTGCAATTATTCTAAAGAGTGAATTTAATAAAACTTTTTTGAAAAAATTGTTCTTAAATATTTAACAATAAATATCTGTCATTTGTAGCTTCTCAAAAATCAAAACGCTACACATTTGGATGATCTTAATATAGGTAAAATTTATTTTGTACATCTGAAATTAATTTACCAATAAATGCTAGACTTAAACCAAAATTAGGAGTATACAATATACAAAGATCTCTAAAAAATATCAAACTGTCTTTCAAAAGACACATCTCTAATTCAGTTTAGAATCCTGCTTTAAAATCCATATCTTTCTTATTAATTTGGGATACTGGCAAATTATTGATGCCTATATTCTTTTAGAATTCCCAGACTGATTTACCTACTACCTTAAATATTTTCTTCTCTTGCAAAACAGATCTCACTCAAAATAGGAAAATACTTCTTAAGTTATAGTGCTAAGAATATTTCAAATCTGTTTAATTTATGCAAATTAACAATGCATCTTTGATAAAGACCAAAGAGAAACAATCTCACCAAAATGATTCACTAAATTCCACCTGAAAAACTTTAATAACAAAACATTATACCAAACACATGGATGTACCTTCTGATCTTTCCAACAGTTATAAAAAATCATGAACTAGTACATACCTCTGCCTCCACTGCTAACTGGTATGCAATTTTTAACTCTCCAAGTTGAAGAGCAAGCTCGAAACGATGTTCAGGATCTGTGGATACTGTAAGAGCTTGCTGTTTGAAGCCCTAAACAAAATGAAGGCAGAAAAGAAAAAGTACATATATGTGTGAGATGTGAGTACAAAAATATGTGTATATGATACAATGTACACACAGATAAATCATCCATCCCTCTTAAACTAAAATACCTTGCTGACACAGAAACCCACAACTTATTAAACAAAAGTAACATAACAAAATAATGAAAAGCAAAAATTAAGAAGTCATCGAATTAGCTGGTAAGCACAAACCTGGCAGAGTATTCAGTCACATAATACCTGTTTTTTAAGAAAATGGCAGCTGGCTTTTCTAGATAAACTCAAGTAAACAATACTTAGCAAAATTAGAAATGTGAATTTAAACAAATGTCAAAAAGAAAGGGGTTTTGGAAAATTGATCAATTAAGAGCTACTTCCAAAAAGAAATCATGTGCACTGGTATAGATACAGTGGTTACCCACCAAACAAATCCAGATCTCAGAGGTTATTTAATCCAGGCCTTGTTTTCCAGTGGAAGTTACTGTCAGTAAATGGGTAAGGGAAAGGGAGTCAAAATATAAATTTACAATTTTCCATCATCTGTAAGCCACTTGCAAACATTTTGTATGCAGGTCCAGATGCTAATCAGGTGTCACTGCCTATATTCCAAGTATATACTTCAGTAAGTATCCCAGAGGTGAGAATGCCTATGAATTCCTTTCTATGTTCCAGTCAGCCATCAGAAACAGACTAATTTAACTACTAAATCAGCTTCTCCCACAAGACAAGCAGTATAGATGCAATCTGCCCTACAGGCAAGGTTTTCAGCTCTACGGATGTGGTGGTGGTTAGATGAAAAGCTCAGAGCTGGTTTATTCTTCATAAACCAAGGGAGAATGCTCAGGATGGATGGTAAAGATGGATGGTAAGGATGGATGGTAAGGATGGCTTTATTGTGTGTTAAGATGTTACAACTTTTCAGATTATACAAGTTACCACTCCCCATTCATCCATGAATATAATATAAATAGACATTGTAAATAATCTGAGTTATAGGCTAAGGACATAGCTCAGTGGTAAAGTGCTTGTCCAGTATGCCCAAAACCCTGGGTTCAATCCCCAAATACTGCAAAACAAACAAAACACCACCTGAGTTACTCCACTGATATATACAACTTAAAACCCAAGAATGAAAAATGGAAGGTCTTTGGAACTAGTTAGCCATAAGCAAGGGCAAAGCAGATGACATAGGTGGACTAAATGTACACACTTCTGTTTCCCCTACGTCGTCATTACAATGACACCAAGAGCTTTTTTGTTTTTGTTTATAAAGGCATAATCTTCCAAAGAGACACTAGAAAAGGAGAAGAAACAACTAATACAATTTTGGAAGCTTTTTGGAAAGCTGGTGGAGGAGTAAAACTAACCCTAAATCAGGAGCAAGGACAGCATGGAAACCACCTGATTCACATCTCAGAATCCCCAAAGGTGTCGCATGAAGGACAGGGTTAAAAACAAACAGGAGCCTAAAAGCAACTGCACAGGTCGTCCACTCTCTTCTCGCCTATCCCTTGGTGCAAACGCAGTCAAGTCTGTTTGTTAGAGAGCTAAACCAGAAGGTCTTCAATCTGGGAACACCCAGCACAATGCCTGGAGGAAGCTAAAAACAGGATTATGAGAATGAAAATGTAGATTAAATGAAACCCTAAATACTGAGACTCCAAGATGTCTTCCACTCAGCCCCCAGGATGATGGTCACTGGAGAGCTTCTCTGTAAAATCTAAAACACTAAAACATCAGTTCCATGAGGGCTGTATGTCAGCTAGATCAGTGCCTTGAACACTGTTAGATGCTAATTACATGAATAAATGAAAAGGGGTTAAGTTAATTAGGTGAAGATACTGACATGGAGGTGCCCCAATCAAATGGCCAACTACATCACTTATGAAGTCCACACCCACAGACTTGGACCTTCTGATCTGCTTCTTAAACCTGCACTATTAAATGATAGCCTGAGGATCGTGAGATACTGAGAAAAATGGCCAAGAAGAAAAAAAGAACAAAATGAATCAATAAAAGCAACTTGAAGGGAGCATACCATGTAGGAGGAAAACTTCAACACTAAAAACAACCCCAAAATTCAGGTCCTCAGCAAAGTAAGAGAACCTTTCTTGTATAAACGATAGAGATTTAATAAATTAGAGAACAGCAACAACAAAAAAAAGAGAAAACACCCCATTGTATTCAATATTTCAATTCTCTCTCAAAAGAGAGAATATAGAAAACAACAAAAGGAAATAGCTACTGAACAATCCATGAACATATCTTCAGAAATGAAGGACACACAACTCCAATTAGAAGGACTTATCTAATCCTGGTAGAATGAATGAAAATTGACCTCTACCAAGACCCACCATCATCAGACCATTTCAGAACAGGGAACAAGATAAAAAAAAGTTTCCACAAAGAAAAAATAGTTCATACACTAAAAATCAACTACTGAAGGACAGGTTCCAATGAGATAGGAAGTAAGCCAGGCAAGAAGACAGGGGATATAGACAACAATGGATCCAACTCAAGGAGAGGCAAAGGAACTCCCACCATGATATGAGGGGAATACACAGGACCAGCGTGGAATCCCAGTTAGCCTGAAGCAGACTAAACAAACTGAAAGGAAAGTGCAAGGAATCTGGAGAGCAAGCGAGTCAAGGGAAAATTTACCATAAGTACAGAGAAAATTAAACAAAGGGGTAGGGAGATAATTTTGAACTCCAGAGAATACAAACAATTATTGGAAGGGAAAGTACAATATATCACATGGCTCACCATGAACAGTGTTTACACAGCCACAATAATATCAACATCAAAAACCCATCTAAATGAAATGAACGTTACTGGACATGAAAGATAAGGGATAGGAGAGTATGTGGTAGATGCAGCAGGGGTGAAAGCAAGCTACATCCTCATCTTCCATAGGACAGAAGTCACAAGAAATGCCTAAAGCTGATGAAAAAATATAGCTAATGCTATATTGCATGTTACTTAGAGATGTAAAAATAAATACAAAAACAATTAGATAAAAGAATTAAACTAATTATCTCTAGTGAGTAAAAAGGATACAGGAAAAAGGGAAGTCAGCTTTTTCTTTAAAGAACTTAATTCATGTGGTGTTGCACATATTACTTTGCATGAATATTACATTAAGAAAAAGACATTTTGGTAATGGTGAATTTTGTGTTATGTGTATTTCACCATAATTTAAAAAAAGGGCAGATGAGATAGAAAACTGCAATGCAGAAATAAAAATATTAAGAAAATGGAAAAAAGGTACATAGAAGGGGAGGACAGATGAATTCTTACTGATATTTAAAGAGGGAACAAAGAGCACCGAGAAAGAAGAAAGAAGAGTGTAGGTTTACATATGCTGCAACCAACTGACAGGAGAAATTCCACAGCTACATGCAAATCATACCAACATTCTGTTAAATTGCTGGTTTGAAAAAACATACACAAAAGAAAAAAAAAAAAAGAAAAGGAAGAAGGAAGAAGGAAGGAAGGAGAAAGAGAAAAGAAAACTCTTACCTGTTTTTCCAAAAAGTGTGCCACTCTGGTCCTCTGTTCTTTGGGAATTGTAGGAAGGACCTTATCAGCCATGCTAAAGTCCCTCCTCATGACAGCAGTCTGGTATTCCAGGACTGAAACCAGCAGTGAGTAGCTAACGATGTTCAGTTCTTTATCACCCAGATAAAGCCTATTGTCTTTAGGAATATAGCCCAGGAGATACATAGTCCTACAAAAAAACAGAAACTAAATTAGAAGTCCAAATCTACAGTCACACACATACCCCTCTTGCTTCTTATTCAATATCTTTCCATTTGATTAATGCAATTTTGCTTAACAAGAGGCAATCTACTAAAACCATAACACAGGAAAATCGGCCAATTACTGCTACAAGCCAGGAACAGGTTCTATTGAAAAAGCACACTTTTAAATTTAGGATGCTTAAGACAAAAGCAAAACTATACTCCACTACCTGTCCAAGTGGGCAATGGTGACTATTTCTCCTCCAACATAATAATTTAATCTGTTCACAGAACTTGTGTAAATGAAACAGTCGCCTACCCACAGGCCTGTTTTCACAATTTCCTGAATCTCACCAAGAACCTGTAGAAAGAAAATACTATGATTACATTATCCAAGACTAAAAATCTGTCAATAACAAAAGGCTGAATATAGTTGACTTTGACAAGGTAAAAAAGAAGGAATGCACAACAAAACTCTATTTCAAGAAAGAAAATCTTGAAATTTCTCTCTTCTTTCTTCATTTAAGAACAGATTTCTAGTTGAGTATTTGTCATGAAATCTCATGGTTAGTTCAAAACAGTGATCTAAGAGAATTAATCTAAACCCCAATACACATGAAACTGGAATATGAAAGATTTTGCAACATCTTGGAGAATATCTACACCATGGGTGGATTTATCTTTACCATCTGGGAGCTCATTTAAATCACTCTGGCTATACAGTTTAGGAAAAAAAACAACTTCGAATTTTCTTAGTGCGAAATATCATTCTAAAGATTCCCTAAAATTGAAGAATGAATTTCTTTTAAATATATTTACTTTCAGATTCTGTTTTTTGAGCCAAGATCTTAATTTTCACATTTCACCAGAACACTTTAAATGCTTAGTTTCCTCAATCCTAACTTTAATGAAATGCTAATTTAAATGAAATTTGTTTTTGCTTTTTGAAATTTGTTCTTTTTAGATACACATGACAGTAGAATGTATTTAGACATATCACACATACATGCAGTAAAACTTCCCATGCTTGTGGTTGCGCATGATATGGAGTTACACTGGTTGTGGTTTCATATATGAACACAGGAAAGTCATGTCCGATTCACTCTATCTTTCCCATTCCCATCCCTTCTCCCTTTCCCCCATTCCCTGCTGTCCAATCTGGTGAACCTCCACTCCTCCCATCCTTGAACAGATATTTTTCCACTCATGTTCAGAGCATGGGCAGTCTTTCCACCTTCTAAGGTCTTCTTCAATTTCTTTCTTTAGTGTTCTGTAGTTTTCACTGTAGAGGTCTTTCACCTCTTTTGTTAGATTCCCATCTATTTTATTTTCTTTGAGGCTATTGTGAATGGGATAGTTTTCCTGACTTCTTTTTCAGTTGTTTCATCACTGATTATAGAAATGCAATTGATTTATGGGTGTTAATTTTATGTCCTGCTACTTTGCTGAATTCATTTATGAGTAGAAGTTTTCTGGTGGAGTTTTTTGGGACTTCTAAATATAGAATCATGTCATCAAATTAGGGACAGTTTGAGTTCTTCTTTTCCTATTTGTATTCCTTTAATTTCTTTCTTCTGTCTAATTGCTCTGGTTAGAGTTTCCAGGACTATGTTGAATAGAAGTGGTGAAAGAGGGCATCCCTGTCTTATTCCAGTGTTTAGAGGGAATGCTTCCAATTTTTCTCCATTTAGAATGATACTGACCTTGGGTTTAGCATGTATAGCTTTTACAGTGTTGAGGGACGTTTTCTAGTGTTTTGAACATCAATGGATGCTGTATTCTGTCAAATGCTTTTACTAATGCAGTCTGTTTTTACACATATAAATCATTTAAAAACAAAGCTAAAGTCATACTGATGCAATTACCTCAAAGGCATCTTCAATGCCATCTTCAGTAACTCCCTCATGTGTTTCCTGTGCAGCCAAGACTTTTTCTGACAGATACTTAAGGATAAAAAATGATTCCTCGGTGGCAATACAGACAAGCTCTCCAGAATCAGACCAGAAAATCTGTAACACAACAAACAAACATAGACAACTGATTTGGACTTCTGAATGGGTAGGACAAACAGCATATACCTTGTTTCTTATAAGACTGATCTTATAGTAATAAATATGCCTTTAATTTTTGCAGTGTACTTACACATGTATTTGGGAGGGTGGACAGAGCAGAGCTGTTCTATTTGGCCTAGCAATGGAAAGACCAGTGGGAAAGAGGAAGGAGAGCTGTTGGTAACCACTGGATGTGCTGGGATTTAGAAGAGCATTAGCCTATTCCCTATTGCTCTAGAACACTATTTCTTACCCTTTATTTTCATTATCTCCCACCCCCCCCCCAAAAGCCTTTTTAGATTTTTTTTCTCTAAAATTTCCCCTAAAAAATTAATACCATAATTATAATTACACTGTATATTTGCTTACATGTGTATATAAAGCAAATACATATGGTACATAGATACATATCTATGTTTATACATAAAAAAGGACAAAGTAGTCCCCCCACACCCACTTTCCCACTTGGGGAATCACCATACTTTAGAAGACAGAGCCAGGACCATAGGGAGGCTAGTTTATCTACAAAGATAATTTCTGACCAGTGAAAGCTGTCAAAGTAGCAGGAAGTTAGTTCTAAAAGTACAACATGTTGTCACTAGAGACAGTCACCTGAACCTTAAGCAGCCATTCAGATAAATCTCAGCAGCCTTTCTGACTGGGTGGGGACTTCTCAAGGACTTCTTCCCTTCCAAGTCAAGAAATTCCTGACTTCTTCCCTTAAGCATGCTTTTTTATGCTGTTAAAGCCATTTGAAATATGAATTGCACTTGGAATTACATAATTTTAAAAATACTTTTCAAAATATCCAATGTTTACTGCTTCATTTACGCCCACAATTCTGAGGCAAATAGCACTGTGTGCAGCACTATGAGACAGGGACAGCAGGGTACAAGGTCTCTTCCTGGCCTCAGGGATCCAGACCTCATCACAAAGATGAACATTCCAAAAACAACAAAGGGATCTTTTCTCTTGCTTTTCTCTCCTACACACTTGCTTACTTTCTCCTCCTCCCTTTTCACACTCTTTCTTGCAAGCGCCCTTTCTCTTTCCCTTTCTTTTCCTCTTATTTTCTCTCTTACCCTGCAGGGAGACTCTGTTTGCTTAATAAACTCCCTTATATGAAAACAACAACAACAACAACAACAACAAAGGAATGAAAACTCACGTGTTTGGGCTGAATCTCAATTCTGCGTATGAGTTCTGTATTGTCCCAGTCATAGAAAGCCAAGCCATTTACAGACCTGACGCCCAATAAGAAGCCTCCATAGATACCTTAAAAGAACATAAAAACATCTGGCTTAGATGTTTTTGAACCATTACAGAGCTTTTAAATTGTATCATAAGTAAATGACACTCACTTTCAGCTCCAAAATCTGGTTTAAATGATTTCTTTTCCTTAAAGTTCTTAAATATCTTCACAACACTGTTGCTCTCTCTTATTGCATATCTGGGGGTGGGCAGGGGGAGATAGGGAAAACAAATACAGCATGATATGATAAACCATAATTCAATTATACATTAGAAATATCTTCAACTATTGAGTAATTAATTATACATGGATATAAAAAGAATATTTGAAGATTCATTGATTTTTTTTTTCCCCTAAGAGATTGGTGAACTCTTTACATGTGGATACATAAGGAATAGGTTTCATATGATGATTCTATAGATTACCAGGACTTACAAACCATTTTAGAAACTGGAAATGACCTAAATGTCTATTAACTTGTGAACGACTAGACAAACTGCAATATATGTATACAATACAATACCACTCTGTACACAAAGGAACCAATTACTTATACAGGCAATGATGTGGAGGAATCTCAAAATATCATGAGCAAAGGAAGCCAGGTACAAGTGTACATACCATATGATCCCATCATATGAAACTCTAAAAAGATAATCTAATGTATACAATAACAAAAACAGATCAGTGTTTGACTGGGGATGGGGAGTGGGTGGGTGGGGATGGATGGACTATTAAGAGAAATAAGGGGATTTTTGTGGGGACACAGAAATGTTCTATAATTTGTGTAGGTGGTTATGGATTATACACATTTTTCCAAATCCACTGAAATGTTTATATACTTAAAATGGTGTATTGTTTTATATAATTTACATCTCATTAAAAGTGATTTTAAAATTTTAAGAAAAATTGTGATAAGTGGCTCATTAGCTATGTGCGGAATCAAAAGGAAACTTATATTTAGGTTTCTTCCTTAAAAACAGAGACCAAGAGCTAGACATAGGAGCGCATACCTATAATTCCAGCAACTAGAGAGGCTGAAGCTGGAGGATCACAGGTTGAGGCCAGCCTTAGCAACTCAACAAGGCCCTAAGTAACTTAGTGAGACCCATCTCAAAGTAAAAAGGGCCTCTCCCAATTAGCTCATGAAAAGGCAGCTGTGCCTTATGACAAATGTCTTCGGGAGGGTCTGCAAGGACTTGAAGTGAGGGCCTAACTTGTCTTAAGCCCATAAGTACCAGGTGCTGCCAAAGGCTTCATCAAGGAAATGGTGCTGGGTCCCTAGTTTAATGGCATTATTAGATTATTAGCTTGACTGAGAGAGCACAATGCTAACTACAGAAAGGACAAAGGTTTGCACTACACAGTTGCCACTGACTAAGCTTATAATGGGCTACTCTGATGGAACTCATCTTTAACAGGGAGGAATACAGAAAACACAAGCCTCGAGAACCCAGAGAGTGGCACATGACACCTAAGAGCAGTTAGAGCACACTGAACTTAAACATAAAGACCAAACTTACTCAGAAGAATCATGGGCCCAGGCAAATTCTTGGGCAGAACCAAAGCTCTTGTTTCTCAAGGCCATTGCTGTGTAGATGATATACTCCCCATCACCACACACCACAACAAACCTAGAAATTACACAAGTCAGGAAGGGATATACAGAGGGCCAAGAAGTCAAGAAACGGAAATTCATATTTATGGCAAAATAATTCTAAGAGCATGCTGTTATAGTAAATTATTACAATTTAATATCTTTAAAAGTTATATTTCTTTGAATACCAAGCTACACAAAAATATTCTAGGCAACAAATCCAAAAGCAAATGCTGAAGTTGTTGCTGAAAATGTTATTGCAATAGGCTTCTCTTACAAACCAAGGAAACCGAGGACAAGAAGGTGAGAATGGAGGATTTCAGTTATTCAACTAGAATTTGTTGTGCACCAAGATGGCTAGCACTTTGTTCATGACACTTACACCGTAGAAGGTACTGTCTTATAGTAAAATTATCTTCATTCTGACACTGTTCATTCTAATGAAGAAAAATATATTATTCTAATTTTTAGTGACTACTAAATTCATAAAAATAATTTAAATGCTATTTAAATATTAAAATTTAATATTTAAAATTAACATTTAAATAATTATCCTATTTACTGAATAAAAACAGATTATGAAATAGTCAAGTAAAATTTTCCCAGTAGACACAAAACAACCCCCTTCAAAGTTATCATTTAGAACACTGTAAAATGCCTGCTACCAAAAGACTGCCAAAGGTAAAATGCCAACCTCATGGCAAAGAATGTTTTATGATATCAAGGGAACTATATATAATGCACTCATAACCTTCATAAGAAAACTGATTATGTTACAAATAACTATTGATGTCATTTACTGACCTTTGGCAGCATACTTTGCCTTTTTTAAATATTCAAGACATACACTATTAAGTCATCTTTTTAAAATGATGAATTGTTTTTTTCTGGAATTTTCTCTCTCTCTCTCTCTCTCTCTCTCTCTCTCTCTCTGTTGCACTGTACTGGGGACTGATCTCAGGGCTTTGTGAATGCTAGGCAAGCACTCTACCAATGAACTACATCCTAGACCTATAAAATGATTTTTAAAGCTCTCAGGTTTAAAGCTCATTGTTCTAGGAACTCCTCTCTCACAAGACTCAAAAGATGTTTGGTGCTTTATAATTCTTAAGGCAATAGCAATCTAATGTTCAAATTAGGAATAAAGGTCAGAATTACCAATTCCAAAACTTTTCAAAAGATACGTATCTTAGAGTCAGTTTTTCTTAAGAGAAATGAATGAGCGAGTATTAAGAACACCTACCAAGTGTCAGGATAAGACATGATCCTTGCCCCCAAAGAAGCACACAGGTACATGAACCCAACACGTGTGAAATAAAAATAAATACAATACAATTTAACTGCTCCACCTTGCATGCCAACTTGGTCAACTGGCAATGACAGCCTGTGGCTGTGATGGGGATCATTAAGCAAGGGCAAAAGCTCAGAGAGGAATGACTAGAGATGCCTACCCCAGGGATATGCTGTGCATGTGTGTGCACACCCTGTTCTAACACACACAGAAGCTCAGAGAGAGATTTTGGTGAGGACTTACCGCCCATTAGGATTGTGCTGAATAGTCTGAGGGTATATTTCACAACTGCCCATATCCTTTACTGCCAGTGGCAATCTTTCTCCATCTTTAATTTCAGCATCTCCCATTGCTTTTAGATTGGCCTGCTGGACTTCTGAATGTTTGGCCCAAATGATCTTCCCATTGGCATCCATGGACATGGCAGGTTCTTCCCGACCAAGCTAGAAGAATGACAAATGGCTTTTAGCAATTAAAAGGAAAACAAATAAAACCACACAAAATGGACACTCTTTCCCCCTTAACAGAGAGTCTATTTCCTTCTTCCACTTTAAAACACTGTTACTTAATCTCTAGTGCTGAATGAAAGAACTGCCAGGTTAATAAAACTGGTGACTTGGAAGATGACAGTACTAAGTTACAAGGAAAATGGCTTTGTCAATGTTCATGGGTATTTAGAGATGGATACTTGCCTTAACAATGATGCTCCCTTCGTCGTAGCCCAGAGCCACATTGTTAGACCCTCTCAGACTGGCCACACACCACACTCGCTCCATTCCATAATTCAAAGTGCTTTCAAGGCGATAAGTGCTTGAATGCCAAATACGGACTGTTCCTAAAAATAACAATGTGAATACTCCCTTTTGATACAAACATCCAACAATAAACTGTGAGATAAATGAGCTACAGGGAAGTCTTTATTCCGGTAGAAAACATACCTGGCAACTTAATGACCATTTCTTTTCATCTATAATCTTTAACTGATTTTAAAAAGGAACATAAACATAATAATGGAAAATCCATAAGAAACTAAAACTAGGAAATGCAATTTGAGGTGTGAAATAGTAACAAGATTTCCTGGGCAGAGTGCTTACTATGTGCCAGATGCGTTCTACGCTAATTTCTTCTCACCCTCTTACACAGTCCCACGGAGTGGTATGTGTTCTCATTTCATAATTTGCCCAAACCACATTCACCAAGTGACAGAGCCTGAATTTGAAACCCAGGTTTTTCTGACAGACACATATGCTCTTTCAGTTTTTCTCTAGAACATCTGGGTGTCCTCTTATTAAAGTGATAGAATCAAACTACATTAGAATGATGAAGATGATAACAAAAAAGTCCCTTTTACTCTTTAGTAGCTTAAGTCTAGTATTCTAATAAAAAATATCAAAACCACTGGAAACCTCCCATTATAATGCAGTGGTGTGGGTCAAATCACTTGATTGAAATACCTACTGAATAATTAACAGGAACACATGAATAAACATATGCTCTAACTTACCATCTTCTGAACCTGTGATGATGATTGGCAACTCAGGATGAAAACTGGCACAAGACACATTTTGGGCATGTCCCTCCAGTGTTTGCACACATGTTTTATTCTGTAATCAAGATACAGAAAGACATTTTTACTAGTAAAAAGTAACCATCCTTAATTTTCTCAATGCACAGATACATTATAAATGATAGAGATTATGACAATCTGAATAAATCTTACGTAGAAATTTTTGAAACAATTATTTTAATACATGAATGTTTTCTCTAATTTAATAGATCAGATAAATGTAAATGTAACTATCATTAAAGAAGACAAAATAAAAGATCTAGGTTTTCATTTGAATGCTATTTCCCCAAATTTTTAGAATAATGAATTTCCCCTACAATATTCACACCTACTATCTGTGGACTAAGTAGACACTGCTACTTTAGTCTTTAATATTTTAATTCTGAACTTAGGGACAAATTTGAAAACATTTCAAAGTATAAATGGTTTTCTAGGTCTTACTATATTAACTGCTTAGGGAAACTTTTGATGTGAAAAACAAAAGAAACAAAACAAATTTAAGAATATTTCACAGCGACAAATCATGGTATCAGGAATTTATAATTAGGTTTACAAGAGTTCTATGTGACAAAATGGTTGTATCACAGCTATGTTATGATGCTTTCACTGATCTATTTTCAAATATAAATGGAAGTCTACCAATGAGGATACTCAAGGATGTATAATTTATGTATAATTTAAGATTAAAATGTTAAAATTGATAACTTCTATTATTAAATGAAAAAAAGAAAACATGTGAGCATTTATTTTTGAAATCTTGTGCATTTGTGTCTTCTTGTATTGCTTTTGGCAGTGCTAGCAATCAAGGCCAAGACCTTGCACATACTAAGCAAGTACTCTACCAGTGAGCTACATCCCCACCCAGTGTTCATTTTTATGGAAAATTCTGGGACAATTTTGGTGCCAATACTTAGGTCTTAAATTATTTTACTATGAAAAGATGCAACAACCCAAGTTTTAGCTGTCTTGTAAGAAACAGTTAAAAAACATGTCTAACATATGGCAAGTAAGGCCATGAATAAACTGTACCTGGTAATCCCATATTTTAACAAGACGGTCATCTGCACCTGAGATGAGGTATGGTTTGTCGCCACCACTGTAGTAATCGATGCAATTTACGCCTTTCTCATGTCCTTCCAGAGTGAAGTTTGGTGATGAAGAGCCCAGCTGCCACACCTTCAGAGAGCAACAGCATCTGCCAGTCAGTACAGGGCTTTGCTTTTAGAAGGCAGATCCACCACCCTGTGACATACTACATAAAAGGCCAAAGCCCAGGAGAGAAAAGCTAAGGAACATTCATTGGTTTTCACTTATTTGTTTTTGTTCTCAGTTAAATTTCCAGAGGGCAGAAACACTATGGTGTTCTCTGAAAATGCCAATTTCCAGGCTTTATCCCTATTGAATTCAGTTGAGCTATAGTGAAGCTAGATGGAATCTAGATCGAACACCTTGAGAAACACTGCTTTAAGGTTGGTTAAATAATTTTAGGAAATATTTAATACACACTGCTAAGGAAAGTGGATTTAGTTACATGTATTAAAAGATAAAAACTACTGTTTAATTAAAAAAATATAAAGTATAGAAGAGCAGTAAAAAATTACAGGATTGAGCTTTATCTTTACAAATATTTACTGGGTGCCTAACATGTGGAAGGCCCTATAGGAAGTAAATATATGTTTTTAAAAAAAAAAAAAAAAAGTAAAATGGTTATATTTACTCTATACCACAGACTTTACTTAGGCCAAAGGTAAATCTTGTTCTCAAGATAAACCTAATTTAGTGAAGAAGTTTAAAACTAATTTCAAAGTTTCCAACCTATGTCAAAGGCAAGCATAATCCAACAGAAGGAAAAAAGAAGCAAACTCAAAACCTTAAGATAGACACATAAAAGTTTATGTAAGTTAAAAAAAAAGCTAATAAAAATATCATACATACGTAGCAAACGTAAGCAAAAATTGTTGCGATTTTAAATCTATGCCTATATGTCTGTATTTTAAATAGTATAATGGAAAAAAGGAATATGAATGCAGTCACTGCAACATGTACTAATCGCAAGTGCACCCAAGGCAGTGTGATGTTTGCTACTCAATGTCTGGAGGAAGAAGGAAATACATTTCCTGCCCCAATCATCCAATATTTCAGGGGACAAAGATTTCCAAAAATACATGGATTATGACAATGTGAGAAAGGTCATAATGGAAGAAAATGGGAGATACAGGATGATCATAACTGGCTTTGTCCAGAGGTGAATGGATGTCCGACGAGAGCTTCTCAGAGTAAAACTGCTAAGCCTTGAAAGCTGGGTCGTTCTCCGGAGGAAAACAAATCAAGAAGGTGATAACTGATACATAGAGCAGACACCCTACCTTGATGGTCCTGTCCAGAGATGCGCTGGCAAACTGATTGTTATCTTTGGGGTTGATCACAATCTGCATAACGTAATGTGTGTGTCCTTCAAACACTTGGGAACAAGACCATTTTTTATCCCAGTCCCAGAGCTTAATAAGCATGTCATCTGGGCCAAAAGAAAGTCTCAAGTTAGTTGTAAATTCTATTTTTTTTTTAAATTTCAGAACTAAGAGAGTCTTTGTGCCTTTCAAGGCAGCAAACCTAAAATAAACTGCACCTTCTGTGATTTATAAATATAGAATTGAAACTGAGAAAGAATTTTCAAAAATCCTTATTTATCCTCAGAAAAACTTAACTCTTTATAAGAGTGGATATGCTAGACAGACACTTTGACCAGCTAAGCAACAAGGCCACAAGAGTGGATATAAAATAAATAAAACAGATTACTAATAGAAAATACAAAATCTTGTGAAAAAATTTAAAAAAGAACTCAGTGGGCTTCGAAGAATGACAAAAGTGCAATGCAAGTGTGTTTGAATAATAGTAATGACTATTGCAAGAATAAGCATTTGCTTTTATGAGATTGGTTAAAAAATGTTCTCAATTTTTAATTTAAAAATGTTTCAAAGAGCTATTACCAATTCAGCACTACTCATTTTAATTGCCCTCCCAAAGGTCTACTGTTTTATACATAATAGCAGGAGTGAAAAAGGCTGAATATAAAGATAAAAGTGACTAGGATCTGTGGCAATCTGCCAACTCACTCATCAGTATGTAAACTAGCTTTCTGTTCAGCAGATGTTTAAACATCTAGACCTTCAGGTCTTCCCTGACAGGAATTGGAGCAATTGCTATGCAATCCTAAGTACAACTGATATTCCATTAAACTACAAAAGCAAGCAGCATCAATAGCACAGTAATGGACTTAAATGGTTTAAAAACTGCTTGAAATTAGAACTCTACTTGTAACAGCGGTTAAAGAATAGCATGTCTTACTGAATGAAAATGCATTACCCAAAGAGACACCCATGACCAAAAGAGGTCATCTCTTACCACTGCTAGTCAGAATGAAAGGCTGGGTTGGGTGAACAGCAATACAGCGAATGTAGTCTGAGTGTGCTTCAAACATATGAACTCTCTCCAGAGTATTGTAATTGAACACTCTAATCTGCATGTCATCCTAGTAATGGAAATTTAAAAGCCACCATCACTATTAGGAAGTAAATTGCATGAAAAACTATTGTGAATTCAAGGAACAAAGTCCATGCTTCTAAACACTGCACTAATGAACAAAACAAATCAGGAATCAAAATTTTGCAATTAATTTACCTAATCACTGACCAATAAAAAAAAAAACAGGATTAGAAATTTATATAATTACTTACTGCTCCTGTCACAACCCAATTCTTCCTTGCAACAAACTTTGCAGCTCGAACAGGAAGATCACACACTTCAAATGTCTTCACCAGGGTCTTTAAAATTTAACAATACACACATTAAGTCATGAGAAAATGACTGAAAAATCTATTCAAATGTATTTAAAACATTTGACTATTTACATGACTTCTTATTAAAAATATTCTCATACTAAAATATGAAAGATCAACATTAAAATTAAAAAAGAACTGATAATCTTTTTAACAGGTTTGAAGTTAAAATATTTTTAGAAGATAAGAGAAAACAAGTGTCCACAAGATGGTATTCCAGATCTTCTGTGCTCTGGCCCTTTCCTCACTTTCCAGCCTTACCTTTGCTACTCATAGCCTCATTTCTGCTCCATGCTTAACTTCAATATTCCTTTTTATGCTCTCCAGGGGCAGGAATCATCTTTCCCACTGTACATCCAGAAACCAAACTAGCAGCCAGCATACAACTAGTGTGGAATGAGTATTTGTTGAATAAATTATATCTTAGTTTCTTCTTTTTAAAACTGAACCCACAGAAGTAACTCGAACAAAATATGATTCTTTTATATACCTTAGTGATATACTTCCATATGAATATATTTATATGCTGTCAGTAAGTATCACAACCTTTCAAGGTGCTCAGAGTGGGTTATATCCGTAGGACAAAGGTAGAAAACTATAAGACCTCTTGGAAAGAGCAGAGATGAATGCATCTCTCTCCTCTCTCTTTGATGCCTGTTCTTTAAGAGTCTAAAAAATCAAACTTTATTTTTTGATTACTTTTTGTTCCAGAAATCAATGATGAAATAAATAAGGAACACAATATAATCTTACTGGTTAAAAACCATGTACATTAAACAAAGTAACAGGGACTGGTCACTGTTGCGCCTACTCTGGCTTCCCAGGCCAGACTTTGCTTTAGACAAAGTTTGAAAAAATGGGGCATCAGCGCTCACCTACACATCTGCTACCAGTTGACTTATGATGTATGCACGGAGAGCAGAGAACATGTAATCTATAAGATAGCAGGAAAATCCATCAAAGCTCATAAGGAGTCAACAAATCCTGGGATATGAGAAGCAGTGAAAATAAATCAGCTGTAGAACAAACTATTATGGTTCAGCATCACGATAGGTACTGTGGCTGGTACAAACTACATGAGAGGTGGTCTCCACACTCTGGGAGCTAAACAATCCACAGAAGAGGAAAAGCTACACACACATTACATACAAATGCCCAGCGTAAATTAGGAAAGTCATGACTAATATTTACCCAGCCTTTTATAGGTTCACATACAATTTGTCTGTTATTTAATCCTGTTAACAATCCTGTGATGTAAAGATTATAACAATATCATCTTTAGTATAAATAAAATAAACTGATGCTCAGTGTGGGTAACAGGCTTTTCCATATAATTTAATCAGCAAGTTGGCTTTGAATTATAAATCACTACTTTAAAAAAAAAATTGCATCCACTCAAAGAGTATATAAAGTCTCCTTTTTTGAAATTTAAGTACATCTGAATTAACTTCTAAAACCCATTTTGGCCCTCTCAAGAATTTTTTTCTCATTATACATGAATGGCAAATTACTTCTATTAGTGATAGAAGGAAGGAGGGAGACAGAACCAAAGATAGATTGATCGCTCAATAAAGACCTACTGAGTATCTACCACAAGCCTGACACTGCCACATAGTGCCTTATGCACTGGAGGGATAGTAGGAAATAAGACTATGGGGATCCCTATCCTCATAGAACCTCCAATCTCAAAGGAAAGAAATTAAACAATAAATTACCAATGATATGAATTACAAAAGCAGAAGCAGACAGCCCAAGAGGAGAATATACACGGGAACAATAAAGAAAGAAGAGGCAAAGTGGATGGCCTAGGTAAAGCAGAGGTATTTTATGGTAAAGCCTAGAGGAATATGAGGGAACTATACCTGGCCTTTAGAACATATGACAGTGAAATAATAATGCCAGCAGATGGGTTAACTGAGCCAATAGAGGGAATCCCCAGGAAGAATTAGGGAGAGGAGAATCTAACATATCTGTTAAGCATAAAATAGAAGGACTTTAAACATTTGGATGGAGACTAGACCAAAAGGGAACAGAGGGGGAGATAGAGAAAAGCTGTCAGGTATATTATCTTCATAAAGTAAAAGGAAGTCACAAGAAAGACCTGAAATTGGTACATAACATTCCTTTTTTTCTTTTGTTCAATAAATGATTATTAACTAGTTACTATGTATCAGGTAATGATATAGGCACTGGGATACAGCAGAGAAAAAAATGTTAATGAGCATAAAATGTCATTCTAACGGAGCCTGGTTTAGTGTGTAGTCACTGCTATTTCACTATGAGTATAAGCATACAAAGATGTTTTAGGCTTACTCCTGACCTTGGCTTTCTAATCCTATTTTTGCTATCTTAAACTCCTCAAATGTGAATTTTATCAAACTTTAAGAACCTAATTTTGGATGCTGAAGATAATTACTACCTAAGCAGCCACATCACTGTACAGTATAGTGCTAATGACATGTTTTGTATACTGAAAGAAAAATCTTCAAAGACAGTCTGAAAGATTGCAGAAAATATGAGAAAAATTTACTTAGGTGAAAGAGAATGATGTAAGCATTAAGGCAGACAATCTAGAAGAGACATACTCTCATATATATAATCAAAAGTTGACTATGAATATTTTTGTGTGTTTGATTGAAAGTAACTTGCATATCATTACCTTGAGTATTTGGGGAAACAATTAAAAATCCACTCAAGATGATCAGAATAGTCACTGAATAGAAAATGAACTACTAAATACTTTATCTATAGCAAATTATCTTACATTAACATATACTTCCTCAATTTCACAGAAGAGTTAATATTACCTACATCAGAGTAACTAGATATAAATATCACACATAACTTGTTCAGAAGAGTTTCTCTTGCGAGCCATACTCTCATAAATGTAGTTGCACAGTAATTAAAATACTTTGTATCAATTTATTTTAGAAAGTAGTATGCACACAGCTACTGCTATCTGTTATGATAGTACTATTTCATTATAAACTAAAAGTCCAACACAGTATTTTATTTCTAATAAAGTCCTTAAAAAATCCTACCTGTGTTTCATGATTCCAAACACACACGCTGCCATTGTACAGACTTGCCAACATCCATGGCTCTGTAGGATGCAAATCCACACTCTTAACTCGATCAGATCTAGCAGTTAACTTTCTCTTAATATCAAGTCGGAGAGGCTAAGGAAAAAAAAAAAACAACATTACAACAAAAATCAAGTGGGCTGGGGAGATAGCTCAGTTAGTAGAGTGCTTGCCTTTGTAAGCACGAGGCCCTGGGTTCGGTCCCCAGCACCACAATTTAAAAAAAAAAAAAAAATCAACAAACCTGGCCACACAGAGATATATAGTTGGAAAGAATATTTTAATAATTTTTGAAGTAACAGAATATTCTTCTTTGATACCATATTAAAACTTGAGAAGTGGTAGTTTCTTACAAGATACTTGTAATGTGGAATCTGAGACCAAACTAATGAACTGTTTATACTTTGTTAAATTAAAATCCAATGGTCTGTCCTATACTTTGAGTGGCTCATTCATGCATGATTTTGTAGCATCACAAATTGGTTATATGGAATATGTTGGTTCTCTGACTTAGGTATATCTTCTAAATGTTGATGTATTTCATTGTACTGTATTGAAAAGATCACATTCATTAATATCACCATCTACCTCAACAGATAAGTCTTAAATATTAGGAATCCATCAAGTTCAGGGACAGTTCTCTAAAATTCTAAATTTCACTTAGACGTTCTAATTTGTCGTTAGCAAAGAATACTGTCGGGTACTAAGAGTATGTCTAACAAATAATCAAGTCTGAATAACTAGTTTCTTGGTCACTGTTTCATGTAAAGATCCCAACCTAAATGGATAAGTGTGTTTCCATGAGACAACCATCATACTTCAGTAGGCAGCAGCAGAAATACTTTATGTATCCCACTCATCTCATCATACAGAACTTAAAAGATGTGTACTCAAGTGTTCAGATGTAATACCATCAATCACTTTCACTGTTTAATCAATGACATCCTTAAGTGAAACTGGCTTTTTAAAAATTGTGTGACAATGGAGAATACACTATCAGTATAATTTGGTGCCTCTTCACCAGCAGGCTTACCTTTCATTACTTTTACACCATCAGTACAAATATTAACATAGTGGAAAAGGCCAATAGCATCTTATCATTAGGAGAACTTATCTGCGCTCCTCCTGGAAGAGTAAAGGGGATCTCTAAGGCACTAAGAACACACTTTGAGTACCTCTGGTTTATAAACTACCTAGTGAATAAATTTAAATTATCTACTAAATCACAGTTTTGTGCCCATGTCATTAGGGTCATGTCAGAAAATATTCTGAAGAAATGTTATTTATGAAGTCTTAGAACTCTAAGTCATAATATTAAAAGAGTTCTTCAGAGAAAAGCAGATTTATTTTGGCAGAAAAATATTAATAAATGCTAAGCAAGTAAGATGTGATCAGTAAGGGGTCATATCCATGTCCATGAAGGACTTCAGAGTCAAAAGGGAATGTTTACAATATTGTAACGAATATAAGTTGTAGAAACCCACCGAAAAATTAAAACAATTTTAAATAAGAACCAAAATATTCTCTTGAGTAAGAAAATAACAATAGTTTAAAATAATTTTTTTCAAGCCAGATTCTTCATGATATCCTTAAGTGAAATTGGCTTTTAAAAATTATGTGAACAGAAAATATATGATTAATTATTTTCTCAGTTCTTCTGTGTATGCCATTCTAGAAGAAAAGTCAATTCAAGCTAGACAATGATACCCTAGGACAAAAAATTGAATTCTCTCTTGTAGACAGGTTGACAAAAATCTGATTTAAAATATATTTCACCTTCAACAGGTCTTAAACACAACCTTAAAGTTTATTTGGCCAAGTTGAATTACTGTCACATTATCATTTTTTTATCTTTCATGATAATTATGAATGAGATAAAAATTTAAGGTTACTTTTCAACATGAAATGAGTATCTAGCAGAGGTAATTTCCTGAGACAAAGCAAATATCTCAGGATATTTATTTATCTTGTTTGACTCTCTACCAAACGTGGGTCACTGACTATTCCAGTGTTTGCTCTTACTCCTTCCTATACACACCTCCTTCACTTTTAGCAACAACCTTTACCTTTTATTTAAAGGATCTGAGTTTTCTGACTTTTCAATTGCCTCAAAAATGTTTCCACTGTTATACCTTCCTTTCCACTTTAAAACCATCACCTTTGAATTCCTTGCTAGTTTGAGGGAAGCAGAACCTTTTGCTTCAACCATTTCTGAAATTTGCCCCACTAATTACTATCATTAAATTTAACATCTTTTTCTGGTCTCCTTAAAGTCAACAAACATGGTGCCTTTGTGCTAGGAACCTGGGTAGGGGCATTCAAATAAGCCAGTACATCCAATACTGTTCCTCCAGAACTGAGGAAATTGGACTCATAAACCCCATATTTTACTGTAACAATGTTTTAATTAATGAGTAAAAGTGATACTCCAGAAAGTGGACTAGGGAACTCTGTACATATTCTCAAAGAGCAAATTCCAGTTTAAAAAGAATAGGCAGAGTTCCTGCTCTATTTCCTCCAACACTTCAATGATGACTTTGAATAAGTTTTAAGCATGCTGGGACAAAGATGATTAAGATGCTCCAAATGACTCCTCCATCTTCCAAAGGATGAATGATTCAGGACTTGGCTTAAATGCAACTGTCATCAATAACGTCTTTCTAATTACTCTAGTCTGAAGTATTCTTTTCCTGGGGGCTATTGTAGGATTTCATTTGGAAATGTTCATGGTATATTTTGCCTATGTCTCTTCTTGCTTTCTAGAGTAGAAGCTCCTTAGGGACAGGGTCACTGCTTATACATGTCTTTATTTGCACAGTCCTTTATATATTTGGGAATGGGGGAAGGGTTAGGAATAGAGTATAACCCAGCTCTACAGAGTCACACTGGATTCAAACTTGAGTTCCAGTGCTTTGGTTCCACATTTTCTATGTACAATTCTGGGTGAGTACACTTAACCACTCTTGGATTTGACTTGAGTAAAACAGGAATAATACTAATATCTACCTTTTGGTGTTATGAGAATTAAATTCAGAGTTCAGAAGCAGCAGTAACTGGTCATATAGTAACTATTCCATAAACATTATTTATAAAATCTACCAGCTATTTTGAGAAGTAGCTGGCAAATGTTCAGCAAAGTGCGCAGTACACAGTAAATACTCTTATGCTTAATGAGCATATGAATAATTTAACAATTTGTTAAAATTGTTAAACAATTTGTTAAAATTCAATTTAACAATATGAATAAATTCACAATTTGTGCTTTCTACAGAAATTGTTTCTAGATATCTGTAGAGGATTGGGTCCAGTGCCCCCCCAACTTCACCCCCATGGATATCCACAGATGCTGAAGTCAAATTATGAAAAATGGTGGAGTACAGGACCTACAAACATCCTTCTCTACACTTTTAATCATTTCTAGATTACTTAAAATACCTAATACAATGTAAATGCTGTAGGTAGTTGTAATACTTTATTTTTTAGGGATTGAAGATGGGGGGGGAAGTCTATACATGTTCAAATTTTTTCCCCCAAATTTTCAACCTGCAGTTTATTTAATCTGTGGATATGTAACCCAAAGAAATGGAGGGCTGACTGTGTATTAAATGATGGCAATACTTCATTATAAAAATATTTGGTACTTAAATATGAAGTTTGGCAGGTCTAAGGGCTTTTTTAAAAAAATGTTCATACTGCAAGCACAGGAGACCCAAACCAGCACAAGTTATTAATAATATAAAGTGGTATAATTAAGAGATTTAAGGTCTTTTTCAAGGGCCCTGAACCTGGAGTAAAGAAAGTCTACAGATGAATAGGCCGTGAAGGGAGCTGTCTGTGAGTGGCACCTTTGCTTGGCAAAACTGTGTGTTTCTCTAAGTATTCTTCTGGCAGTATCCATAACTTTCATCAGTTTCCCAAAGGGATCACTCCACCACAACTCCAACTCTACCACAAGAAGACTTGTTCAACTTAATTTGTAAACTGCAAGATAAAGGACTTGAAGTGATTAACCCACAGTCTTCAAGCTCCAAAATATTTGATCATGTGCTCCTTAACATATTTAAAAAAGGCAGAAAAATGTTTACAAAAATATTTTTTTTTCAGAAAAGATATTCTCACTATTGTTTTTCTTCATTATTATAATACACGTATGCAAAGGCATTATAGGGAATGTTTGGGAGTAAGAGTGGTAATAAAAATGCGCTGTCCTGATTGCTTGCTATACCGACCAGTCACTGCTTTCGTTGCATTTGCAATGCGGGAAAGCACATTAGCCAGCTTTAAAAACAACTCTCAATCCTTTTCCCTCTAGAAAACTTAAGAGCTGGCTCCCAAAGTATTGGAAAGTCCACTTAAAACTCCATACACTCTATTTACTCCCCCCCCCCTTCTTCTTCTTTGCTCAAATTCATAGTTGGCAGTCTGCACACTATTCCGGGAAAAAGCCCGACAGGAGTGCAAGATTAGCTGTCACCGTTTTAAGTGTAGCATGGAGCAGTTTTGCAGAAGCTGCCCACAGAGTTCAACGTTTTCCCTAGACCACTGACCCCAGTGCAGACCTTAGATGGTCTGGCAAATGCCTTAAGGCCCAAGGAGCCAGGGACCCCTCATTCAACAGACACTGCCTCCAAAACAAGCCCGTTTGCTGGTCCCCATCACCTCCTCCCTCCCAGGACTCAAACAGAACAGGGACCCAACAAGGCCAAAGGCGGCGGCCGCAGCGGGAGCACAGACCCCTGCATACGGCGGCCCTCAGTCAAGGAACCCCAGGAATGGGCCGCAGCCGATAGGGCTCCTACCATGGTTCCGTCGGTCCGAGCCCGGGAGCTCACTGGATCCCGGCGAAGAAGGACCTGAGAAACCCACCGACCCACTGACCGGCCGACTGACTGACGTGGAACTTCCGGGAAGTAATTCTCGCGATAGTCTTAGGCCGGCGCCTGAGCGCCTGAGCGCCTGCGCAAATCCCGCGCAGGGCTGGGATTTCCCAAGCCCCGCCCCGGTTTCCTAGGCAGCGCGGCCCTCCCAACCGCCGGGACTCGACCCGGGTTACCTTGGGAGTCCGGGTGTGGCTGGCGCGGCGGCGATGCGTGGCGGCTGTACGTGGCCTGAGACTGCCGAGCGCCGCCACAACTGAGAGTCCCGCGTTGTGAAAGATGCGAAAGACCAAATGCTGCGTTCCCGCCCGACGCTGAAGGCAGGGGAGGCGCCCGGGTGGCGGAGTTGTGTCGGGGAGGCTGAGAATCGCGTCGAGCCCTGGCTCTGGCCCTGAGAGGAGGGGCTGGGGGAGAAATGGCGGAGCAAGCTTCTAAAACCTGTGTGCTCTGGTGGGCTTGAGTACAGGCCGAGCGAACTCTGTGGGCCCTGGAAGGCCCTGCTTGAGGCCGAGAAGTCGGGGGCCCGACTCCGGCCTCCGAGGTCAGGGAAGGCTGGCAGCCTGCAGTTCCCTAAGCGAGGGCGCCTTTCGTGGAGCATCCTTGAGTGCCAGGCGCTCCGTCCGCGCACTCTTGGTCTTCGATGGTGTGCCCGCTTCGCATCCAGCCTGAGTTTTGTCCGTATTACTAATGACGTAACTAAGGCTCCAAGAAAATTAGTGTCCTGGCCAAGACCTCTTAGTAAGTGGTAGTGTCGGGATCTGAACTCGAAATGGACGAGTCCTGAAGGCTTAGTGCTGTGTCTACTGTATCCAAGTGGTAGTTGAGTTCTAGAAGAGGGGCCTGTGCCATAGGAGTTGAAAAATAAAATGCAAGGACTCCTTACATTCTGCCTTTTTCTATTTAAGAAGACATCGTGGGGCAAACAACTTGCCCTCTGGCTACATGGGCACGACGGGAGACACGACTTGGAGCCTTTTTAGATCCCCACCTGTTAGGTTTTCAAAAAGGCAGTCTGTGTTTTCCCGTATGTTAAAAAAAAAAAAAAAATCAGGCTACGTAATTTATAAACATCCTTCCATTTTTACTATCCTGTTTTCCAGTAACATTCTATAGTTGAAGAAAAGTGACTCTGGAACTAGATTTTAGTGCCAGCAGTATGATCTCATGATATGTAAATGAGATTAGTAATTGCATACATAGTCTATGGCTGAGATTAGTAATAGCATACTTAGTCTATGACTGAGGATCACAAGAATTGGTTGAAATAAAAAATATACCTAACATGCTTGAATAATGCTTAATTCTGATTCCTGAATTCTCTTGCATTTAAGAGTATTTTGGGGTTTGATGCTGAACCAAAGAATACAAAATAAAATGCTGGATCATCTCTATTTTAAAGGGGCTCAGTTGAGGATTCCTAAATCCTTATATACCACTGGGCACAAAAGGATTTGCCTAGCTGGTGTTGATGAAGGACTGAGCCCCCAAGTGTCATGTTCATTTTGTATCTTTTCAAAAATTTCCACTGCAATTACCTTACATTGAGTTCTGTTAATGTGCACTATAAATTAATTCTTCCAACCATGACATACTGAAATTGCACTATAAGAAAAGCACTATACTAGGTGCTACCTTAAGATAATATCCCTAAAATGTTGGCATTGAGTTTGGGTTGAAAGAAGTTTCATTTTAAAGAAGTAAAATTTCCAAATGTGAACTAATACGGAAACTTAAATATATGTACGGGTATATCCCTATGTGTTCAACTGTGGGCTTAAAGTAAAATCTTTTGTTTACTCTTTGGTTTAGAGGAGACTGGAAGGTTAGACAAATAGCCCCAGGGAAGAAAAAAAATATGGACAAGCTTAGCAAATTGGTGAAGGGTTTCCCAAGAGGTTGATTGCAATTGATCAACGGATCTTAAAGTCTTACCTGGTCAATTTCCAGGATGGCTGTTTCAACCCTGCCTTTTCCTGCTGCTGGGAGAATTCTGAGTGGTAATTCTGCCAGCAGAGCCCCTATCAGTACCCTAGATGCACCCTTGCTGTCCCATCCTGTCCCCACCTCTTCATAAGAAGTCAAAGAAATGAAAATAATTCTTTGAGGAAAATGACTAGTTTCGTATGTGTGCTTTTGCTTTGTATTATCTCTGCATCATGATTTAGCAAAGTGGTGAATAGGAGAACACAAAAGAACCTAGTTTCTTCCTTCAAAGTGGGTATGATCTATAATCAGGAAGGCTCGGTTATGCACAAATAATTGAATACCAGACAATTTTAATACCCTGAGAGAGAAGTATCAATAAGGTAAAATAAAATACCCAGTTGGGGAGATAACAAGTTTCTTAAAGTTAAAACAATTTGAAGTGAAGAGTACCTGATATTTTGAAGACCAGAATATGTTCAGTTTGGAGAAGGAATTCATTTAGAAGAAAAGTGAGGGAGAAGACAGCAGAGGAGGTTGGGGCTAGAATCTGAAGATGTTGAAATATGGAGTTAGGCTTTGATTCGGTAAGCAGTTGGAAACCATTGGGCCAGAGAAGAAACCTGTTTTTATCTGTACTCTAGAAGAATTTACCTTTTGTTGGTGTGTATGACTCATTGGAAGAAATGAATCAGAACAAAGAGACTAAAGGTTCAGGGAAAGTGAATGTGGAAAAATAGTAATAACAACTTTTTGTTGAGTGTCCGCTATATACCCAACACAGAAATACACTGTGTACTGCAATTCACAGTAATACTAAAAGGTGGGCATTCTTTTGTCAAATTTATAGTTGAGAAACTGAGACCTTCATGAATTATGTAATATGCTCCGTGTCACACTGTTCATGAATGAGGGACAGATCTGAGATATGAACCCAAGTTGAACCTAATTATCCTAATTCCTTTTTATTGGACTGTAACTTCTCCTTTTTCTCCTGAGAAATTAGAGTCAACTGGATACATAAATTGAGATTGTTGAGGAAGTGGGAGGCACCTAATGCTGATGTTTTGAATCTAGTAAACCCAGAGGAATAACTTTAGAGAAAGATGTGGATCTGGTGAATGTTAGTGGAACATGTGAAGAACATCAGAGAAGGAGACCCAGGAAAGAAGAAAAAATGAGAGAAAAGGAATCAGTAAATGAACAGTTGTAAGAGCCCCCGGAAAATCGCATGGTACGCAAGGAAAAGGAAGGGAAAACGAAACAAGGTGACTAGCAGTCTTAGTGGTGTTAGAAACTACTTAACAAAAACTATTGCCAAGGAGTGGTGTGATTATGAGGACTCTAGGAGCCTTTTAAATTTTTTAGTTCGTTCTAGTTTTACACATGACAGTAGAATGCATTTATGCACTTTGATATATCATAAATGGGATATAATTTCTCATTTTTCTGATTGTACATGTAGATTCACATCGGTCATGCAGTCATATATGTACATAAGGTAATGTCTGATTCATTCTAGTGTCCTTCCTACCCCCATGTCCCTACCCTCCCTTCACTCCCCTCTACCTAATCTAAAATAACTCTATTCTTCCCTAGCACCTGCCCCCCTTATTGTGAATTAGCATCCGCATACTAGTAGCCTTTTATTTTTTATTTTTAAATGGACACAATACCTTTATTTATTTTTATGTGGTGCCACACTCTGGTTTCTCTTCAAATTGTATAAATCTTTCCCCTTTTACTAGTAACCTTTTAAAAAACATTTTCAGTTGAGTAGTGCTAGGGGAAGCATGTTTGCAAGGGAATAAGAAATGATTGGATGATTAAAAAGTGGAAGTTGTGAATAGAAAACATTTAACCAAGAGATTAGTGGTGAAAAGGCAATGTTGATATGAGACCTGTAGCACTGAAAGTAGGTTGACTATTTCTATATTTAGGGTGGTGACATCAATTACATTATGATACACTCTAAATTGATATATGCAACTATGGACCCTTGCAGTATATGAGTAGGAACAAACTAGACACACACCAAGAGACTCCATGCAAAAAAAATCAATTTTTTCCAGAGAACTAAGAATAGTTCAGCACGCCTGGGCCAGAGAGTAAGCTGGGAGGATTGAGAAATGGTACTAGAAAGATAGATGAGACTCAGCCTTTGAAGGTCCATGATTGTCAGTTTAAGGAACCTAGATTTTATTCTGAAGGCTCTGGGGAACCTGGAAGAATGTTAAGTAGGGCCAGTCTTCATGCTTCACTACTGATTCATCACTGCTCATCAGTTACTTTCCCTACTAAAGGAAATGTTAAGATTATCAGATGAATTTCTGCATAAAGTGAATGAAAGTTTTGACCACACAGTCACATATCCACCACCAGCAGACAAAATTGAGTTGGCGAATCACTGAGCTGTCTTGAAGAAAGAACAAAGATGTGATTGCTGGACACTTAGAAGCAAAGATTTGGCTGATTGCAGATTTGATTGACCACAGTGTGCTGTGCATGTCATATGATTGATTACCTGCTAAGAATTTAAAATTTGTTAAAAACAAATGTACAGCATCTGAGTTTGATATGGGATTTGGGATGGAGAGGATGTCCACATTTGTTTGCCTAAAAGGGTAAAAATCTAGATTGTTAGTCATGTTTTTAATTTGTGTACAATTTTGTCTTTTAAAAATTTACATTAGCTTCTTGTTTCTTTGATTTTGGAGGAGTCAGAGGTTTTAGGTTTGAATGAAATGAAGGGGGTGATTTCCTAGATGGGAATTGCTTAACCTGTAAATATGGCAAAGTTTTAGGATTTTTGTTGTTTGGTGACCTCACAGTGTTCCACCTACCTAAGCATTCTGGACCCTATTGTTCACACGTGAAGTGTCAAGACCATCCCATGATAAGTCATGACCACTTTGTCCCAGGGTTGTGTTGTGGTGCAACCTCTCTGGGTCTTGGTTTAATGACCTACAAAATAATGTTGGACAGTGAGCTCAAAAGTCCCTTCCTACTCTAAGTTTTAGACTCATGAGTCTGTGATTCTGTTTTTGTCACATGAAGTGGATGAGGGGAGTGGCAGAAGGACGTACAAATGGACATTGCTTGCCTGTCATTCATGTGGCAATGCAGAGCTCTTGCCATATATTTCACGGCACACATTGCTCCTTCTCTCTGGAAGCCACCTTTGTCAGTGGATTTTTGTTGAGACCTCATCATGCTTGGAATAATGCCCTATGAATCCCTGTGTCACAGACACAGGGCAAGGAGCCTGCTGGGTTCAATGGCATCAAGAGTGCACAGTATGCAGAGTCCCTGATGAACTTTCTCTCAGCCAACTTTTAACTTTCTTTCCAGGGAAAAGATTTCACAAAGTTTTATATAACCAAGTTGATAAGTTTAGAGCAATTATTTTTCTTTAAGAATTATGTCCTTGCAAATGACAGTGCTGCACAAAAATAAATGAATAATAATGACAAATAGCTTGGCTCTCTGGCATATAGCAGTTACCTTTAAATTAATTGAAAAAAATTTAATGAAAAAGTGAAATATCTGGACTGACAAGGCACTGCACAGTATAATTTCCATCAAATTGCTTTATTCCACTCTCTTCTAAAGAATTTGTCAGCTCAAGTTGATCTAAGAACATTGCTGAATTTGAATTCAAATGTAGTTCAAACCCCAGGGTTTAAAAATGAAGTCCTTAGGCTCTGAACTCATGATACACTTTTGTATCTGAAGATGATAATCCAAATCATATTGAACTGCACTAATACGGGCCTTTTCATTCCATGTCAAAGCAACTTCACACTGATAGTGTTTGATACATTCACTAAAATCCAAATAAACATATTATCCTTAGGAAGAAGAATTTATTTCTCTTGCCAAATATACCCACATTTTGGTACCTGACATTGACAATGAATACATTTGTAATTTTGTCCTGAAAAGGTTTATATATGAAGTGACTGTGACATTTTACTTCATAGACATTCATACTGATAGACTGGCATAGGTAAAGTCAGAATCTGGGGGAGTTAAAAGGGGCCTCTAGGTGATTTTGTTTGTTTGTATTTTTGATTTTTTCTATTATAAATATGTACCATATAATAAAGAAGTTATTTTAAGCAAATATAAAAATGTCCCAACATAGCTTGCCATTTTGAAGAAAACTTGTTTTAAATCTGAGTATAGTAAAGAAATACTTATTTTCATTTTATAAAACCCACTTAAGGTGAGCCAAAATGATACTGTCATATCCAAAAATGAACAGTTTGCCAAAAGAGAATATGCAATTGCTGCGTGTTACAAGGGAACTGTGAATCAGGTATTGAGAAAGGAATGGATTTTATGTTAGTGGGTATTCCTGGCATAATGAGGCAAGGAAGCAACTCTGGAAGGTCTAGAACTGTAAGGGGAAGGTGAGGGGTGATGGGGGAGCAGAGGAAAGAAGGGTCGATATGGAGGCTGCTGGGAGGATGTAAGCAGAGCTCCTATTCTACTGCTGTGTCCTAGAATTGCCAACGCATATGGTATTAAAAAATGGAAATACTCACCCATTGGTAAATAGCCTCAGCCCTGAATGTCTACAGGGATGCTCATGTTCCTCCCCTGAGCACATCCACATTCCAGCCATGCAGGGTAAGAGCTCATTCCACAGGAATCCTCCAGAACCTTGCTCCTCTGACAGCCAGCATCTGCACTGATACTGAGAGTCTTTCATGGTTGAGGGGTGCAAGTATGTTAACCATTGTTAAGTATTTTGAATGTCAATCCTGCCTTCAGGAAAGGTATAAAGAAGTGGTCTGTGATACATCAAGAAATGAGGAGTTGATGAAAGGAAAAAGCAAGCATTCCCACCGAGGAGCTGTGTGCACAGAGGGGAAGTTTGAAGTAGGCTTGGTAGGTCTTGGCAGCCACCTCCAACCTTGTGGGGAAAACACAGTGACACACACACACACACCTTTTAACCAACACCACGCCATGGCAGGACTTTGTTTTATAACGTTCTCGAACGTGGATTTGATGAACTTCTAATCTAGCTCATCACTCTTACGTACAATCAATCAAGGTGGGTTTTTCAAGCCTCTTCCAGAGTGTCCAGAATTTTGTAGGAGAACACAGACTAAAGGGACCAGATTTGTTCTCAAATGATATTTTGTTATGGTTGTGCAGAGAATTCTAGATTAACACTAATTTTGAGTACATAAAGCTAGATCAGTCTATTTTTTTTTAAACTTGCCGTTAAGTGAGTTGGAAGAGAATTCATTTTTTTCTCTGATGGTTAAGATTTGTCTCTCAGTTTTCTGCAGTTTCATGATAGATTATTTAAGCAAGGGTTTAATTTTATTCTTCTTGGAGTTCACCAAATCTCTTTAATCTGTGAATGGGTATCTGTCATCAGTTCTGAAAAACCCCCAATCTCTATTCTCTCCTTCACCTGCCACACCAGTGTTAGAGGTTTGTATTATGCCCTCCACATCTCCTGCACTCTTTTGTGTATTTTTTGTTTGGCCTTTTTTTTTTTCTGTCTCAGTACTGCATTCTATAAGGTCTTCTCCATCTTTCAGTTCATTATTTCTCTCTCATACTGGCAATATGTTGCAAATATGATCATTAAGTTTTTTAAAAAATTTTTACTTGTTCTTTTTAGTCATACATGACTGTAGAATGTGTTTTGACATAGTATACATACACGGAGCATAACTTCCCATTCTTGTGGCTGTGCATGTGGAGTTACACTGGTCGTGTGTTCATATATGAACGTAAGAAAGTAATGGCCTATTCATTCTGTCTTCCTATTCTCATCCCTCTCCCTTCCCTTCATTCCTCTTTGTCTAATCCAAAGTACTGATCACTGAGATTTTAATTTCAACTAACTTATCTTTTTTTGTCTTGATTCCTTTTCAGATACGATATATAACTTTTGTAGTCTCCTGTAGGTCCTTTCGAGTTTATCACTTATTTCTGTAAACATGATAAGCATAGTAGTCTTTTGACATTGGTCTGGTAGCTGAAGTCAGTGTAGGTCAATTCCTTCTCTCTGTTTGGTTGGTTCTCTTGATCTTTCTCATCTTTGCTTGGATAACTAATGATCATCCTGAAATCATTTGTGGGGGAATTCTGAAGTCTAGTTTGGATGCTCTCTCCTCCAGGAGGCTTTATTTAATTTTTGCCAGACACCTGAAGACAAGGACACCTGAGATCTCCTCCCATTAAATTCATGGTTTAAAGGTCTTGTGGCTTAGCTATGTATACACAAGGACAAATCTACACCAGGGAGATCTGTGACCACAACTTCTCAAGGGCTGTCTTTATTTTTTTTTTTTTTTTCTGCTTTGCTGAGAGCCTCTGCAACCTTTCCTGAAGTCCCCTAAGACTGAGGAATAGGAGAGGCAGATTTGGATCTAGTTTACCCTTGGTTTGCACGTGTATTAATTTGGGGAGGGTATCCTGTAACACTCTCCAGTTTCTGTGGCCCAAATCTTGATTTGTACCCATTTAGCCCCTAGTGACTACGGCAGTATTGACAGATGCCTCTAGGGCTTTTGATTATCCAGTAGAGTTCTTTATCACTTTGGTAGCATAGATATTGATCTGGAAGTTCTTTATTGTGTTTTCAAATATTTTGGTTATTTTAAGGGAGTGGTGTTTATCTGTATTTTTTGTTGCTGTTTTCAGCAAGAAAGCTGATCTGAGCAACCTAGCCTGCTACTACCAGAAACCAGAAGTCTCTGAGGGATTTTATAATTGAGTCTTAATAAATGTGTTTTAGGGATGAAAGACAATAATGATGATAAATTATTCTGATTTAAAATGGAGGAAAGAGGTCTGGACTGAATTGGCCAGAAGTTGTATGACCAAATAAGCCCACACCAAAGCTGCATCTTTAAAGACAGTGAGAGGAAGGCCTTCTCAGTGCCCCTGAAAACCAGCCCCACCTGTGGGTGATGTGGCAAAACAACAATTTGATACATTTGGCAAGGGTCGTCCCCATATTTCTGCAGATGTTTGCTTTCTCCCAGCATCTCTTGGCCTTGACTCTCTAATAGCTTCTGTTCAGTCATCTGTCCCAAGTTCTCCCTGCATTCTCTCCACCACTGCTTCCTCTCCTGCCAGGATTCTGGATTCGGTGTCTGTTGTTTTAATCAAGAGTCCCATTCATAGCACAAGATCCAGTAAACTGCCCCCACAGTGCCTGACACCTGAAGGAAAGCCCCCAAAGCCACAGTGACCATAGCAAAGTTGGGGTTGCAAGGAATCCTTCCAAATGGACTTGGACTTGGGCTTGGTTATCGTTTATGGAAATAATGCTCTTTATGCTCCAGATATATGGGCTGCAAGAAAACAGTCAGAATCAATCATTAAGCCAGGCCAGACCCTTGACTCTGAGTGGCTCAGTTGGTTCCTTGGCTCATTTCTTATTTTATCTAAAGCCAGGTCAGACTATTCAGGTGGAATGTTCATAAAAACCAAAGCCTTGGTGTGAACATTTCCTTTAAGGTCAGGGTAATTTACAGTCTGTCCGGAGGAGCTCTTAGAGATGTAGAATGTGACTGCAATCTACAATGAACCCTCATTACCCTTTCCTCCTATTAGAAATTGATTCTGGCACAGTTGCTTCAGGTGGAAAGTGACTCTGTCAGCAATTGCTGTTTCTTTTTTCACACATTGGGGTTCCCCCCACCAAAGCATTAAAGCTTCTTTAATGTTCCTTTAGGAGAGGTTAAATACAGTTATCACCAACATTTGGAGTTTCATATCTCCCTGCTACTTCTACTGTGCTTTGCTTCTTGGGCAATTAACAATCATGTGGAGTAGAAGATCTTTTCTTGAAATTACCTGAACTTGGCTACTCTGTGTGCCAGGTGACCCTGAAGGAAAAGGCTGCTAAACCGGGCACTTAGCCCTGACTGTGGTTGGCAGCGTGTGTCTTCCTCTCTCCCAACCCATGGCTCTCCCTTGTATTTTAGGAACAGATGACACTAATACTGTCACCACACTATTTCTAATGGCTTGCAGTTGGACTCTGAACAGACTCAAAGAACAAGGCCTCCTTCAATAGACAAGTCAAAGCTGACAGAGGGGTCAGCTCATCTTTGTACATGGCCATGGGAGTTCCTGTAACTTTCAGGGTATTGGCTCTCGATAGCACAGATGGAGCGACATTTCTAATATACTGCCTTTCAATCTATTGAGATTTACATCCCTTTAGTTAAACATAAAAATTCTCCTGCCCCATATATCAGACATTCTATCTTTCACAGCTTCCTAGACATTAAGTAGAGGTTGATCTTCATTATAAGTTTATTATTCATTTTAAAGTTTCCAAATATGGAAGCATATTGAATACACTTTTAAAAAATGAAGTGGGATCCCTGGAGTGTTGGGCCAGCCTATATAAAAGGGGCCATGCATGACGGCCTGCCTGCAGGGTGGTGGGCCCAACAGCTCCCTAAACCTTCTCCCTGTTGACATCTATTTTAAACACTCACCAGCATTTCCATTTCCATTTCCATTTCTTTGCAGCGAGGAATGGCCATGAGACATAGTTGTGGCAGTGATGTTCAGGTAGAAGACTCATGGTGGGGGTTCTAGAATACTCTGCATACCTGACAAAGAGGACAGACACGGCTGGCTCTGTCTCCCCTGCCTCCTTGATTTGGGCAAGTTGACCACTCTACCACCCTCAGCCTTGTCAACATGAAATTGTGACAAGACCTAATTCAAGGGCTACAAATAGATGGATGTGAGATGAGGGCACATTTTAAGAAGTTCTACCCCATGTGTTTGCACCTGGTTTTTCTTTACTCTTTACTCCCACCACCCCACACCCTTACTCGTGGTCAACTATTCTGCGGTTATTATCTGAGGGATGAGATGTGCTAGTGAAAGCAGACATGGGAAGTCCCTGAGAGTCACTGAGTAGGTGGGGGTATGGAAAGAAAAGACTCAGGCATAGACTGGGGAGTTACTAATGATTCAAAATGTTTTAAAAATTGTGAAATCATCCATTTATCAGGGAAAACAATCGATCTTTGTTTTTTGGGGATTGGCTTATTTCATGTAGCATGATATTCTCCAATTCCATTCATCTATCTGCAAATGTCATAATATTACTACTCTTTATGGCTGAATAATATTCCATTGTATATATATACCACAGTTTCTTTATCCATTCATCTGTTGAAGGACATCCAGGTGGGTTCCACAATCTAGTTATTGTGAATTGAGCTGCTATAAACATTGATGTGGCTGTGTTACTGTAGTATGCTAATTTTAAGTCCTTTGGGTATAGAAATGAAAGGATGTACCCCATTTGTATACAATGGCTCAAAATGCAGTCTGTAAAAATGAAAAAATAATTTATTAAAAAATTGTAAAATCAGTAATTGACTTACAGGGAAATGGAGTGGACATACTTTCCCTCTATGTCTACTAAGTATAACAGGTCAAACAGGGATCTCAGGCCCCCAAATGATGATGCAATGATGAGTTCTATGGGTTTTCTTTTTTCACTATATACCCTAGAACTTGGAACTGAAAAAGTCAACAACCAGGAAACACCAATGACTATCAACAAAAATAGCCCAAATAAAAGCTTGTTCTCACTAACCAGTGTAAGCTCGGCGGGCTCGGTGGACTCAGAGGGCACAGTTAGCAGCCAAATAAAATGGGACAGAAAGTGGCTGAAGCAAGCTTTATTGGAATTTGGCTCTCGGGCGAAATTCCCAGACCCCCGGGGTATAGACCCCCAGAAAAAATCACAAGTGGCGCTGGCTGCCCAGGGTTTTTATAGACTAGGATCGGAAGGGGTTCTGTTGAGTGACAGGTGGGTGTGAAGAGTCAGTGGAACTTTCCATCCACCTTGCTGCGAACTTTCTGGTCACCTTTGGCAGGCTGGTCTTTGTTTCAGCCGCTCAGCTTCTTTGTTAAGGCTGCTCAGCTTTGCCCCCTATAGTTGCCTAATTTCCAACCTAACAACCAGGGGACCAGGAAAGTAACAAAATAGCAAAACAAAAATTTTACATGAGAACTACTTTACTCTGGCAAAGCACCTTAGAAAAAAATGCTACCCTACCTATTTCATGGCAGCAAAGACCAAGTAGTGAGCCTAGATTTCTACCTTCACCAGACGGTGATAAGTGTCTTAACCCTCCTGCTGGGCTGGTGCCAGAGAAGGACAAGGGGAGTTGGGACCTAATCCCCATTGGATGATAAGGAGGTCACTCCCCAACAGCATCAATGGGCACCATGTGAGAAGCCTGGGATGCCACCGCTATCTGCCGGAGGTGAAGTTCTCCGCCATTGGGGCAGCATCAGAGAAGGCCTAGCAGCAAGAAGTCCACAGTCTTCTCCATCCACGTGGCCTTCATGCTGGCCACACAGGGAACAGCAAGAAGGCACTCCTACCCATCCCCTCTGGGTAGGTGTCAGTGATGGCCTTGTGGGAAGTTAAACCTTCTACTTAACACCTACAATTAACATGTCCTCAGGTATTAATGGAGTCCAAGTGGGAAACCCTGAGACTTTACCTTCACCTGTCAATAATCAGTTGCCCTTCCACCTAACCCCTCCCCCCCAGCGGTGTCAGAGGAAGTCAGCTAAACCAGAATATTAAAATAACATGAAAGCATCAAACACAATACCCAAAATACCCAGTTTTCAACTGAAAAATCACTCATCATACCAAGAACTAGGAATACCTCAAACCAAACGAAAACAATCAGTAAATCTCAACCTCAAAATACCAGTTATTTTAGAATTATATGAAAAATATTTTAAATCAGCCATCATGAAAATACTTAGATGGGAAATGATGAGCATACTCGAAATAAAAGCAAAAAGTCTCAGAAAAGTGAAAAGGAGGTATCAGGAAAAAAATAAAAGATATGAACAACAAAATAAACATTTGACGACTGAAAAATCATACAAGCAAAATTTTTAAAAAATTTAGTGGATGGACTCAACAACAAAAGGAAGAGGGCAGGGGAAAAAATAAGTAAATAGTTAGGTAGAATATTAGAACGTAGCCAATCTGAACAGCAGAGAGAAAATAGACCCGAAAACAAAATGAGCAGAGCCTCAGGGATCTCTGGAATTGAAACAGAATATCTAACATTACATCTTTATAGTCCTGCAAGGAGAAGAGGAAGAAGACAACACTAAAAGGCACTTAAATAAATAATGGCTGAAAATCTCCCAAATTTGGCAAACTACATAAACCCCCATACTCAAGAAGCTGAGGAAACTTCATAATAAGCTCAATGAAATCCATCCAAGGCTTCATTCTAGTCAATTTTCTGAAAACTGAAGACAAAGAAAAGGCTAGAAAACAGCAAGAGAAAAATGACACCGCCATTTCTCCTCAGAGGCCATGATGACAGGATGGAAGGAGCACGTTTTCAAGGGCTGGAAGAATGGCATGGAATCATACACCCCCTGAATAATCTTCAGAATCAAAGGGAGAATCAAGATATTCTCAGTCAAAAACAAAACAAAACTAACAAAAGATAGGCTAAAGAAGTTGTTTAAACACAAAGGAAATTACAAAAGAAGGAAACCCGAAACACTAGGAAAGAAGAAAAAGAACACAATAAGCAAAAATATGGGTATATAAAATAGAATTTTCTTCTCTGTTTCAGTTTACTAAATTATGTTTGAAACTTGAAGCAAAAGTCATAACACTGTGGGACATAGTTCTAAATGTAGGTAGAGGAAATATTTAAGATAATTATATCATAAGTGAAAGAGGGTAAAATCAGATAGAGGGTGGTAAGCTTTAATACTTCACTTGAACTGATAAAATGATGTTATCAACAGACTGCAATGTTATTATAAATAACAATTGCATAATAACAAAAACAGCCATCAAAAGGGAGTGCAAAATGGTCAGTACCCACAGAAAGATAAGAAAATGAAAGCAGAGAAGTGAAAAAAGAGAGAGCAAACAAAAACAAAATATAAAATGACTAACTTAAGCCTTGACAATCAATACTTTCACTAAGTGTTATTGGCCTAAATACATTAAAAGACAAAGATTGGCAGAGTTGATTAAAAACCACGGTTCGACTGGGTGCTAGCTACAAAAAACTCGCTTCAAATATAGGTAGGCTGAAAATAAAATGAAGGAATAAGATATAATGTAAATATGTCAAAATTATGGAGAAGTAACTACATATTCCAGATAAACAGAGTCAGAGATAAAACTTCCAGAGACCTTATATAATGATAATAAGATCAATCTACCAAAGACACCAAACCGATCAAAACAATATAGTCATCCTGTATGGGCATGCCCCAAATACTAGAGATATGAAGCATGTGAAATGAAAGCTGATGGAACTTAATGGAGAATAAGACAAAAGTACGATCAAATCTGGAAACCTCATTACCACTCTCTCAACAACTGACAACAGAACTAGCAGAAAATCAGCAAGAACATAGAAGAACACTATGAACTGAACAGCATCCTCGACAAATGGGATCTAATCAAAATATATAGAACAGGCCAGAAAGTATCATCAGAATATGCGTAGCATATATACTAAAACAGACCACATTCTGGGCCATAAAACCAATCTTTACAAATCGGAAATGATTTAAAATATACAGTGTGCGCTCCAACTATGATTGACTCAAAGCTAGATAGAAAACACATGAAAACTAGACAATTTACATCTAATTAATCAATGGGTCACAGAGGAAGTCTCGAGGGAAATTTAAAAAGTGCATTTACTTGAACAATAATAAAAATGTATCAACAATTTTGGGATGTAAATGAAACAGAAAAGAAAGTTCAATTTATATCTACAAATGCCTACATTTGTAACAAAGAGGAAAAGTCTTAAATTGATCATCTGCTTCCACCTCAAGAACATAGAAAAAGAAGAGGAAAATAAACCCAAAAGAAGTAGAATGAAAGAAACATTAGAGAGTAGAAATCAATGAAATTGAAAATAGAAAATAAATCTAAGAGTTTGTTCTTTGGGAAAAGATACCAATCCCTAGAAAGAATCACACACATGCGCGCGCGCGCGCGCGCGCACACACACACACACACACACACACACACACAAAAGACACAAAATTACCAATGTCAGAAATGAACAGGGGCTATTGCTACATACTAGGTAGTCTTCAAAAGGATAATAAACAAATATAACTTCTAAGATAAAATTGTCGAGTTTCTCAAAAAAACAAAATTATCTCAACTCATCTAAAATGGAATAGAAAATTTGAATAGCTTTATGACTATTAAGGGAATTGAGTTTATAATTTTAAAACTCCTCAAAAAAAGAAATCTCCAGGCCCTGATATTTCCCTGGAGAATTAAGTCAAATATTTAAAGAAGAATGAATAACAATTCTGAATCTGTTCCATAAAATAGAGTAAGAAGGAACACTTTCAACTTTATTTTATGAAGCTAGTATTGCCCTAACATCAAAACCAGACAAAGACAATAACCTCTATCTAGCTATCTACACACATATCCAACCAATATCTCTTATGAACTGAGACACAAAAATCACCAACAAAATATTAGCATGTAGAATTTGGCAACATATACAAGGAATTATACACCATAACTAGGTGCAGTTTTCCAGGAATGCAAGGCTATTTTGGTATTTGAAAATCAATCAGTATAATCCACCATATCAATGCACCAAAGAATAAAAATTATATGGTCATATCAATTGATACAGAAAAAAAAATATGTCAAATTTTAACACACCTTTTCATGTTTTTAAGAAACACTCCAAGAAAAGTAGTTGAGGGTAATTTCCTCAACTTGGAAAAAAAAACAAAACAAAACACTTTCCCTTAAGAGTGAGAATAAGGCAAAGATGTTCACTCTCATCACTCTTATACAACATAGTTATAGATGTTCTGTTTAATTTGATTAGGCAAGAAAAGTAAATTAAAAGAATATATATTAGTAAGGAAAAATAAAATTGTACCTATTTGAGAATGACATGATTGTCTCTTAGGAATTATCAAAAAATCTACATAAAACCATAATAAGTTCAGAAAAATCATAGAATACAAGATAAACATACAATAATCAATTTATTGCTATGTACTAGTAAGGAATACATAGACACAAAAATTAAAAGTACCAATTACAAATGCTTAAAAATTAAATACTTAGGTATAAATGTAGTCAAACATATAGAATTTGTTTGCTGAAAACTTCATAATGCTGATGAAAGCTATCAAAGAAGATCTAAATTAATGAAGAGACATACCATGTTAATGGATTGGAAGATTCAATATAATAAAGATGTAAATTCTCCCCAAATTTATATATAGGTTGAGGTAATTTTTTTCAAAATCTCAGCAAAGTATTTTGTAGATATAGACAAGATTATTCTAAAATTTATACGAATTGGCAAAGGTACTATAATGACTTAATTTCAAAAAAGAATAAAGTGAGAGCAATGAGTGTTCCTGATTTTAAGACATTATATACTTAAAGTAATCAAGACTATATGATATTGGAGGAAGGATGCACATATAGATCAATAGAATAAAATAGAGAACCCAGAAATCAATGCACACAAATATGCCCAAATGATTTATAACAAAGGTACAAATTTTATTTTTCATAACTTTCATAATTTTATTTTTCATAATCCCATGAAAAATAAAAAAAAAACCTTTTCAATAAACAGTACTGGAATAGTTGGATATTCATAATTTTATTTTTTATAAACAAGAACCTCCCTTTTACTTGGTACATTCTCATACTTTGTACAAATATGAACTCAAAATGAATCATGGACTTAAATGTAAAACATAAAATTATAGAACTTTTAGGGAAAAATCGAGGAGAAAATCTTCAGATCTAGGGCTAAGTATGAGTTCTTAGAGTTGACACAAAAGGCATAATCCACACAACAAAGAATCAGTGAATTGGGCTTTGCTACCTTTTGCTTTGTAAAAGACTGTCAAGAGGATAAAAAGATAAGCTATGAATTGGGAGAAATAATTGTGACCCACATATCTGAGAAAGGACAGGTAAGTAGAATGTACTAAGAATGCTCAAGGCTGAACGGTGACATACAATTCAATTCTAAAATGGGGTAAAAGGCATGAAGAGACAATTCATCAAAGAGCATATACCAAAGGCAAATAAACACATGAAAAGATGTTCAAGGTCATTAGCCAGGTGGGAAAATCACTACAGTGGATGGCCAAAAGGCTCTAAGAATGTGGAGAAACTGCATTACTCAGACATTGCTGACGAGAATGCAAAACAGTGAGGCCACTGTGGGAAATATTTTGACAGTTTCTTAAAAAACAAAACGTGCGGTTCCTGTAAAACCTAGCAATGGCGCTTCTGGGTCTCCCTGGCAGAGAAATGAAGCTATGTATGGAAACCTGTACATAACATGATGAGAGCATCTTTTTCATCAAGCAAAAATCTGGAAACAGTCCAGATGTCCTCCAACAGGTGAGTGATTAAACAATCCACAGCTCATCTGTATCACAGGACACTACTCAGCAGGAAAAAGGGATGCACGCTTGGTCCCTGTGAGAACCTGGACGAATCAGGAGACAATCACACTAGTGAGAAGCAGCCAATTCCAGAATAACTGGAGATTCTGGAAGAACTGATTTCATACAGAATGCACCAACAAAATGACAGGATTATAGAAATGGCCTACGGACTAGTTGCCAGGGCTCAAGGAGCGGATAGGTGAGAGGGGAGGAGATATGGCTGGAAAGGGCCACGTGAGGGATGGTTGTGTGCTTGTACCCTTCTGTGCCTTCGCTGTTTTGAGGCCAGTTTCCTAGCTGTGATATTGTAATATAGGTTTATAGACGCTACCACTGGGCGGAACTGGGCAAAGGGTCTGTGGGATCTCTGAGTTCGTTCTTACAACTGCTCGTGGATTTACAAATAAGTTTAATTAAAAATATCAGTACTTCGTTCAATGTTACTTTATTATAGGTGAAACAACTTCTAGTTCATTGTAAAACACCTTCCCCAGAAGCATAAGCAAACAGAATTTTTAAAGTTTTAATTTTGAACTACTTTCAAACTTAGAGAAAAATCACAAGATGATAGTTTTCTTCTACCCTCCACCCATAAGCTCCCAATGATTACACCCTGAAGAAACACAGCACAATGATCAGAAGTAGGACAGAGATATTGGCACGATACCATTAACCAGCTCAAGACTTCTTCAGATTCCACCAGTTTTGCCACTACCATCCTTTTTCAAAAATGTTCCAGGGTCCCATACTGTATTTAGTTTTCCTTTCTCCCGGTTCTTCATCAATCTTTGATCATTCCCTAGTCTTTCGTGTCCTTGACACCTCCAGAGACCAGGTATTTTATGGAGAGTCTTTAATGATGACCTGCCTAGGTCTTATGACTGGACCAAACCTGGGAAAGGAGTAGTGGGGGAGGGATGGACAGCTGCCATTGAATTTTGCAGATTTAGGGTCTTCCTCTCCTGAGTTTCCATGAGTATCCCTGGGGGAACCACCCCTGAAGCACCAAACAGATTTGGGGAAACCAACAGCCAAAGGAACCGTCCCTTTCTCTCGTAGGGGATGCTTGGCAGGATTGGAATCACCCAGAAATTGAGGGGGATGGCTGCCACAGGTGATGTGGTAGAGGGGCACCATAGCTGGCATGCAGGGTGTGGCAGAGTGCTTCCCTTTGTCTAAAGAGAGGGCAAAAGAGTTGCCCAAAAACTCATGATGGGCATCTCCACGATGAGCTGAGCAGGTAGGTCTCCCATCTGGAGGAGAGGAAACACTGAGGACATTACCCAAGCTCCCTCCCACTCTGCCCCAGAATCTAGATGCAATCAGGAGCATGAAGAGACCCTTCCATGGCCACCCACCAGCAGAATAGAGGCTCCGTCTAGAATCTATTTTAAATTGTAGAAAATAAGTTTTATTTCTCATGTTCCTGGGCTGTCGCCTGGGATTCATACCCCCTGGTGAGCATGAGGTGAAGGAGTGAATGTTATGAATGCAGGCGCGTGTCCGTGGGAGTGTGGGTATGAGCACGAGTGTGCGGGCTTGTTCTAGCAGAAACATAGGCACCGCTAAGGCCTGGAGGTAGAAGTGTGCATCTGGGAAACAGCAGACCCTCTGGGGACGTGCACCGTCCGGCTGTGTTTGTCGGGTGGGGTTCCCCCGATGCTGTGCTCTGTCTTTCTGCTGTGTGTGTAACACACCAAGTCACAATGCCAGGGAAAACGTCTATCTGAAACACTGCAGCCACCATGTAGGTATGGGTGCGGTACGTCTGGGGGTCTCCAGTGCGTAGCAGGGGTGTGCTGCCATCGGACTTGAAGGGGAGCCCTCAGCGTGCTGGTGAGTGGGTGGGAGGACTTGCCTCTTCCTCCAACGATGAACAGCCTGAAGTGGCAGCTCGGCCGCTCCACCACCAGTAAAACTCCCTGACACTCCATATTCCTTTATGAACTGTGACTCAGCTTCTATTTTCAGATCTATGGAGTGTGGATTTTGGACCACAAAAGTTCACAGAGGGGACAAGGGCCTAAATTTACAGACAGGGAGACCGAGGTGCAGAGAGGTAAGGGTGCCTTATTTAAGTGACAGGGACAAGCCAGCGACTGCGTCCCCAGGCTCCCGCCCAGCATATTATGACTGCTTCACCATGTTCCATGGCCTTCTAGGAGAGCCCCCTCCCAGGAAAGCAATATCTGCCCCCCCAACCATCTAAATCCCACCTAACTTTCAAAGCCCAGCTCAAACACCCCGAGTTGACCTCCCCCATGGCCATTCTTGTGAATTCAACTTGACAATTAAACAATGATTGTCCAAGCCTCATTATCAAATGTTCTGTCAGCTTAACTATTTTTTTTTTTTTTTTTGCTGTGGTTACGTGTCTCTTTAAAATCAAAGACTTAAAAATTATGTCTTTATGTATGATATTATAAAAACCCATTAAGTTCTTGAGAACAGTCATCATGATCTGTGTGTGTCCCTCCTGCCACCCGCCCCCCAATAGCACCAATCGCTGTGCGGTGCACCTGGTAGGTAGAGAGTGAATAGTGGTTGATTTGATACTGTTAGAACAAGTTCCCTGAAGCTGACAATGTGACAGGACGGTGGTATAATAGGAAGGCTCGCAACATGGCTTAAGCAATTAGCAGGCCTGGTTTCAACAAACTGTGTGACCTTGAACAAGATGCTTAAGTTCTAAGCCTCCGTGTTCTCATCTGCAATATGGAATAATATATCAATTTCTCACAGGACTGACAGGATTAAAGGGAATATATATATATATATATATATATATATATATATATATATATATATATCTTAATCATCTTACGGCATGCTTGTAGCTTGTATGTGTGTGGCCAGAGCCATAAGTCTTCCATTGATGGCAGCTACTGCTACATCAGCTACTGATGTCATGTGTTGGAAATCATTAAAATCTATCAGTGCTATTGAGCCCTATGGCCTCAAATGAAAACTTCAACAAATACAGTCATTTTCCACTTCAAAGTAGGGTCACAGGATCCAGGAAGGATCATGTGGGTCTACCCCCCATGGAAATTCTCACCCACTCTTATGCTTGCCCCAGCCTCGCCCCCAACACCCACGGAGGAGCAGCGCATATCCAGGTGCTGTGTGCCATGGTGATATGTGTTGGATGCTCTAGACTTATGTGAAGAGTGTGTGCGCACGCATGCGCATGCAGGGCACTCCCCTCCAAAATCAGAGAAAAAAAACCCAAAAACAAAAGTACCACAACAGGCACAGTTGCTCGCCATGTCGTCTCCTTGCAGAAACACTTTCAACCGCTAGGCGGTGCCTTAATTCTTCCCTTTAGCAAGATTTTGGCTAGTTAGCACCAGGGAGTCAGCTCCAAAAGTCTTTAAGTGAATCTTTCTTCCTCCACCTACTGCAGAGTGTGCAAATCATTTCCTCAGCTGATTCAGATGTATTATGATGTGCTGGGAAACCTGAGCATTCTCTCGCCCTGTGGAGATTAATTACCTTGAAATATTCATTGGATTAAATGTATTTAAACATGCACTGTTTAAAGCTCAGGGCTGCAAAATGCCATCCTCCAGATATATATTATGGGCATTAAATAATTAACTTTAGTGTGTGAGAGGGTGGGGGAGGTGGAGAGAAGGAGAGGGAGGGTGAGCGAGGGAGAGGGTGAGTGTGGGAGGGGCCTTATGTAGAGCTCGGCCCGGGGTGAGACCGACAGCAGCCAAGCCGATAGCTTTCCACAAATCAGCAAAAGCTGGCTAAGAGAATCTACTACTAGAACTGAGTGACCTTGGAGAGAGTACTTGACCTCTCTAAGCCTCCTCATCTGTGAAATGGGAATTAGAGAATCTCAGAAGAATGGGATTTAGACGAATGCCAGGAAGCACGCAGGCACTCATACAAAACAGCACTCGCCTGGATTTTGCTTCTTTAAACCCAGAAGAGGGACCTTGGTCCCAGCTCTGTGTCATCCTCCATTCTTCCCTGTGCCAAGGGGTTGTCACTGAGCTGTAGAAGAGGCTGCAGAGAGCCTGGGAGTTTGGTGTACTGACTCTGGAGCCCTTCAGTCCAGGTGCATGGCCCAATTCCACCCTAGACAGGTCCTTCCTCTATACAAGGGGGTGACGGTGGGACCTCACCTCGTAGGGTCGCATGAGGGTCTAAGAAGTGCCACACACACAAGTGCTCTCCAGGTGCCGGCTATGGTGATTCCAGGTTCACTTCAGACCTTGTGTATATGCCACCCTGAGCTGGCCCAGGGGCCCCTCCTGTTTGTCTCAGGGCCACACTTAGCTCTTGGAACTTCCAGAAGCTCCTGTGCAGGCCTGCCTTCTTGGACAGTTACCTGCTCCATGCTCTAAGTTTAGCCTCCTCTCTTTCACTCATTCACATTGACCCCTCCTTGATTTAGGACTCCTGTAGGAAATGGAGCAAACCAACTAATCTTAGCTTTACACTAAGACATGAATGGCTCTGAGCTGCAGGGTAGTGTCTGTCTTATCCACTATCTATCCCTAGTGCCAGACAAAGATGCCCGAACATGAAAGTGCACAATAAATAACAGTGACTCTCCGAACCTTTGGAGACACAAAACCTTAGTCGAAAGTGATACTTGGAAGGGTCAGTTGAAAGTAATACATCTTGACAGGTTGCAGAGGAAGACTCTGAAGGTGGAGACTTCTACCTATGTCCCTCAGACAGAGTGGCTAGGGGACCTTCAACTTATTCACAGATCTGTAGTTTAAAAATCTTTTTTATTTCAAAATGAATTTTGACTGACAGAAAAATTACAAAAAAAAAAAAAAAAAAAAAGGTAAGGAGTAGTCCAAACCTATAGCTCAGCTTCCTTGAATTTATTTATTTATTTATTTGCAGTATTAGGGATTGAACCCAGAGGAGCTTTGCTACTCAGCTAAATCCCTAGCCCATTTTATTTTATATTTTGAGACAGGGTCTCATTAAGTTGCCCAGGCTGACCTTGAACTTGAATCCTCCAGCCTCAGCCTCCTGAATAGCTGGGATTGACTATAGGTGTGTGCCACAGCTCCCAACATCTTCCCCGAATATTAATGTAACACCTTGCATAACAATAGAACAGTGATCAGAACTCTGAAATTAACTTTGGTACCATTGATGTTATTATTCATGCAATTAATGATCATTAATTAACAATAGGCCTAATCTGCATTTCACCAGAATGTGGCTCTCACTTTATATTTAGTTGCCATGTCTCTTTAATCTGTTCCACTCTGAGCCAGTTCCTCAATCTTTTCTTGTCTTTTGTAACCTTGCCAGTTTTAAAGAGCTGGTTAGTTACATTGAAGAAAACTGTAAATTGGGATGTATTCAACGTTTGCTCACTATTGGATTGAGGTTATGTGTTTTGGACAGGAGTTCACAGTGATATCATGTCAGTGTGTCTTATTGTTGGTGGTAGTTAACCTTATCATTCAGTTAAGAACGTGTCTGCTGACTTTCTGTGTGCTAACGTGACCATTTTTCTTTTTTAATTAATAAATATCTTGAAGGAGATACATACTTTGAGACTATGCAACACTCCATTTCTCCTCAGACTCATTGGAACATCCATTGGTAGATTTTTTTCTGTGCTAATGAATACTGTAGTGTTTGCCTAAAAGTAATCTTTAAAATCTTTCTAGTTGAAGGGAGTGGGTCTTAGGGCTGTGACCTTGGGGACTATATCTTGTCCCTGGCCCCTTATTCTCTCTCTCTGGCCACCATGAGGTGAGCAGCTCTGTTCTACTACATACTCTCTGCCAGCAACCAGCTGATCATGAACTAAAACCTCTGAAACCATGAGTCAAAATATATCTTTCTTTCCTGCTTTAAGTTGCTTTCCTCGGGTATTTTGTCACAGTGATGAAAAGCTGAGTGATATAGGAATATGGAAATATGCACTTAAGTTTGCTTATTTATTTATACCTCAATTTCTTCCAGTTTGAGTCAACAGTTGGCTGTTGTATCTTCTCATGGCCCTCCCCTTTTTTGAGCCCTTCCACAGGGCCATATTTGCTAACTGTATAAATCACCTAGACATGGTCCCAAGTGTACACTGGGGGAAAGTCCAAGGTGGCAGGCAGCTTGTAGGTGTTGGCTGGGCTTAGAAACCAGGTTTCCCAAGTATCTGGCTGTCTGCCAAGGCCCCGTGTTGCCTCTGCACATGCCACAACCTTGGCTTACCATGGAAATTCATGTAACCTACACATCCCTCCCACCTCAGCTCTCCAGCCCATTGCCAGTCACTAGGGGACTGGGAGACCAGGAAACAATGAGATGCATCCAGAATGTGGAATGTTTACGAGAAAATCGGGCTGTCCTGTTTATACAGTCAACATCATAAAAACCTTAAAACAAGGGGTAGTGCTGTTAATAGATTGACAGAGGGCATAGAGACACCACAACCAATATGTGCCAATCCTTGATGGGATTCTGACTTGTTAAAAAAGGCTATAAAGATCATTTTGAAAGTAATTGAGATTTGAATTTGGACCGTGTTATGATTTAGATGTCGTGTCCCCCAAAAGATAATGCAAGGAGGTTTGAAGGAGAAATGATAGGGTTACAGCCTTAACCTAATCAATGAATTGATCCCTGATGGGATTAACTGAGTGGTAGCTGGAGGTGGGTTGGGTGTGGCCAGAGGAAGTGGATCCTTGGGGGCATGACAATGGGTCATATGTTTTGCTTCTGGAGAGTGGAGTCTCCTCTGCTCTCTGATCACCATGTGAGCTGCTTCCCTCCGCCATGCTCTTCTGCCATGAGGTTCTGACTCACCTTGAACCCTGAGGAATGGAGCCCGCTCTATGCACTCAGACCTCTGAAACTGTGAGTCCCTAGATAAATCTTTCCTTCTCTACAGTTGTTCTGGTTGGGTCTTTTAGTCACAGCGGTGAGAAAACAGACTAAAACAGGCTGGATATTAAACCCCAGGGAATTATTAATTTTCAGATATGTGATCAGTATGACCATTCTGTTAGAGAGCAGGCTTGTGTTTAAGAGATACATGCTAAACTATTTAGGAGTGAAATGTCTTTTGTATGCAGGTTACTCTCAAATAATTCTGAAAACATCCGTAGCCTGGGTCTCACCTCATGCAGTTTCTACCACTTCCAACAGTCCATTCAATTATGAAGTCATCAATGTATTAATCCACTAATGAGGTCAGAGTCCTCATGACCCACTCATTTCCTCAAAGCCCACCTCTGAACATAGATGCATTGGGGACCAAGAGTTCAGCACATGAGCTGTTGGGGAGGCATTACCCATCCAAATCATAGCAATTCCTTACTGATAAAAATTTTAAATGCATGAATAAATAGAGAAGAAAGGAGAGCATTTCTTACAGTGAAATTTCAATTAATATTAATACAGCACAGTAAATGTGGCAAAATGTTAGCCGTTGTTAAATCTAGGTGCAGGACACAACAGGGCTGCTCTTTAAGCATTCTTCACAAGTCGAAGTTTTCCTGCAATCTTGCCTTATGTCCCACACTTATTGAGGAAACAGCCACACGACATTCAGGAAGCCACATTAACAGCATCACGAGCGGCAGATCTAGGTCCCTAGAGAGAAGGTTGGAGTGGGAGAGGAGCTCTGGTCTCTGCAAAGCTGGGCTCCAATCCCAGCTCCTCTGCTGCTTCATCATTCAGCGACCTTGAGCAAGAAACTTTAAACTTTTTGGCCTCAGTGTCCTTGAGCGTAAAAGGAGGGTAGTGCCAAGTGTGTATGGTGAGGATCGAGGCACATAGAGGAGATGCTGGTGACACCTCCACGTAAAGCAATGGGACCTCTCTCCCGGGGAGGTGGGGAGTTGGAGAGTCGGAGAGTTGCTTTGGGAAGCAGATTTGGGGACAGGACAGGGTAGAGGAAAGTGGTGTCTGTCTCCAGGCACCTGGAGATAAATTTAGCAAATGAGATCAAATATGCAGTCACTTCTGGGTTCAAAGAATTAACTTGTTAAATGTAAGCATTTATGACACAATATTTTAAAATTCTGTTTTGGCATAACCATGCTTTAAAAAATGTAGTAGGTGCTCCCCAAAATAGAAGTGTTGGCAATTGGATATTTTTATGCAAAAGCATGAATCTTGACCCTTATGTCACACTGCATATAAAATTTAAATAGAATGCAGACCTAAATATAAGAATCTACTATAAAACTTATAGAAAATAAAGAAACAGGAGAAGCCGGGTGTGGTGGCGCACACCTGGAATTCCAGTTACTTGGGAGGTTGAGGCAGGAAGATTGCAAGTTTGAGGTCAGCTTGAACAACTTAGCAAGACCCTGTCTCCCAAGATATTCAGAAGCCAGAATGTTAGACAGACTTATACCTATAGGTGTCCATTTCTTCAACTTACTTTACCTCTGACAGACCAACCCTAATTGCAAGACTGTACAAAAAGGAAACACAGAGACAAACATGGGTTTAGAGGATCCCTAAGGTTTAGAGGACGGGAACCTTTAAAACAGACCGGCCAAGATCTTTCCCAAGAGACTACCTATAGGATCAACAAAGTACTGACCATTTCTTAAAAGGGGCAGTAACAGATACTAACAGAAACACAGACAACCAAGGGAATTCCTGAACCCAAGGCTGACAAACAGAAGAGAACCTAGAACACACCAGAAGGGAATAAATATCCCTAGATTCTTGAGTCCTACCTATGACTCCTACACCAATGGTCCACAGATGTCCCCACAAAGAGGACCAGATGGTCTCATGAAGAGGAACCAGGCGTGTGGAATCAAGGGTCTCAGGGGAAACTTATCAGATGGCCGAAGTTGTTGCTACTTCACTGAGTTCAGATTCCTTTTTCTCAAAGTGGACGAGGTTGGAGCGACCTCTGCTGTTCAGGGAGAGAAGGTGGGAGTTACCAGAAGCAAAAGGAGTTTCAGCAGCTGCCTGGACAGTCCCTCAGTCCCTCCCTGGACTCACAGGAATAGCTCCTCCAGTTCTACCTGAGGCAGACACATCCGTCTCCTAACTCTCCTGCAGTTGGCTCTCAGCAAGTTCACCAGCCACCTTGCATCCTCAGCATGGAAGTGGATAAGCCAGGCCTACCCAAGACAGCTGGAGCAGAGGCTGCTTTCAGTCCCACCTGGGGTGCCAAATTTGTTACCGAAAACTCAGTCCTTGCCCCCGATGCCAATCCAATAATGAGAACACGATTTTCAGAAGAAGGAAAAAAGGAGCTTATTGCTTTGCTAGCAAAGGAGAAGCACAGGGAACTCCTGTCCTAGAGACTGTGATTCTGAGTCCCTTTCTCAAAACAAAAAATAAAAAAAATAAATAAATAAAAAGAGCTGAGGATGTAGCTCAGTGGTAAAGTGCCCCGGGTCAATTCCCAGTACAAAAGGAAAAAACAAACAAACAAACAAACAGGAAGAAACATCATCTTGGTTTTACATTAGTCAAAGATTTTTTAAGTAGGAAAAAAATGAGTTCCCAAAAGAAAATATTTGGTTAAATTGGACTTCATGGGAAACTATTTAAAAAGAGGAAGGAATCAGAGGAAGATAAAGGAAGATAATGGGGGCATAAATCAAACAATCAAAAATCAAAATATGTTATATGTATGTATGAATATGCTACAAAGAAACTCATTATTCTGAATAGTTAAAATGCATTAATAAAAAAAAATCAGATGTCATTAAAAGTGACTTCAAAAAGCATCATTAATAAAATGAAAAGGCAAGCCCTAGACTGGTAAGAGAAAAAATTTGCAAAACTCATAACCAACCAAGAACTTGTATCTACAATATATAAGAGGATTCTTACAACTCAATAATAAGGTGGCAAACAACATGATTAAAAATGGGTCAAAGATTAGAACAGCTACTTCACTCAAGAACATATACGGACGGCAAATCAATGCGTGAAAAGATGCTCAACACCATTAACTAAAACCACAACATAATGCCACTCACATCCACCAGATGACTAAAATTAAAAGGATAACACCATGTGTTGACAAGAACATGGAGCGACTAGAACATGGCAGGAAGGAGTTGAGCAAGCCACTAACATAATTCCCAGGATGTAGAGGATACAATTTTAAAAGGGGTGGATATGTAAACACATGAAGGACATTCAAAAATTATACAGTAAGTGAAGGAAAGCTAACACAAAAGGCCACATATTACATGGTTACACCTATATGACGTTCTGGTTATGTGAAACAGGAGTCTTCTGGAAAAAATAACCTAGTAATGATGTGGAGGTGGCTGATCCCCAGGGTGGGCACCTGTTGGCAGGCCATTTGCTTGCCCTGTCTTGACCTTGTGGGGAGGTGGGTAGAGAGGAAAGCTTGAATGTCAAGGGAATTATACAGAAACTTAGCTTCTCATCCTGGCTCTGCTAGGTTGAGCTGTGTGCTTTTGGGCAAATCACTTAACCTCTCTGGGACTCAGTTTTCTTATCAATAAAATAAGGACAAAAATCTGCCCCGGAGGAGGGTGAGAGATAAGCTGGAGTTACAGGTAGAGTATCCCACACCCAGGACTGAAGTAGTACCCTGTAAAGATTAACTCCCTCATAGCTGATTTCTTCCCCTGGACCCTCATAGCATGTGTTTTGCACCCCGTCTCTGCCTCACTTTAGAAAAATATTAGTGGAAACCTAGGCAGGATCAAAATGTGTCTCCCAGTCACATTCCCTGCACCAGCCCTGAGTGGGGTCTTTCTTTGACATATCTTAGCTACTGACATCCCTGTGACCCTGGACGAGTCAACCTCCTTGGATATTCTCTATAATGAAGAACTTGGGCCAGATGATTGCTCTGGGTGCCTGTTTCAGCTCCTTCACTGCAGGATTCAGGTCAGGAATGAAGAAGCACTGAACTCTGGGAGTCGCACTCGAAAGTCTGAGGGAGGAGTCAGATCCCAGGGAGAAGTCGGGTCTTCCAAGGTCTCACGCTGGGCCTGTGGTCTGACCCCAGAGGAAAAAGAGCCTTAGGGAAGGGTGACTGGAGGAGGAGGATGAAGTCAGGGTGGTCTTTGTCCCTAGTCCCTGCACAGCCCCTCCCTGCCCCCACCACCCACCACAGAGCATTTTGTGGTGGACGGGGGGGTGCTGTTCCTTTTCAAAAGGAAATACTTTCTCAGGCCTCTGTTCCAGAGTTCTGAGCCATGGGTGCCAACTTCCGCTCCTCCTCCTGCCCCCTGCCCCACATCAGTCTCATCTATCTATAGCTTCATGAATAATGCCACTTGGCTGCATCCCATCTTCCTGAATTCCTGGTTTTCAAAGAACGGTGCCCTGTGATCTCCATTAGGCTCAAATGCCAAGGCAGTGAAAAATATCTAACTTTCTGGTTTCCTTCTTGGGGTGGGGGACACACAGTTTAGAAAGTTTTGCTGAGTGGGGAATCCAGCATGGATGAGACTCCTACTTTATCTCTATTCCTTAGGATGAGGAAGACTTTCCAGATGGGAATGAACTGCTTGGGCTTGTGGCTTTGCAGGTCTAACCAGACACAGGCTGGCTCTGCTTCCTGGACTTTGCCCTGCTCTCTCTGCTGGCCTCAGGAAGTAGTGCCTGGTCTCTGCAGTGGAAAATGAGGCACCAGCCCCCTGGCATGTGGCAGCGAGAGACCAGGCACAGTCAGGGGAGGCTGGCGGGCTGCACAGGCCAGCACACTGTCTCTTGGCCTCCACTGGCCAGCAGCACTCACCATGTGGGGAGGAAGCAGCAGAGCATCACTGTCTGTCCTGTGATTTCAGCCTCAAAGACACAGGGAGATACAGCCCTATTCAAACAGGAGGCTGAGCAGCCTCAGGGGATCAACCAAAAAGAGCCATTCGCCTCCCTGGGTGGGCAGAAGGTGTCAGAGATGCCCTTTATCTTCAAGCCGTGATACACTGCAATCTCCTAATTGTCCTGTTGCATTAGCCCTGAGTTCCAGGTCAGCATGCTGTCTCGGATGGGCACATATTTTGCAAAAAGACCATGTCACACAGGCCCAGGTCCAGATCTTGGTTCTTCCTTTAGACAAGGAAGCTCTTCTGTGCCTGAGTTTCTCCATCTGTAGCCTGGTACTGATAAACTCCACTCAAGGATTCACTGTGAAAAGCAACTAAACCAATGCAAGGTCCCCCACAGCCTGGGAACCCGGTGGGTGCTTCTTAAACGATGATGCTTTCTTTCCATAATTGTGTTTAGGATCCCCTACCTAGGAAAGGATCACATGCACCAGACTGTTTTGGATGCAAGGTTTATTTTACTAGATCAGTCATTTTCAAAGTGCGGCACCTCCTAACTGCTTAGAAATGCAAATGCTCAGGCATTGCCTCAAATCTAGTAAATCAGAAACTTGAGGGGTGAGGCTCAGCAAGCTGTTGCAGTGAGCTCTCGAGGTGATTCTGAGGCACACTCAAGTTCGAGAACAATTGCACTTTTCTTTGCACATTTGAGCTAAGAGAATTTAAAATTGTTTAGGATAATAATGAATGAATCTCCCTTTGTGCACCAATTTGAAATAATGCAACTTCCCCCCAAATGCATGTATCATCATGATTCACATCATTTCGAAGCTGAATAACTCATGAACCGTGCTTACAGTGCGTCTACTTGGAAGTGCCTTTTCAGTTGCTATCAGTTATGATGTTTTCAGCCGCAGCTACCAGCAGATCTGGACTGAATTGGCTTAAGACACAAGGAAATGTATCAGTTCCTATGCCAGGAATTCCATGGGGGTTGGGGAGCAGCTGCTCAGGGTGCTGGGCTGAGCTGATTCTTTCTGTTCTGTGTGCATCTATATGCTGGTTTATCCTCAGGGTTGGGGCATTGCTGTAGCAATTCAAGATGTCACAACCGGCCTGGTGAACACTATGAAGGAGGAACCTATTTTTGTGACTCTTTCTTTCTTTGGGAACCAGGAAGCCTTTCCTGTGAGATTCTGGACAGCTCCATCTCTAGCCTCACTGGCTATTTCTAAATTACCTGTCCACTTCCAAACCAGTGACCAGCAAAATGGGAAGAACATAATTGGCTTATACCAATCTCTCATGGTTTATATAGGTTGGCTTGTCCCCTCAACACACACACATACACAAAATTCATACATTGAAGTTCTAATCTCTAGTAACTCAAAAATGTGACCTTATTTAGAAATAGGGCCATTGCAGGTCATTAGGTAGGATGAGGTCAATACTGGAGCAGGGTGGACCCTCATGTAATAGGAGTTGGGTCCTTAAGAAAAGGAGAAGTTTGGACAATGTCATGTGAACATGGAGCCAAAGAATACAGCAGGTAATGAACTTGATACTAATGTATCTACTACAATAAGTACCCAGGATGTGAGAGAAACAGCATCACAATTCAGAGTAGGCTTCAGAATCCTGGTCTATGCTGTATACCCGACCATCCTGGGGCAAATTGCTTAAGTTCTAGAAATCACTGTAAGGGCCACCACTGAACTTTGAGATGGGATATCAATTATTAGCATGGGTGTTTTCAAAGATACTCCCCTCTCCCAGACCACCATGGAGAACATCTCCAATCTCTCATGTGCTTCCATTCCACCCCGACCTCTGTTCCACACCTCCACACACACACCAGGAGAGTGAGTTTGGTCCTGGAGGACCAATTTCATGGAGTAGAACAGGAGAGAAGAGAGGAAGGAGTCAGTTCGAAGGTAGGAGGTGCATCTACAGAAGAAAGCGAAAGAAGGGAGGAGGTGAGAAAAAACGTTGAGAAGACTTGGGGTAAAGAGAATTTTGGGAGCTTTTTGGCTTGTGAAGGGCGTCAGAGAGAATGGGACTATAAGAGAATTTTCTCTACTTCTACAGAGAAAATAGATTTCCAAGGAGATTTGCTAGGGGATGTGGATAAGGTCCCCTTTTATATTTTCAAAAGGTTCCAGTAAAGAATGGAATTCCTAAGCTCTGGGTAGAGAATGAATTTGGCTCACAAACTTACCCTCCTCTTATACTTAGTGAAAGAATAAATTGATTTTTTAAAAAAAGTTAAAACCAGCACCCTACCCAAAAAAACAAAGATGGAGCAGCAACCCAAAGGGTTCAACTGCTTGTCACAAGTCCAAAAAGTCATGGTGAAAGAATAAAACAGAAGTCAGAATTTCCCTGATGAGCCGTTGTGACGGAAGGTGAGAGAAAAATTATGAGAATTCTCACAACTGTGCCCCAGTCTAGCGAGAAAGGAACTAAGATACAGCTGCCAGTTTAAATACAGGATGCCTAGTGAAATATGAATTTCAAATAAACGCTAACTGTGTAGTGGCTGCACCATGCCATATTTGAAACATATACTAAAAAATTATTTGTTGTTTATCTGAAATTCATATTTCACTAGGAGCTGGTTGTATTATTGTCATTATTATTATTTTGATTAAATCTGGCAACCCAGACTGAATTAATGAGCAGGCATTCTATAGAAAATGAAGGTAGAAAACAGATAAATGGGTAGAATTACCTACTTACTCTTGAAAGGTCTTGTTGGAAATAGGACTCACAGTTCCTTGGGTTATTTTCTGAAGGGTACCTTTCTAAATTCTGATGGGTACTACTTGTGGGCTTTAATAAAACCCAAAGAGAGAAAGCTAAAGCCCTTCAGGCTTCCTGTGACTTATTAATGAGTTCTTCTCCTCCCTACTGCACCCTCAGGCTACAAAATATTGGGCAGACTGGATTACCCCAACCTCTAGAACTTGGAGAAGACAAACAGGCTATAGATATCACAGGATGGAGTCCATAAAGAAAGCGTTTCAGAACCATTGTCTACATTATAAGAGCAAAACAGATAGGAATACTTCTCAAGTAGGAGAGCAAGCGGTTTGTAGAAAGTCAAGGTCAGGTGAAGAACCCCACCTGGAAGAACACTCAAAGAATAAAAGAAAATTCCCTTTGGCTATTTTGAGGCAGCTGTTTTTGTCCCACATTCTATAGCAGTGGAAGAAAAAGAATACAAAGAAAAATAAAAAACCTAGATCTTTAACTCTTCACCTTAGGAATTAATAGTTAAAGAAACAATCACAGAACGGCAAGAAATGCATAAACAAAAACTATATGTTCAAGAATATCTGTTCTTTTGTTTGTAATTGTTAACAAAAATTGTTTGCAAAATCAGAACTAGTTGGGTAAATGGTGGAAATTCATACAGTGGAATACCATGCAGCATTAAAAAAATAAAGATTTAGAGCCACACTCCCTATTTCTGAGTGAGAATAAATTAGGTTCTGGAACAGCTGCAAAGGAGGTCCCGTCTGATGTTGATCTGCTATCTGTGATCAAGTGCCTATGTGTGGAGAAGCATCCAAAAGGGTAGTTCTATATTTTTGCTCTGCTCTGCATCGAGTTATTTTTTTTTCTTTTACAGCAAATAGATATTGTTTTATTTTTAGAAAAAAAAATTAAAACTTCACCTTCTCAAAAACAGAAAAATAAAATCCTTATGCCTCTATCTTCCTTTCTTGAGCCAGGAGACTTCTGAGTAGCTGAAGCACTCTGGGAGGAGAAAGACCGGAAGGAACAAGACAGGACCACGTTTGCTTTGTAATGAGTGGCCACCCTGCCTGGCCTTAGGACAGTTCTTCAGTCTGCACCCTTGGGGATATTTCAGAAACAGCCGGTTGGTTTGATGGACCATGGCAGGCAGGTGACAGAACCTTGAAGTCACGGCAATTAATTTGTTTTGAAAAGCAGAATGGGGCTGAAGAAGAAAAAGAACGCAGCAACTTACTGGTTGTCCAGGCCATCTTTTCCTCCCTAGCCTCTGTTTCCTTGTCCATAAAGCGGAGTTAATGGAACATATATTATAGGGCCATTGTAGGGATCAGATAAAATAATGTATGTGAAAGTTACTCGATAAATGTCACTTCCCTCCTCTATGCCTTTCTGTGGTGCTGTTAAAATTAGACTTGCATTTTATTGATGATGGGGCCTTGAGTAGAGGGCACATTGATTGGACATGTGGTGTCAGGGTGAGGGCCCTCCCTGGCGCCATCCATCCCCACACACCTAGCCTTTAGCGCACAGCAGGATCTCACAGCTGGTGAGAGTCTTAACAGTTCCATTGTTTGTTTCCAGAATTTGATTTCCCTGTGCATTATCTCATTTGATGTGTGAGAAACAGGAAGATTTTACTGTAATTTCAATGAATCGAACATGATTAAACATAGCCAGAATATCAGAACAAAGGCAGTGTTCTGCACTCCGAGGGCTCACACTCAACAAGGAAAGGTCAGAATGGCATCTGTCATCTGAGATGGAAATATGGTTTCCATTTCCTTCTCAGGGTGACGCACGCTCTGTTCCCAGCTTTTCATCTCTGGGTTCCAGCTCAGTTAAACAACCGAGTCAGCCTGGGCTGAAGCACCAATTGAGCACACTTGGTCACTTCCGGTTTATTCAGAGCAGCAATTTAGATTTAAAAAAAAAAAATAATTAGGACGAGTTAACCAGTCCTCTCTGCTCTTTTCAGAGGGACAGTTTGTCCTCGGGTATGATGAAAACATTCTCTCTGAAGTCAATTGAACGCAGAAACATAGCAACATGGGATTACACAACTCATTCGAGTTTGGGAATCAGCATTAAAAAAACAAAAATATATTTTGCAGCAACTAGTATTATCAATACAGGGGACTCAGAGAGCTGGATTCCCCAATGGGCACCATACTTGAGACAATGGGACCCAGGATTGCATCAGAGAAGATAAACATCTGTGCACAGTCCAGGAAGTTCTCCCTGGGATGACAATATTTGTGCCTCTCATGGGCAATGTAGTTGAAAAAAGATGGATGTACGTGGAAACTGAGAGCCCACGAAGGCCACAACCTTCAGATTTTGAAAATAAGAAAAAAACAATATCAAACTTTCTCAGTCCGTCCTTTGATCAGGAAGATGTTCCCTCTGTGGCAGTGCTGTGGGTGGGCACAGGCTCGGCAACATCTGAACCCTTGCAAGTGTCCTGTGACAGAAGGGGAATGAGCAAGAGTCCAGAGACCAGGTCAGGATTGAGCACAATCAGGAAGAAAATGACGCAAATGAATCGACAACTGCTAAATGGCCGGGCATTAAGGACCAGCTCTGCACAATGTGGGTCCCGGTCGCCATGGAGTTAGCGACTGGCCCTTCTTGTGAGTGGCTGTGTGTGTGTGTTCCCGGGCCTGTGCGCTTGCGCATGCACACGTTAAGTGGAATAAGAACAGAAACGAAAAATTCCGAACAATTGCCCAATTAGCTGTCCTCACAATTACGAGAAATGTGACATTCAGTTAAAAATGCAATGATCATTGAAAACTCAATTGCCCATTTTGAAAGTGTCCTCCTGGCTCAGTTGTCATGCCAACTGGTTCTTAGAGTGGCGCCTGCCCCTCTTGCTGGTAAGAGGCAGGCCACAATGGCCTCCCTCATACCCAGCCCGCGTTGACTTTCTTAATTAACAAAGTTGAAAGCAGAGAGGGATAAGGTTGGGAACCAGTTGGGGCGGAGGGTGGGGGTTGGTCTCGGCCTGATTTCCTTTTCAGCGATTTTTCAGGCTTGAGGGAGGCCTGCCTTGGGGGCTACATCTGAGGCAATGTGCCAGGGCTGGGCTGGAGAGGCCACCTGAGCAGAGACGTCGTATACAATGGGCTAAAGAGCTCTTCTCAAGGCAGGGCCGTGAGGTAGAAAGACAAGTGGGTGGGGCAACATGGTGGATTCCAGAGATCCATCCATGTTATTCATCCAGGCCCAATTGAATTCTTACTCACGTTTCCTACTGGCATCCTGAAATTGAAGAGGGGGACAGAACTTAAAAACTCTTCCTCCTGTTTGTTTTCAAGGGCCTGGTTGCATGGACTGACCTGCTTGCCCACCCAGGGCCCATCTCCAGGACACACAAGAACCTCAGTTCTCTTCAGTATTGCTGCCTCCTGGCATTGTGCCCACTCACTGCCCACCCACCAAGAAAACACAAACCTGAGTACAAGGGGGCCCGTTGTTCCCATACGCATTATTTCACACCCTCAAGCCCAGGAGCAAGGGGTGAGGAGAATGAAGATTTCCAAGGGCACAGGGGCCAGCTCTTGGACAGGCTTCTCACGGGGCAGTTCAGATCCCAGAGCTTGAGAAACTGTGTTTCCAGTGAGTGTTTAACAAATGCACACTTGACTGACATGATGTTCCTGAGAACCCCCATCAGTCTGAGCTCCTGCTCTCTCTTCACTGTGAAGTGTGGTGTTCAGAAAGGTCACACTGCAGGACACACACCAGCATCTCCTAAGAGTGAGGAGGGGGGCTGGGGTTGTACCACAGAGGTAGAGCTCTTGCCTGCACACGTGAGGCACTGGGTTCGATCCTCAGCGCCACATAAAACTTAAAAAAAAAAAGAGTGAGGAGGATTTTGAATCTGAATTTCCTACAGATTCTGCTGCTTTGTAGCTGGGGGAACTTGGACCACTTACCTCAATGTTCTGAGGAATGGGAAGTCTCATCTGTAGAATGGGAATAAAAATGGCACCCTCCCCCCTTGAAGGATTGTGAAGACTAAATAAGCAGATGCAGGGGACCTAGCTCTGTGACCGACTCATGGCAGATACTGGAAAGTGGTAACACATCTACCATACTCCAGAAGCATGATCCCTTTCCAAAGGATAACACAGGGTCAAAGCTGGGATTCCCAGAAAGGATCCATCAATCCCTCAGCTTGTACACAGATTCTGGCGCCTAAATCCTGAGACAGATGTGACAGGGCTGACCTTAGAATTCACCCTCCACCTGGCCTCTGTGGGTCTTTCTAAAACGTAGCTCTAAAGCATAGCTCTTCTAACTGAAGTCCTGCCATAGCCCACAGGCCACAGCCAGGGCTTCTTGCATGACCAGGGAGTCCGTCAGGCCCAACAGGTCACCTAGGGCCTGGGCAAAGGTCCTAGCAGAGGCTAGGAGGATGTGCACAGCTGAGGACGCTGCATGGGTCAGGGTCCAGGATTCAATCCAGGTTTAGGGATGACTCTAGAACAGATTGCAAACAGAGATCTGGGGTAAGTGCTTCGGGACCTAAAGCAGGCTGGGAGGAGGGGTCAGCTTTGTGACAGATACTCATTTTCTAATGATTCCAGAAGCCCAGAGATAAGGCAGGCTCCCAGTAAGGGAGTGTCATTGCTCAACTATGTCATCAAGAAAGGAGGCAGCCCTGTGTCCCAGCTCTGGCTTCTGTCCATAAGTGGACGTCCCCTTAGATGCCTTCTCAGGGTCTCAGGATGGCTGCTGGGAATGGCAAGTACCTGCCTCCTCCTGAAGGCGGAGCAGGAGCCTGTGACCTCCCTGCACACGAAAGCTCTGTCTTTCCCTTTTGCCAGTCTGGGCACTTCAGGGCGGTCAGATCTTTAAGGAGGTTCCTCTCTGGAGTGGACGGACCTCAGAACAGGAGCTCCATTGGAAAGGGAGCAGGGGCACGTGGGTCGGGTGGGAAGCAAGGGCCTGACGCTCCCCCAACCGACACAGACCTCACACTGGCATGCGGGGGCACTCCCAGGAGTTCAGAGCTGCGATCTCCTCTAGCTCCTTAAGACCCATGGCAGCCTTATGAGGTGAGCAAGGGTTTGCCCATCCCTTGACAGGCGGCTCAGAGAGGTTAAGAAACTGGCTGCAGGTCACATAGACTGGGGAGCAGCAGCTCATCTTTCTTTGTTCTCCCTGCCCACTCGGAGCTGGTTCGTGATCTAGCACCCTCTGGAGGCCAGGATGGGGACAGGGTGATCGGATTGGTGGTTCTATAGACAGGAGGCAATTGACAATTCACTCAGAGACAAGCTACAGCCTGGATGTCCTAGAACTCTGGGGCTTCATCTCCCCGTCCCTCCCCGCTTCCCTTAACTAACCAGTTTTGCTCTCCAAGACTCTGGACTCTCTCTTTCCCCACTGCCACCCCTGCTTCCTAATCTATAGGTCCTTCTTTGTCCTGTTTTCCCTTCCCACCTCTGCAAGACCTTTGTCCCAAGACTCCCCACTCATGTCAGTTAATGAGAAAGTCCTCCCACTATGGGTGTGTCCAGCAAAGTCCTTCTGATAGGGGAGAAGGGGGAGGAAGGACCACTCTGCTGGGCAGAGGCTGGGCAGCTCCCCCAGGTGACACAGCAGTGAAGCCCAGCTAGCAGAGCTGGAGAGTGGCATCAGCTGCATTGAGCAAACACCTTGGTTTGTCCTTTGGAAGACAGGAATCCTTCCAAGCGCTTTCCTTGTTGACATTGGGTGGGAAATAAGAGATTGGAGATAGGACTTCAGACAAGCTGGCTGTCAAAGCAGCCCCGGGGCAGAGTCCACTTGTTGGTGCACCTTTTGCTCTTGGAGAAGTTAACGAGGGGGTGTGACCCTTATCTCTATCGCCTTTCCATGCTGACGGGAGAGCCAAAGTCAAAGAATGTCTACTCTACCCTCCTGTCCTGGAAGGAGGCTCCCTTGCAGGTGCTGGCAATGGGCCTGGGCTTCTGCTGCTGGGGTACCTGTGAGTCTGAGGTGGCATTAGGGTCTGCCAGAGTTTCTCCCTCATTTCCAGGGGTTCTTCTCTTCCATTTCAGAAGGTTCCATCAGGGATTTTGAACACCCTGGTTTTTTTTTTTTTTTTCCCCCTACTATTTGGAATTCCAAACAAGAAATGTGAGCCTCATAGGATTAGACAAAGGGGAATGAAGGGCAGGGAGGGGAGATGGGAATAGGAAAGGCAGTAGAATGAACAGGACGTGATGTTCCTGTGTCCACATATGACCAGTGAAACTCTACATGGCGTACAACCACAAGAATGGGACATTATTCTCCATGTATGTGTGATAGGTCAAAATACACTCCACTGCCATGTATAACTAAAGAGAACAAATAAAAAATTTTAAAAAAGGAAATGTGAGCCTCAAAGGAGTAGGGTGTGGGGGGCGCTCTGGAACATGAGTTAGGAGAGGGGTGGCCAAGCACCAGTGGACATTAGCTACCTGGAATGGGGAAAATCAGTTTGCTCATGTGCCCATGTGATTTTAATGACACCTGCCTTTCCTTCCTGGTTCTTGTGCAGATTACACACGATTTCAAGAGTAAAAGTGCCATAAAAGACAAAAGATGATTCATAAATGTAAGATGGTCCTATTGGTCACCCCAACCCCATGCAACACTGTGCTCTTCAGTCTCTCCCTACTTGAAAATGAGACCGTGGGAGGGGGCATGAGACTCTCCATGAGGTGCTTGTTTTCCTTAGACCCCACGGCAATTGGAAGGAGTTCTGGGGCAGAAGTCAGGAAAACCTAAATTCGAATTCCAGTTTCCTTGGAACTAAGACTTCATTTAGTGATCTTAATAGGTCCCTTCTCTGTTTTCTAATAGGGAGGGAGAGTATCAGATGACCTTCAAGGTGCCTGGTTCCAGTTCTCCAAGTTTTATTGAACGCCTTACCGCGCTGTAGCCAGACTCTTGATTTAAAAAAAAAAAAAAAAGTTAAAGTTTTATTGAGTTATAATTGTCATACAGAAAACTGGGGACTCCCATTCTTGCATGAGACAAAGTACCAGGGGCTAGAGTGTCAGCTCTTATAGGTCTTCATAACCTCAAGTTTTAGAGAAAACAGAGCCACTTTCCAGCTGGTGTCTGCAACCTACTAAAACCTCACCCTGTTTAGGGAAACCGGCACGATTTTCTTTCTAATTATCCTGACATTTCTGACAAGGTCACTGTTCCTTAATCCTAAAGGGATTTGAAATAATTCTGATCTGGCTGGATTTGCATTGCATGGGGCTGACTTCCAGGGTTCCTGTTAGCTGGAAGGACATTAACATACTCCAAAGTCGATAGTGGCGCGAAGAAAGAGCCTGCAGGCCGGTGACATAGGAGAGAAGGACTTTGAGAGGGCCATCATTTAAAAATAGTAACTAAATCTTTGGAACTCTGGAACTTTCTGCAAAGCAGGCTTTGTCCAACTCCTCCACGCTCCCTGAAGGGCCAGTGGGACCAAGATGGGCAACATAATCCAAAGAGTGGCAGCACCCCAAAGCTGCTCTGTGAAGGGAACCCCAAAGGCAGCCACAACTGTTCTGAGACTCTTTAACTGGACCAGAGAAGCTCCATCCTACACCTGGGTTAAGAGGAAAAGTCTTTCCTGCAATTTACTCCAGGAAGTCATCAGTCATGTGGTCAACCACTCCATCTCCATTAAAAATAATGTTATAAAAAATGTCCCAGGAAAAGTCCCCATCAGATCCATTTCTCATGCTCTGCACTACTGAAAATTATGGTCTAGCAATTCTTTGTGGTGGGGGCTGTCTGTGTTGTAGGGTGTTTAGCAGCACCCTGGCCTCTACCCACTAGATGCCAATATCATCCCACCTCCCAGTTACGACAATCAAACACTGCTCCAGGCATTCCTAAATGTCCTTCTGGGGACAAAATTGTTCCAGGTTGAGAAATATTGCACTGGAATAGCATGGATCCATTTTTTCAAAAGCAATAATAGACAATTATTTTAGCCACTATTTATATGCTGGGCATTGTGTTAAGAACATTACAGACAGGATCTCATTTATCTGTGCCCAGTGAATTATGAGGGCCTTTATTTATTTATTTTTATTATGAGACTCATATAAAGCCACAGGATCTTCCGACTTCTTTAGTTCATATGCAGGTTTACCCTCTGCCTCCTGTTCCACTCGACAAGGAGAAGGGCCACTGTTGGGCAGTGTGTTAGTCAGTTTACATTGATGTAATGGAATATCCAAAGCAGGCTAGCTCTATAAAGAAAAGAGGCTTATTTAGCTCACAGAATTGGGTACTGAAAGTCCAAATAGCATATTGCGGGTTCTGGTGAGGACTGTCAGCTGTGACACCTTGTGGTGAGACTGTTGGTGGGAGGAAGACAGCACATTTGCAAAGAGAAAGCCAGAGACCTTCCAGGGGCAGCTACTAACTGACCTAAGAGTCTCCCACTAGGCTCCGCCTCTTACAGCCTCTTAAAGGTTCCACCTCCCAACATCAGCACACTGAGGGCCAAGCTCCCAGCATGAGAACTTTGGGAAATGCATATCGGAGCCACAGCAGGCAGTGAAAGATGTTGGAATCTGTGCCCTGTTACCACTGAGGTGTCTGCTTACTCTCTTTGAGCCCGGGTCTTCCCATTTATAAAAGGAGGATAATAATGCCTGTGTTGCAAGGCTGTAATGCTGAAAACCAAATCTGTGGTGAGAGGCAACCTGCCTCCTTTCCCCCACTACTCCTCAATTCTTGGCCTCTGGGCTGGTAGATAGATGATAAATCCATGATCCTTGGATGGATTCCTCAAGAAGCATCTGGCACTGAGATGCGGTCAATAAATGTTGACTGGTGGCAGACAGGAAAGGACAGAAGACAGCAGGCACCAGACACAACAGCAAGCAGGACCCAAAAAGGAGCCCTCAGCCCTTGTGGAATCCATGGCTCGGGAGGTTGGGGACAATGGTCAACATTACAAATCCGTGAATAAACGCAAGTGTGAAGAGGACTGCATGTGGAGGCTCCCAGCCACCTGGGTGGGAGCACACCCAGCCTCAGTCAGGTGGGAGGCCTGCCCGCTGCCTGCCTGGCCTGTGGGTTTGTGGTTAGTCCCAGGCCCCGGTCTCTAGAGATGTTTGTTTTAAAATAGTGCTTTTTAAGCTTAAAGCAATGAACTTTAATGAAAGAAAACACTTCCAATGAAATTTTGCACACTTAATAGGAGTTAAGAGTAACTAAGCTAATAAAATACTGTTTTGTTCCAATTCAATAAGCACTTTCTTTTCTTAATTTCATTGTCCTTTTAGGTTTGGATTGAGGTTTATCTGCATTTAGAAAAGGTCACATTTGCCCAAAGACTGATGGTGGTAGACAACAAAAGGCAGCCACTTGAACTGTGGGATGCGGAAAGAGACTGGGCTCTGTGACCCTGATCCAACGCTGGCCCAGACACATCCTTGCTGTCACCCTGGGCATGTCTGCCAAACCCTGCTAAGCCTCGGTTCCCTCATTTGTTAAGTGGGGGTAATACCACTGTACGAGGTTGTACTGGGGATTCAGGCAGTGAAGGTGTATACATAAAACATCTGGGATGCCAGGTGGCATGAGGTGTCAGGTGTTGAGGAGCCCTCCCCCTCTTCCCTTTGCTCCAGAGAGCACCTTTCCAAATCACATTCACTCTTTTCTTTTTCCAGTGCTGGGGTTTGAACCCAGGGCCTCATGCATGTCAGGGAAATGTTCTGCCACTAAGGGACATCTCTAGCCCCATATCACTCTGTATAACTTAGGTCAGGCAATAGTGCCGATGGGAAGACTTCGCACTTCTAGCTGGGCTCAGGCCTTCCACCTCTGGATTCCCTCTGCCCTCCGCGTGCATCCTTGCCATGGTCCGATGGTGGTCCTAGAGGGCTGGGAGCTCTCACCTCTCAGACACCTTCCTTGGTCTGCTCTGCACTGCAGGGAACTATATTTCCCAGGCTTCCTGGCAACTACAGGCTTCTGCGTGTGGGGGTTATACCAATGCGGGCAATGGTGGGAGACTGGAAAGTGGGAAGAAAGAAGCAGCCAGATGTTTCCCTGATTCTTGCTCCTTCTTCTATTTTGGCAGTGGCTGTCTCCCTGATAGTTCCCCGGCGTGGTCAGCCCTGCCTTGCAGCCAAGGCTTCCTAGTTCTGAAAGCACCACTTTCCTCCCCGTGGGCTTCAATCCCCAGGGCTATTGTTAGATTCCTGATGTTGCTAAGCTCCAAACTGCTTCACTGTCTTCTCTTTGGCTTCTCAGCATTTCCATCTCCTGTGTAATTAATCCCCTGAACTAAATTCCCTCCATGTGAAATACCTAGCATGATTTCCCCTTCTTTCTTCCAGGATTCAGACTAACATGTTCTATGTCTCCAGCCTTTGATACAGCACCTGTCACGTGGTAGAACCTCAGAAAGATCTTTTAGGCTAAGTGTATTTTCTGTCATAATATTCCAAAAAAGGGTGGGATTTTGTCCACCTCTCTCAGGATTTCCCCTCTGCCCCCCCACACCTTGTTTCACACAATCTTAGCAATGCAGAATCACAAGGGGCAACCAGTGAAGAAAGTCCATGACTAATTTTTAACATTCTTGAAAATTCAGACCTAGTTAATTTTCATTTAGTTTTCTCAAGTTGCAGCTTCTAATTGCACGTATTTACATAACAAGTGTAATCAGTGAGCCAAAATTAAATATGCCCAACTTCTGCCCTTCTAATCAATCACAAATCATGAATGAAAAAAAGCAGGTTCAAGTGGAAGAATCAGCTCTGGGAGGCCAGCTCGGTCCATCTGTTCTGTTAGGCTCTGCACAGAGGCAAGACCTGAACCCCAGTCAGAGAGAATGCAAATGAATCATGTCCAGTGACATCCTGCCTGCCCTGGAGTTAGTCTTGAAGGAGACTTAAAGTGAATGCTGATTTAAGAAAAATAAAGCCTGATTTCAAATGTTTGGGAAGCAGTGAAATTAGAGAGGTCTCTAAAGGTGCCGGGGGCCTGGAGGTTGCTGTGGAAGGCCTGCCCTGTCCCTGTCCCAGCACCTTCTGTGGAGAGAGAACCCCTGGGTTCAAATTCTGCTTCTGTTACTTCACAGGTGGGGCCTCTTGAATGAGCGTTTGGCCCGGTGCCAGCCTCAGTCCTCTCACCTGCATCATAATCCTGGAGAGACGGAGGAGGGGCTTAATGAAGAGTCGAGCCTGTAACCTGCCGTGGTTCCTTGCCGGGGAAGACCCGCAGGCCTCGAGTGCTGGGGTGCCCTTCTGAGCCGCATTAGCCTGGTTGTATTTAGATGGAACATCTGGGCTTTGGGGCAACCGACAACAGACACTAGGGAAGGCCCTGGAATCTGGCCCAGCGGCCAGGGCTACAGCTGTGGTCTGCGCTCCCCACTGGCCAGGCCTGATGCATACCTGTCCCTCCTTCTGCATTGCTGGAGAGCAGGGGGTCTATTCAAAGCCTCTCCTCCCCTCTCCTCCCCCTGCCCCTCTCCCTTTCTCTTCTCCCCTCCTTCTCTTCCCTCTTCTGCTACCCCTCCTCTCCTCTCCTCTCCCCTCCTCTCCTCTCCCCTCCTCTCCTCTCCCCTCCTCTCCTCTCCCTCCTCTCCTCTCCCCTCCTCTCCTCTCCCTCCTCTCCTCTCCCCTCCTCTCCTCTCCCCTCCTCTCCTCTCCCTCCTCTCCTCTCCCCTCCTCTCCTCTCCCCTCCTCTCCTCTCCCTCCTCTCCTCTCCCCTCCTCTCCTCTCCCTCCTCTCCCCTCCTCTCCTCTCCTCTCCTCTCCCTCCTCTCCTCTCCCCTCCTCTCCTCTCCCCTCCTCTCCTCTCCCTCCTCTCCTCTCCTCTGCTTCCTTCTTTCTCCCTTTCCATCTCCCTCTTGTCCTGGTGTTCTCTCTCCTCTTTTATCTTCCACCCCACTCTCCTCCCTTTCCTCTGTCTGCGTCTTCTTAACCCTGGGGACACCATCATCTCTGGTCCTTAAAACTGGCTATGACATCCTGGCTGCTCTTTGAGTTCCAGCCCCAGCCTGGACCTCTGTCCTCCCAGAGGGCAGAGGCTGATGGTTCTGGAACAGTGCCATTTAGCTGATGGAGGGTGGTGGCGGGTGGTGGGGACAGGGCTTGCTGGTCAGCAGTCACTGCTCTGTGGCTTCACATGCACCAGTCCTAACCCAAACCCGCCATCTTCCCCAGGCAAGGTGCTATTCCTGCTGCTGCCGATCTGTGTGGAGGATCAGCCTCCTTCCCACCCAAACCCACACCCGTCTCTATGTCCTCCCCTCCTCTGTGAGCCTTGTACACCATCCCCTAAGGCAGCGGCTCCTGTCCTTCCCTCCCCAGGGCCACTCCCAGCCCTACCCTGATAGGGTCCCTCACTGCTTTCCCCCTGAAGTACTTGAACCCCAGGACCCCCTTCCACCTGCCACTGCTGGGAGGCTGGAGTGCTCTCCTGGTGCAGGTCTCAGGTCACAGCCCTCTGCTCCAAAGCCTGCCCTGGCTCCCTCCCGCCTGAACTGAGCAAGGTCTCGCAGCCTGTCCACGTCTGATGGACAGCCTGGCAGCCCGGCCCTCTCTTGTCCCAACCCTGGAGATGCCCGTCAATCTTCTTTGCCTCTTTCTGTCGTTCTTGTGTGGGTACCTTCTCCGCCGTCCCGTCTCCATGGCCCACTGCCCACTGCCATTGTCCTCCAGGTCTGAACCCCTCACCACCAACAAAGCTGCTCCACACTTACGGGACCCAGCAGAGTCCTACGTGGTATCCGCAGAAGACGGGGAGGAGTTCATGTGCCCTGACCATCGGCTCTCCTTCACCTGCCCGCAGAGGTGGCTTCTGCTCAAGGAGGTGCCTGTGCAGATGTGGGTGGATCCATGTTGAACAGGATCCCACTCTAAAGGAGCGAGGCAGGGGTGCCCAGCATCTGCCATGCACTTACCTGGGTCCCGGGAACAGTACAGATGCCCAGGTCTGTCCTGCCCACAGAACCAGAGTCCGAGAGTGGGCAGAACAGGAATCTGTTTTGAACAAGTCCTTCTGGTGATCTTCAGGCCTGAAAACACCTTTAGTAAGTGATCCCATTGTGAAGCTTTCAGAAGGCACAGAGTTTCAACGAAGGCGATGACTACCGTGTCATACCAGTGTGTGTGTGTGTGTGTGTGTGTGTGTGTAACTGACTGTTATTTCAGGTGCTGTGGTAGGATCTTACTCAAGCCTTACTATCCCTTCAAGCAGTTTCTATAGTCCTCATTTTATACTTGAGGAAATGGAGGTTCAGATAGGGGAAGTAACTACCATTTAACCACACAGCTAAAGAGTGGCAGGGTTCACATTTGAACTAAAGGGTGAGGCCAAAGCTCATGCTCTGGTCACTTTGTGATGCTGTCTGTTTAAGAGGTGGGATTTTCATGGAACAGGCTTTCTTTAACTTCCAAGAACAGGCCCGCATGCTTTATAGCTAACTGCAAGCTGCTCATGACCCTCCCTGGGGTTCCGAGGTTCTGAGAGTCCTTCCCTCTGACCTCCCTTCCCCAGGATGAGCCCCAGTGAGCATCAAAAGGCAATCCCTCCACTGTATTCCAAAGAAGTTTGTTGGGGCTGGGGTGAAGCAGTCCTGCCGTGGTTTGGCTTCAGAATAAGCTGTGGAACAGAAACAGGAGGCAGATGACTTGAGCTTTGTGGGTGCAGGAACGGAAGAGAAGCCATAACCCAAAATATCTACCCTGGCTTTGAAATGGGATTGCGAATTTTACTCCTTCAAGTTCAGATGCATCCGACTTTGAAAAAGAATTAGTCATAGAATGAATGCCGTTACTATCAGTCTTTCATCACACGTGTGACTAACACACCCAGTTACTTTTCACTTGTAGGAAAAATAGGCTGAGACTATTCCATCTGGAAAATGAGAGTTTTAACTTATATTGTTTGCATTCTGCCATTGAAAAGAGGTCTACCTATTTAAAGAATGAGTATGGCACTTCTAACAGTTCTGCGGAGCAAAACTCTGTTGTTAGGTGAAAGGGGGCCCATGGTTTAAAGGCATAGACTCCATTGCTGCAGGACTTTTCAGTGCCTTTAAAATGCTAATTTTCTTTGTGAATTTCTAGGAAGGGGTTATAGTTTCCCCACATTTGACCATGAACCTTTTCACAGAATCTTGGGCAACTAACATCAACTAGAATACACTTAGCAGAATCCAGGGTCAAAAATCCCTTCCCTGAACAGAACACTTTATAGCTAGATCCCAGTGGGCTTCAGACACTATTTGATTGAATAAGGATAAAGAAGAGGGTCCTTTGAGGTTGAACCTCTCACTGACTTGACTGAAAGGGCTCCCGAGGGAACACCATGTGCCTCACCTGGCTCCCCAGCCAGCAGGAAGCTCCCGGCAGGCCCTTTCCTGGCTTCCCTGTTGCAGGTTCATGGCATGATCACTGGGAAGCACAGCTTGCCAGAGACCCACTGCATGGCCGCCTGGTCAGAGGCTTGAGCCAAGGCTGGCCCTGGACCATGTAGCTGGATTTTAACTTTCCTATCCAACTCAGCCCCAGGATGCCCACGATCACTGAAAAAAAATCTGATCATTCAAATTATTCCAAAGTCCACTAATACCAGGTGCTATCCTTCTTAGGATAATCCTAAGAGCATTTCCAAGGAAAAGCTTGCCTAGGCTTGAATTCTGGGCTCTTTCCAGTGGGATGAAGGAGATGGTCATGATCCTATGGGCCCAGAACCCTGTAAACGATCCACCATAAATTCATCCCCATCTGTCATTCTGTCCTTCCAGGTGCACGGTTCCCTTTGTGTATCGAGCAGGAAAATACGATTCTGCTCAGAGCAATAAGCCTAATGTTCTGAAGGCACCAGGAGGCTTCGGCAGTGATGACCTTTCACTAGGAAGCATCCTCTGGCCTGGACCCAGGGGAGCAGCTCAGCAGAGCTGAGAGCAGCAGAGCCAGCAGGGACTGAGTCCTTACCATGTGCCAGGCCCCACTGCAAGCATTGTGCCTATTAATTTGCTTAATTGTTAGAGTGACCCAGTGAAGGAGATGCTGTTTTTGTGTTCTCCAGTAATAGAAGAGGAAAACGAGGACAGAAAAGCCAAACAATGTGCCCATGTTCCCTCAGCTAATAAATGGAACAGCAGGAGTTGAACTCAGGCCTCTGGGTGCAGAGCCTGCAGTGACCTGCAGGGGGCGTGGTGGAAAAGACTTGACGAGGCTGGATGGATGTGTGCTCTGGATGCAGGGGAAGTGCGGAGGGCCCAGAACAGCTGGCACCACGGACCTGCTGGGCTTTTGGAGCACTTTGTGTGATCTGCTCAGGACAAGGTGCAGACTGGAAGGTGTGTGTGTATCTAAAATAAAATGTTAGAGAACTAATGTGCTGTCCAAAGGGGTGTCTCTCAAATGGGGGACATTTAAGAACAAGTAGGGGATGTTGTGTTGGCCAGAGAATGTTTCTCTGTAAAAAGTCCCCTGTTGCCACCCCCACAAGCCAACTAATAAAAAAAGAAACAAAATAAAATTAAATGAAAGCAATTAATAGTAAAAGTCTTGCAAGAAATCACACAGGCAGTCACTTCCTTTGCCTGTGGGTAAAACTGACCAGTCTAGAAATAAAGGGAGATAGATATAAAGGGTTTCAAAGTCTGGGAGTGAGTTTTGTCTTTCCATTTAATAATGCCAGTTTACAGAGGGGGAAAGAGTATGCTTATCACTATTACAACTCATTCTGTATAAAACCCATCCAGGGGCCCCAGGGGGGCTCCATCAGGAGTGAGTGCTTCCTGAAGCCGTAGAGAACTCTGCATCTCGGCTGGCCTCCCACGCTCCATCACTTCTTTTTGAACACTTGACGGCACACCTGGTCCCCACAGGTCAGCTCCTGCAAACGTCAGAAAGCGGATGAGTGGCTAACAAGCCAGGCCTTCCTGCTGCCCAGTACCCGGCCTTTGTGGCATCCAGGGTAGGGGCAGAGGGTGGGAATAAAGAGGACACTCAGTCATTTTGCGCAAAGTGCAGTTTACAGCCCAATCCACCAGCATGCCCTGCAGATAGCAGTAATTTGATTTTGACACTCGAATTGAGCTCGAACAACTATAAAAATGAAAAATGTAAAGAAATGATCCTCTTGGGTGGGATTTTTCCTACTCCCATGATTAAAGCAACATGGCTTAATTTATAAGTGGTATGGAGTCACAAGAGAGGAAGGATCAGTATATAAAAGTGTTAGGAAGGTAGGGGCTGGGGAAGATGCCCCTCCACCCTGGGGGCTTTCTGGGCCGGTGATCAGAACAGGCTGGGTGGTGGCAGACTGAGTGGCAGAACAGTTCCCCCAGGTCTGGCCCAGCAGCTGACCAGATACTGCTTTTCATCCAAAGAGAGCAAGCCCCAGACCTTATCTGCACCTCACTGATCCTTGAAGGAGGAGGAAAAAGGAGAGTGGGGAAGACCACCATGCTCATTGCAGTTGGCAGTGGATCTGCTGTCTGAGCCACAGGTACCACTGGGATGGTATTACAATTAAAAAAATCCATCATCCGAACCAGAGCAGGTAGGGAGAACTGTTCGTGGAAAACACAGTGAATGCTTTCCATATATCATCAGTTGACATCAGTGCCTCTGAAATAAAGACCTCAGGTGAAGCAGGGCTGGCTCCGAAGGGCACCATGGTGACCTGAATCCTGACATTGGAGCCAGTGCCCTCCTGGCTCCATAGGAGAATGAAGAGGCATTGATTTAACAAACGAGTGGCTGAATGCAAGAAGGAGGGAAACATTTTTCAGCATCTGAATGCTGGGCCCACAAATTGCCTTGAAGATTGAAGAATGAAAAATTAACCTGTCTAGACAGTTTATTTAAGGGCCTCAGCCATTGTTGCTACTATTCTGTTCTAGTACCGAATTAATCTAAAATATTTGGGGGTCAGGCAGACATACCTCATGATGAGGGGTCAGTGCCTGGGGCCGTTCCCAGGCCCGGCTGCTCCCCAGCTCCTCAAGCCACCCCACCTTTCCTCCTCCCAGGCTCCCATAATGGAGAGAAGTCCTGGTCTTGCCCTCCAGGGCATTTTAATTCTGTGGCTCGCATTTCTCCCCGGCTGGTCTTTAACAGGTTCCCTGCATTTCTCCTTGGATCTTGGCTTCCTAACTCAGCATTTTCAACTTTCTTTTTAATTGCGGTCGTTCACAGAAACAGCCATATAGATTTCTTCCTGGAGTCCCCCGAGCCAGATGGCAATGGCTTTCTAACTATATGACCACGTACATTTGGCTGGAGCTCAGGGGAGGAGCACAGAGCCATTTTTCTTGTCAAAGCCCCTGGCCAGGTGGCCACAGGAGTTGATGTAAGCAGAGTGGAAGGAGCTGGGCAGACCCCAGGACTTACCAGGTACAACTTGTCCCCCTCCACCCACTGCCTCCAGCCGCGGTTGGGCTTCTCCCCCTTCTGCACAGCCACGAGGACGTCACCTTCCCAGGTGATCAGCGTCTGCAAGGACAGATTCCCAGGCAAATCACATGCGAGGTCTTGAGAGACTGAGTATGCCAAGAGCCGTAGCAACAGTCCCCGCAGCCACTGCCCGGCTCCTGCTGGCCCACGGGCAGAGCCCTGCCCGCAGCCAGCCAAGATCCTTCCAGTCTCACTTTCCACACCACCCCCGATTCCAGCTAAACGGACTCACCCAGGCTCCCTCTGTTCTCTTTTAAGGAATTCTATGCTACCATTTTATCATATGGTAAAGATAGCATCTCAAAGCAGTGGGGGAAAAGATGACAAATTTGATGGTTAACAACGTAAAATTCCTGGAAGGGGAAAATTCCTCAAAGTCAACAGAAAATAACAAACTGGGAAAAAGAACTGTAGCATAGCAGCCAAGACCTGATTTCCTTATATATAAAGGGCTGCTGTAAATCAATAAGAAAAAGATGACTAACCTAATAGTTCGTGTCCACAAAGGACACCAACGGTTACAAGGGAGGGGGGAGCCCTAACAGACCACTTTTATACATAAGAAAATTATTCAGCCTCACTCACAATGGGAGAAATGCTAATCACACTGCTTTTCAGATACAGTTCATCCTGTGGACAAAGACTTTGCTAACACACCGCGCTGGGAGGAGCATGGAGAAGCAGATCCCCTCATACCTGGCAGGTGGGAATAGAAATTTTTTCCAGAGGGCAATTTTATATAACCCTTCAAAATATAAAATTGCCTCTACTCTTTGACCTCGAGGTTCTACTTCTGGGGATTTTTCCTACAGGAATCACGTTGTCAAAACTGTCCTCTGTAGAATGTAAATGGAGGCAGGGAAGCTCCCTCATTAATCAGGGGCCACCCCCAGGCAATCAGACCCACTGATCAGTAGCTCAGGGACAGCAGCAGAACTCATGATGGACAATCAAACTGAGCTGACCAGCAGGCTGCAGCAACCACAGGCCTGCTGGAACCCAGGAGCACTCCCTCCCCTGCGCTCAGATTCACAACTATACAACCTCCAAATTCTGCCTTCTGTTGTCCCCCTTCCCTTCCAACTCCCGCTTTGGTATCATCTGCATGCCCCTGTCCTCTCAGGGGGTCCTCCAGGGTCCTCTGTGGCTACAGTAGGCTTGCTCATGCACCTGCTGTCCTTTGTCCTTGGGAATGACCCTGATGCTAGTTGGTTTTCTCGCAAGTATGCACGTACCATCTTATACCTCAATGAGCAATATTATGCTACGGGCCAGACATTTATTTACTTTCCTCTCTATCTTGTAAACCCAGTTGGTGATAAACTGACCTGTGGGTTTTTCTTTTCTTTCCCCCCACTATCTTGTACATTCAAGTCTGGTTTTTTTGGTTCAAATCTGTTTTCTACAGATTGTTAAATCTCCCTATTTCTAAGATAATATTTGACCTTGACCATATTATATACTTTATGTACAATTTTATTCCTCCCCATTTTCCTCCCCAATGCGTTGAAGCATTGTTTGTTACAGCAAAGGACTGGAAGCTTCATAAATTCTGTCAGCGTGTGGCTGGTTAAATATGGTGTGGTTCTTCCCTGCTAGGCAGCCAATGAAAGAACACAGCCACCGCGTATTGTTTAAATTAAAAACAACAACAACAAAATCCAGGTGCAGAGCCCTTGCATGAAACCCGGGGTTGGGGTGGGGAGCCAGCACGGATGTTTGTATGCCTTCCCTGCAAGGAGGTAAAAGAAACCGTGAGTGGTGATTTTCCTTAAGGAGGCACTAAGCCAAGGAAATTTAACTTTTTGCCCATATTCATATTCTCAACACCAATTTGAAAAGAAAACTCTACATATTTTCTAAAGAGAAAAAAAAGGCTCCTCCTCCTTCAAGGCCATCATAAGCTTCACAACTTCGAAGGTCTTAGACAAGTTCAAGTCACAGGCTGCTCTCCTCACTTTTTGGGGAAATCTCTGAAATATGCATTTGCTGTAGTGTGTCAGTGGCCTCGGACTTGGAGAGCTCTCCCAAAGAGATGAGGTTGAACTCTCTCGCCTTCCACACTCCCTGCTCCTCCATGCCCTGGCATTGGTCGAGGTGACCTCTGTCTCTCTCACTAGGCAGAACGCTCCTCGATAGAAAAGCCTGCAGCACTGTGCATTCCTGCAATGCCAGGCTCAGCACAGTGACCAGCATTGTTGAATGGCCCTGTGGTTGATTTTGAGGCAACTCCGCCTGCCCCTTGTAGAGGAAGCGCCACCAGAGTACACAATTCCCATCAAGGTGGACAAGATATGGTCATCAGCTTGACCATCTTCCCCCTTGAGTTCAAGATCCCGGAAGGCAGGAAGTGGGCTTTGAGTCATAATTTTATCTCTAACTCCTGACAGAGGCCCGGCATGCAGTAGGGCTTAGCAAATCTTACGGAAAATAGGAAGGAAAAAAAAGGTTAGCACAAGTGGACCTGTCCTGATATTTTAATAATTCATATTGGGCAGCAAGGTGAAAAGCTGTTTTGACCCTAAAGTAAAATGGTTACCAGTGAATCATGGGTAATACTTACCATGTGATAGACTATTTCTTCACAAAGCAGAAAACGAAAAGCATCATGAAGAGAAAGTTCAAGTGAACTAAAATTCTACAACTCAATTTGCCTGTGGTTGGCGCCCTCAACCCTGTGCTAAAGGAGATTTAAGAAACAGACTCAGTTGCTTTAAAAGATCCCGAGGCCGAGGAAGTAGTGGATATAAGTGAGCAAAGCCACTGCTGCTGACAGGGAGGATGAGGAGGGAGGGGACCCCAAGGAGAAGCAAGTTTGCACAGAGTGAAGAGAGAAACTGGGCTGCACTGTGATGTCCCCTCTCACAGCATCCAAGATGAACATGAAAACAGCCCTTTCCATGAATGAGATGCCGGTAGTGGATCAGTGTTCATTGCAGAAGTTGATAACTGTCCTGTGCACAGAGAAGAGGGTATCCTAATTCTTTGGAAGTGCATACAGGATTGATTAGGGGAAATGTTTTCTTTCAGAAAACAAGTGTGTGTGTTAGGGAGAGAACATGTGCTGATGATAAAGCAAACAGCAGGTTCCTGGTGACCAGTGCACGGGGGTCTTCACTATAGGCTTGTGACTTTTCTACAAATCTGAATCACTCCCCAATAAGTCGTTTTAAAAAGAAAAATAACAGCTCTTTGAGAGCCTCGAAGGGGGCGGTTAACATGCTCCGCAGTGTCCCTCCGAACACCTACCGGCCCGTGCTGTTCCCTGGCTGTCCCCAGTGCCACCCTCCTGGGGAGGCAGCTTCACCCCTCCTCAGGGTACTCCCCTCTCCTGGCACCCTGGCACCGCTGGCTGTAACTCTGTGTCCATACCCGCTTCTCCAGCCCTTACCACCTGCTCCAATTCCAATTACTTATTTTTTTTATTAAGATATGATACCCAAACACAAAACTCACCCTTTTCAGGTACACCACTTGTCCACGATGCCTGGACAAGTAACGTTCCAGGGTGCACGCTCTCTTATGCCAGAACTGCTCTGATAGGAGAATTGCCAAAATGCCTTCACACTGCCCCTTTCCTTTCATAAGGAGCACTAAATATAATTCCACCTGATGGCTGAGATTATCAGTGCTGGGGGACAGTCTGAGAAATGTGTTCTACTCTCTTGACTTTAGAGCAGCACCAGAGGCAACAGGTATTCCTCCCACCCCAGGAGAGGGGCTGGAGCTTATGCCCCTTGCTTTGGGAAAGAGGTGAGACTTTGAAAGAGCTCCTGGGAGTGCAGGGTGGGGGCCTGACCTGGGAAGAAGGGGCTCATGGTAAAAGGGTAGAGCAGGGTGGATGGGTCCTGCCTCACCGGGGCACCCAGAGGGGCTCTCCTTTTGCTGGGGGTGAGGATACACACACCCGGGACAGAATACTCAGCTCTGTCCTTCCTCAGCTTGGGAACCAGAGGTTGTGTGGCTGAGGTGGCACAGAGGGAAAGGATGCTAGGAATATTCAGATTTTCTTCCTTCTATAAACCTCATGGACAGACAGTGAACAGTCAATGGCACCCAGGATGCCAGCAAACCTTCTGCATCTCCTGGACTGTGCAATCACCAGGGCTCATTATGATGCTAACAATGAGGTGGTGGAGTTCTTACATCTGACTGATACGGGATTTCCCAATTCCTGTTTGAAGATGACTTCTTACTTCTCAGGGTTGTTTTCTGCTTGCTGTCAGGGTCCTAAGTATCCAAGTACAGTAGTCTCCCCTTATCCAAGGGGGATATGTCCCAAGACTCCCAGTGAGTGCCTGAACCATGGATTGTGCTGATCCCTTATGTATACTGTGTAACCAACACAAGTAAGTCACTAGCAGGAGTAATGCATATAGTATAGATATAATGGACAAAGAAATGACTCACATCCTGGGCAGGATGGAGCTGGCAGTATGAGATTTCATCATCCTACTCAGAATGGCTTGCAATTTAAAACTGACGAATTGTTTATTTCTAGAATTTTCGATTTTGTTCTTTGGGACCACAGTTGACTGTAGGTAACTAAAACCATGGAAAGCAAAAGCTCTGGTAAGGGAGGACTACCATGTTCATGCAACTGGAACTCTGGCCTTTGGATGCACAAAGGATTGCTTAGATGATGTCCTGTGAGTTAAGGCAATGCTAGGACAGAAGCCACCAATTTGTCAGAGACTTCTGAAGCTTACTGTCTCAACCCTGATTTCATGCAGTCTACTGATTTTTGTAGTTGTTTAATTTGCATCATACTTTTCTAAATGAAAAACAAATTTTCAGCCAGTTAGGATCATCTACAATTAAGATCTTTCATGCAAAAACATTTGAAATTTCAAAATCTCTTGAAAAGAAAATATAAACCTGGCACCTTAAGGCCTCATTCCTCCACTGCTTGGATGGGGCTGAGCAGGTCTGCTACACTGCCCAGCTGGCCAAAGTCACCTTTCCTGCCTATGACACTCCACCGCACCCCTTTGCTCTGCCTGCCTGGTCATGCTTAGGTGGGACTGGGGGTTTTGGAGGTGGGACAGCTGATCCTGGAGAAGTTGTCATTTTTTCATCTCTCCTGAACCTGCCTCTTCCTGCTACTCAGGTTTTCGTAATTGCTCATTGCCAGCATCAAGAATTCCACTCTGGTTTCTCTTCCTAGGTTTGTTTTTCTGTCATTTTATCATTGCAAAGCCCAACTCCCTCTGCACAAAAGTGTTCGAGAGAGAACCATCGGCCGGGCAGTACCTTAACGTTCCGGCTGTCCAGGCCCTTCGTGTGTTCGTCAAACTCTACCCCAACGGTGAAGTCCAGGTCGTAGTTGCGGAACGTGCTGTTGGTTTTCGTTTTGAAGTTATCGCCGTTTTGTTCAATGATCTTGGTCTGAGTCAGGCGCACTGCGATCTTGCGGGTGGCAAAATCAATATCTGTTGGCGAAGGGAGTCGTGGGGGTTATGATGCGCTCAGCCAGACTCATTCGTTTCTTTAACAAGGCCACACACGCGGGACCAGAGACATGGATCACGACAGGCCACATTTCTCTGCTTCAGTGGGAAACAAGAGCTGTCTTACACCTGGCCAGGTGGGGCACCTCGGTTAATTGTCAGGAAAATGGAGGAGCCTCTTGGCATCTTTGGATCCCCGAAGCAAAGCTCCCCGGTGAGCTGTAGCGCGGCGCCCATGGCGCAGGCGCGCGCACACCCACCCCTCCACCGCCGCCCTCTGTGCTTTCTGATGTATTGGGCTTCCTCCTAAGAGTCCACTGTAAAGATTTCATGATTTAGAAGAAAAAATACTTTGAAAATCCCTAGTCTTGGTCCTGGGTAAAGATGAAACCTTTCTAAATGTCCACAGCAGGGAGGGATAGTTACAGACTTCCTTTATTTCAATTTTTTTCCATTTGAGGTTTCCCAGGCTAGGCGGTTCTGCCCCAGTTACCGGCCCCCAGTATAGCCTTAAGAGTACCCCAGACAATAAGTACTTGCTGGGAGACTTTCTTTTGTTTAAAAAAAAAAAAAATTAACAATCATTAAACTTTTTAATGAAAAAATTTGAACAAATCAAAACAGAGTAAAAGGAACCCCATGTTCCCATCATCCAGATTCAACAAAGATCCAGGGTTTGCCAGTTTACTCTTGCTGTATTGTTTATTTGCTTTGATGTGGTAAAGCACATATTTATTATTCATGTCTTAGCAATAGTTACTAAGAGGGAGACATTTTTGAATAGGAATATTTAATTTCCTAAGCTTTGTAAGTTAGAGAAGAAGGGTCAGTGTTGAGCCCACCTCCTGGCTGACCTCTGTTGTGCATACAGAGTCAAGCCAAAAAGTCATTATCCCGAGGAACAGATCCATTAACAGGATAATTCTGAAGCTGCTAGGTCTCTGTCGTGCTATGCATATCAGCCTCTTAGTCTTTAGCCAAATGGCATTTGACCCCTCTTTGCCTGTGAATTCTCCACATATCTTTGGATGCCAATCTAAATCTTCATTGCCCCCCCCCCCCCCAAGAAAATCCCTCTAGAAGGTGTCCAAAACTAGAGAGGTTGATTCTTTTATAGCTCCCAGGGGTGAGAGTGATCTCAAGAGGAAGAAGAGTGCAAATTTGTTGAGTGCTGTCCTCTGAGAATTCTCACCCCCTCTCTGGGGTAGGTAGTGACTAAACTCCATATTGTGCACCGTCTGGTAAGAGACCAGTGCTGTACTGTGCCCATGAGAGAAGCCAGCAGGTATCAGCAGTTGAGGGTGCTCCTGTCAGTTTGGAGAATTCACACCTCTGCTGCCTTCCCATGGTGGGTGAGCATCACTTCCCCCCTCTCTCTCTGTCACCCTAGTTCCTTTCTCACCCATCTCCTTTCAGACCCCTCTGGTCTTTCCTAACTCCTTCCAGGGGACCAAGGGAGACCAAGCTGGACCACAGCTTGCTCAGGGTTGTCAGGGTTAATCTTTTGTATGGTTAGTCTTTTGGACCCTAAATGATATAAAATCAGATTTGAACCTAAGAGAATTGTGTTGAGTAACATTAGCTAACTCAGGAGGTAAAAAGATTCATACCTGCATTTTAAGTTGAAAGGAGAAATAGGTTCAAGTTGGCATGAGCAGGTGCATGCATGCCAGGGTCTTGCTCACCTGTTATTCCCTACAATTTATGGAGTACTTGTCATGTCTAAGAATTCAAACATGGGTCCCCACAACAGTTGCCCTGAAGGACCACCTTGGAAGATGTAAAAATTGAAGATTTTTGTGTCCTACCCCAAGCCTGGAATTTCTGGTGGGAGGCCCAGTGATTTTACTTGGATTTACTCATAAGAAGTTGTTTGGAGAAAGATCTCCATGGTTTAAAAAAAAATTGAAAATCACCTTTTAAGCACCTCCTCATCATGTCATAGGTGAGGAAGTGGAGGCCTAGGGAGGTGAGGACTTGTTTAAACATATAGGGCTGAAACAGAAGTCGTGGGGGCTTGGTCATGGGATGGATGTGCAGAGGCACCCAGTGGGGAGGGGAAAATAGTGGTTTTGAGTTTGACCATGTTGAAAGCCAGGGAAGTAAAAGAGGGCACTAATTTTATGGAGATAACAGGGAATGAAATGAACCAAATTATGTAATGTGCATGTATGAATATGTATTAATGAATCCCACTCCTATGTGTACTTATGATACATCAGTAAAAAAGATCTAATTTTATGGTGAAATGTAGCTGAATTTTAGGTAAGGTGAATAGGAAGGCCATGCTGTGTGGACCCTTGGTAATATTTGGGGTGACAATTATGATACTTTTTGGAGTCTACCAGGAATGGTGTACCATAGTAGAACCTCCTTTGGAAAACCTTGCTATCTTCATTCTTAAAACAAACCCACAAGTTAAGTATTATGTTATATATAACAACATATGGATATGAGGTGTCCCCCCAAAGCTCCTGGGTTAATGCAAGAGGTGAAATTATTAGATTATATAAGAGCTAAACTAATCAGTCCATCATAGTTTGAATAAAATGACTGGGGGTGACCACAAGCAGGTGGGGTGTGGCTGGAGAGGGTGGGTCAGGGGGGCATGCCCTGGAAGGGTTCATCTTCCCTGTGACTGCTTCCTGGTTGCCATGAAGTGAGGAGCGGCATTTCTCTGCCACAGTCATCCACCATGTTGTTCTGCCTCACCTTGGACCTTGAGCACTAGAGTCAGCCCACCCTGGGCTGAATTTCTGAACCTGTGAATCAAAATAAGCCTTTCTTTCTTTAAGTAGTTCTTGTCAGGTATTTAGGTAACAGTGACAAAAAAAAAAAAAAAAAAAACCCTGATTTAATACACAAATTGGTACTAAGTAGGGCTGTTGCTATGACTAACTTGTCTGTGTGGTTCAGAAGCTGTTGGAAATGGTCTGTGGAAAGCACTTAGAAAAGTTCAAAATTCAGACTGAAAAAGCTTTAAAATGTTGTAAGCAGAGCTTAATGGACAATTCTGGTGGGAGCTAAGAAGGCCAGAATACCAATAGGAAGGCAGAATGTGCTCATGAGGTTTCAGAGAGAAATGAAGACTCTCTTGGGAGGCCCGTCACATCATATTCTGCGAAGAACTTGTCTAGGTTTTGCCCATGTCCTGAGACTTTGTATGAGGTTAAATTTAAAAGTAATGGGCTAATTAATCTAGTGGAGGAAACTTCAAGGCAGCACAATATTTAGTCAGTGGCATAGATTTTTCTGGCAGCTTTTAGCCAGGTTTACTGTGAGAATTCAGAACAGATGGCAGAGCCCAAGGATTTTTAAAACTTTCAGTTTGGTTAGGAAAGTGAGTGTCATGTAAAACTGAGGCCAAGAAAGTCTGTAGTTGTTGAAGAGATTATAGTCACTAAAGAGATGCTTAGTACTTTACAAAGAGAAAATAGGAAATATGGCTTGAGGGCATCTCAGAATTTGGAAGACCACACCCATTACAGACTTAAGCATATAGAAGGGTAAGTTTCTTTAAGAAGAGATCATGGGATCATCCTGCTCGTACAGTGGGACTAGGAAGTAATTTTACCATGCTTATCTACCCAGGCACTCAGAGACTGTGCAACTGTGATCCCAGGTGGCCCAGCTACTGCTTGAATTGGCAGCAGACCTTGGTATCATTTATAAGGTGCTGGTTCTGTAGGAATGCAGGATGCTGGAGTTAAGGAGTTGTAGAGGTTTTAGAAAATTTTAGAAATCCAGGCAAAGTGTAGAGGTGTCAGAAACTCTGCAGGGTGCCTCTGAGAGGGTGGTGGTTGAATTTGTGAAGATGAAGCCAAACTTGGAATAGAAACCCCAGAAATTAAGAGATACTAGTAACATGTACTGTCTGCCAAGGAAAGCTGCTGGCTGAGGAGACACACAGACTAAGAGAGAGATCGTGAGTGCTGCAACCAGCAAGACCAAATAATAACCAAGACATTTGGAGAGCACATCTTGCCACCATGTGTCTTAGATGCCATATGCAGAATTATGGAACCTGTTTGCGCCACTGGTTTTTTATCTTGCTTTGGTCCCATCCCTTCTTTCTAAGCCCCTCTTCCTCTCTTTTAGAATGGGAAGGTTAACTCTGTGCCATTGTATATTGGATCATTGTAACTTGCTTTTAATTTTTACAGAGACTCATAATCAAGAATTTGCCTTGAGACTCAGATGGGACTTTGGACTTGGACTCTTGGACAATGCTGGAACTATAAAGACTATGGGACTCTTAGATAGTGACAAATGCATTTTGCATTGTGAGATGGACATGAGACTTTGGGGGCCCAGGTGTGGAGTGTTATGGTTTAGATATGAGGTGTCCTCCAAGAGCTCCTATGTTAATAGGGGAGGTGAAATTATTAGATTATGAAAACTATAACCCTAATCAGTCTATCCTAGTTTGAATGGACTAACTGGGGGGTAACTGTAGGCTGGTGGGACGTGGCTAGTGTAAGTTACTGGGGGCATGCCCTGGAAGAGTGCATCTTCTCTGAATCCCCTTCCCTTCTCTCTCTGCTTCCTGGCTACCACGAATGGAGCAGTATTCCTCCACCATGCCCTTCTGCCATGATGTTCTGCCTCACCTTGGACCCAGAGCAGTGGAACCATGGACTGAACTTCAGAAACTGGGAGCCCAAAATAAACCTTTCCTCCTCTTGTTAAGTATTATGGTCACAGTGATGAAAACCTAAGTCATATTATGTCCATTTTACCAGCGAGGAAACTGGCTCAGAGGAGTTGTGCCATTTGTCTTGGGTTTTATAGTGTGGAAGCAATAGAGATGAAATTTGAACCCAGGAAAATCTGTCTTCAGGTTCAAACTCCGGAAGTGCAGGGAGAGCCCAGTTAAACCACAGTGCCATTGGTGCACTTTCCCTGGTTGCCCCAGATACCACTACCTTCTGACTCTTGTTAAAGTTCCCCTGAGACACAGGGACTTCTGGATGCAGCTGGATGAGCTTTCCCGCTCTGAGGCAGTTTATGTTTTGCAGGACACTTGCATACTGCCTGCCACCAAAAAGCAATTGTTTTCTAGGCCGAAGGCTCTATAATAAGTCAGAGCTGGAACGATCACACTCCGCCCACCATGCATTCTCTGACAGTTCATTTAGCTCCAAGTCCGTGGTTTATGGAATTGCACATGAGCACATCAGAGACACACGGCCTGCGGGGCAAGGATGCAGGGTGAGGGAAATGCTTTCTCTGCTGCCTTGTGCTGTGAGCACTTCCAGACTTCTCAGCCAGTGTGCTCAGAGCCCAGAATTCCTCGCTGTGTTTGCCATGGGTCTCATCTCAGTTCCATGAGAAGTTTAGTGGTCAAATTCAGGGACTCATGATTAACTAGGTTTGGGAAATGAAGAATTAAGACCAAGAGGAGCTGTTTTCTACACTTTGAAATAGCAAAAATACTTTGTAACTCCAAGAGGGAATACAGGAGGCAGGTTTCCATGATCTTCTGTGGCCACAGAGCCCCTCTGTGGTGGGACATCCAGTCTTCTAAATATGTCACAAAACACCACGTGGCAAGGGCTGACAGGACCCTTTCTGAGTCACTTATCCCAGCCACATTGGCACTGAAACCGTGGAAATATGTCCTGTTCCATTTTTCTCCCTTCGAGGCTATGGAGGGTCTCTTTAGACAGGACCTAGTGGTCAGGTAGTTCTCATTTAAAATGGATCCTCCCTTGGAATGGCCAAAGTCGCTGAAGAATATCTTGCACATTCTAGTTAGTGTAAACACGTCCTTGTGGGAGAGGGCTGAGCAAGAGGCTAACATGGGACACTCTGACTCAGAGCTCTCTCTACCCCTGAGATGCAGTCTAGTGAGTCAGGTGATGTCTAAATCTAGTCCTGTGGCTGGACAAGTACCTTCAGAGCCTGAAGCAGCGGAGAGCGGCAGCCATAGCGGAGCTATTAGTAACTGTATCAGGGAGGATTGTGGTAATGTTGATGGGGTTGTGGAGAGCTTGGCCCAGTGGCTTGCACTTGTGGCAGTGATTCCACAAATGGAAGATGCCATCTCGGAATCCTCGTCACTAAGCCTGGGGTGCCCCAGGTCTGCTTCCTCAGAGTCTCTTGCATTTCCCCAGATATTCTCTGAACATTTCCTCCCTGAATCCTGTTGCGGTCCTCCCAGCTTTCCATATCTCAGGAGGCCCCGCCCCAGCCTTGCCTCTTGCCATCTGTCCTGCCCTTTCTTGTCCACTTCCTCACCTGCTTCTCCAGGAGATGCTACCTGGGGTTTCCTGGACTTTTTTGGGGGGGGTTTATCATTCTGTCTTCCTTAGTCTCACCTTTACCAAGACAAAGACTCGCTCTTGTGCCCCCCTAGAACCAAGCACAGTAGATGCTCAAGAGATGCCATGGATTGGCTAATGGAGGCAGCGTGGTCCACAGCAGTGACTCAAGGAGTCAGCAGTCACAGAGGTAATTCTGGGACATGTCAAGGAGAAAATTCTGGGACCCATCCCAAAAGCTCTGCGTGCTGAGCTCTGCTTGTTCTTCTAAGTCTTCCAATTGATTCTGTGTGCATCAAGTTCAGTTCACTGCTGTGAAAGAATGAGGAGTGAGGGGTAGATCTGTCCCTGAGACCCCAGCGATGGAAACTTAGAGAAGCCATTTTCTTTTTTTGGGTGCCAGTTTCCTAGTGATAAAATAAGGGGCAATTGTGTTGACGATTTAGTAAACAAGATGGTGAAGTGCTTTCTGCAGTACCAAGGAGCTCGTGGGTCTTCCCTACACTTTGGCCTCCCTTGACCTTGTCTGTCTGAGTCTAGTAGGGATCAGATCAGCACTGGATCCAGAGCGAAGTTTTCATATTTATGCATCATGTCTGTGCATCCCTAGAGTCACCTGCCACTCCATGGAGCAGACCAAATAGTGGCTGATCGACTCTTCCCACTATTGCCACAGCCTGTCACATGGGCCCTCTATCCAGCCTGGGGGGACCTTTCCCGCCTGCATCAGCTTCCTCCCTCTGCCCTGTGATTGACGGGCATTCCTGCTCTAGCCCTCCAGACTCAAGTCCACGCCATGCTAAACCACATTGCTAGAACCACAGTTAAGAAATAGGTGGAAAAAAGAATCGGAAATCATCTATTAACCAGATAATACAAAGGGGAGTTCTCCAGGCCCAAGTCTAAGGATGAACTGGAAATTACAGAGAAATTTAGAACTGAAGTGTCCCCTACTCAGCGAGTCTATTTCCTCTCTATGGATGTGGAAATTGAGCCTCAGAGAATTTAAGTGGTGGGTTCGGAGTCGCCCACTTAGAGCAGGGCTCCTACCAGTTTCCCTACAGACACAGTCTGTTTGTCATTCACAACTCAGGCTCTCCAATAAAAATTATTGCTTGTCCCTGGTTGCCTGCAAAAGTGGATCACAGCTAAAAATGCCTATTGCTGAGAGAACTGGTCTGTCCTGTAAACACCAAGCCTAGTCAATCTTTCTGACCAGTGCCGGGGGGAATCTTAATAGGGGCTCTATGCAAATGGAATCAAGCCTCACTTGTTCTCCTGGTTGAAAAATGACTTGGCCCCTTGGCCACCCTTTAGCGTTTGCTCAGGCCAGTTAATCATGTCACCTCTGCTCCACCCCAGGGAAGGGGGCCAGATATTCTGGCCAAGATTCATTGTTGGATATTTATAATCAAAAGGGTTTAACTGCAGCTGTAGAACACACACACACATGGATTACAAAAACACCTCCTCTTTGAACTTTGCAGAGGAAATTATTTTCCTGGTATGGTATTTTAACACCAGGGTTATCAAGCATGTTTTATCTGCTTTTCTGGATTAAAGGTATCTCTGAGCCTGATTTATAACCAGGTGAAATGAATTTCTATCTCAGAAGGAAAGGTCCAAAGGCAAGCTATTTCTGAATAATATATATGGCTTATAGCTGCTGCAGAAGAAGAAGAAGAAAAAAAAAAAAGACTACCAAAGTGATTTTATTAAAGCATACTTTTCATAACTGCATTTTGAACAATACAAGCCATAAAGTTGAAATATGAGTATGCTACTCAACATTAAAATGCTTTGTAATGTGCTTGTGAAAAAACCCCTAAAGTTGCAGGCTAACAGGGCAGGTGCTCTTTGTAAATTAAAGAGTAGAGATGCACATGTATTCATCCCATGGATCTGAGAACCATTCATAGAGAACCATTTGGCTTCCGTGGGCTTTGAACCTGGACTCTTTAATTCTCAGATCATTGGCACTTTTAGGCAATTGAGAGAAGCAGAGTGGAAGAGCAATCTTCTTTTCTTCCATACCATTTCCTCCTCCAGAGAACACATTTAGGGAGGAACTAGACTGACCCCCTGCCTGTCTCCTTCTCTCACTCCCTCCCGAACAGCAGTGGTGGCCTGGAAATGCGTGCCTACTGCTCCTGCGCCCTGCTTCACCTGCCACCCTTGGCCTAACGCTCACCACTGGGATAGGTGTTAGGGTAGACATGTGGCCAGCACCTACAAGGAGGCCATTGGGAAGTGACCACACTTATTGTTGCCACCTGACTTTTCCCAGCTCTCAGCACTTTCCATTTGAATGTTCCACCAGGTACCATGTGGTCCAAGTGAAGACTTTGACAAGGTGTGTAACTTTGTTGATTTGTCAGCACTAGCAGGAACCTAGTTGTCAAATAGATTCATCAGCCTATCAGACATTCATTTGTTCATTCATTCATTCACTTTCCCCCAGGGACTCTGAGTGACCCTCTCGTGCTGTTTCTGAGCATCCTGTGTGTCTGCTTTGGACACCTGCATCCCAGCAAGCCTCCGTCAGAGCCAAGCTCCGCCTCTCCGACCCACATGCTCCATATCCTGCCTAGAACGGTGCTGTGGAAAGAGTGTGTGTTAGGCGATACAAACAGGGCTCCTGCCTGGGACAATGATTTCCCAGCCACATGTGTCCCCAGGCGAATCCTTCCATTTCTCTGGGCTTCAGATTTCTCACCCTGTAAAATGGAAAGCACCCCTTCTGTCTTCATCCTTGACTGTACCCCGAACTCTCGATCTCATGCCAATATGCCTGTTTTCATATTCTATTTGGATGCGTAGTGAGCCTCTAAAACCAAAGTATGCCAAACAACATTCTTAAGGCACTCCCCCAGCCTGTGACCCCACCCAAGCTCTCTCCTCCCAGTCCTTCACCATGTCAGGCACTGGGATCTCCACTTCCCAGATCTCAGGTCTACACTGGGGAGTCACCTTTGTCTCCTCCATTGACTCTCACTTCATGTTCATCTGCAAGCCCTATTAAATTTTATCTCCAAACTATATGCTGGGCCTGTCCTTTCTTGTCCAGCCCCACAAATGCCACCCTACCCCAGGCCGTCATCATGTCCTGTCTGGACAACATAGCAGCTGCCTAGTGAGCCTTCCTACTTCCTGTCTTGCTCGACTATGGGTCATTCTCTATGTTGTGGCCTCAGCGAGTCTCACGGAATATAAAAAGGATCCGTTCCATCTCCCCATCTTAGGGTCACTTGGCCTGACCTCTGCCTACCTTTCTAACCCTTCCCCTCCCCCCCTTCCTCCTTCCTATGTCCCCAACACCCCAGCCTTCCTGTGGGCCTGGCTCCCTGAGCATCCCTACAGCTCTGCCTTTGCTGACCCTGTGCCTGGAAAACCACTTCTCAGCTTCAAGGCCTGGCTGCATTGTCACCTCCCCAGATGGCCTTCCCTGACCACCCACCCCTTTCCCTGCCATTATTCTTATTTATTTTCTTGAGAGCACTCACCACTACCTAAAACCATCTCCAACTCTTTGCTTGCTCTCTGCCTCCTGCCCTGCCAGGCAAATCCCCCATGCACAGGGAACTCTTCTCCTCATTCACCACTCTGTGGCCCAAGCCCAGAACACCTCCAGATGTGCTGCAGGTGCTCCATACATTTGTCAAAAACTGAACTAATTAAAATGAAACAATGAATATAAAGCTCTAGCACAGTGCTTTTCATGGCATGAAAATAATATGTGCTTGCACTCACTGCTCATGCTAGGCTGAAGGGGACTGGGGTGCAGCTCAGAGGTAGTGCACTTGCCTAGCAAGGGTGAGGCCCTGTGTTCTGTCCCTAGCATCACCACCATCACCACCACCACAACAAAACCACTTGGAACAGAATTTTGCACATTACTGATGTTCAAGAATTTTCCTGGCAGAGGAGGGAGCTGTCTGACTTCTGTCTCTCAGGCTAGCTCTTTCCTAGTGGAGTTTTCCAGAGACCGACCAGAACTGTTTGCAGTAGATACTGCTCTTTTAAGTCTGTGATTTTTCCTTTAAATATAGACATCACAGAAGCTGGTCCTCGCCTTTTGTGAATTAAGAGAAAAATTGGGTTTTCCCAAATAGTTAATTTATGAATAAAGATGATCAAATTTAACACTATCTAGGTAACTTTAGGACACGCACCTTCCAGGATACATCACCATCTTCACTATTCAAGTCCTAAGATGGTGTTTCATTTTCTGGATTGACTCCTCCCTGCTGGTTCCCCCCAGTCACCAGATGTAGTCTCTCTCCTGCTCCGGACATCTCCATGTTCTCCCCTCCTCAGCACCGCTTCTCCTGTCTTCCTAAGGCCAGGCGACAAGCCTCCTGTTCTCTGACAGTCCCTGCTGTCTACTCCCTCCCAGGCTGGCAGAGTGATGACGTCTGTCTTCTTGGACATACTTCTTCCCTGGAGCCCGTCTGAAGGGATGGAGTCCAGATGTGATAGACACCTTGAACATCCTGACATCTCTGACTTCTCTTTCACTCCTTCCTTGTGCTTCAGCTCTGTCAAAACAGCTCCTTCTGGTCTCCCAGGCCCCTGTCCTTGCATTCGACCACAGGGCCATGCCTGCCTCCAACTCTGCATGGGGCATTCCTCTCCTTCCTTCAAAACCCACCCAGAAGTACTCGGGAAGCCTTCACTGACCCACGCTCCCTCCACCATCCTGCACACACTTCTTGTTATATTATTCTTTCTCTGAGGGCCTGGTTGTTGGTTCAGGAGGGACCACTGTCCCCAGGTACCCACTGTCCCATCTCTGATAGATTTTTATATTCTGAAGTGACTGCATCTCGTCCTACACATCATTCTTCTAATGTTACTTTGATGTTCTTCCCTCTGAGGGTTCCCTGTTACTTCTCTCTGAAAGCAGGTGGGACTTGCAACACTTGAACCAATAGAATCTGGGGGCAGTGATGCTTGCTGGTTTTGGAGGCTGGATCACAACAGGCCAAGCAACTTCTACCACCTCTCTCTTTGGCTAGAGGAGAGACCACACGGGGAGACCACGTGTTAATGTCGACACATGGCGGTGCCCCAGCTGAGGTCTCAGCCACCAGGGAGTATCAACTACCAGACATACATATGGGTGAGGATGCCTCTAAGATGACCCCAGCCCTGGCCACAGTCCAGTTGCACTGAGTAAGAGCCCATGAGCAAGACCCATTAGGATGAACCTGTCCAACCCCAGAGCTGTGACAGGTAAGAGAAGATGACTGTGGTTGTTTCCAGACACTACATTTTGGGACTGCTTTTCACAGCAGCAGAAAACAAGAACACCATTTGTATATGACTGTAACATGATGGTCTGCACTAGTTTGCTCCCCCTGTGAACAGAGAGCAGGTCTGAAGTTGCTTCATGTGACACATCTCTCCTTCCGCAAATAACTGCTGGGACTCTGGCACTGGAGTCTCATCCCAGGCAGAGCTAATGGACTCTCCCCCTGTGCTCTTTAACCTTACTGGGACCCATCCTTATGCCTATCCTCCATGGCCTCCCCTTTAAAACAGAGACCTGTCCTGACCTCCCCCATGCCCTGATCTGACCTGAAGGAGGACCTCAGGATGTGACAAATTCCTCAGGATGAGAGAGTTCACCAGCAGCTTTCCTCAATGTCAGGAAAGAGCCCAGAATCCAGATGTCCAAGAAGGCAGGAGATGGCATACCACGATCTGACCCTTGGCACTTGTTCTTTGAACTTCTAATGCCTTTGATAATTCAAGGCAAACCCAAAGGTTGCTGTGATATGCCATTCTCCTGAGGCTGTCAGCTGAGTCACAAAGAGGGAGCCAATCTGTGGGGGTGTCACTGGGCAAGTGACAAAACTGGTGTGCTGCCCAGACCCATATCTCAACTATGGGTTCTCCCTCCCTCCTGAACCAACAAGCAGGCCCTCAGAGAAAGCCAACTTCCTTGGGCAGGGTGCTAAGGTCTAAGAAAGTGACAGTTCTCAGGTAGGGAATGACACCATACCTGGTGGTATTTACACTTCTGGGGATTTGCAAAGATCTCCACACATGCTCTTCCCAAATGCCAAGTGTCTTAGCACTCAAAAGGGCAGGGAAGGCAAGCTCCGTTGACTTCAGTGCTGGGAAAGCCATCCTGCCTTGCAGCCGGGCTGTGCAGGAAACTGCAGAGCTGCGGAGCTGCTATTCGCAGGTTGGACTGAGGGGGGCAGCCACACCTCCTCTGCTCCTGCCTGAGCCTCTGGAGACCTGTTCTCAGTTCCTGCCAGTCCATGCCCTGCTCACAGGATGTGAGGGAAATCAGGTTCCCTGTCTCCAAGGTGGGACGGTGACTCTGGCTGAGGCATTTCTGTACAGAACATCATGGACTTGAGATGGGGCGATTTCCTCAGGCCCTGACACCCTGTGGGCTCTCAGCAGCTGGGTAAATCAGGCTCCAAGCACGTCCATGTTCTGTGACTTGCTACTATCATCACCTGCAGTATTCATCTCAGTCAGCAAGGTGCCTGCTGCCCCTCTACGCTGAAGAGACCCTGGTACGAGGAGGTCAAACCATTTGCTCATTAGCGTGAGATCAGTGTAATCTGATGTGCAATTGGAGGTTTGATTGAAGCTCTAAGAGACAACAAGTATTCAGTACTAAGGAGAAGTAGAAAGACCAGCCCCAAACTGTAAAAGATCCAAATACCACACTCATGACTTGAGAGGCCCTCATCCACACCATGTATGTTGGTATCAAAGAGTCCAAAGGAAGGCTGCTCTCAGAATTTCCATACGCCCTGCAGCATCCCAGCCCCCTAGGGGGCTTCCCACCTGAGCCTTAAGAGATGGATTTTAGGGACTGACCTGCAGAGCTCTAGGACAAGCAGAGACTAGATTTCCAACCTAAAGTCTCCATAGGATTTTTATTATTTATGAAAAAAGCAGCAACAGACACAAAGGCACTTTCTGATGATATTACATGAGTACAGTTTATTCACCATGTTGCTAAGACCTTGAAACTTCCAGATAACCTTGTTTCAGTACTTTCCATTGTTCCAAACACAACCATTCAGTATCATCTAGAGAGACAGACAAGGTTGGAGCTAGGATCCCTATTTGTCAGCTGAGGGAAGTGAGGTTCTGAAAGGTTAAAAATTAGTTCAAGGTCACTAGTCCTCTGACCCATCTATGTTCGCTCCACTTGCTTGGCTTCCTCACCTGTATCTTATTGTTCAGAATTACAGTTCTGAACTACGCTCCAAATCAACTACCCACGCATAGGTTTAGAATTCCATTTCTACTGGCCACTCATGGAACAGGGAGAGGTACCGCCACCCACCCCTGCCTGCCCAAATATGTAGAGGGAAAATTCTGATAGTCCAGAGGAAACAGAAAGTTATTCAGTCTAAAGTATGTGCCGAGAGCTCTAAGCTCTGTCAAGTAGGAAATGCATCCCCGCTGCCCTTACTTGTTGGCATGGTAAACATATTTATTAAGCTAGAACTTAACTGCACAGAAAAATCCATGATTCTCATTCTTGGAGAGACCTCCCACCATCATATCCAAAGTATGGGGCCTCTGACCCCACCTGCTCATACCTGGATAGGGTATGTGTTTTTCTGCCAGCCCCCTAAGAGACCCACCCGGTTGTCAGCTCAGGACACACACTGAGGGGTCGCCCAGACACACAGTGGGTGGTTTGACCCATGTGACAAAGCCTCTCCTAGCCTTCTGTGGGCCTGATTTTCTTTAGGCAGAGAGATTTGCTAGCCATTCTTTACAAGACTGACAAAGGAGCCAGCAGGGGTCATTTGTGTATAACTTCAGATCAAAATGGTTATCAAAAGATGGCGACCACAAGGCAGGAAGCAACTGTTCTCCTCTCAAGTCGGGTCTTATTGTGTGTGTGTGTGTGTGTGTGTGTGTGTTTTCTGTGGGCCAGGCACTGTGCTAAGAACATTCCAAATGGAATCTTATTTATCATTATTCCAAAATTGCAAATAAGGAATTGGAACCTCAGAGAATTTGCATGAATTATCTAATGTTTCCAGCTGTAAGGAGTGAGGGGGGAGGATTTGTGCACGAGTTTATGGATCCGTCCAGAGGGCCAGACTGATGTCCTCCCACATCCCCTTCCCCCTTACCCAGGGCCTTCATGTAGCCTTCAAAGTTCTCGTTACTCTCCATCTCCCAGGTTCCATTCTGGTCCCTTGTCATGGTGACGGCCTCTGGTCTGGTGTGAGTGTGTGGAGAACGTGGAGGAGCAGGCTGCAGGGAGAATGTATTGAGAGGAGGTGTTTTTATAGGTTAGTGGACCAGGTTTATGGTTCTGAAGATAACAGGTTCAAAGGTCATATGTACAACTCAAAGGAACTTTCCTTTCCTTTGCAAAGTTCAGCAGGTCTGTGAGCAAACCAGGCACAAAGTTTCTGGGTGGCCAGGCATATGTGTCCCAGTGACCTCCACCATAAGCAGGGCCTGGAGCACCTCATTTTTGGCTGGCTGGGCTCCTGCAGAGCCCCTGACCCCACAGGGAACGCCCATCCAGTTCCTGAGCAAAACAAACACCCAGGGTCCACCTGTGTGCACTGCACGCCACCATCACCAGGTCTCCAACCAGGACTCCGCCAGCCACGCAGGCAGCACCCCTGACCAGGCTGATGGCACTGGGACAGTGGCACTCCCCGCTGTGCACTCTGCTGTACCCTGTGCTCTGAATCGTGTTTCACAACCTCCTTTCACAGATGAGAAAGGTTCGAGAAGATTAAATCACGTGTCCAAAAATGACTTGTAAGTGACTGAGCCCAGATTCAGACCCAGGCCTCTCTGTTCCACAGCCCTTTCCTCTACAGTGTGCTAGGTCAGCCTGGAAAGGGGATTGGCACCTGACTTGGGAGCCTTACTCTGCTTTGTTTCCCAGAAAGGTATTCATGAACTTGCAAGCAGCAGGGTTCCGTCAGCAAAGCCTGTATGGAAAGGTAAATTGGCTGGAGGCAAGCTGGGCCTGGAGGGAGGCTGAATGGGAGGCAGAGGGGCAGTAGGACTCTATTTAAGATCCCAGAAGCAAGCCAGTCGTTGCCTAAACCCAGGAGGGTACATAATTGGCACTTGAGCCAGGAACCTTGGTTCGGGAATGTTCTCCAAATTGGCTGTCCCAGTAGATCAGATAATGGGTTGGTTTATAGCACTGACACCTGTTCTGGGATGTGAGGAAGGTCCAATGCTCCAAAGACTGAAGTGTGGGCTGAGCTGGATCCACCAGGAGTCCCTAAAGAGAGACCATTTTGCTGAGGATATTTAGCTTTAATACATGTGTTCTTATGCTGTGAAACCTAAGTAAATGGCGCTGCCGCTGTGGTTTGAGGGATGTAAAACAACCCATTTATCTTTCAGCAAATATACTGGAGTCAGGAGGACACCAGGTGAAAAATGGCTCAGCCGTTATCAAAAGGTCAAGGTGGGGTCAAGGGAGGGGGGAATAAGGGCTAACTACCACAGATGGGAAGTGAATTGAGCCAGCAGGAGGGCACAGAAAGGGAGCTTTGGGGAGTCATCCTCTGAGGTCCTCCCAGGAACTACTATAGGCTGAGTGCTCAGCCGTCAGGGTTGGAGAAACAGGTCTTCCCCTCCAAGCTCAATAAGGGCTCCATAACCACCCCTCCCACCACCAATGAGTTCACCAAAGGTCTCCCCTGCAAGAATGTAAGAAAGGCTGGCCTGAGAGGGGAGGGCCTGGGGAGACGGCAGGGGTTGCCAATGGCAATAAGTCGGGAACTTGGTTTTCATGGGCATGAAAAAAGGAGGCTCTGGTCCTGGATAAGGCAGGAGGTTGAATCCTATATTCCTGCATAAAGCCAAAACTCTTGAAGGACCACTCCTTCTGTGAGCATAAACTAGTCAAAACGTGCTCAGAGACAACAACAAAGTTCATCTATTTAGCTTGATACCCACGTGGATTAAAAAATTTCTGGGATGATGACACATAAGGGGGAGGGTGGGAGGAGTTAGTGTTAGGGTTAGGGTTAGGGTTAGGGAGGGGGGCAAGAATGGAGGAAGAAAGGACTGTTTAGAGGGAAAAGAAGTGTGGGAGGGGTGGGGGGGGAAGGGAAAAAATAATAGAATGAATCAAGCAACATTACCATATGTAAATTTATGATTATACAAATGGTATGCCTTTTACCCATGTACAAACAGACAAACAACATGTATCCCATTTGTTTACAAAAAAAAAAAAAAGAAAGAAAAAAAAAAATTTCTGGCCTGCTCTAATCCTGGCTTAGGTTTGAATTTATACTTCCAGGCTAGACAAGGACACTTTTAAGATAAAGAACCCTGAACTTTTGTTATCTATAGGATGTTGGGTCAAAGTAAATATGAAAGTTGTCTGGAAGGAAATACCTTCAAATCAGACCAATCAGAATTCTCTGTGATAAAGTCATGTAGAATATGAACTTATACTCCAACATTATAAAACACATATAAACTAATTCATCAAGAGCAAGCATTAGCAGAAGTATTCTGTTACATACGATTTCCAAGAACTTCAGGTAATAAAATGAACAAATACAGATTATAGACTAAGTGTGTTTAAGAGACTAAAGGGAATTCAGAATCACTTAAACTCTTAAAAAAAAAAGTAAAATAATGGTTTTAAAGTAGATTAATCAAAAAAGGAGTTCTAGATGTTAAAATTATAGTTTCTAAAATCAAAAAACTGGTCTAAACAGCTGATTAAACACTGCTGAAGAGAGAATTTGTGAAATGGAAGAGTAAAGAACATTTCTCAGAAGGTGAAAATTTAGGAAAAATAAAAAATAATAATGAAATTAAAAATCCTCCAAATATAAGAAAAACACAAACTATCTATACAGGAACAATGCAATAATCAGATTGATTTCAGACTTTTCAACAACCGTAGTGGCAAATGATATGTTTCACTACATTAAAATGAAGAGGGAAAATATTTTCATGCAAGGACTATCATTCAAGTGTGAGGGTATGTGTGTGTGTGTGTGTGTGTGTGTGTGTGTAACTACTATTTTCAGATATCATGGCTTCAATCTGGGAAACAACCCAGAACTTCAATCAATAAATTGATGGGTAAACAATTTAAAGCACATTCACACAGGGAATATGCTTGGCAATAAAAAAGAGCACTCACCTGATAAATATAAAGACAAAGATGTACCTCATAGACATTATCCTGGGGACAGAAGTTTGACACAAAGGATTATATATTATATGGTTTCATTTGTATGAAACTCTAGAAAAGAATGAGTCTAATCTACAGTGGTGTGAACTAGATCAGTGTTTGGAGGGTATGGAGTGAGCAGGCAGAGGTAGCCCATGAAAGGGCACAAGTGACATTTCTTGTGTGTGTGTGTGGGGGGGGGTTGGTACATATGTTCTATAGTTTGATTGAATGATGTTTATATGACAATTGTCACAACTCAAATTGTGTCTTTTGAGATCTGTGCCTTTTTATTGTGTGCAAATCATACATACCTCCATAAAAAATGGACAAAATAAGTGCTGAATTTTTATATGTAAAAGATTTAGTAACCACTCAAATGAATCACCCACATGAGAAGTGAGCAGCATGATGACGTAAACACGTGATAAGGAGCCTCTCACTTCTGACTGACTAGATGTTTGTGAGAAATATAATTTAAAGTATTAGTTTAAAACCTAAGAGTCCTCTCTGGAGCAGTGCTTCCCAAACTCTAGCAGGCATCAGAGTCATCTGGAGGGTGAATCAGAACATAGGCTACTGGGCTCCCACCAAGTTCCTGATTTACTGGGTCTGTGGGAGGATCCAAGAACTTACATTTCTAAGTTTCCAGGTGTTGCTGCTGCTGTTCCAAGTCCACAATTTGAGAACTACTACTTTAGAGTAGCAGAAATAGAAGAGGAAACCAGTACAAAGGAAAAGGTGAAATCTTCAAGTTTTGGAGTTAGCCATGTGAAGTTCTGAGTCTAGGTTTCACCACTTCATAGCAGTTGGGACCCCTGAACACTTTTTTTTTTTTTTTTTTTTAAATGAGTCTTACATTCATTCTGTGAGTCTTGGGGTCATTATAAGAATTAAAATAGATGAAAACATTATAAAAACATTGTAAAACTGTTAGCAGAGTGTCTGGCACATGATATGTATTTGTTCCAAGATAGTAGCTAGGACATAGGGATGTGGATTAAGCTCCCAGCAAGCCTGCAGAAACAGCTTCAACCAGCTCTCCCATCCCCCATCTATGTTTAGGGGTGGGGGTGGTACAGTGGTACTGGGGGAGGGGATTAAGAGACAGTGGATGAGGAAAAGTATTAGTCACTCATCAACCCAGACAGAAATGTCCCCTATACCTTCCACTGAAGGAAGACCATCTATTAGAATTGGCAGCAGAATTCCAATTTTATAAGTTCTGCCCCAGGGCCTCCCAGATGTATCCAGCCATACCAACAAACCACATACTTGAGCGATTCCATTTCTCAATTACTAATTTACTTACCTAAGTCTTTGAAGAATGCCCCATGTGACATTTAAGCCTGAGAAAAATTACCAACCATAACCAACCTTTCTAGTTTGCAAGGTTCTTTCTAGAGACCACAGGAAAAAGAGCAGGTGGATCTTTCCGGAAGCTTGGGTCTGAGATCTGTCAGCAAAGAGTGAGTCAGCACAGGTCCCGGGCATGCCTGTGGTCTTCGGGAACTTCCGACAGGCAGCAACTGAACTTCTGGACTCCTCCAGTCAGGCAGCCCTTCCAAGGTTCAGTTCCACACAGGTCTACCCAGCTCCAACCTGCTTTCTCCTTCCTCTTAAGGTGAGGAGTCCCCTTGGTAGGCCAAAGGCCCTCTGCAGGATGCTGCTTACCTTCATGGTAGGGGGCCACTCCTTCCCTTCTGTTGGGCAGTGCCCCCTGGTGGCTTGTACAGCCAATCCAAATGGATGTGTTCACTATGGGATCTAGGTACTCCACCATGTTGTCTTCACCTGGAGATCCAGGAGGAAGGGGTCTGGGAGGGGCTTGGATTTAGTTTTTCATGTAAGTTGTGCTCCTTCTCCACTTTTGCTCCCAGAAAACAAAGCAAGAGAGTAGGGAGGCCACAAATCCTCTTTCCTCCCAGGGCTCCAAGAATCAAATTTCTTTGGTCTGGGAAGGGACTCTTGGCAATCCCCTTCCTTCCTTTCCCTGTAACCTTCGAAGGTTACACAGCTTCCTCACTATCCTGCAGCAGAAGGAGGAGGTGAGCTGGCAGGGGTCAATCCAGCACCTTCCCAAATGTGCTGCCCCTTCCTCTCCAAGGATGCTTGGGATGCCCTTGGAATCCCACCCAAGGCATGTCCGACATTTCCCATATCAGGAAAACTCTGTTTACTTCTCCTCTCTCTCTTGGAGGTCAGGGCCCACTTTCCGTTTTGTTTCCCACTTTATCCCAATGCTTGGCAATGGTAGCTGAGGATGGCTCATCTTTCTGCAGCAGAAAGTCCCAGTTTTCTGCATATTCTGGAGGAGAAAGGGACAGAAGGACTTTGATTACCAGGAATGCTGCGAGCTACCAGCCATTCTTCTTTTCATGACTTCAAATTAAATGAAAACATCGGTGAGTTGATTAATAAGATATCGGTCCATATATTCCCCCACCATTTATCAAATGCTGGTTCATGTGCTAAAATCAATAAGATGTGCCCATTCAAAAACTTTTATGATATAGTGTTTTGTTTCCAAGAAGTGGCCTGACCCCTGGTTAGAATGACAATTGTGACCTTTTGTTGAGTGTGCTGAGCACTTATCCTGGCTGGTTTCATTGAACTCTCTCAGGAACCCTTCCAGGGAGGGAATGTCCTTGAATTCTCACTTTTAGGCTGAAGATGAGGTTCAGAGAGGTAAGGTATCTTCCCAAAGGTTACACAGTCAGTAAAAAGATGGCAGATCAGAATCCTGTCTGGCCTATTTGGTCTTGTTTTGGCATGAAGATTATGCATCTCTTTAGAAAATGTTGAGGATTAATTTGGATAGTGTTTGAAGAGTTTATTGTCATGGTTCTCCAACTTGGTCCTGTCAGAATCACCTGAAGAACTCTGCTAAAACCCAAAGATTCATAGACCTTGTGCTACCTCAGCGATCCTGGGCCTCTGAGGACCTTGTTACATCCCAGGTGATTCTGATACCCGCCAAAGAGTGAGAACCATCGATGCTACACCTTAAAATATGGAGGAGCCAGAAAGCAGACAAGCAAACGCCATGTTCCCATGAGGCTCAGGTGTAAGGAGAGACCAGGATGTGGCTAAACATACAGGGCAGAGGAAGTATCAGTGTTAAAAGGAATAGAAAATGGCCCCCTCAGCACTCCACAACCTGCAGGTGATGCCCCTCACTGAGAGAGCCAGGCCTCAGTAACGGGTATAAGTAATGGCCATGGCTATGGCCACCCTCGTGCCCTGCAGCCTCAGGGCAGCCACTGGGGAGCGTGTCCCTGGTTGCCTACCCAGCCATGGATTGGCCATTGGAACTCGGAAGGTCTGTTCTCCTTGCTGATCAAGGTGGGACCCAGATGTCAAGCTCTTGGGGGTCCCTGTGCTGATCTTCAGTACTCACAGGCTTGGCCATGAGCCACCAGATTGTCTTCACCAGAGGTCCCCAGGGGGAAAGGAGCCTGGGAGTTCCTTTGGTGAATGTGAATCATGCCACCAGGGAGTGCTGGGCCTTGTCTTCATTTTCCAGGTGAATGGTGTCCCATCTCCACTTGTGTTCCCAGGAACCAGGACAGGAGAGGAGGAGATCATTGCCCTTTGCAATCCCCTCATCCTTCCCTGCCCTGTTACTCACAGTCAGAAGGAGGTCATGAACTGGCAAGGGTAATTCAAACCACCTTGTCCCAAGGAGGCTGTCCCTCATTCTCTTTCAAGGATCCTTGGAATGCCCTGGGAAATTTCATCCACTGGGAACTGCTTCCCACTGAACTTTCCTTCTACCAGACCTAAGGGATAGCTGACATTTTCACCTAATATCATGTAAACATTTCCAACTCAGCATGTATGGTTTATTTCATCCTTGTTTTATTGCATTTTTAAATAGGTAACATATTTACATTGTTCAAAACTGAAGTAATATTCAAATATCTACAATGAAAAGTTTGGTTCACCTATGTTCAGTTCCTACCATGGCTACTGCTAAACAAGAAGCCATTTATATTAATTTCTTACATATATTTTCAGAATTTGTTTACAAACTAAAATTAAATATGAAGATATATTCTCCTTCTTGACTTTTTATTTTTTGGAGCTCTGGATTGAACCCAAGGCCTTGCACATGCTAGGCAAGTACTCTACCACTGAGCTACACCCCCAGCGTTTTTTATTTTATTTTGAGGCAGCTGAGGCTGTCCTTGGACTTGTGATCCTCCTGCCTCAGCCTCCCAAGTAGCTGGGATTATAGATATGTGCGGTCATGCCAGGTTCCTTCTTGCCTTTTTAATCCAAAAAGTAAAACGCAGCTGTCTTGGTTTGTTTTGTGCTGCTAAAACTGAATAGCTGAGATTGGGTAATCTGTAAAGAATAAAGATTGATACTAGCATAATTCTGCAGGATAAGAGCTCCAAGATCAAGGTGCTGGCATCTGGTCAGACCTTGCTTCTTTCTCATGGTGGAAAGCGAAAGGGCAGAAGAGTGGGAACCCACTCCTGCAAGTTCATCATAGGCTTATTACTCCATTCAAAAGGACAGAGCCCTTGTGACCTACACCCCTCAAAAAGTACCCCCCAACACCATTGCTTTGGAGATTAAGTTCCAAGCACATGAATTTGAGGGGACACATTCAGATCCCAGCAATGACAAACTTGGATTTACATTTTTCTTTTTACTTAATATACCTTGGCAATCTCTCCTTATCAATATAGAAATGGCTTCCTTCTTCTCTGATGACTGCATAGTATCCCACCGCTTACAAGTACCATAATTAACTTAGCCAGCTCTGAGACAGAGGTCATTGGGTTGTTTTCTAGTATATGTAATTACAAACAAAGCTGCTCTGATCTGTTTTCCACACACGTTTTGTGCACATACCAAAGTGTCCAAGTGCATCTGAAGTAGGTTGTCCCCGTGTGATGTGTACTTTGTCACATTCTTGGCAAACCTGTGTATTATTAAAATGATTTGTCTATCTGCCAATTAGATTGTATATTTTGTTATTTTAGGGTGAAATTCTTTTATTATAAATATTGAGCATATTTTCAAATAGTTGCACACATTTTTTTCTTTTCCTGTGAAATGCCTTTTCATGCCCTTTGTTCATTTTAAAATAGAGTTGTTAGTCTTTTTATTGAATTAAAGAGCATTTTATATATTAAGGAAGTGAATCTCATTGTTTAACTGTTAGAATTATTTCCCCCAGTTTCTCAGTGGCTTTTTAAGCCTCTTTATTACTTGTCTTCATATTTTCTATTATTCTCAAAACAACACATGCATTTATTACAGAATTTGATCTTTTCCCTACCACTAATCACCAAGTTCCTGCTTCCCAGAAGCATCTGTTTTCATCTCTCAGCGGTTTCTCTGGCACTTTGCTTTCACATTCCTAAATAATGATCTTATATCGTTCTTCTTTATAATATCAGTTTTAGACACTTTCTATTGATTCTGCCAATAGATATTGAAGATTTAGTGCTCATACCAGCTCTTCTGTGCCTCCCTCAACCGCGTACCTCATTATTGGCTCTCTCTCTCTCTCTCTCTCCCTCTCTCCCTCTCTCCCTCTCCCTCTCTCTTTTTCTGTCTCTCTGTATACATAAATCCAATTTTTGGTGAGGTCAATATTCAGTGTCTATATCACTTCGACGATTTAAATGTTATTTGTAGTTGAGCTGAATAATTAACTGTCGTTAGCTCTCCATTTCTGTCAGCTGTTTTTCCTGGAGTTTTTATAGGTACAATTTTGTTGAATGTTTTTAACAATTTTGTTTAATGTTTCCATGAGCTTCATACACACCTTTCAATATTTTTTGCAAACTCTCAAGTGTATTATGAAATCACTGTCACTGGACTTGAGCTTATAGAAAAAGGACATTTTTCTTGAAGAAACGACCCTGGAGGCCTTCATCCTTTCATTGTAGTGGCCCTGTGTAGGTAGTCCCTCAACCCTGGGGGGCTGTGCTCCACCTGGTGTCCTTGAATCCAGATGCCCAGTGACATAGAGGTAAAAATCTGAGGTCCTGGTTGTTCTTTTTATAAATCTAGTTGATCCCTCTGCTTCAAGCCTCCCCCTGCCTTCTGGGGCTTCTGTGGGTGAATGGATCGATGAAGTGTCCTTCTCCTCCATGATACTTCCTTTCTGACTCTAAGTCAGTTACCTCTCATCAGCCACTTTCTTCATTTCCTCCTACATTCATCTGCTGTGATCTCTTTTACTTTCTTTGCTTTTTGAATGCATGCCATCTTTATTCTTTTATAAACACTGAAGAACATTTTTGAAAGAGATAGCAAGGATTAGTGGAGGGTATATCTAGCCCCCACTCTAGTTTTTTTTTTTTTCCTGCCTTGGCTTTCTTTTCCTGGTTTCCAGCTCTGTAGGAGAAGTTAATTGGTAGAACGGATCACAGTGCAGATGCTTCTGGTTTATAGCTATGCAAATGATTCCGGACCCTAGCAATGCAAATGGGTTTTGTTCAGTAAGAAATCTAAATCTCTATAAATCAAATCTTCAGTTGAATCAATTATAACATCTTACTGGTTTTCTCATTAATTAGTGAGTTAATTTAAAATCTTTGCCAAGAGTTCATTTTATGTGGGAGTTATGATTTTGCCTTTTTTTAAAAAAATTATCTGTGAACACTTTCGGAGTTCCTGTGAGTTGCACAATAGATTCACCTGAGAGAGCCAGGTAAGCTATGATTCAGGTAAACTATGTGCACCTCATGAGCAACTGAAGCAGAGACATTTTTCTTGGCTCCTAGAGGTGAGTCCCAAGTGGAAATAGAACTTTACCTTTGCCAACTAATGTTCTCTTGGCTTAGTTTATTCCCCTCTTGATTAATTTTGGGTTTTGAGTTTGGTTTGGTTCATTTATAGATAGTAATACCTCCTTGGAGATTGGAATGATTGGGAACTTGGAATTACGGTCTGTCCATTTAGTTAGATGAGAGATACCTATTCTCTATCGATGAGAAATGGCAGAGAATTTGGTTTGCTAGGTTTTTAAAATTCGGTTCATTGTTTGCATATGTGTTTGTCTATTTTGAACATAAATCAATTTAAAAAATTCATGCCCACTAGAAAGGACCACAGGTCTTTAATATCTGGAATGATGATTTTTAAGAATTTTTAATTTCTGTGTCTCTCGATCTGTGATTATAGTTGAAGAATTGAGGTTCAAGCTCTGTAACTATCTGCAACCTGGAAAGGCTACTGCCCCTTTTGTTAGTCAGTTTTCTGTTGCTGTGACAAAATAGCTGAGATAAATGATTTAAAAGGAGGAAAATTTTGTTTTGGTTCATGGTTTCAGAGGTTTCAGTCCATGGTCACTTGACTCTGTCATTCCTCGGTTGTGGTGAGGCAGAACATCATGGCAGGGCGTGTGTGGTGGAACAAAGCTGCTCACCTCACAGTGGTTGGGGAGGAGAAGGGGAGAGAGAGAGAGAGAGAGAGAGAGAGAGAGAGAGAGAGAGAGAGAGAGAGAGAGAGAGAGGCTGCTAGGGTCAATTACACCTTTCAAAGGCACATGCCCAGAGACCTACTTCTTCCAATAGTCCCTTAAGCCACAACATCATCAATGGACTAGTCTATTGATGAGGTCAGAGTCTTCATGATCCAATCACCTCCATAGGTCCCACCACTGAGAACTGCTGTGCTGGGGATAAAATCTTTAAAACATGTGCTTTTGACAGACACTCCATACCTAAACCATAACACCCCTCAATGTGCGTACAAATGTCCCTACTTCTGGAGGGTGTAAATAAAATAGTTTCAAAGTCTTTTAAATTAAAGGAACTTTTCCTGATTTGTTTATAAAATAAATGCCTATGTAAAATTCCTAATACATAGGCTAATTAAACTTCTAATATTTTAACAGGCTATAAAAATGTGCTAAAAATTGTTCTTCTTGAAGGTAATTCAGAAGTCTTTTAAGAATCCAAATTCATGTAACTGAAGAAAATGTTTGGCAGACAAGAGTAATTTTCTAATGTGGGTTTAATAAAAGCAAATCTGTCTTCTCTAATTTATCACTATTAAATATAATATAAGCAAGCAGTTTATTCTACTTGGTATGTTTTTCCTAAATAATTTTTTACTGATCAAATAAACTAACATTAGTCCTATAAAATGTTTTGAGTATAAAAATGTAAATTTATATTCAATTAAATTAAATCATTATTCTGACAAACTTCTTATTTCAACAATAGTTATGTTTCATAGAATGTCAACTTTAAGATCACTTCCACAATTTCTAGGTAACTTAAAACCTTGAATTGATATCAGATTAATTAATATGCAATCAATGGATAACAAGGTGCTTTCTAAGTAGAATAGAACATTGATACATGGACTATTAAGCACAGTTTTACTTATTTTCATATGCAATTAAAGAAGCTATATTAATGGTTCATTTTAATGAAAGTCCTCAGTTTTGCTGCACAGGGTTACATATAACTGTAAAAGTTTATATTACAAAACAGAAAGTTCTGAATTATCCACTCTCTATTTTTCTCTGTTAAAGAGGAGTTAGTTACTTCAGTTAAAAGTTAAACTTAGCCAGGCACAGTGGTGCACAACTGTAATCCCAGAGGCTTGGGAGGCTGAGGCAGGAGAATCGCGAGTTCAAAGGCAGCCTCAGCACAAGCGGGCACTAAGAAACTCAGTGAGACCCTGTCTCTAAATAAAATAAAAATAGGGCTGGGGATGTGGCTGAGTTCCCCTGAGTTCAATCCCTGGTACCAAAAAAAAAAAAGTTCTACTTAATATGAATGGTTGTAACTTCCCTTTGAACAGCAGTGGTCAGGGAAATACTGGAATATGCTTTTGCTTTTCTGCAAGCACCAGTTCTTGGGGTTTTTATTCTTCAGACCCCTTCAGACTTAACTTATTAAAGACTTCAAAGAGCTTTTGTTTATATAGTCACAACTATTTATGTTTACTATAAAATCAAAACTAAGAAATACTTAAAATATTTATGTATTTGAAGATGGCATCAGTGAATGTACGCACAATAGCCTCAAAAAACAAAACAAAACAAAACAAAAACTCGGGAATCAATCTAACAAAAGAGGTGAAGGACCTCTATAATGAAAACTACAAAACTCTACAGAAAGAAATTGAAGAAAACCTTAGAAGATATAAAGATCTCCCAAGTTCTTGAATAGGCAGAATTAATATTGTCAAAATGGCCATTCTACCAAAGGTGCTATACAGATTCAATGCAGTTCCAATTAAAATCCCAATGACATTCCTCATAGAAATAGAGAAAGCAATCATGAATTTCATCTGGAAGTATAAGACCTCATATAGCCAAAACAATTTTAAGCAGGAAAAGTGAAGCAGGAGGTATCACAATACCAGACCTTCAACTAACTATACTACAGTGCGATAGTAACAAAAACGGCATGGTATTGGCACCCAAATAGACAGGCAAAACAATGGTACAGGATGGAAGACATACAGACAAACCCTCAAAAATACAGTCACCTCATACTAGACAAAGGAGCCAAAAACATACAATGGGGAAAAGATAGCCTGTTCAACAAATGGTGCTGGGAAAACTGGAAATTCATATGCAGTAAAATGAAATTAAATTTATATCTCTCACCCTGCACAAAACTCAACTCAAAATGGATCAGGGACTTAGGAATTAGACCAGCAATTCTGCACCAAACAGAAGACAAAGTAGACCTAAATCTTCATCATGTTGGCTTAGGATCAGACTTCCTTAACGAGACCCCCAAAGCACAAGAAATAAAAACAGGAATCAATAAATGGGATGGACTCAAACTAAAAAGCCTTTTTTCAGCAAAGGATACTATCAATAATGTGAAAAGAGAACCTACAGAGTGGGAGAAAATCTTTTCTAACTGCACTTCAGATACAGCACTTATCTCCAAAATGTATAAAGAACTTACAAAACTTTACACCAAAAATACAAAGAACCCAATCAATAAATGGACCAAGGAACTGAACAGACACTTTACAGAAGAAGACATGCAGGTGATTAATAAATATAGGAAAAAGTGTTCAACACCTCTAATAATTAGAGAAATGCAAATTACAACCACCCTAAGATTTCATCTTACTCCAGTTAGAATGGCTATTATCAAGAACACAAACAATAATAGATGTTGGTGTGGATGTGGGGAAAAAGGCACACTTGTACATTGCTGATGGAGTTGCAAATTGGTGCAGCCACTCTGGAAAGCAGTGTGGAGATTCCTCAGAAAACTTGGAATGGACCCACATTTTGACCCAGTTATCCCACTTCTTGATTTATACCCAAATGACTTAAAATTAGCATACTACAGTAATGCATCCGCAACAATGTTTATAGCAGCTCAAGTCACAATAGCTAGATTGTGGAACCAACCTAGATGCCCTTCAACAGATGAATGGATAAAGAAACTTCGATATATATATACACAATGGAATATTATTCAGCCATAAAGAAGAATAATATTATGGCAGTTGCAGATAAATGGATGGAATTGGAGAATATCATGCTACATGAAATAAGCCAAACCCAAAACACCAAAGGCCAAATGTTTTCCCTCATAAGTGGATGATGATATATAATGGGGGTGGGCAGGAGGGGGATGAGAGAAGAATGGAGAAACTTTAGATTACGTAGAGGGAAATGAGAGGAAGCGGGGTGTGAAAAATGGTGGAATGAGACATCATTACCCTATGTACATGTATGATTACACAAATGGTATGAATCTGCATCGTGCACAACCATAGAAACGAAATGATGTACCCCATTTGTGTACAATGAATCAAAATGTAGTCTGTAAAAATTTAAAAAAAGAACAGTGAATGTACAGTATGGTATTGTACATAACTTCTTAATATCGTAAAATTAAAATTCGACTTGACACCCTCCATGAAGATCTATATTGACTAAAAGCATCATTGGCATACAGAAGAGCATTGCAAAAGACAGAATTTGGAGGGTGAATTCTACTCGCTCTCCTTTATAATAAGTTTGAAGAGCTCAGTAGTAGAAGTTACAAAGGCATTCACATGTTTGCAAAGTTTCTTCAGTCTTGATGGGTTTGCTTCCTTGATTTACTAATTAACATCTTCACCCACAATTGAGTGGCTCTTCTTTCTAGGGTGGCCAACCTTCCTGATTGACCTGTGATGAAGATTGTCTGGATTTGAGACTTTAACTGTTCAAACCAAGACAGTTCTGAGAATGTTGGGACAGATGATCACCCAAGTTCTTTCTGTGCACTCTGCCTCAAAAGCAAAGATTCTGTGATTGAAAGACAATTATCAATAATACAAGCAACAACAAATGTTGGCTAGGATATGGGAGAAAAGGTACACTCATACACTGCTGGTGGGAATGCAAATTGGTGCAACCACTCTGGAAAGCAGTATGGAGATTCCTCAGAAAACTTGGAATGGAACCAACATTTGACCCAGTTACCCCACTCTTTGGTTTATACACAAAGGACTTAAAATCAGCATTCTACAGTTACACAGCCACATCAATGTTTATAGCAGCTCAATTCACAATAGCTAAGCTATGGAACCAACCTAGGTGCCCTTCAGATAAAGGGATAAAGACCGTGTGGTGTGTGTGTGTGTGTGTGTGTGTGTGTGTGTGTGTGTGTGTGTATATATATATATATATACACACATACATATACATATATATAATTGTATGTATATATATGATTATATGAATATACATACAAATACATATGTATATATAAATATATATAATTGTATAATTATGTGTGTGTATATATATATATATTATTGGGACAAACTTCTTTCTGTGTAATCTGCCTCAAAAGCAAAGATTCTGTAATTGAATGTATTATCAAGAATACAAGTAATAATACATGTTGGCGAAGTTATATAATGGAATTTTACTCAGCCCTAAAGAATAATGAAATTATGGCATACTAAGTGAAATAAGCCAATCCCCCAAAACCACAGGCTGAATGTTCTTTCTGATATGTGATGCTAACACACAATAAGCAGGAGGTTGTGGAGAAGGAAGAACAGAAGTTCATTGGTCAGACAAAGGGGAATGGAGGGAGGGGGGGATGAGAACAGGGAAGGCAGCGGAATGAATCCGACATCACTCTCCTACGCTGATATGTGAACACATGACCAGTGTAACTCCACATCCTGTACAACCACAAGCATGGGAAGTTACCCCCCATGGAAGTAAAATATGTCAAAATACACTGTACTGTCATGTACAACTAAAAAGAACAAATAAAAAAAAAAACTTAAAAATTAAGATTCTGTGATGGACTTGAATGATTTCACATTCTGCCTGTTGACGTATGCCTTTGATTAGGAACAAGAGGCAAAGAAGGTATGGAGTCATAGTACAAGGAAGAGGAGAAGACGGAGGAGGAGGAGGAAAAAGAAGGAAAAATTTCCTTAGTTGTGAGACTGCAAAGGTTCTTTCCAATCGTGTTATCCTCTGTATTTATTTCTAAATGTTTGGTCATCTCTTTGATTTAATAGGCAACCAAGTACTGTATCTCACATACCTATTACCTATCTTAATCGATTGCACAAATCTCAAGTGCCCGGATGTTCTCTAACAACGTTTTTGATTTTTGCCTTCCAAAAATTAGGTCCAAAATATAAAAGAAAATAAATTAAAGCATGTAGGATATCTTTCACACCGAGAACAGTCATTGAGATTTCCCTGTGGGTTCCTGGGAAATCACAAAGATTTGTTCTTTTCCCTTATAAAAAGTAAGATGCTGAAAATAAATAGGTTTTGTGGGTTGCATAGAATAAGTTGTCAAATCAGAAGAGATGCTCAGTCATGCCTAGGTTAAATTTGTGTAGGTAAGATGATATTAATATAAATATTTCAGAAACTTCTTATAGGAAATCTCTGGAGATTAGTCAATGACTTGCTTTCTGTATATTTTTAGTTTTAAGGAAGACACTGATTAAAAGTCTTATGAAATTCTGTTGAATTCCCTCTCTTTATCTGAGTCTTAGTAGTGTTTTGCCTGGTAATATTGAGCAAAGAAAATATAGTTCAAATATTGTTTAAAATGTTAATTGGGGGCTGGGGCAGTAGCTCAGTGGTAGAATGCTTGCCTTGCAAGCCTGAGGCACAGGGTTCAACCCTCAGCACCACATAAAAATACATAAATAATTCAAGATATTTTTAAAAATATGTTAATTGTCCACAGACTCTTTTCTTAAAAAAAAAAAAAAAAGAAGCAGCTTGAGTCAAGTAATTGTTGAATAGCTCTCAATGCATCTCAATTCTCAGACTTACCAATCAAATTTTATAAAAGTAGATATTCCTAAGCTCTACCCCAGGTTTGTTGAATCCCTTTAGTTGATATTATTGGTATATTATATACATGCTGTATCCAAGGATTGTTATCTGTTTAACTCAAGAAATTTTCTCAATAAAGATATACTCATTCAATTTTGAAAAGTGGACTTTAATCTCACTGACTTCTTAGTAGACTTTATCATTAGCCTAAGAAACATTAGTTTAACATTTTTCTGATGAATAGGCTTATCATCTCTATTTTGCATCCATCAACCAATCAAGCAAGCAACCAACCAACTTTTCTGGTCATTGACCTTATTCTTGTTCTCAGTCTTCTTACAGTTGAAAAATTTCTCTAAAAATATAACCATAGCTGTTATTTGTAAAGAGTTTTTGTTTTACTCTAAACTTGCTGAAGTCTGACCCATAAGTAACAGACCAGAGTTCATGTGTTCAACAAAGGACAGTCTCAGAATTTTGTGGAAAAAGGCACCTTTTTATTTTCCATTAATTTTTTTGTCTTTTAATTAGTGCATTACAATTATACGTAATATGTATTTGGAGTTACCTATTTATACATGCACACAGTATAATGATTGCATTTGGTCAATATCATTCCCCAGTCCTTCCCCTCTTCCTCTCCTCCTCCTTCCCCATGGTCACCTTCCTCTTCTCTACTGGTTTCCCTTCTGTGGAATAAGGCACTTCAAACACTGACCTTTTCAGGAACTGACTCTTGGGTAGAGGCACCTGGGCTGCAAACATTTAGGCAACTTTCAGATCTTATCAGTGGACTGAATCAGGATTTCCAGAATTCTTTTTGGTTGAGAAATACCTTGTTTCATGAGACTATTCTCATATATACAACCATGTCATCTATAAATAATGATAATTTGCCTCCTTGTTTTCAGTTTTTGTGCTTTTATTGCTTTGATTGTCCAACTATAATGGCTTAATCCTTTCAGAAAAGTATTAAATACAAATGATAGTGAACATCCTTGTTTTTTCCTTAATTTTAGTGGAAATGTTTTCAATGCTTTGCCAAAAAGACTGAGTAGTTAGTGTGTAGTCCACTATATCATGCTAAGAATTAGCCATCCATTTCTATTTTACTGAACTCTTAAGTTAGCGTCAGTGATAGTTGTTCAATATCATGTGATTTTCTTCTTTGACATACTAGTTGAGGAAATACATTGTAATTTCCTTACATGTTTGGAATACCTTGTTCATGGTGTACTTTTTAAATTAATTCTTTTTCTTTGTTCCAATTAGTTGTACATGGTGCTTTCTGATTATATTTGATCATATTTATTTAGAATGTTTACATGTACAGTTGTGAATGAGGTTAGTATGTGCTTTTCTTTATTAATACTGCACTGGTTTATAAAGTGAATTTGGAAGCTTTTTTTTATCTCTTTTATCTTGTTTTCAGATTATTTTGCAGAAGTGTTGGAAGGGTTGAAAATGAAGACTTAAAATTGCTTTTGAGGTTACATAATAATGTACCCAAGTAAAATCAAAATCAACCCCTTAAACTGTTAGAACTGATAAGAGAATTCAGAAAATTTGCCTGATATAAAACAACCTGCAAAAAAATCAATAATATTTCCTGGTTTGTGCCAGCCAAACTCACTGGAAAACAATTTTAAAAAGAAAAGGATTTACAAGGGCAAGAAGTCTACAACGAGTCTAGGAATTAATGGAAACAAAGACACATAAGATCTCTATGGAGAAATCTTAAAATATCTATTGAAGGACACGGAGGATGACCAGGGAGAGGGGAGACATTCCATGCCTTTAGATTGGATAAGGAAGTATTGTAAAGGTATCTATTCCTCACCAATTCATCTATCAATTTTATGTACTCCTGAATGAAGGTCAGGGTGAATTTTGTTTTTTGCAATATGATACAATTGCTTTAAAGTTTACATGGAGGAATATGTGTCTGTGAATAGCTAAGTCTTTATAAGGAACAGTGAAGGACAGGGATTTGTCTTACCGGATATTAGAATATACTACATAGCCAAAGTAATAAACACACTATGATATTAATGCTAGGTCAGTCAAATCAACTAATAGACCAGAATGGAGAGCTCATCCAAAATAGAGAAACTGCTAGCTACCAAATCAAGATAAAGTGAGAAATTATAAGCACACAAAATTAAAATCAGCTCATCCATTCACCTGGGAGGTGCATCCCAGGTGAATTAAAGACTTAAATGTGAATGCTAAAACTCTTAACAGTTTTGGAAGAAAATGTAAACTATTTTTGGATCTAAGAAGGAAAGATTTAAAACTTCAGAAGCACAAACCATAAGGGCAAATAGCATTACATACCAATTAAGGATTTCTATTCAACAGAGGATATAATTGACAAGGTTAATTTGTAATGAAATTGGAGAAGAGAGTTGCAATATCTAAAAGCAGCCAATAAATAGTTTCTAGAATATACAAAGGATTCCTACAAGTAAATGAGAAAAAGATAGAGATCCTGCTTTTAAAATAGGCAAAGAATACATTCTAGCACCAGTACTAGAAAAGAAAACTAAAAATTCTAACAGACATACAAACTCATTAGGAATGTGAATTAGACAATAATGTGATACACAGCACAGCTATTAAACTAGCCGGAAGTAGAAGTACTGCCAATGATGTTGGGATTGGGGGAGGCGAGATAGGGAACTAGAGGAAGGGCGGGGTACAGCCCTCCTGCTTCCTCGAGCACCCCCTGACCCTATTCAGTCAGACACTTCAAGTCTACACCCCATGTCCTTCCATCTCTCTTCCCGAGTGCATATCCTGAAGCAATTCTCACTGAGATCCATGAGGGGATTGTGTGGGGACCCTGTAGGAAATCTGCATATCCATTTCTGAGAAGTCAGAGAGGTGAGAGCAGTGGACCGACAGCATGAAATATGAATGGAGAAAAAAAGACTACACAGTTGAAGAAAAAAACAGGGAATATAACATGACATATAACATGTTACCATGCATGTCACTGAAAAATACAGTACCACAAAGCAATCATAGCTCAAAACTATCAGAATGGTTCTTTTTAGAGGGGGAAGATAAAAAGGAATAAAGATATTCACGTGGGGGTGGGATGGGGAGAGGAACTTAAAGGGAAAAAAATCAATTGTAATATTTGATCCTTGAAGATTTAATAAAAATTTGCCTATGAAACCATCTGGGCCTGGTGCTTTTCTAAGAAAGGCTAGTTTTTAACAATATTGCCAATTTCATCAGGGAAAGTGGTCTTTAGATTTTCTGTCTATTCTGGAATCAGTTTTGGTTTTTAATATTTTATTTTATTTTATTTTATATTTTATTTTATTTTATTTTATATTTTATTTTATTTTATTTTATTTATTTTATTATTTTATTTTATTTTTTTGGTGCTGAGGATCAAACCCAGAGTCTGGAACATGCTCTACCACTGAACTAAATCCTTAGCCCAGAATCTTTCAATTTTTTGGAAAAATAATTGTATCTACTTATATTTTCTCTGTATTAGTGGCTATTTCTTCCTTCTGATTTTAATTTTGTGTGCTTATAATTTCTCACTTTATCTTGATTTGGTAGCTAGCAGTTTCTCTGTTTTGTTTTTTGAGAAGTAACTTTTGAATTTCTTCAATTTTTCTATTGTTGATGTCATTAAATTAAGTATATAAGTTAATACATTTTTGCTTTAACAATTTTTTCTCCTATTATTCTTGTGCTTATTTTGCTATTTCTTTTCCAACTTTAAAAATTTTAATTTAATTATTTCCATATTTTCTCTGCTAATGTTATTTAAGGGAATAACTATTTCCTGTGAGCCCTGTTTTAACCATATCCTTTAGGATTTGATAGTGTTGATTTCAAACTTTATTTTGAAATAATTATAGACTCACTACAATTGTACTGCAAAAGCAGTATGGAGAGGTTCCATGTGCCTACCTCTAGCTTCTCCGAAAGGTGACATCTTGTGTGACTATGGAGCCTTATCAAAACCAGGAAATGCTTTGTCACAATTAATGCAGTTAAGTATACTACATATCTTAGATTTCACCAGGTTTTTGCAAGCCCTTGCTTTTTGTATGTCTTTGTGATATTTAATCATATGTATAGGTCGTATAACCCCCACCAAGTCATTTGTTCTGTCCCCACAGGAGACCTCTCCCATGTAACTCCTGTACTCCCCCTTTAGGGTCATTCCGTCCCTTTTCTAACCTCTGCAACCACTGATGTGTTCTTTATCTCCAATTTTCGCATTTAGATAATGTCTATAAATGGGTTATATAGTATATCACATTTGAGATTGGCTTTCCTGTTGCATAATGCCATCCAAATTGTTGTATCGATGGTTTGTTCTTTTTTGTGGCTGAGTAGGAGTCCATTGTTTGGATATACCAGTTTCTTCAATCTTTCACTTATTGAAGGCCATCTGGGTTACCTTTAGTTTTTGGCTATTACAAATAAAGTAGCTATGAGCTTTCATGCACAGGTTTTTGTCTGAATGTAAGTTTCATTTCTCTGAGAAAATACCTAAATGTGTTATTGCTGGGTTGCATGGTAAGTATATGTTTAGTTTTTTATAAAACTGCCAGACTCATTTCCATAATGACTCTCCCATTTTATATTCCCAGCAGCAGTGAATGAATGATCTAAATATCTCTACATCCTTATAAGAATATCATATTATCAGTATTTAAAATTTTAGCCATTCTAATAGGTATGTAGAAGTGTGTATTATGGTTTTTGGTTTTGTTTATTTATGTGATACTGGGGATCAAACCCAGGGCTTCACACATGCTAGGCAAGAATTCTACCACTGAGCTATATGCCCAGTTCTGTCCTAGAGTTTTTAAATTGACCTTTACCAGTGGCAAATGATGTGAACATTTTTAAATGTGATTATCAGCACTCCAGATATCTTCATTGGTGAAGTGTCTGCGTGAGTCTTATGACCATTTTCTGATTGGATTGTTTTCCTCCTGTTGACCTTAGAAAGTTCTTTATTTATTTTGGATATGAGTTCTTTGGTAGTTATGTGATTTTCAAATATTTTCTCGTATGCAGTCTTTATTTCCCACCAATTTCTAATCATTTTGCCATTTAAGCTTTGATTTACAGTTTGATCCAAACGTTTATTTTATTTTATTTTTTTAATTAAAAATCATAAATTTACATAGGGCAATGTTGTTTGATTCATTCTGTTATTTTTTTCCTTCCCCCCTTCCCTCCCACCCCTCTTTTCCCTCCATACAGTCCAGTCCTTCCTTCCTCCATTCTTACCACCCTCCTTATCCCTAACCCTAACCCTAGCTAACCCCTCCTATCCCCCATTATATGTCCTCATCCGCTTATCAGCGAGATCATTCGTCCTTTAGTTTTTTGAGATTGGCTTATCTCACTTAGCATGATATCCTCCAATTTCATCCATTCCAAACATTTTTTTAAGGGAATTGATGGATCACAAAAAGAAGGGACTCTATCAATGACACCGTGGCAGTCAGGAGAGATTATCCAGTGCTGATTGGAATGCATCTTGCTTAGGTAGGGTTTTTAACTACTGATTATTAAAAAATAGGGGGGAAGAAATCTATGGGCGATCACAGGAACCTTGAGGATTATCAATTAGGGGCTATAAAATAGCAAGTGTCTCAAAGTCCAAAACAGGAGAAAAATTTTAAAGACATCTGCAGGCATTATCTTAATACCCCATGAGGTGATGCAATGTCCCTTCATCTGGAGACTGTCAGAAGTGGCCTCTCTTGTGGGCCAAAGGTCCCCACCTACTGCTGCGTGGCAGGAAGATTTCCTTAACACGGAGTTTTCTTAGAAGGGCCATAAATGGTGGCGTGGTCAAGGTTGGGCTGATAACCACAGTGTGTGACGTTCAGGTAAAGAACCAACTTGCACAGTCCTGTGTCCAGTAACTCAGAGTACGCTGGGCAAAGCGAGGAGGGAGAAGAGAACAGCATGCCACTGGATCCTTCCTGGCTGGAGAAAGTTTGGTGGAAGCCATGTGGTGATCAGATGGGTCAGAACCAGGAAGCTCCTGGGATATGCAACCTGGCTGGACTCCTCATTGCCAAGATTAGAGCAGGACCAAACCAATCCAGATTGAGTGGAATTAGGGAAGAGTCCATCAAGGAAGAGGAACTGTTTGAGCAAATTCATAAGAATTGGCTAGAAAGGGAAGGACCTGGCATCTTTAGGGGGAAAATAGGAAGAAAATCAATGCCAGGAAGGAACCTTCAAATTTGCTTTAGGAGAGAAAACTAGTTCCAACAGAAAGGGTGTGTTCACAGAAACTTCTTGGCTGAAATAGGGCCTCGAGGAAAGGGAAAGTCTTCAGCCACAAAAACCAGGTGCCAATCCCAGTGCTGCCTCTTGCTTCTGCCCATAAAGCCCGAGAAAAGGGAGAGGAGGTTTTGCCACCAGCTGAGATGTTGTATACATGGGGTCCAGGGTGCCTAGCATAGAAATCCTTCATGATTCCTGTGGAAATACTGTCACTCCATACAGAGGCCACCCTGATCATGTACCTGGAAGTTCCTATATTAGTTATTGCTTTGTAACAAATTAGCATAAAACTTATTAGTTTAAAATGAAATAAACACTTATTTCACAGTTCAGTGGGTGAGGAATGTGAGATTGGCTTAGCTGGACTGGAGGATCTGCTTTAAAGGTGGCTCAGAGGCTGCTGGGGAGAAGAGAGGCCTCAGTTATTCTCCCTGGAGGCCTCCCCAGAGGGCTGCCCAAGTGTCCTCGTGTCCTGGTGCCTGACTTCTTGCAGGTCAGTGGTCCAAGGGAGAGCAAAGAGCAAGCTCTATCCTTTTACGACCTGGCCTCAGAAGTCACATATATCACTTCAGCCATCAGCAGTTTGGGGATGATATTTATCTCATAAATTTGTTATAATAGGACATTTTTAGTTGTAAGTGACAAGATTCCAAATCATGCTAGTTGAGGGAAAATAAAGGATCTAATTAGCTCAGAAGTACAAAACCCAGGGTAAGACTGGCTTCAGGCAAGGCTGGATCCTGCTGCTCAAATGATGAAGTGCCTCTTCATGTCTCACTTCTGCTTTTCTCTGGATAGGAGTTGTATGGCTCTCAGCAGCTCCAGGCTGACACTCTGCTCCTTTAGCATCCCTAAACGATAGAGAACATCTATCTCCCAGTGGTTTAGACTAAAACCACAAGGTTACATACCTGTCTCTGGATCAGGGAGCTTGATTGTGATTGGCCAGGTCTGGTTGGGAGCAAGGGAAGTTGGTCCTGTCTGAACGGCATGGACTGAGTGTTATTAACAGAAGAAAGGGAACAGATGTGGAATAAGCAAATTGGCAGTGGTCTACTCCACCGATGGTGATGATTAAAGGAGGTGAAGGACATAAACTGCCTGGCACTTGATGGGAAAACTTTTTCTGGAGTCTTCTCCTTTCCTCTCTATTGGATCATTGATAGATAAGTCCTTTGGTTCTCTCTTAGTATTATTCCCCTCCTCTGCCTCATGGGTCCGTCCTTCCACACATTTCCAATGTCCCTGTGGCTCTGCAAAGGCTTGGTGGATGGTTTATAGCTGGGAAAGCTGGCTGCAGGTGGGTGGTAGGGCTGGCTCTCTGAGATGCTGGGAGAAGCGTGGCAGCCACACTGCTGGACTCACAGTCCCTGACTTGTTCCTGGAGACCCGATCATCTGGGAGCCGAGGGAGACCAGATGGCCGAGTCACTGTAGCTTCTCTACCTCTCGTCCCAGCAGCATCCCCCTCCAGCACCCATAGGAGGAGGAGAAGCCTTGGCCTGCTGGCCTTATCTACAGTGGGAAGTGTGCCCAGCTCTGGGATGGTATTCATGGCCAAACCAGATAGGGTTTGATTCTGGGCAGATTCAGTTATTTGTCTTTCATTTTATTTATTTGAACTAGCTTTTTGAAAAGTTTTGTGGTACAGCATTTTGAATACGTACACAGGCATACAGGGTAGTCAAGTGAGCTCCACGGATCCATCACCCAGCCTCAACCCAAATCGGCTGGCTCAGGGCCAGCCCTGCTTTGTCTCCATCCTACTGCTCCTTCTCTACCCAGTTATCTTGAAACAAATCTCACATGTTCTGCCTCTTTTATCCATAAGAATTTTAGGGTGTGTGTTTAGAGGGTAAGAACAATTTTTGATTTTTTAGTACCAGGGATTGAACTCAGGGGCCTTTAACCACTGAACCACATCCCCAGCCCTATTTTGTATTATATTTAGAGACACTGAGTTGCTTAGCACCTCACTGTTGGTGAGGCTGGCTTTGAACTTGCCATCCTCCTGCCTCAGCCTCCTGAGCCACTGAAATTACAGGTATGCACCACTAAGTCAGGCAAAAGGTAAGAACTTTCAAAATACTTGACCACAATACCATTATCACACTTGAAAAGGTAACAATATTCCAGTAGTTGCAAATATTCAGTTTACAAATTTCCTTCATTATGTTATATACTTTGTTTGCTTTTGCTTTTTATTTTCAGGCCATTTATCCGAATTAGAATTTAATAAGGGTCACCTAGTACAATCTGTGGGTATGTCTCCTGAGTCTCCCCCACAGTATCTTTTTGATTCTTGCAATTTATTTATTGAAGGAACCACTTGCCTGTGCTGCAGGGCTTCTCCTGTGTTTTACTGATTGCAATCCTGTAATGTCCTTTAAGTTGTCCTTCTGTCCCTGCATTTTTGGTAAATTTGTTACTAGATCCAAAGTCTTGATCGAGTTCAGCATCAATTCCTTGACAAGACCAGTCATGGGGAATGCTGTGTGGAAAGCACAAACACCCCCTGGTGGCCTCTCTGTTTTGGGATGTTAACAGCCATCGATGATCCTTGCCTCAATCAATTCCCATTAGTTCAATCCATTCATCCAATCCATTAATTCATTAGGAGTTAGTCAATTTTACTAACTATAAAAACATTTATTCTCATCTCAAAATAACTTAAGTCACATAACATGGTATAAAAGAAAAAGGAAAAGTCAAGGGTTGTGCTTTTCCTCCTGGCTCACTAAGTTCTTCTCTTTATCAGTAACTGCATTTAAAGGTTTTGATGTGTTCGTAAGAATTTTAGAAATGGATATAATTACTTTGGAAAAGTGAGTGGGATGTATCACAGAGAGATGGTAAGTGTGGCCCCCACACACAGTCAAGTGATTTCATACAAAGCAAATCTACTGTATGTATGAAACTCATATAAATAAATGAAATACGGTGTTTTATTTATCTAAACATGACAGAAAACAATAGCAATACCACACAATCTCAAGAGGTACATGATTAATTACCAAGTGGATTTTTAAAAAGATTCATTTAGTTTAAAATAACACAACCTCCCGGGTTTGAGACTGAAAGAGAAATGTGATAGGAAGCTGTGGGAATAACTCTTGGAGTCTTGAGGTGGGGACTGTCACTGGGCATGTCAAAGGATGATTATGTCCCTCAGGAGCATGGCAGCAGTCTTCCCAGGCTTCTCTCTGCACGTTTGTATCATTTTTTCCACTGCAGACCAGTTTTCTCTGCCTTTCCATACGAGCCATACAAATTATTCCTCTTGCCTCTCTCCTGCCCCACCCCATTCTCTGGGTCCCCCGTTCAAGCAACAGCAGAGACTGACCATCTTCTCTGGACTTCCGGTTCAGGTTCCCAGGAGGAATCACCTGATTGGCCCTTGCAGGTCAGGTGTCCATTTGCCCCTGTCCAATCAGTTGTGGTTGATGGGCCAGACTGGAAAGCACAATCCTGGTAGCCGGTCCCTCTCGCGTCCCTGCTCAACCCATGTGGAAGAGTAGGTGAGGGACCTGGCTTAGAAAAAAAGGGAGGGATTTGAGATGGTAAGACTTCCTCCCAAAGACTCAGCCTTCAGAGCTCTTATTTGCAAACAGAATCCACTGTCGTTTAGGTAGAAAAGGAGTGTGTACGGAATCCTAGGTCTCCTACAAATCTCTAGAGTTGAGCTATGATCTATACAGCAGTTCTACTCAGAAGCCACTGCCAGTATAGCCAGATCCACAGCTCTGTCATGGTGCCTCCCAAAGCCAGTTCCTCTGCTGCCACCATTTCCAGATCATCAGCTCCACACTATTGCACCTTCTGGCCCTGGTTTTCTCCCCAAATCTCTTTGCTGGAGTTCATCAAAAAGAGAGCCCCTTGTCCTGTCGCCTGGAGCACAGGTGCAAGGTAGGCTGGGGAGGTGAGTCCTTCCTTCTACGACTACCTCAGAGAGATGGAGTTCCTAGTGAAGGAAATTCCCCAAACTCTATGGGCAGCCACTGCTGGGACCAGCGTTCACTAGAGAACAGACTCAGTGATAAGATAGGGAGAAGCCTAGGGTGATCGTTAAGGGGAGTTGGTGATAAGTGATGGGGGAGGGGTGACTGAGGAGGGGTACAAAATTACAGTTAGGAGGAACAAGTTCTAGCGTTCTGTAGAGCAGTAGGGTGACTATAATTAATAAGAACTTACTGTATATGTCAAAATATCTAGAGGAGAGGATTTTGAATGTTCCCAGCACCAAGAAACGATAGTATTTTCAGGTGGTGGATATGTTAATTATCCTGATTGATCATTGTACTGTTATATTCCTATATTGAAATATTACTCTCTACCCTGTAAATATGTATAATTATCATGTATAGATTTTTAAAAGATTGAAAATCAAGTGTTAGGGGGTCTGACCAGGGCGTGCAGTGTCGGGGGCAGGAAACCATCTGGTCCAGACATTGCATTCTTTGTTTTTTTTTTTAAATTTTTAAAATTTTATTTGTTCTAATTAGTTGTACCTGATAGTAGAATGCATTTATACATTTTGATAGCTCATACACAAATGGAGCGTAATCTCTCATTTTTCTGATCGTACGTATTGCAGGATCACATAGGTCAACAGTCCTACATGTAGATGAGGTAATAATGTCTGTTTCACTCTACTGTCCTTCCTACCCCATACCCCTAACCCCTCCCTCCACTCCCCTTGCATTGAGGGGCTTTTCAACTGTTGACATTTCTCCAAAGGAAATTACCTGTGGAGGTTGCAAACAGGCAGCCATGGGACGGAGTGAAGTTCATTCCCCACCTTTAAACTTGTGTGCCATGATGGGTCCAGTCTGCCTCAGGGACACCCTGATTTCATACATTTCATAAACACCATAATTATCTTGCAACCAGCACTGTTTAACCATCTACCATTGTATTTTTGTGTGCTATTTAATTTGATACATGTAACCATGTGAAATAATCCATGGTTTTTGGAATTTTGGTCAAGTATTTCTTTATCAGGATTGTTTCCAGAAGGAGAAATAACCAGGATCACCTCAAGAGGTTCAGAGTGCAAAGAAGAGAGAAGGGATCCCGGGGGCTGTTGGAGGGAGTAGACAAGGAGGACCCCAAACCTGTCCCTGAAGGACCTGTGGTTCATTGTGATTATTGACGTGGGGGTGTGGAGTGGCATTGTCGGCCTGTGTCTCTCTCACAGAAAATTGATTCCTTTTCTAAGAAGGGGCAGCCGTCTGTCTTAAATCCCTGTGAGAAGAGAGCCATTCCTGTGGTGTGGATGATGGGCAGGTTCCTTCCACCTGTTGAGCCAGCCCTGCGAGTGGGTCGCCTGCTCAGAGGTGATGGAGAAGCCCCGGGGAATGCAGGGTTATGAAAGCCCAAGATCTGCAGGTGGGGATTGCTTTTGTCAGTACTGTCATAGATAAGGGACATTTAGGAGAGCTGAGCAGAGTTTAATTGCAGTGTCGAGTTGTTTAATTTGCACCTGTTAGGAGCGGTAGTGGTGTCCTAGTTAATTGAGACAGAGATTATAAATTAGGCCCTCCAGAAAGGTCCTTGGGGTTCACCTTGCCAGACTTTCCTTTTAGGAAGGTTTGAAGGCTGCCAGAGAATGACATTTGAGGGGTCTTGGGGGCTTAGAGCCTGAAATCTGCCCTCTCACCATCCTGCAATTGCAGGTCACCCTGTCTATGCAGCAGAACCTCAGCATCTTGTTTGGCGGGGGGAGGGGGAGAGTCTGCGCTTTGGTTTGTATCCCTGGATTTCTGTTCCTCCCAGGCTAGTTCTGAGCTTCGGTTCTTCCTCTTTTTCTCACACCTTTTGGACAACACGGCACGTTGATTCCAAAGGGTGCCTCCCGGATCCTTTTTGTTTGTTTAACTCGCGTATAAATGGGCTTGTTAAATGCTAGGCACTATTCAAGTCTCTCAGCAAGGAATATCTGTCCATCCATCACCTGCCTACCTACGTCCGCTCTAAGTGGGTTACACATAATGAGATTCATTGAATGCTCACAAAAATGAGGAATTTTAGCCTTGATGGTCAGATGACTAAACTGAGGTATAAAGAGGTTGCCTGACTTCTTCAGTCTCCCAGACTAGGAAGTGGCAGAGCTGGGACAGGAGCCCAGGCCACATGGTTCTAGAGCTGAGCCACTCAACCGCTTTTCCCTGCCTGTCTTAAGAGGGTTCTGCCACCACCCTGGGTTTGGCCTCAGCACCTCCTCTGTGAGTGGCCACACACAACAGTGCTGGTGTTTGAAAATTTGAAGTTATATGATGTAAATATATTATGGTCTCACTTAGAGCATATATTGAACTGTTGGAAACCCCAGTTCAAAAAAATGCCCCAAATCACAGGGCATGGTGGCACATAACTGTAATCCCAGCAGCTCAGGAGGCTGAGGCAGGAGGATCATAAATTCAAAGCCACTCTCAGCATCCTAGTGAGGCCCTAAGCAACTTAGAGAGACCCTATCTCCAAAGAAAAAAATAAAAAGAGCTGGGGATGTGACTCAGTGGTTAAGGGCCCCCCGGGTTCAATCCCCAGTACAAAAAATAAAGTCCCAAACTCTCCAGGTGGTACTCCCGGGGAACTGTGAGACATGGTGACTGCTCCCATAGCCCAGGGACACCGGGCAAACTCCACCCCTCCTCAGTCCTGATGAGCGTCACAGCACTGTTACCGTGCTTTGGAAATTCAGTGGGTGATTCTGCAGCACCCAGTTATCAGACACTGTTAGAATTCAGTCCTTTTCACACCCAGCGACAATGACATCCAAGTGTTGGTCGAGTGGGGGGCTTGCAGCCCTGCTCTAAAGATGGAGCTGACATCAGGGGCTTTGGCCTAGAGGCGAGAGGGGCTGAAGGGCTGTGGAGAAGGCTGAGCAGCCCCCGTGACGCACACGGCCGCCGATTTTGGAGCAGGCCCTGTGCACAGCGTTGGAGACAGTGCTGCCGAAATGAAAAGAAGTGATCAAGCCGAAAGCCTGTCGCTGAGGTCACAGGATCACACACGACGAGAGACATTCCTCCCACTTTACCTGGATTTCTTTGGGAAGAGTAGTCTCCTTTGAGATGAACTTTGAATTAAAAGTTCATGATTGTCCCATGCTGAGCTCCTCACTGGTATTCCTCCCCCTCTCTTATTACTACTGTGGGAATAGCTGCCAGATGAATTCAGCTGATCAGGCTGATCAGGTCACTCTCCTGCTCAAAAACCTCCGGTGGCTCCCCACTGCTCCCCCAAATCTGTCCCACTTTCCAAGCTATTTAATTAGAATGAGGCTGAGTCTCCCCATGGGACGGGCGCCTCCTGAAGGTGGGACCACAGCTCCTACATGACATGCACACATTCAGGCTGCCAGGGCCATGCCTTGGAATCTGCCACCAGGCCAAGTGTTGGGTGAGGCATTGATGTATTAGGAGTGGAGGTGCAATGGGGGTCTTAGTATCTGGATGGGACAGGGTGGGAACTTGATTGCCCAACAGACTGACCAGGTCAGTGCCTGGCACATAACATGTCTTCATTAAAAGTTTGTGTGATGAATGAACGGTTGTGACAAGAATCTGTGCTCTCAAGTCCATCAGGGGCAGAGACCAAGGCTGCGAAGGTAGAGGGGACTCCAGGTTCTTAGGCAATTCTAGGTTTTCATTTCCCAGGTTTAGGCTGGGGAAATGACTTCTGTGATAATGACGTCCCTAAGGCAGGGCTTCTCAACCTTGTCCCTGTCACCATTTTGGGCTGGGTACTCCTGTGTTGTGGGGGCATGGCTGTCCTGTGCAGCGTGGACATTCAGCAACATTCCTGGCCTGGAAAACTAGATGCCAGTGGCTCCTCCCCACCCAGTGTCCTGAAATCAAAGGTCTCCAGACGCCATTTTCCCCTGGGTGGGGGCAGGGCTGAATTGCCCCCAGGGAGAACCCTGCTCTAGGACAGCTGTCCTTAACCCCACTTACACATTAGAACCACTCGGGAGCTTTAACAAAGTAAAGATGCTGGTATTTCGAGATATTCATATATAGCTAGATCCCAGAAGTGGCCTAGGGACAGGGCGTTTTGGAAAGCTCCTCAGGAGCTCTAACATGTCTGAGAGCCACTGGCCTGGTGCTTGACTGTCTGCAGATTTCATATGCATTACAGGCTTCACAACTACCTGTGCAGCAGGTGAGGCAGGTTATTATGGTGGTTTTATTATTGTGGTTTTCTGGCTGGAGAAGTGAGGCACAGAGGGGCATGGTGGTATCCCAGGCGTGGTGAACTTGGGATTTGAACTCAGTTCCTGTGGATCCTACCCAGTACTATTTCCAAGGAATAGGGCACAGCTGACCAGATTGTCAGGGGGACCTCAGTGTCCTGCGTACGAAGCTTCCCGTTCCACGTTGTTTTCCCTCCCTGGGGTCTCCCTCCTCCTCGCTCCTGCAGTTTCCCTGAGCTTCCTTGTGCAAAGGCACGGCTAGCAATCACTTACACTTCAGAGGAACGCAAGACTGCTCTCCCTCTTCTAGGGGGATTTGCAAGATAGGCCTTCTCTAGAACAGTGGAAAGAAAAGCTTTATAACAATCTATAGGCGGGCTGGGATGGTCTCGAGGTGAAATATGTGTTCATGACTCCTCTGAAATCAAATCTCATAGGTAGCTGCTTTGGGGCTGACAGTTCTGTCCAGTTCTATTTCATTCACAATGTTGTGTGTGGTGCAGTTGTGACATCATTCTGTCAGTCAGACCTCCTTGACTAGGTCCCCTGTTCCCAAGGTGGAGGACATCCTCTGCCTCTGTGAACCTCACAAAACTTTAGCTCTGGCTGGACATGGAATATGGTGGGTACTTAATTTACAGATGATGGGATGTCAGGCCACACATGCCTGCCACCTAGCCTGTGCCCTGGGGTAAGACACACAGGGATGCAACCTCCACTAAATGTGCAGATGCATGTCTGAATGTCTCCCTTCTGCCCGGGGAGAGGCATCAGGAAAAGGGGGTCTCAGAAACCCTGGAGAAAAGTGAGCAGTGGAATATGAAACTTCTCCAAAACCAGCGTCTCAGACAGATCACTTTATTGAAATGGCTTTGTTTGAAGAAAAGGAGAAAGGACAAAGTGAAGAGACAGACTCTGCTAACAGGTGCCTGGGAGTGGCTGGACACTTCTGTCCCATGCTGCGCAGAGGCAGATCTGCCCGCAAGTCCATGCCACTCATTCCTCGAGACCAAGGTCATCTGTAGGTCTCAGTGCACCTTCTTGAACACTTGCTTGCAGACCACGCCCTGCACTCTCATCTCCTGCAACAGAAGCAGATGTTGGTGGTTCGCCAGAGCAATGTTGGAGCATCTAGGGGCAGAAACTTTGAAAATACTCAGATGGCTGCTATTTTCCCTATGACTTGATTTCATTAATTCCTTAGCAAGTCAACTGCATGGGATCAGCAGAGATCAGCCTCTCTGCATCCTGTAGACAGAGATGGCTGGGGAAGCAAATGTGGCTCAGAGCTGGCCAACAGGCCCTCTGGATGCTTCCCTACCACACTATCCTTGACAGGCCAATAAGCTCTGGAAACTGTAGGCCTGAGCCCAGGACAGAGTCTGAACCTGGGATTGGAAGGAACTGAGCACAGATAGAATGGCTCAATAGGTTGCCTAAGAACAGGGCTGCAGTGTGGTACCAGGATGCTAAACTTTAGCCAAGCACTGGAGTTACCTGTGGAGCTTGATATGCCCGGATCTCCACTAGACCAGCCCATCAGTGTCTCGGTGGATGGAGTTTTGGAATGACTAGTATTGAAACCTCCAGGCAGTTCTAAAATGCAGCCAGGACAGCCCGTGCCCTGCCCACAGGACCAGCCCCTGCTCAGCCTGTGTTGGATGCAGCCAGGGGGCGACCACTGTCCTATTGTTAGGTCTTCCAAGGTTTTATGAAGGAAACTGGAAATCTGCATACTTGTGGGATATGTCCTAACTTTTTTTTTTTTTGCGGTGCTGGGGATTGAACCCAGGGCCTTGTGCTTGCAAGGCAAGCACTCTACCAACTGAGCTATCTCCCCAGCTATCTCCCCAGCAGACTTCTTTGCTGGCTAAAGAAGTCTGGAGCTCTTTGAGGGCTTGATAAAGCAGGCCTGCAGCCCCCCGTTTGCAACCTCTGGCACAGAGCCATGGAACTATTGAGCTGAGGACAATGAAGGTCACTTCATCTACTCTCTTTGCTCTGCAGTTGAGGAAACAAAGGCCCGGGGAGGAGCCTGGCTCGAGGTGGGGTCAAGGCTGTCTGCATGAGGCTGGCCACCTCTACACGGAACAGCCCGCGCCTTTCTACGGTGCTCACGCTTCTCAAAGCTCTTGAAGACCAGAGATCTTCGCAGAACTCCTGTGTGCTCTTAGGCAGATGAGACCGGGAAAGGAAAGGACCTACCCAAGGGCATCTGGTGAGTGGCCTGGGATTAGAACCCAGGTTACCTGGACCCGGTTCTGGAGTAGAGGAGTGATAGGAGGTCTCTGCTTGAGGACATGTGCAGTGTGAGCTCTCCAGGAGCTAAAGTCTCTGCTCTGGTTCCATGTATGCTTTTCCCCGAGAGTAGACAGTGCAAGTGGCTTGGACCTGATGTCCCAGGGTGGAGGACAGGTGATTAGGGTCACCTCTGAGTTGGGGAAAGCTTTTCCTTCCCCTTTCATAGGCTGAGATCATGTCTTAGAGAAGCCTGGAAAATTTTCCTTGGCTGCTGGTCACAAACATCCTCATCACCAAAATAGGAACCATACTCCCATTTTTTGGAGGGGGGTGGTACTAAGGATTGAACCCAGGGGTCTTAACCACTGAGCCACATCCCAGTCCTTTTTATTTTTTATTGGGAGACAGGGTCTCTCTAAGTGGCTTAGGGCCTCACTAAGTTGCCTTGAACTTTGATCCTCTTGCTTCAGCCTCTCAAATCCCTGGGATTACAGGTGTGTGCTCTCATGCCTGGTTCACGTTCCTACTTTGAGATACTAGAAAGAGACTATGGGTGGGCTTGGCTCATTGCTGATGATTAGAACATGCATCTCCTCTTCTGCTTCCTCTGATTGGACAACACACTGCATGGTTTTTAAAATCATTCGAGCCTTCTTTCCAGGCCCTTGGAACAGAAGCTTCAGTGCAGAACCAAGTCCCAGCCATGGTGCCTCTTTCCAAGATCCATCCAGACCTCCACAGTGACAAGGGCCTCTGGGGCACACCTGGCTGCCCCTAGGAACCTACCAGGTGCAGCTCGTCACCCTCGATCCACTGGGTCCAGCCACGTCCCTCCTTCTCGCCCTTCTGCACACACTCCAGCTTGTCGCCGTCCCAGCTCACTGTGGTCTGCCAAGCAAGGAGTAGAGTTGTCAGTGCTGAGCAAGGGTCCCCTGGGGAGCAGGGGAGAGACAGTCCCAAACTTGATATTCCAGGATGTGCTCAGGTTCATTTCACTATAGAAAATTTGCAGCCCCCTAGTCCCTGTCTACCACATGCTTTTATTAAAGTGTGCAAATCAGTTTTAAAATTTATGAAAACCTTCACGAATTTCATTTAAAAAGGGTAATTAGGAGGGGAGATGTCATTGAGGTTGGACTGTCATTGCAATGATTGAGAATGGGGCCAGGGGGAACAGCTGCTAGGGTCCCAGCACGGGCTGCGTAAGGACTGTTTTCCTGCGTCTTGCTGGTAAGGGCTGGACTTCTCCAAGTACCTTCCTGTCTGTGGGGTCAACCTTTGCTAGGTTCTGGGTCACCCGAAACACCCTACTCCTGCCCTCAAAGAAGTCTTCCTTTCCCAGAAGAAATGATCTTAGATCTAAATAGCCAGTTGTAGGTACAAGTGGCAGCCAGGAGCCACACGTCTGTTCCACCAGGCCCTCTCTGTGCTGGGTCTAAATCCTCCTGATGGTCCACCTGGATTGGCATGGGTTGGCATCTCCTTTTGACAGACCAGGTTAAGGAACTTGCCTACCTCAACCAGGTGGTCAGAACACTGGTCAGTGGGGCTGTGAAGTCCTGTCCCCACCAGCTATACAGCTTCTTTAGGGTACATGAGTCACTAGAGATTGTGACCAGAGGGAACCCATATGGAGTCCAGGGAAGGGGAGGCACTAGAACTGGGCCCCAAAGGAGAGGAGGTGCCTGGGGAGACAGTTCTTGGTGTCACTGAGAAGGGACAGTGTGAGGTCTGAGCTCATCAGGAGGTGCCTGGAACCGTGGGGGAAAGGAGGAGGCCCTACTGCCTGTCCGAGCTGAGCAGAGCACGGCTGAGGGCTGATGGACACCTCTCACATCCCGTACCCCCTCTGAGCCCTCTCATCTCCCCTGAGAATGGGGTGTCCTGCCAGGGCTGAGCAGGCTGCAGGGAAGACAGGCAGGAGGACACAGGAGAGTTGGTCTTGTTGGAGTAGCAAGCCCACCCAGGAAGATGGGGCCGAAAAGTGTGGGCATTCAGAGGTGAGGCAATGCTATCTCCTCCTCGTGGCCACGGTCACCTCGCTCCGACTGGCCCCCATATCCCAAGCTGGGCGCATGAAGGGGCAGTGGGCATGCGTCGTGTTTGTGGCCTCTCCTCTCCTTTTGAGTAGCCTCTCCATGTGGGGCAGCTCATCATTCTGAGCCCTGACTCCCTCGTGCAGTGGGAAGAACTCTGTCCTTGTGCACAGTGTGGCTCTGAGCAAGTCCATTCCTTGTCTGGGCTCCTGCATTCCCATCTGTCATTTGAGGTCACTAACTCAGAAGCCTTGGTTTTAGAGAGTGAAGGTTCTAAGATTCTTGTGTACCTGCCTTATTCAGCAAAGGGTCAAGGCAGTTAGCAATACAGTACAGATTTGGGAGAAAAGGAGAAATCTGGGAACTGAGTGGAGTGGGTGGCGTCACCCCCTCCTGGAGGACTACCCCTCCCCTCCCCTCACTGTCCACCCATGGCCCCAGCCTCCCTTCTGGACTTGCTGACCCACACTGCCCTCTGCTGTTGGGATGAAGCCTGGGCTGAGATAACACAGGACGAAGGACGTAGGCCGGGGGAGCAGGTTGTGCGCCCGCCACTTCACATAGGATTAACAGTGACCTCTGCTCTTGGAACCTGTTCCCAGAGGGAGACGGGCCACAAAGAGAACTGGGAGTGGCAGGGAGGGAGGCATCTCTCCCTGGCCCAGAGACTTACTCAGGGCCCATGTCTAGCCCCAGTCCTGCAAGGTCTCACGTCCAAGACAAGTGTGGCCAATGTCTGATGAGACTGTCACAGCTAAAGGCTACTACTGATCTTATGCCACAAATATGGCAAGAAGTCCACTCTCGGGATCCGTCACCTGTGTCAGGCCTGCGACAGGAAATGGAGACCTAGAAATCAGTCCTCAACTTCAATGAGTTCCTATGAACGTGGGGTTCCCCAGCAACCGATCTTCCCGCTGTGTGTTTATCCAGAAACCCACTCAGTGTGTGAAGGGCCCCTGAGTCCACTAGAGGAGCAAGAGGACTCGCTGGTTCTCAGCCATGATTTAGGCTTTTCCATCTATACTAGAAAGGTCCATGAGTGTATCACCCTCACCGTACGGGAACACAGAAAAGACGCCCAGAGAAGAAAATGGTAATAAAACAAATACCTGTCATCTTGCTTCTTCAGGGATAACTGCTCTAACATTTTGGTGCATTTCTGTCCGGTCTTTTTGTTTTCCTATCAAAACATACACGTTTCTGTTTTTACAGAATTAGGTTTGCATCATGTAGGGGTTTGTAGTGTCATTTCTTTGTTCATTAGAAGCAATTTCCCATTTCAATGAATAGTCTCCTCAAGCATTATTTTAAACGTTATGTAACATTCAGGAAATGACTACATAATTTGCAAGGCCTAACACGAAGTGAAAATGAGGAGCTCTTGCTGAAAAAATGGTTAAGGTTTTTAAAACAGCAACAGCAGAGCATTAAACTAAGTGAGGAGCCCTCCGGAGTGCAGGGCCCCAGAGGACTGCCCTGGTGACAGGGGCAGGACCTGGCCCTGCTAGTACTTCACTGTCCATACATACCATTACTTAACCCAATACAAATTCCTGGATATTTAGGTAATTGATAATTCTGAGCTACTATAAATAAGATTCCCTTGTATACATAGTTTTGAACACATTACTTTCTCAGAATACATGTCCAAAGGAGGAAGTGTGGAAGGGAAGAGTGTGCATATTAAAGCTTTTGCTAAGTGTCCCAAACTTGATCCCCACTGGGCTCACACCTGTTTACCCTCCAACACCAGGGCCAAAGAACCACCAGGAAAGAGATGCTCATTATGGGCACAGCAGGCTTTTGCTCCTGGATTACTGTCTCCCCTTTTCCAGAAAGCTTATTACCTTTTAACAGGGGTCATTTGGATGTAAACAATAACAATACCTTAGCCCCAGTGAGTGACAGACAGTAAAATATCAGGCATCATGATAGATCAAGGGATGCAGGGAGCAGAAGCCTATTTGGTTGCACAAAGAGATTTTGAGAACACTACTGATCAGACCTCTTGGAGGGAAGGATCCCTATCACCTGATACCATGTCAGTTTCTAAGAAAGCCCTTTCCCAGCCACAAGCCCTTCTTAACTCTGATCCTGGGTGAACTGAACATTCTATTTTTGTCTATATTGGATCTAAAGGGTGGTGGAGCTCAGAGAGGTTATGTGACTTTATCAGAGTCACTCAGCAGAGGGACCTTGCATGACTCAATGTCCCCTTGTTTCCCAACTCAGGGTAGGACACCTGACAGGTGCCTACCAGACACCTGCTAAAGTCTTTGGGGACTGCAGGAAAACAAAAGTGAGCTTGGTGCTGAGATTTTGAGCAGGCCCCTGGAGAGACACTTTTGGTTCGGTTCAACCGTTGCCACCCTCTCAGTTAGAGACCTGGAAGCTCAGCTGCCATATGTAGTAGGCTCCCAGTCCCTGCCCCCTCCTTCCATATCCCCTCAACCAATTTAAGGTGGAGCCAGCATCAGCAGCAAAGAACATGTTCCTTGGCATCGGCCAGAGCAGGGTCTTCTGTTCATGGCTATGTGGGATGACTCTGGGCAATGGGACCAACCTCTCTGAGCCTCAGGTCCTCCCTGCAAGAGGCTCAGGAGGCCTACTGTGGTAGATGGTTCACTGGTGGCCCATGCGAAACACATAATACTCATGTCTCTGGCTGGGCATGGCCGCTGACTTGCTCTGGCCACTGGAGCATTAGCAAGCAGTGCTTTCAAGAGTGCATGCCAGTCAGGGGCCTGTCCTCTTGAGGCCCTGCCCTCCTGGGGCCCAGCTGCCACGCGATCGAGGCTCTTGCAGAGACAGTCCACTTGGAGGGCAGCCGAGGCGCGCACAGCCATTCGGAGGTAAAGAACTGCCCAGTCACCGCAGAGCATCAAGAGACTATATGGCGGTTGTCTCAAGCTATTAGGTTTTGGGGTGGTTTTCCACATTGTACCAGATAAACAATATACCTACTTTATAAGTTTGTTCTGAGGATTAGAGAAAATATACATAAGATGCATAGGGCTGGCTTACAGGAGGACCAGATAAGGGCGATCGTGAGCCTGAGCTTAGACAAGCATGGGGTTTGCATGTCCAAGATAAACTAACTCCAAAAAAATTTTTTTACGAGTTGGGTGTTAGTGAAGCAGTCAGTGATGGCCACTGTGGCTAATTTTTTTTGAAGCTCCTTTTCCTTCTGGGATACCTGGATCCAAGAGGAGACCTTGCTGAGCCAACCCTAGGAGCTCTGGTGGTGCCTGTTCCCCTAAGTCCTAACTAGTTTGTTTACATGGACGATCTACTTGGAACCCCCCACGGACAGCTGCGATGACCCAGCAAGGTGGCTTAGTTGTCCCACTGTATTACCTGTGATCACTGAGAGTGGGAATGGACTTTTCTTTTCAAGCTTTGTATCCTCTGGGAATAAACCAGCTGTTTCTCCTAGGATCAGATTTAGCTTAAGTGGGCTGGCATGTAACTCAGTGGTAGAGTGCATGCTTAGCAAGCTTGAGGCCCTGGGTTCCATCCTCAGCGTGCGCGCGCGCGCGCGCGCGCACACACACACGCACACACACACACGCACACGCACACACACAAGCACACGCGCACGCGCACGCGCACACGCACACGCGCACACGCACACGCACACGCACACACACACACACACACACACCAAAAACAAAACAAAAGGAAACAAAACGAAATGAAACAAAACAAAAAAACAAAAACAAAAACAAAAACCAAGCAAGCAGAAAAGAGAACCGAAAAGAGAAGGAGAAAGTCAAGGAGGAGGTGAACTACTCAAAAACAACTCAAAGGGAAACACTGGGAAGGGGCCTGGTAGGAAAGGTGATTCATTTTCTTGTCAAACAAAATGTAAGTTCCTATAACGACCTTTTCCAAGACCCAAGAGCGTAGCTGTGCCCTTCCTCTGAGCTTAGCAGCAAGCCACGTTTGCCAGAGCAGGAGCAGTCAGCCCTCTGGGACCAGAATTCAGGCTTAGCTGAACACCTGATCGGAAAGGGGCTTTAAGAGGTCACTCATCCAGGTTCCCACACTGCCAATGAACCAGGGTCCCACGGGGAATCTCAGGCAGGAGGATACTCCTGACATCTTCAAGTCTCGAGGAGGGGCAGATGCCTGTGGGCGTGGGAGGGACAGGGACTGATACCGCCCCACCTCGGTCTCAGGACCCCACCTTAGAAATGAAGCTAGACCCATCCAAGGACAAGGAGGGGGACGGCCACCATCAACTCGGCTCCTCAGCAGAAATTCCCAGCCCACAGCCCACTGGAAAGAGCAGACGGCCTGGGCCCAGGCAGCTGCTTGTAAGCAAGCCTGGCCTCACTTTTCTATTAAGAACTAATAATAACCTCCATGGCTTGGGCCATGTCAGCAGCTTTCTGAGAGAGACGTGTGCCCACAGATGAATGAGGACAGCTTTGCACCACGATGACAAGGGGCTGTCATTTCGAAAGCCATTATCCAGCTCCCCTGACCACTTACAAACCCCAGCTGGCACTGCTGCACAGGGGGCCAGTGACAGAGGAAGCCTGAGTGACCCTGTTCCAGTGATGGCTCCAAGCTCACCTGCCTGGTTCAGATGACAGTTCTGCTGGGGACAGACAGTTCCCACTAAGTGGAACCATCTCTTGGCAGTGACCTGGCAAGACCTGCAGATGGCGGGACCCAACTTCGCTGCCAGGACATGGTGACATTGATCAAAGTTGCCCCATGCTCTCACACACCCTCCGACTGCAGACTGAGGACCAAGGACTCACCATGAAGTGGGATGGTGATGGCGGACCGCCCAGCTCTTTCCACACTTGTCCACTGGTCCTATCAGGACCTCTGCTCACAGACCCACCACTGGAGGGTGGGACAGAGTCTTGGTGTCTTGTGGTTCCAGAGCCCATGGCAACTCTGTTAGCCAAGGCCAGAGCCGAGATTGACCCGGCTTGGACTCCAAAGCACATGCTCTTTTTTTTTTTTTGTACTGGGTATTGAACCGAGGGGTGCTTAACTGCTGAGTCACATCCCCAGCCCTTTTTAATTTTTAGTTTGGGACAGGATCTTGCTGAGTTGCTGAGACTGGCTTTGAACTTGCCATCCTCCTGCCTCAGCCTCCTAAGCCTCTGGGATTACAGGCATGGGCCACCGCATCAAGCAAAGCCCATACTCTTTAGATTTGGGAGTAAAATTTAAAAACTGGACAGCGAGTGGACACTTCCTGCATATCCTGTGAATGGCTAAAGATGCAAATTGGCCCTTCCTCCTGGAGTCTGACTTTAACATGTGCTTCTCCCCTTAGGGCACATATGTTCCTGGGAAAACGATGAACACAGTCTTGGGGGCTTTGTTAAGTACGCAATGGGGCGGGAAGGGCAGGGAAGGCCACAGGGAATGGTATAGGTACAGTGCTGGGGGTTTCCACAATGTTTCACTTAATCTTAAAGTGTTAGGGCTGAAAAGCGACCAGCCCATCACCTAGGGGCTAGGGGCTGAGCTGGAACTGGAACCCAGTTCTTTGCAGCCAAGTCCTCAAGTTTCCTGTGAGGCCAGGCTGGCAAGTGGACAGTAGTGGCTTCTATCCTCCTGGTCCACTCCTGGGGGCCAGCAATGACTGACCAAAAATCAGCACAGACCAGGGTGGGGGAAGGGGGAGCCAGGGTACTGTAAAAGCAGATTAAAACTAGATTAATAAGGCCTTAAAATGCAAATGAGTAATTAAAGGCATAAAAGCTGTTAGAAGCAGCTACCTTGAACCAGGGCAGCCACGAGGCCTTTGTGGGTCTGGAAAAATCTGATTCCACCACGAGGAACTTAGCAGTTAAATGATAAGAAGATTCTCAGAACAAATAAAGTGGGAAAAAAGAAAACATACAGAATAATCATCTTGACACATTTTTCCCTTAAATATTTCAGAAAGTGTTTAGAGTCAAGTGTTTAATCCCACAGAGGCCCAGGCTCTGGATGGGGAGATGGGAAGCAAGACTGGAGAAGGTCTGTGGCACCCAGCCCTGCCTTGGGGGAGAAGGGTTCCTGGTGGAAGTGAGGGCGTCACTGTCACCATGGTCACCATAACGACATGCACAGTACTAAGTGCCAGGCTGGGTATTAAGTATGGATCACATCCAGCTGATTCCTCAGGACCTCCTGGAGCAGGCACAGCCCTCCCCAGGTCACAGCGCTGCAGACTGAGGGCTGAGGACCTCACCATGAAGCAGGCCCTCAGCTACTGTGCCAGCAGCTCCCTGACCTGTGCTGACCCATGGATGAGCAGTGGACTTTGGCAGCACGGTCCTGCACAAGGCAAGGGCGCTCGGCAGCCACGGGGTTCTTACCTGCTGCATGGCAGCCTCAGGTACTGAGAGGAAGTGAGGCAAAGGGGTCACAGACCATTGGCACAGAAGACAGCAGACAGAATTCCAGCAGAGCAGAAAGTGCCAGGAAGTTCTGGAAGTAGGAATGCGCCTCCTCAGCCTCTGAGGGGGTCAGAGGCCCATCAGGGAAGGCTTCCTGGAGGAGGTGTGGCTAGAAGTAATGCTAGACCTGGTGCCAGAAAAAGCCACAGAATTAGGTTAAGAAGTAGAAAATGAAAGAAGAGGAATCAGGGGGTCCCAGGCAAAGGGACCAACATGGACAAAAGCTAGGCACTCAGCAGCAGCTGGGGCTGCACAAGGGAAGCTCTGAATAGGCTCTGCCTGGTTGGACGTCTCTTGGCGTCATATTCTCCATGAAGCCAGACCCTGAATTTGCTGGGGAGATGGCTCCTGGCCTCCCTTCTTCCTCATTTCATCTCTGGCTCCAGCGGTCATGGAAAAGTCCAGCTGTTCATCCTCTGACCCTGGCCACCCAGGCTCCAGGAATCAGCCTGTTATCAGTCCCGCCAGCATGGGGTGCTGTGTGGGGGTGTGGGTGGGGGTTGGGAGAATGGGACTACGTGAAGGCATGTCCTGCCAAAGTGCCCAAGGAACGTGCCTCTTCCATGGACGTTTCTGGTCTATTTATTTTTTAAAATTTGATCTTTCAAAGTGAAAAGAAGTAAACGGTTCCCAGAAGATAGAAGGTGCGATCTCAGTGTCCAAGGAAGAATGAGCGGGTCAGGATCACGGGACTGAGCGAGCGACTTGGGTTCGGGTCCTTCGGCTCACTGCAGGACACCTGCTGCCAGAATTGGTGGCAGAGAAAGAGCACAGTATCGTCTGTGGAAGGAACGGCCGGCAGGGAGCACTCAGGGGCACTCCACTTTTCAGGTGACAAACCCGTTTGATGACAAAAGATCTAGGCAGCGTGGCTACCTTTTCCTCCATAAGTTGGCTCATAGAAATGGGTGGGCGGGGCGCGGGGTGATGTGGCGATTTACCCCACTTGTTGGAGTCCCCTTTTCCTACCTGCAAACTGGGAATAGGGAGACCTGCTCCCAGCACGGCCATCGGGGGAAACGGCACAGACACAGGACCTGTCTCAGTGCAGGACACACAGCGCTGGGCAGTGCTGCCCTCTGCTGTGGCCTTGCCAGCCGTTCTCTGTGGCTCTGGAGTGGCACACACCCTCCCCATGCTCTCTCTCCCCATGACCCTCGACAGCCAGGTTACCCTTCACACATGCGCACATCTGTCTTCTGAGCTGACGGTGCCAGGGTGAGAGTTCACACTGATGGGATTGGTGACAGTGCATATTTTCCCATATGCCATTCACCATTTCATCCTTACCATGAAGTAGGTATCCCTGCTTTATAATTATTTCCATTTTGCAGACCAGTAGAGAGAGGCCCAGAGAAGTGACAGTAGTGTTTTTAGATCTAGAAGGCCTCCTAAGGGCTTGTGTGTTGTGAGCTTGGACCCCAGCTGGTGGGCATATTAGGTGGCTTCCTGGCCACCATCAAGTGAGCAGCTGTGCTCCACTGTGCACTCTCTGCCATGATGTTTTTCTTGCCAAAGGCCCAAATCAATGGGACCAAGTGACCAAGGACTGAAACCCTTGAAATCATGAATCATAAATCTTTTCTCTTTTAAGTTGATTTTCTCAGGTATTTTGTCACAGTGATGGAAAACTGACTAACAGAGTTGGGCCACAGACAAGTGGGTATAGGAGGGCTGGGAATAGTTACCTTCCTTGAATCTAAGGTTCTCAGTCAGCAAGGTGGCCTCCATTATTGGGAAGAACAGGATAAAATTCAAACCTCACTCCCATTTGACAATTCCATCCTATAATACCAGTACTGCATCAGGGGACACTGTGTTTGAGATATCAAAAGTCTCATAGAGAAATAAATCCAGAGCTCTGACCCTTTAAAATAACAACTGTCCCATCTTTCCTTACTGACGACCTGAAGCCAGCCTGCCTAGATATGGGAATCTAGGATACCTATCCTAGCTCCCACCGCTACCCGATGTGCCTGTTCTGCTTCTCGTTCTCTTCGTATATAATGCAGGCAGAATGTGGGCACCTTCATCATTAGAACTGTTGTGAGGATTAAAAGAATTAACGTACAGAAAATGCTTAGAATTCCTGGCACAGGGGAAACCCTCCACAAACATCAGCTTTCATTAAATGGGATTAACGTGGATCTTGCTGTGATACAGTCAATGACTACCTTTTATATTGTTCTGCTGTTTTCACTTAATACTCATTTAGCAAACACACTGGAGGCCCTGAGGATGCAAAGGTGTGAGCCCTTCCTGTCTGGAACCTCAGATGCACTAACAAGCTGCCCTGAGAGCAGCACCTGCAGAGCGACCTTGAGGCAAAAGGGAGGGATGGCAGAGGAGGGAAGGGAAATCCCAGTGGACAGAGGAGCTGTCTGGGCCGGGTCTCCACCAGGGGGCAATTATCCTCCAGGGGAGTGAGCCGAGATGCAGAGAGCATGGCAGGCGAAGGCACCCGCCAAGGCGCCATGGGGCCAAGCCCAGGGTGCAAGGCAGGGAACGGGCTGGAGAGCCCACGGGCTCTGGCCTCCGCAGGTCCCCACGGGGGAGCCTCTGGGGGTGCTGAGCAGGGAGCAGCACGATTGGGTTCCCTTTTTAGCACGTGAGGGATGGGCTGAACCGTTGAGGATGGTGGAAGGGAGATGGATGCGAAGATACTGCAGTAATTAAATGAAATACTCCACGGAAAGCGCTGAGCTTGGCACACAGTACGCACAGGCGACGTTAATTGTTATTATTATTGTTATTATTATCACAGGCAAGAGCTCTTCGGAGTAGTGGGATGGGGAAAGGAGGAAAGAGAAGTTAAGAAGCAGAATCCACGGAACTCGTTGACTAATTGCCCATAAACACTTTCTTTTATCTTCACAGTGATCATTTACACGGCTACGTAGTGGTCTATGGAATTAAAAAGCCACAGTCTTCTTAACCACCCATGATGACTTGGCATTTAGGAACACCAGCAGGAGACAGCCTGCTCTATAAACCACAAAAGCCAGGAGTCAGAACTCGCTGAAGTCAAAACCCGAGGCAGTGGCTAACCAGTCATCTGACCCTGGGCGGGACTCTCAGTTCTCAGCTCATAAGATGGAAGGGCAGCTCCTGTGCGGTGGCACATGCCTATAATTCCAGTGGCTGGGGAGGCTGAGGCAGGAGGACTGAGAGTTCAAAACCAGCCTCAGCAGCTTAGTGAGGCCCTAAGCAACTCAGAGAGACCCTGTCTCTACATAAAAACATAAAAAGGGCTGGGATGTGGCTCAGTGGTTAAGCACCCCTGGTACTAAAAGTAAATAAGTAAGTAAAAAAAATAAATCAATGGGAGGGTAGCTGGACAATGACACAGTGCTGTGACAGCATGGCCACACAGGAGACCCTCAGGGTGCATATGTGGGTGGTTGAGGATTATTATCACAGAGCTACACACAGATACTTTTGTCCAAATAGATAAACAGGGTTTTTCGATGTTTCTTCTGAATGAATTTCCTGGAATATAATTCAGTTAGTGGGATCTCTGAGTCAAAGAGTAAAATGATTTTCTGACTCATTGCACATTGCCAGACAGGGTTTTTTCTTTCCTTTTTCGACTTTCTGGATGCAGGGCCAGTTCCGCGTAAAGCTGGTGAAGGTGGGTTCTGAGTATGCGGGGTTCCCTGCCATTCCTACCTTCGCATCCACCTTGTTACCTGGAGTGACCCTACACTGTCCCTGGACCCTCAGATCAGGAAAGGAAGGGGGAAGGGGGATGAGGGGGGAAGGGGGAAGTACGGGAAGAAGTCGAGAGAGGAGGGAAGGGAGAGGAAGGGAAGAAGGAAGGAGGGAGGGCAGGTGGGAAGGAAGGAGGGAGGGAGGGAAGGAGGGAGGGAAGGAGGGATTAGTACCATCCCTGTGTTGGTGTGGCTGTTGCTCTGAGGTGTCTGCTTATTAAAGGAAACACCTAGAAAATCTTTGAGTATTTAACCAATATAAATGCACTCCAGTGAAATTCCAGTTGTGGAATTTCAGACAGCATGACAGATACCTGGGGTTCCCCTTTGGAGGCCAAGGGGCAGGACTCTCTCTCTCTCTCTCTCTCTCTCTCTCTCTCTGGCACAGTCAATTAGTCAACTACAAAAATGGCTCCCAGGGAGGGGAGCTATTGTGAATCAGGCACAGTCCCTTCTCTCAGAGGAGTTTTCAATCAATTCTAAGTAAAAAATACCAATAAATCCCTGGGCCCCAGTGCAGGGCCTGCAGCAGGACCAAGGCTGCCGGGGCTGCGTTCCAGAGGAGACTGGCCACGGGCTGGCCTGTGCAGACAGGGGCGTTCACTCCCTCAAGTGAACTCTCCTCCAATGACCTTGGCAGAGGTCATCTGCAAACATCCTCCCGGTGCCTGGAGGGCTTCCGGCCTCGCCCACCTCTTCTGGTGCCAGCCCTGTGGAGCCAGGGACTGGGTTGACTACCAGGGCCCAGAAACCCAGGGGCTGGGATGGTCGGGCCAGTGCACAGGAGGCTCCCCAACTGAGCTCCAGGCTGGAACGTGCTTTGGCCCCATCAGACCCATTTGTTTGGGACTCTGTAGGAAGCGCGTGGCTAAAGTTGATATTTGAGGGCACCCCAACACTTGTAGGGATTCCACAGGACTCTGTTTCCCCTTCAAGTCCACATGCCAGTCTCTCTGGCTGGGCCAGGGAGGCAAGGAGGCTCCAGCCAAGTGCAGAGGACAGACTCAGGCACCAGGGGCTGCTCCTCTCCCACCCCCCGCAGGGTCTTACACAAGATTAGTCAGAAACAGAACAGCCCAATCCTGTCTGACCTCCGAGGTTTGCCAGAGAACCACGTACCAAACCCACTGAGCCCTCACTGTGCACCAGGCACCGTGGGGACAGCGTGGCAAGCATGTGGTACACTGACCTTTGCTAGGTCATCACCCTGCATGCTCTGCTAGGACCATGCCACACCCCATGATGATGTGGAGCTTGGGTCCCCCAGAAGACAGGTGGGGCTCTGTGACTTCGAGGTCAGGATAAGTGTTCCCCAAAGGCCCAGGTGCTGGGTCCCCAGCCTGAAGTGCTATTGGGAGGTGGTGGAACTTTTAAGAGGTGGGGTCTACTTAGAAGTCTTCTCACCACATGAGGACATACCCTTCAAGGGGACACTGGGACCCCGGCTTCTCCTCTTTATTTCTGCCATGAAGTGAACAAGCTTTCTCTGCCATGGGCTCCTCAACACAGGCCAGAAACAACAGGGCCAAGAGACCATGGACAGAAGCCTACGAAACTGTGAGCCAAAATAAACCTTTCCTCTTTTAAAGTTGATTACCTTAGGCATTTTGTTGCAGCAATGGACTGACACAGTGATTTCCAAGTTTAGATAGCTTAAAGATGTCATATGATTCTTCCTTGTTTTCTTGAGATTTTCAATCTTGGAACCTAGCTGCCATGTTGTGAGGAAGCCCAAGCAGCCAGTGGATAGTGAGCAAGAGTGTGCCATCTGGAAAGAGAATCCTCCAGCTCCCAGCTGACAGGCCACGCAGCAGGAACAAGCCACCCCCTCTGAGCCCTGCTCAAAGTGCAGATGTGGGAACAAAGTAAGTAACTTGTTTTAAGGCACTAGGTTTCAGAGTGATTTGCTACATGGCAGTATAATTTATTAATTTAGTAATTTATTACCACATCTCATTCTTAGGACAATCCTGTTAAATGGGTACTACCACGAACTCTGCTTTACTCACGTGGACACAGGGGATCATAGGGAAACAGTACCTCCTCTGAGGAAGCAGAGCTGGACAGTGGAACCAGGATTCAAATCCAGGTCCAACTCAAAGCCAAAGCTCCTGACTGCTGTCACACCCTACCTGTTCAGCTGCACAATCTCTACTTACTTGGAGCCTCAGGTGCAGCCTCCTGGGCTGCCTCAAGACCGGTGTTTACAGGCAGCGCTGCCAGCCCCAAGGACAGGGCTGCAGGACTGCTCCTCTCCACTCTCCATCATCCCTCAGAACTGGGCACCATTAACCCCAGCACGAGCTCATGATACAAACATCACAGGAACCTGGCAGGGGCCTGCTGCTTCCTGGTTTTTCTTTCCTAGCGATGTCAAAAGCATGGTCTTTTAACCAACATTGGCATCAGCTGGGAGCTTGTCAGAACGGTAAGTGCTGGGGCGCACCCCAGAGCTGCTGAATTAGAGACTCTGGGTGGGGCGTGGTCCAGGGTGAGGACTACTGTTTCACTACTTATGTGGTTCACTCGTGATCTCTGGAGTCTGGGTGTCTTAGGATGTTTTCAGATGCAAGTGTCAGGAAGCTGGTTCAAAGAAACGGAGTATTTTGACTTAAGTACATGGGAACCTCGAGTTGCCTAGTGGCAGGAACTCCAGGACCCCTCCAGGACTTCCCTTCGCCTCTCTGTCTCTGTCTCTGGCACTCTCCTGGCCTCATCTTAGTCTCTTCCTTCTGTTGGACTTCTCCATGCTGTCATGGAAGGCAGCAGAGAGAGGCTGGCTTCAGAGAGTCCCAAGCTTACATCATACCACTTTTATCAATCTCCAAGGGAGCAGAAGTCACTCCTCTCCCAGGATCCCCAAATTAAGGAAAGGGTCCAGCTTGAGTCACAGGGTAACTACCACCCTAAAGAGGAGGTGTTTCTCTGGGTGGGGTTCAGGGAAGCAATGTCAGTCAGAAAATCAAACGGCTACAGCTCACTCAGTAAAGACCTGGCCATCCTACGTGAACAAGCCTTGCCCCGTGCTCTGGGATATCAGGAGAGTCCCCGTGGTGTGATGACTATGCAAAGCCTCGTCCCCTGTACTGTCTCCAGGGTCCTCAGAATTTGCCTTACAAGACAGCAGTCATGGTCCCATTTTGCAGATGTGCACACAGAGGCAGTGTGTCTAATTGGTTAAGGTTGCCCTGGCTGTTAGGTAATGAAGGGGTTCAAAACCAGCTGTGCTGACTCTACCAGCATGCCTCCTTCTTGTCCCAGGCTCATGGTAGACAGCTTTACAAACACACGCATTAGAATCCTTCCCAGCACGGCAGGCAGGGGAGCGGCAGGCAGGGGAGCATCGGGCAAGAAGGCACCACCCCCCCCAGCCTTGATTTGCGTCTGCGAAGTGGGCATGATGAATACTTGCAGGACAGCATTTGTTGTGGAGACCAAAGGAGAAAACACACTAACAGCACTGTTGCAGGCCTGGGAAAAACTCGTGTTATTTTCCTTTGTTCCTGCCTAATAAAACCCCAAACTTAAAACACCAGCGTGATTTTTCCGAAAGCTGCTTTGTGCATTTTACTGGGTTGCTTTAATTCTTCTTTTTAAATCCTCAAAAGCATGCTGCTGACACCCGTTTCAAAGGTCGGAGAACTTTAGCTAAGACATGAAAGAGGTCCTGTGTTTCCGGCCTGGAAGGGCCCCAGCTCATAGCCCAGGCCTGATCAGGGCAGGGTCGGCTCCCAGAGGCTTCAAAATCCAAAGGAATTCTCAGTTCTGTAGCCCAGGGAGTTAATGTTGCCATTGGCCTTGTGTTTGTTAACGTAAGAACCAGAAGATCCCTTTAATGGGTCAAGAGCAGGATCACAAGGCTGGCAAGAGTTTAAACCAAAGCAGTAACAGCGGCTGGGTGGATTTCATGTGTTACCATGTATAATTAGATGGCAGGCGGCTGGAGAGAGGGAGGTAAGGTAGTTAAGGAGGGAGGGAAGGAAACACAGGGTAAAAAGGGATTTCAAAAATCCTAATGCTAATGTGGAAAGATACCTAAGAAATATTTAGAGTGAAAAAAAAAAAACTATGTGCAGAAAAGCAGATTCCCTCCCTCCCTCCCTCCCTCCCTCCCTCCCTCCCTCCCTCCCTTCCTTCCTTCCTTCCTTCCTTCCTTCCTTCCTTCCTTCTGGCTTTAGATACAAATATTGACCAGTATTGACCAGGTGACCAATCAATAGATAGCTTATGCATTTGAGGAGGGTTTCTGGATAGATCCACTAGAAATGTAACAGTGCCGACCGGCTCCAGGGAATGGGAACTGGCCAAGTGGGGGAAGGGGTCTTTTCCTTTTCAGTCTGTACTCTCTGGCTGCTATTTGAATTTTTTCCCCCTTTTATAATAAAAACAAAGAAAGCCACAGCCAGCAAGGGCTGGAAGTGAAGGGCAGGCCCTGAGGAGGGGTCATCCTGAGTTCAAAGCTGGATAGGAAGGCCAGGCTGCAGCCAGGGGGCGGTGCCAGGCCCCAGTGAACAAAGCGGCTCCTCCAGGGAAACGCTGACCTGGGGTCCGCTGCCGGATGACAAATGGCCCTTTTGCCACCACCGTGCAGAGCCAGGCTCAGGGCTGTGATTTCTGGCTGAGGCTCAGTCTTCTCCCACAAAAGTCACTCACTCTGGAGGGTGTTGGGGACGAAGAGTGGAATGACTTCAGAGGGACTGCCTCACGCAGGAGTGGGGAGCATCATTTGAGGCTGAAGACCACCTTCCTATCTCAGCGCCCCCCACCTTGCCAAATCCCTATGGGCTGTATGTGACAAATGCTACCGGTTCTCTCCTGGGTCTGAGGGGCATTTTGGTGTGAAGAAGGATGCCAGAGACAGTGACAAGCCCGTGCCTGCTGTCCCGGTCCAGCCTTTGTACAAGTCCAAGAAACCAGGGCCCTGATGCTCATGGGACCTGCAGGATTTGCATAACCAGACTGGAGAGGCAGCTGAGCCATCAGGAGGCACAGACCTGAAGCCCTGCCTCCGCTGGGGAGAGACCCCGTGGGTGTTCCTGGGCAGACTGCAATGTGCATAGGGTCGGAACCGTGGCCCAGGGACCTCTGGACTAAATGTTAAAGTTTTTCCACTTTTCACAGAGGCTCTGGTAGAGAGAGAGAGGTTCCTTACTCCACGGCAGGGGCTCTCAAGCATTAGCAGCTCCGATCCGACTCCTGGGGTTTCTAACCCAGGCTGCCAGGGGAAGGGCCGGAATTTGCATGACGAGGCTCTCTGGCTGCTGTTTCCCCTTGGCCTAGCTCTAAGGGAACACCCTGAGCCAGCAATGACAAATGGCCCCTGGATCTTTGATTTCAGGTAACCAGGTGGGTAGGCTGGAGAATGTGTATCAAAAGGGAGCAACTGAGACAGTGTCCTGGGGAGCCACACCCGCAGGGCCCAGAGAGACAGGCACCTGGCGTTTTCCGTTCTTCTCATTTTTTTATTCTTTTGTAAGAACAGTTAGAAATATGGATCTTTCTATGAAATCTTATATCTCTGGCCATCTTTGACAACTGACTAAGATTTTTCAAACACTGCACAGGCCCACACAACCCATCAGCAGGCTGCAGCTCTGGAATACAGATAAGGTTCCCATGGAAAAGCAGGATCCAAGAGCGTGGGGCCAGCCAGAGGGCCTCTGGTGCTTGGTGGAGGAATGTCGGCCTGGCCTGGTCTCACTCCTCAGGACCCCCTCCTGCCTGCCAGGGACACAGCTAGGGCCCCTGTGGTCCTCATGGATCGGCCCTCCCCGCCAGGCTTGCTCTCAGATGCTCTTCTCTCATCCTCCAGTCTGCTCTATTTCTTCCTTGTCCTGGGGACCTCTCTGACAGTAGCTCCCAGCCCAGTGGTCCCATCATGCACCGGGTTGTAATGGCGCAGTGACGCCTCTGTCTTCTCCACTGGCCTGGACATTCGGGAGGCCGTGCTGCCTCTGTGTCTGTGGTGCAGGACGGGTCTGAGGTAACGTGAACTAGATGATTCTACCTGTTCTCTTGGCCTGGGTCTTCCCCTCATCCCGTTTGCCTGGCTACTTGATGTCTATCCTTCAAGCCTGGGCTCAGACTGGAGCCTTCCCTGACCTCACAGACTAAGGAGAGCGCCTCTGCCCCTGGTCATTATGAGCGGCTGCCTCAGTCTGTCCCCACCAGGGCTCCATAGGGACAGGAATCACCTCACCGACACAAGGGCTGGAAGATGGGGGTCACACCACAAAATGCTCGTAGGACCCAGAGAGAGGAATGAACAAAAGAACGAGACTCCCGTACGGTCCTCTGAACATGCTCCTCCCGGCTCTGGCTGGGAGGCTCTGGGTGCTGCGTTCTGAGCGCAGCACAGGGGCAGAGGCATGGTGGAAGTCATTTTGACCATCGCCCCACCCATGACACCTGGGGACTGTCAGAGTCCACAGCCAAAGTGGCCTCTGGGCACACGGCTGCCCATCTACACAAGTCCAAGGCCCAGCAGCTGCCCTAATTCCTTTATCCTCCACCACCCCCAGCACGCTCGGCGCGGTGGTGTCAAGGTGCAGGCTGCCCAGAGAGAGGGGCTTCTCCGCACTGCCAGGGTCCAAGTGGAGGCCACGCAGAGCACAGGGCCTCCCAGGAGTCGATGACAAGGTGAGTGAAGGCTGTCTACTCAGGAGCTTGCCCAGCTGTTGGGCCCACCTCACGCTGGATTGAGAAAAGTTGGCGACTGCCCCACCCCCGTGTGTCCCAAGCCCTCCCTTCCGCCCCCCTTTTCTCCTCTGTAAGTGCAGAAGTGACCTCCTCCAGATGTCTGGGACCCCCTCCTCTGGTGGCCACACTCCCTGGACCCTCACCACATGTGTCCCTTCATCTCTGCTGAGCACTTGGGTTGGGAGTGTGGGTCTGTGTGCCCCCGGACATCAGGGACTGGCACATGCTCTGCTCTCCTTTTCCTGGTGTGGTAACCAGCTCGAGCGGGAAGCAGTGGCTAACTCAGATCCTCTCTCTGCTACTTAGGACCCTCCCCAAAGCCACATGGCAAGAAATTCTTTCTATAAAGCGGGGCTGCAAAGGGTCCTGTGAAGAGGAGGTGACCGAATGTAAACTTCAAATGGCGCCTGGCACGTAGCACGTGATGAACAGTATTCACTAGGTGATCCATAAATGCTTCACGTGTTCATGGATGAGGGAGGGCACGAAAAGTGAAGATAACCAGCCAAGTAAAGGCACATGCAGGTTGTAGTGACCCCAGAAAAGAGATGGTGGAAGTGTCCTGATAGTGACCCCAAAGTGAGCTGGGGACAGGCCCTGTCCCCATGGAGCAGAGGTCCTGGCAGTAGACAGGATGCACACCTGGGCAGTGACTGGAAATGGAGACCCTCTCTGAGTTCTCCTTCCTCACAGTTGAGCCTCTTTGGCAGACCAAGAGGGCTTGAGACTGAGCCAGAACATGACAGATCCTACGACAGCGTCTTCTCCCCTCCAAGGACACTCCTTGCTCACTACTTCCTCTTCCCATCATTCCAAACAGCAGACTTGGACCGAAGTCCTGAGTGTCTGCTGAGGAATGAGCAAGGTGGGTGACTTGTCCAGGCGGGGGCTCCTTAGTACCAGACCCAGGCACCCCATCAACCACGGTCCATCCCACTCAGCCACCCTGTTCTGGCAAAGACTATCAGCAGAGGGGCCCGGTAGAGTGAGGGCCTGTGGGCCTCACACCAGACAGGGTCAGGTCCCCAGCTCTTGCAAGACTCCTCACCCCTCAGAGCCTCAGTCATAGCATGAATATGAATGGCTCAGCCCGCCCTCGCTGGACTGTGGTGTAAAATGGCAGGCCATGTGCAGAGCACAAAGCAGACCCAGCAAGGAGACCCTCAGCGAATTGTGGGAGGGGTGCGAGAGGTCAGCTCCTGAGGGTAAGCGCAAGCCAGTTTGGTACCCCAGACAAGGAAAGCGAGACCCAGAATACCCTGACCTCCCAGAAATCCCAGAAACGGGAGAATGTTGTTGGAGGCCTGGGGATGACCTTCCGGAACTGCTGTGACAGCGCTAATTGGGGTCTCCTGGTCACCAGCTTCCCATCCTTGGGAAGGAGAGGCACAGGGCCTCCCCCATCCCCTGCTGCTTCCTCTGGCTGGGCTGCAGGGGCACTGACCTGCCAAAAGGTTCAAAGGAAGCTCAGGAGCCAGCACTGATAGGGTGGGGCGGGACATGACCAGGGGCCAAGTCCCAGCCCGCATGACCCAGCCATCCCATGGATGGGCAGGTCAGGGGGCTTCCAGTGGAGATCAAGGCGCTGCTCCCTGGCGGGGGTGGGGGTTCTTCCCACTGGGGCATATTGGAAGTTTACCAGGGTGGTGCCCTGTATTCCTTCTTTCTTCCTCCAGCAGCCTCTAGTCAGCTAGAGGGGCACAGGACTGACCTGGAATTTCAGGCCGCCCCTCCCTCGCCAGGCTACCTGTCATGTCTTTGAGACTGCTTCTTTATCTGTAAAAGGGGAACTCCCATCTGTCTGAAAGGTTGTGGGGAGCTTTGGTGAAGTCATGTGTCTAAAGTACCTGGCAAAGTGCCTGGACCCAGCAGAGACTCAACCACCACAGGCCTCATAACTACACCATCCGGTTTGGATCTGGTGGGGTGCTTGCTAAATGGGTGCTGCCTACCCTGGGGGCTGAGAGTGGGAAGATCCGCAGTCTTTCACAACACAAGGGCCTTTGCTCCCCTCAGACCGAGGAGACTAGGCCGGCCCTTGGTCAGATCCCCTGAGCAGGAGACACCCGGGGCTCACGAATCCTCACCATGCACTTGCGGTCATCTATGCCAGTCAGATCCTCCTCAAATTCCTTCCCAACTTCGAAGTCCATGATGTAGTTCCTAAAAGTGCTCAGCGTGCGGATGATCATATGGTCGCCTTCCTGCACGATCTCTTTATCCGGCTTCAGCAAGTTGGCGATTTTGCGCAAGGCCACGTTAACATCTGCAAGGGGTGCGGAGACGGGGGTAGAGAGTTGGCAGGAAAACTCAAGAGAACCGTTCCCAAGGGAGCGGGACCCCGGAGCAGTTCCAGGAATGCAGCTGGGATTCCCCGCTGGCTTTGCGCTCTTTCTCTTTTCCTCTTGGCAACAAAGTTTTCTGCCCTCACTCTAACCTTTAGAAACAAAACCCAGCAAACCAGAGCCAGCTCTGCTAATTAAATTATCCGCGTCCAGAGCCAACCAGCAGACGCTCACCACCAATTAACCCTTCCAACCCCGGAGCCTCTAATTCGCATCCAGCCGGCCGCCCTCGCAGCGCTGGCCGCGGTCGCCCTTCCCGGCGCCGGGGTGCACCGGGCGGCGGCCGCCCAGGAGGAGGCAGGCGGGCGGCGGCTCGGGGAACTCGGGGGACTCTGGGGACCGCCGGGCGGCGCGGCGCGGCGCGGCGCCGGGGCAGCGCTTACCGAGCGCGCGCAGGTACTCCTCGAAATTCTCGTTGGCCAGCATCTTCCAGTACCCGTTGAAGTCGACCGGCATTTCGCGGAGTGGCGGGACCGTGGGCCACGGAGCGGGCGGGAGCGGCTCGAGGCTGTGCCGGGGCAGCGGCTGCAGACGCGATCTGGGTGGTGGGCGGCCCGGAAATGCGCGCCCTCCGGGGACAGGGGGCTCTGCGGGGCGGCGACAGCTGGATTCCTAGCGCGCACAAAGCCCGCAGGAGGATCCATTGTAGCCGTCGCTCCTCCCCCTGAGCGAGGGCGGGGCGGGGCATGTCGGAGGGCCAGGTTTGGCCCCAGCCGCAGGCCACCTTCGTCCCGGACCTTACGTTCGCTTCCCTTGTAGAGGAAGAGGAGGTGATGGGACGCGAGAGGTCTCTTTATTGGCCCCAGCTCTTGCGTTCCTCAGGGATTCCTTCGAACGCCATGAACTTCTCACCCTCAGCGGCCACTTGAGGGCTGGCAATCAGAGTCCTCGGGTTTGCTGGAAGGATTAGGAAAAGAGGCCACTTAACAGGCCTTTGTCTAAGGCTCCACTCCGCCTCCCGCCCGGGCCCCCGGCAGGTCAACTCTGGGGAGAAGAGGAGGGGACACTCTCCAATCTTTCCCGAAACATAAAAATAAAATTTTATATTATGTGACGTGCATATGGCAAGTAGTAATAATAATAACCCTTCGGGCTGAGTCTGATGCACAACCAAGTTTGAGACCCACTACTTTATGCAAATGTAAGCAATTACCAATCTACTGTTAATTTTGTCCTCTCTTTCGCTTAATAGCAGCAAAGGACTCCCTAGAGTTGTGCACTTCGCTCTTTTCACTTAATACATTCCGGGCCCTTTCCACCGCTGTGCATCAAGCATCTCCATTGTTGTGCGGGCTTTCTATTGTTTACCCCGCCTGGCCCCTCTCTACGTTGCTTCTGATCCTTCACTCTTAGAAAGTGTTACAATGAAGATCTTGGATCACATCTTATTTGCCACCTGTGTGGGTATGTCATAGTGCTTTTAAAACTGCTCTCTCTGCCACCAAGGAGATGACATAATCACATTGGTTGACTTTTTGACCCTCCATTAAAGACTGAATATCTCTTTTAAATTGCTTTTAGCACAAATGACAGCGGGGTGACAGCAGGAACATTTTCTTCCTCTCCAGCAGCACTTGCAGGTCCTCTCTACCCCCAGGCTTATGTTAGCCTGGCTGCGGGAGGCAGAGTCAGGAAGTCACCCCCTCCTCAGGGTAGAGGCAGCTTCCTCCGCGGAGTGGTGTGGATTTCAGTGTCTCTGGCCCTCCCCTGCTCTACACCAGGGTTTCTCAGCCTCAGCATTGTTGACCTTTTAGGACAGATAACTCTTTGTTGGATAGTGGCTACTGTCCTAATGTTATAGGACTGGGACCTTCTGGGAAACTGAGGCAGCAGGTAGCTCCCCCCCCGATTTATAGCCCCCAAATCCTGTGATCAAGTCAGAAAGATTTCAAACGTGTCCCCCAGAGTAACAGGCATGAGTTTATTGAAGGGATGGGAAAGAAAAAGGGGACACTCTCAAGGGAGGGTACCGGTCCTCTCACTCAGAGAGGAGAGGGACAATGTGCCTCTTCTGCACTCCAGTTTTATTGGGATGCCCAGAGAAGTTTCCAGAGAATTCTGCCCAAGTCTGCCTCTTGACTTTTGACTGACAGCCTCATGACATCAGATTTTTAAGTCCCCACTGCCATGACAACTCTATGTCACTTTGGCCCATGCTGACCGGTTCTAATTGAATTTTTAACCATACAGTCTTACAGATACTTTTGGTTAGGAGGAATTATCCTTATCTACCAAAGTTTCAGGACCTGCTCTATAAACAGGGTGACAAACGTGTTCTCCTTCAGGGTAACTCGGGTTCCTCTTATGGACATTATCTTGGGCCTGCATTTCTCCTGCAGTTAACAAGTAGTTTGTTGAGGAATGTGACATGTCCTGTCCACAGAGGCCAGGCAGGGCTGCAGGTAAATTGCTTCTTGGAACAGAGAGCATGTGGGGGTCAGCACCATGGGCCCAGTTTATGGACTTATTCCCTAACCTTGCGTTCCCACCACTCCCGCCTGTCTGTCCCCTATCACTATGTCTTGTAGGGTGTTTAGCAACATCCCTGGTCTCTAGTCACAAGATCCCAGTGGCACCCCACAAAGATGCCTTCAGATTGCCATATTTACGGGTGGGATAGGATAATTGCCCTGGCTGCATGCCATGGCGATCTCCCTGTTGGGCCCCTGTTGCCCACCTCTCCTTTGTGGCCCACCTCTTGGGGTTCCCAGGCTGTCAAATGTTCACACAGATGTTGGCTCAGTGTCCCTCCCTGGCCAGCTCATCTTGGCCGGGTGGCTAATGCATCCTGTCCCAGCCCCGCCCAACCTAAAGGTGTGAGAAGACACCTCTGCGGTTCAGTCAGGGGCTGGGTGGGGCTGGATCTGAATTCTCCAGGGCACTGACACAGGGACGCCCACAGCCCTGGGCTTCCTTATCATCCTGACTCACTGGGATGGAGGATCAGCCAGAGGCTTAAACAGTGAACAGGCTGTCCCTTGGCCACCTACAACTAGCCTCAAGTCCTCTCCCCTGTTCTCTGGCACCATGCAGCCCAGACAACTGTGTTTCTCACCCTCCCCAGCCTTCACCCTTTGTGTTGCATCTCCTGAGATGGTTTATGCCAAAATCCAGCACAGTGCCTGACACACAATTAGGGGACCTAGACAGCTTTGGGCCTCTGCCAAGTCTGGAGAGGGCCCTCATGCTCTGAGCAGAAGCCTGCTGCTCCTCTCACCACCCCAGGCCTCCTTTGTCCATCACAAATAACCAATATCTGGCCACTCCCCCTTTTTCTGACCACTTTGGGCATCTGCTCACCTGACCTCTCTCTTCTGAGCTGGGCAGCACAGCACTTAATTCAGTTGGTTCTCCTTGGTCTCTCTGTCGAGTCCCCTAAAGGTCAGTACACTCGTGCTCTTCTGGGTCTCCCCCGGCATGGCCCCTGCTGGCTGTAAGTTTCTTGCAGCTGGGAGTAGGTTGCAGAGCAGGCTTCAGAGCCAGGTGGCCTGGTTTGATGCTACCTATGTCACTGTCTTGGGGAGCAGTCTTGATGACATTGTCTCTTGATGCCTCAGTTTCCACATCTGTAAGAAGGAGACCCTGAGCACCTACCTCAGGGTGATGACCTGCAAAGGAGAGGTTTGGCCCGGAGGGCTGCTTCAGCTCCACTGCCATTTGAGCCAGAGGAACCTTGGAAGTGAGGGGCAAGGCCAGTGTGCAGCGGGCGTACGCCCCCAGCTGGAGCCATAATATAAGTCCAGTGGGTTGAAGTGGAACGTGCTTTGCGGAGGTATCTGGGGTCATCATGATTTCTTTTCTCTGCCAACTCCATCATGCTCAATTCAATTCACTAATCAGAGCATTTTTTTTTTTTTTTTTGAAGCTTCTTTCTGTTGGCGCTGATACCACTTGAGATGTGTAAATCAGAGGAAGAGTAACTGAGGAGAGTATAGGAAGACGAGAGGTGTCTGCTTGGGCTGGCGATCTGTGAGGCTCCAATCTGTGAGGCTCTAGCTGGATCTTTAGGGCAGCCAGCATCAGAGAGGTGAGGAGGAGGAAGAGATAGTTTAGGGGAAGGCGGAACAGGTGAAGATGGGCGGGCAGGCTTGTTCATGATCGGAGGGGAAGGTAAATAGACTTGGAGCCTCAAAGGGAGCTTGCTTCATCTATTAGCCTTAAAGAAGGGCAGTGGAGATCCAGGGCCAATTCTTGGAGGCCCTAAGAGATACCAAGGCCCCAGAACAGCCAGGCCAGTGACCCGATGTGTGCAGTGGGACTGATTGGCACAGGGGCAAGCCTGGGTTGGGGTGAGGAGGGAGGAGGCAGGAGGGGAGAGAGCTAAGGGGCCCCAGGGTGGGTTTCTGGCTGGAGGGAGCTCAGGGGAGCTCCAGGCCCTCCCTCTGAGGACAGGGAGGAAATGCGCCTTTTCATTCTTTACTGATCCGGGGACTCGGCAGGACTCCTCAGCGCACAGGGGACAGATTCACAAAATGATTGCTCACTCCCTGCCTTGTGAGGTTGGTCCTCTGCGTATGCGGTTGACAGGCAACAAGGGGCTCCAGGGTGCCCAGTGTGGAGGGCTGCATGGCTTCCCAAGAGCCTGAGGTTGGAGCAGAGGTTCCTCTCAGGATGCTGGCTTGAGGGGTCCCAGCCTCATCCCACCCTTTCTGCCAGACCTTCCACACTGGGACCCTCACCTCGTGTGGAGGGTTCGGGCAGCCTGCTACACCTGCCTCATGCTTAGGAAGAAGACTGTTCTCATCAGAGGGCACTGGCTCCGGCCCCACATCCCAGCCTCGCTTCTCATTGGCTGAGCCTATTTGAGAGACTTGTGAAATCTCTTCTTGTGTTCAAACCTGTCTCTGGAGTCACATTCCGGGGAGTGACTCCACTCCCATCTCCAGCCGTCACCATGCCACCTGTATAAGGCTAAGGTCTGAATAGGTGAATGTGGCCCAGCAAAACTGCTTTCCTGCGTCTACTGTGCTGGGGAGCCAGAGGGCTGGCCAAGAGGCCACTGGGGCTGAGAGACTTGGGGGTCTGCTGAGGAGGCTCTTCTCTGATGGGTTCATGAATATTCAAACATGCAAAATGGCTCACCAGGCCTACAGGTCTCAGAATCTTAAACCTGCTCTGGGGCTGGGCTGGGGTTTATTTCAGTGTAGAAAGTGGTTCTGCAGGGTGACAGCTGCCTTCCGCCTGACACCTCAGCCAGCCACGCAGTGGTTCTGTCCATCATGACTTACACTGCAAGGGCAGGGTTCCCTCTCCCTCTCTCCTTTTTTCTCTCTCTTCTTTCTTCTTTCCCTCCTTACCTTGTTCCCTTCCTCCTCTTCTTCTCACAACCCTTTGCTTTCTTGAATTCTTAGTTATATTTATTTGGAAAAAATGAAGCCTATATAAACACAAAGAAAATAGTGTCTTGAACTACCACAGATTCGTTTCCGGCTTCCACGAACCAGCCCACGGGCAACCTTGTTTCACTGATATCCCCACCTACCCACACCCGAATTTTCAAAAAGTACTTTGGAGCAAATACCAGACATCATGTCACTGCAAGAAGTGTTTCTAAAAGATAAGGACTTAGGTTTTTAAGATTTTAAAAAAGGGGAATTATTGTCTTACAGTTCTGGAGGTCAGAAGACTGAGATGGTCCCATGGACTAAAATGAAGGTGTTAGTGGGATTGGGTTCCCCCTGGAGGCTGTAGGAGAGAACTCGGTTCTTGCATTTCCTGTTTCTAGATGTCATCCATAGCTCCTGGCTCACAGCCACATCAGTCTGACCATTGCTTCCTTCTTTACACCGCCTTCTCTGACTCTTGTTGGTTTTATAATTACATTGTGTGATTACATTGTGCCACACAGGTAATCCAGGATAATCCTCCCATCTACAGATCTTTAATTTAATCACATCCGCAAAGTCCCTTTTGCCATGAAAGGTAACTGTGTTAGCTGTCACTATAATAAAATACCTCAGATAATTAACTTATAAAGAGTAAAGGGTTATTTTGGCTCATAGTGTTGGAGGTGCCAGTCCAAGATAAGGCAGATGAGCAGGCAGACCCACGGCCCTGAGCCTCTGGGAGCACGTGGCAGAGCTAAGCGCTCTTCCATGAATCAGCACAGGGAACAAGGAAAGGTCTGGGCGTCTCGCCCTCTTCTTCAAGGGCACACCCCAGTGACCCCATCTCCTAAAGGTTTCCCCATCTCCCACTACCACCACCCTGGGGACCAAGCTTTTAGTCCATGGGCCTTCATGGGACACTTATTCAAATAACAGCAGTAGTATATTTATAGGTCTCAAGACGGCACATGAGCATCTTTGGGAGGACCACTGTTTTTCCTACCACATCAAAGCACAAGACAAAGCTGGGCACGGTGGTGACGACTGTAATCCCAGAGGCTCCGGAGCCTGAGGCCGGAGGATGGAAGGTTCAAAGCCAGCTCAGCAACTTAGTGAGTCTCTCAGCAACTTAGCAAGACCTTGTCTCTAAATAAAAATTTTAAAAAAGGACCAGCGATGTTGCTCAGTGGTTAAGTACCCTTGGGTTCAATTCCCAGTACCCAAAATCAAACAAACAAGAAAATAATAAAAATCTCTTTCCATGAATAAAAATATGTAGGTCGTCAATAGAGTAAGCCAGACTTTAATGTGATCCCCAAATTTTCTCTTCCTGAATTTAGCACTGTTTGGGCTGAAAGCCTGAAGAAACCCATTTTTCTATGTTGTTCTTTTCTTGCATTATCCAGAAAACTGGGCTTTTGTTGTGCTTGTTCTGTTTTTTTTTTTTTTTTTTTTTTTTTGCAGTACTGGGGATCGAATTCAGGGCCTTGTGCTTGTGAGGCAAGCACTCTACCAGCTGAGCTACCTCCCCAGCCCTCTTCTGTTTTTTTAATCCTCTTGCATCGTAGGGAGAGTGGGTGGTGATATTGAACCTGGAGGCTCACACTTGACCTCCTCTTAGTGATCTGTTTCTGGCTCTCTGGCTTGGTTGTTCTAAGATAGCTCCTTCTCCTAGAGCACTTTTGGGGTGCCTCTGAGATTGCCTTGTTGAGAACAGGTATTTGCATAATAGCACGTGGATAGTACATTTTCTTTGCCTGATTGCTTCTGAGAAGGACTCATTGTTTGGGAAACATAAGCACAGTAACATTATCACAAGAAAAATATATAATTCCTTAATATCAAATATCTGGAAGGGGCTCAATTATCTCATTTTCCCCCCAGTTTGTCTGAATTGGTTGAATTACCCCCAATAAGCTTCATACATCACTAATGGTTGACGTTATCTCTTTTGTGTTATGGTTTATCTTCCCATTCAAAATGTAATTATCATTATCTACCCACACCTCACCTTTCTTAGATAAATGATAACATGGCATATCTTTTTAAACTTTAATAAAACATCCTGGAGAGCGTTCCTCAGCGGTACACAGAGAGCTTGTCTCTTCCCGTATACAGGCGCATGGACTAGAGATAATTGAACCTACAATGGACACACAGGTTGTTCCCAGGCTGTTGTTGTAATTCCCAGGCTGTTGTTGTAACAAAGAGTGCTGTGATTGAGGGCGGGTCTTCTGCCCGTGCATCTCCGGGTTAGACTCCCTGAAGTGGGATTTTTGTGTCAAGAGTATGAAAACGAATGGGCTGTTGCTGAATATTTATTGCTGCATTTCTCACCTTGGGATTTTATCACTTCACCAACAACCAACAGTGTGTGAAAGTATCTGTTTTTTCACAGTCATGCCATCGGATTATGTGGTCAAACTCTTGGGTTTTTGCTAGGTGAAAAAAGTTATCTCGGAGTGTTTTGCATTTGAGAATATGTAAGAATGAGTATACATGTCGAGAGTGAGTTGTCGCTTTCTCATTTAGCTACTTCTGGGTCCCCTCTGCACTCTTCATCATAATGGGGTAGCGCTGCAGAGCACACGCGTAACTTCTGAGCTGGTTTAGTAAATCCACCCTCAGTCTTTATTCCTGGTGGTTGTGTCGTGTGAATGTCTGCTAAATGTAATTTGACATCAGAAATGCTGTAGCAGGGGCTGGGGAGATAGTTCAGTCGGTAGAGTGTTTGCCTTGCAAGCACAAGGCCCTGGGTTCGATCCCCAGCACCGCAAAAAAAAAAAAAAAAAAAAAAAAAGATGCTGTAGCAGGCTCAGGGTTCTAAGGAGGCCGAGGTCTCCCAGGCTCTGGCACATTGGAAGGTGGGCCTGTGGGCAGCCATGTCTGTCTACCATGTTGGTAGACTCCCCCTGAATCACGCCCAGTTTGAGGAAGGAGGGTCATTTTTCCCATGACTGCCTACATTTTCAGCCATAGACCGGTGTGCCACAGATGGCTGGGGCACCTTGGAAAGGGTGATAGAGCAGGTAGGAGTTGGCATGGATCCTGCACAGTGAGGGCAACACGGTTCAGTGGGCAGACCCAGGCCACTCATGAATCAACCGCAGTGAAAAACTGCAGTTTTAGGTGGAACAGACCACCTTCCCCTTTACCCCAGCCCACCTCCTCAGTCCAACATCCTCTACAAAGACACCTGAGTCCTGTCCTTCCAATCCAGTGACCCCATAAACATCTACCCATTTTCAGAGGAAATATCCTGTAGAGAGTGAAGCATGGATGCTGTGGAATCTGGCGGTTTCTGGGGGGAGGGGTTGATGCAGGGTGGGGTGCGGTGGGTGCAGGGTGGCTCATCTGCTGGTGGCAGCCATCCGCCTGAGTTCCAGTGCTGTGCCAGGTCGTGGCTCATGTCCTGATGGCCTCTCCCGGGGGTGAAGACTGTACGCAGCAACCCCGACACTGGGACCAGGAGGACTGAACAGTTACGGGTGCCTAGCAGCATGGTCACCAGGGCACTGGTGCGGCCGAGAGCATCTCACGCAGTAGCACAGCTGGCAGGAAATCGGGCAGTCAGCCTCTGAGTTTCAGTCTGATTTCAGTCTGCAAATGGCCATTTCATCCAGTGAGAGATAAGGGAGATGAAAGACTGCAGAACATCACGGTTCCCAGCCTGACCATGTCGTGACACTGATGTGGGAATGGTCTTTTTTTTCTTGGTCAGAAGCAATTACTAAAGGAATCTTTAAGCGAGGTGTCAAGGAAAATTAGGTTATTCTAGAGTCACTGAAAGGTGAGAAAAGGGTCAATACAATTTATCTGCATTCTGGTGGCCAGCCAGCTTCTCTCCCCTGAGACAGGCCCATGAAAGAACTGTAATGCGAGCTGGGGCGGGCTCTCCGATAGGCTGAGCAACTGGCTTCCAAGCTAGTTTCAGATAAAACGCAGGCGCAGGCCGACTCTCGTCCACGTGACTGAGGGTTCTGCTTTCCAGCAGATCCACTGGTATAGAGTTGTGTGGTAGGGGCCAGTGTTTTCTAGCATTTATTTGTTGACCGTGTATTTTACGCAGTCTTAAGTACTTGGTGTACTTAGCCTTGGAGGGTTTGAGACATCAGAATATTTATACATTTGGGGTTTTTACTTTGATGACTCTTAAAAATGTATTTTTGGCCTGTTACAAATTTGAAGAAGATACGAATTATCTATATTCATAGCTTTCCCTGCCTCTTGCCTTTTAAGGAAGATCGTTAGTTGATATATTTTGTTCAGCACCTTTGTATTAAGCTGATCAAGGGTGTGAGGTGGCCCTGTGAGGCAGACTTGGTGGACACCCAAAGAGCAGGCAGCTTTCCTTGGAAGGAGAGGGGAAGATGGGGAGGGATGAAAGGAGATAGTTAAGGACTTTGCAAAGTGATTGCTGCCACCGCCTATGGCTTTTGGCTGACTAGAGAACCCTGGGTAAGATAAGACACTACTGGGTCTTTGTTTGCAGAAGAGAATGAAATTTGGAGAGGTTTAACAGCTTGTTCCATGTCACATGAGCAGAGCATTAGGGCTGGAGAGTGAATCTGTGCCTCACTCTATCTGGTCTTAAAGCCCAAGGTCTTAATCACCTATTGTCTCAGGAATGAGGCAAAGGTCCCCCGGGGATCCTGGCCTGCCGGATCTGATAAATAAGCCTGCAGAAGGGAATCCCAGAGAGAAAATAAGCCTCCCAAGTCATCATCAATATGGAAGAAGAACTTGAATCCCCATGTGACATGAAGGCACGGAGCATATATTCTAAGCAGAAAAATCCATAAACAGTTAAAGATTAATGCACTTTAGCAAGGCTCCAGCCAGATTTAAAAAGAGCAAATCTTGCCAGAGCCATGTTTTCACGTTCTTGGGGCAGAATTATACAATGAAGAGATGAAAGGGAAACAACTGGTCAAACACACATTGATTTCCAGGAAGCATGGCGGAGTCCTCTGAGGCCTTCCCTGTGAGTGAACACAGATCAGGGCTCACACTGACCTGTGACTGGGGGCCGGCCTTGGAGTGGTGGACCAGGATCACCTGTTCGGGGTCAGCCTGCAGGCCTCGGTTTCTGACCTGTCTCCATAGAAGCAGCTGGGGGTGAACACGTCCTTTAGGCAGGTTGCAGAGACCATCTGGATGTCCAAGAAGCTAAGAAACAGGCCAGGAGTTCATTGACCCAGGAGCAGAGCGCACATGCCAAACAGCATTGTAATGATGTTTATTAAGCCCCTCTCATCTGTGATCTTCCTTCCTGCTCTACTCTGCCCCCTGCCCCTGCAGTGCAGAGAGCAGAGCTCAGTTTTGGAATCACACTGGCTTTGAAGCCTAGGCCCATGTTGAAAGAATGATGCAGAGACACGATTCAAGGCTAATCGCCGGAGCAGTTCCGTTTTATTTTAGAAATGTACACACTTATATAGGGCCGGGAAGAGGCTGATAGGTCAGGGTGTGAAACGGGGCGATGGTTAATTGGGTGAGGCTTGTTGCTAGGGGTCTGGGCGGGGTGTCAAGTGCCGATTGGGTGTGAGTTCCTGCCAGCGGGAGAAGGTATGAGGAAGTTAAATCAGGAAAAGAACCTCGGCCAGAGCCATGTTGGGAAAATTTAGAAAAGTGATCTTATACCTGTTCCTTGTGATCCTGGGTAAGTCACTTAATGTCTCTGAGCCATACTCCTTCTGGGGCAGATCTGAGAAGTCTGGCACACATATCCTCAATAAACTCTAGTTTCTTGGTGTTCCCTGTTGGAGGCCATCAGCCATCTGCCTTAACGTGTTTTCCAGACCTACCTCAGCTTCCCATCTTTGTCTTGTAAGCCATACTACTGCTGATCCTCTGGCCCAAATGCTCTTCCTCTCCATCTTCTCCTCCACACATCAAGGTCCCCTTGTGCCAATCTCACCACTATTTTTTCTCTGAATTCTGAGAGCCCTGAGCTCTCACAATCACGGGACTTGCACTGCTTAGAGGACCATCGATTTTCCTCGTGTGTATCCTTATTTGCTCATCCTTATTTGCTCCAGCCCCCTTATAAGATTGTCAATGGCAGTGACTTTCTTAAATTCCTTCTCTATTTCTCCCAGTATCTGGTCAAGAGCTGGTCACACAGCAACATGAGCTTAGTGGACATTCACTGAGAGAACCAGGGGAAGAGTCAAAGCTGCAGGTTTATGAACACTTCCAGTGAACACTTGCTGAGCACAATCCAGGTCCCTGGAGCTGGGTTAGATGCTGACGATGAGTGAGACAGGACCCTAAGGAAGTCGCAGTCTAGTGGGAGACAGAAATGTGACAAGTCGAAGGTTGTTCGTGTGCTTTACGGTCAAGATGGTGTTTGAGCATAGGAACAAAGCTTTGAAGGATGAGTAGGCCTTCTCCTGAGTGTAGTGTGAGTTTTTCTGACAGAACCGTTCATGCAAATCACAGGGCGGAGGAAATCTGGCATCTTCAGGGGAAGTGAAATACCCAATGTGGCTCAGTGTGGCCAGTGGGGGGACCCTGGGAGGCAGGAGGGATGGAATGGCCCGACACTGGGAGGAGACACTGAAGAGTTGGAGAGATAAGTGTGGCCATGCCATGGAGAGCTGAGAAGGGTAACAAGCTACTGGACTCTCTCTGGGAAAAGGGAGAGACACTAAAAAGTTTTAAGCACAGAAATTTCTCTCAGAAAAAGATGGCGGACCCTCCAACATTCATCTCCCATCAGTTTGAACAGTTATCCACACACTAAACTATCTTCATAAGGGCTAACGAAATCAAGTGAGAGAATGCAGTACCTTTTTTTTTTTTTTTTTTTTTTTTTTAAGCATAGTAATAAGACACAAGGAAGTAGGCAAGAAGGAAGGAGTTGATAAGTCATCCTTCCTCAATCCCTAAGCAAGGTAGTGTGGAGAGAGACACCTTCTATTTGGGGTAGAGGGAACTAAGTCCAGGCCTTAGACTAGAAATTCAGTACCAGGAAGAACCCCATAGTCCCTGGCCTAAGGCTAGTGCATTAACTGAACCTCTGGACCTGCTTCAGCCAGGCAGTCAAGGTATTTCCTCCACCACCCCTCCTCCAAACCTCAACAGCACAACACAGAGCGAGATTCCATCTTCTGGGGGACAGGACAGAGAAGCAAGCTCGGGGCTTTGTCTTGGAACTCAGTACTGTGCTGGTGAAGTCTAACACTGGAAGGATCTTAAGGGCTCCTGTCTCCTGACCAGTGCCCATGGACGGATGGATCCTCTGAACCCACTCTGGCTCCAGGTGACCTGTGACCTCATTCAGGTGGATTTCTATTCCAGTAAGATTCTTCTGTGGCTAACTGCAATATAGGCCACAAGCATAGCACAGCAGGAGGAAGGCCATAGCAGCATGGGACTTGGTCCTGTCCCTTGCTGCACTGGTATTTGTAGGTTGTGGGCTCTGGGTATGACCCAGCATTACAGCCTTGGTGGCCATGGAACTGTTTATGCCATCTCTCCAAACATCCATGTAGCATGACACAGACAGTTGCAGAAGAGAAAGGTAGCACCAAGTCATTGTATAGAAACCTGGGGCTGGGCCTTCCATGGTGAGGTCCCATGTCAGACAACATTCCACAGCCCCTGATCCCAGGTGGAGGCTTGCAGGGATGGATAACCCTTTTAAAGCAGTCTCATGGTTCATTCTGAACAACACACCAACTGTGAATTTGGCTCACCCTCTAGTGCTGAAATGGTGACAAAACACCAGAAATAGACTTGTGGCAAACCTGGATTTCGGGTTCCATCTAGTGCTAAAATTGCTAAAGTGACAACAGACTCAGAGAAAATGAGTAGTATGCTTAGAATTCCTGCACAAGAAAGTTGAAATATGTAACCAGTTTAATCACAGGTGACTCCAATACATATCAAGAACTTTCAGGGAACAAAGACCTCACCTGATAGACAAAACAAGGCACCAGAAACTGACAACATGGCAACTGATATGTAAGGACTCAGATAAGCCAAAATGGCAGTTGTAATGAAACTTGAAGAGTTTCAAGAAAACACAAATAATTAAGTAGTCTATCACAGAAATTTAACAGGTTTAAGTAACTTAAAAAATGAAACAAATCCTTGAGTCGAATAGTATAAGTGAAATTAAAAACATGATAGAAGATATTCATAGCAGAATTGGTCAAGCAAAAGAAAGACAAGCTTACTTGAAAACAGATGAGATCAAAGAAAAAAGAGTGAAGAGGAATGAAAAAAGCTCACAGAAACTTTGTGACATCATTTAAAGCACATATTTCTGTTATAGGGGTTTAGGAGAGATTTGTGAATGATGAAGGGGTAGAAAGTTTATTCAAAGAAATGATAACAGGAAATTTCCCAAACCTAGAGAAGGATATAAATACCTAGGTATTGGAAGGTCAAAAGTCATTAGATTCAACTCAACCAGTGTATGTACCCCAAGACATATTATAATCAAGCCTCAAAAGTTAAAGGCAAAGAAGATTCTCAGAGCAGCAAGAAAATAAATAATTAAATAAATAACATATAAAAGGGTGTTCCAGTTCACCTGACAGCAGACTTCTTAGCAGAAACCTTATAGGCCATGAGGGAGTGGGATGAAATTTTCACAGTGCTCAAGGAACAAAACTGCTAACCAAGAATATTATATATAGTAAAGCTATTCTTAAGAAATAAAGGAGATATAAAGACATTCCCAGACAAAAGCTGGGAGAATTTGTCACCACGTGACTTGTCTTCCAAGAAATGCAAAAAACAGTACCCCAAACTGAAAGATATGCTAATAGGTAAGAAAAGACCTGAAGGTATAAAATCCACTGGTAGAAGTAATTATGCAGATGGCAAAAGTGGTGTGGAAACCATTTGTATCTGTTGCATGAAACACTAAAAACCAAAATAATTAAAAATAATAACTACATTAACATATTAAGATAGAACACAGAAGAAGATGTAAACTGGGACATAAAAATTCCAAATGTGAAGAGGGATGAATGCAAAGTATAGTTTTTTTATTAGTGTTTTTTTTCTCTCTTTTTTATTTTTGTTTCCTTTCCTATCTTTACAATAAATGGTAAGTTGCTGTTACTTTAAAATAACTTTTTATAATCAAAGGGTTCATTGTAAGGTTCGTGGTAACCACAAAGAAAAAAAAAACTATAGTAGATATAGCAAAAATAATGATAAAGATTAAAGCATGATACTAGAGAAAAATCACTTAAGCACATGGAAGAGAGGGAGAAATAAAGTAAATACAACAAAACTAGAAAACAACAACATGGCAGAATACTTTACTTACCAATGATTCCCTTAAATGTAAATGCATTAAATTCTCCAATTTAAAAATGTGAGAGTGACCAAATGGATAAAAAAACAAGACCCAACTAGAGTCTGCCTCTAAGAAACTCACTTCATCTCTAAACACATGGAAAGTGAAGGAAGGAATAACATATTCAATGCAAATGGAATGCAAAAGAAGCAGCAGTAGCCATGCACATGTCAAATGAAAATAGACTTTATATCAAACACAGTAAAAAAAAGCTTAGGAAGGTTGTTATATAATAATAAAGGGGTCAGTACAGCAAGAGGAAATCATAATTGCACACATGTGTGCACCCAATATGGGAACATCCAGAAATATTAAGCAAATATGAATAGACTTAAAGGGAGGACTAGAGCGGGTTTAATGCTCTACCTTTAGCAATGGATCTTTCAGACAGAAAATTAACACAGAAACAATAGAGATAAACCATACCCTAGGCCAAACAGATGTCTATAGAACATTTCCTCCAACACCAGAATGTAACTTCTCAAAAGCACATGGAACATTCTCTAGGAGGGCTCATACGGGAAGCCACAAAACAAGTCTCAATAATTTTTTTTTTTAAATTGAAATATCAATGAGCATGTTTTCTGACCACAATGTAATAAAGCTGGAAATCAATAAGAGCAACTTTGGAAATCATACAAATACATGGAAATAAAACAACTTACTCATGAACAACCAATGTAACAAGGAAAAAATTCAAAGTTTCTTGAAACAAAGGAAGGTGGAAACCCAACATACCCAAGCCTATGGAATATGTAAAAGCTGTACTAAGGGCAGTTTGTAGCAGTGAATGCTGATATCAGAAAGGCAGAAAGACCACAAAGCAACAGTGCGTGGCCACTGCAGGAGCTAAAGACAAGAACGAACCAAGACAAAACAAACCCCAAATTAGTAGAAGGAAAGAAATAATAAAGATTAGAGCAGAAATAAATTAAACAGACACTAAAACTGACGAAAGACCAACAAAACCAATAGCTGATTTTTTGAAAAGATAAATAATTGACTTAGCTAGACTAAGAAAAATAGAAAGAAGGCTCAGGTAAATAAAATTGGAGACAAAAATAACATATACAATGGAACTACAAAAGCTCATTAGAGATTTTCATGAATAACTGTGTGCCAGAAAATTTGACAATTTAAAAGAAATGAACAAATTCCTGAATACATACACCTTGCCAAGATTGAATCATAAAGAAATGTAAAACCTGAACAGACAAAATAATAAGTACTAGGATGGAATTAGTAATATCCCACCACCAGATGGATTCACTGGTGTTATGCTTTGAATTGTGAGGTGTCCCCAAAAGCTCATGTGTGATAAATACAAGAAGGTTTAGAGGAGAAATGACTGGGTTATGACAGCCTTAACTTGATCAGCAAATTTTTCTCCTGAATGGAATTAACTGAGTGGTAACTGGAGGCAGGTGGGGTGTGGCTGGAGGAGGTGGGTCTTTTGGGGTATATATTTTGTATCTGGAGAGTGGAGTCTCTCTGCTTCCTGATCATCGTGTGAGCTGCTTCCCTCTGCCACACTCTTCCAACGTGAGGTTCAGCCTCACATCCAGCCAGGAGGAATGGAGCCAGCTGTCTATGGACTGAGACCTCTAAAACTGTGAGCCCCCAAATAAACTTCTCCTCCTATAACATTGCTCTAGTCAGGTCTTTTAGTCACCTCAGTGAAAAATCTGACTAAAACAACTGGTCTGTTAATCTAACAAACACTTAAAGAAGAAAAAATACTAATTCTTCTTTATTTATTCCAAATAATTAAAGAGGAGGGAATTCTTCCAAGCTCATTCTATGAGGCCAGCATTATCCTGATACCAAAAGTAGATAAGGACAAAAATCAAGGCAGAAAAACTATAGGCCAATAACCCTGATAAAACTAGATGCAAAAATCCTGAACAACATACCATCAAATTAAATCCAAGAGCACATTAAGAAGATCATTCACTGTGGTCAAGTGGGGTTCATCCCAGGTATGCAAGAAAGTTCCACGTATGGAAATCAATACATGTGATCCAACACAGCAGCAGAATGAGGGGCGAATCTAGTATGATTGTCTCAATAGAAGCGGAAGATAATTTGGTAAAATTCAATGTTCCTTCATGATGCAATGTTGAACAAAGGAAGGACTGTACCTCAACACAGTGAGGCCACATAACAGGTACACAGCTAACCACACAGTGACTGGGGGAAAACTGAAAGCTTTCTGCAATCTAGAACAAGGTAAGGCTGCCCACTTTCAACACCTTTACTCAAAATTGTCAACTCTAGTCATAGCAAATGGGTAAGGGACAGAACCCAAGGGCATTCAGATTGGAAAGGAGGAAGTGGAATCGTCACCATTTAGATGACATGATCCTCTGAATAGAAAACCCCAAAGACTCCACAGAGAAACTACTGGAACTAACAATGAATTCAGTGAAATTGCAGGATACAAAATCAACAAAGAAAAATCAGCAGCATTTCTATATGGCAAGAGCTAATTATATGGAAAAGAAATTAAGATAGTAACTCAATTTGTAACAGCCACAAAAAAAAAAAAAAAATGCCTGTGAATAAATTTAATCAAGGAGGATAAAGATCTCTACAATGAAAACTATAAAACTTTGATGAAGGAAATTGAAGAGGACACAGAAAAGGGAAAGAGCTTGTGTTTGTGGATTAGAAAAATCAATATTGTTATAATGTCCATACAACCCAAAGGGATGCACATATTGGTGCAATCCTTAGCAAAATGTCAATGATATTCTTCACAGAACTAGAAAAAGGACATCCTAGAGTTTGTAAGGAACCACAAAATTTTGAATAGCCAAAGACGTCTTCAGCAAGAAGAAAAAGTAGGAGATACTACTTTAGCTGACCTCAATAATTATTACAAAGCTATGGTGATAAAGACAGCATGTATTGGCATAAAAAAGACAAAGACCAATGGAAGAGACTGGAGAGCCTAGAAGTAAACCCAGGTATCTACTTCAACTGATTTTCAACAAAGGTGCTAAGAACACCTGTTGAGGAAAGGATAGTCTCTTCAATAAATGGTGCTAGGAACATTGGAGATACGTGCAGAAGAAGGAACTAGGCCACATCTCTCACCATATGCAAAAATAAACTCAAAATGAATTGAAGACTTGAACACAAGGCTTGAAACTATGAAATCGTTAAAATAAAACATAGGGGGAAACTTTAGGACATGAAATGGACGAGGAATTATTTTGCATAGGACCCCCCCAAAGCCCAGGAAACAAAAATAAAAATTAGACAAATTAGGTTATATCAAAGTAAAAAGCTTCTGCATAGCAAAGAAAACTATCTACAGAGTAAGAAGCTACGGCTTACAGAATGGGAGAAAATATTCTCAAGCTATACATCCAACAGGAGGTTAATATCTAGAATATGTAAAGAACTTGAACAATTCAATAGCAAAATAACAAATAATCTAATTAAAAATGAGCAATAGACATTAAATCAATAGACATTCCCAAAAGAAGACATACAAATAGCTAAGAGGTAAATGAAAACATGCACAACATCACCAGTCAGAGATACACAAATCAGAACCTCAGTGGGATGCCACCTCACTCCAGTTAGAATGGATCACAATGAGATGATCACAAGTGGTGGTGAGGATATGGAGAAAGGGGAGCCCTCGTGCACCGGGGTGGGAATGTAAATCAGGACAGCCATTAGGACAATCTGTGGAATTTCCTCCAAAAGCCAAAAACAGAACTGCCACATGACCCAGAAATCCCATTCCTGGGTAGATATACCCAAAGGAAATGAAGTCAGCATGTTGAAGAGACATCTGCGCTCCCATGTTGATGACAGTAACAATGACGATAGCCAAGAAATGGGGATGCCCTAAGTGTCCATCAGCTGATGAATGGGTAAAGGAATGTGGACATGGAAGACCATTCAGCCATGATATGGGTGGAGTCCTGTGATGCATGGCAATGTGGATGGAAGTGGAGGTCATTATGTTAAGTGAAATAAGCCAGACACAGAAAGACGCCCATATGGAGTCTAACAAAGTTGGTATCCCAGGAGGGAGAGTAGGGTGGCAGTTAGCAGAGGCTGGGGTGGAGGTGGCAGGGATGGATGGGACAGAGCGACCGAGGGGTATAGTTAGGTAAATTAGTACTTTACGGTGTTGCAAAGTGGGTGACGATGGAGAATGATAATGCATACCGTACAGTATCATTAATAAAATTAATGATATTTGCAAAAAGGTAAAAGAAGGCTGGATGTTCTCACCATAAATAAATAAGTGCTAGAGGAGGTAGATATGTTCACCTCAATTTGAACATCAAACAATATATACATGTACTGAAATATCACATGGTGCACCATAAGTATGCGCACTTTCTTCATGCCAATTAAAAAATCAAAAGTTCAGAAATTTGAAAACTTTTAAGGACAGGAGGGCCACCACAAAGGAAATGAGGAGAAAAATGGCTTCACTGCAGTCCCCCAGCCCAGGGGGCACAGCACCCTGAGGGTGGGGTGGAGGGAAGGAGAGCGCTCTGCCTGCCGGAAGTCGGAAGTTGCAAGGACGGTTCAGTGTCAGCGGTGTCTTCTGCCATGCTGCCTTGCTCCCGTGCCTCAGGGATGGGGGCAGGACAGGCAAACCTCTGCCCGTCCAACCACGCCCCACCATCCACCCAGACAACCTCCTATCTATCACACCTCCAAGGAGCTCATCCCACCACCTACTGCTCACCCATCTGCCCGCTCACTGATCTCTACAGCACTTTCCACCTGCCCAGTTGCCCTCTGTCCATCCTTCCAACCATCCGGCCATTTTTATTTTTAAATAGAGCTTTTCATTTCAAGGCATAATCAGGAACTATAAACAAAGTAGACAAATGCTTGAGGCTGAGGTAGATCACAGTCTGGGTGCCTCACTGGAGAGGCGGGGTAGTAGCGTGTGACCTCTGCCGAGTTCACACCTGATCCCCTGGATGCAGGGCTCTCTCCTGAGCAGTCTGAGGGCTGGGGCTGGGGCCTTCCTGTCTCTATTAGCGGGGGTCCAGTTGGTGTCTGTTAGTCATTGCTGCCATGGCAGAGGACACGATGGACATGACCACGTCTGTGGGAGCCATGGGGATTCTCTGAGATCGTTTCCATGGCTGCCCAGTGTTACTGTAGATGCGAATATCTGGGCGTGGCCTGGCCCTTCCAGGAAGACAGCATTCTCTTCCTGACACCGTCCGCATTGTCCACGCTGTCCAGCTGGTGCCAGGCTTTCCGGGAGGGTGTCTTTCACTCACTCACTGGGGGTGATTTAGGTTCCCCACTCCCTCCTTCCTTCTCCACACCTTCCTGCTTTCTCCACCCCCACCCCAACCTCCTTCCTATCTAAGTTGCAAGCAACAGAAACCCGTTAGAGAGAACTTCAGAAATAAGAAAATTCGAGGAAGGCTTATCGGGAGCTTGCACACATTTCGGAAGGGAAATAGGGAAAACAAGTGTGACTTTGAATGGGGACTGGGTTACAGCCCCCAGAACAACCAACCCCAGTCACTTCCAGTCTGTCCTATTCCCGATTTAAATTCTAGGAGCGAGTAACTGGGATGCACCTCTGGAGGGGAAACGAAGTCCCTAAAAGGAGCTCAGGCTGCTGTGGGGATGGGGAAGGGGCTGCTGGGCCTCAGCCAGGCCACCTGGTGCTGCCCCGGGGCACTTGGTCCAGGCCAGGAAGCACTGAGCTGTTCTGATACAGCTCCTGCCCTCCTGGGGTGCACAGTGAGGCCAGGACATAGCAGTGGAAATAGGGCAACCAGGGAGATGGGATGTGGTGGAGGGGCACTTGGGACAGCGGGAGCAGCGGGCGCAGCGGGCGGAGGCTCTGCTGCCACTCAGGTAGAGGGAGGTGGGCAACCCTTGGGAGAGACAGGTCTCAGGACAAGGCCATATCTTGTGGCAAGAGGGATATCCACACCTCAGGCGTCCCTTTGTGCAAATCTGCCATCCCTCTGCCAAAATGTCAGTTTAGTTTTGGTCCAATTAGGGCTCCCAGGGAGGATGGGGACCTCATGCCAGCTCCACGCTGCGTGTCCTGCCTTCCACACAGAGGAGATCCTGGCTTCTCTGTGGAGTCAGGCTGCAGGTCAACTGAGTCCCTTTGCTCAGCCCACCCCTGTGGAAGGCAGTCTCCTAGGCCCACGTTCCCTCAAACGTGTGGAGGCCATGTCTGGGCACACGGGGAGCTCCCTCTACCACCTGCCCACCTGTCTGGCCCAGGAGCAGGTGCCCACGTGGATGCAGGACTGTGGAGAGAAGCGCCCGGCAGCAGGGGCCATCCTCGCCCCCTTGCTCTCCTTTCTCCCTCCCATGGGCCTCAGCTTCCAGCATGTCTCCCAGCCCACCGCCTCTACCAGCAGGGCACGCACAACAACGTCTCTATTCTTGTGGTTGTGTGGCACTTACCCAGTGCTGGAAGCACCCATCATTCCCTTCCTGGCTGACTGTCCCCTCTCCTTATAGAAACTTCACTGCCACAGAAACATGTGATCCTGCCCTGCAGCCATACCACGTGGACCAGGGTGGACAAGTCCATGTGGGGCCTGTGTCTCTGGGAATCTGGAATTGTGACAGAGAAGAGGGTGGAGAGGGAAGGTCACTTGGGCACAGGTGTTAAGACCACAGGATGATGAGCAGCAGCCTCGGGGCACACAGGCCAGCCTGGGGAGGAGGGGAGTAGCGGGGAGAGGAGGAGGGAGGGAGGGAGAGAGAGAAGAGGGGAGAGAGAAAGGTGGGGACGAGGAGAAAGGAAAAAGTCAGCTATTTCCATAACTGTGAACAAAATACTTAACAAGAACCACATAGAGGAGGAAAAGTTTAGTTTGTTCCTGGTTTCAGGGTTTCAGTCTGTGGTCGGCTGACTTCATAGCTCTGGGCCCGAGATGAGGCAGAACATCATGGCAGAAGAATATGAAGGCAGCAAAGCAGCTCAGGTCATGGCAATCAGGAAAGAGAGAGAGAGAAAGGGGGGGGGGGAGGGAGGGAGGGGGAAGGAGCGCACTCCACTCACCAGGGACAAAATATAAACCCCAAAGGCAGGCCCTCAGTGTCCACCTCCTCCAGCCACATCCTCCAGGTCTACAGCTCTAGCCCAGTTAATCCCTATCAGTGGATTAACACACTGATCAGGTCATGCCTCATAATCTGATCATCTCACCTCTGAGCCTTCTTGCATTGTCTCACACATGAGCTTTTGGGGGACACCTCACATTTACACCATAAGAGAGAGCGAGAGATGGAGGAAGCTGGGGTGGGGACTTCTTTCTAGTCTGACCAGAAACCTGGACCTCTGTTGTATCCTCTTGTTCCATGGCTGCCACGATTACTAACCTTGCCCTGCTGCCACCCTGCCTTATTTCCCCTAGAAGAGCTCTTCTTCATCAAAAAGAAAAAAAATACCCCTTCACTGAGGTGCCCGGCAAACACCAGGAACGAGGTTTTGCCCACAGATTGCTGGGTTTCTCAGTGGCAAATGAGTTCCCCAAATTCTTCATCCTAGATTATCTGTTGCAATGAAGAGATGGATTTTGCTTTGGTTTGTATCAGAGATAATAAAGACAATTCTCTGCAAAAGGAAAGGCAACAAGCATTTCAGCAACTCTGAGATTGCTTAAAAAATCCAACGTACTTAAAAAAAAAAAAAAAACTACCGCCTACAATATGGTAACATCTATTAGAATAAAAAGTGCACATACTATTTGACCCAGCAATACCACCCCCGGGAATCTGTCCCACAAAAGCACTAGCTCGTAAAGGTTTATGTGTAAGGGTGTTTATATTGCAGTATTGTTTGTAGCAGCAAAAAAATTAGAAAAAAAAACTGTAGATAAGAATTGTCAAACTGCTTCTCTGAGTATTACATCCCACATCTTATTAAGTATAAAAAGGGATTCTGTGTGCAACGTGCCTCAAAAACAGTGCTTTACCAAGTCAGAGGGTCCTCCTGACCCCGCCAATCACAGGGCCCTTCAAGCTGTGGAGAGGCTTCTTCAGATACTATTTTAGGAAACATTTTTTTGGATGCCCACTGTGAGCCAGGGGCTGTGCTGAGGATGTCAGTAGTGCCATTAGTGATGGGGGACAAGTGTCACAAAGGAGAAGGGGAAGCCAGGAGTACAGTGGGAAGCCCTGGAGGGCTTCATGCAAGAAGCGGACATCTTGGGGACCACTGCAGAAGAAATGGAGTTAGCAGGAGGAAGGGGAGAAGGGAGAAGGCAGGCAGGAAGGGGAGAAGGGAGAAGGCAGGCGGGAAAGGCAAGAGAAGGGTGAGGCACTGGAAAGAGCCCAGGTGGAGGGATCAGAGAAAGCACGGCTAGGGCGGAGCAGCCACCCAGCGGAGGTGCTGGGCTGCACCAGTAGACAGTAGAGGCAGCTCCAAGGAGTCTTATAAAATCACCTTTATTGAGGTATAACTTAAATGTCATGGATTTCCCCCTTTTAAGTTGAAGTGGGCTTAGTTAATTATGAGCTTTAGTTCATAGATTGTGCAGCCATCACTGCAGTCTGGTTTCAGATGGCTCTCTCACCACCCAAAGGGCCCACCTGCCCTCGATGGCCCTGGCTTTCCACCCCTCTAGTTCCTGTACATGGACTCATACATCATATGTCCGGCTTTGTCCACTTAGCATGTTTCTCAGGCTTGACCGTGTTGTCGTAGACGTCCCTAATCCTTTGTAAAATTACTGAACAGTATATGCTGCAGTTTGGATCTTGAATTTTCCCAAAGCACGTGTGTTGAAGGGTTTGTCCCCAGACCTTGTCCCTGCTGGCAGGTGATGGAGCAGACAGGAGGGGAAGTTAGGTCACAGAGGTGTACTGGAACCCAAGCTCTTCCTCTGCCTCGCTGTCTTTGCTGTCTGACTGCTGTGATGTGAGCAGCTTCCTCCGCCATGGACTCCCCACCATGATGTTCTGCCTTGCCACAGGCCCAAAGGCAATGGGGCCAGGCGTGGAAACAGCTAAAACTGTGAATCAAAATCAACCTTTGTCCCTGTGAGCTGATGATCTCAGGCATCTGTTTCAGCAGTGGAGAGCTACCAGGTTCTATCAAATGGATAAAACACGCTTCTCCATTCACCAAACGGACATCTGCGTTCTTGCCTGTACTTGGTTGTAATAAATAATGCTACTATAAATATTTGCACACGAGTCTGAGTGGACAGATGTTTTCATCTCTTTTGGATAGATACTTAGGAATGAAATTGCTGTTTTAACTTTTCTAATAGGTATGAAGTAGTGGCTCATGCTGGTTCCAGTTTGCTCTCAAACCCTCATGATTAGTGCTGAGCATCTTTTCATGTGCTGGTTTGTCATTCACATGTCATTTCTGGTGAAGTTTCTGTCTTGGGGTTCCCATCTTTGGTGACTTGCTGGAAGGACTCACAGACCAGAGGCAGTTATACCCACGGTCATGGTTACCATGGAGGAGGACACCCAGCAGGTTGAGCCTGGAAGGGTCCAGGACAGGTGTCCACTGTCCTCCCTCCTGGGGTGGAGTCCCACAGAACATAGTCTTCCTCCAGCAGTGAAATGTGGCCACAGTGCACAGTCCTGCCCAGGGAGGCCTGCTTGAGACTCAAAGTCCCCTGTTCCTTCATGGGCTGGTGATGTATGTAGGCACTGCCCTCTGCCACATGGCCGGCCATGCTTATTGAAATTCCAAACTCCTAGAAGGCATTCACCACAAATGGCATTGTTTGTACCAATGGCCTGGACAAGGTGGTACAGCAGGCTTCAGTGCCTGAGGAAGACAAAACAGCCTCACCAGTTGGAAACACAGGCAGTTTTCCAAAGCCAAGCTCTCGGATGCCAGATGAGCACAGTCCAACCAGAGGACTCTTCCAAAGAGCAGAGTCAGGATGCTGGGTCCACCCTCTCCTGCACGTGTCTAGCTAGTGCTTCTGATCACTTCTTAAAAATTTGTTCCTTTTAGATGTACATGACAGTGGAATGTACTTTGGCATATCACGCATCCATGGAGTGTGACTTCGCATTCTTGTGGTTGTGCATGATGTGGAGTTACACTGGTCGTGTATTCACATGTGAACATAGGAAAGTGATGTCTGATTCATTCCACTGTTTTTCCCATTCTCATTCCCCCTCCCTACCCTTCATTCCCCTTTGTCTAATCCAATGAACTTCTACTCTTCCCTTTCCACCCCTCTTATTGTGTGTTAGCATCCGCATATCAGAGAGAACATTCAACAAAGGAGAAGGGGAAGCCTGAAGTACAATGGGAAACCCTGGAAGGCTTCCTGTAAGAAGTGACTTCTTGGGGACCACTGCAGAAGAAATGGAGTTTGCCAGAGGAAGGGGAGAAAGGAGAAGGGAGAACATTCAACCTTTGTTTTGTTGGAATTGGCTTATTTCACCTAGCATTTTTGTCTTTATTTCACATACATATCCAGGAGACAAGTTATTTATTAAACACACATTTTGCAAATGTTCCATACATTTACCAGCAACTGCCATAATTTCAATATTTTTTTTATGGTTGAGTAATATTCTACTGAGTATATATACCACATTTTCTTCATCCATTCATCTGTTGATGGGCACCTAGGTTGGTTCCATAGTTTAGCTATTGTGAATTGAGCTGCTATAAACATTGACATGGCTATATCACTGTACTGTGCTGATTTAAGTCCTTTGGGTATATGCTGAGGAGTAGGATAGCTGGGTCAAATGGTGGTTCCATTCCATGTTTTCTGAGGAATCTCCATACGGCTTTCCAGAGTGGTTGCATCAATTTGCATTCCCACCAGCAATGTATGAGTGCACCTTTCCCCCCACATCCTGGCCAATATTGATTGTTGCTTGTATTCTTGATAATTGCCATTCTGACTGGAGTGAGATGAAATCTCAGTGTAGTTTTAATTTGAACATTTTTTCATGTATTTATTGACAGATTGTATTTTTTCTGTGAAATACCTGTTCAGTTCCTTAGCCGTTAATTGATTGGGCTTTTTTTTTTTTTTTTTAATTTTTGGGGTTAAGTTTTGTGAGTTCTTTCTCTATCATGGAGATCAGTGCTCTATCTGAGGTGCAGGTGGCAAAGATTTTCTCCCATTCTGCAGGCTCTTTCTTTGCATTCTTGATTGTTCCCTTCGCTGTGAAGCAGCTTTTTAGTTCGATACCACCCCATTTATTAATTCTTGATTTTACTCCCTGCATTTTTATGAGTCTCCTTGAGATTTGGGCCTACTTTTCCTTCTAGTAGGTGCAGGGTCTCTTTTTAAGCCGTATCTTGTTGTTCTTTTCATCCCCAGGAGACAAGTTATCTATTAAGACACGTTTGGCAAACGTTTCCTGCTCGTCTGGCTTTTCATTTTCTTAGTGCTGTCTTCCAGAAGGGGCGTGAGCAGGACAGGGACGCGACCAGATAGGCACGCAAATCTCCTGCGGAGAACGGATGGCAGGGCCCGTGGGCTGGGACTCTGGGTAGGAGGGCATTGCCGTCGCGGTGACAGCTGATGGCGGCTGGGTGGCTGGGTTTGGGAGGCCATGAGGAGGATGGGGGAGAGTGGCCATGTTGTGGGGCTGGGTGGAAGGCTGGAAGGCGACACTCACGGGCCGGGCCAGCACCCCGCGGATTCCAACAGGAGCAAGGAAAGCGGTACCCCTGAGGCCCGTCCACACGACGCCGCACTGTGGCCATTTTAAACAGTGACACTCCCATTTATTTGTGGGGCTTTGGTGTTGAATATCGGAGAAAGGCGAGACCAGATGGAATTCAGGGTCCCTGCTAGTCTCCTGTCTGCAGGGCCATGGACGATTCTTTTTAAGTCACTTTAACAATACTAAACTGTTCTGAGGCCCACGTCGAGGCCAATTCTTGTAGATTATGCATTTATCACGTGTGTGTGTATCTATAACACCCAGTTTGGGTCTGAGAAAATGACTTCATGACTGAAATTAAATTGCAGGGAGACCTCTGCAAAAAGGAAGGGCAGAAACATCGCTGTAAAGGAAGCAGGGGGACAAGGATAAGGAAATTCATATTCATGTATTAACCCAATTACCAAACGTACCTTGCAAATCCGGAGCACAATCAGTTTAAAATGGGATTTCACATCATTCGGTCCCAAGCGACACAGACAGGATTATAAATGAAAAATTCTTTCTCCAGGCAAGGATACAGGGCTCCTCTCATTTGGGCAGCCAATGCTACCACAGGAGAACCTTTATTTAAGACTGGAAATTCTATTTACTGAGGAGCGCAAACTACTGCTTTTCTGTTCTTGCAAAATAAACAAAACATTCTGGCAAACTAGATGCAAAGAGGACTCGAAGAAATGGGAAGGAAGGTGAAATCAGGTGTGTAGGTCAGCGTCCACGCAGTATGTCAGGGGCACAGCTGCCATGCATATTTTCCTTTTTATTAAAAAAAATGGATACATGAATCAGTAAGACAAAGCAAGAGAACAGAAATGAAGATGCATATATATGCATGTGTGTATGCATATGTAAATATTTTAATAAAGGTTTCCTTGTGCTTTTTATTTTAGAAAAGACATTGAAAAGGCTCAAAAATTAATGCCTTAGCTGGTGAAAGCCATATTATACAGCTGTGGATCAGGGAGATGAGGACTTCCCCAGCAAGTCTGCTGGGTCTGATACCCTGATGCTATGGAAAGACTGGCCAGGGAGATGGGGGCAGGCAAGGTACCCGCTCTCAGGGGCACGAGGTAATAACTAGGCTTTATTGAGGAAGTGATGATGAATTCTGCTCGGTACTTATTTTGCCCTCTCCTGCCACAGGGCCTTTGTACATGCTGTTCCATCTGAAGTCCAGTCACCTCCATCACATCCAAGTCTTGGGAACACAACCCCTGTGTCTCAAGTCCATTGTCACTTCCCTGCCGTCTACACGGTCATCAGGCAAATCCATTTCATGGAGTCTGAACTTATGTGTACTTTCAAACAGAATAGTAGGTCTACAGTGGGAGCCAAGCACCTCCAGGGTACAAATACTGATGGCCTGGGACTGCACTTTGAGTAGCAGATTCAAAACAAAGCTCCTCCCCCCGCCACTTGTGGGGAATTGTCTGTCTTGTTAGCAATGTGCTGAACCCAAAGAAGGCTGGACAGGTTGATAAAAGAAATGATGTCAGAAGCACTCAGAGTTAGGAAAATAGAGGTGGGAGGGAATTTAGAGAATATCTAATCAAACTCCCCATTTTAGAGGTAGAGAAACTGAGGCTTAGAGCAGGGAGTCCTTGGGCAAGTCACACTACTTGTTGTGGCAGCTTTTGGACAAGACTGTTTGATTCCTGTCCCTGACTTATCTGAGTCCTTGGGCTCTTGATAGAGGGCAGAGTCCAGTAGGGGAGGCAAGCTTGGGGGCCCTAAAGGAGTGTCCCTCCCTCTGGCTTTTCTAACATTGATTCTGAGACACAACATGCATATTGGGGTGTTGTAGGGAGAACACTGTTTTTCTTGCCTGCCCTTTGTTTTTCTGCAAAGCTGGACCAGAGTAGAACTATGGAAAAGCAAATTCTGAGTAAGGTCAAGGGTCAGCAGGTGTAGAGCAAACGCCAACAGAACCTGGCCACCAAAGCCCTTGCCTAACCTGGAGTGGAATGTCTGATCCTGAACACACCAGAGGCCCCTGCTGTCCTCTTCCAGGGCCACCTGAACAGAGCCACTGACCAGTGCTTTAAATTAGAAAACTATTTGCACGGTGCTGAAAAGCAATAATTTCCTCCACCTCCTGGACCCGGGACACAGACTTTTAAATTCCTGTCAATTCAATGGGAACGGTAGCAAATTTCTGGGAGTAACTAAAAAGAAGCGCAACAGCAGGTACACCAGGCATTAATAATATAACAAAGGGAGAAAAAAAAGAGAAACTTTTCATTAGTACTTTTTGATGTCAATTTATTATTAATCCCTTTGCCAATATTCAAACAGGCAGGCAGTCATAAAACATTTACAAACATCTTCTAAAACAGGCATCTGTTTTACCTCAGTTCCTTTTTAGAAACAGGGAAACCAGAGGCCCTGGCATTTAGAGGAGAGCAGTGTTAAAAATACTTGCTGTATCAAAAATAGCACTTGAGGACCACGCCTTACAAAGAGTTTAGTTTAAATTTTACGAAAGGCCGGTAGGCAGGTAGACGGTGGTTTGCACGGGAAGATGTAGCGGTAAATCAGAGGATTTCCAAATGTCGGACTCTGCGGTTAGTATTATTCTGTTTGAAACGCGGATGTTGACAAGGCCCACTGTCGCATCCTGTCAAATCCCGCCAATGGAGACCTGCATGCTGCACCTGGTCTTGGTTAAAAAGTGCATGCGGGCGATTCTGCTCCGACCCTGGGGCGCCGTCCTGCGCAGAGTGGCATTGGGTGTGCACCACCCAACTACCACCCGGTGGCCGAGAGGTGCTGCCCAGCCCTCACGACCTGCCCATCATTCTAACTTCGTTGGCACTTGTCTGTCCTGCATGGGGGCAGGCGATCTTGTCCTGGGGCAGGACAGGTAAGACTCGAGAGTCAAATCACTGTAGAAATAAGACAAATGAAAGATGCTGGAAAGCAAAAACCAAAGCAGAAAACCCCGAACCGGCCTCTCCAGTGAGGAGCTGGGCGGAGGGGAGGCGGCTGGGCTGCCAGTCCCGCCTAGCTTGCCTTTCCTTTGCCCCTCGCGGTGCCCGTGCCTTGCCAGGAACTGTCCTTGGTGTAGAGACCGTGGTCCCGGATGTAGGCGATGACCGGGTCAGGCAGCAGGTACTTCACGCTCTGCCCTTGGCTCAAGGCCCTCCTGACGTACGTGGCGCTGATCTCATTCTGCACCGGCTCCCTGGCCAGGTGAATGTTGTGCTGGTACTTCCGCAGGATGGGCGAGTCCAAGACGTACCCTTTGGGGTCATGGCCCACCCGGCTCACGCACACCAAGCCAAACTTCTCCACTATTTCCTGGATGTGCGCGTCTTTCCAGAGGTTGGGGGTCTGGAAGGTCCTCAGGACGTCTGCCCCGCAGAGGAGCTTCAGCTGGGGTGCAGCTGTGAAAACAAGGGCGGATCTCAGCAGAGGGAAGGGTCGCTGCCGGGAGAGAGAACGCCAGATTCTGCTGGGAGATCCCGCCAAGTGCTTTTCTTGGAATGTACTGAGGGCTCAATGTTTCTGTGTTTGACTTTAGAAAAAGCAAGTGAAGGAATCTGAAACTATTTCAGGGTCTATGGTTATAAGCAATGATTTAATCAATACAGCTTTTGTTTAATTTTGACAAAATGTCAAATAAAGCAAAAAGGATCCCCCCTCCCAGTGCTGTAACAAATTTGTGATGGCTTTGGATTTGTGTGTGAGTGCAAGATCAGAGGTTGTGTCCCCAGAATCCCCCTTTCTGAGGAAAGGTAAGGTTTATAAAGCCCTAAGACCAACCAGCTATGGGCCTTAGACAAATCACTGCCATATTTGAGATCTATGTCAGCCCTAGTGCATTGGGCACTAGGACCTGGTCCTTCTACAGAAAACATCATCAGGAAGATGAATTAGTTATAAAGTTCTTTGAATAACCAAAGAATCTTTAAGACCTCAGTTGGGGGCCTTATTTCCAATATTCAAAGCTCTAGAACAACAGCTCTGGGTGGGTAAACTTTGGGGATTTTTTCTATCATGTAGATTGTGTTGACAAAATAACACAACATTAATTAGGTGCTTAGTGCAGCATTATTACTCAACACTGTGTGTGTATAACACCACGTGATCCTCAGAACAATTTTAGGAGGTAGGCATTTCTGTGCCCATTTTGCAGGAGAGACTGAGGTTGAGAGAGGCAGAAGTCAGGAGTCCGTCAGGCAGCCAGCCACCAGGTGGGGCACCTGTAACTGCTAGGTTCTGCCGCCGCCTGCTGGTGGGAATCTGTATGTGCATCATATCTGCAGCATTGGGGTCCCCCACCACCATTCATATTCTTGAAAAGGAAAAACCAGGTCCATGCTAGAAGCATGTTGCCAGCTCTCTGGTCCTTCTGGAAACCCACCCCAGCTTCAGTAGATGGCGAAAGCTAGGCTTCTGGAGGGCTGGCATCTCTACTACCCTGTTGCCTCAGGAAGGAGGGGCAATGCTGGGGGTAAAGGGTCTGGGCTCCGCTGTGGTGGAGCATTTGAAAGAATCTGGATGTGGACCAAAGAGGAGGTGGGTTTACAAGAGAGCACTGGGCTGACCGGGTGTCAGAGACGAACGGCATCCTGCAGAGGTCTGAGGCCTGGCCTCAGACCGGCACAGGCTACTGTGGTGTCAAGACCTTCCCTTCTCTGGGCCCCGGATTCCCCATGCCTGGGACAACAGGCACAGGACTCCTTCGGAGAGCAGATATAATGATGGAAACACACCTTTCGGCCCCTCCAGTGGCAATCTATCAGTAGTGATGATGTTCAGACCTTCATGCATGTGAGTTCTTGGTGGCTGCACACCAACACTCTAGTGCATACCCTACGACTCAAATTCCAGCCCTGCCATTCAGAGGCTCAGTGATCTCTTAAAATGAGGCTGTTAGTAGCACTTACTTAGAGGATTAGTTTCAGAATTGAATAGGTTTGTAAGTCTAATGCACTTTGAAGCATGGTTGGCACAGAGTAAGTGCTATATATGCTAACTGCCCTTAATTAATTAATTAACTTATCCATTTACCCATTTATCTACCTGTCTACTCACCAAAATATCCATTCAACATTTATGAATCATCTCCTAAATGTCTGGCCTTTTTAAACTAATAAAATTGCATTTAAAAATTATTTAGTAACACACTACATGCTTTTCACTAATCTGGCTTGGTCTCATTGCTTACATTGTATATATTCTACACTGTTCTACAGCTGTGAGGTTTTTTAATTTTTAATAATTTTAATAATTTTTAATTATTCAACCACTGTAGTAAAGGAGGGATCAGTGACTTTCCAAGAATTGTATGAGTTCTATGGTCTTCCCAGGGGCGGGTGCTAAATGATCCCCATTTAATTTCTGGGGCACACACCCTCTGTTTCCAGAGATCAGAGAACTCAGAAGACGCCCCCTTCTTCTCCCAGTGGTTCTGTGGGGGCAGTTTCCACATATCAGCTCCATATTAGGTACTGTTTGGTTTCTTAACCATGACCACAAGGGCTACTATTCACTCTGACCCTTGTCTAGAAAGGACAAGTGCCCACATGTCCCCTGGCCCCCATGGAGGTGGGCCTGTGAGGCTGGTGGTGCCTGTTATTCCAAGTGACATCATGCAGTGGATCAGTTCCTATGGCGACATTCGCTCAGACCCCAGTCCTGAGCTGTCTGGTCTTCTGGTCTGACAAAGGCATTCACACATCCCTTTCAAATTCCCTTACATCAGTGCTACAGAATTTTCAGACTAAGTGACTATGTCCAAGTCCAAAGTGCATAACTCCAACGCCTAGTGTAAAGGTTTTCAATGTGGTTTGTCCTAAGGGTGATACAGTGACATGAACGGGGTGTCTGTGGGGGTTTTGGGGGGCAGTGCGTCCTGCCTTTGAGTAGCTACAGGCTTGGCAAATCAGGTGAAACCAAGATTTACATGGGCATCCTGGGCTTGGATTTGAGGTTCGCTGGTGCTCTGGGAAAGCTGGCTGTTTCTCAGGTGGGAAACAGGGTGATCACGCATGACCACAGAAGTCATGGAGGTGGGCGGTGGAGAGAACGCAGCATACACGTCCCGCGTGGCACAGGTCTGAATACAGCCACTCATGGTGTCATCTGTCACAGAACCCCACTGAGAAGCCTGGGACGACTGGGTCCACACAGGACACCAGAGATGGTGCCAGGGACGGGCATCTAATGGGCAGCACTGAAAAGTGGGAGCAGATTGAACACCTGCTATTTGAATGGAAAGGGGTCCTGTGAGCAGCACCGAGCTGGGTTCTGCCCCGTGAGCAAGGGCAGGGACCACCTTCACAAAAGATGGGCAGTCAGACTTTAAAAGGGGGGCCATCATCCACCCCAAGGGGTCCCGTCCCAGGAGCTCCTGGTCACAGCGACGCACAGGACTCTGGGTGAGTCCAAGGAGGACAGCAAATCGCAGAAGTCATGGGCAAAGCCGGGCTCTTGGCAGAAGAAACACTGAACTCAGCATGCAGCTCGCAGCCCAGGACATAACAAGACACGTAAAAGACGTGGCACACAGGATGGTCCCTTGGAAATACGTCACTTGCAACAGACCTGCCATGTCATGGAAAACCAAATGGAGGCTGGGAAAACTCCACCTTCTGGTTTTGAATCACTAACTTTTCCTACTGATTACAAACATGAAATATGTGCTCCCCAGGGAACATATGGAAAGTATGTATTTAAAACAGAAAACAACAACACGACAGTAAGAATCATTCTGCTTTCAACACAAACCATCAACATGTTTGTGTCTTTCCTTAAGTTCTTCTATTGATGTAGACATGCAAATGTTTTCTATGCTTGAGGTAATATCTGTGGTATCGGATCCTGATTTCCTCTGTTCCTTCAGAAGCGTGTCCTGCAAACCTTCTATGCAGATTCCTCACCCTCTGTGTACAGGATGATTTACTTACCCATTCTTTATATTTCAACAATGAGGTTGCTTTTATTTTCTGCCACTGTAGAAACTGCTGTGACAAACATCTTTCTGCATAAATCCTTGTCCCAATTTCTAATAGTCTCCTTAGCTGGATTCCTAGAGGGGGATTTGTCAAGCAAAGAGCATGGAGGGTTTTTTTTTTTTTTTTTTTAAGGGACTGATATATTTTGGTAAATGGAAAAGCCTACTTTTCACTCCATGCACACTATCTTTTTTGCACAGTTGTTCTAGAAAAGAACAAGACAAGCAGAATTTAGGGTTTTAAAAGAGAGAGTCCAAATAGTACAGGCAGGTGGAGCCAGAGGGATCTGGGGAGAACGGGGGAGGGCTTTGGCAGAGGGAATGAGCCCACATGGAGGACAGTGGCTGGGACAGGTTTCACAGGGAAGGTGGCCTCAGGACTCAGCTTTGCAGGACAGGGAGGGTTTTAACAGGGGAGCCAAGAAGGGGAGGGGAAGAGGGACCTTCAGGCAAAGAGAGGAGGCAGATTCTGGAGTCTCTGCAGGGAGGCCAGGGGCGAGAGGGTTGGGCCTCCGCATGGCATCCCTCCCAGGTCATCTGGCTGCTCCCTCTCTCCCTGTGGGCCCTGGCGATCCCCAGGCACGAGTGCCCCACACCAGTGCTGGTTCCTGCCTTGTACCCTACCTGTCCCCCTGTCCTGAAGTGCCTCCAGAGCCTACTCAGCCTGAGTGTGTGGTGCAGTCATCTCCTTCCAACCCGCTTGGGCTCCCTCCTTCACACCTGTCTCCAGCTCAGGGCAGGGGCTTGCACTGGTTGTCCCTGTTCTCTGCCTGAGCCCAGAGCCTGGCCCAGGGAAGTACCAGGGAGCATAGGCAGGAGGCTGCCAAACTGGCTGTAAAATGAACTCTGAGTGCTTATTAAACATTCAGATTCCTGGGCCCCACTTCCACTCAGGGGCCTGGGAATCAGTGTTTTAACCAGCCTCCAGGTGATTTTGTTGTGTGCCATTTTTGAGCAGCATCTGGGGACTGCATTCCCCCATCAGGCCCTGGTGGCATGCCCAGTTTCTTTTAGAAGTATGCTCCCTTCCTGCTTGGGAGCATTAGATTTGAGAAAAACTAACAGGCATTAAAAAGAAAAGGAGTTCCAAGGTCAAGAAGTGGTAGGGATGGCTGAGGGCTTTTTCTCTTTCTGGATGAGTCACAATGCACATGGGTGTAGTTAAGGTTCTGGAAAGTTCTGCCATGTGTAAAACATCTTAGGTGCACCTCTCCTTGGCAGTGTAGAAGTGTGTCCCACCAACCCAAGCTGCAGACCCCACAATAGAAGCCTGTGCAGATGGATGGCTGGAATCTTGGCCCAGTGGGCCAGTGATTCCCCGGGGACGTCACATCCTGCCTCCCATTGCCACGCGGGGCTCCTGCTTGCTTTCATAAGAAGGCCTGTGCCTCTGGACACCCTAAAGTCACAAACAGCAAGTCTCCATCAACCACAAGGAGGTGACAAGCAGGTGGAATGTGGGGTAGGGTTAGGAGATCAGCGAAATGGACCGTAAATTCCTTAGAAATAGGTTTCCTCCTCTGAGTAAGCCGTTGAGCTACTGCGAGGAAGTGTTAGTCTCTCTTTCCTACTGGATTGGTACAGTTTGAATTCAAAAAGGCTAAATATGGCTTTTAAGAACCCCAGCGTCACTCACCAGTGTATCCTTGTGTGGCCCCGACTGTAATCCATGTCACAAGCACAAGTCACGGGGTAGGTAAACTCCGTGGGCAGCAAATCCCAAGTTAGCACAATAACTTGGGGACAGGGGTGGCAGGTGGTGTAATCTGAGCTTTTGACCTTGGAAGATTCACCCAGCCAGGTGGGCTGCGCTTTCCTTGTCTGCTCAGAGGACTGGACTCAAGTCCTCCTCAGCTGTGACGCTATCCGTTCTCACAGGATCCCTGTCCCCTCCCCCTCCTGCAGAGAGAGGGGGTGGACACTCACCTGTGGGTGCTGAGGGTGCCTGGCCGGGGTCCGGGCCTTCCATCGGGGGCGGAGATCGGAGCAGCTGGCTGTGATGGTGCCTGCGGCATAAACACAGGGGCTCAGGCATGTGGCCCTTCCGTCCCCAAAGCCACCCCAGGGGTCTTAGAATTTAAGTCTTGACCTGCTTCTATCCATCTTTATCTGTTCATCCTGTAAGGGTCAAGGGTGCCCGGGGTGCCGGGCACTGTGCCAGGTCCTGGGACAGAAAGCAGATGCCATCTGGGTCCTCCTGGAGAGCCCCTCTGAGCCAGCTCACTACCTTCTGTGTCCCCCGGGTGAAAGCAGCAAGTGAGCCTAATCCCTCACGTCCTTCAATGTTTCCCACTTTAAAAACACGGAAGTCAGTGCTGAGTGGGGTGAAGGACACACGCCGTTAGGGACAGAGCTGAGTGCGTGGCTTCCTTTGGAAAGCCTGTGTCTTAGGTTTTTGTGAAAGTGATGAGCCACCCACATTAAGCCCTGGCACAGCCTGGCCCCCCGCGAGCTCTCTATAGAGACGCCTGCTCTTGGTATAAACCAGGGTTTTAAAATGCAGCAGGGCGATGGCTGGGATTCGGGGCGTGGAGTCAGACGGCCCGAGTGGAACCCCAGCTCCCTCACCAGCTGCGTGACCCTGGGTGAGACCTGCATTCCAGGTCTTTGCGAATGGTTCTGCAAGGAGGAAGTAATGACAGTGGCCACCTCTGAGGGGCGGTTCTGAAGATGAGAAGGTTAACGGATACAGTGGACATTGTGGAGAGGATTGGACTTGCACCCGTTGGCACGCTCAGCTTCTTAAGCCATCTGACTCCCGTAAGCCAAGAGGTACCTGCACCTTCTTCCTATGGAACACAGGTCGTCGCTGTGCACGCTTTCCTGTGCCGACTTGATCTTCCTCTTCTACTTACTGCATTATGCATTTGCTGGGGCCGCCTTTGGGAGGGGGCACAGCCTGGTATGAAAAGCACATGCTCTGCAGCCAGAACGTGCGGGTTCAAGTCCAAGCGCAAGCCAAGTGCTCTGAGGACCCGGATGAGTCACCACCACTCACTGACCTCACCTGTTAATTGTTCGTGAAAGTTCACTTGGGCTTCATCTGCACCACGTATCACAAGACCACACAGAGCAAGTGCCCTACCCTGCCAAATGCCAGGGAAGCAGCCCCTGCTGATTGTGATCAGGAGGGGGTGTGGCAGAACAGGAAGCTCAGCGCACGCAGGACGCACTCCAGTAACCCCACCTGCAGTTAGATCACCTGTCTCAGTCTGTCTTCCCACCAGATTGTGAAAACGAACCTCATCTCATTCATCTTCATATTCTTGTCTACTCGGAAAGTGCTCACCTTAAAGTCTCCTGAATTCAGGAACGAGGGAGGGAGTGGATGAAGAAAGAGATCTCACCCTGGTCCAAAGCTGCAGAGACTGGGCAGGTCTGCCGGGCCTGGCCCGGCTGATTCCATGGCTGTTCTGCTGCCTGGCTTGGTACGCTTCCTCTCTGAGGGTGCACCCCTGGCTTGGTCTGGGCTTTCCGGTCAGACTGAAGTAGGTCTGAGTCCCACCTCCACTTTCTGATGGTAGGACTCTGACTGAGCTGCTGACCCTTCCAGAGCCTCCATCGCCTCACCTGTAACCCAGCCTCCCAGGGCTGCGGAGCTGACTGGAGACTCGCAGGAAAGAGCCTGGCGTGTGAAGGTGCGGCTGCCATCTCGTCTGACTCGTCTCTAAGCTCCTCCTTCAAGTCCTCTCTACTTTGAATCTTGGATCTCGGGATTTTGTCATGCAAATGGTTACTTTCAGAGCAGTGCGCTTTCCTGACGGACGTCCTCTCTCTGTCTCCTGGGCCGGGGCCACTGAGGCTGCTTCAGGCGGCTGAGTGGTACCCTGGCGTGGCTGTGGATGGACGCTGGCAGCATGCCCCATGTGTTCTCAGCAGCCCACTGATCTCCGGGGAAGCCCCTTTGGAGAGCCAAGACAGCCACCTCCTGCTCCGGGCTGGCAGGTCACTGTTCTTGCAGATGGCCACAGCGTGGCTCCAGGACAGCAAAGTGGCCAAGCTCTTTAACAAATGGCATCAAAATGAACAACCCGATGAAAAGACAGATAAGCTCCATGGAGAACTGATACCACGGTGACATCTGTCCCTCTGTCATTTACCACTGTGTCACTGTGGTATTGATCCACTGTGGACGCTGCCAGGAGGGGACCAGATGGAGCAAATGATGGGACCAGCTCCTGCCATGCTGCCCAAACCACCTGACTTGACGATTTTAGTCAGAGTTTCAATCTTTGAAGGGTCTCTATCAGCTCCCTGTGAAAACTCGTCTATGCCGGGAATCTCAACCATGGCAGCACATAAATCATCTGGGGCCTTCTAAAAAGTACCCACACTTAGGGTCCATCCCAGCGAGCCCACATCTCTGGGGTGTGGGTGAGCATTTTTAAAAGTTTTCCAAGTGACTCTCAGCCAGGGTCTTCGATCAAGGTCTTGAGTGGATCTCAGTTTGAATCATAAGCCTGATCTACACGCTCAGTGATCGAGGCCGTGGGACTCAACCCTAGCCGCACATTAGCATCACCAGGGGACTCTTACCCCGCCCCTGGCCAATGAGATCACAGGCATCTAGCTCCCTAGGTGGCTCCAATGTGCAGCCAGCGGTAGAATAAAGAACATAATCAAAAAAGGGGGAAAAAAGATAAAGAGTATGTTCAGTAAAATCTTTGCTCACACCTGCATTTTTCAGCCAAAGTGTCAAGTGACATTAAATTACTATGGTTGCTGCTTTGTATCCATGAATGACTGACAGGTTTTGAGGACAAGTCATGTCGGCCTAGGCTGAGGGTGCAGAGAAGGGAGCGAGCATTATCCAGCACCTCCTGTAAACCAGGTGGTTGGCCTGCATCATCTCAGTCAATCCCCACAGTATCCTGTGAGGTAGGTGACATCATCCGTTTTACTAGGAGAGGAGAGGAGGCTCAGGGAGGCCACACCCCCACACCAAGTCATTCGGCTGGTCAGTGTGGCTTCAAAGCCTGTGCCTTCCACAACCTGCCTCTCCCTGGGTGGAGGAGAAAGCAGATCGTTCCGAACTAAGTGACTCCTTGTGCCATCTATTGCCTTGCTTCTGTCCCCTCTGTCAGCCTCCGTAGATGAGGCATCTGTGACTCATCTAGAAGGATGGTCTAGGTGTGAATTTATTCCTTGGGCAACACTCAAGATAGGAGTCTTGCTTATCCCGAGGGTGGTTCAAAAAAAAGGGTGCACACATCTTAACAGTTACTTTATGTTTGCTCTCCTTTTAGTTTGGCAGCAGCTTGTGAACTGAAGAATGCTTCTAGCTGGTTCTTCCACAGCAGAAGGTGATGTCATTGGAACCAGGCCCTGGAGTCTAAATGTTTACCTTTACTCAAAATGTAAACAGTTTCCTCCCAAGTGCCTCTGCAGTAAATGAAAAATGAAGACCGAACTCTGTAGGGACAGGCCTGCCAATGATTTGACCTGTCTGTCCCTTGTGCCTCCTATTCCAGGACAAGCCTGGTGCTTCCAAACGGGAGACCCCGTCCACACCCGCTGCCCCTGCACGGAGCTGGTGGTTGTCACCGATGGTGAGGCTGTCCCTCTCACACTGCTGACAGCCAGGACAGATGAAGCTCCTGCTTCTCCGCCAAACACCCTGGTCCTGGGCTTGAAAGAGCTGTGCTGCTTATGTCGAACACCAACAGCAATTCCAAAAGATAGAGAGGAAGAAACATCTTGAGTAACTATTTCTAGCTTTACAGCCTTTTTTCCCTATTCTACATAAAAGTCTAGATTTAGAGAACCTAGAATTTGTATAAGCAAAAAAGACAGCTTATTGTATGGATTCAAATTCCAACCTAGTCAATGAGGAACATAATAACAAGGATGGTTATGAGGCTATTCTAGGTTAGGAGAGTTATTTACATTAAAAAAAAATCCTCATCAGTTCACAAGTGAGAAACAGGTCTCAGAGACGTGAAGTCTCTTGCTCAGAGTCACTGGCCCAGGGCCTGATGCTACAGCTCTCTGGGGGGTCTCTCCACAGTGCCTCCTGATGGACAGTGGTTTGCAATTTGTTTCTTGGGGATCTTTCTTAAGAGATGACTCTGAGGCCCTTCTCAGACCTGGGTTGAAGAGGTCTGGCTGAAGCCCCTGGGCAGCCCTGCCCCCTCCCTGTGGACCCTGCAGGTTGAGGCTCGAGAGCATGACCACCTCTACCTCAGCACTGTCACCGTCTCCATCCACTGTGGCTGCTCACTCTCCCAGGGGTCCACCCGGATCCAGTCGGACGTCTGCAGGGCCAGCTGGGCCATGGCCACTCGGTGATGCGAAGCCACCAAGTCCTTCTTCCCGTAGTCATCATTGACAGGTGAGATGATGCCCTGGGTCACCTGGTACATTCCTAGGCAGGAGAGAACGGTGATACTGCACGTCCAGGTGGATGCCTGCCACCTGGCGATGTGCGTTCAGGCAGTTGGAAACCTCTGCCTGCCCGGAGGGGGTGTGAGCCTGGTTGCTCCCCTGTGTGGGCCAACAGCAAGGCAAAGGCATCACCTTGGAGGGTTAGTGACTCCCTAACAGTCTCATACAACGTGCAGCAGCTTTTTTACTGAAAGGAAGTTACAAGAGCAGAGCCTATATAGCAACGGGCCCTCAGAGCCAAATGTCAGAATATGTGTGAGATGCTGAGTGCAGTGGCCATGCCTATAATCCCAGAGACTTGGGAGGCTGAGACTGGAGGATTGCAAGTTTGAGGCCATCCTTGGCAACTTACTGAGGCCCTGTCTCAAAATTAAAAAAAAAAAAAAGTATAAAAAAGTGTTTTGGGGGGTTTGTTGCTGCGGATATGGCTCAGTGGTCAAGTGCCCCTGTACAACAAAGAAAAATATTTGCAGAACATCATAATGTCCCCTGTGTAGGACACGGGAGTGCATTTTGAGGCTGCAAGGTGGAAGAGGGGATGCAGCATGAAGCAGGTGTGGGAGATGATAGGGTGTGGACTGACTCTGGAGGAGCCTGCTGCCAGTGGAAGGGATGGCCTGCCCGGGAACAGATGTGGCGTGTGCTGATCTGCCCCGGACACGCCCTGCAGAGCCCGTGAACCTGCGTGGGGTCTGCCTGACGAGAGGACTTCATGTGTTACGCACTTGAGGACGTCGTCTTGCTTTAGTAGCTGGGTCTTACTTGGTCCCGACAGTGTTACTTTCAGAGACATTCTCTATTTCTTGCTTAAGAGTCTCTGACATACAAGAATATTGAATTTTATTCAATTTTTTTTTCCTGCAACTGTTGACATGATGGTGCATTTTGCCCCCAGGGTCAGTTTACATGGTGGATTGCTCTGATTAATGATCTAATCTTAAACTGACATTTGCATTTCTAGGTGAACCTGACTTGGTAGAGATAGTGTCCTTTTTTATGCATTGATGGCTTCACTTTGCCAGTTACTTCTAGGAAGGAAGATGGGTCTGTGATTCCTTCTCTTACTGTCTGTTGTGGTCTGGATATGAGCGGCCCCCACTCCCCCAGAGCTCCCGTGTTATTGCAGAAGTGTGTGCAGGTCAAACGAGTGGCCTGTGGGAGTATAACCTACTGGACTAACTACCTGGTAAATGTAGGTAGGTGGGATGTGGCTGGAGGAGGTAGTCAGGGGGGTGTGCCCTGGAAGGACGGCCCTTCCCTGGGACCCCTTCCCCTATTTCTCTCCTTGCTTCCTGACTGCCATGTCCTGAGCAGCTTCCCTCTGGTATACCTCCTGCCATGATGTGCTGCCTCTTCTTAGGCCCAGAGCAATGGACTTGGTCAATCAAGGATTAAACCTCTGAAACTATACACCAAAATAAACTTTTCCTCTTCTAAATTCTTGTCAGGTATTTTGGTCACAATGACACAAAGCTGATTAACACAGAAACAGGTATCAAGGGTCGAGGGGTCATTGCTGTGACAGTACCTGACCACGTGGTTCAGACACATTTGGAACTGGTCTGTGGGAGGAGTTTAGAAAAGTTTGGAGATGCAGAATAGAGAAGTCTTAGATTGTCGTAACAGAGCTTCATAGGCAATTCTGGTAGGAGCTCAGAAGGCCAGAATTCCCATAGGAATGTGGACTGTGCTCATGAGGGTTCAGAGGGAATCGATGACTCTCTGCAGGGAATTGGACTAGAGGCTACTCATGTGACATTCTGGCAAAGAACTTGCCTACATTTCCTATGTCCTGAGACTTTGCATGTTGCTGAACTTAAGTGATGGGATAATTAATCTGGTAGAGGAAATTTCAAGGCAGCACAGCATTCAGTCAGTGGCATGAATTTTACTAGAAGCTTTGAGATAAATTTACTGTGAGAATCAGTAGCAGAAAGCAGAGTGAAATAAAAACTTGCAGTTTGACCAGAAAAGTGCATTTAAAATTGAGGTCAAGAAAGGTGTGGTTGTTGAAGAGATCATAGCCACAAAAGAAATGCTAAGTACTTTGCACAGAGAAAATGGGAAAGAAGACTTGAAGGCATCTCAGGAATTCACAGTACCACACCCATCACAGGCTTAAGGATGTAGAAGGAAAAATTCCTTTGAGAAGAGATTCCAGTTATGTCCTGCCTGCACAAGGGGTCCTAGGAATTTTTTTTCACTGTGCTCAGTCACCCAAGTACTCAGAGGTTGCTGTAGCTGGCTAAGATTACAGGGGGCACCATGAACTTGTGGTCAGCCTTGGCATCATTCATGTACTGCTGGTTCTGCAGGAATGAAGGATGCTGAATTTAAGCCGTCAAGGAGGGTTCCACCAAGATTTTGAAAAAAGGTCTGGGAGTGCCAGGCAAAGTGAAGCAGGGTCAGCATTTGTGCAGGCTGCCCCGAGCGGGTGAAAAGCGAAGCTGTGAAGGTGAAACTGAATCTGGAATGCAGACCCTAGGAATTCATGCCAGTAACATGAACTGTCTTCTGACAAAAGCTGCTGACTGGAGAGAACCAGGCTGAGTGAGAGGTCATGAATACCTTCAACTGGCAAGGCCAAAGCCTTTCCTAAGCTGCCAAAGCCCTTTGGAGAGAACAACTTGCCCCCAGGTATCCTAGATGTTATAGGTGAAGTTAAGGGACCTGTTTGTCTGCAGGGTTTCAGTCTTGTTTGGTCTCATCCCTTCTTTCTATGCCCCTATTCTTCCCTTTTTGAATGAAAATATTTACTCTGCACCACTGTATACTGGATATCTATAATTGCTTTTGATCTTTACAAAGGTTCACTGCCAAGAGTTTGCCTTGAGTCTCAGAAGACATTTTGAACTTGGATTTTTGGACAATGATGAAACTGTTAAGACTGTGGGGTCTCTTGAAGATCAACTAAAGGCATCTTGCATTATGAGATGGACATGAACTTTTGGGTGCTGGGATGGAATGTTACAGTTTGATACAAGGTGTCCCCCAAATTTCCTCTGTTAATACAGGGATGTAAAATGATTGGATTGTGAGAGCTGCAAACTAATCAGCCCATCCTTGTTGGAAGGGCTAACTGTGTGGTAACTGTAGGCTGGTGGGGCATGGCTGGAGGTGGTCGGTCAGTGGGGCTTGCCCTGGAAGGGTTCACATTCCCTGTAGGCCCTTCTGCTTTCTCTCTCTCTGTGCTTCCCAGTTGCCGCATCCTGAGCAGCTTCTCTCTGCACAATTTTCTGCCTTGATATGCCTCATCTTGGGACCAGAGCAATACACTCAGCTGACCATAAACTTAACTCTGACACTGTGAATCGAAAAGACTGTAGCTGGCTAGGATTACAGGGGGCACCTCCTCCAAGTTGTTCTTTTCAGGTATTTTGGTCACAATGACACAAAGCTGACTAACGCAGTATCCTAATGAGGTGTTGGTACTGAGGTGATGCCAGACTCATACCGAGGCTTGAGGCCTCTCCTCTTCAGCTATACCCTGAGAGGGCTTATGTGGAGGACTGAAAAAACGTTTCTTCTTTGGTATTTGGTAGAGCTCACCAGTGAAGTCTTATGAGGTTTGAATTTAATTTGTGTGAGCATCATTGACAGTTGATTAATTTCTTTAAAAGATGATACAGATTAAAAGATGGTTAAAAGATGATACAGATTTCATTTCTTCATTATGATTTTTGGCAACTTACATTTTTCTAGGATTTCTGTCCACTACAGCTAACATTTGAAATTTATTGGTACAAGTTTCTTCATGACGTTCTCTTATCTGTTTAATGTCGGCACCATCTGTACTGATGGCTTTTTCATTCCTAAGGCTGCTTGTGGCTCCTTTCCTTTTCCTTGCACAGTAGTACTGGAGGTTTGTTATTTTATTAGTCTTTGGAAAGAACCAACTGTTGGCATATTGATTTTTCTCCACCGAATGCTTGTTTTCTGTGTTCCACCAATTTCTGTTCTTATTTTTATTAATTCTACGCTTCTACTCTCTCGGTGTTACTTTGCTGTTCTTTTTCTAACTTCTTGTGATATATGCTCAGCTAATTAATCTGCAGTTGGTTCTATTTCCTAAAATACACAGTTCAGGCTATAAAATTTCCCTCTGAGCACATTTTACTTACATTGGTAGAGAGTGCTTTTGTGATCATTCAGTTCAAAATACTTTCTAGTTTTTATTATGATGTCTGATTTGATCTATGAGTTATTTGGAAGTATCGTTCTTCATTACCAAACATATTGTGACATTTGGGATATGGTTTTGGTATTGATTTCTAATTTACTTCCACTTGTAGTCAGAGAACATACTCTAAATTGATTCAATCATTTGAAATGTGTTGAGTCTTGCTTTATGTCCCATTTTTTGGTTGGTTTTGGTAAATGCTTCATGTGTGCTTGGAAAGAATTTGTATTCTGTGGTTGTTTGGTGTAATGATTTGACTATTCAGTTAAGATTACTCATTGTTTTGTTTTTATCTATATTCTTACTGATTTTTTTGTCTGCTTGTTTTATTAATCACAAGTGAGAAAATCTCTCACTACACAGATTTTTTTCCTATTTTTCCCTTTAGTTCTTTCAACTGTTGTTTGATATATTTTAAGAGTATATAACTAAGTACCCTTATAATTATAATTCATATGTATTTTTCTGTGAATTGAGCTTCTTTATCTTTGGTAAAATTATGGTTTTCTAAAATTCAGCTTATTTCTCTGATAATAGAGACTCAACAGCTTTCTTTTGGCTAGTATGTACACCACTTCTTTTTTCCACTTTTCAATTTTCGATCTCTACACTTCTGTGTTAGACAAGACTCTGTAAATAGCCCATGAAAACATTTTAATGTCAAGTTTGACAATTTTTGACTTTTAACTGAAACACAGGATTACTTATGTTTAATGTGAATGCTGATATTTTGAGTTTAAAGGTACTATCTTATTTTGTGTTTTTTGGCACACATATTCTAGTTACTTTTATTCTCTATGTTTGATTTTATTATTTCAGTTTTTTCTCTTTGAGACTGCTGAAATTACATACAGTCTTACTGCCACAGTAAATCAAAACCTTTGTGTTATTAAGGAGAAAGGCAAACATAGTCTTCAGAATTCCATTTACCACCCTTTTGTTACACACGTCACTTTTGCTGCTGCTTTAAGTTTATCTTTCACTTTACCCTATTAGACCTTGCTATTCTCTTTTATGCAACCATGCTTATTTAAATTTTTCATTTATTTATCATTTTCTTGATATTTTTCTTCTTTCTGTATGTCAGATATTCCATCTGGGAATCTGGCAGAATTACTCTGTCTACAGAATATACTCTGTAGAATTTCCTTAAGTTAGTGTGGCTTCGGTCTTGACAGATATTTTCACTGGGTATAAAATAGTTGGTTGCAACATTTTTTCTTCAGTATTCTCAAGTTACTCTTCCATCATCTTTTATTGTTGATATCGAGAAGTACTCTATAGTCTACCATTTCTGTGAAGGTAATCTGTATTAATTTTTGTCTTTAAACATCGTCTTTGTATACATATTAATTTCTTTTTATTTACCCTGATTTGGGATCCCTGGGTCTCTTAAATCTGTGAGTTGCAGTCTTTTGTCAGATTTGGAAAATTTTTAGTTATTATCTGTTTAATTTTTTCACCACTGTGACCAAAGGACCTGACAAGAACAATTTTAGAGGAGGAAGAGTTTATCTGATGTTTATGGTTTCAGAGGTCTCAGTCCGCAGACAGCTGACTCCATGGCTTTGGGCCCTAGGTGAGGCAGAGCATCAGGGTAGAAGAGTGTGGTGGAAGAAAGCAGCTTAAGATGGACAATCAGGAAGCAGAGAGACTAAGCTCCCCTCATCGTGGACAAAATATGTACCCCAAAGGCATGCTCCAGTGACCCACCTCCTCCAGCCACACCGCACCTGCCTACAGTTACCACTCAGTTAATCCCTATCAGTGGACTCTGCACTGATTAAGTTAATGATTTTTAACCCAATCATTTCACCTTTGAATGTTTAGGTATTGTCTTACACATGAACTTTTGGGGGACACCTCATGCCTAAGCCACAGATTATTTCTTTGGAAATTGCCTTTGCTCTCTTTCTTCCCTTTTCTTCCAGTCCTCTCATTGTATATATGAGAGCCTTCATGTCTCCTGCCCTCTCTTCTGGAATTATAAAATTTCTTTCTCTATGCTTCATTCTAAATAATTTCATTCGATCTGTGTTCCAATTCATTAAATATATGTTTTGCTCTGTCAATCTGATTCAGTCATTCATTGAACTTTTGAGTTTTCCAACCTATGAACATGTCATACCTCTCTCTATTTGTTTAGGTCTTCTTTGATTTCATTGGCATCTTTAATTTTCAGGACAGAAATTTTATACATGCTTTGTTCAATTAAGAATTTTACTTTTTTAGAATAATTTTAAGTGGCATTGTTTTTAATTTTGGTCTTCACATGTTTTCTATTGGTATATATATATATATACACACACATATATATTGTATACATATATATTGTGTATATATATTGTATACATATATGTATACATATATACATATATATATATGTATATATGTATGTTGATCTTTTTTTGAGGAGGTGGGTATTGGGGATTGAACTCAGGGGCACTCAGCCACTGAGTCACATCCCCAGGCCTATTTTGTATTTTATTTAGAGACAGGGTCTCATTGAGCTGATTAGCACCTCACTCTTGCAGAGGCTGCGTTGAACTCATGATCCTCCTGTCTCAGCCTCCCAAGCTGCTGGGATTACAGGTGTGTGTAATTTATTTTGCAACTGAAATCACTTGTTCTACAATTTTGAGAATTTTTTAGTAGATTCTTGGGATTTTCTACATAGACAATCCTGTCATATACATGAAAAGTTTTTTTTTTTTTCTTTTTCCAATGTGGCTACATTTTCATTTTCATTTGGTTCCACTTCTTTAAAAAAAAAAAAAAAAAAAAAAAAAACAACTCCTTTGAAATATTTTCTTTGAACCATGGGTTTTTTACAAGTGTGTTAATTTCCATGTGTTTTAATATTTTCCTTTTTTTCTTTTATTGATTTCAGTAAGATTCCATTGTGGTCAGAAACCATATTCTATGAGACTTCAATTTTTTTGATTCATTGTACACAAATGGAGTACAACTTTTCATTTCTCTGATTGTACACAATGTAGAGTTATACTCTTCATGTAATCATACATGTACACAGGATAATGATGCTTGTCTCATTCCATTATCTCTCCTTCCCCACCCCTCATTTCCCTCTACACAATCCAACATCCCTCCATTTTCCCTTACTTCTCCCCACCCTGTTATGTATTAGCATCCACTTACCAGAGAAAACATTTAGTCTTTGGTTTTCTGGGATTGGATTATTTCACTTAGCATGATATTCTCTAACTCCATCCATTTACCTGAAAATGCCATAATTTCATTCTTCTTTATGACTGAGTAACATTCCATTGTGTGCATATACCACATTTTCTTTATCTGTTCATCTATTGAAGGGCATCTAGGTTAGTTCTACAATCTAGTTATTGTGAATTGAACTGCTATAAACATTGATGTGGCTGTATCTCTGTAGTATGCTGATTTTAAGTTCTTTGGGTATAGGCCAAGGAGTGGGATAGCTGGGCCAAATGGTGGTTCCATTTCAAGTTTTCTAAGGAATCTCCATATTGCTTTCCAGAGTGGCTACACCAATTTGCAATCTCAGCAGCAATGTATGAGTGTAACTTTTCCCTTACATCCTTGCCAACACCTATTGTTGCTTGTATTCTTTCTTGATAATAGCCATTCTAATTGAGGTGAGAAAGCAGGAATCAATAAATGGGATGGATTCAAACTAAAAACCTTTTTCTCAGCAAAGGAAACAATGTGAAGAGAGAACCTATAGAATGGGAGAAAATCTTTACCATATGCACTTCAGATAGAGCACTAATTTCCAGAACTAATAAAGAACTCAAATAACCAAATCAATAAAAATAATACAAATAACCCAATAAATACTAAAATACAAACAACCCAATCAATAAATGGGCTAAACTGAGCAGACACTTCACAGAAGAAATACAAATGATCAACAAATATATGGAAAAATGTTCAACATCTCTAGTAATAAGAGAAATGCAAATCAAAACTACCCTAAGATTTCATCTCACCCCAATTAGAATGACTTCAATTCTTTTAAACTTGTTGAGATTAGTTTACATTTAGAATATGGCCTATCTTGGTGAATGTTACATTGGTCCTTGGAAAAATATGTGTGCTCTGCTCTCATTGGGTGGTGAGTTCTGTACATACCAGTTTTAATTGTGTGGTTCGGCCCCTCAAATCCTTGCTGGTTTTCTGTCTAGTCATTGTTGAGAGTGGGATGTTGAAGTTCCCACCTATAATTGTGAATGTGACTACTTTCCCTTTCAGCTCTGTTTTGCCTCATGCATCTTGAGACTGTTTTTTGGTGTTTCTGTTCTAGAAGTTTTAGAATGATTATGTCTTCTTAGTGGGCCTTCACTGAACTTTTAATTTTGTTCATTTTAGTCATTTCTAGAAATCAGACTGGTTCTTCAACAAATCTGGCAAGTCACTTTTTAGGTTTTTTTTTTTTTTTCTTTAAATATAGGTGTAACTGTTTCAATATTTGTATTGGATAATATTAGTTTCAGAGTCTGGACAAGGTGTTTTTCTGTCTTTTATTTCTGCCAGTTCTCAGTCAGATTGTTTTACTTCTGTGCTTAGTCATCTTTGAATGCTTGCTGGTCAGTGCCCTCCCATCCTGATGGTCACGTCCTCCTCTGGAAAGGCCTCACCCTTGCTTTTGCAGGCTCCTGGAATTACTACAAGTCATGGAGCCATACATCAAGATCCTGACCTGAGCTTCTTGGGTTAATGTGGGCTGAAGGTTGTGAATCTGAGCCAGGGCTCATATGTGGTCCTTCCTCCTGAGGATGTTTTCTCCTCTCTTTTGTCTTCTGATTGTCTCAGTACCAAGGTACCAAGGCTTCTCACAAGTCCTCTAGGACTGGGGGAAAGAGAGGAGTTAAGATCCTGCTCACCTTGGCCCTGAGGGTGTGGTTCCTTCAGGTTGAGCTTAGTGTTGGGGAAGTCACCTCCATGCTCCCTGAGGTTGGGAGAGTGCCTGCTTTTGGGTTCTGCCCCTCCTGACTTGCACGACCCTTGATTCAAAACTTACGTGTGTATTTCAGGGCATCAGTTGCTCTGGTGCTTCAGTAGCCCACTAACCTCTCTGGTTACAAGTGATCTCTCATCTTTTCAGCTTTAACAATGAAGTACGAAAGACATTCTGTCCATCATTTCTTGTTTCAGAAGGAGAGTTGATCCAAAGCATGTAGCTTTCCCCCAAGAACTTGATGATCTATGATGCATTTTCACTGGCCATCCTGGCTACCAGGGGCCCTCCTTTCTGCAGACTGAAGTAACCACCATATCAAGGGGTGGCAGAACCCAGCAGAGAACAGGGAGGTAATGTTCATCTTTCGACTTCCAGAACTGGCTCCTGAGACTCATTTTAGAGGTAACACTTGCAAGGGTTAGAGCTTTCAGGAGTCAGGTTTATTGAGAGAGAAAAAGTTTAAGTTCCTTTAAAAAAAAAATCAAGAACCAGAGTCCAGGGACTTAGAGCACAAAGTTACCCCAGAATCCTGAGTATTAAGAAGATAAGAATATGCAAATGAAAATGAAAGGCCCTTTCTGGGCTGAGGGTGGGCATGGGAGGTGAACTTGGCAGCAGGGTGGGAAGATCCTGGAGGATGGTCAATGGTTTAGAGAGCTCAGACTTGAGTCAGGCCTGCTCCCTGTGCCCTGTCACTTTTCAGAGTTGGGGCTGGGCGGGCAGAGCTAAGAGGCCTAGTGAAGTTTGGAAACTGCAGAGCAGGCGGGCGTGCATGGCGCTTCCTTCCTAGAGTGCTGGAGGAGACCTTGTATTGCCCTGTGACAATGCAGAGCAGCACCAGCAGCACAGAAATGGCAGTGTGGCGGGACAGAGTGCTCTGGAAGCCTCCACCCCACCACTTCAGCAGGGCAGCCAAGGAGCTTTGGAAATTCCCAACGTTCCTTCAGATGGTAGTGACAGGGGTTAAGAATTAACAGTGGATGTGGCACTGTGGGGAGGGTAGAGGGAACTGGGGTGCAGCCCAAAGCCAGGGACCATGGCATTGGCAGGACCAGGGAGAGCCCAGGCACCAGCCCAGAAGCCAGCGCTGTGGTGCTGCGGCCAGGAGATGCTGAGGAGGCTCCAGCAACTGAGGCAGCGAGGACAGAGGTTAATGCCTAAGATTGAGGGCAGAGCCCTCAGCTGCGGGCAGTGAGGGCCAGATGGCTTTTCTGGATGCCAGGATGCTAAACTTGCTCTGGAGATGCAGGAAGGAAAGATGAACTTGATTAATGACTGACCTGTAAGAGACACCACCTAAAATAGAAGATTTTTCTTTTCACCATTTGTGGTAATTGTGGCTTAAGAGAATGTTGAGTGTTAAGAAAGCAAAATTACATTCCTGCCTACCTGGGTCCTACCTGAGTCCTGTATTATCCGTGGGCCACACATGCCACTTCTTTCTCTTTTCCTCTTTAAAAGGAACAGGGCTGGGAGGACTAACTCATGTTGGGCTCTGACTTTCTGGAACCATTTACATACATCTGACCTTCACATTAATCTCTGTTTTACAGGAGGAAACAGGGTGGGAGGCTGGGCCCTTCCGGGCAGCTCTGCAGGGCGTGCTGGACACCCAGGAGTCCCCTGTATGGGTCAGCTCATTCTGACAGCACAGGTCATGCATTGAGAAATCAATGCTTTTTTATAGCACCCAGGAGAGGAGAGTCAATAAAAATAACAATTTGAGCTAAAACTCCTCTTGTCCTCCAAATGGTCATAAGTCCAAGCCTTTTCCCTTCACTTGGCTCCTGGCCACAATCCTAGCATTGCCTTTTCTGTGACCCACTTCGCTCCTTCTCTACAGGCAGGTTCTTCTCCAGTGACCCTCTGCAGACCCACCCACCTCCACTACAGCACTTGTGTGATGGTGGTCTGTCTGCCTCGCCTTTCCTGAAGACTGACAGCTCCTGAAGGCCTCAGCCTTCTTCTTTCTGTCTGGGAAACATGCACACTGCGTAGTATGGGGCCACACCACCCTTACTCCGGGGCTGCTCGAGCGACACATGGCTGTGAGTTTAAATGGCGGGTAGGACGGCTTATTTATCTCCACCCCTCTGGAACCCAAGCAGATGACAATGAGGGAACAAAATAAGAATAGCATCACATGGACAAAGGGAATGCGAAGGCTTGACAGCAGCAGTTGGGAAGAGGCAGCAAATGTTGGACACTGGAGAGTGGACATATCCACCAGGGTGGTGGGCAGCGGAGGCAATAAGAGGCAAGGGGCATGTAGGGCAGGGGCCCAGAGCAGCCCAGGACCTGCAGGAGCAGCAACCGGAGGTGGGGGGAGGGTGGGGGAGGGCCTGAAAACAGGGGGCCAGTTGAGAGGTTCTAAGGAGTCCTTAGATCCACCCCAGTCCCTGATTACTGACCCTCTTCTCCCACCTGGAAGAAGGCCCGATAGCTGCCTTCTGGACCAGAGCGAACCCTGACACCTGAGTACAGGCACAGCCGCGGGGAGGGAGAAGTACCATCTTCAAGACCAGGATCACATTTGTCTCCCAGAACACCACATCAGAGCTGCCTCTCTGGGGAGCAGACGCATCAGGAGAAGACACAGACCTATTTACACCCGGGGGTCTTGGACCTAAGGCACGGTCAGATACAGTGAGGACCGCCAGGTCCACCAACACACCCAGAACTTCCAGGCTGCGGTCAGGCCTGAAGGGCAACACAGGTAGACAGCTGCTGCGGCCGGGATGTGGATTCAGTGCTTCCCCTAAAGGTTCGTGTGCTGGGAGCTTGGTTCCCATTGTGGCCGGGTTAGGAGGTGGGGCTGTGGGAGGTATTTAGGTCACTGGGGACCCCACTCTTGGAAGAGCCAGTGCTGGTCTCGTGGACTGAGTTAGTTCTCAAGACGAGTTGATATAAAAGCACAGCTGGCCCCTCCCCAGCTCCGGCTTCCTGTCTTGCTGTCTGATCTCTCACGTGACTTCTCTCCAATGTGACACCATCTAGCACGAGGCTGAACAAATGGAGCTGTCTCATCTTGGGCTTTCAACTTCCCAAACTATGAGATAACTACTATCTTTTCATTATAACTACCCTGCTTCAGGCACTTTGGTATCACAACTTAAAATGGACTAAGACAATATCCTAGGAAGAGACAAGTTTAGAGGCGGAGACGTGAGAGAGCTAGATTCTCATTTTTCATAATTGGAAGCCAACGGATAATATCTAAATCTGAAAAGTCAGGAAGCAACAGTATGACCTTGTTATTTACAAATAGGGAGCTGAAGACCAGAGAAATAGCCAAGAGTCAAAATGATTGCTCTGTGACCCAGGAATCAGGGTTGGGGAGAGACCCAACCAACAGTACTGCATTCTAAGTCCTACAGTAACTTAAATGTTGCCAATGAATAAAATAAGCTTAGAAATTAATGTAAATGGTAAAGATCTAAAGTTAATAAAACACATCGAGCAGGTTAATGCTATTTATATTTTGGTTCGTTTTCTTTGTCTTGAGTACATTGTTCTCCAAATAATGCAAATCCACCTATATATCTTCCTATTTTTAAAATTTGTTCTTTTTAGTTATACATGACAATAGAGTGTATTTTGGCATATTATACATACATGGATTATAACTTCCCATTCTTGTGGTTGTACATGATGTGGAGTAACACAGGTCGTGTATTCACATAAGAACATAGGAAAGTTATGTTAGATTCATTCCACTGTTTTTCCCATTCCCACACCCCACTCCCTTCCCCACCACTCCCCCTTTCCAATCCAGTGAGCCTCCACTCCCTGCCCCTCCTCCCTGCTGTGAGTCAGCATCCAAATATCAGAACATTTGGCTTTTGATGTTTTTTTTTTTAGGATTGGCTTATTTCACTTAGCATGATAGTATCAAGTCCCATCCATTTACCAGCAAATGCCATAATTTCATCCCTCTTTATGGTTGAGTGATATTCCATTGTGTATACATAGCACATTTTCTTTATCCATTCATCTGTTGAAGGGCATCTAGGTTGGTTCCATAGTTTACTATTGTGAATTGGGCTGTTATGAACATTGATGTGGCTGCATCACTGTAGTATGCTGATTTTAAGTTCTCTGGGTATAAACCGAGGAGAGGGATAACTAGGTCAAATGGTGGTTCCATTCCTCATTTTCTGAGGAATCTCCATACGGCTTTCCATAGTGGTTGCACCAGTTTGCAGTCCCACTAGCTATGTATGAATGTACCTTTTTCCCCACACCCTCACCAACAGTTGTTGTTACTTGTATTCTTGATAATTGCCATTCTGACTGGAGTGAGATGAAATCTTAGTGTAGTTTTAATTTTCATTTCTCTAATTGCTAGTGATGTTGAACATTTTTTCATATATTTGTTGACCAATCAGATTTCTTCTTCTGCAAAGTGTCTGTTCAGTTCCTTAGCCCATTTATTGATTGGGTTATTTGTTTTTTTGGTGTTAAGTTTTCTGAGTTCTTTTTTATATCCTGGAGATAAGTCGTCTACCTGAGGTGCAGATGGCAAAGATTTTCTCCCATTCCGTAGGCTCTCTTCATGTTCTTGATTATTTCCTTTGCTATGAAGAGGATTTTGTGTTTGATACCATCCCATTTATTGATTCTTGATTTTACTTTTTGCGCTTTTGGAATCTTGTTGAGGAAGTCAGTTTCTAAGACAACATGATGGAGATTTTGAGCTTACTTTTTCTTCTAGTAGGCTCAGGTCTCTGGTTTAATACTTAAGTACTTGATCCATTTAAAGTTGATTTTTGTGCAGGGTGAGAGATAGGGGTCCAATTTCATTTTACTATATGGATTTCCAGTTTCCCCAGCATCGTGTTGAAGAGGCTATTTTTTTCTCCAATGTATGTTTTTGGCACCTTTGTCTAGTATGAGATAACCATATTTATGTGGGTTTGTCTCTGTGTCTTCTATTTTGTACCATTGGTCTGTAAGTCTATTTGGTGCCAGTACCATGCTGTTTCTGTTACTATAGCTCTGTAGTATAATTTAAGATCTGGTATTGTGATGCCTCTTGCTTCACTTTTCTTGCTGAGGATTGCTTTGGCTATTCCAGGTCTTTTATTTTTCCAAATGAATTTTATGACTTCTTTTTTTATTTCTATGAAGAACATCATTGGAACCTAAACAGGAATTGCATTAGATCTGTATAACACTTTTGGTAGTACAGCCATTTTGACTGTATTAATTCTGCCTATCCAAGAACATGGGAGATCTTTCCATCTTCTAAGATCCCCTCAATTTCTTTCTTTAGTGTTCTGTAGTTTTTATTATAGAGGTCTTTCACCTCTTTTGTTAGATTGATTCCCAAATATTTTATTTTCTTTGAGACTATTGTGAATGGGATAGTTTTTTCTAATTTCTCCTTCGTTTGATTCATCATTGATGTGTAAGAATGCAATTGATTTATGGGTGTTAATTTTATAATCTGCTACTTTGATGAATTCATTTATGAGTTCTAGAAGTTTTTTGGTGGAGGTTTTTGGTTCTTCTAAATACAGAATCATGTCATCAGCAAATAGGGCTAGTTTGAGTTCTTCTTTTCCTATTTATATCCCTTTAATTTCTTTCTTCTGTCTAATTGCTCTGGCTATTTCCAGGACTATGCTGAATAGATGTGGTGAAAGAGGGCATCCCTGTCTTGCTCCAGTTTTTAGAGGGAATGCTTCCAATTTTTCTCCATTTAGAATGATGTTGGCCTTGTGTTTAGCATATGTCGTTTTTCTAATGTTGAGGGATGTTCCTATTATTCCTAGTTTTTCTAGTGTTTTGAACATGAATGATGCTGTATTTTGCCAAATGATTTTGCTGCATCTATTGAGATAATCAAGTGATTCTTGTCTTTAAGTGTATCAATGTGATGAATTACATTTATTGATTTCCATATGTTGAACCAACCTTGCATCCCTGGGATGAACCCCTCTTGATCATGGTGCACTTTTTAATATTACATATCTTCTTTATGAGATTATATCATCAGCATTTTTCTTGGTCACTGGTGCCTTTGAAATTTTAACCATTTAAAATAGTTACATAATAATGGAAAATAATTTTTTTGTGTGCTAGATTCAATATATAGTGGCCATCCTTTGATCTTGGTTGCAAGTTTGGGGTCATTTCCAAAGATAAATTAATAGAAATGTTCAAATGGCTTGAAGATTTGGGAGACTTTGTTACGTTTTACTAAAATGCTATGATGCTTCTCTGAATGAGTGGAGAGAGAGCTATCAGCAGGTGTGAGGGATCCCACCTCGCTGCACACCGACCAGTGCTGGGGCTGCTCATTGAAACATCTTTGCCCATCTCTGAGAGTATTTTTTTGCGTTTTAAAATTTGCATTTACACTTGCCTAGGTGATTTTCAGCACTTGTTACACTCACATCTCTTCTTTTGAAAAGTGCCCACCCACTGTCACTGTCCAGCTATCTATCAACACATATGAACTCTTCTTAACAAGAATGCTTAGTATCCAACTCTTGGTTCTGCCAGTCACTGACTTCCCCTGCTCCCATCTGGCATCAGTTCTCTATGGCTCTGCTTAAAACTGTCATCTCCGTATCCTTTAATTCTTAGGAATTCCTCCCGGCATTCTAATTCCATTTCATTGCTAGGAGCAGCCTGCCTACCTGTCTGCCCCCAGCATCCATTCTGCAATGGCGTTTCCACTTCAAGCACTTCGGTGTCCCCAGACTGCTCCTGCCTGTACTGTCCACTCTCCTTGAGGCTCATGGAGAACCAGAAATTCAAACATTCTATTTTCTTCCTTAAATGGAAGGCCACTTGCCCTGAATCTGCAGCCTGGCACTTCCTTTGGAACTGTGGTCCCTTTTCATATGACCTGTGACTTTGGTTGGCCTCTTCCAGAAAGTTCTATCTGCCCAGTACTGGCTGCTGGGTAGGTCCCTGTTTCATAGAGGTAACATTTGACTCTATATTATCTTTAGTATTTTACTGAGTAAAATACATGAGGTAGGAAATCAAATTGCTTTTTTCCTCTAACTACTTAAATGTCTGTCTCATTTCCTCTTACTCCACACTTTTTTTCCCTCACCCCCACTGATTCTGTTTTTCTCTGTTCACACATTCCTTTAATGTAGACTTTATGCTCCGTTGTGCTAACTGGAGTCAACATCACACCGTTGGTGCTGTGTGATGACACGGTGGGAAATTTCTGAGCACCTAGTTAGTCTCTGGATTTCTTTCCTCCAGTTAAATAAATAAGGCAAAATTCCCACCCATTGACGTTTTCACTAAAAAGTCAATAATAAGTGTCCATACCCATTTGGTCACATTTGCACTTGGTCGAGTGTCTCAGGAGAAGGCCAAGCTGCGGCCCTTGGCACCCCTCAGGTGTCTGGCTCAGGTTGGCCCCGGAGACATGTGTTCTTGGCCATTATGCTTGTGATGGATTTTTTTCTCATGATATTTTGTGTATTTATATAAATACACATTTGTTTCATTACCTAGTACTACCACTGTTACATAGAAAACCCTGTACTTTGGTTGGTTTATCCTGGATCTACATTCCCTTACTGAACTTATTAATTCTAATAGTTTTTCAACGTTTCTCCCTTGGAGGGATGCAGGAACATCACCCACAAACAATGAAAGTGGAGTCTCCTTCCTATTTTTCAACTGATGTCATTGGAAAATCAGGGCAGTGAGCAGGCATTCTTTTCTACTTCCTTGCTTCTGTGGGGAAGCCTTGTTATGCCATTAGGCATCAGGCTAGGGAAGGATTCTTGCAGTTCTAATTTACTAGGAGTGCAAAAAAAAAAAAAAAAAAAAAAAAAAAAATCCCTGAATAGGTATTGGATTTTATTGAATGACTTTTAAGTATGTATTGGGATGATGATTTAGGTTTCATAAAAATATATTGTCTTAGTAATGTGATATATTAATAGATATCTTTATAGTAAATTGTCCTTGAATACCTGGGATAAATGCTACCTAGTCTTGTAGAATTATTCTTTTATTAGCAATTTGATAACCTACTACTTTATATGGGTATTTTGCATCCAAGATTATACTGTTAAACACTAGCTGTAATGCCACAATATCCTTATCCAATTTTCTTCGTGCTAGAAAATGGCTATGGTAGTTTGAATTATTGGTCCCAATTCCTCATTTTGCCATTATAGCACTGCACAAAGGCAGAACGTACTTCCCCACCCCTTGACTTTGGGCATGGTTAAAAGATTTGCCTGGACCAGTGGGATGTTAGCAGATGGGACATGAAGAGATGCAAAGCTTGGTGGGGCTTCAATCCCGAGCCCTTGTTGTCCCCATGAGAAGAACATGGAAGTGGTCACCGCCCTTCCTGTTTCCCTGAACCCAGAGGCTGGGGACGGAATCCAGATGTCCCAGCTGACCCACAGACCTGTGATCAAGAAACAAACTGTTTTTCTAGCATATCCCTGCTATTTTGTGGTTTGATGCAGATGAAGCTAACTGATAAAATGCTTTACCTGGAAACAACAAAAATGCATGTGAATACTACTGTTAAGACCCTCGTGATTATAATTAGGTAACATGTGACCCACTCATGGCACGCAGATCCACTCCTGGGTCTGGCAGGCTCAGCAAAAGAGAGAACTGTGGTAGAATGAGTTTTCCAAACATGGCCCCACCATTATCTCAGGGCCCAAGGACTCCTGGAAAACCTGGTCACTCTTCCATGCGACTATTCTACCCAGTGGCAGAAGTGGGAGGAGTGGATTCTGAGGCACTTCCAACTTAGGGTCTTGGGACACTGTGTCTTAGAAGGTCGCTGCCATGCTGTGAAATCCCAAACTCGCCTATGCAGAGAGACCCCAGTGTACACGTGACAGTCTCCATACCCAGCATGGCCTGCCAGGCTTAAGCGAAGAGGTCTCCAGATGACCACTGCCTCCAGTTATCTGGTCACCCCCAGCCTTAGAGTTGTCTCAGCTGAGTCCCCAGACACACAGAGCAGAGACCAGCTGCCCCCACTGTGCTCTGTCCAGATTCCTGATTCACTGAATCCATGAGCCTATCCAAATGGTCAAGTTCTACCTCTGAGCTTGGGGTGGTTTGTTATGCAGTAACAATAATTGAAACAGTAACAAAGATTCCAAATGTCATGTGGTTTTCCAGTGGTTTTCGGTTCCAGGGCAAGGATCCATCACAGAGCAGAGGCGGCAGCAGCAGACCTTTTAGTTCTTGCAATCCCACCAGAAAGATTTCAGACATGTTGCTCAGAGTAGCAGGTTATGAGTTGAAGGGACAGGAAAAGGGAAAGGGGAGAGAATTGGTTTCTCAGACAGAGAAGGACGGCTTCTCTTCTCCTGCCCTCCAGCTTTAGTGTCCCAGGGAAGTGTCTGGAGTTCCACCCAGGACCACCTCTTGACTTTTGACTGACAACAGGATGGCATTGGACTTTCAAGTCCCCACTGCATATGGTGAAGGTCCAGGGCAACTCTGTATCACATTGGCCCATGCTGACTGGTTCTAACTGGAACGTGTTCTTACAGACTTCACAGGTAAGAAGAATTATCCTCTCCCTGAGTTCTTCGATCTGGTCTGTGTAAGGGTCACAAAATTCCACCCCTTCAGGGTGACTTGTGTCCTTACCAGCATTTCAGGCCTGCATTCCTCCTTCAGATAGCAGGTTGTTTGCTAGGGAATGTAACATATCCTGTTGACCTAAGCCAGGCAGGGCTGCAGGTAAATGGCTTTTAAAAAGAGCATGCAGGGGTCAGTACAATAGACCTGGGTTATAGAATGATCTCTTTAACCTCATGTTCCTACCATTCACGTCATTTGTTACCTATCAATACTACCAGATAATGGTAGGATTAGGACTTGAATCCAAGGCTGCCTGTGTACCTCTACTAACCTGAGGGCGGGTGGTGAGGTTTGGAGAGGCAAAGGCTAGGCCAGCCAGGGATAAAGGACACCACCGGAAGGCCCCACCTCTGTCTGTAGTCTCAAACCAGGTCACGCTGGGATATGATGGAGGAACTGCCCCCCTCAGGAGCTGGCCTGAAAAAATGAGACCCCCCTCCCCAGCAGGACTGGTTTCAATAAAATGTTATTGCTGCTTAAAATGCTAGCAGCCTCACAAACCATGAAGCGAAGACTTAATGGCATTCCAAACTGTAAAAACTTCATTATTTCCACAGAGAATGCCTTGGCACATTTATCAGTATTTTATTAAGAATTACCATACATATTTAAAACAAAACTACACGTGTCAAAACCATTGAGAAAAGCATTAGGTAATGCTCAGATGTGGCTTCCCGGGAGCACAGAGCAATCCCTAACTCTCCCCTTCCCTTTGCAAACACAGTTCTGGGGCTATTGCTGGGAGAAGCTCAGTGTCGCTGTGGGCGTAGGCACAGCTGGCCCCTACCTACTCTTTTGTCCTTTTCTTCTTCTCCTTCTTCTTCTTCTTCTTCTTCTTTTTGGTTGTGCAGATTGAAAAGGACCCTGGGAAATAAGGCCTTGAAAGGCAAAAAATCTACGACAGCTCAGGAGCAACAGTTGCAGAGCTGTTAGGAACCGAGTAAACAAGGAAAGGAAGCTGGGGTAATGGCAGGTGAAAGGGAAAAACACTGAAAGCAAAAGCCCAGGATCTCAAACCTCAACCAAACAGATATGCATTGTTTTTAAAAAGAGATTATCGTGGTTTAAATTGGCTTTCAAGCTAAGCCTGAAAAACATGGGGGTCTGGCCAGAAGCGATTGAAGCTTTGATACCTTTTCTTCATTTTCACATCAGATTTCAAGCGTTTTTAACCAGTTTGCCATTTTTTTTCTCTCTTTAGCCAGAGAGCTCCTGGCCTGCACAGTCTAAGTGAACTTGAGACTGTCCATTTTCTGTCCAGCTCTCTGCCCTGCCGGCCAGCAGTGCCCATCAATTTCAAAGGCCACTGCATGTCTAGATCAAAGAAGCTTATGGTAGAGAGAAAAGCAGATCCAGGTATCCTGCTGTCTCAAAGTACAGGCCTGGTCCTCTGGAAGCACAGCTGGCCGCTGGAAGCCAGATGGCCTGGCCTCCCTCCCCAGGGCCCTGGGTACACTGCCTGCCATTTCCCTTCCTTCTGTCTGTGCAGTGAAAGGATCTTTCAATCACCAGACTCTTCCTGCGTGCTACAAAGCCCCCTCTGGTCTGCAGAATTTTCAATGCCCAAGTTTGTCAGTGTGAAGTTTTCCTTCCTTTCATTTTCAAATGTCCTACTTTCTTTGAGTGCGACTTCCTAAAAACTTGGTCAAGTAAACAACAAAGCATCAATATTGCATAGGGTTTGTATTTCCCTCTGGGACTGGACAGAAAGGACTTTTGCTCTCTCTCTCCTGCCCCATTCTCTACAATCATCTCTGAGTCCCAGCCACTTGGCACTTGGTTGGCTGGCAGTGGCTCTGTGTCTGAGCAGTGACGAAGCCCCTGGTGAGGTGGCTGCCTGCGGCTGCCTGTTCCAGGTCCTACTGCTTTTTGGACATTAGAACCTTTTTTTTTTTTTTTTTTTTTTCTATTTTGTACCTCCATCTCCCACCATTTAACTCCTGCTGTGTGCTGAACAAAATGTGTCCTTTCAGAGTGGGTGATTTAAAATGAACTCACCAGAGCCCTCCATGCTAGGGTCGCTGGGCTCCTCAGAATCTTATTACATTTTCTTTGGGGACCTTAGACCTGGCAGGAAGTTTTCACAGAAAGAAAGGCAGGGGGCATGGAGAGGGGGGGCCCAGCTGTAAACAGCATTTCTGAGTGGGGGTAAGCCCCTGGAGGTCTCATGGGGGAGCAGCTCAGGATCTGCCTTGGGCCGCCTCTGCTTGTGGGATCTATGCAAACTGGTCCTGTTCCCTGAGCAATGTGCCACTTCAACTTCTCAAGATGGGCTATGGACAGTGGAAGGAACATGAGAAATTTCAGTTCCTTTACCTGTACAATGAGAATAAATGAGAATACACATTTCAGAGGGCTGGTATGAGAATCAAGTTCACAGAGACCAGTTCAGGGGTAGATAGTGGTTCAGAGCACACTGGAAATATCACCAAGTCTGGGCCCACCTCCTTTATGTGCACTACAAACACTGTTTCCCTTCCTTCTTTTTAAGGCAAGAGGAGCTATTCATTTATTCAGCAGATGGCATTTCAAGCCAGGTAGTCTGCCAACACTATAGATTCAGAAATAAACATGGAGGGATGGGGGGTTTGGACTTGGGAAGAGGAACAGCCACCCAGTGTCAGGCAGAGGCATAGGAGGGTAGCTTTGGGAGCCCAGAAGATCTCTGAGCAGGCTGGAGCAGGTTTTCTGGAGGATGGGACATCTACAGCCACCCTTACTGCAGAAGGCAAATGGTGACATAAGACAGGTGAAGCCTTGTTCATCAAATCAATTCGTCCCACTTTAATTGCATTGAAAGGAGATTAAAAAAAAAATCTTCAGCACACCGAAGCTCAATGACTCCTTGATTCTGCACTAATGTCCTTGCCCATTTCCTGATACGTTTTCAATTTACCTTCATGGCAATTTACACTCAAGGAAAGTGTCCAAGATCTGTGCCACGGGATTCAATGAAATAGGTCATGGAGTTAAATGCTGTGGCAGAACACAGGGCTTAATTTTATAGATAAAATTTAAACGGCTAAGCTGGTTTTTTTTGGTCTTTTTTTTTTTTTTCATTTTTCTTGTTAAGACTGATGTTACTCAGTGGCAGAGGGATGGTCGTAGAAAGCAGGAAGCCATCTTCCTGATTCTGCACGCAGCTAGGGTCAGGCCATTCACTCTGGCCTCAAAGTTAACAGACATGGCCTTAGAGAAGAGGCCTAAGTCTCCCACCTTCCACTTCACCTCACCTGTCTGCTCCTGGACAGGAATCTTTCCCAAGACTGACTCTGGTTGACAGAGCAGAGGACAACATTCCAACATCAGTTCTGCCGGAAATTCTCAAGGCCAGGTCATTGCTAGTAATGCAGAAGCTGTTCCCCAACAGCGAGGCGTGGGAAGTTGATCCCAGGTGATCTCTACACATTAGTGGAGAGCCACAGACTGGCAGGAGCTGAAAAGACCACTTCCTATCAGTCACTGGAGGTTATTTCATTAACCCAGCTCCAGGCTCCAAAGTAAACAAGGACCACTTTTCTATAATGACCAAATTACCAATTTTATGAGTATGGAATAAAAGGATATGGGTTTCTTAGGTTGTAAATGTTTTATAGAGTTAATGCAATTTCATTTTTGAGACTTGTTTCTAATAATACCCCTAATTTACATGTCTAATGTATTCCTTGGTCAATTCTGCTTATGTAAATTTAAGATGATCTTTTCCATGTGTAATATAAGACATAATTTAAGCTAACCTAAAGCCAGCCATTCTTACCAAGCACTTAAAAATTAGTCCCTGTAGGGAACGAACATTTTTGTTCAAAGTTTTTTTTATTTATTTTTTCATTTCATGTGCTCTTTAGTGTTTCTCTAACTGTTCTGCATAATGGTCAACAGGGACCTACCACCTCCTCCAGAGAAAAAGGATTCAGAGACCAAATATGCTTGGGAAACACTGAAGTAGACAAAGTGAGACAGATTTTTGCAGCAGACTGTAGATCCTCTAAGAGTCCAGAGCACATGGATGTGTACAGCCGCTCTCCAAGAAGAGGACAGAAATCCCAGGGTTTAACTAACTCTTTAGGCTTTCATGGATCATTCTGTGGAATAAGTGTTCAGAAGACCATGCTTTGTGAAATAGTTGGCTAACTCCATCAGCAGATTACATCACGGATCAGATTGCTTTCATTTGGATGCACTGCCCATGAGACCCTGAGAAATTTTTTTACAACTGTGGGTGTATACAGATCATTTGGGGGAGCTTTCTCAAATATAAGCCTCCATCCCTGTCATCCAGGTTTAAGTACTCATATAGCAACCAGCATCTACCTGGTCATCTCCAGCACTGCTACCATCCACTCACGGTCAGCAACCCTGCCCACCTGCAGGATCCTCACAACCACCATCAAATGGATAGTACCATCCCCATCCCCCCATGACCAGCAAGATGACTGCCAACACCATTACTGTGACCTTCACCTCATTACCACCACCACAGTCTCCACTGTCATCCCAATAACACCAACACCACCACCGCCACACAGACCAGCCCAGTCCACTGCAGCATTACCACCGTCACCTTAAGTGCCACCACTGCCACTGTGCAGCCTCTGCACCACTGCAGCCACAGGACTGCTGTCAAAGCAGCCATCGCCACTGCGCCTACTGGCGCCATCATCCTTCTTGGTCGTCGTTCGAGGTTATATGCAAAGTGCGGAAGGTAAATACAATTACACAGTTTCCCTAGTTACTATGGCATCTCAATAACCACGAAGTGGAACTAGTGGTATCAGCAGAATGCTGGGATCTGAAGTCTAGAGTCTAAACAAGATCTCCAATTCAAAGCAGGGGTCTCCATCTCAGGGGCCAAAGCTGTCATACAGGGATGCATACCAGCTAATCTCACTGGAGGATTCAGCCCCACTCTGCCTTCAGATATGTGGATGGTGGCTTTGAGCTTACTGTTAGGGAGCAGTCCCTGGTACTAGCCATGGGCCAATCATAGAGGAACTTTAAAAGCAGCACAAAATGAAGCTTGTGGCTGCTTTGAGCAGGTAACCTAGGGGGAGTCACAACAGACTAGCACTGAACTTCCTCAACTGTGTACTCTTATTAAGTGTGTTAGTCAGCTTTTTGTTGCTGTGACAAAGTACCTGAGAAAAATCACCTTAAAGGAGGAAAGATTTATTTTGGTTCATGGTTTCTGATGCTTTAGTCCATAGTCACTTGAATCACTTGGTCTGAATGCTTTGGACCTTTGGAAAGACAGAAGATTGTGGTCGCGTAGCAGTGATGCTTACCCCTGGCAGCAGGGAAGGAGGGAGAGAGGGGGAGAGAGAGAAAAAGAGAGAGAGAGAGAGAGAAAGAGAGGAAGATAGGGCTGAAAGCAAGATGTATCCCTCCAGGATGTTCCCCCAGTGACCTGCTTCCATCCACTAGGTCTCACCTCAGTCTCCACTATGTCCCAATCATCCTTTCAATGAACCCATAGATGGATTAATCCACTGATGATATAGTCACTTCCCCAAGGTCTGCCTCTCTACATTGCTGCAGGAGAAACCTAACCTAGCCTTTGACATATGAGCCTTTGGGGTGTGTTACTCAGCTTTTTATCACTGTGACCAAAATACCCCATAAAACAACGTAAAGGGAGAAAGGTTTACCTTGGCTCATAGTTTCAGAGGTCTCATCAATGGCTGTCCAGTACCATTGCTGTGGGCCAGAGGTGGGGCAGAATGTCTGAGGGAAGCACCCACCTCATGGCTTCTGGGAAACAGAGAGAGAGGAGGAGCCAGGGGGACAAAATAGAAATCCCCACGGCATGCGGCCAGAGACCCACCTCCTCCAGCCAGGCCTTACCTGCCTACAGCCGCCATCTTCCATATTCATCCACTGATTAGGCTATAGCTCTCACGATCTGACCTTTTCACCTCTGAACATCCCTGCATTGTCTGTCACATGAGCTTAAGGGATACCTCACATTCGAACCATAAAATTGAGTAATTCCAGATCCAAACCATAAAGTTGAGTATTTTAAAGTTACATTTTATGTATACATTGATACACACACACACACACACACACACACACGTACATATACACATTTGTATGTTTGTATAATAAGGATACTAATGAGTGTCATGTATGAGTGCTAACCAAGTCTCAGGAACTGTCTAATGGTCTTACATATATCATCTTTTGTTTTTTGATCTTGGGATCGAACCCAGGAACCACTGAGCCCCATCCCCACCCCTTTCTTTTATATTTTATTTTGAGAGAGGATCTTGCTAAGTTGCTGAAAAGGCCTGGCTAAGTTGCTGAGGCTGGCTTTGAATTTGTGATCCTCATGCCTCAGCCTCCTGAACCACTAGGATTACAGGAATGGGCCACCAGGTTAACCATCTTATTTCTTACAACTCTCGTGTGGAAGAACCGTGATCACCCCCACTTTCCTGATGAACAGAGGAGTTAAATAACTAGCCCAGGGATGCAAAGCTCATTAGTTGTAGCACTAAGATCTAAACCAGGTAATCTGATTCTAGGACTGTGATTTTAATCCAAATGCTACTGTGAGCATACTGTCTGTGCTCTGTCTGTGCATATATGCAGTGTGTAAATGTCAGCCGTATACACACCATCTTGCTTGGGGTGGTTTGGGGGATGTTCAGAGTATTTTTGATTATGTGCAATTGGTCTCATGTGCTGATTTTTGAGGGTAGCACCAGAGGACATGCCGGTCACGAAAGGCCACCAAGCGCAAAGCAAAGTGGCATCTGATGTAGCAGTGGAGTGCCCCCTGTCTGTGGGCCAAGGTCTCCATGATCCACGTCAAGAGAGTGCAGCTCCGGGCTGCGGAGTCAGGGGTGTTGCTCATTATTCTACAGCATATCCTGGGTGCCAAAGTCCTTCGTGGGTCTCGAGGAAAATTCCTCAGGCTCCAAAAGCTGGAAAGTTCTCCAAGCACCTGCACAGAAGCAAGAGCAAGTCCAGACAGACTGAGAGTCAGAGGTGCCCCCCGTGATCATCACCCCTCATCCTCCTCTTGATCATTCCTGAGACAGCTTGATAATAATCACTTTGCAAATCCAAGTATTGTTAACTCTTAAAGATAGAAAAATAGATGAAGACACATGTATACCCTCCACGAATACAGATAGAAACTGGAGAGAGGGGAACCCACTCAAACGAGGTTAAGCTATGCCCCACTCTGAGGTTGGTAGTGGGTCCGGTCATTGTCAGGGATGCTCTGACTCCGCCATCAGGGAGGCTGCTGGGCTGAACTTGAAGATGCGCCTTGGCTCTCAGGTCCCACCACCACCATCTCCCTCACCTCACTCTTTTTTATCAGTGCCCAGGACGTGCGAGGCTCTGTGCTGTTTATGGGGCTGACATCCTTACAAGTCTCAAAAGGCGGCTGCCGGCTTTCCTCTCAGGTCTCTAACGGGCTCCACCTCCACGGCCACTTCCAGGCAGGAAACACGGGACAGGAGCTGTTTCTCCGGCTTTGAGGTTGTTGCTTGTTTGTGTTTTATGCTCATTTTAACCATAACAAGTACCTCTTAGATTAAGATTTCTATCCATAAAATGGGAAAATAATACCAACCTCACGGATTTGTTCTGAAGAGTAAATAACATTATAAAAATATTCTGTAAAATTTAAGAAGCTATTCATGTGTAACACTACTATTATTTTGTTTTCGCATGATTAATTTTATTTTTTATTCTAACACATTAACTTAAATATTTGATGATGATTTCAACATAATTGGCTTCCTTTGCTTTTCCACCTATTTGAACATTTAATTTTAAAATAATTTTAGACTAAGAAAAGTTGGAAGTAGCACAAAGGGCTCCCACGTGGTCTCTGCCTCAGCCTTAGTTACTGTCGACATCTTACAAGATTATCTAAACCAGGAAATCAGCACTGAGGCCATCCACTAATCTAGGGACTTCACCCATTCTGCTCCCCACTGCCCGACGATGCTTCTTTCCTGGTCTGAGGTCTAGTCTAGGATCTCGGATGGCATGTAGTTTTCCTGTATCTTTAGTCTCCGCCAGTCGGGGCGGCTCCTCAGTCTTTCAGGATCTGGACCTGGAGAAGCCCCGGATGGTTACTGGCAGGTCACCCCTCAGCCTGGTTCCTTGATGTTTTCTCAGGACGGAGGAAGCTCATTCGCCTTAGGCAAGACTTCAGAAGGGCTGCTGCTCCCTTCCCAGTGCGGAACGTCAGAGGGCACGGGATGCTGATCTGCCTCGATTCAGGGCATGTTAACGTGGGCGCTTGGTCGAGATGGTGTTTGCCACGTTTCTCCCCAGGCAGTCACTGTTTGCCCCGTGTATCTGTAATAAGTGCCATGCAGGAGGACGCTATGAGGATATGTAAATATCTTGCTTCCCATCGTACTTCTGCGTCTAATTTTGGCATCCACCAATGACTCTGGTTTGCGATGATCATTACTGTGATGTTTGTGAAACGGTGATTTCCTCTTCCCAACATTTCTTCTACAGTTTTAATTAGAATTCTAACAAAAGGAAGAGCTGCCTTTTCTTCTGCATTTATTTATTCATTTATTTTTGTCAATATGGACTGAGGTGTTAGTCATCTTATTCCATAGGGTTAATCCAATATTCTTATTTATTTGTTAAATGATCCCAGATTTGCCCAGTGGAAGACCCTTTAAGTTGCTCTCTCTCTGTCTCCTATTATTTATGAACCATTTCCTTGCTTTCTGGGATGTTCAGGTTCATCCTATAATGTCCCTGCCCAGCCCTGGGGTCAACCATTTCTTCAAGGGACTCTGGTTGCTGCTACTGAAGAATGGCATTTAGAAGCCGGTGGCACTGGTTGTACCCATTGCCTCTAGATGTCATGGTTTCTAGACCTTCTTAGAAGACAGAGCTTGGAAATCATATGCCTGTGTGTACAATTATACTCACTATCCCTGCATCCATGCTATCTACTTATCCTAGCAATATGTCCACACACCTGTTTATTTCTATAATGTCCATCTGTACATACATTAAAAACTACCCAACTCCAATTCAACACCAAAGATTTCATTCTTGCTTTCAGTCCTTTGACATATGGGATCACTTTCCTCGACAGTAAGAAGCCTGGCTTTATCATCCACAATAATTATTTGCTTGATCCTAGTATTTACATAAGGTAGTCGCAAAAACACGCACCCCTACCCCTGTGGAAAACCAGTGCTAGCTAGAGAGGTGCGCTTACATGTCCACTTCTGTGGTTCTGAGCCCTGCAGGACCCGGCTTCACGCTGCCTTCTCTCCCCTCCTACCGCCTCCAGTGCGGTTATACGTTCTTTTGTAACAGTCAGCCTCCCTTCCTACTGCTCGGGTTGTGCTGGGTTCCCACTGAATCCCCGTAGGCTGGGGTCATACGTGTCGATTTTCTGGCTTGGGATCCCACCATCTAAGAGTCGGCGCTGTAGAAAGAGGCACACCCGGGGACGGGTCCCTCTGCTCACCCCATCTTCTGCTCCTTTCCCTCCCCCATTCTTTTCACTTTCTGTCCACCCCTGTGAGCAGCCAATCTCATTAGTTTATAAAATCTACCCTTAAATGATTTTGTCCTTTTAAATTTATTTTCCCTATAATTATCAGTAACTCATAAATTTCCCCAAGGTCTGACTGGGTCTTGACAACCTCATCTTTAGGAATATTTATTCAGACACATCTATTCAATTCCTTTTAATTAATGCCCTTTGTGCTGCTGGGAATTCTACTTCACAGAACGTCTTACCCGACTGGATTTTTTGAATGCTCTTTGCATGGGTTCTCTTGATGGTCCTTAGTGAAGGACCCTGACTCTGAATGATGGCCGCTTCCCATTTGCAAGGCAGGGACAGTTACCAGCTCTGGCATATCAACCCTGGAGCTGACTCCCTGGGGACCTGAGAGTTTGGCTGGACAGCTGGTGTAGCGGCGGCTGCAGCTGAAGGTAACAGGGAGCAAGCCTGCCCAGGAGAAGAGCCGCCTGTGGCAGGGTGACAGCCCCAGCTCTGTGCTCAGAGGGACCTGGGCTTCGCCAAATGCTTGCAGAACATGTCACCTCTCCAGACCTCAGGTGTCCTTGTTCCTGTAATACTGAGCACTGACACTTACCTCACAGGGCTGTTGTGGAGCCACAGCGTGGTGCCCAGTGAGGGGTGTGTGCCTCCTCACTCCGCCCTTCACCCTCACGCAAATGGAGTCATGTTCCAATTTGTTTTTTTTTTTTGTTAATATTTTGGGTGACTGTGGATTGATGGGCAGTTGTAAAAAGTAATAGAGAACCATCCCAGGGACTTCACCTTGTTACTCCCAGTGGAAACTTCTCGCAATATTGTACTTCCGCACCACAGCCAGGACCCTGAGACTGGTAAGATCCACTCACCCACTGATCTTATCAGATGTTTTAAATACACTAACCTGAGTGTGTATATCAGTTCATCTGTGGTCTTCACGTACCCACTGGTCAAGACGCGAACACTCCACCCCCACAGGAAACCTCGCTGCTCTTTTCTGTCTATGCCTCTTCCCTCCCGTCTCCCAAGGCCCCATCCCTAACCCCAGCAACCACAAATCTGTTCTTTAATTATATAATTTTATTGTTTCAAGAATGTGTGCTAAGTGGAATCATATAACATATAACCTTTTAGGATCGGCATTTTTGACTCAGCATTGTTCCCCAGAGATTCATCCAAGTTGCTGCATGAATAGCTCATTTCTTTTTATTGCAGAGGAATATTCTAGAGTACGGATATATTCATCCCTTGAAGGACATTTGGGTGGTTTCTGGGTTTTTGCTGTTATGAATGAAGCTGTAATGAACATTTGTGTACCGGTTTTCGTGTGAACCTAGGTTTTCGTTTCTCTCAGATGACTGTCCAGGATACGACCGCTGGATCATGGTGGTTGCGGGTCTGGTTTATAAGTAGCTGCCCAGCTTCTTCCCAGAGTAGTCGAGTCATGTTACATTCCTACTGTCACTTATGAGTGGTTCAGTTTCTGAGCATCTTTCCAGCATTTGGTGTTATTGCTGTGTTTTTATTTTAGTCACTTTGATAGGTGTGTAGTAATGTCTTACAGTGCCTTTCACATTGCATTTTCTAATGATTAATATCTTTCATGTGCTTATTTATTATCTGTACTTTCTCTTCTGCGAAATGTCATGTCTTCTGCCCATTTCCTAGCTGGACTGATTGTGTTTTTATTATTGAGTTTTGAGAGTTCTTTATATATTCCAGATACTAGTCTCCTTGGATGTGTGGTTGGCAACAGTCTTTTTAAGGAATGAGAAAGTAAAACTACAAAAGCAAGAAGTAAAGTAAGACTACTGACATATTAGAGTTTTGTGTCTTGTTGGGGAAAAGGAGTAGAGCAGGGGACGCTAGAGGAAGGGGTTGGGGGCATCTTACAGCTCAGGGGATGGGCAGTGGGTGCCAGTTTTCATATTGTGGAGATCAGCAAGAGTGTCAGTGCAGCCCAGAGACTGGGGACTCGTGAGGTGTCTGAGGGTCTCAGTGCGAAGCACACACACCTGTCCAGTGCTGTTCAAACCCTACCCTGGTGCAACCGAGTCTGGTGCTGGAACATGTGCCTTGGCAACTGCCTCCTCACAGACCCTTTCAAAGCCTGCTTCACTGAAGTCACATCTCAAGGTAGAAATGCAGAGACAGAGAAAATACTGATTTGTCGTGAAATCAGAAAAGCACCTCTGTTTGAAAGAATTTGGAATGTAACGCTGTAACCTTAACTCCTTGAAGCCTCCCAGGATAGGCAAAAACTTACCTCAGTTGAAAACAATTGCTGGAGTAATTCAGCATTCTTAAGCTTATCTTCTCCAGAAAAATCTTTTAAATTAGAAATGGGAGAATGAATAGTTTTTTTTTTGTTTTTTTTTTTTTTCAGGTCAAGCTGGAGCACTGCCCATGAATATATATTAAAATCACTCTATTTGATTAATAAGCGTCTGTGTGAGCCCAAGATTAAAGTAACATGCTGAGCTTATATAATATTTACTCACACTCTCGTGGTATCTCCAGAAGCCCAGCAGACCCAGAACTGGGGCTGTCGCTGCCGTCAATGGAATTATTATAGCTTAATTTCCCCCCTTATCTCAGATGGTACTGCACCACCTTATCATGATGCATTTAATTCTCTCCATATGCACTGTGTAATAGAGAACTAAAATTAAAATCACAAGGGTAGCGGAAGTGCCGTGCATCATACTGGACACCCATCAGACATTTTTATTTAACACAGAAAATTGCTGGTGTAAATGATATTACAATAATATGCTTTAATTTAAAATGCAAGTCACTGAGAAGAAAAACTGGGAGCCATAAACTATTTTTCCCCTCCTCAAGGTTGTCCAAAGGGGAGAAAAAAAAGGATGATGCTTTGGACTGGGTTGTTATCTTTACGATGCAATTTAATCTGGGATGCCACAAGCATGTGGGGCAGGATCGTTAGGAAATAACATCATAAAGTATCAAGAAAGGGCTAAAAGAAAACATGAGAAACTGTTTTGTGGTTTTCTCACTTCCATGCATAGATATGAGAATATTATGTTAACCTGTCTGGTCATGGCCGCAGAAATGGGAGACGCTTTAAATCAGCAATGGGTTGGGGCCTACTCAGGACACAAGAGGACAGACCTAACACAGACTGGATATACTGCATGGGCTGGACGCTTTATGGACATCATCTCTTTTAAGCCTTAAAATAAATAACCACGTAAGGTTAGGAGAGGTTATTCCTATGCTACAGCAGAGGAAACAGGCTGGAGGGGCAGAATCAACGGATCAAGGTCATGCAGCTAGTGAGCAAGTTTGACATCAAGGTCGACTGCAATGCCAGTGAGCTCTTTCTGTGACCCCATGATCACAGCGAGGGGACAATGTCTCCGCTGAAGTTTACCACCATTCTGCATTATTTTCTTTTGGTATCCAAGGGAGAGCAGAAATAGGAGAATCTCAGGACCCAGGAGCAACCAAGTCAGAGCTGAGCTTGGCTGGGTGGCAAGTCAGGTCTGGGTGGGGTCTGTGCACTGTAGGGTTCTCTCCATAGCCATGGCCTCCTGGATCCTGCCTAGGTCAGGACAGAGATTTGAATGACCTCAGATCTGTGCCCAGGTCTGCTCCACAAGCCTGGAAAACCAGGGCTTTTACTTCTGGAGGGATCTGTTGCATCGATCATTGAAAAGCTTGGAGAATAAATTCTGGAGACCTTAATTTGGAACTCTGAATTTGACCCAGAGAAAAATCAAGGAAAAGAGCCTGGAACTGACTGTCTCTAAGCACTTAGAGAAAGTGATGGCTGCTCAGCGCAAGCAAGAGTTCATTAGGAATAGGTCACTTCCCTATTTGGCAGTTTGCAGATGAGCAGGCCAGTAACGGCCATGGTCGCAAAGCCTTATCCAGGCATTTGACAAGGTTCCAAGACGACCTAGGTAAAGAGGTGGTAATACACACAGGGCCAAGTTGCAGGCAGGTGGAGTTGTCCAGTGCTGCATGACTGACCCCCAAAGATGACACTCCTCTCTGGTGGAGAGTGCCAGAACAGTCAGGGTCAGCAAGCCCAAGCACTGGGTCACGGCTGAGGCTCTCTAGAGCCAGGTTGCTCTGAGGTTCCAGCAGCTGCTTTTCCAGAGGCTGAAGATCCTGTGCCAAGGCTCCTCCATGGTCTAGGTTCCACCTAGTGGGCATCTAATGGGCCACTTGGTTAAGAACTTTCAATGCGTCCCCTTCGCCTGAAGGCCACTTTCCTTGTCTGGTCTTTCAGACTCAAGTCAAGTCCTGGCCACTTCTCTACTTCCTGTTGGTCCACCCAAACTCAGCCACCCCCAGATCTGTCAGCGGGACCTGCACTTTCAGGACCCACAAAGCCCGCAGGACAGCGCAGGGCAGAGAACAGCACTGGCCTTTGGACAGAACCGGAGTTCAGGTCCCAGCACCCCCACAGTAGGTGGCTAGGTGACAATTCCCTAAGTCTCCATTGCCCTGTGTAGGTCGGGACAGTACTGCTCCTGAGAGCCGAGCTGCGCTTGCACACAGCCTCCCTCAGTCCTGCAGCCAGGGGACGTTCTCCTGCGTGTCCCTGTTACTCCTGTGCCTCCAGTGTTCTGCCCGTTCCAACGCCCCACCTCGTTCCATTTGAATCAAACCTTGAGGAACAGAAGTACCCTCCTCTGTGTAAACTACGTCTGCACTGAGGACTCAGCGTGGGACAAGGCTCTTGTCTTCTGCTCCTCTGCCCTGACTCTCACCGACTCCCTGAGCTCCTGTGCTTGGCCTTCCATAAGGAGGCTCCCTCCCCGCCTCTCCTCCTTCACTGGGGCGTCATCTACTGAGCTTAAAAATATGGCCACGCTTTGGCTTTGAAATCTGACACTCATGTTCCTCTTCACCCCTCATCTGGCCACTGCTGGGGCGATTTCCAAATCTGCGTGGACAACCCAGCCAGCACCTCAGCTCCTGCCTGCTTGCCTCTCACGGTGCCTCCTCTGCATCTGGGTGTTGCTCTGTGCCCTGGACCTTACAAGTCCTAGGACTGCTCGTGTCACAAGTCTCTGTTGCCAAGCCCTGACCCCACTTTGGCTCCCCCTAGTCACATATTCTGCCATTTCTGATAAGACCATGCGTCCACATCCATGGGGCTCCAGCGCATTCGTGACCCCCCAGTCCATCTGCTGTCCCCTGCACTTGATTGTTGGTCTGCCTGAGGTCCCATGGTGAGTCCTTTCAAGGACACTGAAAGCAGTCCATAAAGCCACTGTCCCTCCTCACCCCCACCACTCTCAGGCAGCCCAGTGCCCACCCCCCAGCAGTTGAACTCAGATTTCCTGTTTCTCTGAGGCTTCCCTACAGTGGCCAAGAGCTGCTGGCAAAAGCCACCCCAGGGCCTCTTGCAGCTGTGACCCACAGCCACATTGTCTGGGAGTGCTTTGGAGGTCCTGGGCCACAAGGTCACACACCACATAGACGATAACCTCCCTCCTCAAGTCTCTGAGCTTCCCGGTTTCCCTTGCTCTCAGCTGAGAACTGTGCCCCTCACCTTGGAGGACAAGAGAAGTCACAAAGGGTGCCTCCTCTCCCTGCTGCCAAACACCTCTTCCCAACGTCCGCCGCTGTCCTGCCCATCTCCCCTCCAGCAGCAAGGAGTACGAGCCCAGGTCAATGCATCCACCTGCAAAGACTGGAAACCAGGCAAGCACAACCTGAATCTTCTGGGGAAGGTGGGTGTTATGTGGTCCACACACTATAATTTTTTTTACCTTTTAATAAGCCCATATTTAAAATTTTAGGATTTTTTTCTTTTGATTTTTCATTTTGATAAAACTTCAGACTTCAGGAGAAGTTGCAAGAATAGTAAAAATAATTACATATATATTTCATTCAGATTCCCTGAATGGAAATATTTTACCACGATTGCTTTATCCTTCTCCCCCTCTCTACCCCGCTAACTCCACACACTTTTCTGAACAGCTGAGTAAATTGCAGGTACAATGTCCCTTCATTCCTAAATACTTAAGTATGTTTCCTCTGAACAAGATCTTTCTCTGACATAGCTAAAACAAAATAATCAAAATCATGAAATTAACACAGACACGACACTATTATCTGACTTAATAGATCTAATTTATATTTTACCAATTGTCTCAGTATTCCCCAATATAGCAATTAATCAATTAATCAATGCATAGGCCTGGGCTGCATTCAGTTGCCATGCCGCTTAGCTCTTCTTTCATCTGGAACAGCTATTTTGTCTATCTTGGCATTGACATTTTGTATAGGTCAATTGTTTTGTAGAATGTCCCTCTCATTGGCTTTATCTGATATTCCCCCAGGAACAGAGTCAGAGTATGCCCCTCTGGGGATGGCACAGAAGGGACGGTGTGCCCTTCCCAGTGGGTGACATGAGGACGTGCATGATGTCGCTCTGTCCCATGCTGGTAGTGTTAGCTTTGACGGTTTGGTTAAGATTGTGTAGGCCACGTTTCTCCAGTGTGAAGTTGTTATTTTTTCCTTTGGAATCACTATGTCTATTACTAGGAGTTATTCTGCAGATGTGTACATATCTTGTCCTCCCAAGTCACCTAGCTTTAGGACCTGCTAGCGATTCTGGTATAAGTCAGTTTTGCTGGTTGCCAAGTGGGGATTTCCCAACCTTGGGTCCCTTCTGCACTGGCCTTCTACCGAGAAGCCCTCTCCTTCTCCTCCATTTGTTTGTTCATTTGATTGTTAAATCAGTTAGACTCTTATTGCAACTTCATCCAGTGAGTCAAATGTATTTACTTATTACACGTATTATTTATTTTCATGCTCAAACTGCCTGGTTGTGGCTGTGGGACACCTGCAGGCTGGCCTCTGTGTCCTTCGACAGGTGGCCATACTTCAAGTGCTTCTTCATTTTCGAGTATCATGAGATATTCCAAGTTTCCCTTCCACGTTCTCTTACCAGAACCAGCACCAACATTTTTCTAAGGAACCCTCTTATATGATGGTATTTAGAAATCAAAATTAGGATGCCAGTTTATATAATTGGTACTGGGGTATAATTATCTCTCAGCAGGCCAGGCTAAGATATAGATGTATTCATATCTGTATACACACCCACATCCATTATCTGTCCATCTAATCAGTCCATCTACCTGTCTACCTCTCTCTGCCATCTACCCATCCATCCGCCTTTCCTATCCTGTCTCTCCATGACTTCACACTGATACCTACAATTCCAGTCCCACACCGCAGGGCATGTCTCTCTTCTCTCTGTTCACATTTGTATTTCCCCTCTCCAACAACGGGAAACCTGCCTTCCAAGATCCACAAGATATTTACTTACTGCTCAATTCTAGGATACACAGAAAATAACTTCAGAACTGCTAACCTCTCTGGGAAAAGAAACCTACTTACTAGATTTAAATATTTGTTTACTGTAGAATATTTTGCACTCCATATTTTGCAACTGCAAGTGATACAGACATTAATGACCTTCCAAACATGGAAACCTGTGTTTCCAGTTTCTCTTGAGAGGTCAGGTCAGGTGTGCCTTTTCCTGGCCTTGAAGAGGGCACACCTGCTCCCCCAGGGCAGACCGTCTCTCTTTGCTCTTGTACACTGCGCCCCAACTTTCCCTAGATCCTGCCATCCCCCAAAGGACTGTCTGCCTGTTCCTAAATGGAAAGCTATGTCGGGGTCAATACCACTGCCCCTCCCAGACTCCAGCAACCCAGGCTGCTGAACCCAGAGTCTGCTTTTCCGTCTTCCCCTAACTTGTACTCCAACCTCTAACACTGAGTGCTGGGGGTTCTGTCTTTTCTGGGTTCCTCTCCTCTCTGAGGCTTCCTCTGGCTACTTTGCAAGCTCTTCCTCCTCCGTGGGCAGCCAGTTGCTGGGTGTCCCTGAGCTCAGCTCTCCCTGTAGTTCTCTGTGATTCCTGCACTGCTTCATTGATATCACGGTCTCTTCGAAGGTCCCTCTCTATCCTGTCTTCCCAGAGCTCTCGAGGTCGACATGTTGAGCTGAACTTGTCTGCTCCCCAAATCTGGCTCTTCTCCTGGACTCTCTAGCGGGGGCAACTCTCTCCCTCAGATTCAACCCAGTCCTGGATGAACCTCACCTTCTGATCACCTTCCACTGCACTGCAACGTCTCTCTTCATTCCTGTAATCTCTGTTGTGTTAAAAATGCCGTTTCAACTGCCTCCTAGTATGTGTGCTTGCCTGGGCAACAAAGAGCGCGAGATGCAAATAATCTCTGTGTGGATGAAAGCAAAGTTCTTACAGATGCCTACAGGGCTCTTACGATGTGCTCTTTTCCTCCCCTACCTTGCCAACTGCAGCTTTTCCCTTTGCTCCATGTTTCCTAGTCATCATGAGCCAGGCATTTCTTGGTGGCCTTGCTTTCCTCTGCCACAGGGCCTTGGCACATGCAATTTCCTGTGCCAAGACTGTTTTCTCCCTGTATCCCCTGACCCCAGCCAACCTCATTTTTAACCTAAGAAGTGCAGCATAATGTTCTCAGCAATGCCTTCCCTGGACTCAGCCTACATCAAACACTGCTGCCTCTGTTCACATTGACAGCACTGGGAACAGCCCCTTTGTGGTGCAGGTCACCTGGTAATTTTTACCTCTGGGATTTGAGTAGTGTCTGTTCTCCAGAAATGCTAGAGCTCTTTCTGCTCCCATGCATCCTTGCATCTAGCATAGCAACCAGCTCAGACTGATGCTCAAGAAGAGATCTGATGCACGGAGGCAGTGTGGCATGGTGATTATGGGCATGGACAATGGGGGATACTGGCCCTATCACTTCCTGGCTGTGTGATCCCAGCCAAGTTACTTGATCTCTCTGAGCCTTGGCCTCAACCTCCTCAGATGTAAAACAGAGTAAGTGTATCTGCCTCCTACACTTGCTATAAAGATTAAAGCCAGTTCATGAAACACTCTTAGAACACTCTCTGGTAAGTGGAAAGGGTGATGTAAATGTGTGTTAACTATGTGAAATGAATAGGTGCTAACTAGTCATTAAAGGAGTATTAATTAAATTGGCAAAATCTGATTTTAAAAAAGAAATACAAGTGGACTGTTGTTGAAACATAGGCCAATAGCCAAATTATATTGATCGGAAATAAACCATCTAAATAACATAAAACAGGATTTAAATTAAATTCTGCTTCCATTAGAAAGTTCGTGAATCCATGTTGGAAAACAACCACTTCCAGCTGGGAACACATCCAATGCCCTGAGAGGAACACAGGCTGGAATGCCCAGTGTGCTCAGCCAACACGGGGTGCGTCTGAAGCTGCCCACAGCTCACATGTTGGGCTGAATCGATTCTGACAAACATCAGTTCAAATAAGAAAAAAAGCCCCCAAGAACTTTTAAAAGCCACCGACATCCCCTCCACAGATTCCTCTGTCCAGCCTCTGAGAACCTCCTCTGTGAGAGCCCAGGGAGCCTGCGGTACAGGGCAGGGAGCCGCTAGGATGGGAGGACCACACTGAGCAGTTCAGAGAACACAGGTGCACACCCTGTCTTTTTCTGGAACATTCTTTCAAGTAAAGGAGCATGAAAACCAGTGGGTGCAGCGTGTTATCCATCTGGCTCCTACGACTTTGGTGATGGATGAGCAACAGTGAAAACCAGCAGGGAGGTGTGTCCTTATCTAATGCGCCTTTCCAGGACGAGGGGCTGGGTCATCACAGCACTGAAGACAGTAGGCTGTTTGATACCTTAAAGCACCTCTATAGGTTTTTTAAAAAATAAATACTTTTTAGTTGTCAGTGGATCTTTTGTTTAATTTTATTTATTTATATGTAGTGCTGAGTATTTTCTTTTTCTATCAGTTTTTAAGGGTCTGTTTCAGGAGAAAAAGGAAGAAAGGAAGGAAGGCCATTTGAAGTTCGACGGGCTGCTTGTAGCAGAGGGGTCAAAGTCAAAGGGAAAGAGTCGGCAGCACAGGAGGAAGGTCCTTCATTTCTACCTGAAGCCACTAAACAAATCACCTTAGCTTTGTTTAATTCCATTTATATCCACGTGATATAAAATTAAAACTGGGAGTTGTTTTAGTGACACACTGACAGCAGGGAGGGTCACCGGGGACCCCATTCTCCTTCCGTCTTCACTACAGTAGGAAGGCTCTGGCCAGCATGTGGCCCTGCAGAGGCCACGGCTGCTGTGGGAGGCTGTGGCCGGCGGGGTCCCCGAGCAGCAGGGGTCGATGCCGGACAGCCACAGCGCAGACAAGGGACACCCACCCCACACCCTCACCAGGGCCAGGAGGTCCCCTCGCTGCCGCCGGGGCTCTCCGTGCCCCAGCCCCATCTCCACCTGCCGGCTTCTCCCCATCCTGCTCCCCTTCCCAGAGTGACCTCGGAAGTGCTCCCTCAATCCCGCTTCTACCTTCTTCAGGGGCTGGTGTCACCTCCTCCAGGAGCTTCCCCAGCTGCCGGGGAGACGCCCCTCCTGGGTGCCCAGCGCCACCTTTGATGGCTACGCGGTCTCCCGCCCGGGCTGCGCGCTCCTTCTGGGCGGGGCTGCAGTTGGACCCGCCTTTCCAGCCCGGCGCCTGGCCTGGAGCGGATGCAGCAGGCACCTGTGGGCCGTGGCAAGGCAGCCCGACGGGTGACATTGAGAGGGACTCTGTCCTGAACCTGAGGAACGACCAAGCGTTTCCTATAGAAAGGGGCACTCAAAATACAGGCCAGGGGCCACTGGGGTCATACGCGACTAAGGTCTGTCCATTGATAGCCTAAGTGACAGGAATCATGCATTAGGGTTCTGTATGATTAATTATCTATGCATTCTGTGGTTCCACGACCTTTCATGATCAGGAGGACTCTGAAACCTCTCAGGGTCACCATGAAGCCTTTCCATGAGGCTAAAGGAGAGAACCTTCAGGCTCAACCTCGAGCACCTTAAGTCTCCAGGACAGAGCAGATGGAGCCGTCCATGGAGCAAGGGGCACCGGCCTGCCTCTGAGGAACCTCACAAGGAAGACGGCACACAGAGCCAGGGGACATTGGGACGAGCCACGCTGGGCAGGAAGAGCCACCGAATGGCCAGGATCAAGCTGCTCACTAACAGTGAGCACATACAGGTGGAGTCTTACACATCGTGAGGCAGGGGTGCAGAGCACGTCGCTTTCTGTTGACCCAGGAGAAGCCAGGCATGTCCCCAGCTGCAGGGGACTTGCACTCTTGTAAGATATACAGGGAGTGCTGCACCAAGGCACATACTTCTCCCCTGAGAACTAAAGACACACTTCATTTTAACATGATAGCAATACCATCATTGACCTTAGAAATTAAACAATAATTGTGTTTTATATGATAATTCTTTAACACTATCTAATATCCATTTGGGCTTAAATTTACCTCAATTTCTTAGGCATATCATTTCATAGTTGATTCGTTTGGATTTGGATTCAGATTATGACCATATGAAAAGTTAGGGTTTGGAAATGAGCTGTCCCACAGAGCTCCAGTATGCATGCAGCGATGTTCAGAGGTGAGGTGACTGGGTTCCGAGCTGTGCCCTAACTGGTCCCTGACGGTGTGGTAACTGAGGCAGGTGGGGTGGGCCTGGAGGAGGTGGTCCCTGGGTGTGTGCCCTGGAAGGGTGCATCTTCCCTGTGGCCCTGTCCCCTCCCTCTCTCTGCTTCCCAGAGGCCATCAGCTGACAGCTTTCCTCTGCCCTCCCTTCAGCCATGATGAGCTGCCTCACCTTGAACCCAGGGCAACAGACTTGACTGTCTGCAGACTGAGACCTCTGAAATCAAGAGCCCCAAATAAACTTTCCCTCCTTTAAGCCGTTCTCATCAGGCATTTTGGTCACAGTGACATGAAAGCTCACTACGTAATATTTTATTTACATGTCTCCAGTCTGTTTACAGTTTCCAATTCCTCCTTTTCTCTTGCTGTTTGTTAAAAAAAAATGAATTATTTGTCCTAAAGAATTGCCTTTTATGTATAACTAAGGCAACTTTGTAGAGTTATTGTTTATTTTGGAAGTTTGGTATTTTCATTGATGTATAGTTGACACATATTTAAAGTGTATTATTTGAAGATTTTGATGTGCGTGTCCACTCCTGAACATTGTGATCAAGATAGTGAACATATCCAGCACTCCCAAAGTTCCTCCCTCTGCTGCTCCCCTTCACCCCAACTCCGAATCTGTTTTCTATCATCTTCCAGAATTTCATATAAATGAAACACATATCTATATTTTCGTAGTCTGACTTATCTCACTCGGCATAATCATCTTGAGACTCAGCTTGAGGTTTGGGTTATTCCTTTTCATTACTGAGTACTATTCTGTTGTGCAGATAAACCACAATCTGCTTCTCTATTCACAGGCTGGTGTTTCTAGTTGGGGGTTATCATGGTTAAAGTTGCTCTGAACATTCATGCACAAGTTTTTGCATGAACCTGTTCATTCTTTAATTTCTCTTCGTTAAATATGGATGGGGGGAAATGGCTGAATCACTAAGCAGATGTACATGTAGCTTTTAAGAAGCTGCGGAGCTCTTTTCCACAACCACTGCGCCACTACAGTCCCTTGGCGGTGTGCGAAAGACACACTGCCCAAGGACGGGTCTTCAGCTGAGCTTGGCAAGCTCCGGCTGCAGGGGACAGTGGCACGGCACATGGCCTTGATCTTTATCTTCCTTATGCTGTGAGAATTTTTCATGTGCTTACTTGCCATCTCTATATATTCTTTGGTAAAGAGTCTATTCAAATATTTGCTATTTTGTTTGTTTTGTTTTATTTCTAAATTGAGAGGTCCACATATATTCTGATACCAGCCTCTTATCCGATCTTCCAGTCTATGGTTCAGTTTTTCATTCTCTTAACTGTCCTTCAATTTTGAGGAAGTCCAATTTACCATTTTTTTTTTTTTTTTTCCCATTATGGGTCATGCTTTTGGTGTAATATCTAAGAAACCTTTGTCTAACCTAAGGTCACAAAGATTCTTTCTCCTATAAATTTTATCATTTTAGATTTTACATTAAGGTCTACGACCCATTAAGAGTTGTGTGTGGTGTGAGCTCTGGATTGGATTCTTTTTTCTTGTGTGGAAATCCAGTTGTTCCTACATTATTGAAAAGATGGTCCTTCTCTACCGTGTTGCCCTTGTGCCTGTGTCAAAAATCAGCTGTCTATGTAAGCGGGAGTCACACTGATACTTTCCATTCTGGTCCTTTTATCTATTTAACTATCTTGACGCCTATGTAGTTTTATAATTAGTCTTGAAATCAGATAGTGTGAATTCTCCAATACTGTCCTTTTTCAAAGTTGTTTTAAACATCTTGGGTTCCTTCCATTTCTATGTCAATATTAGAATCAGTGTTATCTACCTCTACTAAAAATCCTGTTCATATTGGCCAAATTAAATTTTTATATTTTGTGCACGTACAAACGTGTAACAACAAATCCCATCATTTATTTACAACTATACTGCACTGATAAAAAATGTGAAGAAAAAAAGCCTTTTGAGATCATGTTGAATCTATGGGTGAATCTGGAGAGAAATGAAGCCTGATCATTGTTGAGTTTTCTGATCCATGGACAAAGTATACCTCTCCATTTGAATTAGGATGTCTTTAATTTCTTTCAGCATGTTATGGGGTTTTTACTGTATAATCTTGCAAACGTCTGTCAGGTTCCTCTAAGTATTTCTTTTTTATATTATTGCAAGTGGCATTTTATTTATATATTTATTTTTATTGTAAACAAATGGGGTACAACTTGTTTCTCTGTACAGGAAGTAGAGGCGTACCATTTGTGTAATCATACATTTTCATAGGGTAATAGTTTTTGATTCATTCTGTTATTTTTTTCCTCCCCCCACCAATCCCATCCCTCTTTTCCCTCTATATGTCCCTCCTTCCTCCATTCTTGCCTCCCTCCCTTCCCCCATTATGTATCATCATCTGCTTATCAGCAAGATCATTCGTCCTTTGGTTTTTTGAGATTGGCTTATTTCACTTAGCATGATATTCTCCAATTTCATCCATTTGCCTACAAATGCCATAATTTTATTATTCTTCATGGCTGACTAATATTCCATGGTATATATATATACCACAGTTTCTTTATCCATTCATCAATTGAAGGAAATCTAGGTTGGTTCTACAATCTGGCTATTGTGAATTGAGCAGCTATGAACACTGATGTGACTGTATCTCTGTAGTACGTTGATTTTAAGTCCTTTGGGTATAGGCCAAGGAGTGGGATAGCTGGGTCAAAAGGTGGTTCTATTCTAAGTTTTCTAAGGAATCTCCACACTGCTTTCCAGAGCGATTATCAAGAACACAAACAACAATAGGTATTGGCGGGGATGTGGGGAAAAGGTACACTCATACATTGCTGGTGGGGTTGCAAATTAGTGCAGCCACTCTGGAAAGCAGTGTGGAGATTCCTTTTTATTTCAGTTTATAATCCTTTGTTGTTAGTATACCGAAGAAATACAGCTGATTTTTATGTATTGATTGTGTGTCCTTCTCATACTTATTAAGTTCTAGTGTTTTTTTTTTTTTTTTTTTAGATTTCTTAAGATTTTCTCTGTAGATGATGATATCATCTGCAAGTAGTTTCATTCTTCCATTCCAGTCTGGATGCCTTCTATTTCTTTTTCTTGTCTTATTGTTTTGGCTAGGCCCTTAAAACAATCTTGAACAGCATAGTAGTAATAGACATTCTTATCTTGTTCCTGATATTATGAGGTAAAGTATTAGTCTTTCCCTTGTTGTAAGATGTTAGTTGTAGCTTTTTTGTGGATAGAGGAAGGTTGTTTTCTATTGCTATTTTGCTGAAAGTTTTTTTGAAGTTATGGGTTGATGTTGCATTTAACAACTGTCTTTCTTGTGTCTGTTGAGATAATCATAAGGTTTTTCTATTTTAGTTTGTTAATATATTGAATTACAATAATTAATTTCTGAGCATTGTACTAACATTGCACCTCTGAGATAATCCTACTTGCTGATGATATATTATCCTTTATATGCATTGCTTTGTTGATTTAGTTTTGAAATATATTGTTTAGGATTTTGGAATCTAAGTTCGTAGTTTATAATTACGAAATGACCTTCTTCTTATTTCTGGTCATATTTTTTCCTGAAATCTATTTTCCTTGTTATTACTATAGCTGCTCCAACTTTAACAGGAGAGGCTTCTATTCTTTTCTTTTAACCCATCTGTGCTTTTATATTTAAGGTGCTCTCCTTCTACCACTCCCTACATTTCCTTCTCTGGTGCAGGACTGGGGATTGAACCCAGAAAGTGTGCTTCTTATGCACACTCCCTCCTTACTTGTAGTTTCAGTTTCCACAGTTTACTCAAGGTCAAAAGTGGTCTGACAATATTAAATGGAAAATTCCAGAAATAAATAATCCCTACTTCTTAAATAACTTTTACTATAGTATAGTTATGATTTTTCCAGTTTGTTTTTGTTGTTGTTAATCTCTTACTATCCTAATTTATAAACTACACTTCATCACAGGTATGTGTGAATGGGGGAAAACACAGCACATATGCTGCTATCTGCAGTTTTAGGCATCCATTGGCAGTCGGAACGTATTCCCTGTGGACAGGGAGGGCTGCTGTATAGCTGAGTCTTGCTTATTTTATCGAATCTGACAATCTGCCACTTACTAAAAGTCATTAGACTATTTATATTTAAAGTGACTACTGATACAGTCAGGTTTAAGTCTCTTATTTGTCTTCTATCTGCTCCATCTGTGGCTTTCATTCCTTCTTTCTTCTTTTGAATGAATTGAGCATATTCAGGATCAAATATTTCCTTTGTATGCTTATTAGCTCTGTGTGCTTTGCTATTTTAAAGTTTAATGTGTACATCTTTAACTTATCACAGCCCACCTTGAAGTGGTATTATATCACTTTATGTATAGCACATTTCCATTTTACCCCTCCCAGCCTGTACACTACCATTGACATATATTCTACTTCTACATGTGTTATAAACCCCACAATATAATTTTTGCTTAAACTGTCAATTACATTTTAAAGAAATTTAATAAGAAAAAAATCTTTCATATACCATATAAAAACTCATGTGGTTACTACTTCCAATGTCCTGCATTCCCTTTGTAGATTAATAGTTCCAATTTGGTATTATTTTCCTTCAGCCTGAAGGTTTTTTTTTGTTGTTGTTTGTTTGTTTTGTTTTTTTGGTAATGCAGGTTTTCTGGTGGTTCTTCCATTTTTTATATTTGTAAAAATATCTTTTTCTGTTCTTGAAAGACATTTTTGCTGAATATAGGCTGGATATAGAATTTTAGATGGATAGTTTTTTCTTTCAGTTCTGTAATGAGGTTATTTTACTGAATTCTCTTCTGGTAAATTCAGTAGCAAGAAATCTGCTGTCATTCTTATGTTTGCTCTCTTGTGGATGCTTTTAAGATTCTGTCTTATTCCTGGTTTTGAGAAATTCAGTTATCACATGCTTTGCTGTTATCTTCTTCTTCATATTTTCTTGCTTGGGGTTTGTTGAGTTCCTGGGATCTGTGTGATGTTTATGTCAAATCTGGAAGAAACTTAAGTCATTATTTTTTCAAACATTTTTTCACACCTTCTCTTTTTCCCTTTTGGGATTCCAATGACAAGTGTATAAAGCTGCTTGAAGTTATCTCATGTATCACTGATATGCTTTCTTTCTGTATTAAAATTCCTTTTCTCTCCATGTTCCATTTTGGGTAGTTCCTTTTAGTGTACCTTCATGTCACATTCTGTTCTACAGTGTCTAATTTGTTTTTGTTCCTATCTAGTGTATTTTTCTTCTCACAGATTATAGTCTTCACCTATAGAAGTTTGATCAGAGTCCTTTTTATGTATTTCACGTCTTAACTTCATTTGTGAACATTTGGCACATAAGTGTTTTGATCTCTTTGCTGATTCTAACATCTGAGTCCACCCTTGTCAGTGCTGGTTTGGATGCCATTGACTGATTTTTCTTCTCATTATGTGTGGATACAAATTTTAAACTTCTTGTCACAGAACACCAAATTGTCCTTCAAAAGTGTCTCCTCCTTTACTCTGTCACTAGCAGCATGAGAGTGGCTGTTGTCCTCCCTGTCCTGCTAGCACGGATCCTGTCAGTCTTTAATGTGTGCCAGTCTCACAGGCTAAAACTACTGACAGACACAGCTGATGTTTACAGGCACCAACTACCAGCCCAGGGATGGACAGAGGCAATTCTATGGTGCCCAGACAACCAGGGTAGCTGCCCTCATGGTGCCTATAACCTGTGGTGTTGACCATATTTTTATTTGTGTTTTCATTGATTACTAGTGACTTAGGGCATCTGTTCTCAAACTTATGGGTATAAATATTTATTCTTTGGTACACTACCCACTAATGTCCACTGGCCAGTTTCAACTGTATTGTTTGAATTTTTAAAAACTCCCTTATATGAGTGTTTTAGTCAGCTTTTTCACTGCTGTGACTAAAAAAATCTGACCATAACAATTTTAAAGGAGGAAAAGTTTATTTGGGGCTCACAGATTCAGAGGTCTCAGTCCATGGAAGACTGGCTCCATTCCTCAGGGCTCCAAGTGAGGCTGATCATCATGGCGGAGAGTGTAGCAGAGGGAAGCAGCTCACATGGTGATCAGGAAGCAGAGAGAGACTCCACTTGCCAGATAAAATTATACCCCAAAGCCACGCCCCAATTCCCACCTCCTCCAGCCACGCCCACCACTTCAGTCACCACTCAGTTGATCACTGTCAGGGGATTAAGTCACTGATGGGGTTAAGACTCTTTCAACCCAATCATTTCTCCTCTGAACCTTATTGCACTGTTTCACATGTGAGTTTTTGGGGGACACCTCACATCCAAACCATAACAATGAGCTATGTGTCTTCACCAAGAATAGAGATGCACTTTCACTTTTTCAATAATAAAAATATGCTTTTGTAAACAAAGGTATTTTCTTTACAATAAACACTTGTACATGATTTCTTTGAAGAAATGACTTACATGGTTACTCAAATACTTTTTTATATATTAAAGGTAAACAGGAATTGATTCTGGTATGAAAACAATGCCCTTAAATGTGAAAGTATTTGAACGAAGCAATAATAAAAACATATTTATATGCACAAACATACATAAATCCATAATATGTAAATATTTTCACATACATCTGATATCAAATGTATAAATGACACAATCTTTAGAAAGAATCATACAGACTCTAAATGCCGTTTTATTCCCTTAATAATGAAATGGAAAGTCAAGGAGATGAAACGTTCCCAGATTATATATTTCCAGCTGATTAAATATTTCCTGCAATGTCATGCCATCTGTATTGAAAATACCCTACAGACAGGATTGTTAATTTGCAATAGTCTAAGATCTATTCTTCAAAAGGAGAAAATGTCAGCATCTCCATTAGGGAGCTCCTGCCTTCCCACAGACGAGTGGCAGGAGCTTTCAGAGGCACATGCTGCCTATTCACCTGGCTGTGGAGGTGCATGTTGGGAGCACAGGGAAGAAGCCCCTGACTGAGGCTCAGGTCCCCTAAAGGGCCTGGTCTCTTTTAGCGTCAAGGAGAATGTGAGGCAGGTGGGGCAGAGAGTGACCCTGAGACATGCCCAACGCTGCAGCCAGGGTGTGACTTGCACAGGTGTTAGTGGCTGAGGGGCGTCAGCCCTCTGTGCGTGATGCAGGAAAGCACAGTTACCTGGTGAGTGAATCAGCTGAGCACTTCCACTGAGGGGGGCAACGACAGTGGCCAGCACAGCCCCTGGAGGTTTAACCCACCCACCAGTTCTGTGGGACTCGGGCCCCTCACCAACCTGTTTGGTGTAGGTGGTCTCTGGCAACCTCAAACAAGCGCAGGTGCATGTTGGTGATGGGGTTGAAGGAGCCGCAGGCCAGGAGCACCACGGGGATTCGGCTCTTCATCTTGTCAGGCGCATCGGCTCCCACTGCAGTGGCCACTCTGCCTTTATGGGGACAAGAACTCACATCAGGGAGCTGGCACCAAGACAGAGGTCCAGGCCAGTGTCTCTCACCCTCACTTGCAGGAGGACTGAGGAGGCAATAGATTCAGGAGCATTTAGGGAAGGCTCACATGGGCCAGGAGCCAGGCCAAGGTCGAGGTACACACCTTCTGATGAATCCTTTCAATAGCTCTGAGTGGTTACTCATGTGGCTCAGGGACCTTAGAAGCTGCTGGGCCAGGACTGGAACCCAGGCACCCTGACCTGAGAGCCCATACTCTGCCCTTCACCCCTAAGCCCTCCCCGGGCTCTCACGGGCCACCCTGAAGTCAAAAGGAAGTCTATGAGATTCCTGTAATGTCAACTCTGGTAGTCCAAAAGGAACTCAGGAGGGTCCGCAGTACACAAGCACTTTAGAGAAACTTATTTTGAAATAATTTCACACAAAAAAATTGCAAAAAATTTGTACAAAGAATTACTGTATACTCTTTACCCACATTCCCCAATGTTAACATTTCACAACACTTGCTTGATCATTCACTCGTACGCGTATATATACACACTTACACACCCACATAACCTGTAAATACCTAGAAGTAACTTTTCCCCTGAAATTGTTGAGTGTACGTTGTAGACATGATACCCATTGACCTGCAAAGTCTTCAGCATGTGTTTTCTAAGAACAAAGACATTTTCCTACATAACTGCAGAACAATGATTACAATCAGGAAATTAACACTGCAACAGGACTATTATCTAATCTACAGACCTCCTGATTTCATCTACTGTCTTTTATCTGGGACTTGAGCTCTGAGAGGGCCCAGCTCCCCTTGTCCCCACTCTTAGCACCAGGGTGAGGTTAGGGGAAAGAAGGAAGCAGCCTGGCCCCAGGGCAGCTGCAGACAGGACCCTCCTGTGGCGCCCTGTGTGCTGGGCGGTAGTGAAGAGCCCCAGGGGAGGTAGGCCTCACCCTGACTCCTGCCTCTGCCTCAGGGGCAGCAAGACCTGCGCAGAGCACAGCCCCTCTCTGAAACTCAGTTTCTTCATCTGTGAGATGGGGATAATCACTCTGACCATGGCAAGGGCGGGGCAAGGAGAAGAGAGACGGTGGTGGCTCCTGATGCTTCTCGCCTCCTGGTTCACTGGCAGCCGCCTCCCCTGCACGGTGGGCAGGCCTAGTGACTTGCTTCTAATGAACAAATGCGTGGGGAAGTCCTGCCTGAGGTAGGGTGACAAGGCTGGGCTTCCCTCTTGCTCGCCTCTCTAGCGCACTCTGAGGGAGCCAGCTGCAAGGTGCCAACTGCCCCTGAAGAGACCCATGGGGCCAGGAGCCCAAGGAGATCCCTGGTGGCCGAAGCCAGGAGGACGCAAAATGGCCAGCAGCTGTGTGGAAGTCCATCTTTGATGGCCAGGTTTTCAGGTGAGACTGCAGCCCTGTGGACACCTGGCTGCAGGCTGGTAAGACTCTGAGCCAGCAGCCTGGAGACCCACAGAGACAAGCAAAGCAACAGGCAAAAATAAACAAATAAACAAGTGGAAGGAAGACCAGTGGAGTAGCGGAAGATGAGGGGGAGGATGGCGGCGTGGGGGGCACCTGGACTGAAATGAAGTAAATCAACTTCCAGGCATGCATAAATATGTCAAAGTGAACCCTGCAATTATGTATAATTACACTACTCTAATAAAAAAGCTGAGATAATAAATCAAAATAATAAACAAATAAGCGTGCTGTTCCAAGCTGCCTGTTTTGGGGTGATCTGTCATGCAGCTGCAGATGATGCAGTGGCCAGCAGATGGGATGCATTCCCTCCTCTTATCCCTCCAGCCACAGGGGCTTCGGCTGTAAGTGTGAGTTCTGGGGGAACCTGGAGAATTCTCAGGTGCTGGGAACTGGGGCCCTCTTGACCTAAGGAATTGTTTTTTATTTTAGACTAACTAGTGCATTATGGTTATATATAACACTGGTATTCGCTTCGACATATTAATAAACTGGTTCCATTTTAATCCCTAGTCCTTCCTCTCTCCCTCCCTCGGTCCCCTTCCTCTTCTCCACTGGTCATCTTTTTATTCATTATTTTTTGGTATAATTATGGTCACATGGAGAATTGGAATGCACTGTGATACACTCACATAGGCACGCAGCAGAACTGGGTCAGCTTCCTTCCGGTTCTTCCCCTTGTCCAGCCCTCCACCCTTCCCCTGGGCCCCCTGCTCATGTCTATCATCTCTCTTCTGCTTTTGCAAGGTCCTCTAATATTTACAGGCAGGTTTCAATTTGGCCACGTGGTCAAATTTTCCAGGCTCGTACCCACCGCTGCTTACCTGCTGCTTTACTGACTAGCAACGAAGGACTACCTGTCGGTGGTTTCTTTGCGAGCATCTCATGGCCTCCCTACCAGAACACCCCAGCACACCCCCATCTCTTGACTCAGCAGATCACGTTATTTACAACTACAGTCACTGGGTATGGACTCAGTAGACAAGCACTTTAGAGAAACTTATTTTGAAATAATTTCACACAAAAAAAATTGCAAAAAATTTGTACAAAGAATTACTGTATACTCTTTACCCACATTCCCCAATGTTAACATTTCACAACACTTGCTTGATCATTCACTCGTACGCATATATATACACACTTACACACCCACATAACCTGTAAATACCTAGAAGTAACTTTTCCCCTGAAATTGTTGAGTGTACGTTGTAGACATGATACCCATTGACCTGCAAAGTCTTCAGCATGTGTTTTCTAAGAACAAAGACATTTTCCTACATAACTGCAGAACAATGATTACAATCAGGAAATTAACACTGCAACAGGACTATTATCTAATCTACAGACCTCCTGATTTCATCTACTGTCTTTTATCTGGGACTTGAGCTCCTCATGGTCACAAGAAGACTGCGGTAGCGACAGCCGCCATGCCCTCCATCAAGGCCACAGGAGCACGGAGTTTCAGCCAGCTTTTCTGCTGCTGTGGCCAAAAGACCTGGTGAGAACAATTTTAGAGGAAAAGCTTATTTGGGGCTCACAGTTTCAGGGGTCTCAGTCCATAGATGGCTGATTCCACAGCTTGGGAACCAAGTTGAGGCTGAACATCATGGCGGAAGACTGTGGTGGAGAACAGCCGCTCAGGACATGGCACCAGGAAGCAGAAAGTGTTTCTCACCAAGGACAAAAGATCAACCCCAAGGACATGTCCCCAGTGACCCAACCCCTCCAGCCTCACCCTCTCTGCTTACAGCTATCACCCAGTTAATCCCTAACAGGGATCAATCATCTCAGCTCTAAAAAACTTTCTTGCATTGTCTCATACGTGAGCTTTTGGGGGACGCCTGATATCAAAGCCATAACAAAGGAGTCATACTAGACTGGCTGTTCCTCTTAATCAGAACACAAGTGCTCTAGGTTCTTCTCATTGGCTAGAATTCTGTCACACGGCTGCTCGAGCTACAAGGGGCCTGGACAGGCACGTATCCAGCCTCACAGACTCTCAGTAGGAAGCAGCAGGGACAGTGGGTTGGGAATTGGGTTCGCTGGTCTACAGTGGCCGCCACAGGGCCAAGGATGTGACTGTGCTCAGAGCGCAGAGGCTGCTGAGACGGCTCGGGTCCGCTCACCTCTGCTTACCTTTAGTAAATCACATGCCACGATCTAGAAACTTGCCCACGCGCTTCCTATCCACCTGAGAGCAAGCCCCGAGGGGGCAGGAGGCTGTTTCCCTTGTCTCTGGATCTCAGCTCTGAGCAGAGCCTGGCCAGAGTAGGGCTCAGTGGTGTTGGAAAGAGGACACTGGCCAGCTAGCTGCATGAGGGACCGGTATCCTGGTAGTGGGGAAGCCCTGAGTACTTCCCAGTGCACAGAGAGCTTGTCCTGGATATACTCTGAGCTACGCTGTGAAGGTGAACAGCTCTCAGCCACAGGGTAGTGCTGTCTCCCCAAGCTTCCTCTGAGGCTCAGGAACACCCGCTACTGCGTGCCAAGACATGGGTCTACAAGCTGCTGCCAGCTTCTTCCTGGGAGGCAGAGTGGTTTAATGAGATATTATTTGCAAAGTGCACTGAGTTATTCACAGGAGCAAGAGCAGCCTCGTGGAGATGGGTATATTTAAGGAAGATGGCTGTTTCTCACAACTATTTTGAAGCCTTTCAAAATTCTACTTCATTTTCACAAAATACAAAATTTTGGAGCCATTAAAACATGTAAGTGCAGCATCTCAGTAGCCTAGGGTTTTGATTCATTTTCTAGAAACTGCAAATTAGAACATTTATTTAAACGGCGGCATCAGTGGCAAGGGGTGTGCTGTTGAGAAGAACGATGACCTTTACCAAGTGCCTCTCTTGCTTTGTTTTCCTCGCTGGGCTATCCTGAGCCACACTGCTTGACAGTGACTGTGACCTGTCCAAGCCACGCCTCAGGCTGGAGGACAAGGCTCAGGGACAAGACCAGGGCACCCGCAGCATGATCTCCAACTCAGCACCCTCTCCACAAGCCCTGCAGAAATGCGCTAAGGGGTGGAATGGGCTCCCTCGGGGTCCATCTGGGAACAAACCAGGCTCTGAATTAAGTGCAGATCCACCAGGCACGTGTGATAAAAGGGCCCACCTGCCCTTGCCACCTAATAATGTCTCAGGAGAAGAGTAAGCCGGGCAGACTTTCTGCTGCTGGAAAGGCTGTTCGTCAACAGGGTTTAATGGAGGCCCGCGGAGTGGGTAATAAACGCTGCTGAGGATTTAACAAGTGGAGGAGGTGGCGAGCAGCCTTTCTGGACTCTGCCATTAAACCGGAGCCAAGGCAGGTCCCACCTCTGGCCTCCCACCCTTCAGCTGCCCGCCCAACAGCATTTCATCCACTCCTCAAAGACAGCCTGCTGCTTCTGCAAATGACACCACTTCAAAAGGCGTCTGCCTTTGCAAACATGGCTATGACCTGAAATGCCCTCCCACCGCTGGTGATGCACGTTCACGCTTTTCTCCTTGGACTATCTACCCTGTGCCCTTCCCCATGCTGACAGGCTGGGACGCCCTGGCCACTTTCTTCTCTCACAGAACCGTGGCTCCCTTTTCCCAGAAGGCAGGTCCTGGAGGTGGCTCCTTCCTCTCTTGGTGCCCTCAGGTCCCCACACTGGCGCACCTGGGCGCTCGGGACGCGGGTGGGTAAGGAACCAAGCGCTCCTGTCAGACGGCTGTCCTCTCTTCAGTTCTGTTCCAGTCTAGGCCTGGGCCTTCAGAGCAGACTGGCCTTTCTGACTCCTTGGGGCACTTTAGACCCCTCCGGTGACGGCACGGCGCCCCCTCGGGTGGAGTGGAGGACACACTGCTCTGCTGCGCCTCTTCAAGGACCCCTCCGCACACTGGCCCAGCTGGCTCCCGCCCTGGGGGACTGAAGGTTGGTGGCTGCTACTTTGCCAGCAGTCTGGACAGCCCCTACCAGACCCCCTTCCAGACACTGCCAGCCCCTCTGAAGAGATGTCCCTGAGGGTTTCCTGACACCATCCAGAGTCTGCACTGCAGCCAGGCCCCTGGACAGGCCCATGGGACAAGCACTCAAGTGTGTGCCGGGGCCAGTCCCTCTGTTCTGGGCATGGGGTACAACGGGAGGCAGAGCAGACGCGGCCCCTTCCTTGAGGAACCTCCAGTCACCTACAGGAGCGATGACCCATCACCGTATAATCACGGGTGGGGCAGGCACGGGGCTCAGAGCTAACGCGTCACCTGGAGAGGCAGGATACTGGCGCCCACGTGTCCGCACCTCGTCCTCAGAACCTGTGACTGTTATGCTCCATGGTACAAGGGACTTTGCAGGTGTGACTAAATGAATGTGGAGGGTATCTTGAATTCTCTGGTTTTGTCACCAGCGTCCTTGCAGGAGGGAGGCAGGAGGGTGAGACAGAGAAGACGCGTGGACGGAGCAGGGTCGGAGGAAGGAAGGTGCTGGGAAGGGCCACCCGTGAAGCAGCACAAGTGGCCTCCAGAGGTGGGCACGGCAAGGAGGCAGCGTGTCCTCCAGAAGGGGGGCCACCCGCCCACCTTCGCAGCACATTTCTGGCCTCCGTGTGCTGCTCTCGGGCACGAAGCGCGTGATGACTTGTCACAGCAGCGGAGGAAATTCACACTCTGCCTCTCTAGGGCGGGCTCCCAGAGCGACCTCGGAGCCAGGCTGCGGGGAGGGGAGCCCCCTGGGGAGGAGGACAGTGCTGCGGAGGTGTCCACACCACCACCACAGGCGGGCAGGGGAGGCAGGAGCCAAGGCCGCGTTGGCGTCCTCAGGAGGTCCCCTCCGCCCTGTGGAGATCGGGTGGGACCCAGCTTCGCCAGGACGGCCTTTCTGCTGCTCCCACCTCTCCTGGCTTGCCAGGTAGCGTGGCGTGGCCGATGCTCCACATGTACTGAATTCCAGCTCGGCTGCACCCCGGCCCTTTTGTCGCAGGCTGTCGCAGACACAGAGAAGGAGGCAGGCCGGGAAAGCTAACTGCAGACTTAACGTGCTAATGCTGCTGGCTCGGGAGGCAGTCAATTTACCTTTCCCTACGGTGAGCACCTGATGCCCGACCCAGAAGGGCCGCTGCCAACACCCTGTTGATTATGGACATAAAGCCGGTGGCTTGGGGTGGCACGGAAACGGATTCCCGAGCAGCCTTCATTACCCAGACCTCTCGGACCAGACTCCTCATCTTCGAGAAAACAAGAGACACGGTGTGTATGGGGGGTTGACGAACACACTTTTCAGGACCCAGGGTGACCCTTTCCACCTGGGTGAGCATGCCAGCTTCTGGGCAATCAACCTTCACGAGAGCGCTGGTACTTTTTCTTTTCAACTGGGTGAGATCGGCCCGTGGTTGCTATGGGCACGCAGGGCTGCTAAGAACAAAAGCCACACAGCCTCCGTGTCGGTGCGCAGACCCTCCGCCAGCCAGCCCTGGGAGGAAACAAACATGCCAATTATGCTCTCGTCCTAATTACGAGGCTCCCAGGGAAGCGGGCGGCCGGCTCTTCAGTGCTGAGAACTTTCAAAAGACTTGAAGGAGCCCAAGGAACGGAAGGAGGTCCCGCACAACCCCACACTCGTAGGTTTGGGACTGATTTCGGTCGTGGCAGTAAGTGGAGCTCAGCAACTGCCACGGGGCTTGCCGAGTGACGAGCCTGGCACTTGCTAGAAACCTGACACGCGTTGAGCCTCCGTCTTTCAACAGCCTGGGAAGGATGGGTGTTTACTTGCAAGAGCCTCATCAACTTCCCCAGCCCCCGAGAGCCACAGGGAAGATGCAGATAATGACGCTGGCCCCTCTCACACAGGACTGGGTCCACAGGGGCTTCTCCAGAAATGTTCGTTCCTTTCTCCTTCATTATGTTTAAAACAGAATTCACCATTCCTTATGCCTGCTTCTACGTGCTTGCTGTCTTGTTTAAAAAAGACCCCACCAATGTTTTTCTAGTCACCATGATTAAAACTCGGCAGCCCCCGGGCACATGCTCCTGCGGATAGGTAGGTCACTCAGACCACGTTGCCTGGGAAGAGGGCTCAGGTCCTCCTCTGCTGCAGCTGGTCCAGCTCCAGCCATGTCAATCATCAGCTCCAAGCATCAGCTGTCTGGGAGTGAGAGTTGATACTGAGAAACAGGGACAGGCCATCTGAAGCCATTCTGACAGAAATCACGTCTTCTGAGAATAAAGAGTCAGCATGCCCCAAATCATGGCTGACTGGCCGGCTGGGAACAAGGAAGACAGAAGAGAGGGCAGAAGGTGAGAGGGCCCGGGGTCGGCGGTGGGAGGGAAGGTAGCAGATAATTAAGAACACAACCTGCCTGCTACCGTGCTGGTGCCTTGGAGGTCCAGGGACAAATAAAACCTGCTCCTGCTCACAAGAAGTTTGTTAGCTCACAGGAAGAACAAGCACCCAGGACCTCAGGCATGGCGGCCTGCTGGTACCTCCCAATATGGATTCTTCCTTCCGTTTTAGCCACAGCATCTGTCTTTTAGCTGGGCATATTGCTACATTTCTCCGCCTCCTTAGCAGCAGGGTGAGACTTAGCAGCCCATGAGACTATGGTCTGGTCAGGAACGGGGAGCTGAAATCTTAGGTGACAATTCCCAGAGCTCTCTTTGAAATGGAAGCCATGCCTTTCTCCTGATCTCTATTCCTGCTGCCTAGAACGCAAGGCTGGAATATGGCAGCTATGTTGTTTGCCGAGAACAAGGGCAAAGTCAAGTTTGACAGAGAATAAAGTGAGAGAAAACCAGGAGCCTGCGGACCCTGAAGCTGCCATACAGCACTGGACCTCAACTCCAGGTGGCTCTTACCTGGGGGAGAAATACTCTTCAAAGCCATCACTGTTTTCTATTTTTTCCTATATGCAGCTGATCCTAATTCTAATAGTTATACTGATCTAATGAACGCTTATTGAAGCAGTTTATAAAGAAATGAAAAAGTCCGTAAAGCTTGGGAAGTTTCTATTGCCCAAGTGAGATCTATTTCATAACTCAAAGGCAGATTGTTTGAAAGAGAAAAATACACCTAAGGAAAAAAAAATCACCATAACTTAATTTTTTATATGAATTTTTCATGGAGGAAAATTCCTTACTCAGGAATCTGGAAAGCTGAAATAAGCAGCAGTGAACCTGCTTTTCTGGAGATCACAAAAGCCAGACACTGTCCCACCTACTTCCCCCCAAACAGATCTATTATGGTGTGCTGCTGCACCCTGCTTCCAGGGGGCATTTGCCATATGGCTTGGCAGTTAAATGGTTTTCCGATACTTGACAAAAATGAAGCACAATCATTTTGCAAGGAACTTGTGTTCCTAGATGGGTCTTTTCCAAATAACAGCTGTGCCTCAAAATTGAGTTACTCAATTTGCAATTTGTGGACACAATACTCAAACATTTACAAGTGAGCAAAACCTCAAGTCACTTGGGCAATTTCCAAGCTTCAGAGTTTATGAAGTTTTTAGCAATGTTATGAATGTGCAGCTGTCGACAAGCTCAAGCCAGCATCTCTGAACAACCAGACCCTGCAGGGATGTCCTACTAAGCAGCAGGCTATGTGGCATTGACGGCAAGTCCATGGCAAAGAACAAAAGATAGAGAGAGAGAAAGTCTCACCCCAAAGTCCACAGATGAAATCCTATGGCTTTCTCTCCACTCCTCACCACACCTGGGTAGATGACACCCACATCTACAGCTCTGATCTCCATTTTGCTATGGACATCTACAAGTCCAGAGATGTCTACTTGACACCACTTGATAACAATCTAGATGAAATGGAATCAAAGTCAATGAGTACTTTATAATTGAGTGACCTCAATTGACTGTATTAGGAGATATTGGGTAAGCTGCAGTAACAAACAACCCCCAAATCTGTATGACAATAAAACTTTTATTTCATGTTCATATTACACACCATTTCACGGTATCTGGAAGCTCTGCTCTGTGTCATCTGTCTTTCAACCCAGAACTCAAGACAATACATGATTCACTATAGAATATAGTCAGCCACCACAGCAAAAAGAAGAGGGTTCTGGGAGGCCCCTTACCAGCAATTTTACACTTGGTTCCAAAGTGGACATGGCATCTCCATAGACTCGACTCCACTACAGTGAGCTAGAATGTCCACTGGTGCTCTGCTGAAGGTGGAGAACCAGAAGCATTTGATGAATAGCATGTGCTCACTATAGTAAGTGCATCGACCACCTTCAGCTCAGAGATCCGTGAGGAAAATGGAGATGATCACACCTACCTCTAAGGATTGCCATGAGGGTTAGTGGGATCAACCCCAAAAGACCCAACAAGATGCTCCAGAAATACCAGCTCCCTCCTTTCCCGTGTTCAAGACATAATTCACTATCTTCCAAACCTGCTCTGCTGTTGGTACTCCCCTTGTCTGAAAAAGACCCCCCACCCCCATTTTCTAGTGGTCTATGGTGAACGCCTGCCAGTCGGCCATGATATCTCCTCACCCTTCACCAAGCCCTGCCCCAGTACAGCCAGCCCTCAAGGACGGCCGACATTGCCTACACCCGCGTCGCTGCAGGATTTCGTTATCTTATTGGATTAATTAAGCTGTGTTTTAAAATCACATCGAAGACAAACTCTGGTTATCTTGGTCCCTCTCCCCAGCGAGGGCAAAATGGTGAAGGAGCACGGACAGTTCGGAGAAGGCCATCTTCCAGAATAAAGGACGAGCAGAGCCTGAGGTCTGAGTGGACAAGGGCGGCACAGTGCCACCGTCCCAGCCTGGACAGGGTACCATGGCTCAGACAGGGTCACTGGAGCCCATTCCAGTACACAATGCTGTTCCCGGAGAGGGGCACTGGCCGCCCCCGCCTGGCGCCCAGTGAAGGTCCTCACATTTGTTAAGGCGAGAGAGTCTGAAGTCACCGCCTTACCTCCGGTTTGGCCCCAATCCAATCTATTCTTAAAACGTTAAGCACATTGACCAGTCCTGACGCCAAACTCCATCATCCAACTAATGTGACACCCCCGCGTGCTTCCAGGCACCAAGCACTGTAATGGGCTCGGCCCTCCTGCCCACCCAGCGATAGTCTTTGGTAACAGGCTACATCCTTCATCTGGCCTCCACTGCCCACATGGGTGCCATATCCTCTCCCAGTGACAGTCACCTGGCATTGTGTGTGGCTTTTAGTTGTTCCTGCTTCCTGGGCACTCGCCCTGGTGGTCCCCCTGGAAGTCAGTGCTTCCTCCTCTGACCTCTTAAAGGGGCCACACCGTCTACTAGGGATTACTGAGGCCCCACTCTTTCCTTGCCTAGAACCTCGACTGCCCAGGGGCAGGGATATGAGGGTCTAAGGCAGAGTGGAGGGAATGTCTGCCTTCTTCTTTGGGGGACAAGGTTAAGTGAAAATTAGATCAAAGTGGGAGCCTGGGATCCACAGTCACAGCAGCGCAGGGTCTGGGCGGAAGCAGGCGTCACAACCCAGAGCGAACGAGTCCCCAGTCAAAGCGGCAGAGCCTGGGCCTTCCCGCCTCGGCTCCCACTCTGGCTTTCAACGTGGGGCCCGGCTGGCCCCCCAGTTTGCCTTACCCTTCAGGGTTTCTGTCTCCCCAGCTGGGATGTCAGCTCTTAAATTTTGTTCTCATCCCACAAATAGGGTCTCTGGTTTAGGTGGGCTCCATCCTAGGATCTGGATTCCCAGTTCCCGCGCTAGCAGTGTCCTAGGATTTCCTGTGCTCGCTCTGCCTCTGGCCGTCCTGACCCAGGTCTGTGCCAGGGCCCCTGCTGCAGCCCAGCTGTGGGCAAAAGGCCACGTCTCATGTGGGAAGCAGTCCTAGGTCCCCTGCAACGCTTGGGGTTTCCCTGTGTGGCAGCAATGCCCAGAACTGCTGGTGACAGCAGGGGATGGCACTGTGGCACCAAACTGGCAGCCATCTGGGCCCTTCCCTCCCCTCCCCTGGGCAGCCGTTAGTTCCACCTCTAAAATCCTTACTACCTGTTCCTCTCGCACCCTCCTCAGTCCTTGGTTGGGGCCCATTATTTCTCCCCTGGGTCTGAATCTACTCTTGTCTCCTGCCTCCACTCCCACCTCCCCCGACCCATCTGCTCAGCAGCCCAGGGCGTCCTTCAATGTGCCTCTGACTCCCACCCACGCCCCCCGACCTTGCGTGTTCTAGGGCGCTGGCACTCCTCAGCCTGTGATCTGCTCATGACCTGCTTCTCCAGCCTCCTGGCTCAACGTCCAGCTCCTTCCTCATGCTGCTCCATCCAGCTGCTCTCCACTCTTGCCGGAGTGCCGTGCTCGCTCTCATCCCTGTAAGCCAGGCCAGGGGCGCATCTTCAAGTGTCCACCTCCTCCAGGAAGCCCTCCTCTGGGCTGCCACACCCCCTTGGACCTCTCTTAAATCTATCACACAGCATTTTCTCCATTGTCTGTCTCTCCTACTGGACAGTGAGCTCCTTGAGGGCAAAGAATGTGTTCTACAATCTGTACTCCCTGCTCCAAGCACGGGGTCTTGCTCCGAGAAGCTGGAAGACACATGTGGAAGAATCAAATTGTGTGGATGAATCAAATTGTGTGGATGAGTTCAAAACCTGGACAATGTTGAGAGGCAATACTCCATGAGTCATACACACTTCCACTTGTCCTATGAGCAAAGTATTGACTACTTCTTGTCCTGGACTATCTTTTCAAGAATATTTGTATAGTGACCAGCAGCCTTGGAAAGCAGATATTATCTTCTAGGGCAAAGGTGGGCATAGCTACTATCTAGTATAATGAGGTTGATGTCTCTTTGGAGCAAATTATAGGCATGTTTGTTGTTCATTATAAAATATTTGGGTTCCCTAAACATGGGGTTTATTTCCTGTAACAAAATTCACTGCACATGAAGGCATAACTTGATCCCCTTCACTTGACCCTTTGGAACTACAGCCTAGGAATGCAGCAGGAGAAAATCCTCAGATCTAACTACTGTATGCTGAGTCACACAGTCCTCTGTCTCTGCCTCAGGATGCTCATGTCCTCTGCCAGCGTCCATGAGAGTGGCATGTTAACTTGCTAGCTTGCAAGTAGGGCAAAATCTCAGACCCTTAAGTTCTTGAAAGACAGGAAAGTAAATTCTGAACCGCTTCTGGTGGCCCAGGAAATACCTCAGGGTGAAGGACAACTGAGACGGATGCTGGGAAGATATCAGGGGCTGCGAGACCCACTATGCTCTTTCCATGTGTGTATAATTCTTTTATTTTTGTCATAAAGACACTCAGACACAACTGACTGTCCACACGACCACAGCCAGCTGTCCTTATGTGGAAGGGTGTTGGGGAACCCCCTTTCCCAGTGAGGAGAGTCCACATTGGGGCTAGGGGTGGAGGGTGGGTCAGGCTGCCTGGAGCTGTGCTTGCAGAGTATAAATGGCAAATGAGCTTCAGGGTAGGTGGTGGGTCCCAGCCAACGGAACGGAGGCAGACAGGAGGCGCCAGTGGCCCAGTGTCTGCCCGAGGTCCTGCCTGGTACTGGGTAGGTGGAAGCAGCTTGATGCTCTTGAAGCATCTTGAACTTGGAGGACAGCGAGGCTGTTTTCTGGTTTAAGGAAGGAGGATTTGCTGAGGAATGTGGTGTGACAGCTGTCGCTCCTATACTACTATCAGTTTGGTCCCTAGGATCTCAAATCCCCTTAGACTGAATTTGAAGACCAGCCCTAAAACAAAATCTGAAAGTTCTAACCAAGTAAACACCTTCGTTTTGGCTTGGTGTCCGTGCACTCACATCGAGAGAAAATCAGCTGCCACTGCTACCAAGTTCCCCAAGACCCCAGGGGGACCCCAGGGGACCTTCAAACACTGGAGAGCTTCGAACTTGGCCACCGTCCACAAAGGCAGGACAGACCAGCGAGGCTCAGCGAATCCCGGCAGAGGGATGCAGTCCACCGGCGGGATGCTCAGAGGCAGGTGTTCGCTTGGGAATTTCCCCGGGCACAACGGCCAAGTTCAGAGCCACTCTCTCCAGTCACACGTGATATAATTTCCTCTGGAAATTATGAGCCAAGCAGCCCGTCTTCCCTTCTTTACTGCGCTGTGAGCAGACAGCCATGGTGATGAGACCACTGCAAATTTGGGCAGTGACCTGTGAAGTCCGAGCTCAGCTGATCCAGCGTTGGGCTGTGGTTAATTAGAACTTGAATGGAGTTCCTCCAACATGAATTTAACGGGATGCACAGTCACCATGGTGCTGGCTGCAAGTGAGGCCAGCGTGGTGGGCAGGTCACAGGAACCACTGCAGCCCCTGAGTCTTGAACAGACAAACTTGACTGTGTCTTCCCTCAGTTACTGCTTGGACTTTGGTGGGACTGGCAGAACAAGCCCTGTCCACGTCCCCATGTCCACGTCCCCACCAAAGCTTATGCATAGGCTGCCACTTCTCATGAACAGGAGGACAAGGGCACGCAAACAGCGACAGACATGGACATCGCCTCTGTCCTTGAGCTGAGGCTGCCTGGGCTTGCGCCTGGGGGGCCCTGTGATGGAGGAAGTGACGGGCTCTGTGGCTCCGAGCAAGTCCTCCCGTTCTCTCCAGACGAGGGTGACCCACAGAGCGGGGTCGTGAGGATGGGTCAGGGACACCCGAGGACTCCACTCCTGGTGCCTCCACGGAGGGAGGAGGACACTTCCCATTGCGCCACCAAGGAGCAGGGCCCACACTGCTAACCCTGTGTCGAGACACCAGCGTCCACCACAGATGCGGCCTGTCCCTGCAAGAGCAAGACAGGTGAAGCCGCCACTGGGATGAGGGCATCCAGTCCTCAGGGAATGGACAGACCAGGGACTGAACCGCCAGTTTTCTGGCTGATTTCTGCCTGGGACAGGACGGCCTCCCCGGGCTGACCCGCATCTGGGCCGCTGCAGGCAACACTCCAGCTGACCCCCCATCAGGCTCCCTCCCGAGGGGAGCTGGACTCTGCTGCTCTGTGTGGATCTGGAAACCAGCCCGAGGCTGACATGTTGCCATGCTAGGCCTTGACCCGTGGCTCCTCACAGGGTCTGTGACTCGGGGCAACCTGTGTGTGCAGGCCACAGCACGTGTCCCCTGTGGAGCACGGAGGTGTTCAGAGGTTCAGGCAAGAGGTGGCCTGACCCAGGACAATAGACCACTCCCAGGACAACAGGCCTGACTCAGGACAATAGGCCTGACCCGGGACAACAGGCCTGACCCGGGACAACAGGCCTGACACGGGACAACAGGCCTGACACAGGACAACAGGCCTGACCCAGGACAATAGACCACTCCCAGGACAACAGGCCTGACCCGGGACAACAGGCCTGACCCGGGACAACAGGCCTGACACGGGACAACAGGCCTGACCCAGGACAATAGACCACTCCCAGGACAACAGGCCTGACCCGGGACTTTGAGGTCATGGATGGAGCCGGAATGCCTGATCAGGCCACAGGTTGGGCTGAAGCCCAGGGGAGCCGAGAGGCGGTATCAGACCAGGAGGCCTCATCCCGGGGTCTAACGCCTGTGAATTCCCCTAGGTACTGGTCTCACTCAATCAGTGAAATAACAATGTAAGTATAAAGTAAAATGCAGGTGAAGATTAAGTGCTTTAACTGATCTCCACGAGCAGATGTCACAGAGGGATGTGTGCTGGCCAAGGAGGGCCTGCGGGCCTTTCCCATGGCACGGGGACCCTCCCCTCGCTCCTGGCTGGCAGACCCCCATGCTGTTTCTTCAGGGACGAGTGGCACAGATCCAGGCAGTAACCACAGCATCACACCCCCTGTGGTGACCCAACCCTTTGCAGTGGTCAGGGGTAGGCGTGTGACCTTGTTCTGCTCAGTGAGAGGCAAGAGGAGGGATCCAGAGGCCTCTGGGATAGATTCCCCCAGCTGATGAGGAGCAATGAGAGAATGTCCCTTTTCTGAGCTTTTCTGCCCCTTCCCACCCAGGACACTGTGGCGTAGGGATCTGATGCTCGGAGCTGCCGCAGCCTTCCTGTGCCATGAGGGAAGGCCCAGAGAACCGCATTGGCTTTGTGCTATCATCCCTACTCTGATGACATGAAATGCTAACCATCTTTACTGTGGAGCCCATTAAAGGTCAGGTACTCAGGGACTTGGGGCATCCAGACACACCTCTAGGGCGGCCCCATCCCCTGCCTTTCAGGGCGTGTGCACTGCTGTGGGCCAAGTGGTCCCAGTGTGTGAACACAGGCACTCTCTGTGGGAGGTGCCCTAGAATCCAGGCAGCTGTCCATCTGGTGCAGCTGAGAGAGGCCACACCAATGGAGGACCTGGGGATGTTGACTCCTGACTGGGTGCTGTGGGGAAGTTTTCAAGGGTCATTTTGGGAAAACATGGTTTTCAGGTGACACTGTGATCTCAGGACTAAGGGACGCTTCCCCTGGAGCCCCTCCCTGTGAACTCTGCTCCCCCAGCACCCAGCAGAGACACCGTCCCCAGCGGTGTCCTACGCCCAGCGGAGAAACAACCCTGACTGGAGAGTGGGTGAAAGGCCCAGGTAGCGTCGCTCCAAAGGAGATCAGCAGGGCATCAGGCACGTGAAAAGATGCTCAGCGTCACTGACGCAGGGAGACGCCAATCACAACCAGGATGGGAGCCCCTCCCGCGCGCCAGGAGGGCCACCCTAGAAGAACAGGCGTCGCAAAGATGCAAAGATGTGGAGAACGGGAACACTTGTGCGTCGCTGGCGGGGACACCGAATGCTGTGCCTGCTGTGGAAAACGGGACTGAGGTCCCTTGAAGCTTAAAAAGATTTCCATGTGATCCAGCAAGCCCGACTCAGTACCCATGCCACACATGGAAAGGAGCGACAGAAACAGCTTTCTGTATAGCTGTTCACAGAAGCGTTACTCGTAAGAACAAAAAGGACACGAACCCGACCATCCATGGATGGACAGATGAAAAAGCAAAACGAGTAGAACCCTTTAAGCACATCGTGTGCATATAATGGAATATTATGCAGCCTGAGAAAGGAAGGAATTCTGACATACACTGCGAATGGATGAAGCTTGAGGCCACTGCGATGAGTGAAATAAGGCAGAACAAAGGGCAGATCCGACCCCAGCCAAGGTGAGGTACCTAGGCGAGTCGGATTCATAGACAGGCCTGGGAGGAGGGGGGCAGTCACTGTTCAATGTGCATGGGGTTTAGGTTTTCCAAGATGAAAGGTGTTCAACAGCTGCACCCACAAAGTCAAGGAGCTACTGAACGCGTGCTCAGAACGTCCCCCATGGTCACCTCTGCCGTGTGTACTTAGGATCACACGTGAGTCCCGAGGGTGCCTCCTCTACTTCTCTGCGGTCACCCTGGCACAGGCCATCGTGTCTCAAAGAATCCCGAGACAGCAGAAAACCCGTCTCCAGGCCCGTCCTGTCCTCTTAGGGTCAGCGCCGCTCCTGACGTCGCTCCCACTTGGGGCTTTTCCACTAAGTGAACCGAGAACCCCCCTTTCACCGTAAGGCCAATCTGAGCCGGTGTGACTTCGACCCAGGCCGACCCAATGGCGACACGCCCCAATTAGGTGGAGGGACAGGGCAGACTTCCGACCCGAAGGTCTGCCTCCCGGGCTCTCCCGTGTGCCTGGGCCTGGGGGCCGGACCCAGGAGCTCCTGCGTGCCAGGCAAGGCTACACCATGGGCTCCATGCCAGCCCCTCGGGGCTCTTTCTTGAAAGTTCTTCAAGGATGTGTTCCAGCAAAACAAAGAAGACAGACCAGAAAGGCACAGCGTACGTAAGGCCTCCATCCAAACCAGGAGGTGGGGCTGCGAGCGTGAGTGCTGTAGAGGCCGGAGGGCAACATGGGTCCCTCAGAGAACAGACGGCACTGGAGAGACTGGGAGGACTGAGGGCGGGGTGAAGGCACCCCTCCCTCAACAGTAATGGCAGCAGATCCAAGGAAACAAGACCAGAGAGGGGCGTGGGCCAAAGTGCGTGTGCGTTAAAATGAGGCTGAACTTTAAACCTGGAACCGAAGATGGGAAGATTCCTCTGACCCTGATACCAGGGATTTCCCTTTATGTGACCCAGGGCTGCCTGGCCCAGGAGGGAGCAAGCATGAGGTCATAAGCCACACATCCTACTTCATGGTGCTCAATATTTGGAGCCAATCTTGCAAAAAGACCTTCACTGTGATTACAGAAAAGAAAGTCATGTCCACCCCACAGGCAATGTAAGAACACAGCTGCTGAGGAGATGTGGGCAGAGAGAGTGTTGGGAAGACAGAAAAGGCACTAATACATTCCTCTAAACTCAGGGAGGGTCTTGATGCTCATTAAAGTTGATGAACAAGAAACAGAATTGGTTGTGAATAACAAATATGAGGAAAGAGTGTCTTAAGAGAGGGCTTCGATTTCCATTTTCATAAAATAAAATGAGAAGGTAGGCAGTTCATGGCTACAGCAGCAGCTGTGATGTTATCAGTAATTTTTTTTTCTAGTATTCTTGGAAAATGTTTTCCATCTACTGTCAGGATTGCCTCATTGTCACAAGATCACTGTTGCAGCTCCAGCCATCACATCTGTGTTTCAAGTGGGAAGAAGGAAGGAAGAAGGGCAAAAGAAGCTAAACTGCTGAGTCAGCTCTCTCGATAGTTTTCCTACAGCCCCACCTAACAACTTCTGCTTACATCTCATGTGCCAGAATGCAGGGACAAGGAAAACTATCACAAGAAAAACCGAGAAGTGTAGTTTTCTAGATGATGCATTGTCGCTCTCAAGAAAAGTGGGTTTGGCGGGGCATGGTGGTGCATGCCTGCTCTCTCCACAATTCTGGGAGGCTGAGACAAGAGGATCACAAGTTTGAGACCAGACTCAGCAATGTAGAGAGACCCTGTCTCAAAATAAAATATAAAAGGCCTGGGCTGGCGACATAGCTCAGTGGCAAAGCACCCCTGGGTTCAATTCCCAGTACCAAAAAAAAAAAAACCCAGGAAAGGGAGGGTGTAGAGTACAAACGAGTTAAATCTTCACCTTTCATAATGAGACTCGGTGGCATAAAATTTAGAGCTGTGCATTTAACCCCCAAATAATTAAAAAATTCAAGTCTTGCCTTTGGGATGTAGGCGAGGGACGGGGGTGGGGACAGAGCTCTAATTTTTCATGAAAAGCCCTGCTGTGTCAATTGATTTAATAAAAGTGCACATCTTACTTTGATTTAAAAAGCAGCGACAGCCTCTTGCGCTGGCCGCACAGCGCCGCTGCCTTCCTGCACTGGGCAGCCTCTTCTGCGGAGACACCGTGGTTTGGGTTTTCAGTCCTGGTCACTGGCATAGAAAGTGACACAGGCTGGCTGCATTTCTCTTCTGGCCGTTGACGTGTTCCGCTTGACACTGAGCCCTCCTCGCTCCGGTTCCTTCTGGGAAGGCAGACGGGGGCCCACATGGCCCTGCCCAGGTGCAAGCGGCAGGCGCACCTGCGTCCTGCCCTGGTCTGCAGTGAGGCAGGGGACATGTCCTGCCTTCGGGCTGCAGGGTCCTCTCTGCAGGGAGGCACGCACCCCACCTGCCGGCTCTGCACTCTGGGTTGTGGGCCTCACGTCTCTGTAATATATTAATAGGTGGTGGCCAAACGGAGTTCTGCTGAGATAGGCAGGAGTTTGGGCCATTTTGGACAAAATCCTAGAAGCCCATGATAACGCTGAGTGGTGCAGTTTAATTTATGAGCGTGCAGGTCTGCTGTGAAATTGGGGAATGGAAGTAGAAGACATTAGCATTCGCACGCAAAGGCAGGGCCAAGTCCAGAGCTGTAAGCGGCCTTTCTGGGGGAGGACGGGAGAGTTGGGAGCAGATGTCCTCTTCCTGTCGAATCTGCGCGCACAGACCCCGCCTGTGTTCTGACACTGCTGGAGAGGCACCCACGTCCTGGGCTTCTGCCCTTAATATTGCCCAGTGCCCTTCATGGGTTTTGAACAAGAGCTGAGCACCTGTATGTCCATCTGGGCCGACTCCAAAGACCAATGTCATGGTTTGAGCGTAATTTTGTTCTACAGAAAGGAAGGTGGAAAGGACTGCTTCTCAACTTCCTTTGAGCTAGGACATGCAGACCACCACACAGCTACACATTTCTAAATTAAACAGAGGATAGGGGACGGTTCACTTGAACTTGCTGCAGCTGTGTGGGTAGTTCACGCCATGCAGTCTCTGGGCTAAGGAGCTTGTCAACCAGAGATTTTCTGTCTGACCTTGGCTTTGCTCCCTCACCTTTGAAGCCAATTTTGTAACTCACAGAGCAAAATAACCCTGACTTCCTCATTAGTGAAAATACATTCCTCCAAAGAGTTCAAGAGACATATCACAGGAGCCCCAAAAGCAAGTTAATATATTGCAGAAAAAAGGTCAGAAATCCCACCATAGCAGATTAAAATAATGTCCCCCAAAGATACCCGGTTCCAACCCCCAGAATGTGCAAATATTATTTTATTTGGAGAAAAGGTCTTGCAGATGAGATGAAGTTAGGGGTGTTGAGATGGGGGTGCGACATGCAATCACACACATCCTTAAAAGCACCTGACACACACGGAAAGTCAAGTGTAGAGGAAGCAGGGAGAAACCTGGATACACCAGCCTCGAAGGCTGTGGCGATGTGGCCACAGCCAGGGACACTGGCAGCCACCAGAAGCTGGACCAGACCAGAGCTTGTTTCCTGGATACCAAGTTCGAACTGTGAAAAAGAATAAACTTCTGCTGTTTTAAACTACCAAGTGTGTGACGATTTTTTCACAGTGGTCACAGGACACTGAGGCACCCATCAGGTGCTGGAGGCAGAGTTTCCGTTTATATTGAGCTTTCCCAGCGCTTCCCGGCTGGAGGATGGGATCTGGCAGAGTTCAACTTCCCACTTCCAGAAGCTGGTAAGAGGGCGAATGTCACCCCAGGTTGGGGCAGGACCCCTGCCCACCCCCAGCCAGGCAGCACGCCTGCCTATGGGAAGCAGAACCAGTTTAGTTCCTAAAGCCAACAACTGAACAGGTAAAGTGTGGAGGGGTGGAGGGGACGCAGGACTTGAGAAACTTCCTATAAAGTGACCATAGCTCAGCTACAACTGTGTGGGTGTGTGTGTGTGTGTGTGTGTGTGCAGCACATCTTCAAATAAATGCAGCGTGATTATTAATAAACAGAGCCAGATGTCTGCAAGCATATGTTAGCAAGCGATTCTCTGCAGGTTTATCGGCAATAATGAAAGATTAGGGACCTGAATGTCTACCAAAATAAGAATGGTCAAATCCATGTGATTCTAGGCCACTGTTTGAAAGAGTGACATGTTTCTGCATAGACTGATGTGGGAGGCTGTGAGTGAGCAAATAAAGGGGGAAGAAATGCAAACTGCAGAGTATTATATTACTCAGGCCGAGCAGTCGGTGTTACTGTCGTATTCGGTGTACATTTTCCTCTAGACTTACGAAGTCATCGGAGGCGTGCGCACCTGACAGTGAATCTCCACCTCCAAGGCGCAGAGCAGGGTGTTTAGGCACGGCAGCAGGAGTGGCCAGGCTTGGGCTTCATTACTACTATTTTATGCTGATATGATTTTCCCCTAAGTTTCCTCCGTATCCATGGTTTTTCTTTCTAGTTTCCATTCCCCACCTCAAAATATAAAGTGGAAAATTTCAGAAATGAACCATTCCTAAGTTTTAAATCTCAAGCTGTTCTGAGTAGCAGGATGGACTCTCGTGCTGGCTCACTCCATCCCATCCAGGACGTGACCCACCTCTTTGTCCAGCACAGTATCCACACTGTATATGCTACTTGCCCGTTAATCCCTGAGTGGCCGTCTCTGTTTGCAGGCTGACTGTAGAGGGATGACGGTGTCTGTGCTCCACTAACCCCTATTTAGCATCACAAGGACTCCGGAGTGCAAAAGTAGTGATACTGGCCATGTGATATGCAAAGGAGAATTTGAAAAGCGCCTCCTTCAAACGAAAGGGTGAAAGTTCTCAACTTAGTAAGAAAACAACAATCCCATGGTGAGGTTCCCAAGACCTACAGTGAGAACGGATCTTCTCTGTGAAATCCCAAAGACGGAAAAGGAACTGTGTCCTGGTTTTGCCGTTGCACCTCAGTTTGCAGAAGCTGTGACCACAGAGTGTGACGAAGAGCTTGGGTAAGTGGGAAGGGCACTCAGTGACGGGGTTTGGCACTCTCTGAGGTTTCGGGCACTTGCCGGGGGTCGCGGAATGCATCACCATCAGGTAAGGGGGCACTGCAGTGTCCTTTCTATGGTCTTGAGAAACAAACAAACCAAGGCGACAATGCGATGAAATGCGCTCTGAGCACCTCGCCTGGCAAGGTCTGGAGAACAGTGGCGCTCCTCAGGGACTGGGCCCCATCAAGGGCTGTGTGGCGACAGTCTCGCGCCTGCCCATGGCCTCCTGAGGTCTCCTGCAACCCGTCGGTGCCCAGCAGCAGAAACCTTGGCATGGCGCTGAGCTCTCTGGTGCCGAGGCTGCCGTGTGTTCATTTGAACAAAGAAAAAAGCCACAGTCAGTGGCTGAAGTCCCAAGCAAGTCTATCTTTGGTCTCTTTCCAGGCCGTGGGACAAAGTCACAGGTCACACGGAAGCCAAGGGCGCCACTCAGTTCCTCCCGAGAAGTTCCATGATCTACACGGCACTGTTTCTAAAGGTTGTGTCACTGTCTGCCCCCCGCACCCCCAGGGTGACAGTTTTCTCACTCGTGAACACACAGTTCCTGCAGGGCCCGGAAGGGAGGCGCTACTTCTCTGAAGAGAACTCTTCCCTCTCCCTCCATGGGGCACAGTCTGAAGTCCCCAGTGCTCCCCGACACGCACAGGAGAGACTGTGGGCACGAAGGGTACCCCCGTGCCTGCCCAGTGGAAACCCAGTTTGGATTAATACACGAGCAGGCTGCTCAACAGCTCGCCCAGAGGGTGTTAATACAGCCAGGGAAACACGCAGGGACCACAGCAGCAGCTCAGGTCCCTGATGAGATGCACGGGTGTGTCTTAAGACCCCCACGCAGAGAAGCGATTTCTAGACAGAAACTATCAGCCCAACTCCCTTTTGGATAAACACAGGCAGGAGCATGGGTCACTTCTATCTCAACACACAGGAGCACAGTGCTTTGGAAGAGACAAGTCCCCTAAATACCGCTTCCACGATGGTTCTTAGTGAAATTACTGCTTTCTGCTGAAAGGAACCAATCCCCTCTCTTCCCCGTAATGTGAAGTATTTCCTCTTCAAGGTGTGTGCCTTCAAGATTTGCTGCAAATCTGAAGAAATCATGACACTGTGCGATTGCTTTCTGCTAATTTCAGAAAGGCCTCTCCTCTTCTGTAGTTTGAAGAAACTGCCACCCAAACATACAGAATTGGGAGGAGGATCCTTCTTTAAGCAGAGGGAATGAGATTTCTGGAAGGCTTATGCTTAATTGAAATATCTAACCCTGTTTATTTGGTGCTCCATTTGCATAATATAACATCAGATCCCAAATCCCATTTTATAGTTAAAGAAACTGAGGACCAGAGAGGTGACATGGCTTAACTGAGGTTACGCAGTGAGTTAACAAAGCTAGAGTCGGAGGCCCAGGCTCACATGCCCTGCCACAGCTGGAATTTCTATCACCCAGTGACACTGTCTTATGAAGCAAGCACTTTGGTCCTGGAGATGTTTAGGCTTAATCTAAAGGTCATGTGATATGCAATATAACACGTAACCCTGTACCAGGCCGGTGAGATTGACACTAGGGGACAGTGTGGCAGATGCATATGACCCTTTCGCTGAGGGAACACGCTGGGGGACTCTAAGGTAAAAAGGACCTGGAGACGTTCTGTACTGCATTTCCTCTCCTGGAGGCAGAAGCCAGACCTCTCTCAAAGGGAGAAGGCTCTATCTTATTTCTAATGCCCTTCAGGGAAGATTTCACAACTTCCCTTACAAAAGGGAGTATCTGATTTCCTCAACAGGAAGATTCGAGAAACAACCAAAGAAAATGAACACGTAGTTGTTCAAATAAAAATAAATAAATAAAGCCTCCTCACTGTGATACCTCCAGAGTGAGTTTTTTAAAGTAACTTTCTGGTTTCATCCAATATGAACCTTTCAAGCTATCCAAGGAAAACGTTCTGGAAACTGGGAAGAGCTGGGAGGCCTCACGGAACCTCAGCTGTGGACTTCGCAGGAAGTGGCAATGGCGTGAGCAGCTTGTCCTGGGCATGTGAGAACCCTGACTGCAAGTCTGGCAGACAGACTCCTGTGAGCAAAACGTTCCTCAACGTGAAAGCGAAGGCCTTGGGGACCAAGCAGGGTACCGCCCTGCGGATTCCACTTTAAGTTCCATAAGAAGCCCCTATTTTTTACAGAGTGGTTCTGCATTAGGCCTCAGTTCCAGAAAGTACATTTCCAAGTAATGTGAAGGGAAAAATAAGATAAAAACAAAATAGATTAAAAACTCCACCAGTGATTCCACATATGTTCATGCCCAATAATTCCAAAGCCAGAGGTCAGCCTGAGAGGAGGAAGTCTGCCTAACATCCGTGATATTAAGAGAGCAGAAGCTAATAACGTGTGGACCTTTATCTGCAGAAGATGTGGCTGACTCACAGCCAGTGGCTTTGAACAGCTTTTCCAGCAGAAATGCTGAGATTCCAGGCTCCTGAAAATATAGGGTACATCTCCAAGGCAGCTGTGGGATTAAGGTAGGGTGCAGTCTACGCTGTCTGTGACTGAGAGTACAGTGAACCCCCAGAGCCCTGGCCTCAGAGTCCCAGGCTCTGGGCGAGGGCATCGAACAGCCTTCCTGAATTCCCCCCACACCACACCATCCCAGCCCCCAAGGGCCTGTTAAAACTCCAGGGGATGTAACTCAACCCTCAGGCTAGGGTGATGCTGGGAAGAAGCCTCCTGCCTTGGGGTGGACCCCAGGCCAGCCAGGGCCCCAGCTGCGAATGGGGTCCCAGGAGACTTGGCACATCGTAGAGGAGCCATGCCAGTCAAAAACCATGGTCCTCGAGGTGCCATCCTCAGAGGACTCCGCAGGGGACCTCGATGTGAGCCACATAGCTCCGAGGGACACAGAACCGAGAAAAGCTGCAGACTTAGCCCTGAGCTGGGTCATGTCATTATGAACTATCTAAGGGGACCATTGCTATTTGTCTTATACCCATTATTTCAATTAGATGCTGTGACTCTACCTTTGCAGATGCAAAAACTGGGACACTGAGAAGGGAAACCACGTGCTCAAGGCTGCAGGTGAGGATTTGCCCTGACCCTGTCAGGTCCTCTTCTGGGCTTTGCAGCTGCCTCCCAGGATCTGGGTGTGAACTGGCAGCCTGTAGGTGGCAAGTGGCGCCCCAGAAGCCCTAGTGGGGACTTGACCGTTTCAACTCCAGGTTCCCAACTGCAAAACGTTCAAGGAGAATTACAAAATTCTCAAACACAAATTAAATTCGCTTTAATGTTGAAAGTAAAAGTGACCAGATGCCCCACAGGCTCTTTCCCTAGGAGAGGGCATCAAGATCCAATAAGCCACCACCCCTGCCCTCCCCGGGAGCAGCTAGGAGTCACCACAGGACCAAAGCAGCTCTGCTCAGACAGCAGGCGGCTCTCCCAGTAACTCTACAGGCTCACAGTCAAATCAACCAAGAAACACCGGAGCTTGGCATGCTCAACCAGAGACATGCATTTCTGAAGAGATGATTGAAAAAGACTTAAAAGCACAAAACGAGTTTCCTGAAACGTCTCTTACTTCCACCTTCTTGAAACATTGGAGTCCAAATGTCACAGGAAAGGATAGAATTGGTGGTGGGGGATGGTCAAAGAATCGAAGCTTCATAAATGACCTTACTGGTGTTATCTTGTCATTTTCGGTGCCTACTATGTTTTATAAAAATCTTGTTTGGATTAAATGACTCCTAAGGGGTCATTCTAAAAATAAAATAGGACTCAGAAGTGTTTTTATTTTTTTAATTTCAAGTGTAAAAAACAGAATCTCACATGTCTCCATGTATCATGGAATAATGAAAATGGTGGTGTTGTTAAAAACCTCATAATTAAAAAAAACTGTTCAATTAAAAATAATACAAACCAGCAGTTGCAAAATGCTTACGTGAGCAGAAGCCATTATTCTCTGAGCCACCAAACAGATCTTGTACCATGCAGGTCCTTGGTCACCACTTTCTTGGGCCAGAGTCTGCAGAGCGATCAGCCAGCGGGCCTGGGACCCTTCCTCTGTCCACGTCCACATCCTCCCTGGCGTGGCCTCTCCCTCAGCCCAGCTAACCTGCACTTCTCAAGGCAGATTTCCGGTCTCTCTGCCCAGGCCCTTGCACACTGGCCACCACCAGCTGCTACCTCCTGAAACCCCGCTGGGGTGCTGTGGGGCCTCTCCCGTCCCTCTGTGCCGCCCCTCCCTAGGACACACCTGGGCTGGCCCCTCTCGGTCCTTGGCTGCAGCCCCGTCTCATCAGCCAGGCACAAGGTGGGCCACGAACTGGCTTCTGTTGGCCTCTAAGGCTCAGAGGTTGGCCCCTCCACATTCCTGGCTCAGTGGTGACTGTCCCCAAGGGTGGCACAGGCTCTAACCCACCAGGACTGGAATGTGGACCACGTGGTCGCAGAGGAACAAACGGGTGGAACAGAGAATCATGAAGAGATGTGTATGTGAACTTCGGTTTACAATTACAACCTCAGGTAGGTGACCTGATGCAGCTCTAAGGCACTTTTTGGAGCAGAATCTGGAGCTGTCCATCAGCAAGAGTCCCCATTTCAGTTTCCTCTAGATAGGGAAGTCACCTAAAGATAGGCGAGAAGCAACACCAGGGCAGAATCACCTTGCTCTCTGTCTCCTGCCTCCCTCTCCACAAGTCTTTTACAGTCTAGTTCCTCCACTGATGCCTGGCCAGGGGAAGGAGAAGGGGCAATGCCTACCTTGAGTCTTTCCAGAACATTCCATTCGGTTCTCAAAAACTACCCTTTCACCCTCACAGTTCATCCGTTTCTGCAATATTTATTCAACTTGTGCTACTCTATTAACAAACAGCTGGCACTGCCGCAGAGGAGCTGAACAACTGCTGTCAAGTGTGGCCCGCACGAGACGAGGCAGGGGGTGGGGCCGGGCACTCGGCTCCTGGCCTCTGTGCTCTGTGCCTGGCAAGGGCTGGGCTTAGCAAAGCCAGTGGAACAGACATACCAGCCTCCTGCAGCCCAGCCCTGCCCCACCAGAAGTCCCCAGAGCCAGGCTGCCAGGTGCCCTCCATGTGCTGCCTGGCTCCTCACACAACAGAGGCACACGTCTTCGCAGGTCAGACCCCACGGGACAGCGCTGCCACAGGACGGCTGGTCCAGCCTCATCACTCCACAGGTCCTCGTGCTGGAGACAAGATACGTGGCCTGAGCAGGGGCACATGGTCCCACTGCTGGCCCTGACCCCTCTCATGTCCCTCGGTCTCTGGGAGCTGGCAGATCACACGGCACAGAGTCCTGGGTCGGGACAGCTCTGAGACCAGGATTTCTCTGGAACGGTGCCACTGGCTGCCTTGGTGGGCGAGATCCCTCGAGCAGGAGTCACACTTGGCCCCCTTTGCTTCCCCATGGCGAGAGACGTGACAGGGGCCCGACAGAAGAACTAAGCATTTGGCAACTGATTTAAAAAAACCTGTTCGATTAAAAATAATACAAACCAGCAGTTGTAAAATGCTTACGTGAGCAGAAGCCATTATTCTCTGAGCCACCAAACAGATCTTGTATCATGCAGGTCCTTGGTTACCACTTTCTTGGGGGTAAAAATGAAGTCATCTCCAAATGGGGGGCTGCCTGAAACGTAAGCTGCCTGACCCAGGGCCCAGGAACTGGCTCAGAATAAGGGGGGGAGGGACCCACTTCGCTCTGTGTGCCCCTCATAGGCAGGGCCTGAGCCCCGTGTGTCCCCAAGGGGAGCTGGTTTCGTGCTGGGCCACAGAGCAGCGGTGTACATGGGCTAGACCCACTTCCTCGGCTTACAACTGATAAATGATTAAGACTGACCCCCTTCTTCTGTCCTTCAGTGCTTCTAATAATCCACAAGAATAAGACACAACAGGAGAAACACCACTGTCCTGACTCCAGTGCAGAGGCACAGAGTATCTAAGACAAGCAAAGCATGGTGTCCCTTGGGCTGACTCTGCTTTTGACTTGAAGACTGCTGGCCTATCTCATGATCCACCCTTAGTTTAGATACGGATGGTCCAGTATCTCAGCTGGCAGTGTAATGCATTATAGGATTTATTTTATCAATGACTATGCCATAACTGTGCTTTTTCAAAGCCAAACTTTAAAGTCCTTTCAATTCCTTGACTCCTATTAATAATCCCTTCATTCCACGAACATCCAGTAGCATCTCCTGGGAGCTAGGCAGTGGGTCAGGAATCAGGAAGGCAGGCAGGGAAGCCCCATTCCTGCCAGCTGAAGGGGACAGGAAGGTCCCCTGATGGTCACACCCAGGATGTTAAGAACTGGTATGAATGGAAACAGGAATCTGGGTGCACTGGGGAGGGCGCTGGCCCAGCCAGGGTGAGGGAGGGGCTCCAGCAGAAGTACCAAGTGTTCTGAGTTTTGAAAAATGAATAGGAATCAGGCAGGTGAATAGGCTGGAAAAAGAACAAGCATTTGCAAAACCCTGGGAACTGAGAGGCTGGGCGGGGGGCATGCTGGGCTTGCAGGTGGGTGGGGGACATGGGCCAGGTGGGCAAGAGCCCTGTGCTCTAGGTTGACAAGATCGATCTGGACCCTGATGGCAGAGGCTGGTGAGCCCCTGCGTGGCTGACGTGGGGGAACGATCAATCCACAAGTGATTACCTGAGGGTCCCTGAACAGCTGAGCAGCTCCTGGGACGTCTGCCTTTATTCACTGCTCCTGAGACAACTGCAACTTAAAAGCCTCATTAGCAGGCAGGTCCCCCACCAACAGCTCAGCCCGCCTTCCCTTCCACGATGCCCTCTCTTTGAGGCCACAGCTACTTTCAATTGCAATCTAATTTCAAGAAGTGATAAACATATGCTCATGTTTCCATTTACAAGTTTTTGATTATCAGCCTGGCATTGTAGCTGCAAATTACCCATTTTCTATTATAATTATTTTTACTTCTCTAGATGAAGGAGGAGAAGAAGCACTTTTAAATTACTAAAGTGCCTGAGCCACAGAAGGAGGGACGAAGCAAGTACCACGGCATCTTTAGCCCACGGCAACAAAATAGCAAGAGTTCACAAACTGCCATGCCAGTGTGGCCGTGCTCACTGTGATCCGTTTACCTAAAACCTGGCCCAGGTGACAGCCAGCTAGGGAAGAAGTCGGATGCTAGCACAATGGCTGCTTCTGAGGGCTCTCCAAAAGAAATGCCTTGGAAACTACTTTAGGTGACAGGCAGGTCCCTGGCACTCTTCGGCACTAGCTCTTAAGAGCCTTTTCTATTTCTAGGAGAAATTTTGAAAGGTGTGATTGACACACTCGGATGCGCCACAGCGCTGGGTCATGCTGGGATGGGAATCCAGCTGCACTCACTGGCATCGTGGCCTTTCCATAAGAAGACGGGGCAGGGCCAGGGCTGGTGGGCGCTGGCTGGGATGTGGGGAAGACAGGCCTCCATAATGGATGGGAGGCAATGAATTCGGGTCACTGATTGAAGGGAAACGGATTCTACCATGCAGAGTGCAGACATATTGGCAGCTTAATGTCCCATTTAACTGGCATGTAACGTGAATCGACAGAGTAGCATGCAAATGAGAACGTGGCTGTGGCTTCGAAGGTGCATTGGCAGCTTCGCTTCCCAAGTGCACTCTGGATGAACTGAACAGTGTTATTTAGGGAATGATGGACGCATCAAGAAATTGTGCCATTGCATTGATCTCCAGATTCCCAGCACCTTCCATGTATGACGTGCTTGGTCCTGGGGACAGAGGTGTGGAAGACATGGTCCCTGCCCTCAAGGAACTCATTTTAGAAGGGGAGTAAGACATGGAAAAAACAAGCAGCAACTTAAATGTTCAAAACACCATCTGTAGAAAAACAAAAAATTGTATCATGACTGTTGCAGGAATTCCAAATATTATCGTCTCACATTTTGAATCCTCGTGGGTGACAATAATAAATCAAAATCATACTAAATTGATAATAAAAGCAACAGTTACAGTAGCTAAATGTAAGTGTACTGGGTGCTTTTTAGGTCTACTGGCTCATTTCGGCAGCACCTGTGCCTGTCACGACATGGTCTCGGTGTTCTCTTCAATCTGTGCGAAGGCTGTGCAGAGCATTAGGACCATCTTATTTCTGAGAAGACTGAAGCTGGAGGCCGGGTCAAAGGCGCAGAGCTGAGAAGCACAGGGCAAGCTCCTGTGGGTCACGGGGATGGGCCACGTCACTTTCCACTGCTTCTGAAGCTGCAGAGACCAGCAGAGACCAACAGGAGCGCTGAGGGGCCCAGGCTGCTCCCCAGGGAGCCCCAAGCTCTTTGGTATTCAAGATGGACTCCTTCGGTTTTGGAGGAAGCAATAGACTAATCAGCATATTAACCACCCTTTAGACATCAATCACAGACTCCTCCCTCAAGGCCAAATGGTTCTTCTGAGCATCTGAAGATGCTGGCAGGAGTAAGGAAGAGGACAGCAGGTTAGCTTTAGTGGCACAGGGATCCCAGGGCATTCCACCTCCAGTGGCAGGACAGGGGCCTCCCCAGAGGCCAGCAGGGGTGTGCCCGGGTGGGGGAGGGTGCTCTGAGCACAGTGGGGGTACTGTCACAGGGGTGTCCCACAGGCGCTTGTGCTGTAAGGAGGGCTGCTAAGTCTGCCAAAGAGGGCTCTGGCCAAGGACAGTGTGGGGCTCCCATGAGGAGGACAGCGTGAATGTGGGTGGGCGGGTGGAGGAGCAGGAGGCCACCCTGCACCGTGAGGAAGTCATGTGCGTAGGGCTTAGCAGGGAGTGTGCTGTGAGCGTCACGGCATGGGTGGGCATGTTGTGGCTTGTGCTGAGGGCACGGAGGACCCAGTCCAGAGTGGTGCCTCTGGTCCGTGGTACAGGGTCCACTTGAGAACCCCTAACCAGGCCTGAGAAGGCTGCTCTTGCTCACTGAACCTGCCCAACCCCGGGGACAGTAAGCTCAGGCCCCAGCACCCCCAGCCTCAATATCCCCTGGGTTCAGAATGGCCAGCGAGACATCAGGGTGGCATGTTTGGGGGTCCTGTGGTTGGAGGAACTTGGGAAGTTTCCCTCTCTGTGGCAAAGCCTGGGGACATCTGCAGTTCACATCTAACACAGCTTCTGCAGGTCGTCCCTCCCCAGGCTCGCTGCCCAGGTGAGCACCTGGGAACCAGCACGGGGGAAGGAAGGGCATGCCTCGGCATCTCCCTGCACGGGCCCTGCACGGGGAGCCCAGACTCCGGGGCTTCTCTCTGGGCACTGAGCCCCTTCATAAGGACCCTGGCCTCCACTCCTGGCTCACACCTCCCGGCCTCTGGCCCATCTGACATCTGGGAGGAGCCAGCCCCAGGGAGACCCACTGGGGGGCTCCTGCTGAAGAGCTCAGACAGCAGGGGAGTACTTGCTTTGAATATGTGTATTAACACCCCACCAGCATTATAAAGCTGCCCCAGCATACAGCAAAGGTGAAAGGATTGTAGAGTGAACACCTGGATATCCATCACCTAAATCTATAATTAATATTTTATTAGGTGTATTTGATCGTCCATCTACCCTTCCATTCACTCATCAATCTGGATTCTCCTGATGCCTTTCAAAGATGCAGACAATAGCTAAGCCCATGGCCAACATCATTCTAAATGGAGAAAAACTGAAAGTATTCCCTCTAAAAACTGGAACAAGACAGGGATGCTCTCTTTCACCACATCTATTCAGCATAGTCCTGGAAACTCTAACCAGAGCAATCAGACAGATGTGAAAAATTAAAGGGATACGAATAGGAAAAGAAGAACTCAAACTATCACTACTTGCTGACAACATGATTCTATATTTAGAGGATCCAAAAAAATTCCACCAGAAAACGTCTGGAACTCATAAATGAATTCAGCAAAGTAGCAGGATATAAAATCAATACCCATAAATCAAATGTATTTCTATACATAAACGACAAATTCACTGCAAGAGAAATTAGGAAAACTGCCCCGTTCACAATAGCCTCACCAAAAATAAAATACTTGGGAATCAATCTAACAAAAGAGGTGAAAGAACTTTACAACAAAACCACAGAACACTAAAGAAAGAAATTGAAGAAGACCTTAGAAGATGGAAAGATCTCCCATGTTCTTGGATAGGCAGAATTAATATTGTCAAAATGGCCATACTACCAAAAGTGCTATACAAATTCAATGCAATTCCTATTAAAATCCCAATGCCATTCTTCACAGAAATAGAAAAAGCAATCACGAAATTCATTTGGAAAAATAAGAGACCCAGAATAGCCAAAGCAATCCTTAACAAGAGGAGTGAAGCAGGAGGCATCTCAATACCAGACCTTAAACTATACTACAGAGCAACAGTAACAAAAACAGCATGATATTGGCACCAAAATAGACATGTAGACCAATGGTACAAAATAGAAGACACAGAGACAAACCCACATAAATATAGTTATCTCATACTAGATAAAGGTGCCAAAAATATACAAAGGAGAAAAGATAGCCTCTTCAACAAACGGTGCTGGGAAAACTGGAAATCCATATGTAGGAAAATAAAATTAAACCTCTATCTCTCACCCTGCACAAAAATCAACTCAAAGTGTATCAAAGACTTAGGCACTAGAACAAAGACCCTGTGCTACTAGAAGAAAAAGTAGGCCCAAATCTTCATCACGTCAGCTTAGCCTCACTTCCTTAACAAGACTCCTAAAGTGCAAGAAGTAAAATTAAGAATCAATAAATGAAATGCATTCAAACTAAAAAGCTTCTTCTCAGCAAAGGAAACAATAACATGAAGAGAGAGCCTACAGAATGGGAGAAAAATCTTCACCACATGTAACAGACAGAACATTAATCTCCAGAATATACAAAGAACTCAAAAAAACTTAACACCAAAAAACCAAATAACCCAATCAATAAACGGGCAAAGGAACTGAACAGACACTTCACAGAAGAAATACAATTGATCAACAAACATATGAAAAAATATTCATCATCTATTGCAATCAGAGGAATGTAAATGAAAACTACTCTAAGATTTCAGTCAGAAAGGCAATTACCAAGAATACAAGCAATAGGGCTGGGGAGATAGCTCAGTCGGTAGAGTGCTTGCCTTGCAAGCACAAGGCCCTGGGTTCGATCCCCAACGCCACAAAAAAAAAAAAAAAAAAAAAAAAAAAAAAAAAGAATACAAGCAATAATAAGTACTGGTGAGGATGTGGGGAAAAAGGTGCACTCATACATTGCTAGTGGGACTGCAGATCGGTGCAACTACTTTGCAAAGCAGTATGGAGATTCCTCGGAAAACTTGGAATGGATCCACCATTTGACCCAGCTATCCCACTCCTCAGTTTATACCCAAAGAACTTAAAATCAGCAATACTACAGTGACGCAGCCACATTAATGTTCATAACAGTTCAATTCACAATAGTAAACTATGGAACCAACCTAGATGCTCTTCAACAGATGAATGGATAAAGAAAATGTGCTATATACACACACAATAGAATATTACTCAGCCATAAAGAGGAATGAAATTATGGCATTTGCTGGTAAATGGATGAAACTTGATATTCTCATGCTAAGTGAAATAAGTCAATCCCAAAAAACCAAAGGCCAAATGTTTTCTCTGATAAGTGGATGCTGATCCATAGTAGGGGGTGAGTAGGGAAGAATGAAGGAACTTTGGATTATGTGGAGGGGAGTGAGGGGCGGGGTGGTGGGGATGGGAAGGACGACAGAATGAGACAGACATTATTACCCTACATACATGTGTGAAAAAAAATTTAAAAAAAAGAAAAAGAAATTAAAAAAAAATTTTTAAATGCAGACAGCAGAGCACTTGGCATTCTTCACAGAAATAGAAGGCACATGGCTCCAGAGGTCAGCTTCTCTCTCTGTAGATTTGCTTAGCTTTCCTTTTCCTCCCTCTGGACCCACAATGCATTGCACAACTCTCAAGTGCACCACTGGATGGATTTTGACAAAGGCAGGTGTCCATGGTACTCCAACCCCACCAACATCTGGAACATGCCCTTTGCCGCCGAGCCTGTCCCCCTCCCTGAAGAAACCACTACTCTAACTCTTTCCATCGAGGCTGGTCTTGCCTGATTTGGAACTTTAAGTATAAATGGAATCATACACTGATGCCTCCTGCGTCTGGCTTCACTCAGCACGATGCTTCTGAGATTCATCCACGTTGCTGTGTAAATCGGCAGTGGCTCCTTTTCTGAGTGGTCTTCCATTACTTGGCGATAGATAGCACTCTTCATTCCCCTACTGACCAGTTACTGTATTTCGAGAGTGAAGGTTGTCACCTAATCAGGGCTATGCTGTAACACCACCTGTTTGTCTTGTTGGCAGCTCAGCTGTGCCTGGAGGTAGCGCAGCTTTCCTTGGTCCACGAGGGGGTATGAAGAACAAAAATAAATGTATGTCATCACCTTTGCAATAGAAAAGGATCAAGAAGCACAACCCCACGTGAGGCCTGGTGCCACATGACTGTAATCCCAGCTACTCAGGAGGCTGAGGCAGGAGGATCGCAAACTCAAGGCCAGCCTCAGCAACTTGGCAAGACCCTGTCTCAAAATAAAATTTTTAGAAAGAGCAGGGGATGCGGCTCAGTGGTAGGGTGCTTGCCGAGAATGTGTGAGGTCCTGGGTTCTATCCCCAGGGCTTCAACAAAATCAAAACAAAAACAGGACAGAGCCAGAGTGGAGACTCCCAAGTGTGATGGGATTCAAGATGGCTCCAGGTGAGAATGCCAAAGTGCCAACAGGTAATATATTTGTGTTTATGTCCAATTTCTGGCCTGTTAAATTAGTTTTTCTGCATGAATATGTGATTTACTTTTCCAATAAATCTATTTACATGACAAACCCTTGATCTAAATTAAAATTTTGGAGGGGTTAGCTAAGGGAGACTCCCAAGGCTGTCTGGGGCAGGTGTCTGGAGGAAGCAACGTCTGGAGCCGTGGCTGTCGGTCCCAGCTGCACCTCAGCATCACCTGGGGAACTCTGGCACTCTGCTCTGCCTGGGTCCCACATACGCAGCCCTTCACGTGATCAGTCGCGGCACGTCCAGGCATCAAGAGCTTTAAAAAGCTCCCTAGGTGATTGTAATGTGCAGACTGGGATGAAAAACCTGTTTTAGAAAGTAGCCGTTTTCAAAGACCAGCAGTATCAGCAACCCCCGGGACCTGTTAGAAATGGAAATTCCTAGGTCCCACTCTAGACCTCCTGGATCGGGAATCAGGGTGGGGTCCAGCAAGAAGGCAGAATAAGCCATCAGGTGGTTGTTGCTTGGCATGTGGACCCACTGTCGTAGGGGTCGGTGGGAACGAGCCCTCACCTCCACCCCTACCCCGCTCCCAGGAGGTCTCTACCATGATGGTGCCTATTCATCCAAGGTCATTGCTCAGTCTGACCCAAGCCCAGAGGCACAGCGGGTGGGTGGGTGTCAGACAGTGAGCAGCTGCTGGCCATTTACCAAAGGGATGACATCCTAAGGTCCCACCGTGTCCTAACCTCAATTAATCCCCATGCCAGTTAATCTGCCCTCAGAAAATCGAGTGTTGACTATAATCTTATTTCCACCATGATTTTTGATTACCAGTGACCTCCTTCCACTCCATTACCCTTGTTAATTGAGAATTGACTATGCAGTTAAAATGAATGTTTCCTGCACTAACAGAGCTGTACCAGATTCATCTTAAAGTCCCTCACAGCTCAAAAAATCGGATGCATCTGCAGATATATTGATCTGATTCAATTCATTTCCCCGAGAATTTATGAAATTACCTCTAAGGGGTCATTGGTTATTCATTCGTACACCCAAAGGCTTATAGGAAAGGAAGAGTTTTATTTGGAGGATGACACTGTATTTAGAGTATTTTAATCCAGTATTTGGCAAAGCCTTGCTTCTTGATCAGCAGCAATGTCTCCCTTAAAAGACACTCAGCATAGAACTTGGGATTTGGTGACGGACCCAGCGATACTGTTACCCTAGAGTTAGACGGGACAGGGGAGAACAATTGTCTCAGGTTCTTCTTCAACAGCTGGCCATTTTGATAAGGAAGAATACAAAGGAAGAGGGCTAACAGGAGATCGGGGAATCTGATTATCTGCTCCGATGCTGTGTTTGAAAAATGAACTTTCATGTAAAACCGTAGAGATTACAGAATAGGCCAAAAATAAATAAGCAAATAAATAAGCCGTGCTGGGGAATCCACAGTGACAAATGCAATGCCTATTAAGTAGAATACACCATGGGAAGATGTGTATCAAAATAACATGGTCCTTTTCCTGTATCACAATAAAGCAAAGCAATGTTGCCGCTGTGGAGGGAAAGTCGCCGGGAAGGACAGTCACACAGCAAGGAAGCTTTCCCTGATCAGGCCACAAAGGACGTGGGCCAGCTGTTCCCTATTTACTGGATTTGGGACTGACCCCAGATGGCTGGACAAATGCCCTGTGCACCTTCCAGGCCTGGAATCAGGTCTGGCCGTCTGATACCCTCCTGGACCTCCTCCGCGGTCCCAGCCCCTGCCCTCCCGGCATCAGGTGGCCTTGCTGCGCTCAAGTGACTTGCTTGGGGGTCTTTCCCTGGAGCGCAGGGAACTTCTCACTATGAAACATCAGAAACAGGGAAACACAAACACAGTGAACAGCCACACCAAGGTCCCCAAATGGTCATTCACATGTTGCCGAATTCACTTCACCTCTTTTCCCTGAAGAAAGAACCGTCGTAAACACTATATTTTACCTCTAAGTACTTCAAAAATAAAGGACAGTTCCTAAAACAAGGACTCTCTCTTACTTATCCACCATGTCGTGATCACACCTGACAAAATGAACAATTAACAGAAACGTCCCAGGCCCGTCGAACGCCAGTCCAAACGTCAGTTTGAAAAGTAAACCAGAAACCACGGTTGTGACCAAGAGCAAATGGCAGACATGCACGTGCCCTCAGGTCCTGGAGAAGCAAGGGACCTCTGTCCCACCTGGACTCCATCATCCCAGAGGTGTGGAAGGACAGGAGGGCTGTTCCCTCGTGGGGCTCCACCTGGGGACTTGGGGGGCTCACTCCCATGGGCCACAGCACCCAAACACAGTCCTGCCGATTTCCCTGTCGGCCGTGAAGGACGCCGTCTCTCTTCTTCCCCTGGGGACCAGGGATGTCCAGAGCTGGATCTGGAGCCAGGCGGACCTGGTGTGTAGTCCTGCCCTGCCACTGAGGAGCTCTGGGGCCTTGGGCAAGATGTCTGGCCTCCTGGAACCTGTCTGCTCCTTTCAACATGGTGGGGAAAGACCTGCCGTCAGGGCTGTCCTGAAGATGGCAAGAGACAGCCACGCTGGCCGGTCACTGAGCCCCGAGCAGGTGCCTGGCCCAGGGTATGCTCACTACAGTCCTGCTCACACCGGGGGCCTGAGGGGTGAGGGTCAGGCAGCCCACATACAGATCCCTGAGGCCACAGTGGAGCACCGTGGGGCCAGTCCTGAGCTAGCTCTGGCCTCCTGTCCTGCAGGACAGTGCTGGGGACCTGAAGGAGGAAGGCCGAGCTGATGCTGGGGGCAGAGCACTCCCACAGGTGACACCGGCCACCCCGTTGGGCACCAGGCATCTCCAATAGCAGCACCTCCTACAATCCCAAGCTCCACAGGAGGCACCAACTTGGTTCTTGAAAGACACTGGTCATCGCCTGCCCTCCCTCCCTCTACTCTACATCAATGACCCCCACCTCCACGGTCCACTTGGGCCGTTGCTGTCAGGAAGCATCTCAGCTCTGCTGGGGGCCAGACGTTATCTCCCTGACTCTAAACGCCAGTCTTGAGGTGGGCATGATTACTGCCCCTCGGAGGCGTGATGCTTTCCCATGGCTGTTGTAACAAATCACCCCAAACCAGTGGTTTACGACGACGCACATCTCTTATTTTCCGGTTCTGCCGAGTGAGAAGTCCCAAAGGGACGGAACGCAGACGTGGGCAGGGCAGCTCCTCTCTGCGGGCTCTGGGAAGAAGGCCCTTCTCACCTTTTCCAGCTTCTCTGCCACTTGGCTCGTGGCCCCACTGTCCTCCGGCCAGCCCAGGTCAGTGCCCTCTCTCTCATGCTGCTTCTCCCACTGGCCCTCTCGCCTCCCTCTTGCGCTTAGAAGGACCCTTGGGAAGAGAAGGGCCCCTCCAGAGGACCCAGGACCCTCCCCCTACCTTAAGCTCAGCTCTGGAGCAACCCCGACTTCATCTGCCACCATGGCTCTCCCCTACGTAATCTGCCGTCGTCATAGGGTCCAGGAATTAGGATGTGGGCATTCTGGAAGGGCCACTGCTCCCCCCACCACAGCAGGTGAGGAAGCAGCTCAGCAAGGCAATGGCGCTCACTAGACGCCACACGACCATCAGGTGGTACGAGCTCTGCTCCTGCTACTTCTCCGTGTGGCCTGAGGTCAGTCACTTAACTCCTCTGTCCTCAGACACCTCACCTATAAAATGAAAACATGGTCTCAAGGCTAAGATTTCCTCCAGCATCCAGTTCACAGCTGGGCTTCTGGGCCTCCCCCTGACTATGTGGATCAGAAGGCCGGGGCCTTGTTGAGCCCTCAGCTGGTCTGTCCACCCACCCTCAGGCTCAAATACCGGCCACCAAGAGGGAGATGCAGACTCATGAGCACGGCAGACATCCTTCTCTCCCAGCCGGAATCTTCGGAGCTTTCGTGCTGGACACCACGGAGACACGGATGTCGGGGCCCTTGGGTGATTCCCCCAGTCCCCTGCAAGCACAGCACACCACACCATCCAAAGTCAAGTGCCTTGTGTCTTCCTCCCAATCTCCAGCTTAGAGAAAAGGTTTAAGGTTTCTTTGTACAATGAAAAGAACAAAGCAAGAAAACCAAACAGCAACCAGGGACGTGAAGGCTGTTGTTGAGAGTTCTCATACCACGGCAGGAAAAGCCCCCTTCTCTTTCCTTGATGCACCTTTTATTTTTTGAAGAAAGCACTTTTGTTACAGCGATTTTCAAACATATACAAAAGCAGAGAGATGGGCACAAGGAACCTTTTCCTAACTCCCGGGCCTACCATCCCGGTTCAGGTAGCTTCAGTCTGAAATTCAGATTTGAATTGCCATTGGTGGGGGGCAGCGCCGCTGTGCAGGCCAGCCCGCCTCCCTTTGTTCTGCAAACTGCTCAGCCACCACTTCTCAGGATTCTGGTAATCAAGACGTTTAGAGCACTTGACTTCCTGGAAAAACTGACTGGTCCAGGGGTGGAGACATTATCCCTGCAGGACTAATGAGTCCTGCTCAATCTGCACACTGGGCAAAAGAATGGAGCCATAAACTCCACAGAAGCCCAGAAGTGCCATCTTCCCCACCTTAGAGAATAAAGCCATTCGCAGCGGTAAGAAGATCTGGAAGACAGGGAAGGTCGGATTCCTCTGAGCACCTGGATCCAGCTGGGCCTGATACCCAAATGCTTTTCCATGACAATAGGCGCACTCCTAGTTTTGCTTAACCCAGTTTGGATGAAGTTTTTATTTCCTACAACAGAAAGAATCCTGAATGTGCTGAACGTAGGCCATCCAAGAATGCCTTCTTTAAAGCAACAGGAGCAGCCCTCAGTCTTGCTTGTGTAGCTGAGAGTATGGTCACTTCACTAACAGAATCAACTCACATTCCTTAAGGAATACAGTTCCTAACAGAAACAGCCAAAGGATGCTTCCTCGGGAAGGGAGAATCCCAGGTCCTTCACTTTTTATCTGGACAGCAGTTCATCAGTGATGTCTGGGTGCTGCGATGACCCCCATCCACATCAAAGCCTGCTGGTGGCAGTTTTGAGCAGGACAAGCTGTTGGCAGCAGAGCTGGGCTAGCCTGGGGGACTGGAGGCTGCCCCCAGGACAGGAAGACCAGCACTTCTCAACAGGACCTGAGGGAGGAACCACCCAGGTCTGGGGTGGTAACTGCCACCAAGGACGATGGCGATGGATGAGACTGGAGGAGGTGGGACACAGGCCACCCAGTCACCTTCACCCAGGCACCTCCCCCTGCTCCTCCTCCCTTCTTGTCCCAGCCTCTGCTGTACAGTGTGGGCACACAGCTCTGTGCCAGACAGTGTGGAAATGAGCTGCAGTGGCCATTTCCCTGACCCCTGGGAGCCCATGCAGAGAGGGGTGGCATGGGAGGTGCCCTCTGGCATGAGATGCAGGTGCTGTGGGAAGAGCAGGCCTGTGACTGGCTGGGGCTCGTGAGGGAGGCTCCCGTGTTATTCAGACAGGAAAGAGGACGTCGGTTATTCACCGCAGTACTGACTGGAAGGGTGAAGGGCTGGAGGCAGCTCAGCGGGCACCCTAGAAAACAGGCTCAGAACTCTGCAGGACGCACGGGCAGAACACTGCGTGCCAGAGAGGGGCAGAGACCCTCTACGCAGGCAGTCCTTCCAGACGTATTACTGAGTTAAATACAGCAGGGTGCAGACCGTGAGAGAAGACGACCAGGTTTTATATTAAAAGAGTGAAATTTAAAAATACACATAAATCCTGAGAGAGTGAAAAAAAAAAACCTGGCCAGCAATTGTCCATGGGGAGGTAGGGATAGAAGCTACAGCATGAACGCTTTCAATGTACACATTCATATTTATTTTTTCTTAACTTTTATACCTTATAAATATATTCGCTATTAAAAAGATTAGACTCTAAAGCATAAACCGTCTGTGGCTTTATCGTGGTTTCCTCAGACACGCTGGGGGCTGCGGCAAGAGGCCTCGTCCAACACTGTCCCTGCAGGTCTCCCGTCCACGTGCTCTTCTCAGTGAGACGGCGACGTGTCCCCTTTCACAAGGTGCACGACCTCCTGTCCCCTGAGGCTAGGCAGGCCATAAAGCAACATGGCAGAAGTGACGCAGGGCAGAGCACAGGCGGTGGTCCAGTCACCGGGGTCCTCTTGGGACGTGTGTCCTCAGAGCAGCTGCCTGCTGCGAGAACAGGCCCCGCGCCAAGACACTCCAGCCAGCCTCCCAGCTGAGGCCCCAGCTGCCAGCCGCTGCCACAGGCAGGAAGCCCTTGAGGTGGCGCCAGTCCCAGCCACCCTCTAACTGCTCTTGGATGAGAGACGCAGACGAGCTGCCTAACTGGACCCCTCCACCACCAGAATCGCGACGGACGATGACGGAGTTACTGTTCCTTGCAGGCTTCTCAGTTTTGAGGAGTAGGCCTTCGTTTGTGTGCTTGGCGGACCCTTGATTTCCTGAGACGGCAGCTTGCTGACAAGCTGACAAGTTACCCTTGACTCAGAAATGACCCGACATGGCAAGTGCTTATTGGCCCTGAGAAAGAAGGAATGGTCTAGAAGGAATGAAGCATGCTGACTCTGGAAGCCTACGGGAGGGGCCACAAGAGGAGTCACATACAGGCTGCCGGACACAGAGGCCCAGGCTCCGGAGAGGAGACGTGGTGCAGACGAGGCTGAAGGCATCTATGTAACAGTGACAGTTAAAAAGCAGGTATGTGATGGAGCCATCAGGTGGAGCACACTGAAAAGGAGGCCAGGGAAGCCTGTCCCCACGGCGACTGCCACCAGGGGAAGGCAGCAGGCGAGGGGTCAGAGAAGGGACCACGAGGGAGGAGAGGAAAACTCTGGCGGGGGTCAGAGGCAGCAAATGCTGCGCGGACAACGTGGACAGAGAAGGTCCACAAGACCTGGTAACGTGGAGGTCACTGGGACCAGTAGCAGAGCACTTCTCGAAGTGTAGAAAAAAATAAAAATCTCAATGCATTCCCACCAATACAAGTGACTTCAACCAAACTCGTAAAAAGAGAAAACAGCACGTAATCTGGGGCTACCTGCTTCATCTTCTGGGCAATGAGAAGAAACTGAGGGGGGAAAAATGCAACAATAAAACAAAAAAAAGAAAGAAAGAGGTACAAACATTGAACTAAATAACTATCACCTGCACGCCCTGACCCGTGGGGGCCGCAGGGAGCTCTCTCAGAGGACAGTGGTGATGTCTGCTGCATGCACAGGCACAGCGCGTGGGACAGGGCTGTCCTCTCGGTCTTCCTGGGATGCATCTCAGACCACAGGTTAAAGGGAAATGGCTTCATGTCTCTAAAACATTAGGATCTTGAATTCTTTCTGTACAAATTTTAAAATGCCCATAACTCAAAGCGCTTGAACTTCAGCCACTGACCCGATCGTACTTGCTACGTGAACACTTTTAAATCATTTCTTGGAGTGAAGCCTTTGTTCGTGGCAATGAGTACGCCAAGAGACTTTAATAAACATGTGGCGAGTGGTCACAGAGTCTGCATTATGGCCCCAATTCCTGTTGCTATTCCTCTCCACGCTGTGACAGAAGCAGACAAAATGGGTGGGGACCCACACGAGCAAAGGCGAACCGACGAAGCACCAGCACAGCCACACCTCGTGCCTCAACTGAACAGAGAGTTCGATGAAGAGCTTACTGAATCTTTACTTGGAGGCGGAGCACTTCGGTACAAAGGCAATGGCTACAAAGCATTCATCACAACGCCTCAGGCTGTAACTGCGGCGATTCTCTGCCATCCCCTGGCACTGGTGTCTGTAGTGTATCCAGCACCAATATGAAAGCATGGCACAGGAGGTGTAATCACGGGTTGATACAAATGAGGCTAAATGTTTGTGCCGGATGAAGTTTTCTTCTAAAACCATCTCCGTTTACTAGAGAAATAACAGGAGCTACTATTAAATTATTAAATACCAGCATTATGAAAGAAGGGGACACGTGGTACAGGTAAATCTTATTAAACACTCAGGCCCTCTTTCCGGGTGTTGGCTCACCCCCGTGCAGCTACAGAAAACCAGTTTGGGCCACTGAAGTCCAAGTTTGGAGTCTATTCTGATTCACTGGGGAGAGGATATGGTAATATTTTTCTTAAAGTGTTCCCATAATTTTGGGGGGTTGATATTATGTGATGCAGTCTTCAATGTGATGTAACTGCATCTGTGTCTTAGCGTGGAATTATGACCGTGGGTGTCTTCTGCATAGTCCTCTGGGAGTGCTCCTTGTTTAGGGAATGCCGTTACAGCAGGCGCTGCCAGGGCTGTGCCCCCACCTCAGACCCCACTGTCTTAGAACAGGTCAGCTGGCCTTCCCACTACCAGCATCTGCCTCTCTTTGCCCCCATGCTTCCTTTGGAGATCAGAACCGGCCAGAGGAACCCATGAACTAATTCTCCCTAAGGAACAAAGCTCAACCAGCAACTGACAGGAATCGAGTGTGTAGACCCAGCTCCCGCACCCTGCAAGGATAGCTCTGGGAATTCCCAGCAGGATTACACTCCCGTCCCCACACTGGTGACCTGCTCAATGGCATGCTTCCTGGCCATTTCCCTACTTGTTGGTGCTTCCTGGAATCCACTCCAGATAAACCACTCAGACTCAAATCTTTGTCTCCAATATGACGTGTCATGGCTTCCCCTTGTGTGGCCAAGCCAACGAGTTTGATCTAGGACTCACCGTCGGCTGTTTGTTAGGCTTTGGCCAGCATCAGGCAGCAAAGGATGCGTGCTCACAGGGATAACTGGCAAAAAGAACTGGCAACAAGGTATTGGAGCACCGAAGCCTCAACAAGCCTGAATAGTGCAAGGTGCCCGGTACTGCTGACCTCAGGGTGTGTCACGGACACGGGTGCTGAGACCTCATCAGTGAGGTCCTGAAGGTGCAACCAAAGCCCCACTCCTTCCTGTGCCACTGGAGACCAAAGGGTCAGTAGCCTCCATTAATCAAACACCCCGCGAACCCGAGTCCACAGGATGAGCACATTTGTAGATGTGCCAGGGGACCCAGAATATGGCCCTGGACCACAGACATGGAGGCAGGGATTCCAGGCTACTTTAAAAATTGCTGACTGAAAGATTTAATTCAGGATAAGGCTAAACAGGTGGTGCCCTTAAAACTGAAAACAGCAGAAAGATCATTATTTAACTTGGCTCATTTTAAGATTGTTTTTTAAATTATAGGAATAACAAAGCAAGAAACTTGACACAGTAAAAAAAAATGGTATCTTAAATCCTACTGTTCATATACAACTCTGGTCTCCTTGGAGGGCAGACAGTCTGCCTGCATGGATCCTTAACGGCACTCTGTCCACTGAGCGTGTGCTACCAAGGTTTCCTGAGCTACCAACCTTCACGTTCCTAAGGACCGCGTAATATTCCACTGACCTGGGGTTCTGCAATTTCACAATCCTGCTGTCCTATGCATTCAGACCCCGTCTAAGTTTTCACTATTATCAGTAATGAAGGAGAGAGTGTCTTTATACTGTGCCTATTTCCACTTTTCAGATTCTTTTCTTTTTTTTTTTTTTTTTTTGAGGTGCTGGGGATTGTCAGATTATTTTCTTAAAAGCAGAGTCCCAGAAGAAGCCAAGAGGTAGTGGCATTTCTGTGACACCAGAAACAGGCAGCTCGTCTGCTTTTATCATCTACGATCCTTTGATTACTAACAAAATATAAAGTGGCTAACAGACACTGGCAGCCTTTTTCTCACAAAGAAAGCAGTAAGAAAGATGGGCAATAGCATCCTAAGCGTCTCAGGGAAGGCGGCCAGATGGGGGAATCAAAAGCAGAGCAGGCGTTGATACTAAGGATAGGGTTTGTACAGTAAACACCTGTTTCTGATCTTTAAAATGAACATTCAAAAGTCAGTAATAATTTCAAGTTAAACTCCTACGTACTCATTCAGGTAACAGGTGTTCTGGCCCAATGATCACCTGCTCACAGAGGAACTTCCAGCCTTCTGAGGCTTCGCTTCCCCTGGCCTGGCAGATTCCCCTACACTGACACTCGCTCCCTCCCATCTGCCACTCGTTGAGCCCAGATCCAGTATTTTCATCACTTGTTTACCTCGTTCACCTCTCCCCACCCCAGAAGCAAACCCTGGCTGGTGGCAGGGCTGCCTTGACTGTGGTTTGAGAACTGGCTTGTCAGTGGGCTCCACTCTCCCTCCAGACACTGTGCCCAGGCAGCTAGGAACAGAGTCCAGGCACCTGCCCTGCTGCTCTGCTTCTCCTATGCTAATTCTCTGCTGCAAGGCAGTTCCGGGCTCCTGCCTGGGCTCTGTCCTGCCTTCACACTCCATTTTTATAAGAGGAAGCAAGGGAGGGGGGCTGATGGAGGCAGAAGGCAGGAAGAAGATTGGCTCTAATTTAAAACCATCTGAGGAGCTCTAAAAAGTTCCAGGTTGACTGATGGACACATTTACTCCTCAAAACCCTTTTCATAAATATCCACCACTTAACATGAGCTTTCAAGAGGCATAAATACCATCGCTGTGTGTCAGCCTTTATGGAAGAGAGATTTCCAGAGCTACTTCGCTCCGTGGCTACAAGCCACATGATTACAATCCTATTAAAGCGGTACCCTGGGAATACAGCCTTTACCCGCCGGTCTACACTGCAGCCATTAAACCTGCCCCACCAGGAGGGACGTGGAGGACTTCCCTGTGTCTGCACGGCCAGGCTGGCCTCCTTCCTTTGCTCTGGGGAGGATGACAGCTCATCTCTCGTAATAAGGTCTATATCTAAGGCCAGTGGGGATTGAAGGTATATTTAGTCAACAGCTCAGGCCAAACAAATAAAATAACTAAAAATATTCAGGATATACTAGGGAGAGAGAATGCTTCTCAGGGCTGTTTGGATCCTTTCTTATTTAAACCGAGTCCTTTAGTGTTATAGTCTTCTGTCCTCCTGGAACTGAATGGGCCTGAGGGCAGCATGGTGTCCCTCTGGAGGCCTTGGTTCCTCACCAGGGACAGCACTGGGATGACAGAGCTCTGCACGGGGAGGCCCACCACCCAGGCACCCTGCCACAGCTGCATGCACACAGGTGGGGCCCCTCTCTGGACAGGAGAGGTGGGCTCAGATGGGAGCCCACTAGCCGCTGGGTGATCAAAGCTATGCTGGCCCTCAGGCTGCTGTGCTCAGAGGTAGCAAAGGAAGGAGAAAGCAAACAGGCTTTCAAGTGGATTCTTTCACTTGGAAGGGAGAGGACTCCAGTGTGAGCCTTGCAAGATGGACCTGGGGGTGAGCAGGATGCCCTTTTGTGGCTGCCACCCAGGATGACACTGACAACATCCGAGGAGGGACTCTGAACACCACGGAGTGCGTGACTCGGAGCCTTAGAGTTAGTCCTCCACTTGGCAGCTGTGAAGCCTGAATTGGGGACAGGCAGATAGTGTAGAAATAGGGGATCGGGTCAGAGGGAGGAAATGGAGGCCATGAAAGCCATCTGCATCTGGAAGTTGGAAACTGCCCCTGGGAAAATGGAATGTCAAAGACCTCCGGAGCCCAGGGAGTACCAAATCTACCTGTCCTTATAAGGACTACAGACAGGGAGTTGCTAATGAATGCCTCCTGGGCCCTTACCTGCCAGGATCACTTTGGCCCTCCTCCTGCCCATTTGCTTCTCACTTTTTGCATCTCACCTGCAAAACTGGGCCTAGTCACCTAGTGACATAGGCAGGAAGGAAAGAGATAAGGGGAAAGCACAGGAGAATAAAACCTATAAAAAGGACAAGATTTGCTCATCCTATGGATTCTGCCTTTGGATCCCCTCTTCCACCCAGGAGAAGTCTGCTTTTATTTTTCTTTAATAAAACTTCTTACTTTCTACCCTATGCTTGCCTCGGCGTGCGTGCGTTATGCGTCAACACCTGAGGAAGCGAGACTCGTTAAGGTGACCGGTGGTATCAGCCGGAGCACGACTGTTTTAAAAGTCACATTCTCAGTAAGATTACCTGGTGCATAAAACACTGCTTACAGGATTTATGGAAAATACCCCACGACAGTCTTCAAGGCATGTGAATAAGGAACATGAGCCTCCAATCAACACCCACAGGCTTGCTGAACCTGTGTCGATACTGACTGATCTGTCCCACGTCCCCCTTCTACATGCGGTCATGACACTCAAGGCTCCTCCTTCATGACCACGGGCCCAGTTTGTGATGGGCTGCTGTGTGGACAGTTATGTACCTAATTCTGTTTTCATTAATCTGCCTCAAGACGTGTGCGGCCTTCACAAGGGTCAAGATTAAGTCATTTTAACTCCTTATTCAAATCCCCAGGACACTGCCTGAAGTATTCATGGAAAGAAGAAAGGAAGGGAGAGAGGTAGAACGATGGGCAGGCAGGAGACCTGGACAGCTGTGGAAGTGCTCCCAGCTCGGCAGAGGAGGATTCGGGCCCCTGGAGAAGGGCATGCAGCAGAGGTGCCGGGTTCCACGGGAGGGCAGAGGAGCCCACTTAGGAAGGCTTTCCTGCCTCAGCCTGCAGAGGCCCAGAACTATGGGTGGTGGGAAGCTCTGGCCAGAGGCAGAAAGATGTCAGGCCTCTCACCCAGGGGAGCAAGAAGATGTTAGGCCTCCCTTGGGTGAGAGGCCAGGTCAGAGACAGCACCCCATGAGGTGAGAGCAGGCAGCTCAGACTGGCAGAAGAGATTGTCACCCTTGTGCAAGGCACTTTCGCTCACAAACCTATCCACTCCAGAGCTGATTTCCAGATTCACACTAGCAACAGTTGCCTTGCTATTCTGGGGCTGGGGGTGTAGCTAAGTGCTGAGCTCCTGCCTATGCGCATGAGGCCCAGGGTTCCATCCTCGGCGTGTGCACGCACACAGACGCACACACAAAGTATGCTTTCCTATTTTAATTTCTAAACTGGCACATGGATTATGTGCATGTGACAGAGACGATGACGAGGGAATAGTGAGTCCAGTGTGGTTTGTTAAACACCATCATGTGGAGCTGCACGGCTAAAAGAGTGGGCAGGAGCTGCCGTCCCAAGGCCTGCCCTGCAAAATGGGATCTGTCCATCTCTACTAGGGAACTATGATAAACGAGCACAGACAGACACTGGTCAGGACAAGCCACTTTATTTAAGAGCTTCGACAGCCCAAAGTGGTTTAACATAGATGCATGGAAGATTTATCTAGATGATAAAATACCTGAACTTGAAAGGCACATAAATTATAATTTTCCAGGTTTTTTTTTCTTTTAAGATCTCACAGTCAAGTGCTTTACATAATGAATGAAATGCACATGAATTTGCTGCATTTCATACAAACTGTTTAATGTCTGCAAAGCGCCTTTGCTACCAGATGAGTCAGAGTACAACATCAGTACCACACATCTGTGCCTGTGGTTCATGGGTTGTGTGCATGTGACATCATGGGAAAATAATAAATATAATAAAAATAACACCAGCTATTATTGACTGGTGTTCGCCATACTGCATGGGTGCACTGAGGTCAGAGTTTTGTCTAGTTATCTTGCATAATGCTGAGTTGGGTACAAAGAGGTCCATTTTACAGATGCAAAAGCTTAGGTCTGGTAAACTCCCGTGATGCACGGAAGGTCACAGAGGTGACTTCATCTGACCAAAAAGCTTCATGGTCACCATGAAACTGCAACGTGCATGAACATGCTTGGCCCTTAGCAAAACAAAAAAGTTGTCTTCCTCTGTCTACAGATTTCATTTTTAAAAACACATTTGTACACAGCCAAAAAAGTTTATCTCTGGGCTTATTTTCATTTATTCATCCACGTATTTTGTTCATGGTACTCTGCCAGGTGCAGCGGTTATAAAATTGGACTCCACAGAGAACCAGACAATTCCCATACCCGTTTGGATGGTGGGGGTCAGCAGGGCAAAGGTAGGTAGCCCCCGCAGGGGACCCACATAGGGCCAGGTGTTAAAGGCAACCCCCTGCAAAAGACCATTTTAGGTGTCTTCCAACCTTCCTTCTTCCCCCAACCACCCAACCACCGCTATGGGTTGTGTTTCTGGCCTGAGTCTTCACAAGCTGGGCTGCTGTGCTTTTGACAGAGGCTCCCACAGGCCCTTTATCATGCAGAACGTCCCTCTCATCTGGAGGCCTACGCTTCTGGGGAAACCACCACTAAACTAGATAATCCAACTTCCCCACTAATCACCCTGCACAGTCCCCATGCCCCTACCCCACCCCCAACCTGCCTGCTGCTTCCTTCCATCCAGGATGTCTGCCCAGAACAAGGCATGTACTGTAGCTAGCAGCAGCAGCAGCCTCTTCCCACATGCCTGCACTGCTCAGCATACTTCAGGTATCCAGACAATCCCCAGGATGACCCTCCAAGGAGGCGCTATTGTCATTACTATTTTAGTTCATGCAGGGGAGAGAGACTGTGAGAGTTAATATTTCTTCCTGGCCAATGATGATGAGCACCTGTTTAGCTCGCAACTGTCACACTTCAGGGGACAAGTGACTGCCCAGGGTCAGGGACAGAGCTGTGAAGTGCCAGGTCTGTGACCACTGAGACTCGAGCTTCCCTTCTCTTTCTCTCACAGAGCTGTGGTCTGTGAGAGTGAGCCTGGTGTCCCAGGACTCACCGGGTGGCAGTGCCTGGTGGGGGATGGAAGCAGAGCATCCTTCCCCAGCTGGGTTTCATCAGGTTGGAATTGTCACTCTGTGGCCCACCCCCCACGGGCTCTAGGAGGGCAGTGCCTGTGTCTGATTTCTCAGAATCCTCACAGCAAGGAAGGGTGGGGCCAGTTAAATGTTTGAAGAATGAATAGCTGAACCAGACCTCATATTAGAGAGCAGGCTGCCTGAGAGATTCTACTGGGAACCCCTCACTTGGCAGAGGAGAGGGACCTCTCAGGAGTGGGGAGGGGAGCTTGCTGAATGCAGCCCCAGAGGACACCCAGAGTCCCTGTTGAACACCTTCACCCTTGCTTCCCCAACTGCTCCCCTGGAAAGGCACCTTCACCTACATACAGGGCTTCCATCTTCCCTAAGTAGATACAGTCCCATTTTACAGAGGAGGAAGTCAAGGTTAAGGAACTTGCTTCCCCCACTTCCAGCTCTCTGCAGGCCAGTCCCACTGACTCCCCTTCCTCAAACAAGCCACCTTCTCTCCCAACAAGACGTGCCTGCTCCATGGTTTTCCACACTGGAACTCTGATTCACATGGAAGTTTGACTTCCAGCAGCTTTTGCGGTTGGGGCCCTGATAAACACTGGGCTTTCTACCTTCGCAGCTCTTCCTAGTTCTCCACACCTCTGTGTGCGGACACGGCCCTTCACGCGGCGTGCACCACATTGGTCAGCCTATCTCTGTGACCCCAGTACTTGGCCCAGTGGCGGTGAGCACTGAGCGGTGCACGAGGAAGATTTGTGGGTACTTATGTTAAACTGTCGCGTGCACGCGTGCAGACGGTGGGATCCGAACCCATCCAGGTCCGCCGGCTGCGGTTGGAGTCTAACCCGTAACTGGGGTCAGGTGGACGCAGTGAGAACCCGCAGCGTGGGGAGCAGGGGCGGAACTGTTCAGGGCTACGGGGATCCGCAACTCCGCCACCACCTGGCGCCCAGGTCTCCGCCGCCGACGGGAGTCACGTGGGCACGGGCGTCCAGTCGCGATCCAGGTCCTCGCGGACGCCCACACCAGCAAAGGCGGGCGGGCCAGGGTCCCTGGCTCTGCTTACCTGCGAGTCACGAGGCTCCGCAGTGGCACTGGGGGCGACGGGGACTGGGGATCTGTCCGGCCGAACTTGGGCTATCGACCCGCGCTGGAGGGCAGGGCAGGGATCGCACCTGGTGTCCCGGGGCCTGGACTGTCCTGGGACTGGGACCCACAGTCCCGAGCTAGCCCGCCCCGCCCCCACGCCAGGGGGCGGGGTCTAGGCGCACTTGACCTCGCGCTCTCCGGGCTCCCCGCTGTGGGCGGAGAGTGAGCGAGCAGCTCTGCGGCCGGCTCACTCGCCCGGGCTGGGTCCTAAGGGGACAGGGCCCCACCCGCCCCGCCCCTCGCCAAGCCACGCCCACCACCACCACCCCCGCCGCGCTCCCGCCCTGAGTCCCAACTGTCAGGACCTTTCCCAGTTGGCTTTTTATTTTCCTGTATTTTGAATAACGTTTCCTTCTCATTTTCTTTTAACTTACCTTTTTTTTTAAAGGCCAAATTACAGAATATATACCAAAGTATGCATGAGCACTTTTTACAAAGTAAAATGATCGCCTGTAATGTGCTGCTAATGGAAGCACAGGACCCTCGCCCTTGCTTCTCCCACCCACAACCCTTTTTATCATTTCCTCCGTTTAGTTCTTCTGGTGGTCACCTCTTGTCGCTGAAAAAATAAGCTTACATAGCGATTTCTTGATTTATCTATTGACTTTCTGCCATGTTAGATGAGAATTTACTCTCTTACAGAGCCCCTGCTTCCTTCTCCTGACAAATTTACACCTCTGTTCTCCAGCCCTGCCCTGTGAGGGCTGAGACCTCAAACCAGGAGTGCATGAAGGTTTTCTGGGGCCTGGAGCTTGCACGATTGTGGGGGATGGAGAAGGGGCAGTTTTAGGAAAGAAAGAAAGAAAAAAAATACAGAGCTAGGGCTTGCAAGGGAAAATTTATTTAGGAATGAAAAAAAAAAAACAATTCATCACAAAATCCTGGGTCCTGGGAGATACAGGTCTTTAACCCCTCAGATCTTCTTAGGTAATATGGGTCCCTCATTTGCTTCCCTAATGAAGACTGGCTTCTCTGCTTCCCACCCCCAAACCTCCAAAACTCCTGGCACTCACAAGGGACTTGCAGGGAGGGTCTTGAAGGTCAAGATTCATCAACTTCTGCCAATTGGATTTCCTAAAGAAGTGAATTGGACTGTTCAAAAAAGAGGCATCAAGGATGATGTCAAGGTTGGTATTCCTAACTACAAGGGAGTGCTGTGTGAAACTCACTCTGGGTCCTGACTGTCACCAGATCCTCAGTGTTCCATGAGGTTGGTTGGGCTGAAACAGTGACCCCAGCACAGGGAGCCCCCAGCTAGCACCCCGATGGAGGGTGCCTCCCCACTCAGACTGAAGGGCAGTGTTCATGCCTTCTGGGTCCCTTCTCCCACCTGATAACCTGGGGCAAGTCATTTTACCTTTTCAAGTCTCAGTTTCCTTCCCTGTAATTGAGCCCTACTCCCACTAACTTTGGGGGAGAATTAAGTAGCTTAACATCTAAGTGTACAAGAATAATAGCCTTTGAATCTTCTTTATTAAGTCAATTTATGTCCCAGCATGGTAGGAGTTCCACGAGAAAGCTTGGGGATTTCTAAGAATCTGTGTGTAGCCTGTGGAATGATGGATTGATTAGAGCCCCCAGATTAAAATCGGAGGCCAAGTCATTCTGAGTCGGGTCCCTAGGTCAGGCAGGGAAAGACTGGGCAATGAGTCCCCATGCAAGCGAAGCTTTCTTTCCTGGGCTAGTGAAGGCCAAGGCTTGCTCTAGGAGACAGCCTGGCTTCCAGTGTCCACTTATTATGGGAGATGGGAACCTCACATAACAGCCAAACTTTAGCTAACCTTCGGAGAAGGTGGTGGCTGAGAAATCCATTCTGGAGAGACAGCTGGCTCCTAACTCTCAGAAGGGAAACTACCTAGATGTGAGCAATGTCCTTGGCTGGCTATCACAGGCAGCTACTGGATCACGAGTATGCTGGGGTTAGCATAGTCGGCCCTCTCCTGTATTAGTAACTTTAATTTCTCCTGGATCCTATTTGCCATTACAGCTTAAGGAAAGTGGCTAGGTGATGCCACTGGGAAAGGAGAAGGACTTTATATAGAAGATGGGTTATACTGAGTCCCCCAGAAGCAGGTTCCAAGACTAGTAGTCAAGTGCAAGTAGTTTATTTGGGAGGTGCAGGAATCCCCAGAGGGGAATGGAGGTGTAACACAGGACATGAAAAGCAGCCCCTAGAAGAAGGCATGGAAAAACCTCCACTGTAATAGATAGGAGCCTAATCCTATGGGAATGTTCTAGAAAGCAGTATTTAAAAAAAAACACTTTAAATTATCCCGCCCAAGAAAAGCCTGCAGGAAACACGTCTCTAAGGGGAAACCTGGAACTTACAGATTTGCTCATGATTGTGAATATTTAATAAATTATTTCTAGGCAGAAAAAGAGTTCAAGTTATAATATGACACTATCCTGAAGGATCCTTGTGTCACTTAATGGTGTTCTGATGGAGCCCCATTGAGAACACTCCTTGGGGCAGCAAGGAGTGTGCAGCTGGCCTGGCTGGGAGTCACAGGTTTAGGCTGTGATCTGAGCACATTCTGGAAAACAGGCTCTTGGGTGTGCAGTATGAGACCACACTCTGGATCTACCTCTGCATTTAGATGCACCCATTCCAACCTTGACTTCTGAGCTCTCCCTCAGAAAGAGCAGGGTTTGCCTGGGTGGAAATAAAATGTGAAAAAGGAAACAGGTGGACTTTTAACTGGCTATGCTAATGCCAAGTCTTTCTCCTGCGGCTGTGGAAGCAGGCCTCCACTAGAAAGCCTCCACTACCACTCAACCAGTGACTTTTCACAACACGAGTGGGTTTACAATACACCCCTGCTCAAAAGCCTCCAGTGGCTCCCTCCACAATGAGAATAAAACCTCCCGTTTGCCCGGTGGCTGGCGAGGCCCTTCTGTGTTCTGCCTTGACGAGTTCTCCAAACATTGCTAATCCTTACCTCTGTTCTCCTTGATTATACTGCCCTTCCTTGGACACTGTGATAGTCAGGTTTTCATTGCTGCAACCAAAATACCTGACAAGACAACTTAGAAGAGGAAAAGTTATTTTGGCCCATGGTTTCAGAGGGTTAGTTCATGGTTGGCCAAGTCCATTATAACAGGCCCAAGGTGAGGTAGAACATCATGGTGGAAGGCCATGGAGGACAAGAGCTGCTTCTGGTGGCCAGGAAGCAAAGAGAGATGGAAGAAGGGGCAGTAGGGACGATGCTCCCCTCCGGGGCATGCCCCCAGTGCCCTGCCTCTTCCCACCACACCCACCTGTCCACGGTTACCACCCAGTTAGCCCATTTAAACAAGGATGGACTGATGAGGTTACAGCTCTTATAATCCTATCATTTTATCTCTGAACATTTCTGCATTAACACAGGAGCTTTTGGAGGACACCTCGTCTCCAAGCCATAACAGATGCCGGGGACATATTTGTACCGCAGAGCTGTTGTGTTGCTGTCTCACTCCCTGACATGACACATTCCCTTAGTCTCAAGGCAACTTGCCCAGTTCATTAGCTTCCTAACACGCCACCCTGCCCAAAACCAAAGAGCACCCCCACATACCGCCTCTTCAGAGTACTTCTTACTTGTTACTGAGGTGTATCTTTATTTATTATCTGTCTTCTTCACTTACATGTAACGTTCAAAGGAGCTGAGTCTTTACATTTTAATTCCTAATACATCTCCACACCCAGATGAGTACCGGGCTCTTGATAGGTATTCAGAAAATATTTGTTGAATGAATGAAAAAAAATGAGTAAACGAATAGAATTGAGTGAATGAAAAATCAGTGAATACCTAGATTAAAAGCATTCTAGGAGACAAACTTTCAAGTAAGCTCGGCTGGATTTGTTGGAACACAGCAAAGGTAAGATGGAGCAGCTGCATTGCATTATCTGATCTGATTCGTAATTACAGGTTGAGTATTTGAGAAATTTTGCTATTTTATATTTGACCCAGTGTCTGTGTTAAATATTTAAGTAAAGGTTAGCTTGAAAGGCTACATGCTCATTTAAAAGTGGTAAAAAGAAAAAAGGTTCCCCCTGTCATTTTAATAATTCAGAATGGTGTTGCATGGCTTCTGTTGGTGTTTGAGAGCCCAAGATGGTAACTGGCTACCTGAAAAGAGAGGCCTTGATCAAATATTTAAGATCTCACTTATTTTCATTTTCTGCATATTTTGTATTCCTGCTTCTCTCTCACTTTTTTTTTTTCCCATTTTGCAGCCACACAATTCATACACACTAAAGTTAATAGAAATGTTTCATGGATTATTAAATGCAGCGAAGCAATGAGCTTTTGCTAGAACATAAGGCCAAACTGGGGCCACTTTGCTGTTCTAACAAAATAATTTTTCCTTGAAGGTGTGGACTGAGTTTACAGAGGTCTCCTCCCTTTATGCCAAAGTTTTGTAAGGCAGTGCATGTCCCCTGCAAAGGAAGCATTCAAATGGAAAACAAATGCTCCCTAAAAACATCTCTTACAGTGGAGTAATTAAGAGGTATTAGATTAAGAACAGTTGAAACCATAGCATTTTAAGTGGACCCTAGAAAGTATGGCCAGAAGACACAAAGTAGTACCTATTTGCTAATGAAAACATTGCACTCTGGTGCTCGGTGGATTCTGAGTGGCTTCTACCTAGATTTAATTGTCTAAGGAATGTTCCAGTAGCTGCTCCCCAGTGTCCCAATTGTCTTTCCTAATGGAGCTTTTACATCCCACCCTGCCTCTAAAACCTGAATCCAGGCCTTGGTGTTCATTAGGGCCTATTTGGTACAAAAGGCTTTCTGTAAGTGATCAGAGTTTTAAAAATTGTTCAGAATGGAACACACTTAAGGAATAGCCCATCATTTTGTGATGAAGAGATTGTTACCCAAAGAGGATTTTCTCGGGGTCTCACGCAACAGGCAGTCATGGGGTTGGACTATTAGGATTTTGTTTGTCTGTTCGATACCATCCACACACACAGTCTCTGCTCACCTAGTAGAAGAGGCTTTATTGGCAGGATTGGACCTCAGAACTCACAGGAAGAATGGAGATCAAGATAGAAAGAAGCAGGAAGAAGGCAGCTCTGGAAAGCTGGAAGTGAGAACCTTAGGAATGAGCTCTTAGTAGAAATGGTCCAGTTGGGGTGTCACTGCAGGGTACTGGTCAGATTCTAGACATTCTTATGTCCTCACTTCTCTCAGTCATGAGTGACGGTCCTCTTGGAGAAGCCCTCTGATTGGCCACAATTAGTACACACTCTCCTGGCTGTCCTGGGGAAGGTGCTGCCGACTCCTTTGAATTTCCTCTCTTACTAAGACTCTCATAGTGGAGAGAGGCCATTCCCCCAAAGGAAACCCCAAAGGATGCTATTAGGGGGAGACGGGATGTGTCAAAATCACCATAGGTAGATTCCTGTGCAGCTAGAGGTGGCACGAGAAGCAAATAGGAGTCTGCTTGTGATAACTAGGAAGGTTTTGCTTTATAAACACAGGAGCTACCTGCCCCTCTCCTTTTTCCATCTTTTGGTCTGGAATGTGGATATAAGCCTGGAGACCAAGGAGCTATCTTGAGTTTATGAGGTAACAAGCCTGAGGTTCAAGTCCATCTGCTAAGGAGGGCAAGCAGGTAAATAGGAGTCTGAAATGTTAAGTATGAACTCTGAACTGCCTATCTCCAGACTTCTTATCAGAAGAAAATTATATTTTGATTTGGCCAAGTTGTAATGGAGGATCAGTAATACACAGTCTTGCACAATCCAATAATACAAAGTGGTTCTAGAGTCCCGTTCTTTGGATTCCCTATGCAGCACCGTTCCTGTTCTACATACAAAGCATTGGTTTCTGTCTTCAAGGACTCATGGTCAGACTGAGGCTTTATTATGCAGGGTTCTCCAGAGGGGCAACCAATACCATATACTGAGATCATAAGAGGGATCTATTATGGGAATTGACTGGCAAGATTATGGAAGGATGGAAGTTCCACTGTGGGTCTGTCTTCTGCTGGCTGGAGAAGCGGGAATGCAGGTGGTGTGTTTCAGTCCGAGTCTGAAGGCCTGAGAGCCAGGGCAGGGGTGAGATGGGGGCCAAGGGCTTGCTCATGTAAGCTCCAGAGTCAGAGGCAGGAGAACGCGAAGCCCTGGTGTTATGGTCTGGATGTGAGGTGCCCCCCAAAAGTTCACATGCAGGCAATGCAGGAAGGTTCAGAGGAGAAATGACTGGGCTGTAAGTGTCTTAACCAATCAGTGACTTAATCCCTGATGGGATTAATTGAAGTGGTAACTGGAGGGTAGGGTGTGGCTGGAGGAGGTGGGAATTGGGGCGTGGCTGTGAGGTCTATATTTTGTATCTGGAGCGTGGAGTCTCTTTCTCTGCTTCCTGATGAAGCCAGCTGCTTCCCTCTGCCACTCTCTTCCGCCATGATGTTCAGCCTCACCTCAAGCCCCGGACTAAGACCTCTGAAACCGTGAGCCCTTGAATAACCTTTCCTCCTAAAATTGTTCTGGTCAGATCTGTTAAGTCACAGCAGTGAAATGAAGCTGACTAAATCACCTGGCATTTGAGGTCAGGAAAAGAAGGATGTCCCAGCTGAAGGAGAGAGGGAGAGCTTGCTTTCCCCTGCCTTTTTATTCTGTTCCAGCCCTCTAACGTCTCAGACGATGCCCACTCAGACTGGTGGATCTTCTTCACTCAGTCTACTGATTCAAATGCTAATCTCTTCTGAAAACATCCTCATCTCACCCAGAAAAAAAGGTTTTACCAGCTATCTGGGCATCCTTTAGCCCAGACAAGTTGACAGATGAAATTAACTAACACGAAGGTTAGAATAATACTAGTGACCAGCAAGAAAGCAAGAAGCTGATGATTAGGACCTAGCATAAGACATTCTCAGCAGCGAAGGACACACTGCAAGGGCCAAGACACAGTCCAAAGGCCAGCCTCACCTTCCTGCTGCCTGTACCATGCCATTCCCTTCCTCTGCTGCCTCTTGGCCTTCTCTTCCCTGCGCCTTCCTTTGGTCTTATCAACAACCTCAACTCTCTCCACCTCCCACTGCTGTGCGCAGTGACCTCTCTAACAGTCCATCATGCACCTCCTCTTACGGGTATGTCTCTGTCCACACCTTCTCTCCTCTGGTGAATCCTCGACCCAGGGCACCTAGACTCTGTCCACACCTCCACTCTGAAGCGGCTCTTGCTGATGGCTCATTCCTGTAGCAAATCTGCATCTTCATTTTGCTGGGCCTAGGGGCTATGCTGGAGGCTGGGGTCGCTGCCTTCAGAGAAGCTTCTCCCTGGGCTGCTCATGGTTTCCTCCTGTGTCCTGCGGTGCACATCTGTCTGGCCAGGACCGTGGATTGAGGCACCAGACCATGCCCCAGCCAGTGGGAGGACACTGTCCCTCCCCTGAGAAATGGAGCAGAGGAACGAAGACCCTATAGGCGGTGGCATTCACCCATTTTCAGTCAGTGCCTGGTGGAACCGTGAAGAAGCGCCTGCCACCCAGGACCTGGGGCCACTGGGTTTCTGACTGCCCTCGGCTGGTTCTTCAGCTTCCAGAGGCCTCCCTGCAGATCTCCTTTCCTTTCACATTAGCCAGAATCGGTTTCTTTTGCTGGTGTTCATAGAAGCCTTAGTGAAACCCCACTCTAGGCTTCAAGTGTGGGCGCTAAACACATGTGTGTAGAGCAGGTTGCAGGCCCTGGTTTATAACTGTGTCTCCAGGAAGCTCATTTATCAAAGCTCAGATCAAATATCACCTCCTCCTCCATGCAGCCCTCCCTGATCTATGTTCTGAGGATCAGCCCTGTTGCTTTCTGCTGCCTCAGCAAGGTGTGGATGGCCACTGATCCTTTAGGGCCTGAAGCACTCAAGAACCAGTCTCATAGCAGACATTAATGCTTGCAGTCAGAGCAGCTTGCCTGATCAGTGGGCCCAGCTGGTCTAGTAGGGCCATGGGGCCATGTCCTGATCTCCCCATCTCACTTAGCATCTCTTTGCTGGTGTTGTCCTGCTCCAGCTGAGAACTGCAGGAAGATGACAGGACTCCAGGGGTGTAGTAAGATCCGGGAAGCTTCCCTCTTCTGAAAAGGAGCAGGCAAGAAATGCAATGTGACCTGGAGTCCCTGGCATGGGAGGAGCCTGCTCATCCTTTTCTCCCTCCCACGTCTCCTGTCCTCCTGAGCCTGTTTGGTTCTCCAGGAAGCAGATTCTGAGATGGATTTAGTGGTGCAGAAGTTACAGAAGGCAGAGGAAGGAGGCGTCATGGAGCAGAGAGCCCACAGACTAGGATGCGCCACTGGGCGAATCCTGCATCTCTCAGAGATGGCCAGGCCCTGACCTCTACTTTGTTTAATCATTGGCTGCTCAAGAAGACCATGACCTTGACTGAAAATAGAGGCAGACCCTAAGGAAGACAGCAGCTGCAGATTGTCAGGAAACCACATTCCTCTCACATCACGAGTCACTCTTTTCTGAAGGCAGATCTGAACAGTGACTGTCTGCATGCACCACACCTTCATCAACAGAAGCCAGGAGGACACTCAGATCTCCCATAGGACTTGCAGCTCTGTGCCAGTGTTTCTGGCAGAGCGAGGCAGGTTAGAGCTATCTATGTAGCCAGAGAGGTTTCCCCCATATCCTAGATCCTAATATAAAAGCCCGAACTGGAGATTTCCCTGCTGAGCTCCTGCATGCAGTGAAGGACTTGGCCGGGTCCCCTTCCTCTGTCTGCTGGCCCTGCCCCACCCTATTTGCCTGCACCTCCTCTGCATGCAACCCAGGCTATTGAGCACCCGATGGTACTGTGCTGAGTCCTCCCTGGCAGAGTGAGCAGACAAAAGAATGAGTTATGGAATGAGTGAAGCAAAGAACAATGGCCCAGATGAAAGAATGCAGGGACGATGGGAAAAGAGCAAATTGGATGAAAACGTCATCAACAGAACTACCAACTCAGTAACTGGGGGATGAGATGATCATCTCTATCCCTCCCGCCGGGATTCTTTGAAAAAGCACTTGACCTCTTCCTTGGGTGGCAGTGGCAGCGTCTGCTTCCTCTCCCACCTGTTTCCCAGCGAGGACAGCTACTGCGTTCAGTCCGAGCCTGCAGCTCGAGGGTTAAGTCACTGTTTTCCCTCGGAGGCAGGGTTGTTAAAGGCATGGAGAGCACAGATTGTCTATAAAGGCCGTGTGGCTCTCTGGCTCTCAGACCGCAAGGTGGTAATTGACTGCACTACCCCCGAGTCTCCCTTCCGTCCATCTTTATTGCTTCACGCTGTGCCCAGATGGCACCTGAGCCTGCAGCCTCCAGTTGTGAACGCAGCTGGCGGGAGCTCTGTGCCCCTGGAGGGGAGGAGAACCGGCCGAATGCTCCCCTCCACATGGTCCGGTAATGTCTCAGAGCCATGCACTAATTGGCCTGCCGTTCCCAGGGCAGATCCAGAGCCCATGATAGGGACGGATTCTGACAGCCTGTCCCATCAGGAGAGCATGCTGTGGAAATATACCCTGGAGGAGGAGATAATTGTCCCAAGATCATTTTCAGAAAGGACAAGTGGAATCTCACACTAGTGCTTTGGTGAAATGAAGACGGCTCTTGCCTCCCCCCCAAGATCAGGGAGTATGAAATGCACAGTAATTGCTTCTCCATTTGCTGTTTTACATCCATCAAGTCAGTCAGCTTAGATTAAGTCACACTGTGCTAACAAACAACCCCCACATCCCAGTAGCTTGGGAAAACAAAGATCTAGTCTTTCCCAGGCCACCTGTTCATCCTGCACCTCACGTTTACACACAGATCTTCTTGGGGACTGTTTCAGTCAGGTTTTCTGCTGCTGTGACCAAAAGACCTGACAAGAACAATTTTAGAGGAGGAAAAGATTATTTGGGGTTCACAGTTTCAGAGGTCTCAGTTCATAGATGGCAGGCTCCTTCGCTCTGGGCCTGAGGTGAGGCAGAACATCACGGTGGAAGGGTGTGGTGGAGGAGAGCAGCTCAGGATGTGGCAACAGGAAAGGAGTGAGGGAGGGGACACAGTGCTCTGCAGATCAGGGACAAAATAGATACCCAAAGGCATGCCCCCAGTGATGCCCCCTCCTCCAGCCACACCCTACCTGCCTACAGTCACCACCCAGTTAATGCCCTGATTAGGTGAAGCTCTCATGACTCAATCATTTCACCTCTAAACCTTCTTGTATTTTCTCACACGTGAGCCTTTGGGAGACACCTCATATCTAAACCAAAACAGAGACCTTGCCTTGTGGCAGAGGGAAGGGAGGGACAGGGAGAAGTGTAAGCTGGCTCCTTATGTCAGTCATGTGCCCCCAAGATGTTATTAACTGAAACGAGTCACATGCCACTTCTAGGTTCCACAGGCTGAGGATGCATAGTGAGGTCACCAGGGCCAAGTCTGAGGTTGACAAGTGGGAAAGTGGACCCCCGGGGAAGGCTAGCCTCCAGAGTTATAGTATACTGAACCTCTCACATTTGCAATGGGGAGCCAAGCAAGGAAGTTCAGGCAATCTGGTAAGCTTCCAGGCACATGCAGGGCTCTGAACCTGCAGGACGAGCAGAGGATGGGCCACCCCACAGGCAGCTGATTTAGTGGCTGAGGGCCTAAGGTCTAGTTTGATTTCTACCTCTGCCTGTGTGACCTTGAGCAAATTGCCTAACCCCTCTGAACCTCTAAATAGCATATAAATATCTCCCCATTAAGGCTGTTGTGAGGATTAAACCAGATATCAGGCAGGTGCATTATACATGGGAGATTTTATCATGATAAAGCAGTTCATGCTAGCTATGGACAATTTGGAAAATTCCGAAAAATAGGAAGAAATAAATAATACAAAACTCTTCCTTACCACCCAAAGAAAGCCAGTGTTAAAATTTTGGCATATTTCCTTTGAAAGATGAAAGCATGCTATTTTTAAAGCAGTAGCTGTTTCTGTGTTTGGGCAGCAGGACAAGGTAGGCATTTGTTGGGCAAGACACCTTAGTAAGCTTACTAGCTCTCCCAGCCTTTGCTAGGCTGGATGGTAAGCATTGAAGAAGAAAACAAAAGTTTTCTCAATTCCCTGCAGGCGAATCAAACACGTTTTTTATTTCTCTGTCAAAAGCAAAGAGGAAGGGAGGTTCCATTGTTGGGGTGTCCAGAAATTGGAAAAGACAGGCTGTGAACCCAGTGGGAAGCCTAAGGGATCATCTGAGACAGAGACGCAGATGTGAGGGATGTACAGAGAGGTTGGAGAGTAGGGAACACAGAAAGACACCGTGACACGCAAGAGGCAGAGGCCAGGGATGCTCTTGCGCATGCGCACACACAGAACGGGTCACCCAGGGTGCCAGGGTCTCCCTGCGTCTTGAATGAGAGGCGCCAGGCAGTCTTGCCTGGGGCCTGGCAGGTCCGGTCACCACAGAGACTGAAGCCGGCTCTTCAGCTGGTGGCTTTTCCTGCCCATGCTGCAGCACCCGCCCCACCTTTTTAATTTCAAACCTTTAGGATAAAGTATTTCACAAATAGCCTGATGTTGCCGGTGCCTGGAGGGATGCTTGTCCTGAGAGGGATGAAGTGGCTTAGGGAGAGGAGCGGGCGAGAGGGAACGGTGCTGAGATCTCTCGAGGGGATTAAATAACCCCGCGAAGAGGGTTTGCAAGGAAAGGTGAGAAGCAGCTCCTAGAAAAATGAAATCCTTTTGCTCAGGGTGTCCTTGAAATCTCAAGGAGGAGGTGGCATCGGATTCCTTCCTTCTGGTGCGATTTGGGCTCGAGTTATTATATTTGGATATTAAAGAATTCTGTAAATTGCTATGTATTGACTCTAAAATATCGTAATGATGGAAAATGGTGTTGTGGAGTTAATACACATCAATTTACAGAATATAAATATATATATATATTTAACATAGTTGAAATCACACTGTCTCTATATTGTATACCCTCCTTTTCTTCCTAAGCATTATATCTCACATATTCTCCTACAACATTAAGAACTCTCCACAAACATCATTTTAGGGTTTTTTCCTCTTAACAGGCATTGCGGTCGCCCTGCCTGGACCTCCTTGCTCCCCGCCCCACCTGCTTTGTCTCCTGGATTTCTCTGGGCTGAGCTGGGGGACGGGCCTCCGACAAGGTCCTTGGGGGGCTCAATTATGGAAAACACGGACTGAGTCACGAGTGAGTGATCGCCGCCTCCCTCCCGCATGTTACTCGGGAGCCGTCACAAAGATGCTTCCAGAGTGCAGGCCCAATTTTGTTATGTGGTTAATGAAAGAATGAAATTGGAGCCTATGAGTGCAACATGTAGGCAGGACCATAATTAGCCCACTGGAAGGTGAAGGATCCACTTTAAAATAAAAGAAAATAGCTTTACTCCCACAATGAAATGGCTGCAATTTTCCAGCTAATGCAGAACCTGCAGAATTTCTGTAATTATGTCCCCTAGGTCTTTTATCCACTGTAATTTCTTCCTTTCTTTCTCTCTCTTTCCCCTCTTTCTCTCTTTTTTACTCCCAAGTAAATTCCCTTCAGTAAAAGGAGGCTAAATAATATTATTTGCAAACAGAAAGAAAAAGCTCTTATACACATGAATACATTTTGTTTTGAAAATAAATAAATAAATAAATAAAAGGCCAAATAATTAAGTTCTTAACCTACCCGAGCTGTTCTGTTTAAAGTTCAGCCGTACGTGTATTGGTGATACTTGGTCTTTTTTTTTTTTTCCTCTGTGAAAGGAAAAGGCGGTTTTCTGGGAGGTGACTGACCAGTGCTACTGCATATCACAGGCAGGATGGGGCAGGGAGGGCAGGTCCAGACAGCGGCTCTGCCCCAGACCAAATCTGAGATGATCACCTGACATCTCTGTGCCTGGGTCTCCTGTCAAGTTCATAAAAATCCCCCTTTGCAGGCTGCTCCCAAGCACGCTTCAAGAGTGGTTGAAGCATGGTTGGGACTCAGCAGTAGGAAGTATTATTACTTCTGCCCTGTGACCTTTGCTGGCCTGAGCTGGCAAGAACTCATTGGTTTCTAAGGACTTCGGGGTCTAGAAATCCAGAAGATGGTCAGAGTGAGAATCTTTGTATATTCTCAAAGCAGCACGTTGAGGGGCTTGCAAGACAGGTGCCATTGTCCTCATTTGATAGCTGAGGAAACAGATAAAGCAACTTGCCAAGGCTGTGCTTCTTTAAGGCAAGCCAAGACTTAAATTCCATTGTATCCTTTTCTATTTCTCTGTGACTTTGCTCAAATTCTCTTATATCTCTGCTATGTACTGTTGTTTTTTTATCTGTGAAATGGGCCTGTAGCTCATTGGTTATCAGATAGACCTGAATTTAAGCTCCAGAACTTCCTTCGCTTAACTGGGTGACTTCAGGCAAGGAACTTAACATCTCTGAGATAAATAAATAAAGTTTAAAACAGCTCACCTATCTCACAGATACATGTCCATAAAAGAGACAGCATTTGTAAAGCAAGTGAGTTCAGAACCTAGCGTCTTGTAAGTGTCCTGTGAGAAAATAGCTTTTGCGAGGTCACCCCTCCTGCTGCTGCGGTGAGGGTTCACCGAGGTCATAGACACGAACGGCTTCCTAAGTTGGGAAGACTCAGATCCAGACTGGCCCCTATCACAGATTCTGTATCCCTGGTCTCCATGCCCTCCTGGAGATACCTGTCACAGGCCCCAGTATGCAGGGGCGACAAAATCATCTGTACACCTAGTGACGACGACTTTCTCCACTCTGAACTGTCCCAGAACCGAGAGGACAGTTATCAGGTGAAAGTGTTTGCATGAGGCTTTAGCAGCTGGCGTGAAGGCTTAAGCCACAGTTCCCCTTCCTGATGAGTTTTCCTGCAGATCCTAGGCAAACAGAGTCCCCGTTCCCTCAGCACACAGCAGCGTGGAGACCTGTCAGGGCAGCAGGAGGGGAACCGCTGATCTGTGATTAGAAATTCACTGCAGATCACCAGCCAACAAATCGTGCCTTTCGGGAAGACTAAAAATTGACTGCAGTGTCAATTTACTGCCCCAGCTTGGGAAACCGTGCCCCTGATCTGGGGATAGAGACGTCACTGTCTTTGCCAGATCTGAGGGTCAGGGGGTGGTGGTGGCAGGTCAGACCCGGTGGGATTGGAAGAAAGGCCTGTGGCAGTCCTTGGGGGATGTACCCCCTTTCCTCCCTCTGCGCCCCTCCCCTGCTTCTTTTCTTCGTACAAATAATTGAGTTCAGTTGACACGGGTCCCAGTCTAGGTTCTGAGTTAGAGGATCAGTCTTAGCTGGCTCACAAAAGGTACAGAGAAGTAAAGGACAATGACAGGTGAGGGGGCGAGGGGGTCCAGGAAAGTGTTCTAGAGGAAATGGCGTCCTCTAGAGATTTGGGGAGTGCTGGCCAGACAGGGGTGGGACTTGGAAGAGCCTCGGCAGAGGCCCAGAGACATCTGTGGGGCACACTGGTCATTCAACAGGGGTTCGATGTGGAGTGGCAGCATCCCAGGAGCCAGGCTGAAAGAGAAGCCTGCCAGCCGGTCATGTCACGTGTCTGATGGCCTCAAATTCTGGTCCTGCCACTTTGCAGCTGGATAACTGTCTGCAAGTTTCCACATGGAGACTCAGTTTCTCAACCCATAAATTGCCATACTCACATCTACGCCCAGGGGTGACTCTCCAAGCCAGTGTCATTTTGACACCCATTCTTCTCCCCAGGTGTGATGATTGGAGAGACTGTCACAGGAGACCCCATCAGCAACTGGCCAGTAGAGCTTTCCTCTGCTAGAACTATCTATCCAAACCCGTTAAAGTTCATACTGTTGCTGAAATCAGGGAACACACAGAGCCCCCGTAGTTTCCAAGATCTAACCTTTCTGCTCAGTGTTGGGGTACAGGGGACCCCTCTGTGTGTTCAGCCCAGGGGCAGCCAGCTCAGCAGTCAGTGTTGTACAGAGAGGCCCCTAGTGGAGGCTGGGCTTAAGGGAGGATGCAGATATTTATAGGCTGATTGAATGCAGATGCACTTCGGGTTTTATTTATATGCTCTTATTAGACCAACACTCTTGGAAGGGGGAAACAGGGTGCCCAGCATCTGGCAGGAGCTGGCACAGAGCTCAGGGGAGGTTAGCTGAATGAGCGTGTGGGCCATCTGCTCCTTCCCATTTTCTGTTTCTTTCCAGTAATGCCTTCCCCACCCCCCACTGTGGGAACCCTCAAATCATGGGGCCTGGGGAGCTTATCCTAGAAATAGCTCAGCCTGTTGCCCTCCAAATGTCCTATTTCTGCCCAAATGGTTGGTAGACTTGGCCAGGTGTGCCAGGTATGCTCTGTCTTGTAACCAGGGATGTTTTCACACTCCAGGTGTCATCCTGTGGGGCCACAGGGGCCTGAGACAGACAGGCAGTGGGTTGGGGGCTTCCTGGAGCCCTCCGGGGTCACATCAGGAAGAGCTATGCTCCTAATATTCTGAAAAGCATCTTTCCTTTCTGCTTTCAGTCATTCGTCCTCCTCTTCCAGGAAGGCTGCCGGGACTCTCCTGCTATCTGTTCTTTGTGTAGTGTGGGTTTCCAGACACGTACCTTGGTTCTTGTAATCTTAAAGCCGGCTCCTTGGTAAACAGCAGTGGGGGGTCTGGACTTCTCTGTTCTTGCCCAAAGGCCAGGTTCACCACGTGATTTTTACCCTTACCATCAACCTCTGATAAATTACTACCCTCAAGTCCAACTCTAAGAAGCACTGAACAAATGGCCTGGCTTTTGCTGATGGTTTTGTAGGGAGATGGAGCGGGGAAGTTATAGCATATGTTTTATACTAAACTTTTCAAAATATTCTCCTTAAAATGTTCTTTTGGCAGCTGCACCCCTGCGCCCAGGTCTGCCCTTTTCAGCCTTTCCATGCATGCTCTTCTTTCCCACTCCAGGGACATCATAGTCCCTGTGTCTGATGTCCCCTGTCCCCTGTGAGGTTACAGGAAGATGGCCACCCTGCTATACTTTCTTCAAAAATCGCAACACTAGCACACTGTCCCCAGTAGACCAAAGCTACACCAGGACATGCTGGCTGCCCCAAACCTTGTCCCCCATCATCCCATGTAGAGAACTTCCTGACAGGGACCATCCACTGCAGGCGGACATGAACACAGCCTCGGTGATCTGGAGCAGGACATCTGGAGGCCAAGCGCAGTGTCTGCATCTCATAAAAGAAGAGCAAACGGAGGCTCTAAGAGGCAAGTCTCACGGCCAAGTTCACCCAGCTGCCCAGAGGCACCGCCTGCCATCCCTGTCTACAGACCCCTGTTCTCCACCCGCCCACGACGCTCATCTTTCTATCTTGATAGTGGAGCGAGAGGTGGAGCTCTGTGCTCTTATTTTATTATTCCTTCAAGGTTTGTCATAATACCATGCACTTATTAGAGACTGAATCAAGAAGTTCAGAAAGATCAAAACCTTTCAGGCCATTAATGATACAACAGCATGCCGTACTTTTCTGTCATGCAAGGCAGTAGCTGGTGTCTTAGGACATAGACTAGAGCACTGTATAGTCTGTGTCCCCAGCCAGCTTCGCCACTGTTGTGACCCAGAGCACCCTGCTTAGCCTCTCTGAACCCAGTTGTCATATCTGTTATTTGGAGGTAGTTACTTATATAGTTGTGATTAAATAATAGGTACAGACATTTAGAAGAGAGTCTGCATTTTAGTAAGTGCTCTAAGCTATAGTTATAGATACAAATATTGGATGTTCATTCTTCAGCTTGACTATTCTGACAAGGGTTCACAAAGCAAAAACGGCAGCTGGATCCTTTTCATTCAAGAGACTCAAGGCCTGGGTAATGATTTTGAGGGCATTTTAGCAACTTTGCTGATTAGTGGGAAAAAAAAAAAAATTGATTGGCAGGCCAAATCCTTCCAGTCTTGGCCCAGGTGTAGATTCAATTATAATGCTCTGGCTGCCCCAGGAAGCACAGGCCATCCTCAGCTCCTGGCCCTTGGGTGCGTGCTAATTTGCATTCCTGCATTCAAGTTAAAAAAAAAAAAAAAAAAAGGAACTGGTCAAAGCCATGTGATGTCAGAGAAAGGTATTTTCTTTGTCCTCTTCTGTCCCTAACAGAGAAGCAGATTGCCTTCAGGGAATAAATGAATTCAGTCATCCATTCCCGTAGGGCACTCACTAAATAAAAACACAGATCCCATGTCCAAAAGCAGTGCAAATCCCTTTGGCAAACTCAAGCTGCACCAAGAGAGAGTCCTGGACATCTAACTGTGCCAGAATTTTTGAAGCAAATGGATACAAAATAATACACTAGCTATCAAATTAAATACTCAATTTCTACAAATGACTAGAAGAAATATGTCTCCTGTAATCCCATACCCCTTCTACCTCATTGTACAATACTATTTCATAGCTGGGAAGAGGCCCAAGCAACCAGCCTTTCTCTGCTGGAGGACCCTTCCCCTCCAGCCAGTGCCTGGGCTTCCCCACCAAGGCCCATGCCAAGTCCTCTGTTTCTGGTATAAAAGTAGCAAAAGTAATTGCAATGGCTAATAACAATTTGGGAATACATTCTAAACTTCTCTTTCCCTCCCTTTAAAAGATCTGTGATGATCACCAGGCCCAGTGGCGCATGCCTGTAATCCCGGTGACTTGGGAGGCTAAGGCAGGAGGATCAAGAGTTCAAAGATAGCCTCAGCAATTTAGTGAGGCTCTAAGCAACTCAGCAAGACCCTATCTCTAAATAAAACATAAAAAAGGGCTGGGGGTGTGGCTCAGTGGTAAAGCGCCCCTGAGTTCAATCCCAGGTACCAAAAAAAAAAAAAAAAAAAAAAAAATCTGTGATGCTCATGCCACACTAGCTCTGCTCCGCCTCTGAGCGAGGGCACAGAGCTGGTCATTCCCAGGAGGGCACCCTGTGGGATGATGCACCCAGTTCATCAAAAGATTATGTACCATTGTGCTGTTTGCAGAGCTGCCCGAACCCATAAATCCAAACCAAGAAAGCATGGTGGGAACACTTCAGGAGGGCCTGGGGATTTTTTTCCTTTCACTAAAGAGAAGCCAAGACATATGCATTTGCTAATGCTCCTTCCCCAGTCAACACAGCTGGGCCTGATTTCCAACTGGGTAGCTCCATGGCCTTAATGGGCTGTAAGGGCGTCATTTTTGTTAATTTTGTAACCGACAATTTCTTCCTTGGCTTAAGCGGCCTGCAGACTGTGATTTGTTAGTTCTCATTAGCAGGGAAAAGGCGTAGTCCCGCACTCCACAGCTTTCATAAATCACATTTTCAGGTGGTTTTAGCATGCTAGAACATTTCTGAGCACAGGGCCTGACATGAATAATCCTGCGGCTGTGGATCTGTGCCGGGCAGCCTGCTCTCGAAGCACTTCCACGATCCCATCTGTGATTCACCGAACATTCGTGCTGAGGCACAGACAAAGGTGAATTAGTTCCAGACAAAAATGCATCAATGCTCTATTGAATAGTCAATTATTAAACACATAATGGAATCCGTGGTTAGCAAGGCATGCTGAAGATGTGCCATGTTTGCACAATTTCTAACAGGAAAGGAGGGCCGGCTTGTAAGTTTTGAAAAATGAAACAATTCAGTGATATTTAAAGTAAACTTGGAAACAAACCTTTCCTTACCTGGGGGGTGTGAGATTTCTTCTCTTTATTCACACGTTCTTCCCTTAAGTAGGCCTCAGGCTGGTCAATCCACTCTTGAAACTTGTTGGCCAGCAATTCTGCAGGGAATGTTACGGGGTGAACTGTCCAGAATGGTAGAATATCCAATCATCTTATGTTTTGGGTTTGTCTGGGCCTTTCTTCAACTCGCATGTGGATACGTGTGCTTGTGTCCTGAACGTGCCTGGTGTGGCTTGTCTTCCTTCCTCCAGCTTCCTTCCTTGGAGTCACATGAAAATGAGCTGAGGATGGGTCATGAGGAGAAGGCTCTCCAGGGACAGGAAGTTCCTTCAGTGGAGGCCTGTGGGCAGTGGCACAGGGACACATGCCTGGGTGACCTCTGCATATATACAGATCTGAAAAGAGTCTTGAAAAAAGAAACTCCAGGTCTGTCCCTGCAGACGTCCTAGCTGGGGCTGGAGGAGCAAAGGCCCACTTTGAAGAGGGCATCCTTCTCCAGATTCTTCTATCCTGATTCTTGACAGCAGATTCAGGTAAGTGGAGATGGAAGGGTTCTGTGAGGTGATGGGCAGGGGATAGCAGGGTCTGGCAATTCAGAGCACAAACATCCAACTTAGTAAGCCCTGGCTCTGCCACTTGGCAGCTGTAGTCTTCGGGACAAGTCACTTCACTTCTCCTTGCCTCAGTCTGTCTGTCAGCATCAGGCTATGATGCTGGGTCTTTGGCTTCAACGTCTCCAATGGATGCAAAGCACCATCTACAAGTCACTCTTCTGACGTGCCTAGGTGTGTGTCTGCAGTGCCTCAGATGGTCCTGGGGTGGAAGAAGCTGTGGTGGTTTGAATTCCATGGGTACCCCTGAAGGCCCACCTGGGTGGTTACAGATGATGCTAAGCCCTGGTGTTCCCTTCAACCCTACCAGAAACCAGGCACGAGCTTCTCTGGGTTCTGCTGCTGGACGTGTGTCTCGGGTGAACCACCTTCCTTTCGTGGTTTTACTCACGATAAAGTGAGTGGGTTAAATGGGAAAAAAAAATAGGATTATTAAAACAGAACTTTGTTTTTTCCTAAAAATATTGAAATCAGATAACAAATTGGTGTGCCCTTATGGTTTGTGGGATAGTCTTAATTCACCTGGGGTGAATTAAATAAAGTCATGATTTTATTTTCTCTAATTGGTGCCTTTGCCTGGGCATGTCGATGCTTCTCCAGCCTCAGCAACTTCCTGGGCAGATGCCACCATTATTCTGGCACCTGCACTCATTAGAAATTGACCGGTTTAAAGTTTCAATCTGAAACTCCATTCAGACCTCCTTGCCTACCCTCCCCCAGCGAAGGCCTTGGCCCTGTCTCCAGGAACTTGTAGGAGGAAGGGGGCCATGGGCCCATCTCCTTCCTGGCTCCTTGGACTTGGGACATGGGGCTTGCCTATCAGACACCTGCTCTTCTCCATCCCGTGGGTCCAGGCCCTCCAGGTTGAAGGCAAGAAGCAGGAAGAGAAGAAGCAGAAGTCCTCCCTCCTGAGAACTGGTCAGTAGTGGGGAGATGGTGCTACTGGCCTCCTGAGTTTGGTGCAGGTCTGACTCTGGCTGGTGGCCCACGTGGGGGTTTCTTATTGTCTCGTTCAGCTTTGCATCACTGTGCCCAACATACCTGACAAGAACACCTTGGAGGGGGAAAGAATATTTTGATTCATGGTTTCAGAGGTTCAGACCATGATCAGTCAACTTCTTTGCTCTGGGCCCAAGTTGAGGCAGAACATCATGGTGGAAGGGCATGACATAGTGCAGCTCCACTCAGGGTGGCCAGGAATCAGTAAGAGTAAGGGCAAGGGCTCACAGGGAAGACGAAACCTTCCAGGGCATACCTTCAGTGACCCACCTCCTCCAGCATGCCCTCCACACCCCATCTGCCTGTAGTTACCACCCAGTTAGTTCATTCAAACTAGAATGGACTGATTGGATTACAGGTCTCATAACCTAGTTCTCATTCCACCCTGGACCTGGCTGTGCTAACACAGGTGCTTCAGGAGACAGCTCATATCCAAATCATAGCTCATACCAATGGTACACGCAGACTTTGGGGGTAGTATTCAACTTCCCCTTAGCCAAAGACTTATCCATGAGGGGGCAGCCAGGATTTCCTTCATTCTTCCCCGGAGTTATCATTCCTAATCCCCTTCCTGGGAGCCACAGGAGGAGGGGGGTTCTTTCTGGCCCCATCTGTGGACTACATGTGGTAGTAATGGTGGTGGTTTCTTTATACCATCACCCTTGCTCCACTGCTGGTATGAGCTGCTGCTACAGCCAGCCTCCAAGCTTCTAGGAGAGATGTAGGCCCCAGCCTCTTTCTAGAATTTTCCCCAAACTTCATGGAACCCATGTCAAGATTTTTCTAAAAGGTATCATTAGCCTTTATCCCAGCTGCCACCAACTGTAGAGGCACTGATGAGTGCTAAGTGCACCAAGCCACTTACAGGCAGGTGAGGCCCGCCCTCCCCTCTTGCAGCCTCCCTCAATCTCCATAGCCTCATGTACCTGGCCTTGGCGAGGGACTGTGATGCTTTTCTCCTTCGACCTCCTTCTTCTTAGTACATTCTCCTTCCCCCTTATCATTTAGACAGGTGGAGAGAGGGTGGCCCAGGGCTGGAGGTGGCAGGCCTGGTTGTGCCATTTCCCCCTAAGACTTAGGGAGGGGTCAGGATGTTGGACTCAAATTGCTTTGGGCTTGTTTTAGAATATAGGACACCTGGTGACTCCATTCCCCTAGACTTAGCCGAAAATTCTGGAACCACTGGAGAATTCCACATTCAACATTTTTTTAAAAAAACTAATAACAAGGTTGATGTTTTTCCAGTTTAAATGGATCCTCGCAGGCTCTCATGATTCATAAAGGAAGAGCGTTTGAAATCTGTGATGTTTAAGGCACTTCTGCTTCTCAAAGTTGAGGACTCTAGTTGGAACCGAGGTTCCATGGCATTTTAATTAGGAAGTTGGTCAAATGTAGCTATCCTTTCTGCACCTGCCCGTGTGTCAGAGACTGAGGGCTGGTGACCATGAAGTTCTCTAAGGAGGTTCTCAGAGGAGGACCCACATGAGAGGGAGATCTTACACCTGTGGGCAGGATCTCTGGTCAGGGAGGGCATGACTAATGTTGCTTGCTGCCCCAAGAAATGAGGTGGGTAGAAAAGGGCCTTTATGAGATTGAGTTTCAGACTGGGTCTGAGAGATGGCACTGAGAGGCCTGCCACATGGTGGACACCCTGAGACAGAGAAGGCACTTGTGGTGAACTATGGTGGAGAAATTGTCTACCGTGAGTATGAGATGACTCATCTTGAGTCTTGTACTTCCCACTCGTCTAGTCCACAATATTTCGCCAACCCCAGTCCAGGTGGTCCTCCTGGTCTCAGCTGAACCCCCAGGCATGACAGAAGGGCCTTTGAATCCAATTGGTTCTCTCTGTTCTCACACCATACACCCCCTGGACTCGAGTGCATGGGGGAGCTCTTCTTAGCCCAAGCTTCTTAGGTTTGACTGTATATTTGTAGCAAATGAGCCCCCAAATCCCAGTGGCTTAGTACATCAAGAGTTCATTTCTCCTTAGACAAAGTCTGGTATGGGTCAGAAAAGCTGGCTTCCACCTGGTGACACAAGGACCCAGACTTCCTCCATCTTGGAATTCCACCATCTTCCCACAAGTCCTCCAAGAGCTCCATGGAAGACAGGAGAGCACTGGAGCAGATCTATTCCTGAGTCAGCTCCATGGCAGACAGGAGAGTGCTGGAGCGGATCTATTCCTGATCAACCTTGGATGTCATGGGCTTTAATTTCCTTAATGAACACTGCATTTCTTCACAGACACTTCCAGACGTTTGTCATGTCCAAGGCACATTTCTATCTCCCCAATAGATTACTGTAATGTACTCACCCAATAATGTTAAAATGAGTTAGGACTGGACTTGTCTGAACTGCACGAGGTGGTAATGACACTGTGCATTTATATAGCCCTTTTATTTTCCAAGAACTTTCAGATTTATCTTCTCATTTCACTCTTCCAACATTTTTCTGAGACTTGTAGCCCACTCCTTCTCTGTACGGTTCAGCTGAAGGAGCCAGGCATAGCAGGGCGTGGGGCCCTACCTCCGCCCACACAGGTGTAGCCAGCTCGTCCATGGCACCACGAAATGAGGGTGATGGAAGATGGGTGGAACTCTCAGGTTCCTTTTGGATCCTCCCTCTTGTTTTCTCTCGCTGCCTGTCTAGGCTTCTCCTACCCATCTGGAACCTGTTCTTCCATGCTCACTGTGACCACCTCAGATCTTGCAGCGACCAAGAACCCAATCTGATGATGTAGAACTAGCACAGGTGACTTGCATCAAATACCAGATGTCTGGATCTAAGTAAAGCATGTGGGGTTCCAGTTGCGGGTAGGGGGAGCTGAATGTACCTGTTACTGAAATTCCCAGAAGATAACTTTTTAAGGTTCTTGAAAATGTGTTAGGACTGTCAGAAGGACGAGATTTGACAGTTTCAATTGTTAAATACAACAGCTCTGTTTGGTATGAAACAATGTTAAGATTGCAATTTTTTTTTAAACAAAAGAAGAAAAATAGAAACCTTGAGTTAAACAATGTGATTTGTACATATGTATTTTCCTTATTCTCTCCCGAGATTCCATTAAAATGGTAGAAATAAATGTGGTACAAATCTGTGGAGACAAAGAAGATAGTGGGTAAGAGAGAGCTGAGCCATTGGGAGTGTGGGATGGGAGAGGTGGAGATGGCAGAGATGCTCTGTCTGCAGCAGGGCAACCAGTGAGCACCCGAGTGGTCCACAGCCAGCGGGTGGTTCAGGGGTGGGAAGCCCAGGTGCCTCCCAGGCAAGGTTTGAGACAGGCAGGTAGGATGCGAGCTTGTGTAGGGAGCAGGTAGGCTCTAGACCTCCTCTTCTCTGGTCCTAGGAGGTGACTCTGAAGTAACTCCACCAGGAGGCCGTGAACTCTGGACACCCAGCGTGTGGGGCAGGGAGCTCTGGAGGGTGCTGCTAAAAGCAGGATCAAGTCACAGTCCACAGTCGACTGGAAAGAGCCCAGCCCCTTTCCTTCCCTCGGCTCCCACAAGGATGCTGATGGCCTAGTCCAACATCACCATGTAGGAATATTCCAGAATGATATCTAGAACACAGAAATAGGACAAAAACAAACAAACAAACAAACAAAAAAAACAATGAAAAAGAAAGAAGGAAGGATGGATGAAAGGAGAAAGACAGGAAGAATGATAAGGGAAGGAAGAAAAATTATGGACTCAATCAATAGGTCTAAAGCTAACCAATGGGCGCTACAGAGATAGAGAACAGATAAGATCAGTGGGAAATTATTGAAGAGATAATATAAATACATTTTCCAGAGCTGAAGGCTTTGAGCTGAAGGTAGATAGAGAGAGCCTAACGCATGCTCAGCCCAGTGGATGACAAATGACCCACAGAGCCCAGAGTACCAGAGATCATGAAAAGATCCTAAAGGGGGTGGGGGATATTTCATAGAAAAGTAAGTGGGTACAAATGGCAGAAGACGTCTTAACAGCAACCCAGGATGCTGACTGATAACGAGCAATTCTTCAAAATACTTAAAGGAAAAAACTTTTCAATCTAGAATTCTCGGTACGGCCAAATCTTCAAGAATAAAACAGTGACCTCTCAGGCACCCTTTCTGTAAGCACAAAACGGAGACATGGCATCCAGGAGGCAGAGGGAACAGGGATTTCAAGCTGGTGACAAAAGATGACCTGGGCCACAGCTGTTCAGCTAGAAAATGACCTGGGAGCAGGAGGTGGAGGGATCCAGGAGAGACATTGCCAGAAAAAAGAGAAATTTAGAGACTTTTCTTGTGCATTTGACTCTAATAAGAACAGTTTTCCAGCTGTGTCCGTGTTGAACATGCGTTAATGTTTGATGCCAAGGAAAAACCAGCGAATGAAAAGGTAAGGCAGTCTCAACTTCAGGGAAAATGAAAAACATTCAAGAAAATAAATGTAATTATAATGTACCGTTTGTCTCAGCTTTGAACAATGTTTTCATGGTCCTTAAAAGTAAACACTATAATGATTCATCCAAAAACTGTGATGTGATTTTTTTGGAGAAGGAAGGAGAGGAAAGGTCATGTGTGCATACACATGTGTTTGGGGGGTGGGTGTTGGGCGATGAGAGTGGGAGAGGCTCAATCCCCATCTTTTGTGGTAGAAGGTTCTAGATACAGCTTAAAACACACTTCAAGCACTAGCTGCCTCATAAGCGTCTTATTTAGAAAAATGAAGATAAAAGTCAGGAAAACGTGCAGGAGAGTTGGAGTTTTTTCACTCTGGGGTGCTGGGCTGGGGTGTGCTTGACAGGGGCAAGGTCAAACCGGCAGGGCTGGAGGTTTTGGTGCAGAGGCTTCCATAATTTTGGGGATCCCCTAAGAAGAAGAATTTCCAAGTTAGTTCATCCCAATGAGGGGCTCTGCAGCTTAACATGGGTTGCTTCCTGGTGAAGCCACCACAGAGGTCCACTGTAAACCTTAGGGCGTTATTTATTGCTTAATGCTATGGACTGACAAACTGTGTGTGTTATTATTTCATATGAAGAAGTTGAAGAAGAAAGAAGAAGGAGAAGAAGAAGGAGAAGAAGAAGAAAGAAGGAGAAGGAGGAGGAGGAGGAGGAGGAACACACGGCTGACACGGGACTCAGGATGCCACTTCAGCTGAACCATTTCTAACTAGCCTTACGTGCAATGCTGGGCAAACAGACCTTCAGTGTCTTCTTGTCCCCTCTTTGCATTGCTCAGCACAGGTGGCTCCTCCCCTTTGACAAGGACCGAAGTGAATTTTCTCATAGTGCTTTGTGCTTGCTTAACTGAGAGCCCTGGCACTAATAAGTTAAAAAAAATCTGTCTCCCTTCTCTCTCCCTGTAGGTCAGGTCAGGTAGGGTCCTCGACCCAGGGACAACTCACCTTAGTCCTAGCAGCCATCTCAGCTGATGGATGAGCAGCGGAAGCCCTAATTTCAGGAGAAAGCTTCTTCCTTTCTCCCTTTCTTTTCTTTAGGCATTGGCATTGAACCCAGGGATGCTCTACCATTGGGCTACACTCCAGCCCTTTTCTAATTTATTTTTTATTTTGAGACAGGGCCTCATTAGTTGCTGAAGGTGACCTCAAACTTGTAATCCTCCTGCCTCAGCCTCCCAAGTCACTGGGATTACTGGCATATGCCACCATGTCAGGCTTCAGTTAGTACATTAGATGCTTTGCTTCAGGTGAGAGACCCCAGACCAGAACTCAAGGTAGTCAGCAGGGAAATTAAGATTGCTGTAAATTTTGGTAGGGCAGAGTCTCTCTTAAATGACTGTAGCTGTTCCCCTTCTTGGTCCCTCAAAGTCATATAAAATAGAGGCCATCATTCTGTCAAAAGTGGTGCAGCTGCATTTGATCATTCAAAGTATTCCACTCACATTCAATAGACATGCAGTGAATGCCAGCTGGGCACCATGCAAGGCTCTGTGCTGGAGGGACTCCACGTGAGGGCACTTGGCCCTGCCCTTAAAGAGTCCATGACCCAGGGCACAGGCTACCTCGGTTCAGCTCAGCTTTGGAGCTGCTCCCACCTTCCAAAGCTAACTGGACTTTTCTGTGTGCCAGACTGTTTCCAGAGCTGGGGAGGTAGAAATGGAATAGACACAGTCCCTGCCTTCTGGCAGAGCACTCTCTTGCTGGGGTCCATGGAAGACAGAAGTGAAAGTTGTCCTTGCTTCTGAGAAGGCTCCTGTCCATCTGTGAACTTGAAGTAGACCTGTTTAAATCTAAGATGGCTGGAATGAAATTCAGGGCAGGTGAAGAAGAAAGTGATTTTAATTAGGGAATTTCTTGTAGATTGAGGTTTTGCCCCCCTCCTTTTTTTAAAAAAAAAAAACCTACAATTTAGTAAATCATGAGAAAATGAAGAAAAATCAAGGGCACAGATATTCTGTTATTATAAACATAATTGTTGAGTAAATAAAGTTGAACTTGAAGTCACTGTGGTTTTGACCCTTCTGGGGTTTGTAGACATGCTACAATCTGAGCCAAGGATGCCTGACTAGGTTCTCCTAAACTCACTAAGAGCTGTCCTGGGGTCCTTCTTCTAGGAAGGCTTTGAGGACATCGGGCTGAGTGAGAGGGCTTCCCTCCACGTCCCTCACCTCCCTCTATGATAACTGCCTGCTTCCCCAGCAGACTGCGATAAACTTAAGTCAGGGAATGGTTTGCTGAGCATCACCTGCCCAGTCCAGACCTGGCCCATGGCAGATGCTCTGAGGGTGCTTCCCACAATGGAGGGGGCACCTGCTCTTGCTTATGTGAAGGACCTTCTTCAGGCTGACTGGGGTAGTGTGTGTGTGTGTGTGTGTGTGTGTGTGTGTGTGTGTGTGTGTGTGTGTGTGCTGGCTGGGTGGGTGTCTGGAGACACAGAAGTCTCTGCCCAGGTGTGAGTCATTGTCAAGTTCATTATCTCTAGGACAGATTTGTCCTTGAGTTCCAGAGACAGGGGCCATTTTTCCTCACTCTCAGGTGGTTCCCAGTCTGCTTACAAAGCCCTAAGAAAGACAGCCAGCATCAATCCCCCTCACACGTCCTGTGCAGGCCTGTCTGGCAGGAAATGGGTATTCAGAAACTCTGGTTTGAAGGATGGCATGCTTAAACTTCTCCTCAGAAGTTAACGTCTATCACTCTGGCTGTTTGAGCAGCTTTCTCCCCCATCTTTGGAGTACTGTGAAAAATATGATCTACATGAGAGTACTGGGGCCAAAGGGCATTTTCAAATGAGCATTTCTAGATTCGACTAGATTAAAATATTTACAAATTCCTAACATAAATGAAAGTTCATCTGTCTCATAGGAGAAGGGTTAAAATCCAGGTGGGCAAATAATACCATTTAATAACAGGCAAAGAGTCTGAGTGGACACTCCCCAAAGAAGATATAAAAATGGCCAATGGATGCAGGAAAAGATGCTTAACATAATTGTCCAACAGGAAAATGAAACCAAAATCCACATGAGATCCCACTTGATACCACCAGGATGGCTATAACAAAAAAGGCAGATAATAACTGCTGGCAAAGAAGTGGAGAAATTGGAACTTTCATTCATTGCTGGTGGGAATGTAAAACGGAACAGCTAATTTGGCAAACAGTCTAGTAGTTACTGAAAATGGTAAATAGAGAGTCATGTAAAACCCAGAAATTCTTCTAAGAATATGCCTGAGAGAAGTGAAAACACATATCTACATAAGAACTTGTATTTGAATGTTTGCAGCAGCATTATTCATGATAGATAAGAGGTGGAAGCAACCCAGATGTTTATCAATGGGTGAATGGATAAACACAATGTGGTATATCCACGCAATGGAATATTATTTGGCCATAAAGGAAATGAAGGACTAATGACCCTTCAACATGAAGAAACCTTGAAAGAAGCCAGACACAAGAGATGAACCACTGTATGATTATAGAATATAATCATATAGCTGTGTGAAATGTCCGGTAGGTGAATTTGTAGAGAAAAAGTAGACGAGCGGTTTCCTAGGGGATGGTTGCTGATGGGCACGAGTTTCTTCCTGGGATGATGCAAATATTATGAAATTGTGGTCTTGGTTGCACAGTTCTGACTATGATAAAAACTACTGAATTCTATACTGTAAATGGGTGGATTGAGTGGTGTGTGAATGTTACCTCAACTTGCCTAAAAAAAAAATATAAAAATCTGAGGGAATTCGAGCAGGGAATCTGAGCAGGGAACCTAAGCTAGTCTCTCCCACACGCACTGAGAGTTCTTTCAGGGCAAATCTGGCATTTTCTGCTTGTTTGGTTTTCCCATGAAAATAAGCATAGTGCTAGGCCTCTGGAAGCTGGCTCACTGATTAATTGGATAATTGATAAATATCCTTAAAATGGAAAGAGGCAATAGAGAAATGATCTCCCCACCTGTCATTATCAACAGATGGTGTGTGTGCCAGTGTGTGTGCGTGTGTGCATGTGTGTGCGTGTGTGCGTGTGTGTGTGTGTGTGTGTGTGACAAAGAGAGAGAGAGGTTGATTAGGTGGGGTGTTCGTCCCTCACCAGTCCTTCTAACGCTGACTGGTGGGTGAGGCAGCAGCAGAGAGAGGGTGGGGGCACCTGCATTTTTATCCCAGCTCAGCTGTCACCTGGCCTGCATCTTGGGTGCTGGGACTCAGCTACCTACCTGTGAAAGAAGGGTCAGGAGGTTAAGTTTCAAAGGCAGCTTGCTTCCTTTGAGAAAAACGGATTCTGACAGGGATCAGGAACGTTAGCTTTGCCAGAGCTTTCCAGGGTATAACGTCCTTCCTCCCCTGGGGCGTCCTTTCCCTGCAGGTCCCGGTGGGCTAGGCTCCGGGCCGTCCTGTCCTCCCCTAGCAGAGCTCCTCTGAGTGGGAGCCCCCTGCTCCAGGCCTCCGCCTAGCCACGCAGGTGGCCCCGATCGCTGGAGCCGAGGCTGTTTAAGGGTGCCTTCCTCCTCTGCTACTTCTTAATCCCAACTTGATGTTTCACTTTCCCTCTGGCCAAAAGAAGAAAAGGCAGAGCAGTGTGATTCCAGTAGACAGAAGAAGACGAGGAGAAGGAGAAACAAGGAGGAGGAGGCAGAGGAAGAGGACAAGGAGAAAGCGCCCATGACCGGGGCTGCCCCGGTAGGACAGGCATTTGGGCAGCGACCTCTGATGAGGGGTTTGGGGAGGGGCAGGGGAGTGGCAGCCATAGCGGGGTGGACATCAGTTAGTTACCCTTGGGGCCAGTTTGGGTGGGTGCCATGACAGCAGCCACTTCGGAACCCTGACTGGCACCTTTGTCCCCAGAAGGGAGCGCCTGCCCTGCCTGCAGGGAGTGGCCTGTGTGGGCAGACTCATCTGCCTCTGCAGGATCTTATCTCCAGTAGTACTGTCGTAAGGCAGCCACTCTCAATAGTATTGCAGTTCCTTCCCCTGTCCCCATGCAGTAATTGTCATCCCACTTTGCAGACGGGCCCAGAGAATGACACTTCCTAAGGCTCCCGAGCCAAATGCATCTCCCTACGGGGGCCCAGGTCCTTCCTTCCCTGATGCTGCTCCTCAATGCCAGCCAGAGCCTGGGCTTTCCCTCTCTCCCATCCCCGCCCAGCCTAGCCCACGATACAGACAAAAGCACTCAGCCAATATTTGCTGACATTTGAAGTTTGATCTGGGCTTGATTCTGCTGAGAGAAGGCTCCAAAAATAATCACCTGGGGAATGTCCCTGAAGGTCTCATTCGCTGCTCTCAACGGAGCAGGGGGCACTAAAGGATGAACTTGCCTTTCATTTGGCTAATCCTACTTCACACTCCTGGGAAAGAGGCATTTAGAGCTTCAGCATCAAACCGACACCATATTTCCAGATGATTCTCTTGAGCCAGTCTCTCCACTGCCACTGGCCTCCTCCCTTGGGAGATGGCTGTTTGGATGGGGCAGGAGAGATTTCATGCATGCTGAGTCTCCATGGCTGCATCCTCTGGTAGCCATAATGGAGTCTCCATCAAGATGCTTGTTAAGACTATTTTTAAAAAGTCCCATTTAGCATCGAAGTGATGCCAAATATGCAGTCTTTAAAGAAAGATGACAAATGATCACTTCCTCTTCCAATTCTGTCCGAAACCCGAAGCTGGAAGACTTGCTGCAGAGTCTATTCTTGGACATTCAAGACAGAAGTTTCTGTTTTTATTATTTTTAAAAAATGTCAATCAAAATGTAATGCTATCAGCTTTCTCTGGGAGTCTCTGGATCGGGCATGAGCCAATGAGGCAGAGCATTGCCAACAGAATTGTCATCGCGGAGAAAAAGACAGAATATTAGAGAATAAATGCATCTGAATAGATGAATTCAATATCTTCTCAAACACCACCTTCCAAAAGCGTTTATGGGGTAGCTATGGTGTACTAATGAAGACCTACAGGAAGTATGTTATGAGGGCCCCAGAGAGTAATAGCAAACACTTCCGAAGCACGAACACTGTGCCAGATGCAGTTTTAAGGGCTTTACACATTTATGTCGTTTAATCCTTATAGCCACTCTAGTAGGTCAGTACTATTCTTATCTCCATTGTACAACAGAGAAATTGTGTCTCAGAGAGGTTAAGTGATTTGCCCAAAGTCACAGAGTAGAGCAGGAATTCAAAACTCACGTATTCAGGTGCTAAGTGTGGGCTCTTAACCCCTTTAGCGACTCTTCTCAAATGCATGCTTAAGAAGGTCATGCAGGCAGGGTCAGGGGAACCTACTTGGGGGTGGTTGAAGAAGCTGGGTTTGGCACTTGGAAGAAGCTTCCTGCACCACCTCTGGCCATTCCCCCATGTGTGACTGAAAGATATCACGTGTTTCTCTTACTATTTTGCAAAACATACTGTGTTTCCAGTACTTCTACCTTGTACTATGGCTTGACTGGGTCCCCCAAATCCACATGTTGGAAATTTAACCATCAATGCAACAGCGTTGGGTGGTGGGACATATAAGGGGATAGTAGGTCCCAAGGGCTCTGGTTTCACGAATGAATTAGTTATAACCCAGGAGTGGGCTCCTGATGAAAGAGAGTTCAACCTCCTTTTGTTCTCCTGGTCTCAGGCTCTCTCATCCTTCTAATATGGAATGATGTAGCATGAAGTCCTCACCAGAAGCTAGTACTCTCAGACTTCCTGACCTCCAGACCCCTGAGCCCTAAAAAGCTTACGTTACATGTATTACCCAGTCTTGGGTATTTTGTTATAGCAGCAGAAAGTGCACTAGGACCTCTTTTCTCCCACCCACACTAAGCAGGATCTGTCTTATCCTCCACATAAGCAGGATCTGTCTTCATTGTCTTTGTGCCCCTGACCCTCCAGCCATGGACTGGTTCAGAGTAAGAATTCAGGAAACTTAGGCTGAGTGGCATTGTTGGCCTAAGATAGAAAGAAGCGATGAAGGAATCTCAGGTTGGGCAGAAGTATGGCAGTAGGAGGGACTTGGAATCTGCAGAGGTCCTGGAGGGCTCATGGCAAGGCCAGGTCAGAGAACCAAGATGGTAAGCCTTGAATGCAAAAGAGGATCACAGATTGGAGGACTTCTTGTCCTTGGCCTCCATGAAAATCACTGTCTAGCAAAGAGAGCTTAAGCATAACCATTTTTGGAAATATGAATGGACTTTTGGATCATGGGGAACACTGGAGGATACACCGACCTTCACAAATGCAAGAGTCTTGGGAAGGTTTCTGATGTCTGCAAGTGGGCAGCTTAAAGGGTGGACATGTGGGAGGTTCAGAGGAGGAATCAGAGGCAGCGGATGGAGCCTTACCATGCTGCGAGACAGGTGGCGAACCCAGGGGTGGTGCCGGGGAACATTCTCTCTCCTCAAGCCCTCTCTCTCCTTCCCTGGTGCTGCCATAGAAGAACGCCAGGGCTCTGCTCAGTGGCACCAGTTGACTGCATCCTGTTGGACACCATCAGCTCCACACTGCATTTCTCATCACAGTCATCTTTCCCGCCACAAGGGTTGAGTCTACGAGCCTTCATCATTTCCCCAAGCTGCAATTTCAAGCATTATTTTCCTCTTGTGCAAGGAACTAAACTCTTTTATCCTACCCCATAATATAGGATTGGGAAAAAAAGGAATTGCTCCCTCTCAGCAAAATTGATGCAAATGCCAACTCTGATTTGAAAACAGCCCTGTCATTGGAAAGCCGTGTTTCTCCCTTATAAGCTATTCTTGAGTTCCCAAGAGAAGCAGAATGATCATTTGTAAGAATAATAAAATCATTTTCTCAGTTTGACAGTACCTGCTTTCCAGCGTAGTTGACTATGATGCAGGTGCTGATTCTTAGGACTCTATTTTGCTAAAGAAACAACCTCTATTAGCGCAGCCAAAAAAAAGTGCTGATCATTAAGCATTAGAAAGCCTCCACCCCCACCCCCAGCATACCCTTAGCTAGCAACTGGAAGGGAGAAGTGAGGTTAGATGGAAGTGAGAGTTCCTGGTTGACTGTACACACCCTTACCTTTCCACCTTTGCACACCTAGGTGTTTTTACCTAACCTAAATGTTCCCTTCTCTTCCTCAAATCCATTTCCATCTTCTGGCCTCTGATAGTTCCATTTGCTTCAACCTGACTGAGCTAAGGGATGCCCAGATAGCAGGTAAGACATTATTTCTGGGTACGTCTGTGTGGGTGTTTCCAGAAGAGATTAGCATTTGAATCAATAGATTCAATCGGGAAGATTCTTCCTCACCCGTGTAGGCATGCATGATCCAATCGGTTGAGGACTGGACCAGAATAAAAAGGCAGGGGAAGGGCAGACTCTCTTTTATTCTTCTGGAGCTGGGATGCACATCATATCTTGTCTTTAGAGCCCTGAGCTCTCAGGCTTTCGAATTGGGGCTTACATCAGTTCCCCCTCCCTGGTTCTCAGGCCTATAGACTTGGACTGAATTACATCACCCATTTTCCTGGTTCTCCAGTTTGCAGAAGACAGATTGGAGGACTCCTTGTCCTTGGCCTCCATAATGATGTGACCCAATTCCCACAATTTATAAATCCCACCCCATCTCCTATAGTTTTTTTTTTTTTTCCTGGAGAACCTTGACAAATGCACAGGCCTAGAACAACTGCTGTCTCTTTGGTGTGGCTGTCCATGGGTTTCTCCTAATCTGCTGGAGACCTTACAAATTACAGTCTGAACCGTTTGAATTAGCCCTGGTAGAGTCTTGGATGCTGCCCTTGGATTCTGGCATGTTAATTTTCTCTTATCAGAGAGGAGCCCTTTCAATGAGAGATTAATAGCCAACTAGAATTGGCTCTACCACTTACTGCCTTATATAAGTCACTTCATCTTTCTCGGCCTCAGTTTCTATATCTGTAAATGGGAATTATAATGGCTTCATAGGTTGCTGTATTAAAAAAAAATTGTATAAAGCCCTTGCCATATGAGTAAACTCTCAGTTAATGGTATCTACCATTATTATCTTGTTCCTCCTCGTTCTCCTCTTCCACAGTATCATCAATCCCTATATCTCAAAGAAACGAAAGGTCTGAAGCACACATCAAATGTTCAATACAGGGCTAACTCTTTCACCAGGCCCAGTAGGCAGAACCTAAGGCCCATGATAACTTCAGGAATCCATAAAAATAATTTTAATTTCTTTTATGTTTAAAAAGGAACCTAGCCTGGCCTGGATTGTATTCATAATTATACCAATGTAGTGATGACATGATTTAATTTTTTTTTTTTTTTTTATGGAGAAGGTGGTCCATAAAAGCAAAAATTTCTAAGACTGGCCCATGAAAGTTATAATGGGGATCTGTTTCAACAGTTCTTAGTTAGGGTCCACCTTTGGGGCTGCTGTCAATAGGACAATGTATCTCCAGAGGAGGAACCTGTTGGGGCCTCAGGACCTAGGCAGGACTGGGCACCTGGCAGAAGCCGAGGAAATGTGGGTTACTCTTCAGAGACAGAAAAACCCCCTCTCTTCCCTAGCAATCCAACATATGCCATGTGACTGAAAGTTTCTTGAAAATTTTCCAGATTCCAGGAATTTTAGCATTAGAGATCTGTAGGAATAAAATCCACCAGAAGAGAAGAATCACCCATTTGGCAAATAGACTTTAGGCATGAACAGCTTTGGGAATTTATCACATCATTTCCCTGGGCAAGAGTGAATATTTGTACTAAGATCAGAACCAGAATTCTCCAGAGCCTTTGGTAAAGAGCTGCTTTGGAAACTCTGAGGCAGCCTACCTTCTGAATCCTCTCTGGCAATTTGAGTCCACCAACAGAGGCTACCTCCCAACCTCTCCCCTTCAACCTCCTTTTGCTTCTAAAGGAAGGTCAGGGAGGGAGTCGAGGAGAGAGAACACAAGCTTGTACCCACCCACTGAGCCCTGGGATGCAGACCTCGAAGGCCTGGGAGTCTTGCAACTCTCATGGCTCCAAGAAGGTAGCATCATGGATTCAGTGGTGGCTCACTCATGGACTGTATTTGGGTGTCTTGGGAGACATTCACCATGATACAAGGGAAGGACTTTTACATGGAATCTTCTTCCCATTTGGAGATGCCTGGATGGGATTGCCACCACTCCTGGCAACAGTATTAGCTACTAATATCTGCAAAGAAAATTAAGGGCTTTCTGCTCACATTTTATCCCCATAGTAACTTTGTGAGGATGTTATTTTTATCTCCTGGTGGATCTAAAAGATCCCTGAGATGGCTGATTGAAAGACCCATGTGTGTGCTCCTTGTCATGCCATTTAGTTGTCCAAAGTGCGGGGCATTACTATTAGACCCAGAACTGGCTTAGAAACCATCTTGGCTAAGGGTTACTGAGTCCCCACTACTCATCAGGTGCTTTGCATAGAGACTCTTAACCTTCAACAAATCCTCCGGTGGATACTGTTAGCACTTCTGCATACATCTGAGGAAGCTGAGGCAGAGTTCAGCGAAGTAACTTGCTCAAGCTCAAGTCTATTAAGTGACAGAGCCAGGATTAGAAGCCAGGCAGCTTGCTCCAGAGACACCGCTGGCTCTCTGGTTCTTTTGTTGTGTGCTTTCTTCCTCTGTTCTTCCCTCCTCCTTTGTAAGGACTCGGGGTACCACCATGGGACTCCCCACAACCCTTGGTTTGTACCCAGCCCTCACCTTCTGTCCACACTGGACCATTCTCTTCAGGTCTGTTTACTGTTTACCTATTTATTCTTTCTCCATCGCTGATCTCCACTCTCATCCCTCCATCCTTCATAGTCTCCTGTGCTAACAAGTTTTATATAGAAGTTTAAATACTGTGCAAGTTGTCAGAATCAAGATGGAGCTCCTGTGTCAAACCTTAATGAATAAATAAAGAGGGTTACAGAGGAGACCTCACGTGTTATCTTTGATAACAAAAACTGTCACGAGAGACTCCACCAGAACCACCGCCTTGCACAGAGACCAGTACAGCCTCACACAAAAAATTCTTCAGCAAGGACAACTGCCCAGCCTGTCCAACCTTGAACTGAGGCCACTCTTATTATTGATCCTGGTAGTGAAGGATAATTGTTGCAAAACAACTTATGTAACCCTCCTCATTTTACCTCTAAAAACCCTGTCTCCCTTTGCCTCCCTGAATACAGCCATAGTTTACTATGGTACACCCACTCCCATACAGTGTTCATTCCTGATGAAATTCATTATCTTTGGAGAATCTCTCTATTTGCTATTTAGATTGACAACAGTCATGTTACCTTAAAAAAGTCTCTGGAGTTTTTTGTGTGTGGGTGTGTGTGTGCAAGCTTAGGTTCTAATTTATATAAAAAGTGTTGTCCTATAAAATCCATTCTGGTTCTGAATTTTCCCATCAAATCAACCCTTTTAAGTTTCTTCATGTTCATTTATGTGCATCTAGTCTGCAGCTTCTCAATGCTGTCTGATATTTTATTTTCTAGCACATTTTACTTAATTATTCTCTCAATGATGGACCTCCAAATTTAACTTCCTGTGATTAGAATTAATAACATTGTTGATAAACATCCTCATATTGCTTCCCTTATAAAACTATGCACAATCTCTGGGATGCATAAATGGAAGTGGAATTGGTAGATTATAGTCATAAATAACCAGTGTTTTACCAAGTTCTGCTAAGTTGCTTTCCAAGACAGCTGTAACAACTTCAAACTCCCAGAAAGCAGGCCACAGTATTTTGAACTCTTCACTTTTTTTCCTTGATAGCAAATTACTCACTTTCCCAATTTCCACTTCTCTAATGGGTGTTACCCACCACCTTATTCATGATTTATTTTGTATATTGATTACTAGGTAGTAAGAGAATTAACTTATTATTCACTCAGCTTTCTATTTTCTGACATGCCTATTCATATCCTTGTTCCTTTAAACAAAATGGGATTTCTCATCTTTTTCCAATGATTCAGAGTTTCTGATAGAGTCTAGGATAGATATTAATTCATTATTGGCATTAGATACTACAATATCTTCTTCCAGTCTGAAATCAAACCTGTTAACTTTGTCTGTGATGCTCCTTGTTGAACCCCATGACTATCAAGTGGTGATGTTCATCATTTTTTAAAAAGTGGGACACTGTTACACCTTCACTTTATTTATTTATTTTTATGTGGTGCTGAGGATCAAACCCAGTGCCTCACATGTGCTAGGCAAGTGCTCTATCAACTGAGCTACAACCCCAGTTCAATGTTTATCATTTTTAAGGTTTTTTTTTGTCTTACAGTTAGTGCTTTTGAGGATTTGAGTACAGGCATTCAAGTTTACTTTCTTCTATGAGGTCTATGGTTTTACTTTCTGTGTTTAGGTTATTATTCCATTTGAAATATTTCAGCATATAAACGACCTAACAGTACAGCTGAAAACCCTAGAAAAAGAAGAATAGAGCAACACCAAAAGTAGTAGAAGATAGGAAATAGTTAAAATCAGAGCTGAAATCAATGAAATTGAAACAAAAGAAACAATCAAAAAAATTGACAAAATAAATAGTTGGTTCTTTGAAAAAATAAACAAAATTGATAAACCCTAAGCCACACTAACAAAGAGAAGGAGAGAGAAAACTCAAATTACTAAAATTCAGAATGAACAAGGAAATATCACAACAGACACGAGTGAAATATAAAACATAATTAGAAGCTATTTTGAAAATCTATACTCCAACAAAATAGAAAATCTTGAAGACATCAACAGGTTTCTAGAGACATATGAATTACCTAAACTGAACCAGGAGGACATACACAATTTAAGTAGACTAATTTCAAGTAATGAAATAGAAGAAGTCATCAAAAGCCTACCAACAAAGAAAAGTCCCGGACCAGATGGGTTCTCAGCCAAGTTCTACAAAACCTTTAAAAAGGGCTCATTCCAATATTTCAGCATAAAACAACCACCCAGCTTTCTCTTCCTTATGACAGATATGTTCCCAACTCTGCTGACTAAACAATCCTTTCTTGTCTCTCTGTGGTATCACCTTGATCATATTGTGTTCTCCTATATAAAGGGTCCCATTGGTCTACTGGGTCCCATTGGTCTTCTCTGTTCCTATGCCCTACCATCCTGCTATCACTCCTATGGCTTTGTAGTAGCTTTTACTGTCCTAGGGTGAGTTTGTCCTCTTGGCTCTTCAATTTTTATTGACTTAGCTATCTATGGTGCTGCATTTTTTCTTAGAAGATTTTGCAATGGGTTTGTCAAGTTGTCAAAAAAAAAAGTACAGCTGCAGTTTTGTTAGAATTGCATTGAATTTTTTATATTCATTTGGGGGACTTGCTTACAATATTAAAATGTCACTGAACATGGTGCATCTTTCATATTACTCATCTTTTTTATGCATACCCTCTTATAGAATAAAAAAATCATCATGTAGATTTTGTTAGGTTTGTAGATACTTTACCTTTTTTGAACTTTTGTTCTAATTGTAGATAAAATCCTACTTTTAAAATTCATGTTCCATAATTGATTATTATCTGTATGGCAGAATGCTATTAAATTTTGTGTTATTATCTTACATTTGGGAATCTTGCTAAATTCTCTTAAAGTTGTAATAGATTGTAAATATTCCTTTTGTTTCTTCTGTGTGTATCTTTAAAATCTATTTTATTTTAAAATTCATTCTTTCATCTCTTTTTTTTTTTTTTTTTTTTCTGGTCTTATGGCATAGTTGAGGATCTGAAGTGTCTGGTTAAATGGTGCTGCAGACAGCAGAACTACATTTTTTGTCCCTGAGAGTAAGTCCTAAGGGAATCAATTCTTTATGCTTCTTTTAGAGTCCACAGTTGAAAGTTTATAGGATCACAATTTGCCTTTTGTTCCCTTAAGGATTATTTGCACTGGTCTTATGAAAAGTTAACCATTTTTTTTTACTGGGAAAATAGGTACCATTAATTCTTGATTTTAAATTATTGGCCTTCTTTACATCTAAGCAGCATAGCACATTTGACAAAAAGCCAAAAGGGCACACTTCTTTTCTGGCCAAACTGCAAATGGGTCAAATCTTTCTGCTTCATTTCTATTTATTCCAGATTCTCACTGTAAATTTGACTAAAAGCACTCAATAACACTCATGCCACTACTTGAGTGTTTTGCTGCCTTGAAATTTTTACCAGATAAATTAGCCTATCAGTTCTCATAGCTTGTGGGAGGCTGAGTTTATCAAAAGTCTCAGGGCATGGAAAAAATGCATCCAAATTCCTTGCCACATAATAAGAAGGATGGCCCCTAGTCTAATTGCTAACAGTCCTCATTTCCACCTGAAGCCTCATCAGCATAGCCTTTACTGTCTGCATTCCCACCCATTCTGGTTTTATGAGTCTGCTCAAGAACTGCCCATTAGGCTCCACTTATAGGATTATAGGTTTCTTCCAGCCCACTCTTATGAATTTCCCCAAACTTCATGCAAACCAATTCTAAATATTCTTCCACATTGTCAGGCATATGGTAATGGCAAACTTCACCCCACTTCTTGGAACCAATTTACTGTGTTAGTCAGTTACTGTAAGAAACATGTGAGATAATCAAATTACAAAGAGAAAATGTTAATTTTGACTCACAGTTTTGGAGGTTGTACTGCATGATATGTTGGCCTGATTGCTTTGGGTCTGAGGTGAGGCAGGTGAGGTGAGGGTGGTGGGGCAAAACCACTCACCTCATAGTTGGAAGCAAAAAGGAGAGAGGAAAAGACTGGAGTCTCATGCTCTTCTTAGAGAGCACACCTCAGTGGTTGGAAGATTTCCCAGTGGGACCCATCTCTTAAAGTCTCCACCACGTCCTAATAGCACCAAGCTGAGGACCATGCTTGGAACGTATGGGTCTTTGGAGGGGGGGGGGGGGCATTCCACATCCAAAGTATAGCAGTAATGAAAGCCTTTAATGAATTTCTCCCTCTTTCATTAGAACTCACACTCTAGTTAGAAGTGGAGAGACACGTAACAATGCAGCTTCAACACGGTGGACACCAACCAGAGGACTGAGTGAGGCACATGGACACGTGCAGGAGGGGGTAGTTGACTCTGATGAGGGAGGGGGTGGAGTGGCCTTGTTGAGTCAAGTTTGGGAGCTGAGCCAAGTATGACCTTGAAGAGTGAGTGGGAGGTTTGGAGAACACTTGTGTATGTGGAGTTATGAGACTCCATCAAGGGCTTACTTAAGGTTCCGAGTCTGGCAGAAGCAGGTGTGAGTCAATTCCTCACTTACAAAATGTAGGATGTCAAGAAAGCAATTTAGCTTTGCTGAGGTTAAATAAATAAAGTGGAGTAGATAATACTAACTATCAGAGTTTGTAAGGGAGGATCAGAGGTGTTGTATTCAGTATATAGTAAATCCCCCCCCACAAGCACACACTCACACCCCACCACATACAGATTGCATCTGTATATGCATATGACATTCAGGCAATGGGACAACCAGAGTACTGCTGGCTCGCCTTGTGAACATGTGATTGGACGATGGAGCTAGGTACAACTCAGCAAGTTCTAATTGTGGTTTGGAAAACCAAGGCAGGAAAACATGGCCTTAGTCCCTGCCCTGGTGCTCAAAGAACAGACTGCATAGATGCTTTAGCCTCCTAACCCCAGTGTGAGCCTCCAAGAGCAGAGAGTGGGTGGTGGGACTTGAGCCTGGTCTTGTCCTTCCTCTTATGCCTCCTATTACCAGGGGAATGGCTCTTCCTGGAGAAGTCAGCAGTTTTTCTCAGGTGTCCAAGGATTGTAAGAATGTCTGACAAGCAGGAGCCGTCCCTTGGCAGAGGTGCCCCTCTGAACGCAGACCAGCATTTCTGTGTCCTGCCCAGGTAGTTCCAGAGAGAACCAGACACTCTTGGTGTTTGTGCTTAGAAAGGATTCCTCTCAGGTGGAGTTGGTAACCTCCAGAACTCATTCTGAAACTCATCAGGATGCTGCTTAAAGATCCTGGGGTGACCTTAGTTTTTGGCTCCAACCTGCTTCAGAGGACAAGTCTGTATTGCATACAAGATTATGTGTGGAATCAGGCTCAGATCACAACCGTCTGAGTTTAAAGTCTAGTTGTACCACGTATAAGGTGTGATCCTGGACAAATCATTTCTCTGAAACTTGTTTGCTCATCTGTATGTGGGGCTCAGAGGACCTAAATTATAGAGTTGTTCAGAGAATCAAATGGAGTCCTTTGCACATTTTCTGGTACATGGAAAATGCTTAATAAATGATTTATACCTGGGTGAGAAAGCTTTGTGGAAAAGGTGGTACTTGAAAGAAGAACAGATGTTTGCTTGGCAGCCATGCTGGGGACTTTTGGGTGAGAGGGAGCAGATGAACAAAGGCCCTGAGGCGTGAAATAGACTGACATTTCAGGAAGCTTTAAGTGGTTTTGTTTGGCTGGAGCATGATGTAGGGGAGAGGAGAGACGTAGTGTTGGTGGCACGCACAGAGACAGTTAATTATAGATAGTCTCAGGTGATTCTCTAATTGCTTTGTGTCGCTGGCTATTTCCTTAGCCTTGGTGTCTCCTGTTTGGCACTCTGCTTGATGGTCAGACCAGGCTGGGCATCCATAAGAAGTGTTGCCTCTTCCAATCAGCATGGTGAGCCATGGCTAATAGGAAGCTTCAGAGGTTTGGGTTGGGGTACCTGAATCCTTGATCCTGAGACCCTTCAGGCTGCAGGCTGCAGTTTGGGACACCCCTGGCCTTGCTACTTCTTCAGCCTCTGCCTGCCATCTGGTCCCAAAGCCAATGTGACTTGTTTTCATTTTATTACAGCAGCATTTCACTCCTAGTAACAGTTCTGTGTCAGGTTTAGCCAGATAAAGTGGAGCGCTGTGTGTGTCATTGGACAGCAATTTATTATAAGAATTAGAGTTTTTGCAATGGTGGAAAGAGTTGGGAGGGAAGGTCTGTGTTAAAGGATGAATTATGTCTGCCCAAATTCGTAGGTTGAAGTTCTAATTTCCAGTGCCTCAAAACGTGACTCTGGAGACAGGGGCTTTAAGGAGGAAGGTAAGCTTGAGTGAAGTCACTGGCACAGGCCTGTCCTTCAAAAACCCATAGGCTGAAGGTTTGGTCCCCAGTGCAGCAATGCCCAGGGCCTTTTGAAGTGATTGGGTCATGAGGGCTCTGGCCTCATTGAGAGATTAATCCATGGCTGGACTCTTAGCATAAAAGGTGATTGGGGTAGGAAATTTAGGATGTGGGGTCTAGCTGGAAGAGTAGGTCAATGGGGCGTACCCTTAATGGGTTGATTTTGTCTTCTACCCCCTCTTCTCTTTGCTTCCCAGACACCATGAGATGAGCCACTCAGCTCTATCACATACTCCTCGCCATGAAGTTTTGCCTCACCACAGGCCTGTGGCAATGGAGCCAAGTGACCATGGACTGAAACGTCTGAAACCATGACCCATAATCTATCTTTCCTTCTTTTAAGTTGATTTTCTCAGATGTTTTATCACAGCAATGGAAAACTGACTGATCCAGGTCCTAATCCAACATGACTGGTACCTTCCTAAGGACAGTATGTTAGGACACAGACACATTTAGGGGAAGATCATGCAAATGCAAAGTAGAGAAGACTCTAATCATCTACAAGCCAAGTGTGAGACCTGGGAAGAAACCCACGCTCCATCATGAATCTTTCACCTTCAGAACTAGAAAGTAAATTTCTGTTGTTCGAGCTACCCAGTCTGTGGTACCTTGTTAGGGCAACCTTAACAGACTAATGTGATCTGGAAGGGGAAGCTGGAATATCAGAATCACTATCTTTCCCCCTAAAGCCCTGTCATGGATGGGCAAGTTGGTGTTTGCAGAGAGATTCTGAGAAGTCAGGTAGGTCCATGTAGAAATGTGAAGGTAGAATTAAGGGCAAAGTGCCTGGGAGGCTGTGGCCTCTATAGGTGCTACCTCTGTGGTATCCAAGCATCTGGTGGTGGGTCTGAGTCACTGCTGGTGGAAATCGAAGAAAGAGCCAGGTGCACAGTGATGAGGACAAGCTGGTATTCAATGAGTACTTCTGCATTTTTTTATCACCATCTCTGACCTTGGAGACCTTCAAAGAGAAATGGTTTCTGCCTTACTTCCACTTCCCAAAACTCACACAAGTTCCACTTTCAGCCAATGAACTTGAAACCGTAGACAGAAGGGAGGTTCTAGGAAACAAAGCTTCTAAGTTGATCCATCAGCTAAAATAATAGTGCAGCTCACGAATGCTTTGAGATGCTTAGGGGAGAAAAAGGGAATCTAAGACGTTACAAATTGTACACCTAACAAAACTACAAACCTCACCACTTACTCATCAATGGTTCTTAGAAGTCTTTTGAAAAGAGACCCGTTTAATTTGTTCATTTCCCAAACTTCTTTTGCCCCAAACCTACTTTCTCCTGAGCATTGCATGAACAACACGTGAGGCTCAGACTGGATGTTGGGAATTGCTGCTCCGTGGGATCTGTCAAGCAGGTGTCCACCTTCATGCTCAGCCTTCCTCCTGATCAGGCCCCACCTCCTAGACAGCAGATCCTCCCTTTGAGGACTCTTCTGCATGGAAGTCTTCCTCTGTGTCCTCCTGCCAGCTCCTGTCCTGCCCCTGGTGCCACACAGCACCTGAACACGGAACATCAATCTCTCTTCCCAGTCACCCCCAGTTTGTTGAATGGGACAGGGCTAAGTGGCAAGAACCTCAGCTCTGGTGGCAGGTGACGTATGAGGTTGTGTGTGACAGGACTTTGTGGAATCTTGCTGGTGGGCTCCTGGCTATCTGCTTCTCCATAGAGTCAGTTCCCCCAAATTGTTCCTTGGGTGGCAAATTCACTTTTTGAACCATTTCGTGTCTGGTTCACCCTCTTTGGTGGCAGAATGCTCCCTCGAGCCAAATAGTGGTGTGGCGTAGAGTCAGAAGGGAGCCTGTGTGACCCAGGAAGGGCCCCTGGGAATGTGGCACAAACAAGCCTCCCATTTGTCACGTGGGCCCAAAGTGCATACAACACGAAGCCTGTTGTTTTAGACAAATGACAGGGATTATTATTTGGATAACACTTTAAACATCAGCCAGATGTTTCTAAATCTATTGCCTCAGGGTCCAGACTGTTGTGATGTTTGCACTTCGCCCTACCAGGTCCCGTGGATCTGAACAAATACATTCTGGAGATGCATTTGAACAAATATTGGAGATGCCAGAAATCCTGGCTGTCAGCCCAGACAGAAACCAAGCAGAGGTGGGCTTTGCACGTATGTTGAGGTTCCTATTTTCTTTGTCATTTCAAACATTCATCGAGGACTTTAAAGCTAAGTTTTCCCTAAATCCAACCAAGTCTTGGAACTGGAAAAATAAAAATGAAAAGACAGACGTATTTCTGACAAGATTACAGCCTTTGGTTGGCTTGACAGGGCTTTAAATAGCTGTTATTGGGAAAGCGCTGAAGAGTCTAAAAAGAGTGCATTCCGACTCTCGCCTCCTGCGCCCTCACTCCCAGAGGTCAGTGGGCAGAGGAGCTATAATTACACTTCAAGTGGTTTTAATGACACAGGAGGGAATTCTGAAGACTTAAGTTGGAACAAAAACAGGCGCCTATCTTCAGTTGGTCCTAGTTCACAAATCTCCTAGCTTTCTCCAGATAAAAACAGTCCTGAGAATTCCTGAGAGATGAGATTCCCTGGAGGGGGCCTGGAGATGGAAATAGATGAACTTATTTTAAGCAGCTCGTATCCCTGGCCTTGAAGACCACTTCTCCACCCTGCCACACTGTGTAAACTAGGGCTTTGAAGACTGAAGTATTTGGGTGATTTTTCTGTATTTATTGGGAAAACTTCTTTGTGAACGAACATTCCCAGTCTCTCCCTGAGGAAGCAATGTCCTCAAAAAATGCTCTCTCTGTGTATTTGGGAAAGTGACAAAGTGGTCACCTTAGTCAAAAACTGACTTCCTCCACCTCCTGTTATGGGAATGGCTAAAATACCCTGGCCATCAGGGACCCCAGGGAAGAGACAGGTGCAGAGAAGGAGAGCACTGGAAAGCCTGGCTTTCTAGACTATAATGCCTCCCCTAGGCAGTTCTGTCTAGAAGCTGACAATGGCCAAGTAGCTGCATTTCTGCCAATGACCAGCAGAGGGCGCATGGAGTGGAAGCCAATTTCCTCCGAGGGCCTCAGATGGGAGCATCAGCAATTCCCATGTGTTTCTCTGTTTATGACACCGAAGGAACAACCAAGGGCCCCTCCTTGAAGTCATAGGTGGGTTTATGCTCCTCAGACCTCCAGAGACTCCTGGCGTTCACTTTGGGTAGTGGGCTTCCCACAAAGTAGTGCAGTCTTAATGAAGGTCATCCTGCTGCCTGCATCCTTTGGGTGAGTCCCCAGCCAAACCCCATGCATAGAAAGCCTTGGGAGGGTGGCAGCAGCTGCCCCCACGGCGGAGACACCCAGTGCACTGTCACAACCCGATACCTGGGAAGCAACGGGGCCTCTCAAGGAAGAGGCTATTTGAACAGAAATATTTTTTCCAGGACTAATTTGAACAGAGCCAGTCTGAGAGGCCTGGGCCCTGCTGGTAAGGATGGCAACTGAGATAACAAGGTGGACTTCCTGGCTGGCAAGGGTGGTTTAGCATGGGGAAGAGGTAGTGCCAACATGCAAAAGAAGGCTTTATTTTATTGTCACCCATTTCTTTTTTATTTGAGTTCTAATCCTCACCGCAAGATGTCTCAAGCATCAGCTCCATGAGAGTTGACTGGGTAGACACCCAGGTGCCACCACCTATATCAGGATACTAGGCATTTCTGGCACCCCAGAAGTTCCCGTTATGCCAGTTCCTGGCTGGCACCTACTATCTCAAGATCATCACTGCTCTTTGTCACCATCCATCAGTTTTGCCCGTTGTTAAATCCATATCGTGGGCTCACGTTTGTATCTGGCTTCTTGTGTCTGTGCCATCTGTCCACCTTGTGCTGGGCATCGGTGAATCTTCCCTGATGCTGGATGGTGTGCCATTGCACAAATATACCACGGTTTGTTTATTTGTTTCTCTAATGGGATTACTTTGCTTTTTTACCCATTTTTGGCTATCACAAGTAAAGCTGCTAGGTGCATGCATTCTTGTACAACTCTCTGTGAGGACAGATGTAGTCGCTTCTGTTGAGTATGTATTGGGAAATGAAGTCGCTGGTTACAGGACAGGTTTATGCTTAGCTCTAGTAGATAGATCCTGCCTCACAGCTTTGTGAAGTGGTGAACCGATTCGCATTGCTGCCAGCAGTGAGGGAGCCACACTGAAGAGCTTTGCAGCCAGGGTTGTCACTGCCACACCTCTGGTTTGATGCCATCCTGCTTTGCTGGTTTTCCCACAGACGCCACACTGGCCATGACTGGGTTCGTGAATGCATGATGATCTTCACAGGACTTAGAGTACAATCTGGGTTCAAGGCCAGAGTCAGTCCTTGGTCAAGGGTTCAGTCTGTGGTCAAAGAAAGAGTGAGACCACCTTCCAGTTCTTATGGTGGTGCCTAGTGCTCTTCACTTGCTACAATGCTAGTGATTGTGATGGTGGTGAAGAGACAGCCTACTGAGCCTTAGCCTGGGCTGGGCCACCATCTCCTCCACACCTCACAATAATCTGATGTGATAGGTGACATTATTCTTGTTTGGAAATTGAGGAAACCCAGTCTCAGTGAGGTTAGCCAGCCCATCCTAGTTAGAAGAGCTGGGATGCATGCCCTCCACTAACTACAAAATCCATCATTTTCTTTTCTTTTGTTACATTACTTATTCTTTGAAAACATATACTGGTCACAAATTCAAAAGTATACAAATATAAAGAAGAGCAAGCCATCCTTCTAGCCTCTACTCCATCCATTTCTTCTCCCCAGAGCCAATTACCATAACCAGTCTCTCGTGTGTGTTTCTGGAGAATGTCTGCATCTGCAAACATGGACGTTCTGAGCAGTTCTCTCCCTCACATACGGTCCTGCACCTTGCTTTCTTCATTTAACAAACCATGTCGGGTAGCTTTCCATGCTGGTGTACGCAATGACCTCGTTTTCAACAGCTGTACCAATCTATTTAATCTAATCATTCCTATTTGGTGGACATTTAGATTGTGTCCAATTATTTGTTATTTTGAAAAATGCTGCCACAAATATCTGCACATATGCTACTTCACACATGTCAGTATATTTGCAGGGTGAACTTCTAGAAGTGGGATTGCTGAACATGCTTATTAAGGCCCATAAATATTGCCAATCTTGACCTCCACATAGCAGAACCAGTGGCCCAAGCTCCAAGAGTCTAGGAGACATCTGATCTCAGAGGATTTAAATCCTCATCACCACCCCAACTGGCAGATTGGCAGGACTGGCACACTGTGTTTGCTGAATGGGATCGAAAGAACCTCTCCTGAAGTACTACAGGTAGCTCCTGGAGGCTGCTTCTCATCTCCATGGCCATTCCCTATCTTCTCTCCGATGGCTCTGTCCTTGTGGGTTGACCTCCAGTTTAGACAGGAAGAGCTGAAGACAGAAACGTCTTTCCCACCTTTGTCCATTACATTCACCTGTGTCAGTTTGAGGCTGGGGTTTCTGAGCGAGTGTGGGAAGGCTATTTAATTATGAAATTATGACCATTTAGGAAAGACAACTTCATCAGACTCTCAGAAGAATGCAGAAGTCCATGGTGTGGGATTTCAGCCCCTCTCTCTGGTGAAGATCAGGGATGCGTGGGAGGAGAGGCTTCTCAGTGCCACTCAAGCCTCACCTGTCACCTGCAGATGGTTTCCTAGACTTTGGATTTTGTTCCCTCCTCCTCCCCAAGCCTCTGAACAGGGCTGGCAGCAGGTGGGAGACACACCTCCTATTCCAGGACAAAAGGCTTCTGCCAATTGCCATCTTCATTTACATTTTGTTGACTTATTAAAGTGAGATCCAAATGTTTCATTGCTCTCAATTGCATTTATTAATGGAGGCTAAAAGCTTCCCAGAGTGAAGCTTATTGGAACATATGGTCAACCTTCCACCTTGGAGAGCCGGGGGCCTAGGAACGCAGGGAGGCACGATTTTAATAACCATTTGGTTCTTCCTGTTCTCCCCACCCCAAATAATTAAATAAAGAGCTCACCTTCTTAGTTTATGAGGGGAGACTGGCTGGTTGGAGTCAGGAAAAAAACCAAGGAAAAGCGAGGAGATGGATTCAAATCACAGGAATAACGTCTGTAGCCATAGACATCAGAGGTGCAAATTGGCCTCCTTCTGTAAGCTTTTCTCCAACTTTGCCTTATTTCTAAAGAGTTTTGATACTTGATCCGAGAAGGCTTATGTACCGGGGGCTCCATAAAAGACCTCATCAGTACCAGGCTCACAGACGAAGAAGCAGTCTAGAGAGAGAAGCAAAATGGCGGGCGGCCATGGGCAGAAGAAGAGCTCAGACTGGGGAGGTAAAGAGAGGGACCCTGTGGATGGGGTACCAGGAATCCTTTTGGGGAGGATGTGGGTTTGAGCTTCAATTTGAAGAATGGATAGAATTTGGTCACCTAAAGAACAGGGAGAGGTACTGATGTGAGGACATCTGATGAACAGATGTACTGAGAGAGGGGTAAATGGTACGCATTTAATAGATGGGAAGCAGGAGATGGAGATTGAAAAGGGTGGAGGGTCAGGAAGTGGGAAATGGAGGCTGGGACCTCAGGAGGTGGCACCTTAGATGTTTGCAATTTATCTTTCACTGACCCTTGGAGCTTAGTGCCTGGGAGAGCGTTAGAAGAGAAGCGGTATTTCAGGCAGACGGTCTGGCAGCTCAGCGGGAAGCGGTGTCTCAAAGTGGCCCACTCGGCATTCACTGGGCACCCCTTGTGTTGTCGACAGGCATTGAGACTGGTGCTGAAGACACATGGAAGAAGGTGCCATGCCTGATGGTGAGGGGCTCATAGCGTCATGGGGGCTGGAGATCATCCATTAGGAGGCAGCAGAAGTCCCAGATGTGAAAGGATGAAGGCTTCAGTCAGGACAATTGTGGGGGTGGGTGGGAGGAAGAATATACAGGGAAAGGACCTTGTACAAGGAGGCCAGAGCCCAGGGGGATGGTGGGACTTTGACAACCAAGTGGGGAGGAGCCAGCACCCACTGAATGCTCCCTGAGGGTCCCATGTGCAGGTTTCTCAATCTCTGCACTGTTGGCAATTTGGGCCATTCTCTTTGGTGGGGGCAGTGCAGTGCATTATAAGATCTTAGAGCTTCCCTAGGACCCTGTCTAATAGATGATAGTACCAGCACTCTTTTGCCATAAAATTAGATGACCAAAAATGTTTACAGACACTACAAAATGTCCCCTGGAGAGCCACTGCTACCCATGGAGAATCGCTGCCCTAAGAGGTACAAGTACTATAGTCCTCACTGAGTCCCAGGAAAGTGGAGTAAATTCCCATAGGTCCCTCAGCTAAAAATGGTCTTAAACCCAAGCAGTGTGGAACGAGCTTGCCTTCTTCACCAGGATGAGGCTGGATGAGTTGGGGAGGGAGACTGAATTCCAGTCAGAAGGGGAGAGAAGTGACTTGGAGTGGGGTGCTCCTGGCAGCTGATCCCCATCAGTGCTCTTAAGAGGGACTGGATGGCCAGGCAGCCCAGCTCAGCACAGTAGAATATTCAAGAATCAAAGAGGGAAATGTTTATTTTTTCCATAACACTAGGCTCCCAGACTCCAGGGAATCTGTTACTGATACATTGCAATAGTTTAGAAGTCTGATCTGGATTAAAATGTTTTAGTTAAAATTGAATGCATGTAGTTAAAAAGTGGATAGGTTCAAAAAATTCTCAATCTAGAGATGATGTTTGCTCCTCTCCAAATCTAATTCAGGCCTCACCGTGCTACTATAAAATCTATTGATCTGTCAGTTTGTCTCACATTGGAATAAAGTAAATTTATAAACTCCAACACCTGGTGGATCTGTTACAGAACTCATTTCTTCTCAGGGCATCTTCCCTGCCTGGTTTAGCTGATTTCACGCTGCTTCTTAGCATTCAGTTATTTATTTAACAAATGTGATGTTGGGAATTTTAAAGCATTGAATTTGGAGCTGGGGGATACAGATAAGATACAGCTTCTGCCCTCAAAGAGCTCACAGTCCGTGATTCGTCCAAGGCAAGGGTGTGCTTCCAAAATCTTTGAAGTATGGCAGGATGTGGGTCCGCGAAGGTGTGCAAGGCATTCCAGGGAGTGGGCACAGCGTATGCAAAAGGCTGGAATCTCAGCAGTTTGACATTTTAAAGAATGGCATGCCATTTTGTGTGACTGCAAGAGAGGACCTAGTTAAGAGCCCAGCATGGATTCCAAGTGAGTTGTCACCCCCAGGCTCCTGTCTCCTTTCCACTCTGGCCTTTGTTTCTGCTTTGTGGCTTCTCCCGACACCCTCTAGCAGCTTACATGTTTATGGTGTCAATGTCCCTCCAGGAAGCCTTCCTCATGGGCTGCCTGTTCCCTGCCCCCTCTGGACCTGCGCCCACGGCTCTCAGGGTCCATGCCAACATTATGGTAATAATTGGGCTTTTGTCAATGGAAGGCAGGAGCTCTCCTGATGCTTTTGAGGTGTTTTGAGGGCAGAAGTGGGGTCTTATCATCCCCTGGTTCCCTTCAGACCTCTTGGAAAGGGCTGGTACTCAACAAAACTTCCATTGTCCATTTCACTTTGAATTTCAGAGCATCAACTTCAAGGCCCTGTGTCATTTGTTCTGGACTTTCACCTCTGGCTCTGCTTGGCTTCATTTTCCATTCTCTCCTTCCCACTTCTTTTGTTAGTCCTTCTTGGTATCTCATTAGACCTCTGCCTCTGGCACCAGGGTGTCCCCAGGGTTGTGAACTTGGGTCTCAGATTTCCTCACTATCTGCAGGCTGCTTGGCTGAATCCCTACCCTGTGGTTTTCATTACCACCTACTTGCTGACAACCCTCAGTCCAGCTGAGAGCTCTGCCTACATCTCAGACCTGTCTCTACTGCGATTGCCTCTGCCCCTGGGGCCTCCAAACAGAATTCATCATCCTTACCACCCCCACCCCAAGTCTGATCTTCCTACTCTGTACGCTGCAGCCTCCTGAATGGCACCAATGTCAGCCATGAACTTCAGGCAATGTTCTAGAATTCCTTCTCCCTCCCTGGTCCTATCAGACATAAAGCCCAATAGAGTCTCCCATCAAATTATTCCCAGGCCTGATCCTGCCTCTCCATCTCTCCCTACTATTATTATTATTTTTTTTTTATTGTAAACAAATGGGATACATGTTGTTTCTCTGTTTGTACATGGCGTAAAGGCATACCATTTGTGTAATCATAAATTTACATAGAGTAATGTTGTTTGATTCATTCTGTTATTTTTTCCCTTCCCCCCACCCCTCCCACCCCTCTTTACCCTCTATACAGTACTTCCTTCCTCCATACTTGCCCCCCTCCCTAACCCTAACTCTAACCCTAACACTAACCCTTCCCTCCCCCCCCATTATGTGTCATCCTCCACTTATTAGTGATATCATTCGTCCTTTGGCTTTTTGAGATTGGCTTATCTCACTTAGCATGATATTCTCCAATTTCATCCATTTGCCTGCAAATGCCATAATTTTATCATTCTTTATGGCTGAGTAATATGCCATTGTATATATATACCACAGCTTCTTTATCCACTCATCAATTGAAGGGCATCTAGGTTGGTTCCACAGTCTGGCTATTGTGAATTGAGCAGCTATGAACATTGATGTGGCTGTGTCTCTGTAGTATGCTGATTTTAAGTCCTTTGGGTATAGGCCAAGGAGTGGGATAGCTGGGTCAAATGGCGGGTCCATTCCAAGTTTTCTAAGGAATCTCCACACTGCTTTCCAGAGTGGCTGCACTAATTTGCAGCCCCACCAGCAATGTATGAGTGTACCTTTCTCCTCACATCCTCGCCAACACCTGTTGTTGCTCGTATTCTTGATAATCGCCATTCTAATTGGGGTGAGATGGAATCTTAGGGTGGTTTTGATTTGTATTTCTCTTATTACTAGAGATGTTGAACATTTTTCCATATGTTTGTTGATTGCTTGTAGATCTTCTTCTGTGAAGTGTCTATTCATTTCCTTAGCTCATTTGTTGACTGGATTATTTGAATTCTTGGAGTAAAGTTTTTTGAGTTCTTTATAGATTCTGGAGATTAGTGCTCTATCTGAAGTATGATTGGCAGAGATATTCTCCCATTCTGTAGGCTCTTTCTTCGCATTGCTGATAGTTTCCTTTGCTGAGAGAAAGCTTTTTAGTTTGAATCTATCCCAGTGGTTGATTCTAGCTTTTATTTCTTGTACTATGGGAGTCCTGTTAAGGAAGTCTGATCCTAGACCAACAAGGTGAAGATTTGGAACTACTTTTTCTTCTATAATCTGCAGGGTCTCTGGTCTGATTCCGAGGTCCTTAATCCATTTTGAGTTTAGTTTCGTGCATGGTGAGAGATATGGGTTTAGTTTCATTCTGTTGCATATGGATTTCCAATTCTCCCAGCACCATTTGTTGAAGAGGCTATCTTTTCTCCATTGCATATTTTTGGCCCCTTTGTCTAGTATGAGAAAATTGTATTTATTTGGGTTTGTGTCCGTGTCCTCTATTCTATACCATTGATCTACCTTTCTATTTTGGTACCAATACCATGCCGTTTTTGTTACTATTGCTTTGTAGTAGAGTTGAAGATCTGGTATTGCAATACCCCCTGTTTCACTCTTCCTGCTAAGGATTGCTTTAGCTATTCTGGGTTTCTTATTCTTCCAGATGAATTTCATAATTGCTTGCTCTATTTCTGTAAGGTACATCATTGGGATTTTAATTGGAATTGCATTGAATTTGTATAGCACTTTAGGTAGTATGGCCATTTTGACAATATTAATTCTTCCTATCCAAGAACATGGAAGATCTTTCCATCTTCTAAGGTGTTCTTTAATTTCTTTCTTTAGTGTTGTATAGTTCTCATTGTAGAGGTCTTTCACCTCTTTTGTGAGATTGATTCCCAAGTATTTTATTTTTTTCGAGGCTATTGTGAATGGGGTAGTTTTCCTAATTTCTCTTTCTGAAGATTCATCACTTATGTATAAAAATGCGTTGGATTTATGGGCATTGATCTTGTAACCTGCTACTTTACTGAATTCACTTATGAGTTCTAAGAGTTTTCTGGTGGAATTTCCAGGTTCCTCTAAATATATAATCATGTCATCAGCGAACAGGGATAGTTTGAGTTCTTCTTTCCCAATTCGTATCCCTTTAATCTCTTTGGTTTGTCTAATTGCTCTGGCCAGAGACTCAAGAACGATGTTGAATAGAAGTGGTGAAAGAGGGCATCCCTGCCTTGTTCCAGTTTTTAGGGGGAATGCTTTCAGTTTTTCACCATTTAGAATGATATTAGCCATGGGCTTAGCATAAATGGCCTTTACAATGTTAAGGAATGTTCCCACTATCCCTATTTTTTCTAGTGTTTTGAGCATGAAGGGGTGCTGTATTTTATCAAATGCTTTTTCTGCATCTATTGAAATAATCACGTGATTCTTGACTTTAAATTTATTAATGTGGTGAATTACGTTTATTGATTTCCTGATGTTGAACCAACCTTGCATCCCTGGGATGAAACCCACTTGATCATGGTGCATTATCTTTTTAATATGTTTTTGTATGCGATTTGCTAAAATTTTGTTGAGAATTTTTGCATCGATATTCATTAAGGATATTGGTCTGAAATTTTCTTTCCTTGATGAGTCTCTGTCTGGTTTAGGTATCAGGGTGATATTGGCTTCATAGAATGAGTTTGGGAGGGTTCCCTCCTCTTCTATTTTATGGAATACTTTGAGAAGTATTGGAATGAGCTCTTCTTTAAAGGTTTTGTAGAACTCGGCTGAGAACCCATCTGGTCCTGGACTTTTCTTTGTTGGTAGGCTTTTGATGACTTCTTCTATTTCAGTACTTGAAATTGGTCTATTTAAATTGTTTATGTCCTCCTCGTTCAGTTTAGGCAATTCATATGTCTCTAGAAACCTGTTGATGCCTTCAAAATTTTCTATTTTGTTGGAGTATGGATTTTCAAAATAGCTTCTAATTATGTTTTGTATTTCAATCCTGTCTGTTGTGATATTTCCTTGTTCATTCCGAATTTTAGTGATTTGGGTTTTCTCTCGTCTTCTCTTTGTTAGTGTGGCTAAAGGTTTATCAATTTTGTTTATTTTTTCAAAGAACCAACTATTTATTTTGTCAATTTTTTGTATTGTTTTTTTTGTTTCAATTTCATTAATTTCAGCTCTGAGTTTAACTATTTCCTGTCTTCTACTACTTTTGGTGCTGTTCTGTTCTTCTTTTTCTAGGGCTTTGAGCTGTAGTGTTAGGCCATTTATTTGTTGAGTTTTACTTCTTTTATTAAATGCGCTCCATGAAATAAATTTCCCTCTAAGTACTGCTTTCATAGTGTCCCAGAGATTTTGATATGATGTTTCTTTGTTCTCATTTACCTCTAAGAATTTTTTAATTTCCTTCCTAATATCTTCTGTTATCCATTCATCATATAATAGCATATTGTTTAATCTCCAGATGTTGGAATAGTTTCTGTGTTTTACTCTTTCATTTATTTCTAACTTCAATCCATTATGATCTGATAGAACACATGCTAGTGTCTCTATCTTCTTGTATTTGCTAACATTAGCTTTGTGGCATAATATATGGTCTATTTTAGAGAAGGATCCATGTGCTGCTGAGAAGAAAGTGTATTCACTCTTGGTTGGATGGTATATTCTATAAATGTCCGTTAAGTCTAAATTATTGATTGTGTTATTGAGATCTATGGTTTCTTTGTTCAATTTTTGTCTGGAAGATCTGTCCAGTGGTGAGAGAGGCGTGTTAAAATCACCTAGTATTATTGTGTCATGGTCTATTTAGTTTCTGAAATTGAGAAGGATTTGTTTGACATACATGGATGAGCCACTGTTTGGGGCATAGATGTTTATGATTGTTATATCTTGCTGATTTATGCTTCCCTTAAGCAGTATGAAATGACCTTCTTTATCCCTTCTGACTTAAATTTGGCTTGAAGTCCACATTATCTGAAATGAGGATGGATACTTCAGCTTTTTTGCTGAGTCCATGTGCATGGTATGTTTTTCCCCATCCTTTCACCTTTAGTCTATGGGTATCTTTTTCTATGAGGTGAGTCTCTTGCAGGCAACATATTTTTGGATCTTTCTTTTTAATCCAATCTGCCAGTCTATGTCTTTTGATTGATGAATTCAGGCCATTAACATTCAGGGTTATTATAGAGATATGATTTGGTTTCCTGGTCATTTGGTTCATTATTTAAATTTTATTTATTTATTTGTTTGACACAACTTGTTTCCTCCTTTATTTGACAATTCCTTTAGGATAATTCCTCCCTTTGCTGATTTGCTTCTTTGTTTCTCATCTCTTCCTCATGGAATATTTTGCTGAGAATGTTTTGTAATGCTGGCTTTCTTTTTGTAAATTCTTTTAGCTTTTGTTTATCATGGAAGGATTTTATTTCATCGTCAAATTTGAAGGTAAGTTTTGCTGGGTATAAGATTCTTGGTTGGCATCCATTTTCTTTCAGGGCTTGAAAAATGTTGTTCCAGGCCCTTCTAGCTTTTAGGGTCTGGATTGAAAAATCTGCTGATATCCGTATTGGTTTCCCCCTGAATGTAATTTGGTTCTTTTCTCTCACAGCCTTTAAAATTCTGTCTTTATTTTGTATGTTCGGTATTTTCATTATAATGTGCCTTGGTGTGGGTCTGTTGTAATTTTGTGTATTTGGAGTCCTATAAGCCTCTTGAACTTGATTTTCCATTTCATTCTTCAGATTTGGGAAATTTTCTGATATTATTTCATTGAATAGGTTGTTCATTCCTTTGGCTTGTTTCTCTAGGCCTTCCTCAATCCCAATAATTCTTAAATTTGGCCTTTTCATGATATCCCATAGTTCTTGTAGATTCTGTTCATGATTTCTTACCATCTTCTCTGTTTGTTCAACTTTGTTTTCAAGGTTAAATATTTTGTCTTCAATGTCTGAGGTTCTGTCTTCCAGGTGTTCTATCCTATTGGATATGCTTTCTATGGAGTTCTTAATTTGGTTTATTGTTTCCTTCATGTCAAGGATTTCTGTTTGGTTTTTTTTCAATATCTCTAACTCTTTATTGAAATGATCTTTTGTTTCCTGTATTTGCTCTTTTAACTGTCGATTGGTGCGATCAATCAATGCTTGCATTTGCTCTTTCATCTCATCATTCAGTGCGTGCATTTGCTCTTTCATCTCATCGTTTGCTTCTCTGATCATTTAATTATGTACATTCTGAACTCCTTTTCTGTCATTTCTTCTGCCATGCTGTCACTGGGTTTTATTGATGTAACATCTAGATTTGTTTGCAGCATTTTCTTTCCTTGTTTTCTCATATTGTTCAGGTATCAGAGGACCGCTGAGATATTGCAGATTTCCTCTATTGACTTACAATGTCCCTGAAGAGTTCTATATATATATCCCCCCTTAGCCTTCAGTAGGCTGAAGTCTTGGAGGAAGTTGATAATGTGGTGCTCCACAAGGAAGCTGCCTCTCTAGGAGTGGTGTCCTTCAGGTGGGGTATAATCCCTGCTAGTGGGCAGAGGTGCCTCCACTTGTTGACCAATGGTCATCCAAAGGGGACCTAGGCTGCGGGCTGAGGCAAGGCCTGTTTGGGCCTGAGTCTCTGGTTTTACCGTCCTTGTGGGGAAACCTCACCCAGCAGGGAAGACTCACCCGGTGGGGAGGTCTTGCTGGTCAGTTCCCTCCTAGAGGTTCCCCTCAATTTACAGCTACCGCCTGGGCTGGGCTGCCTTCCTCTGCAAAGTTCCCAGGGGCCCGGCCCTACCTCCTGGGCCTGGGAGCCTCACCCTTTGCAGATGACTCTCCTTAGGCTGCCCTTCCTCAGAGAATCTGCCCGCAGGCCTGGAACCTTCGCTCCGCCCTAAGCCTGTCTCTGTGCAGCTCTTCCACCAAGAAGCTTCCTACATCCTGGGACCCTGCTCTGCACCTAATCACCTGGCTATGCGGCCCCTCCTCTGAGCAGCCACCTGGGACCCTGTACAATCGCTCTGAATCCCAGAGACCCGCCACGCGCCTCTTCCTCCAGACAGCCACCCAGTATTCCGGTGGGGTCACTAGGAGTCCAAGAAACTCACTGCGTGCCTCCACCTCCACCAACCACCCGTAGCCCTGGGCAATCAATCACTCCTAGTCGAAGTGACCCTCCCCGTTCCTCCTCCTTCTCCAGATAACCCCCGGGGTGTTCAGGAGCGGTCGCTCTGAGTGGCTCTGAGTCCACGTGACCCGCAGCACGGGTCCTCTGGGCAACCGCCCGGAGCTCTGGTGCGGCCACTCAAGACCAAGCGTCCCACCACGCTTCTCCTCCAGGCAGCCCCCCTGTGTTCAGGAGCTGTCACTTTAAGTCCAAACAACTCACCACTCGCCTTCTCCTCTGAGCAGCCGCCTGGAGCGCTAATGCAGTCACTGCGAGTCCAAAGGACCCGCCACGCTCCTCTTCCTCCTCCTCGTCCTCAGGGCAGGCCCCGGTGTTCAGAAGCGTCGTTCTGAGTCCAAACAGCTCGCCGCGCAGTTTCTCCTCTGGCAACCGCCTGTAGCTCTGGTGCAGTCACTCCGAATCCAAGCGGCCACGCTCCTCTTCCTCCTCCTCAGGGCAGGCCCCGGTGTCCTGAGTCCACACAGCTCTCCTCGCCACTCTTCCCCTGGGCAGCCGCTGGAGCCCCAGTGGTTGCTCCGAGTCCCAGCGCTGTGCCCAGCGGCCTCCTTTACGGCGCTCCCAGCTGTCCGAGTTCACTGCTCCAGCGGGGGGAGGGGCGTCTCGCCGGCAGTTCTACTTCACAAAGTTTCCTGCGTTCTGGGACCACCGTCCCATCCGGGATGCCTCCCCAGGGGGTGAGAGTCACCCGGCTGCTTTGAGTTTGTCCCAAGCGTCTCAATATCTCCTCTTTTGAATCCTGAGTCCTGGAGCAACATGAAATGCAGCCACCCTCTAGGCCGCCATCTTGAAACCCCCTCTCCCTACTATTATTTCAGAATACTTGCCCTTCCCTGTCCTTCCTTTCTTAAAGGGAGTCCCACTATCTTTCTAAAGTTCAAGGCTGATCCTGCCATTCTTCTATTAAATTATTAAGGATTTAAGGATCGTATTTTAAGGAGAGTATTTAAAATCCTCAAGTGATATCTCAAGATATTTATAATCTCACTCCTACCTCCCTTTCCAAAAAGTTAATTGATGGCAGAGATCACAAAATGCAGGGGATCCATAGACTTTGGTGGATGAATACAATGATTTTGTCTCTTGTGGATGTGATAGGAGTGTGCTTTGGGCTTGGACTTGGCTGGTATAACTTCCCACCCCATGTCATTGCTGGGGCCTGTTGTTCAGATTAGCAGGTTCTGATGTGAGACCCTCTCTCTGTGTTCTGACATTTCATTTTCTGTCCCAGAGAAGGTGAATTCCCCGTCTTGACATTAGGTCATTACCTAATGCTCTGCCTTATCACTCAAGATTTGTCTGGAATGAGTATTCTTCAAAGGGAAACTGGTCTTCTTTTATTAACAGGCTTTGTTCATGCCATAAAAGAGGACTTGAGCTTTATTTCTAGAGTATTTGTTAGAGAATCAGATCCCTAAGAGGTTTTTATTTGGTAGGAATAAATCTGTCTAACCTGGCAATGCTTTTGCACTATTTATTATTTTACTTGCAATAACAATATCTTATGTGCTAATGCCTTGGTGATACAAAAGTGCTTTCTCGGGCAGTATTTCATTTTTATTTTTGATCTTTGGGAAGTTGGGGTAGCAGGTGTTGCTATCCGAGAAGAAGAACAGGGACTTGGATTAGAGTTCAATGAACTCCTAGACCACTACTCATTGACAGCAGTCACAAGGTCCTCTTTAGAAATTGACCCTCTCTGTAACACCGGAGTTTCTAAAGTGGTCTCATGTATTTTTTCTAGTCTATTTTATTTAAAGGAAGATGTGTCCCCTTATGTCCTTGATTTCTATCATAATTCAACACTGGTAAGATAATTGAATAGAGCAGTAGCTGAGTCTCTTTCTATTTTAGCATTTTCTGAGGAAGAACCAGAGAAAGGACTACTGTGGGCATGAGCATTTTAGCACCTTGGACAGTGCCCGCATCTGCTCTCCACCGCTTGATACTCAGGTCTCTGTCTTCAAATTCATAGCTGAGCTTCCATCAGGTAAGGTGGGAAAGTCCTAGAGAGCTGTACCACAATGTGTTTATAGTTGACAATACTGTACCAAGAAAAAATAAAGTTAAAATTTTTGATAAGAGGGTAGATTTCCTGGGACATACTTTTTACTAGAATTAAAAAAAAAAAAAATCTTATCTGAGCACTTAAGGGTATTCTTGCTGTGTTTGGGGACTAAAAGTCCATTGCAGCCTGGATATCCAGCCCAGAGAGCTATGCTATCTGTAGGAGATGGCCCTACCCTTTCATGTGACAAAGGGGGTTCTCTTGGAGAGCTTCCAAAGCAAGGGCCCAGTTGCATGGATGGTGGACATATGTGGTCACATGGGCCCAAGTTCTTAGAGCTTTGAAATACAGACATCGTCACACAGTAATGAGAAAATCAGTGCTTGTATTCATGAGAAAGTACTGCTCTCCATGCTCAGTCCTTGCTCCACCTCTTTAGCTTTGCACCCTGGATTCTACCCTTTACAACTTAGCCTTGAAATTGCCCCTCGGGGAAACCTCTCATCCTTCAGTTCGGAGTGAATTGTTCATGCTGACGGGATCCCGTGATGCTTTGGATGCTTTTTGATTATGTGTCTTAGAAAGATTATGTGATTAGTGGAGTAGAGGTTGAAACCCCAGCTCTGCAACTGTGCTGTGGAGTTTGAATCCTGATTCTGCCACTCACCAGCCGAGGGACCTGGGGAGTGTGAGTCCTCCCTGCTTCTTTATCTATGGTGTGAGAATGTGATGAAACACTTACCACCGAGAACAATGGTGCTGGACAACGTAGTGCAAATGCCAATGACCATCATCATGACAGTTAGCTAGCACAGCTTGGCTGTGGTTGGAGTGGCACATCTTAACCTCACTGAATTGAGCATATATATGATCAGCTTCAGTACTTGCTGAGTTCTCAACACTACATAACAGATACTCAATAGTTATGTGTTTATTGATTGTTATTGAATTGAAATTAATCAAGACATATAGGAAAAACAACACTGAATTAATCAACCAATCAATGAAGATTTTGTTAAGTGCCCACCAAGATGCTAGCCTGTGTGAAGATTTGTAGGCCTTCATATAGTATAAAAACATAGCACTCTCCATAATATTGGTGTTCACTCTAATTATAATTAATAAATTCCTTTAAGTATCAAACTCAATAATCTAGCACAGAGCAGGCTACTTAACAGACATTGTCTAGTGACTCAAGTTTCCCTCCTGAATTTAAACAAGGATCAGTTTACAAAATCTTAAATTACCTAAATTTTGTTCAGAATCTGCTTGGGCAGGTAGTGACAGCTGAGCACACGCTGTGCTGTGTATGAGTAGCCCGGAATGCAGCCCTTAAAACTGGGTGCCTCCCTTTGAATTTATTTTAACTTCTTATTCAGAGACAATTATAGGTTCGCAGGAAGTTGAGAAGGCAGAGGTTCTGTGTCCCCTTTCCCTAATTCCCCTAAAGGACTGTACCTTATGTAACTGTAGTACAACATAAACCAAAGAATGGACATCATCGGTACCACGTGCCTGTGCAGTTCTTCCTCTGAATTTTAACTCCTGCCTCTCTGTGAGAAAACAGGGAAGGGGCCTGGTGGAGACAGCCCAAAGGCCACCCTGAGCAGGCACTGGCGCAAGAGCCACTGGGCAGGGGTGTCAGACCCTCACATCCACGCTAGGCCCCAGTGGGAGATGTAGCAAGGAACTTGCAAATCATCTAGGCTCACCACGAGCAGAGAAGCAGAAATGCAGACATGGAGGGAGGCAGGGTGCTGCAGACCTTGAGATTTACGTGCAGGAATTCCCCAACATGATTTGCTTTTCCACTTAATCAGAGATTACTGCTACCCCAGGACATAACTCTTCAATGGATCCCCAATCCTAGGCTGGGCTTGGTGTCTTCTGCGAGGCTCATAAACACAGTATTCCAAGGGTCCAATCCTCATTTATGAGGAGGAACAGAGGGAGCGCCCGTGCGGCTGAGACACCCACCATGTCGCCCTGTTTATGAAGCTGCAAATAACCCGCTTACTGAGGTGTCGGCACTGGTATTTTATAGGGGTTTAGGACACCTCATAACGGCCTTTTATTCAGCATGCTTAATTTTAAATAGGTCCTTAAATTGTAGGGCATCTAAATGCCAGTGTTCTTTGAATATTTATATGCTTTCTTCAAGGAGAAAAACAGCAGAAATGGCTAAGACACAGGGAAAGAGACCCAAGCTGCTTCAAAGGGAAAGGAATCGGGGTGATGGAGGGAAGTCTCTCTTATAAGCAGGCTAGGAGGAGACGTGGCCATTAGGGGCTCTCTGCAGCTGTGTGCTGAGATGGCAGCAGACAAATCTCCCCCTGCAAAGAACCTGGGCAGGCTACCCGCCAGAATAGGCAGCAGACCTGGCAACTACCAGAAGGCCAGTGGGCAGCCAGGGTCTTGGTGGGCCAGAGTCCTTTCAGAACCTAATTTGATCCTGACTGCAACCAAATCAGATAGAGGTTTTAATTACCATTCCAGAGAGCAGAAGCCAGGCGGGAGATTAGGCGCCAGACTCCAGGACACAGGGCTGGCAAACAGGGAACCCAGAATTCAGTTCGCTTACTCTTGTAGAATTGCTACCCTCCTCCCGAGCTTCTTTACGGTAAAAGGAGGATGAGGACAGAAGAAACACCTGAGCCACAGGCAAATGAGATTATCTGCATAAATGTAGCTCAGGGCCAGGTTTATAGTATTAACTCAACGTTAACTTTCACTGTCATTTTATTTATTTGGACTAATAAACACTTACAGAGAATTGACTAGGTCCTAGACACTCTTCCAGGCACTTAACAGATCTTGACTCATTAATCTCAGAAAGGCCCCAGGAGGTGGGATCATAATTATCTTACACATGGGGGTTGGTACAGAGAGGTTGGCCATTACCCCGGGATGCACAGCTACACCATGGCAGGTTTGGGGCTCTGGAGCTTCTGTCCGGAACACTGTTTGGGCTGCCTCTGCTGCTGGGTGAGCTCTGGGATTCACGTGGGTGCTAATGGTCTACACTGTTGGGTCTAGTCCTGGGGATTGCACAGGGGGGCCTGCTTCAGTGTCACCTGCAGGGGAGTCAGCAGGCCACCAGGTCCCACCCTGAACTCAGGGTTCAGAGGGCCTGGGTGAGACCTGAGAATGTGCATTTGTAGTGGGTCCCCAGGTGATGCTGATAGGTCCCCACTTTGAATACAATAGGTATAGAGCAAGGCCAGGCTCCGCCTCTCCCACACCAGGTCGGGTGGTAAGAGCCGCCCTCAACTCTGTGCGTTCACGACTGAACCAGGCTTCAGTGAAGCTGGGGTTTGCCTCCTTCGCGTTGTCTCTGATCCCCTGGTTTCTTCTGCTCTTCTTTTCTTGACCCTCCGGGGTCGTACAGTTGGCGATACCCTATCCAGCCCCAGGTCACTTCATGAGCACATGGCCAGTGCAGACACCTAGGCCCTGTGTTCAGGAGGGGCCCTACTTGGGGTCTAAGGCTTTGTGGTTGTTGTCTTGGAATCCATAACCGCTGACCTTCTGATTCGTGTTTTTCTAAGTGACATTTGCTGGGATAATGGAGCATGGGCTGAGGCTGAGCCTCGGCTCCTACCTGGGCCCCCCTTGCTGCCTCTCTGAGCTAAGTTCTCAGAGCCTGCTCCCCACCCTCTAGTGTCCTGGGCCTCATCTGGTCTCCCCCACTTCTCCCCGTTGTCCTGCATCCTCAGGGGGATGGAGCCGGTTGGAGGAGGCCCAGGTCTGTGAGCAGCCTCTGCCCCAGGTGGGCTGGGTGCCAACACAGGGGTTGGGTCGCGCCCCCGGCATCTCACTGGGAGTGGGCAGGGACACAGCATGCTCAGTGTGGAGACTTGCAAGGGCCTCTCCTTCACCTTCAATTCAGGTGCCATGCATGTCCCGGTGTGGGACGCAGTCGCTTGGGGGTGGCTCACCACTGTGAGTCGAGGCTGCAGGTCTTGGAAAGAAGGTATGGTTGATTTCCTGGCCAGTGGCCAAGGCTGTGTGTTTTCATTTTGCTCTGAGATCTGCAAGTCATGTTAGCCACCCTGATGGGACTCTCGAATGCACTGTTCTGTGCTAGACAGGTGCCCTGTGCCTTCTCCTGTGATGCTTGGTGCTGATGTGGATCCCTAGCTCGGAGCCCACGCCCTGGATGCTGCCGGATCTTGGTTCCTGAAGCACAGACATGAAGGTGGGAGCTGACTCATGTGGATTCTATGGATCTTTCTTTTCCCTGTTATCCACCTTGCTGAACAGGGAAGGTTTCGAAGGCAATAAGTCAGAGTGATGTCCCCAAATGTGGACCACCTGGAATAGAGTATAGTTCTAATTTGGCTCCTCTCGCTCACACATTCATTACCCATCAAACTTACTGAAGAATGAAGAGGTTGAAGAGCAGGGTCATGGGGGAGATCAGGCAAATCCCCTCCCTCCAGAAGTTTGCCCTCGGGTGGGGAGGGGGAGAAGGACAGAGATACGTAGGATGGAGTGTGGTAACTGCACTGGGGGGATTGTGCATGGAAGAGGAGAGTAGGCAGCAGGAAGTGACCTGGCCAGCCCCACGTCTGCCCTCCGTCCCCCCGTAAAACTGGCAGATTTTACCAAGAGTCTCACTGTGTGCAAATGTCTCAAGGGAACGTGGGAACATGCTTGCTGGAGCCAGGGTTTCCACAACCTTCCTGCTCTCCTCGTAAACTGAGACCATTCCTGAAGTCCTCTTTTTCCTGAATATATGCAGGATGAGAAAAGAGCATCTCTAGAAACCTGTTTTCCTGTGACACCTTAAGAACAATAACAAGCATGTCTTTCCCACTCGGTTAAAGATGGTGACTCTAGTTGAAGAAAATCCAGGAAGCGTCATTCCCAGACAAAGGAGCTGTGAAGGCCCAGACAGAGGAGGCTCGTGAGCTCATCTGCTTGTGAAGGTGAAGTCCAGGCAAGTGGGCGCTCTGGCCCGGACTCGTGTAGAAGGCACTCCCTGAGAGCCAGCGCTTAGATGTGTGTTTGTGACCGTGGTTAATGTGTCCTTAGCCTGAAGGGTGCACATGTCACTGTGAACTGCACAAGAGGGTGGAACACACGGTCAGCTGTGTGCCCAGAAGCCACCACAAGCCAGCCTCAGTCACAGGTACTATGTATGTGTCTAAGGAAGTTGGCACACCTGTGGTTCAGGAAAAATATCCGAGAGAATCTTTGAGTATAACTTCTGGAAACTTGAAAAGCACATCAGGCATTGTGCGATGAGAGGGATGTGTCACTCGAAGGGTGTTTTGGTTCCTGCCACCTTTGGCATTGACCAAGGCTTGGGCTGTCTTTGCCGCCCATTAACTAGCTCATTTAAAGACTCAGTGCTAGACACCTGCACGTGTGTTGAAACCCCCAGGAGTGTCAGGGATGAGTCCTTCCTTGTCTTGTGGAGGACCCAGGCCCGTGGGGAGAGTGTATGGTGCGGTATCTCAGGAGCTCTGCTAGGAGTCTGTCTGGAGGATGTGTGGGGAGAGAGAAAGAGAGAGAGAGAGAGAGAGAGAGAGAGAGAGAGAGAGAGAGAGAGAGAGAGAGCGAGCATGATTTTGGCAGGCTATACTATACAGAGGTCAGGGGAGACCTCAGTGAAGAGTGGATGAGCAAATCAAATCCTGACAGATAAATCTCTGTCAGTAGTGAAACCTCAAATCTCTAAGAACATTGAATGGGAAAAGAGACCTCAGTTCCAAATCCCAGCTCTGCTATTTATTAGCTGTGCACTAATGGACAAGTTAACTTTCGTACACCTCCGTTTCTTCACCTGTAAAATGGGTCTACTAAACCTGAATTTGCAGCAATTTAATACCTGTCCTCACTGTATGGTACGTAATGTGAGGTCTCTTAGGTGTGGGGTGGAACAGGAGAGGCATCCAGGTGTGGGGAGGGGCAGGTGTACAGGGGAGCTGCTGTGAAGCGGCTGGGACCTGGTGAAGTGGCTGTGGACGTTGGGAGATGACAGAGCTCGATGGGGGTGCTTTTGACGTACCCTGTGGGACAGAGGTGACTTTGAGGGTTTAAAACACAGAGGCACAGCAGATCCACATGGAGCACTGCTCCTGGGTGGGCTGACAGGGTCTCCTGACAGCTGACGTTGTGGAGAGAGGGTGGAGTGCAGGGAAGCTTCGCATCCTTCCTCTGCCTCTGATGACCGCGGGTGCCCCATACTCCAGGTGGCATGTGGCCGTCAATCAGCACATCTCGGAAGTTGCAAATGGCATCATGGCATTGACACACATATCAGCAAGACCCTCAAAGGGATCCATTGTGCTCAAAGTGAGCCAAGAACTATCAGAGAGAGAGAGAGGCCAGGCCCAGTTCACTCACTGTGCTCACTTCAAATCAAACAGAGGATGCGGGCCGAGCCGACAGCGTGGGGACGATCAGCAGCGGATCAGGAAGGCACCGGAGCCGTATGTTGGCTGCTCTCCACCCACACAACCTCAGGAAGAGTGCGATCCTCTCCTGTCGTCTGAGGATGACTGACAGGGAAGAGAACATCCAGATCAGAAGTGAGCAGATGCATCAATTTGACTTGATGGCTGCGGGGCTGACCTGTCTCTGCTGTCCATGCACCTTGGGCGGTGGCGCCTCCAGGCCAGGGGTCAGCCTGCCCATCTCAGGGACATTCGTGGTCTCCTCTCATGGGGATCTTAGGACCTTGTGCTCTGGGTGTGGAAGTGCTGCCCCTTGCTGGTGGGGTACACTTGGGCCGTCACTCATTGACTGTAAAATGGAGGTGATGATGTCCACTCAGTAAGAGACTACAGGACTTGTTCCTTCAGCAAACGTTTCCTAAGCAGTTACTCTGGCCTAGACTATGTGCTAGCCCTGGGAAATGGGGACAAATAAGGCAGGTCCCCCAGGAACTCCCAGTCTAGCAGGTTGGCAGGGGCAGGGCTACACACACAACTGTCCATGTGTAAGGCATCATGGCAGCCAGGAGGGGACATCTGAGCAGCTTGAGGAAAAAGCTTCCGGGAAGGTTTCCACATCTGTGTGGATCAGGAGCAAAGGTCGTGTGCTGAGAGCCAGGGCATGTGTGAAGTGATTGACAGGAGAGCATGAGAAGTCATTGGCCAGGGATCGGCATGTGGTGACCGGGGCATCCTGGTGGCGGTGGGAGGAGGCTATGCGTAGAAAGCAAAGGATGAACAGCTGAGGGCAGTAGTGCTGGCAGTTCTTGCCAACAGGTGCATTGGTACCTGCTGCCACCTTTCCATAAGGAACCTCCACCACCGCGGTGCCCTAGTTGACTAAGGTGGCCTCTGTTTCTGTTTGCCAAGAGGGTTCCCTAGGGCTTTGATAAAAACAAGTGCTTAAGGTGGCCTCCCGGCTGGGTTTCCTGACGTGTCCGTGTGTATCCCACCCCGTTCCTTTGCTCATGGGCCCCTGCTCCTCTTTCTCCTGGCGAGGTGGGAGTCAGTGGGGAAAGGAATAACTGTCAGGACCTCTGTTGGGGGTTCTTATCACCAACGTGATCAGCCACGGCCAGAGGGGCCACCGGAAGTCAGACAGCAGGGAATAAACACACTGGATTCTCTTTGTTCATGCTCCTCGTTGGCTGAGCCAGAAGCTGGTTGACCTGAGAGCTTGACAAAGGCAGCATGAGGGGTCAGTCCCTCCGTCCTGCGGAGCAGGGGATGAGCAAGTGAGACCCACAGGAAAGCAGCCCCAAGGCCAGCAGGCGTGCTCTGCAACACCACCCGCATCCCCAAGGCTGTTCCTACGTGACAGACCTTCCCAGGGCAGACTCCCACAGACCCGTGGATGCGCTGGTTCTCATGCTGTGGTCTTTTCGTGCCATCTTTGGGGGCCATGGAGTCCCAGAGTGCAGGCTGAGCATCCTGGTGGCATCAGAGGACACAGAGGATGACCCGGGGGGCAGGGCAGTCAATGAGGGCCTGCGTGTGGGCTCCAGGTCTCACCTCTCCACCACCTCTGCCTCCGTGGCGCCTGCGCCCCTCCCTCCTTTCCTGCCCAGTCAGTATTTCCTTGCCTCTTTACAGTAATCACCATTGACAGCTATTGACTGGTGGTGACAGGGCGGAGAGCTGAAGGTGAGGGGGTGAAGGATTTCCTTATGCAGTGAAGACAGTGATCAGCTCTCGTCCAAATCCTAAAGCCTAACACTCCCTTGCTCCATCTCTCTTCCATCAAAAGAGGAACATTTTAAGCTCCAGGTAAAGATCACCTCCTCTAGAAAGGCTTCCTTGATTGCTCTAGCCCACAGTCCAAGAGCAGGTGTGGTTAGTTCAGTCTGTCAATGCCAGAGACATGCATATTCTAAAGCAGAGCGTCCCCAAATAAGCAGTCAGTAGCATCTGCTGGAGATCTTATGACCCACAGATCCGGGGATCCTGCCCCAGCACTTCTGATTCTGTAGTCCAAGGGGGCCTGGAGATTTGCATTTCTAACAGGTGGTCTGAAGCGATGGTCACTGCTTACTGGGCCTACGTCTCTTTCCTTAATGATCCAATAAGATATTTTGGCAGGGAAGGGTTTCTGTTTGCCAAGAGGGTTCCCTAGGGCTTTGATAAAAACAAGTGCTTAATAACTCATTGGTCTTATGTTAACTTAAAATTTTTTAGTGTTTATTGTTTTTTACTTATGAGTGATAGGGACAGAAGAGAGGAGTTTAAAGTTACTGGACTGAATTATATAATGATACCAAATAATGAAATTTACCTACAGAGTAGCTCTTTTTTCTTTTGGTAAATGAATCAGTATATAAAATCTTCTGGGCAATACCTGCAATACATTCAATGTGACAGAAATGATTATTATGGTGATAGAGGCACTATAATTCTGCAGAATCCCTTGACTTGCACAATCTCTGTTCCAGGACACACGAGGAGAAAGCAAAGACCAACTGCTTGATGCCTTGTGTTATTCAAGATTTTCTCTTTTTGGAGGGGGAGTAAAATATACCCAGATGTCAGCAGTACCTATCTCCTGAAGAGTAGATTATAGATGAGTTTTATTTTTTCTTTATACTTCTATGTGCTTTCCTAATTTTGTTTAAAAAATGTCATGTATAACTAATTAGAACACATAAAAAATAAAATAAATTAAAAAAAGAGAATATGTCACATTAATCCCCACTAGTATGCATAGTTCCAATGCACTAATAAAAACCTTTTAAAAAGTAAGTGAGCTGGGCATGGTGGTGCTCACCTGTAATCCCAGTGGCTCAGGAGGTTGAGGCAAGAGGATGGTGAGTTCAAAGCCAGCCTCAGCAAAAGCGAGGCACTAAGCAGCTCATGGAGACCCTGTCTCTAAATAAAAAATGCAAAATAGGGCTGGGGATATGGCTCTGTGGTTGAGTGCCCCTGAGTTCAATCCCCAGTACCCCCTTCCAAAAAAAAGTAAATGAGAAGATAATTTTCATCTATTAAAATGTTAAAATGAAAAAAAATTATAATATTGTTTAGTTATAGAGTGCAGACATCTTTTTCTTTTTTCACTTTCCTAAGTTTTTACTACAAACATGTATTATTACCATGATAAGCAGAAAGATGTTATTTACAAAACCCTGGGCATCTCTAACACAAGGTACACAAAACATCAACTCGGTACCCAAGGTGGTCCTGGGTGCTGGGCAAACACTTCATCCCAATGTGGGTGCCAGGAGCTGTTAATTGCTCATTCATTCTTTCACTTGGTCATTCATTTATTCACTTAAAGATTAATTGGATCCTTAGCACGTGTTAGCCCTGTTTTTGTATTTAAAGCTAGGAAGATAGCATAGCACATAGTCCAGGGCATGACTCTGGCATCTGCAAGACCTGGGGGAACCCTACTTCTGCCACCTTCCAGCTGCCACCTGGACAATCGGTTTGCCCCCATGGTGTTGGTGCCTCATCTGTAAATGGGGAATCATCACGCTTCCTTCACTCCAGGGTCTCCATGAGGGTGCGGAGGAAAGCCCAAGCCCAGCACCTCGCCAGTACCTGCCAATCACAATCTGTTGTTCCTGGGGTCATTGTTCTGGGATCTGGTTCCTATCACAGTGACGTAGCATCAGCAGCAGTCCCAGGACACCCATATGGATGACTTTCTCACTCCTAGACATGATTCAGGATGGACACCGTGCAGTCTTGAGGATAGACCAGTCACTCAGTGTGCCACAGAAGTCCCCAGTGTCTCACATTGCCCTGATGGGACATGCCGTGAGTCAATTTGGCTGCTTTTGGAACAAATTCCCCAGCCCCAACATCTTAGTTCATTTGCTATAGCAGGATACCACAGATGGAGTAATGAACAGAAATTCATAATGAACTGAAATTGAGTTTTCACGGTTCCAGAGGCTGGAAAGTTCCAGCATCTATCCAAGGCTTTCTTGCTGCACCATAACATGATGGAGGGGGAAAGAAATGGTGAGAGAGAAATAAAAGGGGCCAAATTCATTCTTTCCTAAGGAACCTGTTCCCATAGTAACAATATTAATTTATTTGTGAGAGCAGAGCCCTCATGGCCCAATGAGTCCCCAACACGTGCTTCCTGGGGCACATGTTCAAACCACAGCACCAATGTCCACTACACTTTGGAACATCTTCCTTTCTCAGGGGTTAAGTCGAAAGGAGTTGTTTTAACTTAGTTCTCATGCGGCATCTCACGGCTGCCATGGCATTAATGAAGCTCTGTGGTGCCACACTGTGTGCATTGAGATGAAACGAGACCTCTTAGGAGATGAGAGCTTCCACCTGCCACTGAGTGCTTCTATCCAGGGAGCACAGTGCAGCCCCAAGCACTAATGAAAACATCCTTCAACATTAATAGAGTGATTACAATCAATTAGACAGCCATGGCATGCGGAATGAAAAAGTGGGTGCCCGGGGAACGTGGGACTCAATGGATCTTGGGAGGTTTGCTTGCTGTATGCCTGATGAGTCATTTTGGAGATAAAGGTGCCATTTTTTTTCCCCCCAAGGGAGCTACCTGGTGTGTTTATTAAAGGCTGTTGGTGTCCTTCCCAAAGAGGAGCCACCAGGGATAGGTAGAAACCCAACTGCTCTGCAGGCAAAGTGGGAGACCCAGTCTGTGGTCCCAGCTGCAGGATAGATCCATTGTAGGGCCTTGGAGAAGCCATTTAACCTCTCAAGACTCAACATCCTCATCTGTAAACGAAGAGTGATAATGACATCCTCACAGAAATGCTGGGAACAAAATATTAGAGAGTGTATAAGAAGTTGTTTGAGAGTGAGGAGTGCTATATAAATGACATTTTTATAATAAACATAAACATTTAGTAAAGATTCATTTATGGGCCAAAGTCTTCCAGAAATAAAAATTTCAGAGAGGCAGAACTTTGTGGTTCATCTTTTTATTAAAGGGCTCTTTTTAAAAATATACTGCCTTTTCAGATGGTAACTATTGCTTGTTCCCTGTTTGCTGTTTCTTTATTTATTTAGCCTTTATGAGTCTGCCCTTTGCTATTATTATTTTTTTCATTATGGGAAGTTTTAAACACATACAAAAGCAGAGAAGAAACTATAACATACTTCCATTTAGCCTTCACCCAGCCTCAGTAATTATCAATTTATAGCTGGTCTTTTTTCCTCTGTACTTTCTACCCACTTTCTTCCCACCCCACTCATTATTTGAGAATGAATTCTAGCTATTCCATCATTGCATCCCTAAACACTTCAGGTTATACCTCTACAGGAGAAGCTATCTTTATAAAATCATAGCTACAATATCATTATCATATAAAAATTAGCAAGAGTTCCTTAATTTTATCAAATAATCAAACTGCACTCAAACTTCCCTGAATATTTTATATGCATGCATTTTGCAGTTTGTTTGAATTAGGATATAAAAAAGCTTCATAGATTTTGATAGATTGATGTCACTCTTTGTCACTTTTTTTTTTTTTTAAATCAGGTATTGAACCCAGGGTGGCTTAACCACTGAACCACATTACCATTCCCCCCACCCCTTTTTTTTTTAATATTTAGTCAGGGTCTTGCTCAGCTGTTTAATCATATTTAACCTATAGGTTCTCCCTTCAACCATTTTTTGCTCTGCCATATATTTGTTACAGAGTCTGGTCCGGGCTATTTGTTCTGGAGAGATTCTTGTGCTTTGGATTTGCTAATTGAATTCCTGTGGTGCTGTTTAACAAGTTACTGTATTTCTTGCAAATCGGTAGTTAGATCGAGAAGCTTGATTGTGTATTTTTTCTTGGTAAGACCACTCTGTTGGGGGCGCTGTGCACGTGCATCAGGAGGCTCCTTGAGTTTCTCCTGGTGCTGGCAGACACTGATGCTCATTTTCTAGATTCATTAATGGATTGGGGCTGGCAGGATGTTGAGACACCAGTTCTGTCATGCCGCCTCTGTTTATTCGCTAGAATACATCTATAAATAGATAATTCTCTTCTTCAACTCTGCAGTTATCCTGAGGGAGAGTTCATTTAGGAAAAGATAAATGTTTGATTAGTTCCTCTCTTTTCACCAGTTTTTAAGATCATTGGTTGGTTAGTTTGTGCCTTACAATGATGACTTGCTTATTTTTGATTTTTTATAAACTCATGGACTTAAACATATTTGATAGCTTTGAACCCATCACTGTCGTTGTTGTTGAAGCTTAGCTCCCCTCCGCTTGGCAGTGAGATCGCCTCTAAGTGTGCCCCTCAGACCTTTTGACATGGCCCTAGGAGTCTTTGATAGTTTCCTTGCTTTTCAAGTACAACAAGGTGTTCCAGAAGGATCTTGCACGATTCTTGTCCCAAACCGGTCTTCAAACATTTCTTAAAGGATTTCCGGTTTCATTCAGTAGGAAAATTGGTACAAATATTGGCAAACCCCTGGTTTTAGGCATTTTTAGTGGCCAGAGATAGGGAAAAACGTGTATATGCATAAAGATTTAAGGTTAAATACATTGCGAGCAAGCACTACTGCTACCAATTTGGACTTAGGGCTATAGAATTGGACTTCACCTCATTGATCTTGCTCTTACGTGCCTTTCCTTGCTTACTGAAAACATCTTTCTTTCTGTCACCACATAATTACTCATGTGCTTTATTGCATGACACACATGCCCCAGTCTAAGAACAACAATACAATCATTACGCGAACACTATGATTTAAACATTAAACATGAGCTTAAGAAGTTTTCGCAGTTCTTTTTGTCCTTAGGGCAAATTCCACTAGGGATAAATGTAGAGTTAAATTACTGTATTTGAAAATTGCTTGGAATAATTCTGCCCTGTGTGATTATTCTACCCACTGAATACAGAGTTAGGTTCACCTACTTCTTTCAGCTTTGGATTTTTACAAATTACTTATGTAAAAATTTAATTTCATTTTATACTTATGTAAAATATTTTCAGGGTTCCAAAATTAAATCTGCAAGGCAAGGTATATATAAAGAAGTCTAGCACTGATCTACTTTTAATATAAGCAAATATGTTTTATGTATTTCTAAGTCATCTTTTTGTAGATTATTGGTAGCATACTATACATTTTTTTCTATCTTGCCTTTTGCACTTAATATATTCTGGCGATTCCTCTGTCATAGCATACAAACTTATTAATCTTCCTTTTTAATAGCTGGTATCATTTTTTTGTAAATACTGCTATCCTGTCTCTAGCATTCTGTCTTCTATCTTCAAATGTTGAAACTTTGGGCCTCGGAGAGTGGATCTCCCAGTTTACGAGGATGGTATGTCAGCTAAGAGTTAGCAGGTTCTGAGTGATGACTCAGGATCTCCACAGTAAACAATGGGTCTGGTCTGACAGGTAGTCTAACCCTGATTTTTGTGTTTAATAAAAATTAGTTGAATCAAACTGCTCAGGATGTTTCAGACATCTTCAGATTGATCAGAACAGATGTCACTTAGTTGGCATGAGAAACACCCAAGGCATTTGGTCCTTTTTGACAGAGACAGAAGTGTCTGAAAATCATTACTTTGCTTTTGGAGTTTCTCCTGGGAAAACTGTAATTTCTGGGGATCACGCAAGTTTAAGGATGAAGCATCATTTGGCAGGATCCATCCTAGGGAAAGGCTGTTTGGTAGGCCCAAAAGGAGCCCTTCACTTTTCCTCCGTGGTATGACTTTCTTTATCGATTGACTGATTCACCCACTTCTGTGTTCACTAAACTTATAAAATAAACATTCCTTGAGAATCTACTGTGTTCAGACGCCATGCTGGAAATTGGAACTGAGGGAATTCTCCTTCCTCCTATGAGTCCATGGGCAGCTTTTCTCATCTTCTCAGAACAACCCTACATGACATTATCATTTTTAGTTTCCCAATGCCAAATTCTCCCTCCACAGAGGCATCTTAAACCCCAGGCAGGTGGTAGGAATGGGCCAGGGTTTTCACACACCTGCTAAGATGTAAGTAAAACATTGGAGGCTTCCGTTCGTGGGTCCTTAGTTCACCAGCTGAAAGCATTTATTTATTTTTGATAGTTAAATCTGGAATAGACTTGGACCAAATATATCCAAGTCTACTTAGGCATTTAAAGATGGAAAGATTTTATGGGTTAATACTGTAGTTGTGAGCAGCATGAAAAAAATTGGTTCCTTTTCTAAATACAAGCTCTTCTTTGGTTTCCCAGAGCTGGCAGGCTCTGCAGTATGGGGCACGGTTTGCCTTCTTTTCTGCAGAACCGGCTCTTGTTTTCAATAAAGTTTGAATGGGTTAAGCAGAGCACTGTTGTGTAATGCTGTAGTCTTCAGCTTAAAAAGGCTTTTACAAATTGCTCTACACACACCTTCCGACTGCGTCATTAAGCTACCTCTTGGGGTTATTGTGCACAAAGGAGATAATATAAGGAGAGAGTCTCTGAAGGCTTGGACCAGCAGGAGGCAGAACACAGTTAGGAGGGGTGGAAGGAAGAAGCCCTCGAAAGTGGCATACATATGCATGCATGTACACATGCATTTACACACTCAGATGCACACAAGCACACTCAGATCCATGAATGCACGCATGCCACCCTCACATGCACACACATATGCACATGTACTTAGAAAGCATACATGCACACTTGTGCACAATTCACCTACTCACATCTACACCCACACAAATGGGGTCAGTGTTCACATACACTTGTTCAGATGTAAGGAGATTATACAGACATTCCTGCTCATCTACATATTCAGTGTTATTGTTTGGATATGAGGTGTCCCCCTGAGCTCCTCTACTAATGCAGAAATGTTCAGAGGTGACCTGACATTGGATTGATCCATAATAATTTGAAAGGACTAACTGGGTGGTAACTATAGGCAGGTGTGGTGTGGCTGGAGGACGTAGGGTGAGCCTTTGGGGTTTATATTTTGTTCCTGGGGTCTCCTACTTCTCTCTTGGCAGCCATGAGCAGATCAGCTTTCCTCCACCATGCCTTCTACCATGATGTTCTGCTTCACCTCAGGCAATAGTGTTGGTGGACCAGAGACTGAACCTCTGAAACCATGAGCTCAAAAGCAACTCTTTCTTCTCAGTTCTTCTTGTCAGGTATTTTGGTCACAGGGAAAAGTTGACTAACACGTACTTGCTGACACACATACACACAAATATCTTCACCCTCACTACTCACCCATTCACGTCTACACTCACATACTTAGGAACACTTCTGCATAAGCATGTATAAAAGACACATAAACAAACGCACACACACAGGTTTAACTCAACAAGTACACTTTTGCCATTCTTTTTATTGTAGAGGTTTGAAATGACCATTTTCGATGGAAGCTCTTCTATTCTACCATTGCTACCCTCCTTGCTGTGTATGAAATCCAGGCCAGATGTGAAAAGATGGAAAGCCACCTATTGCCATGAATCTTGTCCTGGGTGTCCTAATAGGTTCGAACCATAATAGGTTTACTGTTTTTGCTTTTTTTTTTTTTTTTTTTTTTTTTGCAGTAAACATTAGCCCCAGAACGAATATCTGAAAAAAGAGGGGTAAAGTTTTATAGTCTCTACTCTCCAGCTGGGCAGTAAAGCAGAAGGAGGACCTGGGGCTTTCCCAAAGTTTTGCAGGGAGTTCACAGGTTGCTGAGCACAGCCCAGAAGGCAGCTCCCTTGAAACTATGGCCAGTAGTTTGAAGTTGAAGTGACTTGCTGGCTTGACACTCCCAGGCAAACATGCTTGCTTTTAGTTTCTAAACATTCTCTACCATTAATGAATCCTTTAATCAAACTCATTAATTGTGTTTTTCATTATCCAAAATGACCTCTGGAATAAAACCCCCTACATCATTCAGTGGTAGTAGCTGTATATTTTGCGTCTCATTTATCAAACTTTCATGAAGCAGTAATTGTGTTCATGTTTCATGAGCCAAGCATGTCCTGAAACTGCTGGGGATGTAATTTTTCTGAGTACTACTTCATTGCTGCCAGTCTGAGTGACAGAAAATGAAGCCGATTGTACAAGTGAGATTCTGCCTTCAGAGAGGAAACTATTTGCCTGATGCAGGTCCCTTCCCTCCAAGGCCAGGTATACATTGAAGTTTTCCTCTGGACAAAAAGGGCCTAAATTTTAGATGCTCACATTCTGACTTGTCCTATGCAAGGTCATGTCATATAGGGCCTGGAGTTGTGGCCCAATCAGAGCTGGCCCAGCCTCTGACCATCCCTTACCATGAGCCTCTCTTTTAACCTTTCCTTCCTAGGGGCTTTCGGGGAGCTGGGGATGTGAGGTTGCTTTTTATCCAGAATCCTTTCATGACTTTCGGTTTTCAGTCCAGCATTCAAGAAGTTTGGAAATCACCATCCCATCCTATCAAGTAAAAATTGGAAGGAAACAGAAAAATAAACACCTTTACTCAGGCATGTGAAGACGTAAGTTTAGAAGACCAAATGCTGACCCCAAATGGGAAAGACCAACAAGTAAATATAGAATCACAACTCACCAGAGCAGAAACCCAGGAGCAGCACCCTCCAAGGGAACTTGTGCAGTAAAAGGAAACCTGAGACATAATTGATGCATTGCTGGAGGCTCAAGGGAGCCAAGAAAATAACTCCAAAGGGCCCAGTTATGAGGTTGGGAGGCTCTGACACTTTTGTGAGTTTCATCTTCTGGATCTCATGGTGAGTACTGGAGAAAAATCCTCTCATGTTTCCGGCAGGGGGAAAGAAAAGGAACCATTTTGAACAGAGCCACATTCCATTCTTCTTAATTAAAAAATTCCACAGGAGAAACTATTTCAAGAGAGCCAAACTTGCTGGAATCTTATCAGAGCCAAACTGACATGGCGAATGGGAAACACCAAACTCCAGCCTCCTCTAGCCTTCCATTACCCCACTGTAGCCCCTGTAGCTTTCCATGTGGGGGAAGGCAAATCCCCCAGTCAAGCCCCCTACAGCCATCCTGTCCCACCAAAAGGAAGCTGAAAAGCATATAAGGTCTAGCCGAAGACACAGATCTAGCCATAAAACTGTAGAATGCTGCTTCTACCCCAGACCTCACCACCACATCACTGAAGGCTTATTTCCCCCAGGTTCATCAGGTACAGCTATCAAGAAAAACTTACAAGATTTACTAAAAGGAACAACAACAACAAAGTGTGAAGAGAGATGATAAGTGTTAAAACCAGACTCATACATGGCATGGAGGTTGGGATTATCAGAAATTTCAAACGATAATTTTTATGCTAAGGGTTTTAACAGATAAAATAGATAGTATGCAAAAGCAGATGGGCATTTAAACAGAGTGATGGAGATTCTAAGGAAGTACAAAAAGAAATGCTGAAGATAAAAAAATGCTGTAATGGAAATGATAAAAATTTTTAATGGGCTTATTAGTAGACTGTACACAGCTGAGGATGCAATCTTTGAGCTAGAAGGTATCTCAGAAGAAACTTCCAAAACTAAAATAGAAAAAAAAAAAAAAACAAAACATGGGAGAGAGGGGAGATATAAATAGAATATTCAAGAATTGAGGGACAATTATAAAAGGTATAACATTTATGCAATGAGAATGTTAGAAGGAGAAGAAAAAGAAGAAATGTTGGTAGAATGACATAATTTCCTCTAGGAAACATGGGACACCAAACTATGGATCCTGAAAGCTCAGAAAACATCATGCCAGATAAATCCAGAAAAACTATGCCTAGGTATGTCATTTCCAAGCCACAGAAAATCAAAGATAAACACAAAACCCCAAGGAAACCAGAGCAGGGTGGAAACAACTTACTTACAAATGAACAAAGACAGGGATTACATCTGACTACAACTTATTTTCAGAAATTGTGCAAGTTGAATAATAGAAACAGAATAAAATGGCAGTAGTGAGTGGGAGGTGGAGGGAGTGGGAAATGTGGAGATGTAGGACAGAGCTGTGACTGTAAGATGGACAGGCTGGAGGACTATAATCAAAATATTGTGTTATGCACTGGAAAATTGCAAAAGGGTTCTATCTGAGGTGCTCGTAAGCACAAAATATCAGGTTGCTTTCTATCCAGAGTTCTTCCATTACTTTTGGGGTGCTGTTAGACACTCAAAAAAAGTAACTATGAGAGATGTGAATTTTTTTGATTATACTATCATTTAACCATATGTATAAAATCATGTTGTACAGTTCAAATATGTGCAGCGTAAAAGAAAGGAGTCATGCAATTAAGAAAAGAGTGAAATATTTAGTGTTGAGAGAGAAAAAGAGAGAGGGAGAGAGAGAGAGCCAACCAACCTAGAATCCCAACCTATGAAAGTATCCTTCAAAAATTCAAAAGAAATTAAGATTTTCTTAGAAAAACAAAAGTTGAGGGGAATTCCTTACATATATTTGGTCTGTTCAGAGTTCCTATTTCTTTGTGATTCAACTTTGGTAGGTTGTATGTTTCTATGCATTTATTCATTTCTTCTACATTATCCAACTTGTTGTTATATAATTGTTCAGATCAGTATTTAAGATCTTGCTTATTTCTGTGGCATCAGCTGTAATGTCTTCTCTTTCATTCTGATTTTTTTATTTGAAGCTTCTTTTGCTTTTTATTCATAGTTAGGTCTAGATAAAGGTTTGTTCGTTTTATATATTTGTTGCCAAAAAAATCCCAATTTTTAGTTACGTTGACTTTTCTATTATTTTTCTCTTCTCTATTTCATTATTTTTGTTGTAATCTTTGTTATTTCCTTTTTCCTGTTACTTTTAAGATCAGTGTTTTATTTTTCTAGTTCTTAAGGTTTAAAGTTCTTTGAGATCTTTTATCTTTTAAATGGAAGTATTTATTACTGTAAACTTACTTCTTAGCACTGCTGTTGCTATATCCCAGAAGTTTTGGTATGGCGTGTTTTATTTGTCTTTGAGTATTTTATGATTTATTTATTTATTTCCTTATTTATTTTGGTACTGGGGATTGAACTCAGGGGCACTCAGTCACATCCCAAGCCCTATTTTGTATTTTACTTAGAGACAGGGTCTCACTGAGTTGCTCAACACCTTGCATTGCTGAGGCTGGCTTTAAACTCATGATCCTCATGCCTCAGCCTCCTGAGCCACTGGGATTATAGGCATGTGCCACCGCATCCCGCTTTATGATTTATTTTTTAATTTCTTCTTTGACACATGAATTGTTTAGTAGTGTGTTGTTTAACCTCCCCATATTTGTGAATTTTCTGATTTTATTTCTGTTATTGATTTCTATATTCTGTTGTGGATAGAAAAATATCTAACACAATTTCATTTACATTAGTTAAGACTTGTTTTGTTGCCTAATATGTAACCTACCCTGGAGAATATACCATGTACAATTGAGAAAATATGTGTATTCTGCTGCTTTTGGATGGAATGTTCTATACATGTCTAGTAGGTCCATTTGATCTGTAATGTTGTTCAACTCTGTTGCTTCCTTATTGATTTTCAGACACTATCTTCTGCCCATTACTGAAACTGAGATAATGAAGTCTTTTACTATTATTGTATTGCTTTCTATATTTCCCTTTAATTTCATAAATATTTGTTTTATATATTTTGGTGCTTTGATGTTGAGTGCATGCATATTTATAATTGTTATATCTTCCTGATGATTGATCTTTTTATCATTATATAAAGGTCTTCTTTCTATCCTGCAGTTCCCTTTAGCTCACAATTTGCATGTAATATCTTTTTTATCCCTTCACTTATTCTATGTGTATTCTCACAAATAAAGTTTCTTATAGAAAGCACATAGTTGAGTCCTATTTTTTTCCCATTCAATCCGTTTGTATCTTTTGATTGAGGGGTTTAATAATTTACTTTACATAATGATAGAGTAGAATTTACTCTTGCCATTTGGTTAATTGTTTTCTGTCTTGTAGTTCTCTTGTTCCTCTTTTCTGTTATCTTCCTTTGTGTTTTATTTATTTATTTATTTAGGTAAGAATGTGTTTTGATTCCTTTTTCTCTTTTTTCCTTCTGTGTATAGGTACTTTCTTTGTGGTTAGCATGAGGCCTATGTTCCATACTTATTACTGGAATATTTTAAGCTAAAAACATCTTTACCTCAATCGTATACAAAAATCTACATTTTTTCCTTCTCCTTATACTTAATGTTATTTATGAGACAGCTAATATCTTTTTATATTGTGTCTTCATTAATACATTTTGTAGTTGTTATTCTTAGTCCTTTTGTCTTTTAGCTTTTATACTAAAATCAAGAGTGATTTACATATCACCATTACAGTATTACTGTATTGTTCTTATCCATACATTTATAATTACAAGTGAGTTTCATACTTTAATATGCTTTCATGACCTATTTATTTCACCCTGAAGAACTTCCTTTAGCATTTCTTGCAAGGCAGGTCTTTTGGCAATTAACACCCTCAACTTTGTATGGAAAAATCTTTATTTTTTGTTTATAAAAGACAATATTTCTTTGTTTATAAAAGACAGCATTGCTAGGGATGGAATTCTTAGGTGTCAGTGTTTTCTTTAAGTAGTCTGAATGTACTATCCTACTCTTTTCTGGCCTGGAAAGTTTCTTCTGAGCAATCTACTGATAATCTTGTGGGCGTGGCGGTGGGGGGATCTCTGTGTGTGATAAATTGTTTTTTTCTTGCTCCCTTTAAAATTTTACCTTTGAGAATTATGAAAAACATTTAAATAATGATACTAATCCTAATGAAACTAATCCAAAAAGTCAAAGATTAGGGAACAGTTCCAAACTTATTTTATAAGTTCAGAATTACACTTATACCAAAGCTAGGCAAAGACACTGCAGAAAAAGAAAACTATGGGCTAATATCCTTGGTGAATATTGGCTCAATCCTCTCCTTCTTCATGCTTGGAATTGTGCATGCTGAACAGATGATGTCCTTCTAGGTACATTTTCAGTCCTGGGAAAACCTTGACATTGATCTAGGCGATGATTTTTTGGCAATGACACCAAAAGTACAGATAACAAAAGCAAAAGTAGACAAGTAGAACTATATTAATTTTAAAAACTTCTGCGTAACGACAATGTATGGTAAAAAGGTCACCTACACAGTGGAAGAAAATATCTGCAAATCATATACCTGATAAGGAGTTAACACTCCCAAATAAATAAGAAAATCCTTCAACTTGATTCAAAACAACAATCTGCCTTCAAAATGGGAAAAAAAACCTGAATAGACATTTTTCCTATGAAAGCATACAAAAGACCGACAGATAAATGAGAAGGTATTTAATATCACTAACCATCAGGGGAATTCAAATAAAAAGAGATCACCTCACACCTGCTGGAAGTGCTATTATTTTTTAAAAAGACAACAAGTGTTGGTGAAGATGTAGAGAAATCAGAACACTTGAATATCCTAGGTGGAAATCAAAAGTGGTGCAGCCACTATGGAAAACAGATTAGAAGTTCCTCCCAAAATTAAAGACATAATTACCTATTATATGGTCCAGCAAACATACTTCTTGATATATACCCTTGGAAATCAGGGTCTTAAAGAGATCCACATTCAGGTTGATGTCATTCACAATAGCCAAGATATGGAAACAACAATCGAGTATCCAACAAAGCAAATGTCCATTGCAGATAAATGGATAAAGAAAATGAGGCTACAGACAATCATGGAATGTTATTCAGCTTTATAAATCCTGCCACATAAAACTACATGCATGAACATTGAAGGACATTTAAAATAAGAGAAAGATATCAGTCCAGATGGACAAATACTACGTCATCACTCATGTACGAGGTATCTAAAATACTTCATAGAAGCAGAGTGAAATGGACATTATCAGGAGATAGGAAAAGGGAGAAGTGAGGAATTATTGTTCAATAAGTATAAGGTTTCTATTATAAAATACGTGTGAATTCTAGAGGTCAGCTATACAGCATAGGGTTAATAGTTAACAATACTGAATGGTACATTTGAACTTAAGAGAGTGGATCTCAAGGTAAAAGATCATACCACACGCTCAGACACTCGGGCATTCACACGCATGCACACCCAGAAGAGGCAGGAGGGAAATTGTGCAGGTGATGATTGTGTTTATTACTTTGATCATAGAGATGATTTTATGAGTGCATGCATTATGGTCAAGCCCAATTTATATACACAAAATATGTGATGTTTTCATTAGAAAAGAAAAGAATTTAAAAACATACTGTTAGTACAAAATATGATTGAGGAAATTTCTTTCCAGAATATGTGCCTTGTAAGAAATGTCAAAAAAAAAAAAGTAGAGAGGAAAATTATGTAAGTCTGAAACTTGGATCTATATAAAGAAAGGAAGAACACTGGAGAAGTAAGTGAAGGCAAAATAAAAACTTCCATCTTTCTTATTCTTTCAACTGATTCGTATAAAACAGTTTATTCAAAATAATAGTGTATTAGTCAGGGTTCTCCAGAGGAACAGAATCAACAGGAAGTATGATTCCAAAAAGGGGATTCATTAGATTGGCTTACACAACCAGAAACTGGATAGTCCATAGTGGCCATCTGCAGGCTGGAGAGCTGGAAGAACCAGCAGCTGCGCAGTCCAAGAGGAGGAAGCCCCAGAACAAGAAGGATCAACGAGAGCAAGGCTTCTGGAAACTACCTGGAGAATCACTGGCAGAGTCTGCTTTGGATGAGTGAAGATGCGAGGGTCCGATATCCTCAGATGATCAAAGCACTGATCAAGAACCTGTTTAAAAAGAGCCGAGCTTGCATCTGCATCTGCTTCCTTGTTCTTCCAGCTTTGATTCCATCCTATTGGATGCTGGATACTTAGGGAGGGTCTCCAGTTCACTATCCCACATTCCAATCATTCCTAGACACGACTCATTGACACCCCCAGAAGTCTCTTACTCATCGGTATCTCTTAATCCAATCAAGTTGACAATTCAGATTAACCATTACAAATAGCAACAATGTATTCAGTTATGGGTAAGTGAAACAATGACAGTAATGATAGGAGGGATGAGATAGAAACTAGAATAATTTTGTTAATGTAAGTTATTCCCATGAAGCAGTATAGTTTTATTTGAAGGTAGACTTGGATAAGTTGTTGATGCATATTGCAAATTCCAGGGAAACCACACACACAAAAAAAAAAAAAAAGAAAGAAAAAAGAAAATGCAATACAAATGAAGTACGAAGAAAGGAGAGAAAATTGGATCACATAAAATAGTTAAAACTACCAAAGGCAAAAAAAGTGTGAATAAGGAACAAGAGCAACAAAAAGAAAACAGTAACATACATGGACCTTATTAATCTGACTATCTCAGCAATCACTTTGAATGACAGTGGTCTAAATAGTTGAAAGAGATTGGACCCAAAACAACTCCCAACTATGTTTTGTCTAAAAGAAATCCACTTTAAATATAAAAGCACATATAGATTAAAAGCAAATGAAGATGAAAAGACATACCATGACATCATTAACCAAAAGAAAGCAGGTATAGCATATAAAATGTACACAGAAAAGACTCCAGAGAAAGGAAGTTTATCAGGGATAAAAGGGGGCATTACCTAATGGCCAAGCAATCAGTTCTCCGAGGAAATAATAGCCATCCTCGACCTGCGTGCACCTATCAGCACAGTGCCAAAGTATGTGAGGCATTACAATTGGGCACTTGGACCCTCCTCTATCAGATGTGAACAGATCCAGCAGGAAGAAAATCAGCAAGGGCACAGTTGAATTAAGCAGCATCACCAACCAACTGGATATAAGGAACATCTGTAGATTAATTCATTTAACAACAGAATCCACATTCTTTCTGAACTCACATGGAATGTTCCTCAAGATAGACCACACTCAGGGCAATAAAGCATAAGTTCGATTTTGAAAGAATACAAACCATACAGTATTTCCTTTCAGGCCACAGGGAATTAAGCTGGAACCAAGAGCAATACGTAGAAAATATGAAAATACTTGTAGATTAAATAACCCACTTCTAGATGACATAAAGGTCAAAGGAAAATTATAATAGAAAATTAAAAATAAATTGTATTAATTGAAAATCAAAATACAACTTATCAGAATTTGTGGGATGCAAGGGAAGGTGTATTAAAGAGGAACTTAAAATATTGAAGACATATTAGAAAAGGAGAGAGATCTAAAATCAATAATCCACATTTTCACACTAAGAAACTACAAGAAAAAGAGAAAATCAAATCCAAAATAAGTAAAAGAAAATCCTAAAAACTAGAGAAGAAATCAATAAAATTAAGAACAGAAAAATCAAGAGAAAAGCAATAAAATTGAAAGTCTGTTCTAGGAAAAGATCGATAAAATTGATAAGCCTCTATTGAGACTAAGAAAAGCAGAAAACAAATTTACTAATATCAAAAAATGAAAAAGGGATCATAACTACAGATCCCATAGATGGTAAAAGGCTGGTAAAGGAATATTATGAATAATTTCATATCCACAAATTCCTAGACAAAATGGCCCAATTCCTTAAAAGACACTGTCTGCCAAAATTCACCCAATAAGATACATACAATCTGTTAAAGAAATTGAATTGATAATTAATAAACTTCCCAAAGAGAAAGGACTATGTACAGATAGGCTCACTAGTGAATTTTGGTGAATTCTACCAAATGTTTAGGAAAGAAATTGTAATAATTCTCTATGAGTTTTTTCAGAAGTTGGAAGCTCAGGGGAGTGTGTTCTAACTCATTCTATGAGACCATAATGTGCTAATAGTAGACAAAGATATTAGAAAAAAAGAAAAATAGAGACTTATACCCCTCGTGATCATAGATGCAAAAATCCCCAACAAAATATTAGCAAATTGGATCCAACAATGTGTAAGAAGAATTATACACTGTAGCCAAGTGGGATTTATCCTGGGTATTCAAGGATCGTTCAAAATTTGAAAATTGATTACCATAGTGCTAAAGAAGAGGCTAAATAAAAACATACAGTTTTATCAGTACAGGAAGAAAAGAACATTTTACAAAATTCAACACTCACTCATGATCAGTGAATGAGGTATAGAAGGGGATCCTCCTCTACAGAAGGCTACAGCTGACACCACACCCAATGGTGGAAAACTTCAGGCTTTCCCGGTAAGATCAGGACGAAGACAAGGAGAGCCCTTCACCTTTGGACAGAGTCTGACCCTCAGGGTACCCCATCCTATATATAATAGGACAGTCACAGTGAACTCTCAAGTGTCCCTGGTCACAGTCCCTTTTATTCCTTGTCAAGACTCCACCTGTTACAGAGCAGCATCTTGAGAAGAAAGAAGACTTTGAATCCCCCTGACGTTGGCTCCCACTCTGCTGCTTCACGTCCCTGAGCGCCTGACCCATCCCTGCAGCCATGAGGCTAATAAAGCCCCCTCCTGTGTCTGGTGGAAGATGAGGATGAGACCTCACTACGTCTTGGGTGCACCTGGCACCTGGCTGGCTCCTCCCCACCTATCTGCCATTTCTTTGCTCTCAGACTGGGCTGACCTGGGAAGCTGATCCTCACCAAGGTGTGGGTGGAGGATTCTCAGTCAGTTGCACACCGGAAACTCAGGAAGTTAAAAAGCACGCATGCCTGAGTCCTTGCGCTAGAGATTCTGATGTAACTGCTCTGCTGTGGACTGGGTCCCGAATTTTTTAACTCTTCCTAGGTGTTTTTTACTACGAAGTCCATCAGAACATCATTGGTTTGCCAAAGTAGAACAACCTTCCCTGGTGTGCTTTCTCTCCAACATCAGAATGAGGACCCTGGGAGACAGCCTGTGGAGATGTGTAAGGCCTATTCTGTGCTCTGACCAGAGAGAGAATTAAGAGGGGCCCTTCCCTTTACGCCCCCACCTCAATCCCAAAGGCAGTTGCCTCCTCTGCTGTTCCAGAAGGCCGGCCTTGGCTGAGGCATCTGAGCTGGTCTGATGCCCAACTCCCTACCCACGCTCACATTCCTCAGCTGTCACGGATGTACCTTCCCGGCAGCCTCAGCAGCCAGCTTTTCTCAGGGTGCTGCTCCTGGTGGGAGGTGAGCACACACCTCCGTCCACCAGGGCTCCTGGGGCCTTGCCTGGTCTCCACATACCAGCTGTCCAGCCCTGGCCCTCCCTGGGTGGAGAGGCACTACACCCTCTGCTTCTTCACTCCAGGCCTAGCCATGATGTCTCTCTTCCTGCCGTGGAAGACCCAGCTAGTTTGGACCAAGTGTCTGAAAGCTATGAAGTGACACGAGGAAGGGGTTTATTAAAACGGCCTGGATTAAGACCAGCACGTGTGATACCACAGGGGTATCTTGGGTGGGCAGGTGGGCAGGTGACTGTTATGAGAAGAATTCTGGATGGCCAGCTCTGTCATCAGGATTTCTTGTGTGGGTTACACTGTTCGCTTTCACTAACAGCCCTTCACTCACCTTGTGCATGGGGCAGGAAGAAGCTCCCTCTCCCCAGTGTGATTTGTGTGCACCCCCAAGATTTAGAGCCATCGAGTTAATAAATGTGAGGTTGCAAAGTGAAATGAATTGAACCTGGTTAGTTCCTCCTTCCCTCCATCCATGAGACGTACAGCAGAATGGCGCACTTACGGTCAGTGGCTGGGTGGGTGGATGCCCTCTTGGACAGGGCTGAGAGCAATTCTTTAGGAAAGAGGCAGCAGGAACCCTTGCAGCCAGGGTTGGGTGTACCCTCCCACCTCCTGCAGCATGTTCAGCCCCATCCGGAGGCCCTGGGAGCTGTGACTGCTGTGCATTCCGTGATTCTTATCGCTATCTCTCTAGGAGGGAGGACCCCGTCCTTTGGCACCACACTCAGGATAGTAGGGAGGTGTCACCCCTCAGGAGGACTCCTTCTATGATCTTGAGATTGCCCCAGGATTCCTCAGGATCCAGGTTTCTACTAAGAAAGAGCACTAAAGAGATTCTCCAAGTGGAGTCGGGGGTTTCGAGCATGTGACACACACTGCAGAGGCCCAAGGTCTGCCCAGGATTGGGAGCAGAAGCCATTTAATTTTGTGGCCTCACATTTCTTAAGCCAATGGCTCTCTTCATAACCTCCTGAGTGTGACCTTGGTGGCCAGATTTTCTTAATTACCGTGCCTGTGTTCTCTCATTGAAAGCCCGGTGCTGGCAGTTTTCATTTTGTGTGCCGTGTTTTGGTCAATTAGCTGTGCCTTTCTTGTACAAGTGCAATCCCGGGCTCTGCTGGAATGAATTCCATGGTTGATTATTGGTACCTGGCATGGCAGAGGGAGGAGGTTCGTGCCTAATGATTGAATCCTTGAATGGACAGTTTTGAAGGTCTTTTCCAGCTAAGGCAGCTGTCAAACGCTACACGTTTGACGTCATTCTCACGTCAAACTCATTCTTCTTCCCTTTTCCTCATTATATAAATATAATTTATATTTCATCCCTATTCAAGTTCATTGGCAAGTACAAAATACAGCCTAATGGTAGTTCCATTTTTATTTTCATATGTTATTGGACTTCCACATTATTATGTGATTTTCTTACTTAACCACATCCCCAGGTAGATAATAAACTCCTCAAGGGTAAGTCCTCTGCTCTGCACATTCCCTAGAGGCCTTCCTACGCAGATGGCTGCCTGTGAAGAGGATGTGGAAGGGCCTTGATTTGATTTAAGTTGATCTGCCCGTGCATGGTTCCTTGTGAAGTTTTTGGCACCCTCTTGGTTGTGGCCTGCAGACTTGATTTATAATTTAGACAATTATCATGGATGCTCTTGGTGCTCTGCCAAGATCTCCCTGTTTACCCTGCTGCTGTTCAGCAGCAGCTCATTTGAGATATTTTGTGCCACAGACTCTCTTGAGTCTTGATATGACCCAGGAAGTTCAACACTTCTGCATCTTCCAACTTGAACCTCCTAGGCAGCCTCCTGTCTACAAAACTAGCTCCCCAATTCTTTGCCAGACCTGAGGCTACCATAGTTATTTCTTCAAATATGGTCACTGTCATGCGTTTTCTGAGTTACACGTCAGGACATGTGGTAAACATCGGGGAAAGAACTTCACATTAGGACTGTTCAGGGGAATGTGGGTGTATGGTCATGATGAGGTCTGACCTGGGGTGTGGATAATCAGGAAAGTTCTACTGGGTTCCCTTGGAAGTGTTGGGGCAGGAACCTGGGGCTGATTTCTGGGTCCTTTTTTGTTTCTCTAGAAAAGTCCTAAGCTGGTTTTGTCGGCAGCCACACCCTCCTTGTCTACCCCTTGCACTGCCGAGAAACTGATTCGAAGTGAGGGGACTGCACAGTCCCCTCCATCAGAGGTTGGCCGGCCTATAGGAGGGGCCACTGTGTCCCTGTCTCAGAGCTGGGTCAGTCCACATGACCCAGCACTCCGGCTGGCATTGCTGGCAGTCCTCTCATTCCCGTGCGCCCCCTGCAGTGGGCCCAGGAGAGAAGAATGCTGCAGGAATGTGGGCAGACACGAGCCCGCTCCCCTGCCCGAGGCCTGCAGCAGCTGTGCCCTGATTAAGCATCCCGGTTCAGACCAGGCCACCGACCCACGGGTCACCTAAATAAGTCCAGTTCTGCAGGAATGCTGGGGATGTCACACAGGGCCCCACGGAGGCTCTCTATGATCGCACCCTGGCAGCCGTGGGCACTGGGGTGGTCGTGCCCTCTGAACCTCCAAGCCTGGAGGGCAAACGACAGCTTCCCTTTCAGGTAAACTGCGGCAGGCTGTGAGTGAAGTTTCTCATCCCAGGGTGGGCCACCTTCTGGAGCGCTGTCATGATGAGGCCCTCTTAGGATTTACTTTATACTCAGTGTCCAGAGGAACTTCCTTTCCAGCCTGAGGTGTTCCACAATAAGGGTTACAAACTCTGTATGACCCATGGACCAAATATGGCCCACGACCTATTTTTGTATATAAAGTTTTATTGGAACACAGCCAGGTCTGTTTGCTTGCATGCTGTCTGTGATTGCTTCAGGCTATGACAGCAGAGCTGAGTGCTTGTAACATTTACTTCCTAGCCTTTAAAGCCTGAAATATTTAGCATCCGCTCTATATACTGTCCAGTACCATCAAAGCCAACTTAGCCCCAGATCCTATGTTGGGACTTGAATAGAGTAGGGGTTGATTCCTGGAGAGATTGAGCCAGAACTTCCCTTCCTACCGGAAGAACTTCCCTTCCTACCCTTCTGGGAAATGGTAATATATGACAGAGGAAAACCTGAGGCCAAATGATGCTGTCCTTCCCAAAGAAGTTCTGTTGGGCCCTTGTTGTGTAAGATGTCCCCGAATAAAGACTTTAGAAGCCAAAGATGTTTGAGAAACACATTCCTTCACCTCCTTTTAAAGATTCACAGCATATATTAATATACTGATGGCTTTGAGATGTCCCTTGGGTAACAGACCTTTTCACTTTATCAAATTAATTCCAGAAATGTTTTATGTATGCACTTCAAACACAACCCACTAAATCTAGAAACAGATTTGGGAAACAATAGTCTTAAAGAAAAAGTAAATTTCCAGAAATTCAGAAATTATTTGTTAATTCCAGAGCATTCTCACTTAGTTCTAGAAGGGGCTGCAAAATGACTGGTACAGCCTTTCCTTGAACAAATTTGTGAGTGTTGCTCAGTCTAGGGTTCCAAGAGTTTTCTCTTAAATTCAGTGGTCAGTGGGTTGGGGAGGGAACGAAACATTAACATTACGGAGGATTAGCACCAGAGGTCATTTGGGTCCTCCTGCCCTTGCTTCCCCTGAACTATGTCGGTGGCAACATTTCGCCATGCCTAAGAAGCAGGCCTCTGCGGAATGCCCTTGGAACCTAGGCATGCAGAAGTAGAGGCCTCTCGAGGACAGACAGCACCACTGGAGAGAATCCAAGAGACTGGTTGGAGCTGTGCACATACCCAGGCCCCTTGCCAATCTCTCCTATCTCACATATTGGCATGAGTGGCTGGGAAGTGGGGGGCAGGAAGGCGCCTCTCTCCCTGGTACTCCTGGTGGGGAGTTTGGGTTGGACATCACTATTGTGGGCCAGGGTTCATTAGCACAGAGAGACTGAGGGAAACGTGCCCCCTCTAGCGAGAGTTCATGAATGCACAGGCCCCTCAAGGAGCTTGGGAGGGATGAATGAGCCCCCACAATATGGTGTCCTGGCTGCCAAACCCTGCTCTGTGAATTTCATCCAGGAGGCTTTTTAACATCCCCAGTCAGCAAAGGAAAAGCAAGATAGACGGCAGAAGTGGGAAAGTAATGGGAGCATATGGAAACATTAGAACACAGGCTGAGAAGGAATTCGGGTGCAGTCCACCACCATGGGCTCAGACCTGGATGCAGTGGAGATTAGACAGAAGACATGCATTTACGAAATGGAAAACAAGCCAATCTGGGAAGCTGAGCTCACTGAGAAAATGAGCAGAATGCCTAACAAGTAATTAAAGAAATCTCAACCAAGCAGCCATGAGAATCTCTGTTATCTGAATCAGAATAGCAAGACTTTTAAATGGGGAGATAACTGAGGGGTGTCAGGGCTGGGGAGGCTGGTCCCAAAGTGTGCTGGGGGTGAGCCTGCTGCCACATTTCTCTACACCATGAGAGCTTCCAACATGTTGCTACCCTTTGACCAGATGGTTTCATTTCTAGAAATCGGTCTAAGGGAACCATCGGAGGTGGGGAAGAAAAAGCTTTGTGAACAGAGAGGTTCATGCCACGCCATTTCCAGCATCAAACCATCAGAAGGCTTCTAAATGCTCAGTGACGGGGAAGGAAGAATTAGATGGATACCTGCATAGCGTGGAGTATTGTAGAGACTAAAGATCATGATGGCAAAGATTTTAATATATTTTTAGTATAGAATTAAAAGAAAAAGTAAAATACAAAAACATGTTATTCACTTATATCGGTATACCATGAGAGATAAAATGTTTAACACGTATTTTATGGACTGGGGATGTAGCTTGGTGGTAGGGCACTTGCTTAACATGTACAGGGCTCTGGGTTCAATCCCCAGCCCAGCAAAGATGGGGAAAAACGTATTTATAGATGGTGGGATTGTGAATAATTTTTTTTTATTTTATGTATTTTTCAGATTTTTGCAGTGATCATGCATTATGTTTATAACCAGAATAGTTGAGCGGATTCAAGGGTTCAGAGAGAGAAAAGAACATGGCCTCAGAATAATCAGATGCTTTGTGGAAGAGTTGAGAGTCGGGAAAGGCCCTATTTGAAGTGACTGGTGCTGCCACAGGAGGTGGACCTGGTGGGACTTGTGGTTCCCCTTGACAGCCAGGGAGCCAGAGACCTGTGGGTCAATGCGCCACTGGAGCTTGTGCCGCTGCCTTAGTAGTTGGGAGGAGAACCCAGCTCCCAATTCTGGGCATGTGGGCTTTTCATTAGACTCAGCTGCCTGGTGACCAGAGGAACCTGTGGGCATCTGCTCATTATCTCTCAGCCCTCGTCCTCTGATTGCTTATCTGGAGTGACTGCAAAAGTGAGCCTGGGACGCCTGCCCCTGGCCAGGCTGGCTTGCTCCCTCTCCCAGTGTCCCAGCAGCCATTGCTCCAAATCACAGGGGCAGCTGCTTGGTGCTGGCAGCACTGTGGAGCCTGGAATTCCCAGACTGATGGAGACTGAACCCCGGCAGCGTGGGGACAGAGACAGTATCTGCTGCACTCAGCAGTGCTTCATGCAGTGGGGGGCTCTGCAGACCCGACAGCTATTTGGTGGAGCAACACTTGATCAGATGTGCATTTGGGTTCTTCACAGTGTCCCAGAGGAACGCTGCAGCTGGGGGCTCTTGCCAGGGAGCAAGATGTGTCATCAAACAACCCACAGAAAAAAGAGGGTGACTTGAGGTGAAGAACAGGTACCGTAGTATCTGACGACTTGGGGTCTAGTCCTTCCTCAGTCACCTCCAGCTGAGGTGTCTTGGCCATGTCACTGAATCCTTCTGAGCCTTAATTTTCCTTATCTCTCAAATGGGCACAATGACACCCACCTCACAGAGAGAATCAAGCAGCATGAGAACGATGGTTCATAAAGGTAGGCTCCAACTAAAATGATGACTTTATTTAAAAAATCTTTATTATTTACTGTCGAATATAATTGGACAAAATTTTATTTAATTTAACACCTGTTCCAACTGAATGGTGCACCATGGGACATGGAGGAGCAGTTTGGAACCACTAGAGCTGTTTGAGAGACTTCATGAAGCTCATGGTAGTGGCTCTTAGGAGGACGGCATTACTAAGCAGAGGACAGTGCAAATAGGAAGGCCAAGGGCTCCATGGCCCTGAGCTTTGTCAACATCAAGAGAAAAGTGAAGGGATCAGGGTTGGGCTGAGCTTGGGTGCTCACACAGGGGGAAGCAGATAACAACCCCCCATAGGCTCTAGGACTGCACCCATTCCCATCCCCTGCCTCCATCCCCAGCTGGAGAGGTCCCTTGGCCTCCTTGACTCCTGTTATCCTTCCAGATCTGCTCAAAACTTCTCTTCCTGCTCCATTCCTGCTTCTCCATCCAGAAGTCACAGGTCAATCAACACCTCCTCCTCCTTCTGTCTGCCATGCTCACCTGGACCTCTGAGAGGCTGTGCAGAGTAACAGGAAAAGCAGTGGCAGCACATAGAATCACACAGTCCCTGTCACATCAGTTTGGGGACCAAGGGAAAGTGACACATGGCTCTGAGCATCAGTTTTCTCATATGAATGTGTGAATCATAATTGCTGTTACCATCAGTAAGTGCTCAGTAGCAGGCATTCTGCAATGAACTATAAAGACATTATTTCCCTGCACTTCTATGTATGTGAGGCAGGCAGTGGTGTGCTGGTAAATGTTTAACAACTCGCTCTCTCAAAAAAAAAAAAAAAAAAAAAAAGAAGCCCGTTGATCTGTAGTTTGCCGATTTCTGTGGTGTAAATGTTTCCACCAGGGTTAATTACAACTTTCCAACTTGACATCGCTGAACAGAGTGGGGAAGAGCTTGCACAATCAACTCCCCCAGACCATGAGAGACAGTCTCTGGCATGCTTCTGGAATGAGGGAGGGAGACGCCATTGCTCTTAGTCTGTGGGTGAGGAAACTGAGCCTCAGAGGCATAAGTGACCAGCCTGTTGCCCAGAGGTGAGGGCAGAGCAGCACTTTCTCTCAGACTAAGGTCTTCTGCTGCAGTCCACGTGGAACCCTTAGGAGGATGGTTATAACCAGGGTGCTCTGGATGTGGCCTGGTGCCTGGCAAATAGTGGATGCTCCAAATGGTGGCTGTTGCTGAAACTGTTGTCAATGGTACTGTCACCAGCCAGTTTTCCAGGCTTGAAAACTTCACTGGAGGCTCTTGGACTCTTCTTTCCATCTCTGTCCCCTTTGTGTAGGTGATTCAGATCCTTTACCTGTTTCCCTGATGACAGTATTGGAAAAAGTGCCTTCTCGATTAAATAATGACCTCCGTCGTTGCCAGAGGACAGTTTTTTATTCATACTATTTAACACAAAGTTTCATAAACACATTCAGGATGGTCCATGTTCAAAAGAAAAGGAATGGTCAGTAATCCTGGGTTGGTCCTTGAGGTGGGGAGGGAAAGGCTGGAGCTCATGATTCCTTGGTGGTCTTCTGCTAGGGACAGAAGCTTCCAGGGAATCTGTGATTTCACCTTTGGTCATTTACGGAGAATGTCTCCTGCAACCCAGGTACAAGTCTGTGAAAGTGCATGCACATGCTTGAAGTCCCCAACACTGTGGAGTTAAGAATTCAGAGGGCAATGGGGAATGTGGACCGAAGCTTCCCTTGGATGTCACTAGGGGAAAGGCTGAGGGAACTACGGAGGGATGGATAGAGGATATAGCTTCCTCCAGGGCCCTGGACCAGAAGTGGGATTTTCCCCGTGGACAGGACCAGCACCTCTTCTCACATCTCTGGGAGTCGCTTCTTCAGGGACATCGGTCTCAGGGCAATGGCTAAGAGTAGGGGAGCCCAGGAAACGGTGGAAACCACACAAGTAAACACTCAATACTTACATTGTGGGTCATCTCATCTGCCCTGACCCTCACCGATGCACCATGGCATAGTAACTCCTTTAAATCTCTGCTTCATGTTTGAGCAGACAAAGGCTTCGGAGGTTGGGCAACATGCTCGAGGCCAGGCGCTCTGCTAAGGGTTCACAAGTATAATGTGTCATTTGATTCACCCTTGTTGGTGGTGCTATTGGTTTTCCTTTTGACTCAAAGGGACTCAGAAAGGTTCAGTGAACTACTCAAGAGTTGTAGAGCAAAGGGTGGTGGAGTGAATGGCTGCTATGGATTGGCACTCAAAATATTTACCCCATAAGCCTTCCTGGAAGATCTGAGATTATTACCTGCCTGGGTCCTGGCCTCTAGCCTGCCTTCTGGGTATAGTGCTGGAAGTACTGATGCCCAGCATTCCACCTATGACTTTTGGAAGAATGGTGTTTTTATTTCGCAATGTTAGAACTCCAGAAGCCATCTCATTGTTTACAGGCAATACACAGTTCCTTCTCTTTCTTTCTCAAAGCATGCCAGCTGGGCAAGACCATCATTTCTTGGTTGGGGGCATCATTCCAGCTTGGAGAGAGGAGAGTCATGCATTGGCCTCTGAACCCCTTCACTCAACCAACCGTGGATTGTACTAAACCTACAGTAATCAAATTCTTGCACCCCCAGCCTATGTTCCTAATTGGCCAGTACCCAGGACTCTGCGGAGGTGGAAAAATGTAGTGATCTTCAAATAAGAAGACTGAACCCCCTCTTATCACTACCACCCTGATTTGGACCTTGATTAGCTCTCAGGGAAGGATGGCTACACCATTTGTAGCATTCAGGGAAAAACAAAAACGGTGTTGGTGGCAATGGTGAAAGTGGAACTGGTTCTGTAAGTATAAAGAATTTCAAGAGGGACAGTAGAACTTTAAACCAAGTGTGGGTCCTCCTAAGTATGTGGTTCTGTGTGAGTACAGTCACATGCTCACGAAACCAGCTCGTCTCCCCCAGCCTATGGCAATCACCTCCCTACTGGTCTGCCTGCCCCTCCTCTCGGGCCCTCTCCAAGTCATTTTCCATACTGCAGCCACAGTGACTTTCCTGGGTTATAGTTCTGTATAAACCAGTGCCCTGATTCACCCCTCTGTGGAGTGAAGGCGCGTGTATGTGTACATAGCAGCATAGAAGGTGCTCTGGAACTGGTCCCTCCTGACCCGGTCTTCTCAACCTCCTCACTATTGACATCTGGACCAGGTCACTCTTCGCCTTGGGAGCTGTACACAGCATCTGTATTTGGCAGCATCCCTTGACCTCTACCTGCCAAATGCCAGTGGCAGCCTCTGCTCCTCACTACCCCTGCATCATGGCAGTAGATGATGTCTCCAGACATTGCCAAACATGCCCTGGAAGCAACACCATACCCAGCTGAGAACCACTGCTCCAGGCCTACAGACACTGAGCAGGGGCAGAGCCCATGCAACGCATGGACAGTGGTGAAGAGGGAGCCACACACCACCTAGCCCTTCCAGTCAGACTTGGGTTGGTTGGCCCTGTGGGGGCTGTAGGAGTGTGGTTGTCCTTCCTGACACTTCTTTCTAACCCTTCTTTGGAACTTCAACTTCCCCAGGGAAAACATCAGGTCTGACTCAGGAAAACTTTTTTAAAAACTGGTTTCATCTTTCAGCTCTTATCATTCTTGCAATATGTCAAGGGATTTTAGAGACTGCCCAGGCTAGGCCAATTGCCTGCATTACAGATAAGGAAACTAAAGTCCCAGGAGGTGCCATGATTTGTCCAGTGCAGCGGGCATCACTTGCTTTTGATGACCTAGTTCCCAGGCCTCTCATCTAAGGTACCATGGCTGTTAATTTCCTTGAGGGACCATTCTAAACTCTCAAGCCATGTGTGGGCTTGAGCAGATTCAGCCTTCCTGCTTTGTGGATTATCACATGACCCTAAACTGGCCAATCAGAATGGGTCCTGGGATTCGTGCTGAAAAATCTTAGTTCTTCTGGAATTGCTGAATTGTTCAGAGGGAAGTCTGGAGACTTGGGGTACCTTGTGCAGGGTGAAAACAAGGGCAGAACCGAGGGATGGAGCACTGGGTCCTGTGGGTCTGGGAGAGCTGTGACATGCTGCTGGACTTGGCAGCTTTGTGAACCCATAAAGTCGTTTTTCTCTCAACCAGCTCAGGGCTTATTTATAGTAAGGTGCTGCTCAGAAACGTTTGTGCAAGAGCCTTAACATGGCCAATTGTGTGTGTGATGGTTCCAGGAATTGACCTTTGCTCTCGGTGAGGGTCACAAGGAGATAGTGCCTGGTGGCATATACTTACCATGCCACTGGGAGATTTCTTTACCACTCATTAATGCATTCGTAGGGAACATCTACCCAGAGACACAGCAAGGAACAGGCCTCATAAATCTTTTAAACTGACATGAAAGCAAGGCTTTGATTTTTCCAAATCCCGGGTAGAAAGGGTAGCTTCTCTGTTTCAAAAATATTTATCTTTTAAGCATCTTCAGGCCTCAAGTTTATCAAGTGAGTTTTATTTTCACTTTTAAAGCAAGCTCTGAAAGCAACCAGAATGGAGGTTTTTCTCTTTCATTTTGCTACCCAACAATGCTTACGATGAGGTTCCTCCCTGGTAAGGCCAGATTTCTCTCACCCTTGCTCTGGCCTTTGCATAATCTCATCTGGTCCTGGAACAACTTCCATCAGGCAGGAGAGACAGGTAAATAGGTAAATAGGAAATTATTCTGCAGGGCTGTGTGTGGGGAGGGACACAGGGGACTGTGTGAATAGTGGCAGCGTGCCCAGTCCAGCTTGGAGATCCAGAAAGACTTCCTGGGGCTGGGATTGTGGCTCGGTGGTAGAATGCTTGCCTAGCACATGTGAGGCACTGGGTTGGATCCTTAGCACCACATAAAAATAAAAATAGAGGTATTGTGTTCATCTACAATTAAAATATATGTATTTTTTTAGAAAAGAAAGACTTCCTGGAGAGGTGACATCTTATCTGAGTCTTGAAGGATGAGTGAGGATTAGATCACCAGAGAAGGGGAGGGGACATTTCAAGCAAACTAAATGGTAGGCAGGCCCAAAGAAACGTGAGGAATCAGTAGCACTTTGAGACGCTCCATATGGTTAGTGCTCCCTGTGTGGGTGGCTCACAGCTCACCTCCTCAGGCAGGCCTTCCTGGATTGCCCATTACGGAGTGTCTTCCACAGCTCTATCATATCAGCTGGAATTTTCCTTATAGCATTTGTCAAATCAGAAATCATCTTTGTGTGTGTGTGTGTGTGTGTGTGTGTTTGGATAGTTTAGATTTAGTTGTGTGTCTTACCCTTTCAGAGAAGGAAGTTTGTCTGTCTTGTTCACGGTCGCATTCCCCAGCTGAGAGCAGAGCCCTCCATCACTACTTTATGGATGAGGTGGATGGGCATTTGTGTGCATGTGTGTGTGTGCCAAAGACACGGAGGGGAGTCCCATGCAGAGTGCCTTGGAACACATATGAATGGGCTCATATTTTAATTTAAAGGACGTGGGGGACTAACTTAAAGAATATATGCAGGGGGCTTCACTTAGTTGGAGCCCTAGAATAATCTCTCAGGAAGCAATGTGGAGGTTGGCTTGGAAGGAAGGACAGGCTTGGAGTCAGGAAGAAATAATAAGAGGATATTAGGGTGGTCCAATCAGAATGCAGGAGGCAGGGACTGGGTGACATGGAGGACAGAGCGGAAAGGAGGAATCTGAGAATGTGACTGAGGTAGAAACCAGGACCGGTGGGGTGAGAAGAAGGATGCTACTGCCAGGCTGTTCATCTGGTATTCCTGGTCCTGGAGACACGAGGTTGGGGGAGGATCTGCTGTGAAGTGGGTCCACAGTGCACCCACAGGTGAGTTTGCGACGGAGGGAAGCCTGGGTTGGAGGTGCAGCCTGGGCTCATTGGAGCCCTGCAGGCGGCCCCTGAAGTAGGCATATGGAATGAGAGAAGCAGAGGCCATGGGGGAGCATCAAAATTTAGGTGACAACAGAGTTGAGGGCCTTGCCTGTCATCTGGACCAAGCCAGCCAACCTTGACAACATATTGTCCACCTTTCCCACAAAACATGACCAGTGGAGGGAAAGTCTCCTCCCCCAGAGGACAACGCCTCAGCCAAGGAAGTGGAATGCGTGTTGGGTGAGCACAGCGGGGAAAGTCTGTAAGTAGGAGACTGAGACACTCAGTCTCAGTGAAAGAAAAATCCTGCCCTCCCCGTCCCTCTAAGATAGTTTATGCATAACACAAGCAAATATGGACGTGTGTCTCCATGTGCATCTGCTCAGGTACACACTCATACTTATGCGCATCCTCAAATGCCTATGTAAAACGTGCATCCTGGAGAACTTTTGACATTGGCGGAGAGATTCTTCATTGCTTCGGCAGCTGCCTGCCTTCCCTGGCGTGCATACACCATAATTGATTTCACCCAATCTTCTCTTGATGGATATTTAAATTTTCCAATCTTCTGCTGCTAAAAACAATGCTGCCACAAATAATTCGGGCATGCATTATTTTGATTGCGTCATGTACACATGTGGAGTAGATTCCTAGAGAGGAAACTGCTGTTGGCATTTCTGCTTTTGATGCTCATGGCTGACGAGTTTTCAGTGACAGGTGTGCCAGCTCCCTCTCCACCTGGCGCACATGCATGTCCATCCTCATGCCCTCTTTAGCAAAATGGGAGGTTGAACTTTTTGATCTTTGCCAACCCACTAGGCAAACAATGGCAGTGGAATGTTCACTTTTAATTTTGTTTTTTTTTTTTTTTTTTTTTTTTTTTAGGACACTTGACTCTAAGAAATTCAACAAAAAAACCAATATTTTACTAGTTGATTTTTTTTTTTTTTTTAACAAATGGGATACATGTTGTTTCTGTTTGTACATGGAGTAACAGCATACCATTTGTGTGATCATACATTTACATAGGGTAATGGTGTTTGATTCATTCCATTATTTTTCATTCCCCCAACCCCTCCCACTTCTCTTTTCCCTCTATACAGTCCCTCCTTCCTCCATTCTTGCCCCCTCCCACCCCCCATTATGTGTCGTCATCCGCTTATCAGTGAGATCATTCGTCCTTGGATTTTTGAGATAGGCTTAGCTCACTTAGCATGATATTCTCCAGTTTCATCCATTTGCCTGCAAATGCCATAATTTTATCATTCTTCATGGTGGAGTAATGTTCCATTGTGTATATATATATACACAGTTTCTTTATCCATTCATCAATTGAAGGACATCTAGGTTGGTTTCACAGTCGGGCTATTGTGAATTGAGCAGCTATGAACATTGATGTGGCTGTATCTCTGTAGTATGCTGATTTTAAGTCCTTTGGGTATAGGCCAAGGAGTGGGATAGCTGGGTCAAATGGTGGGTCCATTCCAAGCTTTCTAAGGAACCTCTTCCAGAGTGGCTGCACTAATTTGCAACCCCACCAGCAATGTATGAGTGTACCTTTTTCCCCGCATCCTCTCCAACACCTATTGTTGCTTGTATTCTTGACAATTGCCATTCTAATTGGGGTGAGATGGAATCTTAGGGTAGTTTTGATTTGCATTTCTCTTATAACTAAAGATGGTAAACATTTTTTTCATATATCTGTTGATTGCTTGTACATCTTCTTCTGTGAAGCATCTGTTCATATCCTTGGCCCATTTGTTGATTGGGTTATTTGTATTCCTCGTGTAGAGTTTTTTGAGTTCTTTATATATTCTGGAAATTAGCGCTCTATCTGAAGTATGAGTGGCAAAGATATTCTCCCACTCTGTAGGCTCTCTCTTCACATTACTGATAGTTTCCTTTGCTGAGAGAAAGCTTTTTAGTTTGAATCTATCCCAGTTGTTGATTCTTGCTTTTATTTCTTGTGCTATGGGAGTCCTATTAAGGAAGTCTGATCCTAAGCCAACAAGTTGAAGATTTGGACCTACTTTTTATTCTATGAGATTCAGGGTCTCTGGCCTGATTCTGAGGTCCTTGATCCATTGTGAGTTGAGTTTTGTGCAGGGTGAGAGATAGGGATTTAGTTTCATTCTGTTGCATATGGATTCCCAGCACCATTTGTTGAAGAGGCTCTCTTTTCTCCATTGCATATTTTTGGCACCTTTGTCTAGTATGAGAAAATTGTATTTATTTGGGTTTGTGTCCATGTCCTCTATTCTGTATCATTGATCTACCTGTCTATTTTGGTACAAATACCATGCGGTTTTTGTTACTATTGCTTTGTAATAGAGTTGAATATCTGGTATTGCGATACCATCTGCTTCACTCTTCCTGCTAAGGATTGCTTTAGCTATTCTGGGTTTTTTATTCTTCCAGATGAATTTCATAATTGCTTGCTCTATTTCTGTAAGGTACGTCATTGGGATTTTATTTGGAATTGCATTGAATCTGTATAGCACTTTAGGTAGTATGGCCATTTTGCCAATATTAATTCTGCCTATCCAAGAACATGGGAGATCTTTCCATCTTCTAAGGCTTTCTTTAATTTCTTTCTTTAGTGTTCTGTAGTTCTCATTGTAGAGGTCTTTCACCTCTTTTGTGAGATTGATTCCCATGTATTTTATTTTCTTCGATGCGATTGTGAATGGGGTAGTTTTCCTAATTTCTCTTTCTGAAGATTCATCACTTATGTATAAAAATGCATTGGATTTATGAGCATTGATCTGGTAACCTGCTACTTTACTGAATTCACTTATGAGTTCTAAAAGTTTTCTGGTGGAATTTCCAGGTTCCTCTAAATATATAATCATGTCATCAGCAAACAGGGATAGTTTGAGTTCTTCTTTTCCAATTCGTACCCCTTTAATTTCTTTAGTTTGTCTAATTGCTCTGGCTAGAGTCTCAAGAACGATGTTGAATAGATGTGGTGAAAGAGGGCATCCCTGCCTTGCTCCATTTTTTAGGGGGAATGCTTTCAGTTTTTCACCATTTAGAATGATATTGGCCATGGGCTTAGCATAGATGGCCTTTACAATGTTAAGGAATATTCCCACTACCCCAATTTTTTCCAGTGTTTTGAGCATGAAGGGATGCTGTATTTTATCAAATGCTTTTTCTGCATCTATTGAAATAATCATGTGATTCTTAACTTTAAGTCTGTTGATATGGTGAATGACATTTATTGATTTCCGGATGTTGAACCAACCTTGCATCCCTGGGATAAAACCCACTTGATCGTGGTGCACTATCTTTTTAATATATTTTTGTATGAGATTTGCTAAAATTTTGTTGAGAATTTTTGCGTTGATGTTCATTAAGGATATTGGTTTGAAATTTTCTTTCCTCGATGTGTCTGTCTGGTTTAGGTATCAGGATGATATTGGCTTCATAGAATGAGTTTGGGAGGGTTCCCTCCTCTTCTATTTCACGGAATACTCTGCAGAGTATTGGAATGAGCTCTTCTTAAAGGTTTTGTAGAACTCGGCTGAGAACCCATCTGGTTCCAGACTTTTCTTTGTTGGTAGGCTTTTGATGACCTCTTCTATTTCATTGCTTGAAATTGATTTATTTAAGTTGTGTATGTCCTCCTTGTTCAGTTTAGGTAATTCATATGTCTCTAGAAACTTGTTGATGTCTTCGAGGTTTTCTGTTTTGTTGGAGTATAGATTTTCAAAATAGCTTCTAATTATGTTTTGTATTTCACTTGTGTCTGTTGTGATATTTCCTTGTTCATTCTGAATATTAGTAATTTGAGTTTTCTTTCTCTTTCTCTTTGTTAGTGTGGCTAAGGGTTTATCAATTTTGTTTATTTTTTCAAAGAACCAACTATTTATTTTGTTAATTTTTCTGATTGTTTTTTTTGTTTCAATTTCGTTGATTTCGGCTCTGATTTTAACTATTTCCTGTCTTCTACTACTTTTGGTGTTGGTCTGCTCTTCTTTTTGTAGGGCTTTGAGCTGTAGCGTTAAGTCGTTTATTTGTTGATTTCTACCTCTTTTGTTGAATGCACCCCATGATAAATCTTCCTCTAAGTACTGCTTTCATAGTGTTCCAGAGGTTTTGATATGATGTGTCTTTGTTCTCGTTTACTTCTAAGAATTTTTTAATTTCCCTCCTGATGTCTTCTGTTATCCATTCATCATATAATAGTGTATTATTTAATCTCCAGGTGTTGGAGAAGTTTCTGTTTTTTATTCTGTCATTTATTTCTAAATTCAATCCATTATGATCTGATAGAGTACAAGGTAGTATATCTATCTTCTTGTATTTGCTAACAGTAGCTTTGTGGCATAAAACATGGTCTATTTTAGAGAAGGATCCATGTGCTGCTGAGAAGAAAGTGTATTCGTTCTTTGTTGGATGGTATATTCTATATATGTCGGTTAAGTCTAAATTGTTGATTCTGTTATTCAGATCTATGGTTTCTTTATTCAATTTTTGTTTGGAAGATCTATCCAGTGGTGAGAGAGGTGTGTTAAAATCGCCTAGTATTATTGTGTTGTGGTCTATTTGATTTCTGGAATTGAGAAGGATTTGTTTGACGTACATGGATGAGCCAATGTTCAGGGCATAGTTATTTATGGTTGTTATGTCTTGCTGATTTATGCTTCCCTTAATCAGTATGTAGTGTCCTTCTTTATCCCTTCTGACTAGTTTTGGCTTGAAGTCCACAGTATCTGAAATGAGGATGGATATTCCAGCTTTTTTGCTGTGTCCGTGTGCATGGTATGTTTTTTCCCATCCTTTCGCCTTTAGTCTGTGGATGTCTTTTTCTATGAGATGAGTCTCTTGCAGGCAGCATATTGTTGGATTTTTCTTTTTAATCCAATCTGCCAGTCTATGTCTTTTGATTGAGGAGTTCAGGCCACTAACATTCAGGGTTATTATTGTGATATGATTTGTATTCCCAGTCATTTGACTCATTTTTTGTTTTTTGAAATGATTTGGTTTCTTCTTTATTTGTCTATTCCTTTAGGCTAGTTCCTCCCATTGCTGATTTGTATCATTGTTTTTCATTTCTTCCTCATGGAATATTTTGCTGAGTATGTTCTGTAATGCCAGCTTTCATTTTGTAAATTCCTTTAGCTTTTGTTTATCATGGAAGGATCTTATTTTGTCATCAAATCTGAAAGTAAAAGTAAGTTTTGCTGGGTATAAGATTCTTGGTTGGCATCCGTTTTCTTTCAGGGCTTGGTAAATGTTGTTCCAGGCCCTTCTAGTTTTTAGGGTCTTGATTGAAAAATATGCTGATATTCTTATTGGTTTCCCCCTGAATGTAATTTGATTCTTTTCTCTTGCGGCCTTTAAAATTCTGTCTTTATTTTGTATGTTAGGTATTTTCATAATAGTGTGCCTTGGTGTGGGTCTGTTTTAATTTTGTATATTTGGAGTTCTATAAGCCTCTTGTACCTGGTTTTCCATTTCATTCTTCAGATTTGGGAAATTTTCTGATATTATTTCATTGAATAGATTGTTCATTCCTTTGTTTTGTTTCTCTAAGCCTTCCTTAATCCCAATAATTCTTAAACTTGGCCTTTTCATGCTATCCCATAATTCTTGTAGATTCTGTTCATGATTTCTTACCATCTTCTATGTTTGGTCAACTTTGTTTTCAAGATTAAATATTTTGTCTTCAACGTCTGAGGTTCTGTCGCCCAGGTGTTCTATCCTATTGGTTATGCTTTCTATGGAGTTTTTAACTGGTTTATTGTTTCCTTCATTTCAAGGATTTCTGTTTGTTTGTTTTTTTTTCAGTATCTCTAACTCTTTATTGAAATGAATTTTTGCTTCCCGTATTTGCTCTTTTAACTTTTGATTGGTGCGATCATTTAATGCCTGCATTTGCTCTTTCATCTCCTCCCTCAATGCCTGCATTTGCTCTTTCATCTCCTCATTTGCTTCCCTGATTGTTTTAATTATGTACATTCTGAACTCTCTTTCTGACACTTCTTCTGCTGTGTTGTCATTGGGTTTTATTGATATAGTATCTAGGTTTGTTTGGGACATTTTCTTCCTTTGTTTTCTCATATTGGTCAGATATCAATGGGACTCTGAGATATTGCAGATTTCCTCTATTGGCTTATAGTGTCCCTGTAGATTTCCAGTGTATCACCTCCCAGCCTTCAGTAGCCTGAAGTCTTGGAGGAACTTGATAATGCAGTGCTTCTGAAGAAAGCTGCCCCTAGCCCGCTACTGGTTCCAGGGCTTGGAGCTGGCTCTGTGTGGAAAGGCTCTCACTGGGCGGTCTGCTCCGAGAAGCTGGTTGTGAAAGGAACCTGCTGCCTGAGGGAGCAGGGCTGCTTGGGGAAGTCCCTGGCTGCTCTGTCCTGGTCCCTGAAGCTACCTGCGGTCCAGAGCTCACCACTGGCTCTGGCACTCGGAGCTGGTTCTGTGCAGAAAGGCTCTCACTGGGGGGCCTGCTCTGAGAAGCTGGCCATGTGGGAGGAGCCCACCGCCGGAGGGAGCAGGGCTGCCTGGGGAAGACTCTAGCTGCCCTGGCCTACTCTGAGAAGCCGTCCATATCCGGGCCTGCTGCCCAGGCCGAGCTTCACCTGATGGGAGAGACTCACCCCGTGGCTCTATTTTAGTCTGAGTCTCTCAATGCCTCCCCTTCTTGAATCCTGGGTTCTGGAGTGACAGGAGATGCAGTCACCCGCTAGTCCACCATCTTGGATCGCCCCATGGAAAGAGCCCACCTGGCTGTCTTTATTCTTTTTAAACAATTTTTTGTTAGAGCTTTATGGTTATACATAGTAGTTGGGTTCATCCTGACAAAGTCATACATGCATGGAAATTGATTTTGTTCATGATACCCCCCATTTCCTCCCCCTTTTCCCTCCTCTTCTCCCTTCCTCCTCCATTTTCTTCCTCTCTTCTACTTGACTTTCTTTAGCTCATTAATTAATTTATATTTGATGGTTCTTTATATTATCCTATCATTTTCTCCCCCTTTCTTTTATTTTACTCTAGCTTCCAAATATGAGAGAAAACATTTGGACTTTGAGTTTCTGAGTTTGGCTTATTTCACTTAACATAATGGTCTTTATTTCCATCCATTTACCAGCAAATGCCATAATTCTGTTCTATTTTATGTCTGAGTAGAACTCCATTGTATGTATATACAACAATTTCTTAATCCTTCATCTACTGATGGGCATGTGGGTTGATTCAATAATTTAGCTGTTGTGAATTGTGCTTCTGTAGACATTGAAGTGGTTGTATCATTATAATATGTCAATTTTAAATATTTTGTGAAAATACCAAGGAATGGGATAGTTGGGTCATATGGTGGTTTCCATCCCTAGGTTTTTGAGGATTCTCCATACTGATTTCCAGAGTGGCTGTACTAGTCTACAGTCCCACCAGCAATGCCCAGGTGAGCTTTTTTCCCCACAACCTCGCCACCATTTACTGTTGTTTGTATTCTTAACCATTGCCATTCTGACTGCAGTAAGATGAAATCTTAGTTTAGTTTTGATTTGCATTTCCCTGGTTGCTAGAAATGTTGAACATCTTTTTTCCTTTTAATACCAGGGATTGAACCCAAGGGCTGAGCCACATCCCCAGCCCTTTTTAATATTTTATTTGGAGACAGAGTCTCGCTGAGTTGCTGAGGGCCTCACTAAGTGGCTATGGCTGGCTTTGAACTTGAGATCCTCCTGCCAGCCTCCAAAGTCGCTTGGATAACAGTGCCTGGCTGTCATATATTTGTTGATCATTTATGTTTCTTCTTTTCCCCACCCCTGCCTTTATTCTTGCTGAGCTCTTGGTGGCCTGTTGCCAGCAGTACCCAGCCTGGAGCTGGGCCATCCACTGTACCCAGCAGAGGTGGAGGAAACCATAAGGGTTTGGAGGTTGAAATTGAATGAAGGAATGGAGCAGGTCAATCCTTGGCAGTAGTAGATTCTAAGAATTCCCCTGGAGAACCTGCCACAGGAACACTGCAGACACATGCTGCCCGGGGGTTGTGCATCACTGGGGGCTAGGAAAGGAAAGCTGTGTTTATTCAGCTTCTTACAGAAAACTCCCGTTTCCAGCACCCTTGGAGCCAAATGAAATCAATATCCTTGAAATAGGCTGAGGCAAGCGGGGGTCATAGCCTCAGGCCCTGCGCCAGAAATAGCAGGACATGGTCTTCAGACAAATCTGGTGGGGGCAGTGTGCAGACAAAATGGCCTGCAGACAGCTGGAGGTGCAGGTGGGTGGCAGGTGACTCATATGTTACCACTGCCAGCCCACATTTGTCACTGTTTACCATGAGCCAGGCCCTGGGGACATGAAGATCCTGCCTTCGAGGAATTCACAGACCAGATGAGTGAACAGATGATATCAGAACTGTGTGACAAGGACTCTGGCGGAGACAGCAGGAGGAGGCCAGGAGCCCCAAAGAGCGTGGCCCAGTCTGTCTGGAGAAGTCTAAGAAGACTTCCTGGATGAAATGGCATCGAAGCAGGGTCCTGACAGACAGGTAGTAGTTAGGAGTCGAAAAAGAGTGTGCAGAGGGAGAAATACCAGGTGGAGAAGGGTTGAGGGTGAAGTCCAGAGCGAGAGAACAAACTGTCCCTCACTCAGTGTAGCCAGAGGGTGGGTTCTGGGAGGGAGACAGATGGAGGGGGTGAGGTGCAGCCCCCAGGAGGTCTGGAACAGATCTTGAAGGACCCGTGAGGGCAGAGATGGGAGATGGACTGAGAAATGCATCAGAAGGATCAGGTAGAATATATTTGATTGAGGGATGACAGGGATTTCAGAGTGAAAGAGGAGACTGTGACTTCTGCTGGGTAATGACCCAGGGGGAAGAAGAAGGTGTAGATTTGGGGAAAAATGGATCAATTCAGTTTCACCATGTTGAGCCTGTGGGCTGTCCCCGCAGTGGCAGTTGGATCTGTGATTGTGAAGTTCTGTGGGAGCCTGTGGGTGGGGGACAGGTGGGTCACTGACAGGTTGGAAACTGAAGGTACAGGGTCAGCGATGTTCACAGGGGTGGAAGGATGGGGTGAGAAGTGTACAGGACAAGGGGACCACAGGACTGGATGCAGATCTCTGGCTCTAGAATAGTTAGGGTTGACATTATCAACCAGACAGGAGCAAGGGAGGAACCAGAGCATGGGGACAGAGAACTGGGACAGGAGTGGTCAGCAGTGTCCCCAGCTACAGGGAAGAGTCATGGGGTCTGGTTCAGCATAGATCTTCTCAGCTGCTTGGAACTCAGAGGGTCTGTGCCAGGGACAGAAGACCTGGGTCATAGCCTGGGGCTTGATCAGAGGACAAGAGCTGGCTTCTAGAATATGTAAATGTGGGTGGCTATTTTCCGCAGTGGGGAGGTCTTTGCTTTCTGTCCTTTTATTGTCCCTTTCTCCCACATCATGGTGTCCAGGGGGATATCCCGCTTCTCTGTCTACTGCAGTCATTAGATGGTGCTTGGAGAGAGCTTAGGAAAGTGCCTGGCATGTTGTAAGAGCTCAGTAAGTGGTAGTTTTGTTCTTTTTTTCTACTTCGTTATTCTGAGTTGAGACTACCTTCTGGTGACCCTGATGAGTTTTTCCCTTCTATAATCCCCTCCTCTTGGGTGAGACAGAACCTGTGACTTGCTTCTCACCTGGAGAATATGGTAATGGGAAGCCTTTCTGTGATTACACAGCAAAGGTGTTGGGCTACGCTCCCTCAGTCATTTGATGCTCTAGGAGACTCTTCTAAGCAGGGGTCGGGGAGGCTCAGCTCTCCTGCTGGTTGTGAAGGTGCAAGATGCCCTGATGTTAATCCCCTAACAGGACAGAGAGATGCCAGTGGCCCTGAGGAACAGAGGCCCTCAGCCCTGCAAACGCCAGGAACTGAATCATGCACAATGATACGAACTCACTAGGGGACCCCAGAGCCAGAAAGGAGCACAGTCTGCCTGATAACTTAATGGCAGCCAGAGCACAAGATCCATTTCACCTGTGCCCAGACTCCTGATCCACAGAAACTGAGATAATTGATGTGTTTTAAGCTGCTCGAGTTGCTGCAATTTACTCAAGTTGTACAATTTGTTAGAAGAGTAATAGAAAACAATTGCATTGACCTTCACTTACTTAATAAATGCACAATAAGTGACTATCACTGGTAGGTGCAGTGTTAGGCACTGTGGGGGGAATAAATGCTTAAGATACAGTTGTTATCTTCAAGGACTTCCAGTGAGTTCCTGAAACTGTGGGTTCCCAAAGCAGGAGTTTACTTATCAGCGGTGGGGTAAGGAGTTCAGAGGGACTTCCAGCCAGAGGGGACAGCATGTGGCAAGATCCACAGGCCTAGAAGGACTGGAACATTCTGGTGGGTGAGAACTTCAGTGGAGGACCACATGGTACCTGGAGTAGATGGGAATAGGCCTCTGTCTCCCGGGCCATGACAGCCACACAGGAGAGTCTACAGAATTCTGAGCTGAGAACTGCAGGCGACAGATGTTAAGCTGAGGGCAGATGGACTGTGAAGGGATAGGGAATAGTATTCCTACAAGACAACCCCCAGGAAAAAAGGAAAGACAGTGTGCCTCATGAGGAGGGAGGGGAAATCAGTCAAACATTAAACCTCTCCGGGTAAATCCTTTCCCCAAACAATGGGCCCTGGAGGAAGGAGGTGGACTCTGAACCCTGGGCTCTGGACTTGGACCTTCCCCCACTGCAAATTAGTCCTGAAGGGAGGCACAGAAAATAGGAAAACTCTGGGAAACAATGAATCCCAGGGGAAGAAGAAGGGCAATTGGTGGGATTTGAGCTCTCGTCCCTGAGCTCCCATCTCTCCCGGTAACAACGAGTTTCAAACATTTTACAACTGCCTTCCTGAGTTAAAATTTTAAGCTGCACAACTAATTCCCTGACTGTCCAAACCAACATGTCCACAGTTCCAATGATTAATTCACCCTCATTGTAACCTATAAAACCCAGACTCCTTCTGTAACCCACCAGCCATTTTTATACCCAGAAAATGAGCCCCTCCTGTACCTGATTGATTGACTTCACTTTGAAATAAAGGACAGCTTGCTCATCTGCTTGAGGTCTGCTTTTGTCCCGGTTATTTGTATTTTTATTATGGTGCTGAAACTATGTTGGTTATTTTTGCTTACAGGCTGGTCTTTGCTGTTGGGCAGGGCCAACATAACATGGATGCTCTTTTCCTGAGATGTGAGCTATCATCTCAGCTGTATGGGTGGAACCTGCTGGGCAGGAAGTGGCTCTGCTCAGTTTCAGGATAAGATACTCACCGTTGGGGTCCTCAGACCACCCTGTGGATAGGTTCTTTCTCCCAGATCTGTGGTTGCAGCCCAGAATTCTGGGGTTTATGATCATTCTCAATTGCTAGAGAAAAGGCTCCTGCCACAGTGGGGAGGAAGGGCACATTCAAAGAATCCTTCTAGAGGAGGTGACACCAGCGCGTATCTCCACCAGCAGACGCCAGCAGTGCCTTCTCAGGTGAGTTCTGCGTTCTCCAGTCCACTAAGTGGAAATTCAGGAACAAAGCATGGTTTCCTGGGTAGACACAGTGGAACTTCTGAATCCAGCTTTTCTCCACACAAAGCCTCCTGCTGAGAGGAAACACTGACTTCCAGGTTTTGAAGTCCTGCCTACTCGGGATTTCCCCTGCAAGGGACATTTTACTTCTTAGAATAGAGCTGGGCAAGGCAGAGATTCCTCGTGAGCTCTTCACTGGAAGGAAGCACTCCCAGGATCAGTCCTCTTTCTCCCACCTCTCCCTGCAGGCAGAGATTCGCTGTGGTGTCTAATGGGTCAGCTTCCCTGGGATGCAATCCCTAGGGCCTGGGCTAATGGCCATGGTTTTGCTAACCCCAGAAAGTGACAGGACGCTGTCATTTTTGTTTGGAGGTCTCAGCACCATGAGACTGGTTTCCCCTCCCATCTCAGCATGAGTCTTGGGAATCACATGCTCAGTGGCAGCTGTGTTGCTGTAGATGTGACAGTAAATATCCAGAAAATTGAGTGCTTTCTGGTCTTCAATTTAAGAAGTCATTTGCTGGATGGTGCTAACTAAGAACAGTCATTAAACTTGAGAAAGCGCTCCTCTGCTTCATTCCTTAATTAAATGGAAGAGAGAAACAAAAACCTGGTTATGTGAAGCCCCAGGCTGTGCGTGGAAATGCCCTGGAGGGAGGAGACTCAGGTGGAAGAGCCTGGCTGCGGTTCCTATTACATGCGTGGCTGAGTGCCTGGGCGGGTGGGCACGGGCATCCTGAGACCTGAATCCTGCCTTGCCTCCTGCCAGAATCAAAAGGCAGGGTCAGAATGGCAATGGGGAGGTTGGGAAAGGCCTGAGAAATCGAATGTCGCATATAGAATTGTGACTCCTAAATTCAAAATTGTAGCCCTCACCTCCAGCATTGCGGTATTTGGAGACAGGGCCCTTTAGAGAGGAAATTGTGGTTAAAGGAGGCCATTATGACTGGGTTCTTATAAGAAGGGGAAAATTCAGCAGGAATGTGGGCACCCAGAGACAAGAGCATAGGAGGACACAGGGCGTAGGCAAGCTGCAAGCTGGAGAGGCCTGGCGAGGAACCTCCAGACACCTTGATCTTGGACTTCTGGCTTCCAGAAATGGGAAAACTACATTTCTGCTGTTTAAGCAGCCCAGTCTGTTGTACAACCTTCCTTCCATGTCTGAGTGGTATTGGTTCCAGGACCCTCCTTCCCCAAACCAAAACACACAGATGCTCCAATCCCTTATATAAAATGTAACCTACACACATCCTCAGGTATATGTTAAATCATCTCTAGATTACTTAAAATACTTCATACAGTGTAAATGCTATGGAACAGCTGTTACACTAATTAAGGAATAATGAGAAGAAAAAATTCTGTATGTGTTCAATACAGACACAAGTTTCTTTTCAGTTATTTTCAATGCATGGTTGGCTGAATCCATGGGTGCAGCACCTGTGGATACCGAGGGCCTATTGTCATTGGTTTTGGCAGCCTGAGCTCACTAATGCAGCAACCATCCCTAAAGGTCAGAGAAGGCAGTAGGGTGACAGGAGGCCACAATGAGAGGGTCTGGCAGGCCCTAGAGGCCAAGGCCAGTGAGGCCCTCTCCCTCCACCATCCACACAGAGGAAGATGCTGCCAACTTAGGTCCCAGGGATGAGGTCCCCTAAGTTGATGAGGGGTGACTTTGCTCACCTGCAGTAAGTCACCAGGAGGATGGTCTTTATTGGGCACTCTGCTCTGGTTTGGCTAGTAGGATAGGAAGAGCCTAGAGTCCCTTCCATTTGGGAAGATACCCTTTCCAAGTTTCTCTGTAGGAAGCCAGGAGGGACCCAGTTCAGGTGTCACCTATGTAGAAAAGTCTGGGGTCCCTCTCTCAAGCCAGTGTCATTGAGCTAATGGGAGGGAAAGAAGGCTCCAGGGATCACCATTGGACCAAAGACTAAGAGAAAGAGGGCTATGGAGCAGCTGGAGTGGGTTCACATCAGCTTGGCTTCAGCTTGTCTTCAATTCCTGCAACAGGAATCCTCCTGCTCCACAGGCTGGCCATGAAAGGACAGGAACAAGTCCTATAGTGATACAGCTAGACGTTCCTCTGCCCATCTTCCTGAGAAGTCCTTGGAAGTGGTGCGCCACTGGAGGATACAGGTTAGAGATCTGCTATGGTTTGGCTATCGTCTTAACCCAAAGTTTCAATTGTTGAATTTAATCCCTGTTGAATTTAATACTAAGAGGGTGGAAACAGTCTGGCCATGATATTTAGAGGTGAGGTCTTTGGAAGGTGATTAAGATTAGATCATGTCATCAGTGGGAAGTCTCCATGATGGAATAGTAGCAGCTTTTAAGAAGAAAGAGGGAGAGACCAGAGGACATAAACTCATGTGCTCCCTGTCTCTCACCCTGTGATGCCCTTCACTACCTCAGGACTACCAGCAAGAAGGCCGTCACCAGGAACAGCCTTCCACGTTGGACCAGAACATGAGCCCAGATGAACTTATTTCCTTTATAAGTTATCCAGCCTCAGATACTTCATTATAACAGAAAACAGACTATTTCAAGGTCCTAGTCATGTTTACTTCTTTCTGGTACAGGTAGACTAAAGAGTCTAAAGGAGTTCAAAATGCCCTTGGGTTTTCAAGAGCCTCATTGAGCCTAGCAGTGTGTGCCCCATGGCTGGAGCACGGTCAAAGGAACTCTGCCCACCACCTCAGCAGAAACTTCCTAAGGATGACCTGTCCTCTGGCAGTAGGCTGCTTGTGGCCAGTACCTGATCTGAACTCCGCAATATTCCTGGGTCCTGTGCTCCTTTCCTGACTTTCAACTTTATGGGACCTTACTAAGACTCACTTTCTCACCTCTGCCTGCACCCATGACAGGGTCCCTCCACAGTCATGGTGGGAGAGAGGGAGGAACACAAGACCAACAGTTCTGGGCTCATCCTGTAGTGTGGCATGCACAAATAGCTGGCCCTTCTAGTTATATGAACGAATATATTTTATGTTTTGACCAAACTGGTTTGAGAATAGTTTCTGTCAGCATCCTGGCAAGTATTATGAATTGGGCATTTTCTTAATCTTGACTCCTTCTCAAAAAATGAGGACAAAAAAAATCCTTAATCCTGTAGGGTTAAGTAAACTAGTACAGGGACAGTCTGCAGCCAGTCCCTGGGGCAAGAAAAGAACTTCAGGAGTGATGCTTGCCAATATTGCTGCATCCACAGAGCTGTTTCTGTTCAGCCCTTCCCTCTCAGCCTTGTCATCTCTCTGGTCTTAGAATTCAACATGGCGCCCATCCTCCTGGAGACCACATACTATATTTTTGTCACAATGGCATCACACTCTCAGAGGGGGCAAGCAGTTTGCCAGTGTTGACCCTCTGCCCTGTCTCCTTTCCCCAACCATGTTCCCTCAGCACTGGAGCCTCCCCCACCTCCTGCACCCCAGTGGGAGACAGATACTCTTCTTCCTTATGCCCCCTGCATCCCTGAAGACCTGATAGCTTCCATATTTGGATTTCTTCTTTCTAGTAGAGAATCTACTATTTCTGTGTATCTAAAAAGATTCAGTGTTCTGTTTCATATTGCATTGAGTGAAAATTTGCTAGTCAATACTCCATGGGCCAAGGAACACAACACATTGCTTGTGGAATCTTCATAAGTGAGTTTTGTGCTTGTTGTAAATATGTTTTTGGTAATGAAATGAAGTTTTTGAAAACTTAAAACAATTGGTATGTGTTTGCTGGTGAAATACCCTGGTGTCTGTACCTAACTTTCAAATAGTTTAGCCAAGCCATTGGAGAGAGAGATTGGCCATATGTGACGAAATTAGGTGACAAAAACATGTTCCCAATACAGTTGGGTTTTTCCAATACTATTTGTTTTATTTTCCCTAGGATTAACATTTTCTAAATAACACTTCTGAATAACATTTTCAAAATATCGGAACAAAGAGTAAAAGCCATCTGATACAACACAAATAATAGTGGGTGATATAACTGTCAGTGGAATATCCGGTAGCACTTCCCCCTCAGTTCTCAAGCCTAGTCAAGCCCTCTGACATCCAATGTAAGTCAGGTATACTTACATTTTGGAACTCACACGTATTTTATTAGTTATTTCATCTATGTTGGTTGAGCCATCTGGTATCTTTAGTCAGGTTCTCAGGGTGCACAGTTTCAGTCCTGAGCAGCCTGCTGTCTTCTTCCTCCTCATATCCCTACCTGTGACCTCACAGGCAGTCCATTCTCCCTTTCTGCCTCTTCCTCCCCTTGGCTCTGAAGATGGGTTCTTGGGAGAGCAAACCTGGTTCTCTAAGCTGACCACCCTGTCTCTGCTGGCCTTGGATAAATCTCTCTCCTGGTGGTGGAAACTCCCCTATTCCATGGGGGCCTCTGATGCTCAGACAGAAATTGAACTAGAATTTATATAAATGAAACCAAGTTTCCCTGTGCTTATCTGTTATTGCAAAGCATAAAAGCATTTGGTTTGATTTTCGCAAAGCTTAGAGAGTCTGAGTGGGATGAACTGTCTTAAAGTATAGGCCACGTGGCCTCTGTGAAATCCTTGGGGGTCCCTGGAGGCATCTCAAAGGGGTAAGCAGACAGCTCCAGTGCAGCCAAAATGAGGCATGAGGGGAGGCCAGGGGGTTACCAGCCAGAGGACACACACCATGCATATTAACATACCATGGCTCTGCAAAACAAACAGAGCTTTCCAACATGCACCCCTAAATCAAAATCCCAAGTGTCAATTCTCCCCAGTTCACAGATTGATTTGCAATCTGGCTATGTCTCACACAGGCAACTTCACATGGCATGTTCCTGGGTGGGTAAAGTAGGAATTTCATTACTGAAAAATCATGGAGGCGTCCCAAACAACCCTGGGCAAAAGCTAGAGAGAAATGAAGTGGTTACCTGAGTAGCCGGTAGCACTTCCTTCTGCAATTCTCAAGCCAAGTCAAGCCCTCTGATGTCCAAGAATCCTTCCCTGCACTCTCAACTGATCAGGAGCCATTCTCAGGGCTCTTGGCTTCCATGGATCCTGGGGTCCTTCTCTGTGCCCTGCTTTGCGTCCAGTGATCATTCTGTGATTTCCAACAGCTTAGTAAATTACTGACCACCCATGCCATGTCCTTCACCTGGCACAATTTCAGGAGGTTCCATTAAATAAAACATGGTGTTGGAAGAGAAAAGGAATGGGTTGGAGTTCTGGGAAGTGTGGTTTGTGCAATGTGGTAGTCCTGGTCCTTGAGATGTAACAATATCAAAATATTCTAATACCCCCAGTGGCGAGCTCACCTTGGTTGAAGGAAATGTTTCATGCTATGAGTTGGATAAGTGTTTCCCAAAGGTCCATGTGCTAAAGTTTGGTCCCTGAAATAGTACAATTGGGAGGCGTTGGACACTTTAAGAGGCGGGGCCTCATGGGTGGGCTTTAGGTTTTTGGGACTGTGTCCTTAAAGTTGATATTAGGACCCTGACCTTTTCCTCTTTCCCTCTTTTCTTACATATCTGCCACAAGGGAAGCAGTTTTGCTCTGTCATGTGTTCCTGCCATGATGAGCTGTCACAGGCCCAAAGCAATGGGGTCAACCAGCTTTGGTCTAAAACTTCTGAAGATGTGAATGAAAAATAACCTTTTTCTCTTTATGTGTAGATTATCTCGAGTATTTGTTATAGTAATAAAAACCTAACAAACTTCAGTATCTATTCATCAATAAATTCAAACTAAATTAGTCAAGCACAACCTTCAACTGGATCCCAGAGAGAAGACTGTACCCCCTCAGTAGGTCAGAGCCTGGTCTACAGTGCTGCTGTCTTCCTCCAGCCTGGCCTGGATTGTGGTCCACTAGCTCTCCCTGATCTGAGCCAGGTAGGTAAACTAGGACTGGGATAGCCTCATTAGAGTCTCACCTAGAGTCATGCTGAAGATCATCCAGCTGGGCACTGGCTTCCTCCACCTGAACTGCTATGACATGACAACACACCTGGTGACTTGGGGAGAAAGTATAAATGGTGACGGGACTGAAAATGTGCTCACTCGGTAGCCACATTTTGGAACAATCCTTTCCCTGAGCAAGAAAAGGGAGAGAATTCTCTCCCCTCCAGAGTTGTGTATATTATGGAAGTTTATTCTGACCCACTTGCACTAGTCCTAAACTCCTCTGTATCTGCCTTCAGGAGAGACTCCTGGTTTTTCCCCAGGGAAATGCTGGAAAAGACCCATGTCCCTGTCCACAGGAGTTTCTGGAAAGGCTGACTGTGACATTTCCTTTATTAGGTGGTATGTTATTTTCTGTGACTGCTATAACAAATGACCACAAACCCAGTGGCTTAGAACAGCACAGATCTATCCTGTCACAGCCCTGAAGGCCAGTGATCTGAAATCAAGGTGGCAGCAGGGTCACACTTCCTCAGAAAGCTATCAGGGAGAATCCTTTCTTGCCCTTCCTAGCTTTTGGTGGATCCAGTCGTCACTCCAGTCTCTGATTTCTGCATCTCCTCCTTTGTCTTTCTTATAAGGATATATGCACTTGCATTTAGAGTTCACCCAGATAACCCAGGATGTGCCCCTCAGAAGATTCTTATAACCTAACCATGTCTTTTACCATATGAGGTGACATTTCAATTTCTGGGGATTAAGACACGAATATACAGTATCTTTTGAGGATCCACCATGCAACCCACCCCACATCATTAGGAGTTGGAGGGGTCTGTGTCTTACCATACTCTCCAACAGCGAGCACAGTTTTGTCAGGTAGGCCCTGCCCCCTTGGTATTAGTGGGATGGAGGGTCAGATGCATGAATGAAATGCACACATTCTGGCCGTGAATCTTAAGAGGCATCAGTGGCTGGAAAAAAGATGGTCTAAATTCCGTTCCTGTCCCTGTTTCTGACAGAACAGCCTTCTCTCCTGGTAACAGGTTTGAAGACAAAACATGGCTGGAGTCTCTCAGAACCGTGCTCAGGCCAGACAGTTGTATTACATTCCACGAGTCATAAATATTTGGTGAGCAAAATCGATTCCTGCAGTAGTGGTGGAGGGATGGTAAGTGGAATGTTTGATTTGATTCTTTGGGTCAAGAATGCGAGAGACAAAAAACAATGTCTCACTGCTGTTCTTGGATAGGAGACAACTACCTGAGGCCACCTGAGGTGAACTGAAGACTTCCAAGGAGGTGGGGCTTGATCTCCAGCTGAGGGGCTCTGGGGCTTGTGATAGCCCCAGAGGGGGCTTGTGTGAGCCTCTTCAGTGCTGGCCCTTGGTGGGGATGCCCCAGGACTGGACTCAGTAGAAGAGAAAAGCTGGGAACGTGGTGGGCTTGGTACTCTTGGGTCAGAGTCAGCCTGTGCGAAAGAGGGATGAACCAGAGGCTGAGGCAAACTACAGGCACAGCAAGAATTCTCGTAAGACTCACAAGCCAGAAGATAAAGTTTGACTCCTTTATTCCATCACACTGGGTCTCTTCCACGCCCACAGCGGTGGAGTACACTTGGTAGTGCTAATTGGGGTCTCTTCCTCTCCCCCTTACCGAACTGCCTCTTGGAAGCTATCAGGGCCTCCTCAGGTTTGCCTCAGGCCTCCTGAGCCCTGCACAGGAAGCAGGAGAGAAGCCCCCTGCCTCTAGTTTCCCCTCAGCCTATCCACAATCCTTTCTGCCCACAGAGGGAGCTCAGAGCAGACCTCTCACCATCTGCTTTTCCTACTTATTTTACTTTCCCCTTCTTTTATCCACCAAGGGTGGGATTTCTACTTCTGGTTCCTATTTAAAAGGGATTTCCCCATATGCCGTGTTCTCTCCCTCTTTTCCTCCCACCATCATGGCTGGCTGGCTGCTGAGAAACACCACTTATGTAGGAGAAGGCGAAAAGCACATGGTCTAATGTTTTCTGGATACTAACCCCATTTTTCTCATTTTGTTGTGATGCACATAGAACTGCATCAATAGTGATTTCTGTCCTTGAGGAGATCATGTTTACAATGGAAGGAAGAGCTCGAAACTTAAAAAAAAAAAAAATAGATGACAAATGACTAACCTGTGTGGAAAATCATGAGTTAGAGCCAGTCACTGCAAACAAGGAGGAAGGCAGAGCTCTCGAGAACGTTTTTCTCTGGGGTGTGGGTCCTCCAGCCTGGTGCTGAGAGTTAAGAAAAGATGATCTTGGCTAAAGACCACAGCAAATGTATGCAATATGGAAGCACAATAGCCCAACTAGGTATTGAGGTTTCTTTGACATTCCATTGCCAAGAGGAATTATGTCTTTATGTCCCTTGCATTAAATGCATTATTGCTAATGCATATTTAATAATGCACTTGTTTGTCTTAGCAAAGATTCCAGTTCAGTCTGTATTTTCTCATGACTCAAAGTCTGAAGTCTCCCAGACTGACCTTAAGGGAAGTATAAACAAGATCCTGACTTCCATGTACTGCAATCATTCTTGCTAGAGATGTGCATTGGATCATCATAGCAACCTTGACTCTGGACTTCTAGCACCACAGATTAGCTTGTCTGCAGTTAATTCAGTCTGTTACAAATTCTTCATAGGCAGGGCTTAGCTTTTAATCTGATGCCATATCCATCTCATGCAGTTTTGAGATGGTCCAGTGAGTTTCCTACCTTAAAGGTTGCACATAATTTGATTGATAACTCAGAGCTCAAATGTTTTCAAAACAGGGGAAAAAAAGTCATTTCACAAATCAATTTCCTCAACTGTTCGATTTATTTTTTTTTGTTATGGGTTCTCAATTTAACTGCTGGAACTGGATCATTTTTTTAAAAAAAAATCTATTCTAAGATCATAACATCTGAGAGGCCAAGTATTTGCCTTAAAAGTAAATGTCAAAATAGTCTTTTTATGTTTCTAACTATTTGCATTTATCTTAATAGTTTTTTCCTGACCAAAAGAGCAATGTATGCATGCTGTAGAAATAATTTAACCATATGAAAAAAGAAACAGTGAGTTGAAAATCCTTGATAATCACAATTAGTGTTTTGGTATATATCCATCAGGCTTTTATTCCTGATAGTTTGAACCATGTGTGTTCAAGTTTCAATATTTATTTTACAAGTAGATTTAGTTTGGCCTTATATATCCAGAACAATTCTCTATGCTTCAACATACATTTTATGAAAATATCACATGATTTTTAATAAATGTGCTTTGTAATTGACTTAATGTTTCCTGTTATTGGATATTTGGGTTATTCTGTTCGCCAACATTTTAAATTTGCTATGGTAAATAAGATTACAGCAAACATCCTTATACCTATCTGATTATTTTCTAAAAAAAATTCTTAGAAGCACATTTCCTGGGTCAAAAAGTTTGAATATTTTAAACAGTATTGATGGTGCAGACCTTAAAGGAAATCACCAGGTCATGCAAAGAGCATTAACCAGGGCTTTACACATGCCCAAATTGGAATCCTTCCATATGCATTAGCCTAACTTGACACTATCCTTTGATAGTGGTGTTTTATTGACTTTAAAGAATTGATATAAAGATTAAATAAGATACTATATTTGTTTTCTGTTGCTATAACAGAATAGCACAGACTGGGTAATTTATAAAGAAAAGAAGTTTAGTCAACTTATGGTCCCGGAGGCTGAGAAATCCGGAAGCCTAGCTTCAGCATCTAAGGAGGGTTTTCATTCCACATGGTGGAAATGTTGTGAGCAGGTGCAAAAGAGGAAGCAGAAGGGGCTTGGCTTGTTTTTCAAACAACTTACACTAGAGATAACAGACCCATTCCAGGGATAAGGGCATTAATACATTCATGAGGACTCCACCCTCTGCCCATCTGCCTCTTGTTGGGTACCACCCCCAACACTCTTGCAGTAGGGATTAAGTTTCTGACACATGAATTTGGGGGGACACCTTCAAACCATAGCAGATATCAAAAACAAAGGGTCTACTCCATTCCTGGCTTCTAGAAGAAATGAAAAAGAAGTTAGCTGTGTGCACACTAAGGCTACTTAACAGAGAACGTGGCAGTGTTTGTCCAGAAGATCCTGTGATGGAACTTCAGCCATCATGGAGGCCAGTGAGGGTAGGAGGTCTTGTCCTCCTCCTGCTCATTCTTAGCTTCCTTTTCTTGCCTTCTACCCCCTCATCCCAGAGAATATAGTTTGTTCCTCTACTGTAATTCTTAGAAGACCAAGGCTTTCTCCTAAATTGTCCACGTCTAACTTGAGAAGGAGGAGCCAAGAGGCAGTTGGGTGTAAGAATCACAGCATCGTGCTCCCTGGAACTAAATCCCAGCTTGCCCACCAGAAGCTTTGCCATCTTGGGGAGGTTGATAGAATGTTCCATGCTCAGTTTCCTTCTTTATAAATCAGGAATAAAGAAGAGCAGTCTCTAGATGGCAAGGAGAAGTTATCACTTAGTAAATCACTTAGTATAGTGCCCAGTACATAGTTAGCACTCAGTAAGTGTCTGCTATTACCACTCCCCAGCACCATTCCTACCTCAACCAAAGTAATCCTGCAAGCGTGTATTTTGACTGTCTCATTCACTGAAGATTTCCCAGCGCCCAGAACAGTGCCTGGCATGCAGTGAGCACTATGAAGGGATTTATTGAACAAAGGAATGTTTCCCTGGACCTCTTCATCGCCAGACACAAGTGTGGATACTGTTTGTGGCCACTTGTTGTTGCTGTTGTTTTTCACTCCTGACAGAGCCGTTCTGGAGTTTGCCTCTAACTTCTTCCCCTGTGGGAGAAAATGCTACAGTTTCTTGGGCATAAATATTTAATGTGCCTTTATCCACGGAAAGCTCATTCCTTTAGTGCATTTGGAGTCACTCTGGTGTCTGCACAATCTGGCAGGCACTTTCTCTATGCAACAAGTATTTATGGATCCAAATCACAGGGCACAGTGGACCAGGCATCTTGCTGGGTAGTAGTATCCCAAGGGACAGCAATCTCCTGCCATCAGACTCCTGACTTTGGAAGAGCAGACACATACATACGCACACAGCCACATCTCCTGCTGTCAGCAAGGGTCCCTGTCCAGTGGGAATTGTTTCTTGCTCAGAACCATCAGTGGTGGAAGGATTGATGAGAGGAGAGAGCACAGAGGGGAGGTGATGATGTGGAGCAATATCTCAGCTCCATAAATTCCATGGAGTGCATGCCATTCACCAGGCATAGGGCTCGGTATGAGGGAAAGGACGGGAATGAACAAGGGTTCTGGTTTAGGCATGAGGTTCCCCCCCCCCCCAAAGCATATGTGTGAGACAATGCAAGAAAGATTACAGGTGAAATGATCAGGTTATGAGAGTTTTAACCTAATCAGAGAATTAATTCCCTACTAGGGATTAAGTGGGTGGTAACTGTAGGTAGATACTGCAGGTAGATGGCTGAGGAGGTGGGTCACTGGGGGCATGCCTTTGGGGTTTATCTTTTGTCCATGGTGAGCAGAACTCTCTCTGCTTCCTGGTGCAATGTCCCCATCTGCTTTCCTCCACGACACCCTTCCACCATGATGTTCTGCCTCCCCCTGAGCACAGAGCAATGGAGTTGGCCATCTGTGTACTGAGACGCCTAAAACCATGAGCCCCAAATAAACTTTTCCTCCACTAAAATTGTTCTTGTCAGATCTTTTGGTTGCAGCAACAAAAATGTGACTAAATCAAGAAGACATAGAGAAAATAAGTTGACCATAAACCTCCCAAAGAAAGTATCCTCACAGGGTCCAGTATGAAGCAGTCAGTAAATGTTGACTAAATGAACCAATAGAAGTGCACATTCGGTTGCAACTACATTTCATTTGCCCCTGAGGGTGTCTGGGTGGAAGGAGAGGCTGTTTCTAATGGATAGCCATGGAGCATACTCAGGGGTATGCCTGCAATACCTGACTCTGAAAGGAAGTGACCTTGGCTTACAAATCATTTTTCTGCACCAAAAATTATTGGGATGGGTGGGTTGAGACAAAAACTGACTTGGGGCTGTGTGGCAATCAGAATAATAACTCCTGAAAGTATCCATGTTGTAATCTATAGAACCTGTGAATATTTGACCTTAGATCTGCAAAAGGGATTTTGATGATGTGATCAGGTGAAAGATCTGGGTAGGAGGAGATAGATCATCCTGGATCTTATGGGGTTAAATCCCAGGGTAATCACGAGAGGCTCACAAGATGGAGGCAGAGGGGTCAATGTCTGAGCAAGCAGTGGAATGACAGGGGCAGAGAGAATGGGCCTGGAGGAGCCACGAGCCACGGAAGGCAGGGGGACGCTAGAAGCCAGCCAAGCAAGGGCACTGGTTGCTCCTCTGCCTCCAGAGAGAATGCAGCTCCACTAGCTCCTTGTCTTGAGGACTTCTGTCCTCAAGAACTGTCAGGGAATAAATTTGCATCAATCCACAAAGTTCATAATGAGTTTTTTTTTTTTTTTTTTTTTTTTTTTTTTTTTTTTTAACCATAGTAAGAGAAAACCAATAAAGGTATTCTTGGAGAACCTGGGTATCACACTGATTATTTCTTGTATGCATCATACTAACCAATGAGGTTACATTGTGTAGGCCCTGGGGAGACCACCAAGGTTTTTGCACATAGAGTTCTAATATAAAATTTAGGGAAAAGTAACCCAGGGTCCTGGGCAGAGGCAGTGGCTAAAAGGGGGCTAGAAGCACTGTGGTAAAGTCCTCACCACACTTTGTGCATGGAGGTCCTAAGCCAAATCATGACAAGAGAAGAGAGGATGAATGCAGGAGGCATCCCAAAGTGTGATTAATAGGATTTATAAATCCAGGAACAGAACCTCTTCTATGGGGCAGAGGTGGTCTGCTGTGGAAGAAACAGAAAACCAGGGGAAAGACCTAATTTGAATTTGGCTTAAGGTGGGTTGTTTGCAGACCCTGAGGGACAGCCCAGTAAACAAGATGGGCAGAACACAGAGGAACATTCTGAAGCTCCAGGAAGAGGAGTGGGCTGGAGATGCAGACTTGGGAGTAATGGAGTCTTGGGCAGTGGCTCCTGATAAGGAGAAATTGGAAGTGGGGAGGAGAGGTGAACTGGAGAGCTCAGACATGTCAGGCTCTGGGGGTCCTGTGCTCACGGTTAGGAAGTTAGGCCTCACTCCCAGCCCACTGGAGGTCAGGAACAACGCCTCTCTGGGTGTCCACCAGAGGAAATGGGAGCAAGGGCCAGGAGACCAGCATGGAGGTTGCTGCAGAAGATCAGGCCACAGGGATGCACAGGGGGTAACCATAAGACATGGTACTTGAATGGGCACAGGGAGGCAGATGGAGAGGAGTAAATTCTAATGTTCCATAGCACAGTAGGAGAGCTATGGTTGATGGCAACTAATTGAATATTTCAAAATAGCTAAAAGAGGATTTCAAATGTTCTTAACATACTCAGAGAAATGATAAATGTCTGAGGTGACAGATGTGACAGTTACCCTGATCTGATCATTACACAGCATATACATATTGAAATGTCTCACTGTACTCAATAAATATGTATAATTACCATGTATCAGTTAGGCAGGAAGGGAGGGAGGGAAAGAAGATGTGCTCTTTTTGGCTCCAGCCTCCAGATGGATGTTCCTCTGAAGTACCTGTTTAAATAACCTCCCTCTGAGCACCGTGATTGACAAGTCTTACCTGAAGCTGGGCCAGCAGCCTCCACAAGCCTGGGGAAGAATCATACAGCAGCCAAGCCTCGCTGGGGCCCTGGAACTCAGGGAGCAGCACGAAGGTGACTCTGCTGTGTCTGGAGGCCTGTGTGGCTTACTTGGGCTCCACCCCTGAAGGTGGGTCAGCCACCTCGTTCTTTGTATCTTTAAGCTACAGCGGTCAGAAAGTGAGCTGAAGGGTCATTTCAGAACCGATGGAGGTGCAAGGGGTAAGGTTTCTGTGAAATATCCTCCCCGGTCCAACATGAATGGTGAAGAAAAGAGGTGAGCTCAGGAGGGAAGGAAAGCCAGCCGGTTTTCCCAGGAAAGGGCTGGGTCACCAGGTAGGGTGGCATGGGAAGGGCTTCTAAGTGGAGTCTGAATGAGAGAGGTCAGATGCAATCCTTACAGTGATTGAAAGAAGCAGCCTTTCTTTTTCCCACAAAGCTACTCTCTGGATGGAAATAAAGAGACTGAAAATTCTACAGGAAACAGAACCCTGACTGGGCTGGGAGGAACTGACTTTCAGTCCATCGCTGGCTCCTTCACCAACTGGCTTCCTCTTCCCATTCACTCCTCAGAGGCAGATAGATGCTAACTGCTTGTTAGAAAATGAAAGGGAATCAAGGCAACCCTGGCCACTGCTCTAAAGCATCCCAAGTCTAGTAGGGACCAAGGAGAAGAAGAGAAAACTGCATTATGGGAGGTGGCACCAGAGGAGGCTTTGAGCACAAATGTGGATGCCTAACCATCTGGGGATGGCCAGAAATAGCTTCCTTTAGGAGCTTATGGCTGTCCAGAATCTGGAAGATGCTTAAGAGTCAGACAGGCAAAGACTAGGAGAAAGAGTGTTTTAGTTATCTGTGACTATAACAGGCATTCTCCCCAAACTCAGTGGATTAAGGCAACAGTGAACTTTGACCTCTCACAGGCTGTAGAGTTCAGGAGCATCCTCGTCAGGGTCTCTCATACGGTTGCAGTCAGGATGTGAGCTGGGGCTGCAGTCTGAAAGGCTCACTGGGGTGGGGATCTGCTTGCAGGTGGACTCACTTGTGGCTCTTGGCAGAAGGTCTCATTTTTCTGCTGTGTGCTTCCCGGTAGGCATGGATGCTTGAGCGTCTCCAGAATAGAGCAGCTGGACTGCAATGGAAGAGAGAGGGAGGCAGACTCTGCACTGCCTTTTATGATCTGGCCTCAGAAACCACAGTCACTTTGGCAGTATCCTATTTGTTATGAAAGTCCGCCCTATTCAGTATGGGAGGGGACTCTCCAGGACAGGAAGACAAGGAGGTGGGGATCATTAGGGGTCATCTTGGAAGCTGGTTACCACGAAAGCCCACCCATGCCAGGGGAATAACATAAGTAACATCACAGGATTGAGACACTCAGGGATTAGATGAGGAACAAGCAGCAGTTCACTTTGGGGACAAAAGGTACAATTTGTATAGGTGAGGCACCAGGGAAGGCATTTATACTCCTGAAGGAACTGGACAGCACTTTGGTGATGTGGAGGGCCAACAGGGACTGGGGTGTGATCTGGAAGGATCGTCCTGCCTGTCATACAGAGGAGCAAAGTTGGAGCCAGAAAGATCAACAAGGAGGCGACGGTGGCCATCTGGTTACAGCAGCAGGGGTTCTCCCCTGAGAGTCGCCCGGAGCCTGACACTGGTCTCCTACTTAAGAAGTGACGGGCCCTGGGAACTAATTAAGTGTGGGATGGGAAGGATGGGGAGCGTCCAGGGAGCCTTCCTTTCTACTAGCTGGATGTCTGGGTAGAGGGAGGTGCCATTAACCGAGACGGACGCCAGAGAGGGTCCGGGTGGAGGAAAGCAAAGGGAGATGCTGAGTCTGTTGAACATGTGGATTCTGAAGAACTTCTAGATTTTTCACCGCAGGAATTTTGAGGCCAGAGGGACTTCCCAATTAAAGATAAGAACCCCACCACCAAAGGGGGAAAAAAAAGTATGGAATTCTTATTTGGGATCTAATTAAAATGACCTTGACTACGGTTTGAGTCTCGCCGCTCAGAGGTGTAGCCTATTCTAGTGTTGGTAGGGATGCAGGGAAGAATCGAGCTGGATTTTGTTGTGCACCTACTATGTGTTCAGAACTGTCTTTTTTTTTTTTTTTTTCTCTCACATGAATTATCTAATTTTGAAGACTGAAGCAGCATTATCAAGAGTTTGCTATTGGCCAAACAGTCTCCTAAGAATTTTAGGTGTGTTAAACCATTTAATTCTCACAGTGAATCCACAAAGCAGGTACCATAGATAAGAAAACAGGCCCAGGGGCACTCAGTGATTTCCCCAAGGCCTGGAAGGGAGAGGCATGGTTGGTCTGGGCTTTGTGCTGTGTTCAAGGTCACACGAACATGAAGGACACATCTACTCACATGTGATAAGCAGAAGGAAGAGGAGGTGGCTTCCTGGGTGGCTCATGGTATCAAAGAAAAAAGAGGAATGATGAAAAATCATGTGAACATGAAACCAGAGACCCTTACAAAGCCCAGGGGCTCGGGGCTCAGTGAGCCTTCCCATCCTCCTCAGAGAAACCTCCATGTCTTTGCAAGCAGGAGCCCGGCACCTCTCCTGGGCATCCCTTGCTCTCCAGTCATGACACACCAGGTCAGGCTGAGGAGGTGACCTTCTATGTACTAATGACAAAACGGAGGTTACAAGGTCACCGCAGTTCACAAAATTCCATGATATAATACATGTGACCGCTAACTTCTATGTGTGATAAGTATTCCCAAACTCAGGGACTTAAAGCAACATTTTTTCCCCCTCACGTGACTGCAGGTCAGCTGAGTGGGGATAGGCTGACTGAGTTCGACTCAAGCTGGGCTGGGCTCTGCCCGATGTGGCTCTAGGCTGTGCTCAGCCTGCAGCAGTTTCGTGTCTCTCCTCCTCCTTGGACCTGTGGGCCAGCCCAGGGTGTGCTGCTCTCAGGTGATGGCAGAGCCCAAGGAGTCGCAACCAGCCACCCACACACAATGTCAGTCTGTTTGTACCAAGTCTGGCGATTTCCCATCGACCTAAGTGAGTTATGCAGTCCAGTCCAGGGTCAAGGCCTGGAGAAGCACACTTCACCCGTCAGGAGGCCCTGGTGACAAGGATGTGTAAAACTTCTTACTACAGGGGAGTGAAGAATGGCAGTGTGTATTTGTCATGAGGCTAAGAGTACCTGGCAGGAACCTGGATGTGACAGCACAAGCCTGTCATCCTAGTGACTCTGGTGACAAAGGCCAGAGGATCACAAGTTTGAGGCCAGCCTCCACAACTTAGTGAGACTCTATCTCAAAATAAAAATATAAAAATAAGCAGGGTTGGAGCATAGCTCGGTGGTATGGTAAGCATCCCTGGGTTCAGTCCCAAGTGGTGGCATACGAAGGACCAGGAGGAGACAGGGCTCTTCTGATCAGTTACCCAGTTAACACGGTTGCTTGTGATCCCACCATGAGGGCTTCATTCCTGAGTAGGGCTGGGCCACAGGAGGATGGGGACCCTGGGGAAGGCTCTCAGAGGCAGAGGAGCAGGAAGAACGGGCGGTGACAAGCAGGGAGGGGTACTGTGGACAGGGCTGCAGCTGGGGTTCTCCACTGCCATTCAAGGAAGTAGTCTGCCTTCCCAGATGGAAAAACGGAGCACACTGGGCTCAGAAGCAGGTGCTGGGCCCACCAATGGGGGCTTCCTGACACCTCGGTTTATGATCATCCCCCAGAAGGACATCCAGGAAGGTCGTGGGCCCAGCCTTGGGATCAGGCTGCTTCTGGGCAGCTGCCCCTTTGTCTCATCAGTGACACTCCATGTTTCCAGCCACGGCAGCCCCAGGGGGAAGACTCAGACACCTGCAGGGGCCAGGGAGGTAGGTGAGGCATGGTGGGAGCTGGGGAGCTCATCTCCATCGGAAGAGGGCAACAGCTACTCCGGGGACTGCCGCCACGTTGGGCACGAGAGCTTGCCATTGCTGACTCTTCTAGCCTTTTCAGAATAATCTGGGACTCTACTTGTTAAAGTAAGTTTTTTAAAAATTACTAATAATGCTAGCAAAAGAAAACTGGTCTATGGGCCTAACTGGGCTCTTGGACCACAAATTTGTAATCTCTGTAAAGACCTCTGGATCACATTATCTGTTAAGTCCAATAACTCCTTTCAAATTGGGTTTCCCCCAAACCTACTGCATTGATTCAGGGAAGTTGTGGGGGTGGTTCTTGCTGTGATGCGTGGAGCCCCAGGAACTTCCTTTACTGGCTGCCTCTGATTTCAGAGATCATACTCGATTTTGTTCATTCAACCAACACTTATTAAGCTGAGCTCAGCACTGCAGTTACAATGGTAAATAGGACAGACCTGGTCTGTGCTTTCAGAGACTCTGGGTATACCACGGGGCATGCACACAGACACATAATCATGTTAATAAATACAGACTTAGTAATGGACTCATGCAGAGAGAGGAGAGCAGGAGATGCCAGAGACAGTGCAGCAGAGGAAGTTGAATTTAACCTGGGAAAGTGCTCAGAGAAGACCCAGGCAGACCCAGAGAGAGAACAGGGACCCTGGGGCAACAAGCACAAGGCCCCACAGACTTTGGAGCTTTTGAGGAACACTGTGGAGGCTCCACAGCAAGCAGGCAGAGAGTCTGGGGAGAGGCCAGAAGAAAGAACTCCTGAACTGTGGTCTGGGATCTCATTCTTGGTATCTGGGAAGGTGCGGGGGCATCTGATCTGATCCATGTGTGTCAAAGCTTGCTCTGGTGCTGCGTATAGAGGAAGCAGCGTGTATGAAGGAAGACAGTGGGAAGAGTCTAGAAGAGGGAGAGGGAGATCAGCTTGTTGGGGGGCAGACAGTGCAAAAGAACCAAATAGTAGAGAGATATATTTGGAGGCAGAACTAACCAGACACCTCATGATTGTATTTCCATGAAATATTACTACTTGGGGTAAGCCAAGAGTTTCTTGTTGCTACTGGCAGCAAAGTCCCTGGTGAGGCTGGATCTGGGCTGAGGACAATCATTATCTCTACAAACCTCGACAGCTGAGAATCACTACTGCTCTCTGTGCTGAGTCCTCTGGCCCTGCTGTACCCACCGCCTCAATGAACATGACTTAATGTCTGTAGGCTAACGACATGGAAAACTTGCCACCTCCTACCCCTGGCTGAGTCCTTGGTGGGGGGTACACACCAGAAATTCTTCATGCAGACCTCCAAAAAGACTAGCTAAAGCAGCTAGTTTATCAGGTGCCCAGTACTCCATGCTGTTTACATGTAGCTAACCAGTTTCACAGGTTTAATTGTTATCCCTATTTTGCAGATGAGAAGACTGAGGGACCCCAAAGGTTAGGTCATTGTGCTAGGTTGCGTGTGAAACAAATAAGTGTCTTGGGATATGAACCCAGTCTATTCCTTAATCCACACACTTAAACTGTACTCTACATGAACACACACAGTGGTCCTAGAGGGGTGTCATGTGTAAGCTTCATTCTGTGTTTTGTGGAAGGCTCATGAAGTGGCTTTGCTTGCATCGTCCCCATCAGACTCAGCAATGCTGCCAGAGGACATGTCCATCTTAGTGTCTGGATAGCCCATGGTGCTCTTCCCTAATTCCCGGTTCAAAAGAGCTGTGGTGGCTGTTGGTTAGACCAAGAGTCAGCCCTTGATTCAGGAAAGACCTGTTCAAAGGGTGCCAAGAGTCCCAAGGTGGCCAGAAATGAAGGGCTGCTCCACCCGGGGGGGATGTTGTGAGCCGAGCCCATCAGCAGCTTCCCTGCAGAGATTTGCCTGGAGGATAGAAATGCAACTGGTCCATAAATAGCAAAAGGCCAGCAGGGTGGATATGCAGAGTCTAGTGAGGAAGATGGACAAGACAGCAGGTGATGGTAAACAGAGACACCACAGCCAGGCTGAGTTTCCCATCTCACTGTCACTCTGAACAGCAATGGATTTTTCTGGTAAAGAGGCTTCCCAGGGGGTAAAGGGCATCCTCAGGAGGCTTCCTGATAATGAGGCTACAGGGCAACTGGGTTGCCCAAGAAGGCGACAGAAGCTGGCCAGCTGCTCTCAATTTGCATTTCTAGGGAAGCTGGTGGAGGTGAAACCCAAGAGAGATGAAAGAAACCCAGTTTCCTGGTGGTAGGCTTCCAGACAGAAGGACCTGAGTTCTGTTATCTATGGGAGCAGAAATGGGTGAGCTGTATGGCCCAACTCCTTGGGGACCCTCCCCGCCAAAAAAAAGATTGCCGTGTTTTTTCTGGGAAGAAATTCTTTTGGCAAAGACTGTGCACCTTATCATTACTTCACTTTATCATTCAGATTCTTAAATTTGAGATGCACAGTCCTTGCAAGCAAGACTAGGGCCGTGTTTTCTAAAGCAAGTGCCAGGAAACTGGTCCTATGGTCTCACCTCTTTCCATTCCTAACCTCCCCCTCCTCCAAAAGTGTTCCAAGTTTAAATAAGTTTGGGGCACTTGAGTTGAGTCTCCAAGGCCTCCAGGAGCTGGTATATAGTGGATAAAAAATCCAAATAATTGAAGAAAGGACTGACCCAGTCCTTCATTTTGAAAATGTTTAACCATCACTTTCTAGTTAAGGAGAGGAAGCTGTGGATTTTGTTTTTCAGCAGAAGTACCTTTAGTGATTAAGCTATAGACATTTTTCAGGCTCATTTCCTTTGTAATTGAGAAACTGGTGATTTGGAAGAGCCATTGAGGACCCTTACACAAAACTTACTGACCTGTTTCTGACTTCACTGGAGCATGTTGAGTTGGTTGCCAAGGGCCAGTTTAGATGACACTGGAACAAATGTCTGTCTACCTTTGCAGAAAGTGAGCAGGTGGAGAGAGAGGCTTATGCTTTCTAGACAGTCATTATTAAGCCACTTGGAAACTGTATGCATCCACTCTGCACAGAATCAATTCCTTGCAAGTGCATAGGACAAGAGCTCAGATTTCTCAAAACCCACTGCGCGCCAGTATGGGGCTGGGTGTTTTCATGCAGGCTACCTCATTCAATCCTCTTAACAATCCCCTGGGGAAGGGGGATATTTTATTCATTTTAATTATAGAAAAACTGAACTTTGGAGATTTAAAGTGACTAGGCAGAATGTCCTATTGATGTTTGGAGACAGATCCAAGTGCCCAATTATATTATTTCACAGTGCCTCCCTTGAGATGGGAAATGAGTGTTTTCAAAGATGGGTCCTGACTGACCTTTCCTCAAGATGTGGACCAAGCACCTAGTACTCCTGCCTCTGACCTATCATTCTGTGTATTGAAAACCCAGACATCAACTCAAATTGCTCAGTCACTTGTGACTATCTCTCATGACAACAGAGAATGTGTCCTATGCTGCTTTTACTGTGAGATAAACTTTCTTCTTCACCTGTGAGATTTCTTCTCCCAAATTGCCCCCTTTCCATCAAAAGATCGTCTCCCTCTGTGGTTTATCGACTGCTTTCTTGGCAGATAGTGGAGAATGAAGAAAATATTAGGGTTCCTCCTTCAACTCCCTCTTCACTTATCATGTCCTGGAGGTGAGTGGTATACCTTTATATTTAGTATGCTATTAAGGCTAATTATGCTTCTGAATTAAAAGAGTTTGCTCAAATTAAATGGGAAATGATTAAGTTCAGCCTAGTCTGATTTTCTGGTGAGATAGGAGCCAAAAGAAAGCTAAATGTAGAAGCAGGATTTCCATAACTGGAGAGCAGGTCTCAGGAAGGTAGGGGTGGAGGAGGGTGAAGCTGGATTCTCCTGCCAGGAGGCCCCTGGGGAGGAGCGAGCAGCTGCAGGCGCTGTCCTTGGTGCTGAAGCATCTTCCGGAGTGATTAGTGGCGGTTCAGAAAACCATCTTGTGACAGTACCTTGGATATGTTGGGTTCTTATTTTCCTCTAAAGTTGCAGGGTTCCCCTTGGAAAAAGAAATCAGCTCATTTCTTTTTGCACCAGTTCAGCGCTCATTACATGGCTGAATGGAGGAATAAAGAGGCCTGGTTGATTCTGCGGCCCCTGAAACCCTTCCTACCCATGAACTGTGTCTATACTCCCAATGTGGAGTCACAAGCTTTGGAAAGCATACCCCAGGTTAGGAGGTACACACTTTGGGACATGCTTTACTGACTTCGTTTTATTTTTCTCTGATGTTTTTAGATGCAGAAGACATGACTGAAAATCTTAAGTGGATTTCTGAGATATATAACAGATTAAAATTCACTGCTTTGGTTGAAGTAAAGGAAGTATCTGAAAACTCAGGTCACATAGGCCTGTCACAGGAAGCCCCCCTCAAGAGTCTATGTGGGTACCCTCAAGGACCATGGTGCAAGCTTGAAAGTCACTAATTTTAGTCCAAAACTTTGCTGGCCCTTGACTTCTAGTTTGATTCCTGTTTATTATCGGAAATGAATCTCAGATTTCCTGCTGTAACTAGCTTTCCCTGACTCCTGTGCAGAGTCAGGAGTTGTGATTCCCCAGCCCTGGGCTCCTTTTTTATCACCACATCGTCAATCATTCCATTGGGCACTCACATGTCTCCTTCGTTGGACCTAGAGGTTCTTGAGGACCAGGAACTCATGCCTGGAACATAGTAGGTACACAGTGAATACTAGAGGATTTAGGTTTAATGGCACTCCCACTCAGAAGACTCTCAACACTTCCAGGGATAGGGAACTCATCCTGAACTGAGGTGACCCATTCCACTTTAAGGCTACCATGATGATAAGAGGCTCCTTCTTAATTTTAAACCAAAATATGTCTCTGCAGCTCCCACTTTCTAGGGCTATGTAGAATGGCCTTATATCTTTTCTATAATTGGATCGCAAGTACTTGATGAGAGATAGCACATCATTGATCCTAAGATTAATTTTATTCCTGGAATATCATATCTTCAGTCTTTTTACTTACTTATTTTCTTTTGCACACAGAGTAGTTCTCTGTATTCCTCTTAAGGTCTGGAACTGGGTTATGAAATTTGTATGATTACCTCAAATTTGTTCCTTTTAGCCCATTAAATTATTCTTTAGTTTCATCCTACTATTCCAATTTGGACTGTGAGGTTTTGTCTTCTATATTTTCAGGATATTTTTCTGTCTAATACTGGAGACTTCCTACACTAAAAAAAAAAAAAAAAACAAAAAAAAAAAAAACAAAAAAAACTAAGGAGGTGCCCTATAGCCTTTTGCCACTTCTTTGAGCAGAATGATTGATGGGGTGAAGCCAGTATTTCTTTTGTATGGGTCACCTTGGGCTAGAATTAAAAAGCCGAATGGCAGGAAGCTTTGTCTGTTTTGTTCATGACTGTATCCCCAGCACGAGAGAGAGCTTTGGCATAACTTAGGTGCTCAGTAAATGTTTGTTGAATAACTGAAACAAGTCAGACCAATGCTGGCATTTCCTGGTCTTAGACACAATGGAGATGATACCAGACACGTGTCAGAGGAGAGGCCTCTTGCTTCAATATTCAGGGCCAGATTCCCTCCCAACTGCTGTTCATGTCTGCAGATTGGGGCAGTCATAATCTATTTCTAGTAAATGGTACCTAACAACACAGGAAAGCCAAATGGAGCCTGATGATAGGTGATAAAATGAGTTTCTATTGCTGATAAAAGTACCAAGATGAGTTTATACTTGTTGATGGCTCACCACGTACTCCTCACATTGTGTGCATTACCTCTCTTGAATCTTACAACATTTCTATTATTTTAAAATAAAAACCATACAATTCTCAAGTCTACTGCCCATTTACAGCAAGGTTCCCACCACAATGCTGACCCTGGCCTTGGCTGAGTCTTTGTTATATCTATGCACAAGCAGAGCTTGGGGACGAGTCGCTGTCTTGGACAAAGACGATTTATGAGAGTGGGGACCACCAGAGACAGAGGCCAGTTGAGAAGCTGTTCTTCGTCCTGAATTTGGGGATGATGGGGTAACATGGCAAAAATAAAAGGAAATACGTGTATACATATGTGTTTATTTACACATAAACAGTAAATGTTAATGAATATATTTAACAGTAAATGAAAAGTGTATTTTTAAACTCATTCTTCTGTTTTGTATTGTTGGTACTAAGGATTTAACCCAGTGCCTTGTGCAGGCTGGAAAGCACTCTACCATGAGCAACACCTCCAGTTCTTTTTATTTTATTTTGAGACAGGGTGCTCACTAAGTTACCCAGGGCGACCTCAAACTTGTGATCCTCCCGACTCAGCCTCCTGAGTACCTCGGATCATAGGCATGCACCATCAAACCTGCGTTAAAGCTAGTTTTTAATAAATTATACTTTAATGTTCTGAAAGCCAGGGGTTCCTTTCTTCATTCTTTTTTACAGTCAGCAATATTGAGATATAATTTAATAAAATAAAATTTACTCCTTTAAAGTGTATAGCTCAAAGAATTTGGTTAAATGTATTGGTCAAACCACCAGTGCAGTTAACATATAGAAGAATTTCGATATCCCCAAAGACCCAAGTGCCTCTTTACAGCCAATCCCTAATTCTTACTCCCAACTTCTGACAAACACTGATCTGACTTTTATTCCTTTAATTCTGTATTCTTCTAAAACATCATATAAATGGAATCATAGGATGGAACCTGTTGTTCCTGACTTTTTTTCTGGTAGCATAATGCTTGTGAGATTCTTCCATGTTTTTCCATGTGGTTCCTTTCTTTTTATTTCTGCCTTTTCTATTTTCTGGAAGAATTTATGTAATTGATAATATTTCTTCAAAAATGCTTTGTAGTATGCTCCAGGGAAGCCATCCAGGACAGAAAGGCATATTTAAAGATTTCAATAATTCCAATGGATATTTAGGAACCTTTGTCATTGGGTATAGGGGCTGATTCTACTTCCTTCCCTCATCAGAATAGATGGAGTTGTCCACATACCACTGGTTGCTGCTGGGTGGGTTGTGGATCAAAGTGTGCAAGGGAGGAACAGGAGCAGAGAGAAGGATGAGGCTTCACTGACAGCTTGGGGAAGAAGCTGCTGGGAAATGGTGTGCAGGGCTTCCAGAGCAGAGCACAGGGACCAGGAACTCAGCAATGCCTCAGTCCTCCTGGTAGCCTGTTCATTTGGGAGAAAATCACATTGTGGAGATTGCTTTGTTGTTTGTTTGCTATTTCCATTCTCTCTAGAAAGAAAGACAAAGCAATCTTCAGAAAGAGGCTTCTCAGGAGATTTCCAGTTGTATGTCTAGACCAAAGTGGTTTGGACAGGCTTTAGATAAATTTCTGATGGCCTTTACAGCCTTGGTAAGGTGAAACTTCCAGACACTGAGGAGTTCCTGATGTTACTGAAATTTTTCAGAATTTAACACTCTGGGATCTTCCCAATGGAAGAAGTGTTGATTTCATCATCCCTGGTCTCAGTTCCTGAGGATAAAGCTCTCAGGCACGCATGCTGGATTTCAGGCCCCTGTGAGGGCTCCCACCTGCTGAAGCCTGAGCGGACGTGGGTTTTAAAGAGACGCCCTACTTGTGTGGCACAACAACATGTATTGCTGAGGTAAACTAAAGCATGACCATAATTGATATTCTAATGAGAATGCGCTGTTTCAAAGACCAGGACTTCTAAAAATCAACAAGGAGGGTTCTGGACAGAGAGAAAGGCAGACCAATAGGGAAAATGATGCAGAAGGGATTTGGAGTGCCAGGGGTCCTGAGAAGGTTTACCAGGGAGTGATGCCCCACTGCTGTCCGACTCATCCGTCACCCTAGCAGTGCCCCAACAGCATCCTACCATCAGCTTCCCACCCACCTTGCCTTTCCAGCTCCTCCATGAAGTTTTTGGTTTTATTTTTACTGTTGTTAATTGGGGCGGGCAGAGAGGTTCACCTAAAATAAGCTGCCCACTCACACATTCTTTTAAGAAATGCTCGTGGAGTATCCCTATTTGTCAGACCCATGCTCAGCTAGGTGTTCCATCTTTGAACTCCCAAACATCATTAACTGGTATTTAAGGTCTGACCTCCTTGGGTTTCCCTTGCCTGGTTGGTTGGGCAGACTATTAATGATGAGAAGAAAAACACACTCCACACCCAGTAGGATGGCTCTTATAAAAAACAAAGCAACAGAAGCAAATACTTTTAAAATAAGAAAATAATCAATGATGGTGGCAATGTGGAGAATTTGGAACTCTTGTACATTACTGGTGGAACTGTAAAATGGTGCAGTTGCTGTGGAAAACAGTATGGCAGTTTCTCAAAAAAAATAAACATAGCTTTAACATATAATTCAGCATTTTCACTTTTGGCTACCTACCCAAAAGAGTTGCATGCAAGGACTTGAACAGATATTTATACACTCACAATAGCCACAAAGCAGAAGAAATTCAGGTGTCCATTAATGCATGGGTGAATAAACAAAATATGTTTATACATACAATAGACTATTAGTCCCAAAGTAAAGGAAATTCTGATACATGCTACAACATGGACAGACCTCAAAGGTATATGGCTAAGTGTGAAATAAGTCAGTCACAAAAGGGCAAATATTGTATGATTCCACTGATTTTATTTATAAAGTCATAAAGTATCATGTGATTACCAGGTCTTGGGGGAAGGGGTAATGGGGAGATTTTATCTAATGGGTACAGAGTTTCAGTCCCGGAAGATGAAAATATTCTGAAGCTGGATGATGGTAATGATTATAGAACAATGTAAGTATACTTAATGCCACTAAATTGTACACTTAATGGATAAAATATTAAGCTTCAAGTTAAGTATATTTTGTCACAATAAAAAAGTGATACACTCAATCATCTCTACCTACTTAACAGAGTATAAAAGCAGAAGGCCAAGCTGCTTCCAGACCCGAGGGAAGTTCTATATCAGTTCTTTGACTACAAAGTGCTGTCCATATATAATGAAATAATGCATTTTTCTGGAGAACTATGGTAGTTAGGTTTAGGTTTAGTCTATGGTAGTTAGGTTAATGGAAAAATGGACAAAGACTTGTTCGTGCAGTAGAGGGAATTTCCTGGATTTACACAGGTAACGTGTAGTGGTGATGTATTTTTTTCTTGCTGTGTCATTTATTTTCTGCGTCACCCTCTGCTGTGTTACCCTCTACGATGGTGACCACCACAAACGTCACAGCTACCATCCTCTTTTTCAGAGAGGTGGGGGGCTCTCTTCTCTCAGCAGCCACAGGTTTTGCCTGGAATTTCCTCTAACTGGGCCAACCTAGGATTCCGCTGATTGACTCAAGCCAATTGGGAACTAAGATTCAGAAGAAATAAGGAGGTCAAGTTCATCCTCATGTGGCTAGCCTCAAGTCAAACTACATATGGAGGCTTAATTAGATGAGCCTTTTGTTCCTGTGGCTTGCAACCAAAAGATTCTGGAATGACTCACACCCTTACCATGGAGATGGGGAGCGAAGTGGAAAAGGATGGGCATAAAAGGAAATAGGCTTTTATTAGGGTGAAAGAAAATCGAGGGATTGAGTCCTTTTGGATTCTATATCTGAGGCAGGGAATATACCAGATAAGCCTGGAACATCTTGTTATACCAGAAATCAAGGAAACATTCAACCAACCAGAGTGGTGTTTAAAGGACTCGGAAGAAAAATAATCTCCCACTGGCCTAATATGAAACAATTTGAGGATCAATAAAGGTAATAACTGCAGTGGATTAAAGTATATCACAGTAAAAAAGGAAAAGAAAGAAAGAAAGAAAAAAATAAGCAATCCTACTTGGTGACCTGTGAAAGATAAGATCAGCGACTTAAAGACAGTCATACACTTTTTGCCACTCATCCAGAGAGGTGGAGTCTGAGTCTCCTTCCCGTGAATCTGGGCAGGAGCCTGTGTCCACCAATGGGAAGGGTGGGACTGAGATTCACAAGGTCTGTGTATTTCACCACATGTCTTGCTGTCTTATCAAAAGCTTTGGTACTGGGAGGCCACCATGCTGTGAGGAAGCCCAATTCAGTCATGTGGGAGAGAGCTACCTCCAGAAACACCCAACCACTCCTGCCACTCCAGCTGAGGTGCCAGACCGGTGAGTGACAAAGCTGTGGTAGATGATCCAGGCCCAGCAGACACCACAGGAAGGAGAAGGACCACTGAGCTGAGCCAACTCAGATTGCAGAATTGTGAGGAATAAAAAAATGCTTATTGCTTTAAGCTGCTACATTTTGAGGTTGTTGGTTACCTAGCAATATGTAACTGAAGCCCTTGGGAACTGCCTCATTATTTAGTCATTATTTTGAAAATAAAGGGAAAGAATGAAGCATTTACCCTCCCTTTCATTTGTGAACTGGAAAACCAAGTACTAGATGAGGATAAATTTCTCTTATTTGGTACATTCCAACAAATAAATGAAGAAAAAAATGATAGAAATAAAATGTCAGCATTTTGCAACCCCTAATAAATTGATGGATTTTGGTGTGAGACATCAATAACTGCTAAAATCCCAAAAAGAGAAACAGGCATATGTGGTTTGTCCATCTGACAGGGTCTTTCTACATTGTCTATTTTGCCCAGGTTGACCTCAAACCTCAAACTGCCTACGCATCCTGAGTAACTGGAACTACAGGTACGTGACAACATGCCCAGCAAGATATATGTGGATCTTGATAACAGAATATACCATCACCCATGAAATTGATTTGCCAAAAATAAAATAAAAGAAAATCTGAATCTCATTATGCTATTAGATTTAATTACCAATTTACAGGAAATACAGAGAGCAGAGAAACATATTAATCTACACCAGATAGACACAATTAGAAAAATACAGACTACAGTCAACTCTCTAGAAAAATGACCCAGTTTTGCTAATTATTTCAGGAGGGAATGAAAGGAAAGAGATGGATGAGGGAGGAACCTGTAGATTCAGAGTGGCTTTTAAAACCTATCAATCAACTTTAACATATGGATCTTATTTGGTTCCTGACTCAGGTAAACAATTATATGAAAATTCATGAGCCTATTGATTCTTTGAATGCACATTAGATATTTGGTAATATTAAAGAACATTTTCAATGCTGGAAACAAAAGACCTGACAAAACCAATGTAGAGGAGGAAAGTGGGTTTTTTGGTTCAGAAGTTCATCCATGATCAGCCAACAACATGCCTATGGGTGAGGTAGAATATCATGGTGGAGGGAGGCAAAGCAACTCAGGACAGAGCACCACCAGTAAGGGTGGAAAGACAGAGAGAGAGAAAGAGGGTGGGGGGATGCTCTGCTCGCCAGGGACAAAATGTAAACCCCAGTCACATCACCAGTGATCTACCTACCTCCTCCAACCATACCCTACATTAACCACCCAGTTAATCCATATCAGTGGATTAATGCACTGATTAGACTAAGTCTCTCATAAACTAATAATTTCACCTCTGAAATTTCTTGCATTATCTCACACACAAGTTTTGGGGGGACACTTCATATCTAAACCATAACAAAGAATTATTGAAATTTTTCTTAAGTGTGATAATGGAATTGTGGCTATGCTTTTGAAATACCCTAATTGTTTAGGAATGAATAAAGTGCTTATAGAGCGATATGAAGTCTAGGATTTGCTTCCCCGTAGTGTGAGTGGGGCAGGATCGGCCATGGGCTGATGATTGTCGGGGCTGGGTGCTCATGCACGAGGAGGGCTCATTAGTCTGTCAACTTTAGTGCATGATTTAAATTTCCTACCATAATAGTTTTTTAAAGTTCTGTAAGTAGCCCCACCCAGCCCTCACTGTTCTTCTGGAAGCCTTCTGCTCTCACAGAAACAGGCCCTGCCTCAAAAGTCTCACATACTGCCCACAGTGCTACTTTGCATGTCTATAATATATGTCTCTGAGGTCACCAGACTGATGTGAGAATGACGGCCACAAACACATCTTTGTCTCCTCAGCCCCCACCTGCTCTGCAAGAACTCCAGCCCCCTCACGTTCCTCCCAATTCCCTCTCTCCTGCTGCACCTGAGTTGCCTTCCCTTTGGAGGGGCGTGGACACAAGCTGCAACTGCTATGCCTGTCCCCATGGGGCCACCCACTGCTGCATGTGTCCTTGAGAAAAGCCCAGCTTCTGTACCCACAGACTATCTTCCTGCCCCAACCAAACCCTGGCACGGCCCCCATGTTTCTGATGCCCTTGGCTCAAGATGGGGCAGACATGCTAAGATAAGCAGTAGGAGCCGGCTCAACTCACTGCAGTGGCCTTGATTGCACCATGCAATCGGCCGTGATGGATCCAGGCCATCATGCTGATGCGGGGTGACCAATCCCCTTGGCCTTGGACAACTGGATGGAGGGAGGCCCCTCTGCTCACCCCAAGCCAAGAGTTTTTATGGAAATGTAGGATTAAGAGAAAGAGTTTGGCTAGAATGCTACCATGTAACCTCGGGCTAATGTCTAACCAACAGCTACAAGGGACAGAGCAGCACAAGTTTCCAGTTTCCTGAGAAATAGCATCACCCATGTGCTGAGCAAAGCTGAGAAGACAGACAAAGAGACAGTGCTATTTTTCCATTCCTAGTTTAGACCGGGTGCTCATATCCTTCAATTCCCATTTCCTGTTTAATCCAACCTCACCAAGTTGCTGTTATTTGCAACCAAAGAGTTCTAACAAATATGCTAGAACTCCTTTAATTTATATATTGCTTTACAAAAAGGATTCAAAGTTCCCTTTTCCTAGAGTTATAAGTGAGTTCATTCCATGAAGGACTAGACTCCGAATTAACCCCAACCTTCCCATCCTGTCTCTTAGCCCTGAAACCACACTGGGCATGTTTGGGACTGCCCTTCCCCAAGGAGGAATTGGTTCCTAGGCAGCATCATGTCAACATGCTCTTGCTGGGCACAGCACGGTTGCACTCCTGACAATCTCAGGGGGACTACCTTTTAGAACCAAGGTGTGGCCCTTACCAGCTGTGTCTCCTATATCCTATGGAAAATGCCAAGTGCAGGAGCTGAGTCAGCCATTTCCTGACCTAGGGACCAGCATAGATGCTTACAACTGTGATTAGAGATGGATTGATTGACTGATGGGTGAAGAGACAGCTTCACATTTCTGATTTTGTATGGCAATTGTCTGTTTTTACAAAACATCCCTAGACATGATAAGAAGTTAAAGTAATTGCTTACATTGTTCAAATTACTTGGTTTAATTGCTTTTAAAAAGAGTAGAACTCCAAAAGAGACACATTGTAAAAGCTGAGTCTGTTCTCCAACAAGATCCTCTGGTTAATGAGAAGACTGATAGCAAACTAGAACCCACACCTCTGACCCCAAGGTCTTGGTAAAAGGAAGGTATCCATCCTGGACCAAAGAAAAACTTCTGGTTGCTTACTTTCTTGTTATAAAACTCAGCCACAGAACACACTGGACACATCTCTCCCCCAGACAACAAAATCTGGTTTGTGTATTCACCCTGCTCTTCTGTTGTGTCTGGAATTTGGGTAAAACTGGTCCTTGTGAACATTCTCTTTCTCTTTAATGTCTAATCAACTGAAATGAATTAAGTATTTCCATTGAACAGGTGAAGTACGGGGCTGTCTGTAGAGGGGAAGGCTTGCAAATCAGGAAGAGAATCTGGTAAATTTTTGTGTGAGTTCAAGAACTCTTGATTTCAAGATAAATAAGAGGAAAGATGTATCTAGGAACACGTGAGAAAACACCAGTTACCTTCCTTGAACTGGAGGGAGGGAGCTGAGGCAGCCAGAAGACCCCTTAGAAATCAGCCTTTACAGGATTTCACTACAGTCTCCTTGGCAGGATATTAAGAAAATAGGCGGAAGTTGTGGGAGCGATGGGGACGGTAATGTTTTAGAGAAGCATTAGCACGGAAGGGAGCAATTTGCAGGCTTTTCTGTGTTGTCTGAGTAACGCCTGCAAAATGATCAAAGACAAGATTCAGGTAGGAAAGGCCCAACCACCCTCATCTTCAGCAACGGCTCTGGGCTGGTGAATAAAGATTCCATGGTTGAAAAATGGCTGAGGTGGCCAGCCCCAGTCCGCGTCATCAAAGTTACCGCAGAGATGTTGAAGAGGGAGGAGGTCATGGTCATCATTTCTCACTTAGAGAAGAGCCAGGCAAGGGGCCACCAGCCAGACTGTTGCTCACCTCAGCTAATGGGATGACTGCAGAGGCCAGTAGCCATACACAGAGGCTCCAGTGGGGCTGTAACTTAGGGCGGATCTAACTTTAACTTCTGAGTATATTTTAATTTATGATAAAGAATATCATCAGCCCCATCTATTTTCCCTTCGCTTTGCTGTTTTTCTCAACAATTTTCTTGGTACTTTTTGTAGATTTTCTTGTTCAGGATAAACTTGGAATCCCCACCAAATTCCAGCCTAAATCTATGGGACTTTTGATTGAGACTATATTGAATGGCAAATAAATCTTGGGAGAATTGTCATTTTTGCAATGTTTTGGCTTAATAAAACACCATGAAGTATCATTCTATTCATTCAATTCTTTTTAATGTTTTGACAAAGTTTGAAGGCTTAATTCAAGCAGGTCTTGCATATGTCATGTTAGATTTATTCCTGGGCTCATTATAGTTTTGGTTGCAGACCTGAGCAAGGTATTTCCTCCCATGACACTTTGTAATTGGCTGTTGCTGATGCAGAGAAAGCTCTTGGTTGTTGAGTTCTATTGTATCCACTCGCCTTCTGAAACTCACCTGTTGGTTTTAATGGTTCTTGAGTGCACTCTCCTGGTTTTCAGGTAGGTAATCAGATGGTCTGTCTTCCCTACCGTATTTAAGCTGTGCTTCCTTTTATATCTTTATCCCTCTACAAACACTGTATAATTTATCTTATTGCTTGTATATCCTTCTTGAATTGTAGTAATGTCTCTGCATTTTATTGCCTTTAGTAGATTGTCTGAGAGTAGAAATTGTCTTATTTATCTTTGTACCACCTCTCTCCATTCCCCTAAGACCCTGGCATATTACCTGGCATACAGTATATATAGATGCTTAATAAATATTTCTGTAGTAACCAGTCATGCCTTTTATTGTAGCGAATTATGTACATTAAATGTAGACTAGATTATGTGGTAAAATAGCACTTTGTTTTAGCCAATATATCCTAGCCTGATCTCCTTGTATACCACAGTTCTTACTTCTGACCAGGTGAATTAATTATAATCACATTGTTCAGAGCATGGAGGGCTGCAGAGTACAACAGGGAACAAAGATGTCAAATTCCTGGCTTTGGAATTAAAAAGTCAAGCCCAGATGAAAAGCCAAACTTTGTAGTTCATTGAACTTTCACACTTCTTCCAACCCCACCTAGCATGCACGTAGACGCGCGCACACACACACACACACACACACACACACACACACACACACTTGGACGAGACAAAGATCCCACAATAAGGAAGGGTGAAGCTGCACTCAAGTCAGCAGAAAAAAGCCCACCCCAAGCCTGGAGCTCTTTCTGGGCAGAGCCTGTCACTGACCCTATGGCCTCCTACAATCTTGTGCGTGAACAGAGGACGTGGCTCCAGTGGAGGAGCCATGATAATTGTCTTCTAAGATGTAGCAAAAATGTTTCACCCAGTAGTATCTGCCAGTCAGTCTATGTAGATGCAAGGGCAGGCATGAAGTCTCCCTCCTCCCCACCCCATTCCAACACTCTGCTCTCCCTAGGCCAGGACAGTCCTAAGTCTTGACGCCTAGTGTTGTGGGAGTGGCCTAGAAAGCAAAGTTCTTTCCCTGCACTCACCCAACCCTTGGCAAGAGGACCTAGGGGGACCCCGCTTCTGCTCCCACACTAGTGGAGGCAGAGGTGGAATGTGTCCTTCGAGGGTAGAGATTGATTGGGTTAATGGTGACTCTTCCTCTGCACCTGTCACCACCCCAAGGGCCTGGCCAAGAGCCTGGTGCATGCAGGATGTTTAGTAGCTATCGGGAAGTTGCTGCTTTGGAGGTGCAGAGATGCAGGTGGGCAACAAATAGAACAGCAGGACCAGAGAGGGTGTTTTCTCTTCTTTTCAGACCAGCCACCCACCCGCCACTTCCACCTATGAGGAACCAGCTAGGGAAGGAGGCTGCTGATGGTCTCCTGCCGGGGCTTCCTGGGGAGACTCCCAGATCCTCACTCTAGTTAGCTCTTCAGCTCAATGGAGGCATGAACTTCAGGGAATGGGTTGGGGTTTCCATCAGACCTGGGTTTTGATGGCCCTGTGAGCTCCCTTGGAGCACACTGCCACATCAGACTCAGAAGCAGAGGAAATCCAGTCCGTGTCATCCAGAGAAGTGAGTTGGGCACCGTTAGGGAATTTCTAGCTGAACAACAGACCAACTATGGAAACTTAAGAAAATGAAAGAATGTCTATACCACGACGGCTCCAGGGATGCTAAATCCAATTTTATCCTTGTACTGCTGGGTGCCTGATAGGGGCAGCTGAAGACTGTGACCCCGCAGCTGTTCAGTGTCACCTCCAGGAGCTACTCCAGTCCTTCCACCCCTCAGACCACAAAGCAGCCATGACTCCTGTATTTTCTGCCCAAGCCAGTGCAGCTTGGTGTTTATAGCTGCATTCATTGCTGCCTTCAGAGAGGGGGCTTCGGGGAGCAGGGATGGCTTCCGCTGTTTCCTGGAATGCCTGCACGTGGGTTGGTAAACAGCAAACAGCTCGTAAACATTTGTTGAGTGAATGAACGCTACCCTCTCACTGTTGAGTCAAAACAGGGAGCTGGAAGATAAAACAGAGCCAGTCTCCCTTCTCCTACCCACGGCCCTTCAGCTGTGTGCCCGTGGGTAAGCAAGGACCTGGCAGGATCATGCAGGAGCTGTGGCATCTTGCACAATATCAAAGTGCTCTTCTTTTTTGCAAATGTGCTTAACTCTCTCTGAGCTTGCTGTAGTTTCCTAGGACTTCCGTAGCAAGGGACACAAGGGTGGCTAAGCAACAGAAAGGTCTCTCTCACTGTGGAAGGCCAAGAGTCTGAAATCAAGATGTCACAGGGTCATTTGCCATTTGAAATTTCTGAGTAAGAGTCTCCCCTTGCCTTTGCCAGCCTGTGGTGACTGCAGCAGCCTTGGTGTCCCTTAGCATATAGACACAGCTCTAATCTCTGCCTCTGTCATTATATCAGCCTCTTCCCTTGCTCTCTAGATGTCCTTTTCTCTATATTGTGTAAAGACATTCACTGGATTTAGGGCAATTCTCACCCAATATGATCTCATCTTCATCTTTACCTTAATTGTACCTGACAATATCCTATTTCCAATAAGTTCACATTTTGAGGTTCCAGATGGTCATGAATTTTGGGAGGAGCTTATTCCATCACTATGGGTCTGTAATCCCATTAACTGGATTTCATTCTCTGTTCCAGTCCATCCAGGCAAATACCTCTTAGTGATAACTAGGTTCTCAAACAACGGCTCCCCATCCTGCAAAGTTAGCAGGAGGGGAAGGGAGAAGTGACTCTTGTCAAAAGTTTGCATGTGCCCATTGTCCCACAAGGCTCTGTAGGGCCCTCGGTTCATTTAATTCCATTGCAACTCCATGAGATATTCCTGTCCTCATCTTCTTAAAGAGAAAATCAAGCCTAGAAGGATTAAAAGGCTTTTCTGAGAAAAGGAATAAAAAAAGAGATCTCATGCAAAAAGCAGAAGAAGGGGATCCAGAGGGAGGGAGGAGAGGAGGGTCTGGGGAAGTACTGGGGAACCAACTCAACTGGATGATGCTGTATCCATGTACAAATAGACCACAGTGAATCCCACTCATATATATCTAATTATAATGCACTAACTCAAAAACAATAATAGGAGACCAGTAAAGTAGAGGAAGAGAATCAGGGAGAGGGAGGAGGGGAGTCCTAGGGAATGAGATGGATGGAATTGTACATGTCCAGCTATGTAGGGATGAATCCCACTATTGTGTATAATTATAATGGACCAATAAAAACCATAAGAAAGAACTTTTCTGAAATTGTGAATCACATGCTAGGGTTTAAGCCCAAGGCTATCTGACTCAGAGTCCATTTCTTATCACACCCATTACACACCTGTGAACCCAGGGCACTGGGGATACAACCGTGACAAAGGCCCTGTGGCACAGACCGTGTTTGGGTGGAGGAGATGGGCAGTGCGTGGCATGGGTCCCCAGCAGGATATGTAGGTGCTCTGATGAAGTGACAGGCCCTAGGAAGAGTGGTGGTTGGCAAAGACTTCTCAGGAGAGAGAAGGCTGAGAATCGGGGTCAAGAGAAAGCCAGCCACGGGAGCAGCCCAGGCTGGGGAAGTGGAAAAGGCAGAGGCCTTGCAATGTGAGTGAACTTAGCAAGTAAAAAACAGAAACTAGTCTGCTGGGGCAAAGTCGGGTGGAGGATGGTGTGAGATCAGAGAGGGAGGCAGGGGCCAGATCAAGTCAGGCCTTGGAAGCAGGGATTGAGGCTAATGGAAGCCTGTGAAGGACATGACCAGGTGATACGATGTGCTTTAGTCCGGACCACTTAGACTGTGCCAGCATCGATTGTTTCCAACCACAGGGAAGTGGAGATGGTTAGAGGGCTATGGCAAGCTGGCCAGGTGAGAAGGGACAAATGACGGTGACCTGGACCAGGGTGGAGGCTGTCACGATGGATGGAGGGCTTGGAGTGAGGAAATCTGGGGACAGAGAGTTGGGATAGAAGAAGGATAAGCTGTAGTTTGAAGGAAGAAGCAGGGATGGGTCCTGTTTTGACTTGAGCAACTATGTGGAAGGTTGTTCTTCTTACTATGCAGGGGTGTCTGGTAAAGTGAGAGTCAGTGTGTGGGGTGAGGGTAGGGAGGGGGCGACATTCTGCCACTCTGCTTCCTTTCCCTGCACCCCAGACCACGTGGTAGCAAGTAACCACCACAAACACCTGGTGTCCATGAGACCACCATGTGGCTTCCCTTGTCAGTTACCTGAAACCACCCAGGGGAATCCAAGTTGGTGTTGGGTGGAGGCGGGGAGGAAAAATCCTGGGGCCTGGCACAGCTCTGGAGGGCTGTGTGAGGGGAGCAGGGACTCTGCTGGAACAGTTTGGGGACAGGCATTGAGGCCTTCTGCAGAAAGAGAAGCTGGTGGTGTGGAAGAGCGAGGCCTTGGCAGAGAAACTGAGATGGGGAGGCAAACAAACACTCTCAATGGTGTCAGGACCAGAGCCTGAGCAATGGGGTCAGAACTGGGACAGGAGAGGAGACGCCAGCAGGCAGTGGGACAACCATTTAGATGATTGCTGAGAAGTAACACCAAGGCCACTAAAGAGGCAAGATGGCACCCTTTGGTGTGGTGCCACCAGAGGACATGGTGCAGGAAGGGGATTATTATGAACCCCCCCCAGGGTGGCCCCATCCCTGTCACTATGTACCCCACCCCACAAAGGAGTTGATCAAGAGGTTCGTGTCTAAAACCAGCTAGCATGAAGCACTTCCCCTCTTCCACTTCCTACACTTTCAAGTTTAATAGGTTCGGAAAATATGAAGCTGAAAGATGGAACTCAGCTGTGGCATACCAGGTGTCAGGCAGGAGCGGGGAAGGTGCTATCTGACACACCCCAGAGCTGCCAGCCCCCACTCCACTCGAGAACAGAGCCTGCTCATCTCTGTCCATGAGAACATTCTGTTCATCAGAGCATCTCACTCCCAGAACACAAGTTTTCTGTATCAGGCAGACTTGTAGACAATGTCTAAGTTTAAATGTAAATATTTAAAAATCATAATTCATTCTCTATTCCTAGAAGGATCCGAGGCAGCTTACCAATGAGTTAGGGGAGTTGCAGCAAAGATTTTTAAAACAGCTTGCTGAAAGTACATAAAAGAGAGGAAGAGGAAATCACATCAGGAAGTCAGGAGAAGAGGAAATGATCTCTAAATTTAGCTCAAAGCTCATGACATCCCTAGGGAAAAAAGTGCACTTATTTGTTTAGTCCTGTGCACCTGAGAAAGGCGAGCAGTAGAGGTAAACATCTGGTGGATCACTGAGTCCTTCTGGAGGGGGAAGGGCCTCGGAGACAGACACAGGTCTAAGACCAGGTGTCACTGGGATTAAGTTCTCTCAGCACAAAAGCTCCTTTTTCCTTACCGTGAAGATGATCATGGTAAGCAGGGTGACTACTAGGTACACTCCTGGCTCCTGGCTCATAATTCTAGGAGGAAAGTGTCATGGGAACCTTATGTAACAAAGAGAAAATGCCATCTGGTCAAATCTGCCTCCTCTCTGGCCTCCTGGCCAAACTGTCATTGGAAGAACATGCTTTTCAAAGGGAGGGACCGCTGACACCTCCTGAGTCCTGGGAGTGGCCGCTGGAGTTCTCTGCCCCAAACTGACATCTCAGGTATTCAGTGGCAGCCGGGGCCAGGTAACTCCGGCTGGTCTGTAGTTCCTGCAATTTGTGTCTTGGAGCAAAAAGCTGGCAGCCCGGAAGCCTGCAGAAAACGCCTCCATTCCTTAGAAAGCCCAAGCACGCTGCCGCACGACGCTGGCCAAGCTTCTGTCTGGACCATCTTGCTGCATGCTGTGGAATTCTGCTCCTTCTGGTGCATTTGACGGGCCCCGTGTCCTCACGAGACCCCCCTGTCATCCCCAGGCCCATGCCAGGCTTCCTGGAGTACAAACCAAGGTTGCAAAATCATATCTGCCTGCTCACCTGTCCTTCATACTGCTCCTCCCCTGCCCTCAGCAAGACCTTGCTCCCTGCTGGGGACACCAGGAAAGGGAACAGAAACAAACTCTCAATGAGGTAATACCGATTATAATAAATAGTGATGATGGTAGCAGCCAACATGGACTGTGTACTCATAGTGACCCAAGCACTCTACAAGTTTGTCTTATTCAACCCTTGGGATGATGACTCAATTTTATCTCCATTCTGTGTAGACGGAAATGAAAGCTCAGAGAATTTTGGCAACTTTTCAAGGGTCACACAGCTGATACCTGAGGGAGGAGGGGAGTCAATTCATGAGCCTAAAATATTAACCACTTCTCTTATCAATGTAGTGGCCTCTCTAGGCTTTTCTGTTGGAGCCATTTCATTGTAAAAGAGCTCTCAACTTTTGTCCTACAAAGGGGTGCACTAATTTTAAAACTTAGCTCTTAGTGGAAGAGGTACTTTGAGTGAAGAGTACCTTCCTAGAGCCCCTTAGATGACATCATGGGTATTTAGCCTCTCTGTGCCTCAGTTTCCTAATCTATAAAATAAGGATGGTAAGTGCTTGACACACTTCAGCTGCTGCTGTTGTTGATATCATTACTGTTATTAGTGGAGTAGGTCAGATTAAGCAAATTTGGTTGGCAGATGGCCAGGAAGATTGCAGAGCAGTGGTGAGATCTTGCAGAGTTTAGGAGGATGGAATGCTGTCCATCAGCTCATCAAGAGGGAGAAGGCCACCGCGGGTGTGGAAATGGACATGTGTGCAAGCATGAGTTAACACTCAACCGCGTGTTTAAGCAGCCAGACAGCACCATCCCAGCCTGCCCTGGAAGACGGACCACCTGACTGACTGTTCCTGTGAACATTTCCATCCTCAGGTCCATGGGATGGCAATATGGAAGCAGCTTCCTTTCTCTTTCCCAGGTAGGAAATACCACATCCACCCAGTGTCCTGTGACTTCAGCACAGGAATGCTGTGGTGTCACGGCCAGGGACCTTTCTATTTGATATGTGGTTCTGGCTGGCCAGGCCTGGAGGCTCACTCAGCCAGTGTAGGGGGAGCTGATTGGCAGATGAGCATCACAGGAGGTCTGATGTCCTCGCCCCTGGCTGTCCCCGACGCTGCAGCAGATGGCTTGTCTTCCCCAGTTCTTCAGAGACAGCCCTTTGCAATTACCACTCCACAGCTGCCATGCACGACGCTGAGCTTGGTACTTCCAGCGTGTGCCTGGAAGATTATGTCACCCCCGCTGGCAGGAGAAAGCCGGCGCACTTGGCGAATTTAGCAAGATTAAATGTGTCAATAGTCGGTTTTGAATATGAAATAATGCAAATGTCTCCTTATTTCGTTTGAATTTTTTTTTTAAAGTCAAGATTGGTCATGTTTTTTCTGAAGCGCCGTAGACTGTGAATATGTTTAACTCATTCCTTCGTTCAACGAACGCGTGCCGGGGGCTTCTGAAGTGCCAGGCAACTGAGACATCAGGAGTCAAACACCGTGGGCAATCTCTTCCTCCTGGATGGAGCTTACGTTCTGGTAGGGCAAGGCAGACAATAAATAATAAAGACAAAAATGACATATATGACAGACTATGACAGACGCTGAGAAATGTCATGGAATAAATAAAAAAACAGCAGGGGAGAGAAGATCAGGAGTCACAGTGAGGCTGAGTGTTAAACAGGCCGTCAGATCTGATGGAGAACGTGGACTTGACAGACGTGCGCAGGCGCCGCTCACTCTGGTTGACAACTGCTTGGTAGGTAGTTCTGGCAGGAGCTGCCGGAACTGTTCTGCTATGCCTGCGACAACTCCAGTCCTTATAGGAAGTCCCTGGGGAGACTGGAGAAGCAAAATCCACCCCCTGTCACCACCACCAAGGGTGACCAGCTGGGAAAGAAGACCTTCCGGGACCTGGGAGATTCAAAGCTCACACCTGGTAAATCCAGGTGAATGGGGACAAATGATCATTGTAACCCCACATCAGTGCCTCGGTGAGCCCTCAGCCCAGCCTCTCAGAGTGGACTCTGGCTGGCCAAAGCTGGCCTTACTTGTCTCTCAACACCCCCAGTGCCTCAGCTGAAATGCATGTCTCACCTGAAACCCAATCACTGGAGATTTCATCAAGCTCCAACAACTTGATTCTCTCCCTCTGCTGTGATTTTTATTCCTGCTTTGCATCCTAGAGTTGAGGGAAATCAACACTCATTTCCAGCATGCTTTGGGAGGTCTCCAGGGAAATTTTGCTTGAAGACACCATAGAACTGAGACCCATGCCTCAAGTGAGGTTGGAGTATTCCCTGAAGATTTCACCTGCCAAGGCTCCTCCTGAATCACAGACAGTTTGGGCCAGGTTGACTCCGGAGTTCCCAGGACAGACCCTGCCTTATTTAGCAGAGTGCTCCTGGTGCTGAGCCCCACCCTTACCTCTGGTAGGACATCAGTTCCTACCATCTTTTCTCAACCTTGACTTGTGCAGAAGCAAACTCCCCAGCCTCCATCCCCCTTACCTGTCATGCACTTTTGTTCTTCTAAGCTCCCAGTTCAGTGAAGAGTCCATCATCAGCCAGGACACAACCCGTCTGAATCCTCCCTCCTTCTCTCTTATCCCCACCACCCATAGACCACCCAGCCTCCCTCTGCCGTCCCCCAAACCTGCCCTCTTGTCACCACCTCCATACTCCTGTCCGTGACCTCATTGGTTGGCCCTCAGATGACTCCAAATGTTGTCATTGGTCTCTTGTTTCCTTCCCAACTCCTTTTCAATGCCAACAGAGGAATCTTTTAAAAAATACTAACTTGGCTCCATCCCTGTCTACCCTGAAAGATCTTCAGTGTTTTCCTGTTACTTATTGGATGAAATCCCAGATCCTCAGCAGGGCGTGCTGAGTCCTCTGGAGTCCTGTCCCTGCTTACCTCTTTAGCCTGAGCCCAGCCCTGTTACCCCTCACTCCACGCTGATTGCACTCTGTAACCTGATGGTCCTTGGAAGAGACAGTCACTCCTTCTACTCCTTCGAGAAGACCCTTTTCCTTATCTATCTGATTTCAAGCCTTGGCTGATGTCCCCTACAGGAGACCTGCCTGATCCTTCCAGCCAGAGCTGGGGTGCTGTCCTGGTTGTTGTCCACTGACATTCACCAACCTCCCTGACTTTCTGAACTTGTCTTCATTATCGTAGAGTTTGGAAGTCTGGAAATGACATTACCCAGATTTACTTACCAGCGCAACATGGAATGGTGTCTACCCTCCTCATACAGGGTCTGCTGTGATGTAAGACAGGCAAAAACTCCAATTTATATTCTCTAAGTGAAGGACGGGTGCCTGAGATTTGGAGGGCAAAGGAAGAGAATAAATCATTATTTACTTCCAGGAAAGGTAGAGAGATGCACTGATAAATGGCACATGTTGGTGATTTTATTTTACTTTTTTTCACTTTCTGATTTCTTGAAAGCCAACATTTCTATTACCATGATGTCCTTAGCTCTCTCATCAGTTTTATAAGTATTGAACCTCTTGCAATAAATCCCTCCCTCTTGAAATGTAGAAGGGTGGTTTCCGTTTCCCTCACTCATATACGTACTCCCTGCTTTCCTAGGTAGAATTAGTCTGTGTATATCCAGTGCCTCATCCAGGATGTAGCACTCAATAAGTACTAAATATTGTTGTTACTAAGTTAAATTGAATCATAAAAGAAAAGAGCATAGGTCATTTTACCCCCCACGGCTATCCAATGAGACACAAGTTTTTGCTCAGTTCATTGGAAATCTATAGATAATGCCAGATCATGTGTGGAATGAAACACAACAAAAAGAGAGAACCTTTGGAACAGGGGAGCCATGTGTTCAGATTGAAAATTTATTACCAATTATCTGGGATCTAGAGCCACTTAACTTCTCTGTTTTCCAATCTGTAGAATGAAAGAAGAAATCATACTTTTCAGAGTACTTATGAAAGTTGATTGTCAATAAACATTGGTTTCCTTTCTCTTCCAAGGAAGAGGAAATAGACGGTTTGAGATGTAAATAGCTGTAGAGATTATTTGTGATCTCATCTCCTCATTTTACAGATGAGGAAATGGAGCCCAAAGAAGGAAAGTAACTGGTGTAAGATTGCATCGTTATTAAATGGTGGAAACAGGACCAAGATGAATTCTGCTGACTCCAGGGGCAGCTCCTTTTTCTTCTAGAAATGTAGATGATGATGATGATGATGATGATGATGATGATGATGATGATGATTTCATGATTTCAGAAGGACAGAAAGTTACCAAATGGAGAAAATGTAGGCAAGGTGACTTTTTTCCCCACCCGATATCCTGTGACATGAATGTAGTGTGATTGAGAAATAACTATGTGTTTGACTACCAAAGTTTGGGGGATTTTTGTCACTGCAACATGGTCTGTCCCATCCTCATTGAATCAGGCTGTGAATTGATTGGAAATCCATGGTGTTGGCTGATGTGGGATACCACAATTCAGACTGACATCGCCACTGGTATTGCAAACTGAAGCCAGTGGAAATGTCTGGGACTCTAACTTGCCAGAAACATCCATGCTTCAGCGGGAAACTGAGAAGTAGGATATGAGGTAGGCCTTTGGAGTTTTGGAAAGTTAGGGCTTGGCCGGTTAGCACAGGCTCACTGGTCTCAGATGCTAATTTTTGTATCTGCTGTTAAACTGCATCCAGAACTAAGGAAGACATGTGTGGCCCACCTGGGTGGGATCCCTATGTCTGGCTCATGGGTTCCTGAAACCACCTCCCCCTTTATGCTCTCCAACTGGCTCTGGATTGTTCTTCCATACCATCTCAGCATCCTGGTTTATTCAGGAATGTAAATGTAGGGTTCCCCTTGAGAAGTGGTAGATTTTAATTCATGATGGACAAAGAGGCATAAAGATTCTGCTTAGACAAAGTATATGCCATTTTCCTTTATTGACGTGCCAAAAACTTAGATGGAATTATTGAATTATTACTCATTCTATGGCTCAGAAGGGAAATAGAAGTTTTAGATAGAAAAAAATTCATGATAAAAGTGGTGGGCACCCAGCTCGAAGGCCAGAACAGCTAGCTACACCTGAGGGCTATGGCGAGTTCACATAAATTTGAGAAGGGAAGATTTGAATAACCCCAAGAGGACGATTCAAGCTAGTAAGATAAATTTCAAGGTGAGACACTCATCTTGATGGGAAAGCAGACCTGGCACAAGCTGAAATGTGGCAGAATAATGTGGGGAGTTGGGATGGGAAGAGAAGCAGGGAAGCCAGATAGGAAAACTATGGCCCAGGGAACTCTAGGGTAGGGGTTGGCCGGGGCTTCTCCTGAGCACGGGCCCCAGCAGGGCAGGAGATGGGCTTGCTCACTGCTCTATTCCAGCATCATGGACCATTCCTAGCACCCAGTTGGGCCTCCAGAGATAGTTGTGAGGTGAATCTGGTACACCAGATGCACCCTGGTCCATGGTACATAGTACCCTGTCTATATACCCTGTCTATATATACCCTGCCTGATAGGCAGGATATATTTGGAGAATGGATTCATTTCCCTCTAATTCTTTGTTTCTCTTTTGCTATGGGGGACTGTTCCTGACAAATGCAGTTGAAGACTAGGACCACATACATCTGAGCTGGGAACAAAGACACGGGGAAATAAAAGAAAGTACTAGAATCCAGCCAACAATACAATATGAGCCAGTAGAGAAGGAAAGGGGCCCACTTAGGAGGCTGGTTGTCATAGCAGGAGTCAGGGAACTACCTGCAGGGGCAACGAGAACCCCAGATGGCTACCTTACTGCTGTGGGCAAGGAGGGGCAGAAAGCAAGACTGGAAAGGAGCCCAGGGCATGAAGAGATGGTCTTCTCCAGAAGCATGGACAGCAACTGCAGTTCTCAGAATTCCTGCAGCAAAGTCAAAGACAAGGAGGAAGAAAACTGTCCTGATGGAGGGATCTCTGGAGGCCTGAACGGGAGGTAGAGCAGCCACAAAGGAGGCACAGCCTGGGAAATGCCCAGGGACGTCCTGCCAATTCCGGAGAGAAGTGGAGACGTGAGAAGATCAGAACCACACATGCTTGGCGTGGGCAGGTCCTGCTCACAAGAAGGAAGGGCAGGGGACACTGATCCTGTGGAACAGCCCAAGGGTGCCAGGAACCTTTGCTTAAAGGGGAAGTGGAAATTCAGCTTTTTTAGATGCAGAAAAGTTGGAACCTCAAGGAAAACCGTGTGGGACTGGAGCTGCACCTGGGCACATGCCAGTCTTGTTGGGCAATTGTAGAAAGTCTGAAAGGATAATTTTTTCCCAATGTCTTACATTTGTTTTCTCTATCTCCTTTCCCCCAGATGTCACTGAGCATCTGCTGTGTACCATGGCTGACAACAGAAACTTGGGTCTGAGAACATATTGTTGCTGGGCTAAATTTGGTGACTTTGGGGCTGGAGCTGGGATATTCTGGTATATTCTATTGACTTTCATGCTCTTTGCAAAACAGGGCCTTGGAACTGGAGGGACCCCATCCTCTTGTTGTCTCCCCAGCCACACCCATGCCCAGTGGGTGGACAACACCGAGAGCAGCTGCTCCCAAGGAGACACTTGGGCTCCAGCTGGGATGCTCCCCGGGCGAGTCTTTGGGGACACAAACCTCAGGGGGCAAGGCTTTCGTTGTTTTGGATTTTACTTTGCAAGAGGAAGGGGGCTGCAGCTTTGAACTTTGCTTTCTGTCTTGGAATTTAATACTGGAAAGGGTCCACAGTGCTCACGTTCAGGGTATTTTTAAGTTGCTGGTATTGTGCCTCTTGGGGTATTTTTAATCTGTCACATGGTGTTCATGGCACAGCTTCCTCTGCTGAGCTATATTGGACAGGGTGGCTTGAAATTTGAGCTGGGAAATACAATCGGGATGAATTTCTGACCCAGGGTGCGGTGGGAACTTGGAGTGACTTTGCTGAATGACTTGTTTTGGCCATTGCAGAAGCTTTTGAAGGTAACAGCTGAGGCTCCTGCCACACAGCCCCTGGTAGTCAGGGGAGGCTGTAAACAGGGAGAGCAGAGTTCCTGTGCGGCTGTCACCCCAGAAAGGACAGGTTTACTCTGACTACCAGGAGTCTTGGCACTTAGGCCCAATTAGATAAGTAGACAGAACCTGGGTGGAAGTCGGGCAGAACGCTAATCCCACCTGCCTCCTGTTTCCACAAAGAAGTGGCTTCTCCTTGTCTGCCATCTGCTCACTTAATTCCTTCCAAGGACAGTGGAGTTGCTAAGACTCAGAAGCCAGGTGTGGGCCGGGGAGTGGAGTTGGAGACTAGTGATATGGCTCACAGCAAGGAGCCATAGGTGCCTCTGTCCCCTCTGGGCAGGCATGGTGGCGCAGGGCTTGGTAACTCCATGTATGTGTGCAAAAACAAATATGCCCCTTTTGCTTCTGTAAGATGCTTGGGGAGTGAGCTGGGCTCAGCTCCAGTTGCTGCTGGTTCCCTTAAGGGAATCCTTTTCCGCAGGGCCCCAACTATACCTCAGCCCTAGATATTCGCTCGCTCTCTGCACACCAGGGAAACCCTTGGCAAGCCTGCCTCTGGGGACACAACTGGACCTCTGTTCTCTCGTCTGGCCTCTTGGGCCCTGTGGTCCGCCAGTCTGGATGGAAAGGAAGGAAAGTGCCCTGTTTTAGCCTAGCTTGTCCAGGGCTCTTGTGCCTTGGGAGTTATTAGGTACCTGACTGAACCAAGAGTAAAACATCCTCAGGTCTCTTCTTAGCTAGCATCTGCCATGATGTCCTCTGTCTGCCAGAGCCTTAAAGGGCAAAGGAGTTAAGTGGAATAAACTCTACCCAAATGCCTAGCCATAATGGTAATTCAGATTATTTTCCCTTATATAATAACACGTGAGGTCTTACGGTAGTAAAATCCCTTCCTTTCTTAGATAATTTTTCATCATGGCTGAAGATTGTACATTGTACCCTATGTTCCAAATGGATGCTCACTTCTTTGTTTGTTTGACACAGGGTCCGGAGATGTTGCCCAGGCTGGTCTTGAACTGCTGGGCTCAGGCCATCTTCCTGCCTCAGTCTCCCGAGTAGCCAGGACTCCAGGTGTGAACTGGCATGCCCAGCTTAAACTCACACCTGGATCCATTTGCAGAATTCCTTTGGCCTCTCTCTGAACCCTCTTGCTGTCACCCTGTCTGTAACTGTGAAATCCAATCTGTGTGACAGGGAATGCTCACAGATGGTTGGTGCCTTGTTAAGACAGAGCTCGAAGGGAGGTGAGAGGTGCAGATGAAGCAGAAGTAATTAAAGTAGAATTTAAAGCAGCACCTCACTCCAGTCGGCAGGCCAAACCTGCTCCATTAAGGTGTTCACTGATGGAGCCATCAAGAAGGACCCTTCAAATGAGGACGTCGTTAGGTGGACAATGGAAAGCATTGAACAGGACAGAGCACAGCCCATACCCGGAGAGAAGAGATCAATATGTCCTAGGTCTTAGTTCCATGCATTAGCAGTAAAAGCTACACAGTAGGTTCTGATCACCGAGCCCAGGTCTGGCAGGGGTCATCGGAGAACTAGTGTGCCCTGGACTTGTCCTCTTACAGGCACTTATAGGCACCTGTGATCCATAGCTGCCTGCCCTAGGATGTCCACACTTTCCCTCCAGACACAAAGGGCCAAGCGCCTTGACTTTGTCTCTGCAAGTCCTCCACTTTCACCTTAAGTGCGGCCTTGGAAGGTTCCCCACCTCCCCTGAGCTTTGCTGCTCTGCCTGCTTTGGGTTTAATGCAGGGATGGTCGCGGAGGCTGCAGTATCTGCTTCTCTCCAAATGGAGTGTCCTTGTTCTAGGGTCTGCCTGGGACGAGGAGGTCCCCTGGAACATGGACTTCCAATGCTAATGCTGGGAAAGTGTGGGGCGCACTGAGATGTGCTGCTCACCCCGTGTGGTGCTCTGATTCTCCCGCCCTTCTAGTGGCTGCGTTCTCTGCACCTGATGGGAATTCTCCACCTCTCTGTACTTTCCTGCCATGCCCACCAGCCATGCTGGGTGATGGATCTTGGGTAGGAATACCAGCTATGAGCTTGAGTTATCATAGTTAATGAAACGGAACTCTTTCCTTTCTGTGTGTCTAGACTTAAAAAGAGAGAAAGCTTAGAGACACAGGTGCTCCCTTGTCTGCAGCGTCATCCTCAAGGTTAATTCTGGAAGTGGCTCTCTCTTTTAGTATCCACATCATGCTTGGAAGTCCTGCTGTGTTTCTCCGGGTTAAAATAGCATCTCTGTTTCTTTTGTGCAGAACGGGGGAAACTTTCTTGTTTCAGACTGATTCCATGCCAAACAGGCAGAAAATGAGGAAACCATCATTTCCTCAGTTTCTCCTGTTGGCAGAGTGCTCACGGGGCTAATGACCAAAGCCTTATGATGTTTTGGCTATTGTCTTATCTCTCTCTCTCTCTCTCTCAAGCATCTCTCTCTCTCTCTCTCTCAAGCATCTCTCTCTCTCTCTCTCTCTCTCAAGCAGACTGCTGCCTTGGGGCCACAGCCAGATAGGCCCTTCCAGTGGAAGCCATGTGACTCCAGGAGGCAGTCAGAATACAATTGATACGATCTACTGGGAGGGTCACATGATAAATCTGCACCTATGGGCTTAGCTAGGTCAGGTGATGTCAACTCCAGGACAAAGGTGATCTGTTTGCAGTCCCAAAATCATTAGTTCTTTATTTGTATTCAGTATGGCAAAGCTATTCATGAGAAACACATTTTTAAAACATCATTACGGTAAAATTTGTTAAACTGAGCATAAACATTTTACCAGCAATATGTTCTGGAGAGTCATTTTCTTTTTCTTTTTGTTTTTTAACGAGAACATGTCTGCCTAGCTGCCTGGTTCCTAGGTTGGGTCACATGTTACTGATGTCTCTACCTTCGAATGCAATGGGGCCCTTTCTGCTGTCTCGTGAATTAGGCCACGGCGAGTTCTTCCTTTCCCAGGGCTGCAGCAGTAAGCAGTGCATCATCATTACGAAGCTTTCTTTTCTACTTTATCTCGTACCATCAAGTGTAATCAGAGGACCAGAGGGCCTGTGTTCCTTGGAAGCAGATTTCAGGCACAAAAACATTTGGTTTACTGGTCTCAGAGGAGCCCTGTGTCTGTCACACCAGGGAGATTGCTTGGCACAAATGTTACTCAGACAACAGATATTCTTGAAGAACGACCTTTCCAAGAGTAGGAGCAGATTCATCTTTGGTTTTTAAACTCTTCCGTGTCCTAGAGTCTAAATGACTTTGACCCTTGACCTTTTCTGTTGCAGTTTTCCAGTTAAGGTTTACAAATCAGAATTGCATTTGCCTTTTCTCAGGCACATTGGGCACAAGTAGATTCCATGTCCCATCACATGAGCAGGAGTGACTTATGCTCAGAGCAATTGAGGTTTTTCTGGATGAGGAGAGAACAGAGAAGGAGCAACCCTTGCCCATCAGCTTCTCCTGAGTCTCAATCCTTGCTACATCTAGCTGTGTGACCTTAGGGAACTTACTCAGCCTCTCTGTTTCATTTTTCCTTCACTTTATAATGAGACACTGACACTTGCCTTAGAGACTCATCAAAGATTAAAAGGTGGAGTGTATAAAATTTCCAATAGTAGCTATTCACTAGTGTCATTACGATTTCAGCTGTTTCTGAAGCTGCCACTTCTGAAGAGACTCACAGACAGTCAGCAAGCCGTGCTGTAGCGAGCAGAGGGCATTGGCTGTGAGCTGGGGCCTGAGCACTCCTATAGGTGGTGGGTAAGAGGACGCTGCCTCCGTTCTGGTCTAAGGGTCCATTATAGTTCTTCTCTGATCACTCCAAATGACCTTTCCTCACTCCAGCCCTGCGGGGAGGGCTGAGCTGAACATCCACACAGTGTGAAGGGAGAAAAGGTCACTTTGGGGAAGAACATAGACTTTGAGAGAACGTTTGGAAAGCAGTGACAGCCGGATATCAGCTAGCGTTACCCTTTGCCTGCAACATTCAGCAGGGCCTTGGGGACCATGTTCCTTACACACACGCCCTTCATGGGGTGTGGAAATGGATCACTGGTGTTTGTGCTGCCCCTGGGGTGGTGTGACGGGGCACACCTCCAGGGTCCTTGTGTTTGGCTATAGTTACCAGCCCTCCATGGAGATCAGCTTCACCTTGGGAACCCCAAGGGTCACTGCAGCATGTGGCCCCAGAGCCAGGGCTTTGGTCTAGGTTGGGCTGAATCCTTTCTATAAAATGCTTGGTTTCTGCCCCCAGGCCCTTAATTATAATGCCACCTCTCAGTCACCAATCCTGAGATTTTAACTCACAGGTGAGTTGTGCAAACTTTCAGGGAACCATGGTCCCTGCTGTCATGGAATAAAACACATGATCCAATGGAGGAGTCATGTGCGAATTTGTCTAATTACCAGAGCGTGGTAAATGCTCTGAGAGCGCTTGTTGTATTAGAAAGAAATCTAACGAGGTCCTCAGGGATCGGGGAGTCTCTTGAAAGACAAGTTTCTGAAGGAGAGGTGAAATTTTCCAAGTGAAAAGAAAGTGAAGGTGTCCTTAAAGAGAAACCGTCTAAGCAAATTTCAGGAGGTAGAGAAAATCTGGCACATCGGCGTAGCTGAAAGTCATTTACCACAGTTGCAGGACAAGGGCCTGCTGAGGTTGTGAGTGGCAAGAAGCAAGACACACGTATGGGGAGGAAAGCAGGAGTCGGATGGTGCGTGACCTGGCAGAACACCAGAAGGACTTGGAGCTTATTCTGAGGACGACCAACATCCACTGATGATTTCATAAAGAGGATTGGCAGGATCGGATTTACAGTTTCAGGAAGACCATCCTGCTGTGGAGTGTAGATGCAGGGAAGATGTGATGTTGGTCCTCATCAGGGAGTGAGAGTGTGTAGTGGAGAGTAAAGTAGAAGTAAAGTTTAATAAGCTGAGAGAGGAAAGAATGAAAAACAGGCCTCCATTCCTAGGCGAGGAATGCGGGTGACCCCGGGTTAATGGTACAGAGGCCCTTCTTAGTTGATGTACTGTTTTAGATACAATTCACTGGCAAAATATCATTTTTATCTATATTCTTGAACATAGTAATTATTGTTATTTTAAAGTATTTAAAGTATGTGTCTGATAACTCCAATGTTCAGGTCACCTGTGCATCTATTTATATTGACTGTTCTTCTCAAGGGTTTCAGTGATTTGGTCCTGTTTCCTGGCATGTCTGGTATTTTTTTAATTGAATTATGAGTACTATATGTAAAATGAAAACATCAGATGTTTTATGTCTCCAGAGAGGAACAGAGGAATGAGTCATTGTCATCTTTTCCTCCCCCTCCTTCTCTTTTTGATTTTGAAACTTTAATGAAAATGAAAAAAAAAAAAAACATATAATATGGAGTTCAAGAACACTCTTGTTTGGTATGTCCTTGGGTCAAGTGTTGGGAACATACATGACAGAGCCAGCAAACAGAATGTACATCCACAAACACACGCACAGCCACAGAATGAAATGTGAGCACCTGGCATGGCCAAGTCTCAGTTTCTCATCACGCAGCAGCTTGTTGGTGACCCCACGGCTGACTGAGAGCAGGGGTTCAGACTCTGGGCATGGTAGGGTGCTCCCTAGCCATGTCCTACCTGTGCTCCGTCACTTCCTGCAGCCCACAGATTTCCTCCTCATGCTCAGACCTCTGAATCCGCCTCATGGATGCTTCAACCAGAGGCAAGGAATCAGCCACCTCCAGAAGCCCTTCTCTTTGCACCCTGGAGCTGTTCGCACCAAGGGATCGATGTCAGCCTCAGGGCTGGGAGGCAGAGGGGGAAGCCACAGGGTCTCCCCACACTCAGGATCTCAGCTGGTGGTGGGGAGCAGCTTCCTGTGGCTGTGACTGGTGTCCCCGGGTTGGAACTGGAAGGACAGCCACGTTTCTTATAAGCCCGTTCACCAGCGTGGACACTGCTTTCCCCTTGGTTTCTCTGTGCTGTGTCTGACTAGGAGCTTGGACGTCATCAAGTCCAAGGGAAATGGCACAGCAGGTCTGTCTCCCTATGGCTCCTTTTTCTCCAGCTTCTTGGGCTGCAAGTCCTGACTTCTTGGTAGCTGGAGTTCCAACTTTTGTCTGTCCTACCCAATGAGATGCTGTGAGCTCTAGACCACTGCTTCTTACTTCCCGTGCTGGGAATGGCCAACTGAACCAAGGAGAAAACACCTTGTTGAATGCAGGGCTCACCCCCGCCTGCTGCCCTTTCCTGGGGATCTTGGCCCCTCGAGTCTTGGGTGGTTTGCTTGTTCTCTGATGCCTTCAAACAGCTGCTTTCAGACTCTTCTCCAGCTCTTACAGTTTTTCTTAGCCAAGAATTAGTCTGGAAGCATCTACCCAGTGGAAATCTGGATTTAAGATTAATATATTTCTTAAATGCATAAAAACCTGAAACCAGATTCATATTCTTATGAACTTACAAAAACAAAAGGCCCAACAGATGATTAAATTTAAAGTGATTTAACACGTGATTAACAAACCATTTCAATATGGTCCAACTTGTTAATCATGTGTTAGGTTCGAAACAAAACCAGTAAAATTAAAATCATTGCTAACTTAATATGATTAATGATGTATTTAAATATGTGACTGTCTCCTAACTGCAGGTTTTTAATTGTGCTGTGTGGTTCAGTCTCAGCTCTCTTCTTTATCCCAGCAACTGAATAACTTCAACTCTACTCCACAGCACGAGCTACAGCATTATTTGGTCTTGTGTTGCATCACATTGTATTTATGCATAGGATTAAAACATGCTCTTCTCTCTTTGTGTAAAGTGTTGAAGTGTAAAGTACTCTGGGCACTTAGAATGATGTTCTTTGGCACCAACTTGTGTTCACAGAGATGAACACAAACAGGCCCTGAAATCTCACCACAGTCCCTGCATCTGGGTGGCCATCTTGACGTGTCAGGATGTTTTCATGCTGATATTCTTCAAAGATCATTGAGATGAAAACACAAGCGTGAAAAACGACCCCAATGGGGCTTCCAAGACTCTGTCAGATAACCGAGATGGACAGACAGTGGCACCCAGCAGGGGTGGTTCTGCTCAGTCCTAAGTCTGATGAGATTCTTCTCAGCCTGGACACTCCTACAACTGAGAAAAGCACCAGGCCCAGGATCCCCACCCTGAAATCCCCAGGATCCCCATGAACCTCTGCAGTCACTGTCCCCTCCCCAGCCTTCAGCCTGCATCAGTGGCCGCTCCTCCTTAAGAAGCAGGTGGCTGACACACCTGAGTTTCTCTTCCTGCAAAAACCTGAGGGACAGGAATCCCCAGTGAGCCCTCCTCCCAGCGTTCAGCTTCTTCTTCCAACACGTGTGTGAGAGAGGAAGTGTTCTCCAGACTCTGCCCCTGCCCAGGACCGTGCACTCAGCTCCCAATCCTCCATGCCTCAGAGAAATGGTGGTGTCCGGAGACAGGGTCTTTGAAATCATGACGTTAGAATGAGGTCATTAGGGTGGGCCCTAAACCAGTATGACTGGTGTATGGACCTTATTGAGAAGAGTGTACCTGGACACAGACTGATGGAGGGGAGAGGGGATAACAGGGACAGTACAGCCATCCACGCCAACCAAGGAGAGAGGCCTCAGAGGAATCCAAACTTGATCTTGAACTTCAGGCTCCAGATCTGCGTGAAAATAAATTTCTGTTGTTTCAGCCACTCCGTCTAGTCTATTCTAAATGGGTACTCTTGTTTGGCAGCCCTAGCAACTGAGGAGGGAGGAGGAGGAGGGCACAGGGGGAGGGGCGGGGGACTAAGCAGAGGGAGGGGTGAGGAGAAGAGGGGCGGAAGAAACCCAAGAAAAGTGCAAGAGGAGAGATGCAGGCTCAGGGTCTGGCAGGCACGTAGGCATGATCCTGGGAGCTAGTGGGTGCAGCCAGGCTGGGGGTGCCAGTCTGGCTGCCTCCCACTCACTGAGGGTCTGTGCCTTCAGAGAAGAAAAGGCACTGCTTGGAGCCTTTTATTCTTGGATCTGTTACACAACAGCAGCAAAGAGCTGCTGACAACCTTGCTTCTCCTGAGCTCCGGCACTCTTAAGGACTCGACTGATGATGGGATTGAGTAGATGGAATGGCTACCAAGCCCACCCAGAGCAGGAAGAAGCAGGGAGGGCCTGGGTGGGAAGGAAAACCCAACAGATCCACGCTTGGGGGACAGTCAAAGTTTTAACACACACACAAACACATATGAAAGCAAAATTTCCACTGGAAGTCACTGTGGGACATTAGAAAGATGTTGGATTTAAAGAGACCTGAGTTTAAATCTCTGCTCTGTCACTTACTTATGTAGCTTGTGTACAACCTTGGGGAAGATGTTCAAAACTCTCCAACTCAGGTTTCCGAAAATGCAAAATGCAGATACTGACATCTGCTTCACTACACTATTAGCAAACTGCTAAATGGGCTAAGGAAATGAGCAGACACTTTACAGAAGAAGATCTATAAGCAGTCAATAGATATATGAAAAACTGTTCAACATCTCTAGTAATAAGAGAAATGCAAATCAAAACTACCCTAAGGTTTCATCTCACCCCAATTAGAATGGCTATTATCAAGAATACAAGCAAACAATTGGTGTTGGCAAAGATGTGGGGAAATGGTACACTCATTCATTGCTGCTGGGGTTGCAAATTGGTGCAGCCATTCTGGAAAGCAGTATGGAGATTCCTTAGAAAACCTTGAATGGAATCACCATTTGATCCAGCTATCCCACTCCTTGGCCTATACCCAAAGGACTTAAAATCAGCACACTATAGGGACGCACCTACATCAATGTTTATAGCAGCTCAATTCACAATAGCTAGATTGCAGAACTAACTTAGATGCCCTTCAATAGATAAATGGATAAAGAAACTGTAATATATATATACACAATGGAATATTACTCATCCATAAAGAAGAATAAAATTATGTCATTTGCAGGTAAATGAATGGAGTTGGAGAATATCATGCTAAGTGAAATAAGCCAGTCCCAGAAAACCAAAGGCTGAATGACTTCTCTGGTAAGTGGATGACAATACATAACGGGGGGATTGGGGGGAGGCAAGAATGGAGGAAGGATGGACTGCACAGAGCAAAATGAAGGGTGGGGAGGGTGTGGGGGGAAGGAAAAATAATAGAATGAGACAAACATCATGACCCTATGTACATGTATGAATACGCAAATGGTGCGACTCTACTTCATGTACAACCAGAGAAATGATAGTTGTACCCCATTTATGTACAATGGATCAAAATTTTAAAAAATTGCAGGAGACGAGTATGTGGAAGGGGATGTAGCCTAGTGTCTCACACACAGTGGGAGCTCAACAGATGGCACTTTTCCTTCAAGCAGAAATAAAACCTTTCCTTCCATTACCCAAGTGCAGAGTCCCTAATCTCCAGTAGTCACTTTAAACAAAACATCCCTGATCATTTCTTGAGTTTGAGTTTGAGGGACGTGAAGGTAGGGGGCCTGGGGTGGGATACCCAACTGAAAGGAAGTAGGGGTGAGCAGTGGGGGAAGGGGCGGGACTGAGGAGGGAAGAGAAGTCTACAGAAACAGGGACGCACTTCATCAAACCCAAGGGGTGTGCAGGAGATGTCCCTCAGGAGGACCCTGCAGCAGTGTCATGGAGAGGATGCACCTGGAGGCAGGGTGAGCTGAGGTGACCCAGGTGTGGGCAGGGCAGCTGAAAGAGAGAGGCCTGGTGGAGGAGCTCAGGTGAGCTGTAGCAGAAAAGGCCCAGTAGGGGAAGGACCTGAGCTGGGAGACCAGCTGTGCTCCCGTGCAGCTCCTGAGACCTGGCTACAAAGTAGAAAGCAGAAACCAAGAGAGCCAGAAGCACGCCAGGGAAAGCCTGCAGCAGAGACCAGGCCAAGATTCTGTCTTGGTTACTGCTTCCTCCAGAGAATGGCAAACACAATTAACCCAAGGGAAAACCCAAGGTTGGCAAAAACACCAGAGATGTGATTATTGCTGTTTCCACTGTAGAAACAGTTAATAGTATCTGTGGCATGATAGGCACTTCCATACGTTTATTGACTTCTTATTACACCTTGTTTTGCATCAGGGTGGTTGAAAGGCAAAGCCCGGAAATCAAAGGTTGTTGATTACAAAGTTTAGAATGTCAGCATGGGACCTTGGGCATCTCCAGAGCCTCCATTCTCCAGAGGGCCAGAGCCTTCTGGGTGAAGTGAGTGTCATGGTGCTGCTCCTGTCCCTCTGTCTGAAGAAGACCCAGCACTCCGTGCTCAGCCGGAGTTGTTTCTAATACGGGCTTATAGGCGTGTGTGCTGGTGTGGTCAGTGGGGAAGAAGAAGGAGGGAGAGATGCTTCTGATTTTCATGTTGTATCTTCCCCAGCATCACAACTAGGGCCATTAAATTGCTTATTAATTGTTAAATACATGCGTATTGAAGGGAGGAACAGTGAATGTGGGGATAGGGGAGCCGAGGGAAGGGAAAGGAGCTACTGCCAGAATAACTGACGTGTACTTAGTGCTTGCAGTGGCCATGCTTTCCCCCAATGCCATTTCACTCTTTCATCATCCTTATGAGGTAGGTATTTATTATCACCACCACCAAGATCATCATCATCACCACCATTTTAGAAATAAAGCAACAGAGACACAGGAAAATGAAGTAATCTGCCTAAAATCTTTGGATTGCCAGTAGAATACAGGGTGCCCAGTTAAATTTGAATTTCAGATAGAAATGAATATTTTAGCATAAGCGAGTCTTAAATATGGCATGGGAATAATTATATTGAAAAATTATTTGTTACTTATATGAAATTCAAATTTAATTGGGTATCCTATATATAGCATACTCTCTATATATGTCACATACATAATTTTTTTTCTAAATCTGGTAACTACACTAAAGTGACAAACTGAGCAAGGATTACAGCAAGTCTCTGCTCTTCACACTACACTGCACATTTGAAATGTGCCCAGTGTTTTTTAGAGATCTATCTAAAAATGCCTTAGTTTTTTGCCTGATTCTTGGTCTATTTAAGCTTTCTACTTCTTTTTGAGTCAGTTTTTATAATTAAGGTTTTCTTAGAAAACCATCCATTGCATCTAGATTTTGAAAGTAATTGGCCTAGTGTGTTGTCTTATATTTTTAAATCTTCTTAGTCTTTATAATTTTACTGTTTTTAAAATCATTCCTTACTGTCTTTTCTCTGTCAAAGACACAATCTTTTCATCATCTTGAACTTTTTTGGAAGAATGGCTTTTTCATTTTATTATTTTTGACCATAGGGTCCTCTATTTCAATAATTTCTACTTTCTGTTATTTTTTTCCATTTCTTTTTGTTTTATTCTGCATGTTTTTAATCTTCCAGAAATGGATGATTAGTTTATCATTTACAATATTTCTCGTGTCTCAACCCAACACTAAGGTTATACATTTTCTTCTGACTTTTATTTGGCTGATTCTCATAGGTTTTAATATGCAATCTTCTCGATTTTCATTTTTTTTAATTAAAATTCCAGTTTTGACTTTTCTATATTTCAGAGATTATTGAGAGTTTTCAAAATAGCCAAACAAATTTTCTATTTGTTTACATTTTATGGACAAAGTTTTTCTTGACATTTTCTAGTTTTAGTGTATGATTTCTATTTGTTTGGGAAGTAATTGATGTTTCCTTTCTACCCTAATACATGACCCGATTTCTAAGAATGTATGAAAAGAATGCACATTTTCTATCTGTTGATTAGGAGGGAATGTGTATGTGCTTCGAGCTTGTCAGTCATTATTCAACTCCCCTCTAGTTTTACTTTATATTTATCTAAAGGAATTGAATATTTTTGAGAAAAGTGTATTTAGATGTACTAGAATTTCCTTTCTCTTTTAAATTTTTTATCTTATTTGTTCTAATTAGTTGTACCTGACAGTAGAATGCATTTATACATTTCAATAGATCATACATAAATGGAGTATAAACTCTCAGTTTTCTGATTAAACATATTGCAGGATCACATTGGTCATGTATGCATGTATGTGAGGTAATAATGTCTGTTTCACTCTACTATCCTTCCTACCCCCACACCCCTTCCCCTCCCTTTACTGTCCTCTACCTAATATAAGGTAACTATTCTTCCCATCCCCCTCATTGTGAATTAAATTTTTTATGACTAACATTGAATATTCATTAAAAGATAACTGTGTGTACAACATATTTACAAGATGTCCCATACAGGACTCACAAATACTCTTAACTTAGGGTATGGATTTGCCAGTTTACAGTGCAAAAGGAAAAAGGTTATCTTTAGAGCAACTATGTAGCTGAGTTTTGTGCAAAATAGAATTTGACTTTAGCACATACTTTTACATTGAGGAAAATGTCCTTAAACATATATATATATATATATATATATATATATATATATTAAATTTTAGTACATTCAGAATAAGGAAAAAATAGGACTTTCTTTCATATAAGTCTCAAGAATTCCTATTTTTTTTCTTTAAATAAAACTGCTTGATATTTTATGGATAAAAAAAAAGTTTCAAAATACCTTTTGTTCTGTTTTGTTTTCAACTAAATCTCTCTTCAATTATTCTTTATTCTGCTTGATAACTTTTTCTTAATGTGATTATGGATTTGCTTATCTTTTATATTTACTTCTGTCAGTTATTTTATACATTGTAAAGTTATGATATTGGTGCATGTAGAGTTTTTTGACTGTTAGGGCATCCTTATGGATTTTATTTTGGGTCATTAGAAAATATACTTATTATTTTACAACACCTTTAGCCCCAAATCCTCTTTATATGCCATAAATATTGCTATCCATCTCCCTTTTCTTCTTGCATCTCTCTTTTCAGACTTTGTTATTTTTAGATCTAGGTATAGGGCAGAGCATTGGAATTTGCTTTTTCCCAATCTTGTTCTTTGTCATTTTGTCTTTAAAGCAACTTTCTTGGGCATAATTGATGTACAGTAAAATTCACATGCTTAAAGTGCACAAATGCACACCCATGGAAAACCACCACAGTGCTTGCTTTGAGAATGAACGACTTTTTCATCATTATTTACAATAGGGATGTTAAATAGAGTTGCCTTAATTGAAATAAAGGACCTGTTTGCATGTTTGGCCTTATTTTATGCTTTCTGTACTATTATATTGTTTTTGTATTTTTCCTCATCCAGTTTTGCTGCATGAAAGTGTCTTATTTTTAGTGACTATTTTGGCCCCTGCTAACTTGGAAGCTTTTATAGATGTTTCTGAGTTTTGGTGGGTATGTATATTGGAGTATATTCAAGTCTCTACTTCTCCATCAATGGGTCGAAGGTCCCAGTGTCCCAGGAGAGACATTTCAGTGTGGTTCTTATTCAGCTCAATCCAGTCACATACCCCACACTGAAAGGAAGGGTCACTTTCCCACTCCTTCTGTCCCCCTCGCCCTGGCAATTTTTGGGGTCTGTTGATATCCTTTGAAGTTTTGGTTTCCAGTTTAAAAAAATGTTCACAGGATGTTCTGTCTTTTAGTTCCTTCTATGGCAGACGTCAGTCCCTTACATTCCTCCATTCCTGCTTAGCCATAACTTTCACCTGGTCATTCCTAACCCCTGTCCTGTCCCTCAGTCATTGGTCCCTCTGGCACCCACTCATGTCTCCCCGTCACCTCTCCTGCCATCATTCCTGGGGCTTCATCATCACCTTAGTGACATCCTGTACCCTGATCTCTGAGGCCCCTGCCTTCCTGTCCTCCAATGGCATTTTCTCAGATGTCACCCAAGTTGCTCACTCAAGTGCCCGTTCCTCAGACTTTGTCATCCTCACTATCGCACTCCGTCAGCTACCATGATGTCACCCACAACCTTTCTCCCTGTCTCCCCATGGCCTTGCTCAGCTGCTCTCCAACCTGAAGACACCACTCTCCCTTGTCCTCCGCCTCCTTCTGCAGGACCTACTTTCCCTCCTCATCCAGTGTGGATTCTAGGATCTATAGCCTCCCCTGAAAATCCACTTAATTCACTTGCCTGTCCTTGTAGAGAACTGAGGAGTATCCCTGCCATCAACACAAGCCTTTTCTGATTCAGGAAAGGTCATCTTTGCAGATGTAATCAATTTAAAGATCTAGAGATGTGGTCATTTGGGTGAGGGTAGACCCCAATCTAATGACAATTCCTTAGAACACAAAGGGAAATAGTCACACAAGGACAGACATAGAAAAAGTCAATGTTGAGACAGAGGCAGACACTGACAAGTCTGCAAGCTGAGGAATGCACCAGAAACCAGTAGACAGGCATGGAACTGAGGTCCTTTCAGAGTCTGGAGAAGAATCCAAAGCATCCTTCACCCCAATTTCAGATCTCTGGCTTCATAATTATAAGAATAAATTTCCACTGTTTTAAATCACCAATTTGCAACAGGAAGCCCTAGGAAACCAATACATTCCTGCTTATGTACTGAATCAGAAAAGGCCTGAACTACTTAAAACCAACTACTAGTTTAGTACTCCTCACTTCTACCTACGGTGCCAAACAGCAGGGGAAAATCCCTCCAAGCTCTTTGGATTTTGCACTTTCCAGGTTTTTCTCCTGCGCTGATGGCACATGTCAGTCTCCATTGCTGGCTTGCCCTCACCCACCAGCACTCAGAGTGCAGGAGAGTCCTGGGATCTGCTCTGTCCTCTCAACCAATGCTCTGCCCCTAAGAGAATCCGCTTAGCTACACAGGCTTCAGAAACAGGTACACTGGTGCTTCTCATCGCCCTTTCTCCAATCTTAATCTCCTATCTGCAACTCAAGATTCATCTCTGTCTTATCTCCCCTTGGATGTCTAATTGACATTTTGAATAACAGGAATAAACAGAAATCTGGATTTCCCATCAGACATATCTGCTTTTTATTGCAGTTGTTCATGTCTCAGTAAATTACCTGAAATTCGTGAGACGTCCTTTTCCTTTTCAACATCTCCTATTTCAAACACATCAGCTCTACCTCCAACATTTCTCCAAATGGAATTACTTTCTGTCTCTCAATTTCCAAAACTTCAATCCTAATCACATTCATCTGTCTCCAAGATGGTGACGATGGCCTCTTCATTGATCAGGAACTTCACCCCGAGACCCTCGAGTATAAAACTGATCATGTCTCTTCTTTCCGGAGCTCCCTTCCATCCATACACACACACCCCATCCTTCTCACCAACTTGGAAGAAAATTCAAACTCTGTACCATGGTCCCACAAGACCCTGCAAAGCTGTAATGCTCAGAGTACACTGTTGTAATAAATTTGCCCAGTAACCAACGATGGCTCAAACCACGTAGATTTTTGTTTCTTGCTCACATACCAGCACTGAGGTTGGTAGATTGGCAACTTTGTTCTGCATATATTCATCGTGGGGTACAGGATGACCGTCGTCTCCCGTGTGGCTGGCTCCCTTTCAAAGTCACCCTGGCAATCTTTTCTATTTCAACCAGCTATAGGGGAGGATGCTCAGGGAGGAATGCATATGAGCAGAAATGAATGTCACTTCTGTTCAGGTTACACTGGCTAGACTAGTAAACACTTGGCTTCCAGGAGGGCCAGGAAGTGTGGTCCAGCTGTGTGCCCTGGAAGAAGAGAAAGAGCTGGATTTCAGTGGCCATGCTGCTGTCTGCCACGCTAGCTCCATGACAGTATCTTCCTCCATGCCTGCCGCAGTTCTCTATGTGCAGCATGGAGAACTTTCTTAATGACCTGAACGCTCCGAGCTCATTTCCTGTTCAAGACCCAAGTTTCTTCTGCTCAGGATGCTCTTCTCTAACTCTGCACAGCTGCCTCCTTCTTGCTGTCAATTCCCAACTCACATGTCATTCCTAACTCTGCCAAAGAAGCACCAGCATGATGGTCCCTGGTCTCATTAACACTCAAAACTTCTTCCTAACACTTGTTATCTGATCATGTGCTTTTGAAGGTCAGGTGCTGTGACGTGTTCACCACCATATCCTAGAATCATATAGAGACATATTAAATATTCGCTTGACTCCTACCCTTTGAATATTACATCCTACCTTGCGATTTTTGTTCTGATTTTTATTTTAGTTATTCTTTTGAAACTGGACTTTTGAGATGAAACTTAGATTCTCTGCTTCACCAGTTTCTTTCTGGTTTCTTGTCTTGCAAATTTGAAGAATAGAATCCACAGACCATAGTAGAAGGGAAGAGTAAATGGATTAGGATTAATTTAAGGGAAAAGAGAAGAGATGGAACTCCTGTAATGCGGGAGGGGAGCTGATAGCAGGAAAACCCTTTTCTGTGTGCTAGCTTGGGGGCTTATATGGTTTTTGAGTTTGAGCATTGACCAAAATCTATGTTAAATGGACATTGAAAAAGCTATTGGCTTTGAGTTTTAATCCTTCTTGTTACTTTCATCTAGGTTCACCTCCACCTTCCATTTTCCCCGCATTCTGAGACAATGGAATTGGCTGGAATATTCCCACAGGTAAGCCTCATGGTCTTTTCAGATGAACAAGACTTCAGTTGTGGCCCATTACCTTGGTGGCCTGACTTGACTATTCTTATTCACATTCAGTAATTTATTTAGAAAGTATATTTGGGTGTCATACTTTAAGAGTCTGGTGGTCAAAAGACTTCCTCTTTCCACATGGATATTTTATTAGCTAGAATAAAATTCTCAGCTCACCATTCTTTTCTCTAAAAGCGAAATGCATTTTGTCCTCTTGTCCTTGAGTTGCCAGAGTTGCAGATGAGAAGTTTTTTGTTGGTCTAATTTTATTGAAACTAGTCTTTTCTCTGTGTTTGGAAGTCTATAAGCAAATTTCTTCATCTTCAGAGTTCTGAAATTTTTGCAGATATATGTCTTTTTTCATGATTTCTATCTGATACTGTATATGCCTTTTTAATTTGAAAATTTATCTTTTTTCAACTCCAAACTTCTCCTTCTTCTTCTTAGACTTTTGCTTCTCCTAGTTCTGTTCATTGATCTCTGGAAGCTACTGCCTTCTATAAATTACATTTTTTTTGGATCTGTACTCTATGTCTCTTCTTATTTTTACTTGTTTCTTTTTTTCTTTGTATTTTTTGCTTTTGTGTGGTAAAATAGTTCTTCCACTTGATGTTTTAGATGAGTCATTCAGGTTTTAGTTGAAGCAATTCTATATTTTTTTCAGTTCTGCAACTGAATTTTTCGATTTTGATGTTTTAAAAAAATAATCAAGCTCCTGTTGTATAGATTTATGCATTTTCATGGATTTTTATCTAGCTTTGTTGTTGTTGTTGTTGCTTGTTTCTGGATTCAAGTGCCCTCATTAGGAAGGGGTCTGGCCCTCTGCTTGGTCTTCTTCCACGCTCCAGTGTCTCCTGACTTGCGGTCATTCATTTCATGAGGCCCGTCTGTGGGTCTGGCTTTCTCCAGTATGTCCAGGTCAGGTGGTCAGGCTGATGGGTCTCTTGAGCAGTGGTGCATTGAAAGTAAGAAGGAGGACCTGAAGGACTGCAGTCTTCTCTCAGTGCTCGGGGTGACTCAGGGAGCCAGCAGCTCAGATATTGGGCCTGCTCGGTGGTTGACTGTCTCCTCCCTTGTCACTGATCCTAGGTCCTCCATCAGCAGAAGCAAGTCTCACAGAGCAGAAGCAGCCCACTGCCCTGGCCTGCCTGGGCCCCTTGCAGTCTGAAACCTCAGATGTGAGTGGGCTTCTCTTTAGGGTTCAGCTCTAGGGCTATTTCCACATTCTTCCTTTTTTTGTTTTCACACAGAGTTACTACGGCAGGGAATCTGTTGACAGAGGGCATCAGAAATGTGGGCCCAGGTTGCCATCTTCTAAGAACTCCTTCTTGATGCTACTTATTATTTCAGTTGTCCAGGGGCAGAATGTAATCACCTACCAAATGATGATTCACTCCCAACTCCCATCTCAGGCTGATAAGGCCATGTCTGCCTCAAGGGCCTGACAAGAAGAAGGGCCCTAAGGGACCACCACATTCTCCCTGAGGTAGCGAGGTGGAACAAGTGGGTAGGGTCAGAAATGGAAGGGGAAGACAGGCAAAGTCCATTATTGACTGCCTAGGGACACTGGTCAGAAAGGGCTGAGGATGCCTCCTGTTCAATGGGCTTTATCCCAGAGGACACGCAGAGTAACAGAGGGGAAGGAACAGGACAATTTGTTGTCCTGATAAGGCTAAAATCAGAGGGACAGGAGATGATCCTCACTCTTCAGGTCCACTCCCCAGGCAGGGAATAGTTGGCAAGAGCATTTCCCTGAAGCGAGTTTTCCTGGAGTAGTTACCCTGTTATCCTGCTAGAAGACCCTCTTAGAAGGCACACGTGGGAAATAGATTGGCTAGACATTTGGGATCCTAATCTTGGCCATCTCTCATCTCTTGAAACACAACTCACAGAGTTTTCTGGTTGCTGGACAGGATTGAGAAATGTAATGTACTTGGAGAGAGGATTTGAGTTCATTGGGGAAGAATAAATAGATCCTTCTTTCCTCTCTCTAAGACTTCAGCAGCCTCAAAAGCTTATCTAAGAAGAGAACCAAATGCTTTTAAACCACACTGATAAAAATCAAAAGTTAAGGAACCACATTTGCAGTGGAAGTTGAAGGAGACTCAGGTGATGATCTCCACAATCTGTCTGCACAGGTCCTGCAGGTCTTGTGGCTCTAAAGTGAGTGAACCGTTGCGTCTTCTGACTCTTATGTGCCTGGATCTGCACTGTGGGCTGGAGCCGCGTAAGGTGAGAGTCCTCTTCTCAGAGCCTCCCTAGTTGGAAAAGTGATGTAGGGTGGGGCAGGCAAGAAACACAGAGAGTGAAGTTGGAATGAAATGCAAAACATGGCATCCAGAGTGGAGAAGGAGCACCCAGCCCAACCAAGATGGAGGGAGAGAGGTTAGGGGGTGTCCCCAGGGAGATGCTCTGAACCTCCTGGGGAAGTCAGTTCTCCACCTAGCCACCATCTTCCCTGTTGGTCAGGGGTATAGGGATGGGTAAGAGGAGACAGCAGAGGAAAGGAAGACCAGGGCCCCTGAATGACCCCATTCTAGACCTCAGGAGAGAACATTTTCCCTTGATAACCTAAATAATCCACGGTCTGAGAGAACCTGTGTTTTTATCTGCAGCTAACCTGTGATGTCACCCACAGGCAAGAAAGTAATCTAGATGAAGCAAATCTGATCCACCATTCCCAGTTCAATCCTCACCTTCTATGAAGAGGAACTTGGTGGGTTTGGTCAGTGTTTGAATCCTAAACCACCAGAGACTCTTTGTCTTCTGGCCCACATGGGTGACTGTGAGAGGTGGGCCAGAAGACAAAAAGTATAAAAAGCCAGCAGGCTGCAGGGCCGGATCTGGCCAAGAATGGTTGGTAGAGCCAGGATTTCAGAAGGGGGAGTAGGTTGGAGCAGAGGCAGGGATGTTTGCCATGATGCCCACATGACCTGAGAAGTGGAAGAAGAGGGCTGGCAAGCTCAATGGCAGCTCCATCAAACACTCAGATAGATCGGGAGGAGCCCATCCCAGGTACCCAATGCTTTCCAAAGATCGATTTTCACAAGTTTCTTAAAGTTATAAGAACCATTGGAAAGACACTATATATTCTTGAGTTCCCAATAAGAATTTCCAAAGCTGAGAAAATATTCCCATACTTTGGAGCTCTTGCTCAGTGTCCTGGAAGGATGGGTCAATAGGTGAGACTCACTGACACAGATCTCCTCCTCTGCCTCCCCCTCCCCCATGCACCCAGTGTTTACTGGAGTCTAATTGGCATACAGTGAATTGCACCTATCGAAAGATTAGACTGGGATAACCTTCACCTTATGTAACAAGATCATACTCATCATGCTCTTTTGGGATTACCCATCCACCCATGTCTAGGCAACAAGAGCTCTTCCTTCTGTCACCACACATTAGTTTACATCTCCTAGAGTGTCATGTAAATAAAGTCATGCATCCCATTTGTGGCATCTTTCACTGAGCATGATTATTTTGAGGTTATTCCACATCTTATGTATTAATGGGATTTGCATTTATTGCTGAGTAGTATTCCATTGAGTCTATCTACCACAGTGTGTTATCTATTCACCTGTTAATGGGGATTGGGTCATTTCTAATTTGGGGGCAATAACAAATAAAACTTCTATGAACATCAAGTACAAGTGTTCCTGTGATTTCTTTTCTCTTTGGGAAATATCTAGAAGCTGATCATGTGGTAAGTGTAAATTTGACTTTTTATGAACATTTGTCAAAGCTGGACAGAGTGGTTCATGTCTGTCATACCAGCAGCTGGAAGGCTAAGACAGAAGGATCATAAATTTGAGGCCAGTCTCAGTAACTTAGTGAGGTCCTAAGCAGCTCAGTGATACCCTATCTGAGAATTAAAAAAAAATAAAATAAAAGGGCTGGGGACATGGTTCAATGGGTTAAGCACCCCTAGATTCAATTCCTGGTACCAAAAAAAAGAAAAGAAAAACAGAAAGAAAGAAAGAAAGAAAGAAAGAAAGAAAGAAAGAAAGAAAGAAAGAAAGAAAGAAAGAAAGAAAGAAAGGAAAGAAAGGAAAGAAAGAAAGAAAAAGAGAAACTTTATGCATGACACTTTATTTACATGTTAACTGCTGTCCAGTGTTCTTCCATTTGACATTCCCACCAGCAGTATATGAGAACTCTCTTTCCTCATCAGCTCTTGCAGTAGTGAGGACTTTTCATTTTCTCCATTTTAATAGACATCTAATGGCATTTAATTGCATTTTTAATGTGTATTTTCCTAATGACAAATGATATTCCGTGCCTTTTCCTATTTCTTTGTGATCTACACGTCTTCTTTGGTAAAGTGCCCATTAAAATTTTTGTCCATTTGAAAACCTGGTGCTGCTTATTTTCTTCCTAAGGAATTTTAAGATTTATTTATTTATATATTAAAGATGAACGTCCTTTATGTAATTTGAAAATATTTCCTCCCAGCCTTTGGCTTGTTTTTTCACTCTCTTACCAATATCAGCAGAAGCTTTTCATCTTAATATGGTCCAATTTATCAACTTATTTCTTTTATGATGATACTTCTGATGTCAAAGGTAAGAAATATTTGCCTGACTCAGGACATAAGTCATTTTAAATCATTTTTGGCATTCAAGTCCTGTCCAAAAATTAGAACTCTAATGCATTGTTTAGGAAAAAAAAATCTCAATTCTTGATTTGTTTTCATTTTCTGTGAAACCACTGCATTGCCCTGTGTTTGGACAGCCTGTGGGGCTGTCACCCAGAGTTACTGCCTCTCAGAGACTCCAGACATTCCAGGGTATCCAGGGACAGTGTTCTCTCAGGAGGACTGCAACAGGGTCATCCTGGGCCTGGGCTTGCTTTCCTCTGCTGCCCCCTCCCATCCCCACATGCCTGTCATCAGGGAAGAGTAGCTCGTGGCAGGGGTGGGTCAAAGCCTTGGATTTCCCTGGTGAACACTTCCTTCAGATTCTAGGAGCAGGAGGAGACAAAATGGGTTCCCTGCAATACTTGGCTCCTGGGAATCCTCAGAAAGGAAAGCAGGCTTCACCATTACAGAGCACATGCTCTGTGCCTTAAACAGCTCCCAGAAACTTCGCCTTGACTGTGAATGTGAGCATTGCTGTCCTTACTCCACAGCTAAGGATACAGTCTTGGGGATGTGACACAATCTGTCCAACTACTCTGAAATGAAGTGGCTGGGCTAGAACCTGAACAAGCGTCACTTCAACCATGCGTCATTTGGACAAAGGGATATTTATTTAACAATCACCCTTGAGGGCATTCCTCTATCCTCTTAGCTTTGATTTTCTCTCTGGTCTCTGATTGGAACCATAGGGAGCATGGAGACCACCCAACTCCAGAGCAACTGAACACATACCAAGAACCTGGGCTGTGGAGTCAGAAAACAAAGATTAAATCCCTGTCTTTCAATGTATCAGCTGTGTGACCTTGAGTGAGCTTCTTGATGTCTCTGAGCCTCAGTCTCCTTGTCAGATAGAAAATAGAGAAAAGAAAATCGATATGGGCAGGCCTGCTTCTTGAAGACATATAATCTCCCCTGAAGCTGCCTGCAATGGAGTGAGGTGCACAGATACAGATGCAGGGAGGAGCCAGGCCAAGCTGAGATTTGGCCACCTGCCAGTTTGGAAATGGCAAAAATATCACCACTGGACAAGGTCTGTGAGCAACTGATATGAGTCCTTGTGCTGGAGAAGAGTTGAACTCAAGAGAGATTTCAAAAAATAAATCTTCCTACTCAAGGTGATCATGTAAATAAAACTCCTAAAACCTAAGAGAAAATCTACCGCTAAGAAAGATTGACAGTTGTGAGCTGAACCTACTCTAGATGAAATAAAAATAACAGATAATGTGAAAATTACATATGTAAAGGGAGTTTAGGATTCTCAAAGAGATAAAGAAATGTCATCGTGAATAAAAGAGAACTTTGCGGAATTAAGTTGCCAAAGCGAAATAGGACCAGCGGGTATTAAAAGAGAACGAATTGGAATCCTAGAAATGTAAACAATAGAATATTAAAATAAAAATACGAGTGGAAGCCACTTTAGATTGGAAGTTGTTGAAGAAGGAATCATTAACTGAAAGGCGGTGGACATAAATTCATTTGGAACTTAGCACATGAGGAGACTTTGAAGTGTGTTAAATAGACTGTTAGAAGGAAAGAAGAAAGAAAGTAATGGAGTCACTAAGTATACCTATTAAAAAGTAAAACAAGAAAACTAAGATGTAAAGCTTTCATGACTTTAGATTAAGCAACAGTTTCCTAGCTATGACACCTAAAAGCACAAGCCACAAAAGAAAAAAAAAAGAGAGATAAATTGGAAATCACTAAACTTAAAAATCTTTGTGCTTCAAAAGACATCATTAAAAAAAATTAAAAAACAGCCCATAAAAGGGGGCAGAATTTTTGCTGATTATATCAGTTAAACATTTGTATGTAGAATACTCAAAGTGCTCCTACAACTCAATAATAAAAAGATAAACACCCAATTAAAAAAATTGCCAAGGATCTGAGTAGACATTTGTCTAAATATGCAAGTGTCCAAAAGGACATGAGAAGATAGACAATGGAATTAGCCATGGCCACACGGAGATAGCACTTCACACCCACTAGCATGGCTACAGTAAGGACAGACAATGAGAAGTGTTGGTGAGAATCCAGAGGAAATGCAGGTCTCATAGTCTGCAGGTGACAAGGTAATTGGTGCGGCCACTTTGGAGATAGCCCAGCGGTTCCTCAACAGATGAAACCCAGATCTGCATGTGACCTAGAAAATCCACTCCTAGGTATATTCCTGAGAAACACAGGTGCGTGCATCCATGCAAATAACCTGTACATGAATGCAATTTTACATTATCACTTTACAGCATCACTCAGAACAGCCCCCAAAGACAATATGATTCTTTGCCAATTGATAAGTGGACAGATCTAGGTGCTATGGCCACACAGGGAACATGATTTGGCAATAAAAAGGAATGAAGTTCTGACACATGCTATAGATGCAGGCATCTTGAAGACATCATGCTCAAAGTAGGCAGTCATGAAACCACATATTGGGGGACCCCATTTATAAGAAGTGCCCACAAATAAGGAGAACCCATAGAGGTAGAAAGTTGATCTGGATTGCCTAGAGCTAGGGTGGAGGGCTCAAGGAGAAATGAAGAGCGACTGCTAATAGGTTTGGGGTTTCTTTATGGGATGACGGAATATTCTAAAATTAGTTGGGATGATGACCGCACAAAAACATTCATACAGTAAAAGCACTAAATTTTATACTTTGAGCGAATTGTGTTGCAACGTGAATGATATATTTCTTATTTAAGAGAATAAAAGTAAAAATAATAGTGTAACAATTAGTCTATAGCTTCCAAACTGACAAATGAGAAAATGGAAAAATAAAGAAGCAAAAAAAAAAAAAGCACTAATTAAAATTATCCACTAATAATTAAATCTAAATATATCAACATTCTTAAGTCTGAAATCACCTAGCAAAAGAGAAAGCATAACTACTACCACCGATATAAATAATAAAAATCAAGCTTTTTGTTCGTTAAAGACATCCTTAATACAAAGTCAAAGAGAATATTTTAAAATAAAGAGGTGAGCAAGCTATAACTATAAATACAAATCAAAAGAGAGAAAGCTTTGTGGCATTTCCTATAAGAGAACATTGAGTTTAATGGAGAGAATTATTAGCATCAAAAAGGGCCCTATGTATTGATCAAGTATTCCACCAAGAAAATATAACCATCCTGAGCATACAAGGCATGATATATTCATACAACAGAGTATATCACAGCAATTAAAATGTATGAGATAGATCTTAAATGCATCAACATTGATAAATCTGAATAATGTATTATTGAGTAAAAAAGCAAGATGTATCTCAAAACATAAAGAATGACACTTTTATGTAACTATTATCTGAGTTCTAAAACATGGAACAATGTATATTGGATATGGATAAATATGATTTTATAATTTTATGACATATTTAAATAAATGCTTGGATCTTTTTTTCTGCTCTTTTTATATAGGAATTTCATGGATTGAAGGAGGTGACTTTTTACTCCCCACAGAATCTAAATCTGTAGTTTTCCACCAATGCCTTCGGGTGCCCACAACATTCCTGGTCAGCTATTCTGTACATGGGATAAGATGAACGAGACACAATCCCTTCCTTGAGGGATCTCCCAGGCAGCAGAGTGACAGATGGAGACATGAAATGCAGAGAAAGCATACTTCTTCCTCCCTGTGGGCTTTCTGGAGGAGGTGCCTCCTGCACAGAATGTTCATGGAGGAAGGTATCTCCAGGCAAAGGTGGTGGGCGAGGCTGTGGTGAACTGCAACACCTAGCCAGACCAGCTTGGGGCAGGTGAGAACCATATGAGGTTCTGTGCGTGAGTTTCAGGTGCAGGTAGCAGAGGCGAGGGAGATACCTAGCCAGAGAGATGTGCAGGGGCAGATCACCAGGGACCACAGGGACGTGCCAAAGAACTGGAACTTGAACCGAGGAGAAGAGTGGAATCTCCTTGGGGTTGGTAACAAGAGTGTGGCCAGAAATGTGTCTTACCTTCATCACTCAGGTTCAGCTGCGGAGTTGGGAAGTGATTTCAAGAGATCAGGAGGGTCTGAAGGGGAACCTGGGGTTGGAGATATATGTAACGGTGAGAGGACTTAAGGAGATTGCAGAACCTGGAGATACGGCCAGATTGGAGCTTGGGTGACTTCCGGGGAGGGGTGGTGGACAGGGTCTGGGGATGGTTAGGCAGATGAGGGAAGAAAATCATGCATTTGTTTTCTGATGCTTCATAGTCCTGAAGCCCCTGAGGAGAGGGGTGGACCCCCTTCGTTCTCATGGCTGCGGATTGTGCAGTGTATTCAGGTCGGGGACAGAAAGCACGGTGAGAAGTGATCTGTACATTATTTCAGCTCGTGGCTTTTGGGTATTTCCTTGTAATAATTATCTTGCATTCACGTTATCTACTTTGTGACAGGAAACACTGACATGGGGATCGCAGCGTGAAGTTAAGCAACACTGGATTGTATTGAAATCAGAGGATTGCTAACGTGCATCCCTGACATTTCGGCAGTATCGAATCTGATTCTGTCACATTTACAAGGTACCCTGAGCTGGGATCCAGAGGCGGCGTGTTATCATCGCCTAACATGGTGTTCCTTAATTATCAGCACTCACACTTCCTGCAGAGCAGATTGGAATCGCTAGAAATAGCACAAACTTGAAAATTAGCGTTTTTCTCTTAAATAATCAGGGTGCTATATTTATAGTTTTTATGGGATCGGCATCTTAACAAAGGTAAACTAATTTCACACTCAAAGGTGAGGTCGTTCTTTCCCCCACCTTTCACTGCGTGATTCTTCCCTTTACTGGGGGCTATTTTTTCCATCTCTCAAAATTTCCATAGCAGGCTTAATTCTCTCCACGTCCCCCCCACCCAAGGGGTGTTTCTGCACTTGGCTTGCCCTTGTGATCGTTCACTATGTAGGCAAGGAGCCCCTGAACAAAGGGAAGATTCTGTTTTTCTTTTCAGTGACTCACCAGCCTGTGACATTGCGACAGCTGATCACATGAATTGTACAATTTTTAAATTCTGACGAAAGCCCAAAGGCCTTGTCCAGGTCACTGAATTCTAAATCAAATATAAACTACTGCCCATCAACTGGCAGTTGAGTGGAAAAGGAAAAAAAGAGGAGGAAGAAACTTAAGCAAGGTCTAATGATGGAGAAAACCCTGTATGGCCGGTGACACAAAAGCGAGGCTTATAAAATCAGTATTTGGAGGTTCCCTTTCCAACTGGGGCTTCGTTCTTCCTCGGTGCTCACCTTTCCCTGCATGGTAGGCACAAGATGCCTTCTGGGGAGCCCTGTGCAGAAACCCAATGTGGATCTCCCTACAGATCCCTGTGCTAGAGTCCTCCACCCCCACCACCCATACATTAAAACAGACATCCTGCATTTGGGTGGTTAGTGCCCATCTTAGAGCAAACTTTGGAGCTAATTAATTCTCCATTATAAGTGCTTGGTGTGTAGCTTACTAGTGATTCTCAGGGAGTGGGAAGAGGTGATGTGAGGAACCTTCAGCACTGAGGAGGGAAAGGTATTCTGGGACTTGCAGTCCTCCCTGAGCCACATGGTGCACAAGGCCAGGCCTGGGAGAATGCAGCTGGACTGTCAACATGGGTCTCCAGGCGCTCTCTGGGTAGACGCCCGTGGTGAGCTTTGCAATGAGTGATGGGTTCTTTTTGGCAAAGACATTGTAAACTTGAAGAAATGAGTATAAGTCATACATCTTTGTTTTTGCAGCACTGTAGCTATGCTCAGAGTCTGACAGTTATGGGTATTTGGTAACAGAAAGAAAGAGATGGAGAAAGGAAGTGGGAAAGAGAGAGAAATGAAGAATTCTAGATCTTCAGGCTTAGAACCGAGAGAGGGCTGGGTGTCATCTGAGAGGGCACTGAACTCTGCTCTCATCCAAAGTGGGGTTTCTTTGCCTTAGGATCATGGAGGCTGCTACCAGGTCAGCCAGGCTGCATGGTCAGACATGGTCTCTCTGAAGGTGGTCAACATTGTAGGTGTTAGTCACTGGCCCAGGGTATCATGACCCAGAAGGGAGCCTATGGTAAATATCCACCTACCGTAATGCACTATTTCAAGAAAAGTTACCTCATTTCACTTCTGGAAAAGCACTCCTCTCCACTCAGGCTAGGTGCTGTGAGCAGCAGTAATCCCCCTGGGACTCTGGGGTAGACCCGTGCTCAGGCTTGGCCAGTTGCGGCATTGCATCCCCTGGCCACTGTGAATGGCAGTGATGGATGAATAACCCAATCCCAATCTGAGACAGTTGAACACAACCTTGCCACTGGCCGGGGCCCTTGAGAAAGAAGGCCAGTTCCAAATTGTGGTAAGCATAAAAAATGATGCTTAGAGACTTCTGGTACCACGAAATGAAGAGATTGGGGACTCTTCTGTTCAAAGCAAGAACATGCAGCACGTCTTAAAAAACAACCATTCCAAAGGTTTGAAAAGTGACCAGAGGCAACATATGGAGCGGTGTTTATTCTTGTAAAAAACTGTTGAGTATACAGCCATCTTGCTTGGGATGGCCCTGTTCCTGGCTTCCTGTCCCCTAAATTTAGTTGTTGAAGTAGTTCTGTCAGGGTGGAGTGGGTCATGAACACCAGCAGCTTAGTCACAACTGGAAAATATTTGCAAACTAGGCAACGAATTTTTATCCAAAATATCTAGAGAACTCTTTCAACTTGATAAGGCAAAGACATTTGAAAATAGCCAGAAAATTTGAATAGATATTTTACCAAAGAATGTATATGAATGACTAATAGACATATGAAAAGGTGCTCAACATCACCGGTCACTAGGGAAAAGTAATTTTAAAGCACAATGAGCTCTAATTATACACCCACTAGAATGACTATATTCAAAAGAACAAAGCCAAATGCTGAAGATGGTGTTGTTAAAGAGAAGCCCTTTCATGGTGTTAGGGTGAGGGTAGATTGGTACAGCTACTTTGTAAAACAGTTGGCATTTAAAAAAAAATTGAGCACGAACTTCTCATATGATCTAAAAATTCAATTTTTAGATATCATCCTAAGAGAAATGAAAATATATGTCCACACAAAGACTTGTACACAAATTTTCATGGCAGTATTATTTATAATAGGCCAAAGTAGAAACAATCTAAATGTATATCAGTTGGTGAATGGGTAAGCCAAATGCAGTTTATCCATGCAGAGAAAAATCATTTACCAACAAAGATAAAGGATATTCTGATGCATGTTATGACATGGATGAACCTTGAAAACATATGCTAAGTGAAAGAAGCCAAACACAAAATATTTCTAACAGGAAAAATATATTTTCACAGAAAGCAGGCCAGTGATTGCTTGATTGGGGATGGGAGCAGGGATTCATCATTGACAGGCACAAGGATACTTTTTGGAGTGAGGAATAAGTTCTAAAATTGGATGATGATAATGGTTGCACAACTCTATCCATTTATTAAAATCATCCTATGATACAGTTACAACGAGTGAATTTTATGGAATACAAATTACAACCTAATAAAGCTGTCAAAAACATAGTGATGCCTGGCTTCATTAGTGGTCAGATACATGTAAATTAAAGGCTCCAAGAAATAAGTTTGTTACCTACCAGATTTACAAAAATATTAAAGAGTAAAATTGTGTATCAGTGATAAATATTGAGGAAAACAAGAATAATAGTTATTTTAGCTTTTATAGATAAATATAGGTATAACTATTAAAATTAAAACATCTATGTTCTCTGGCAATGGAATCCGTCCTTCAAATGAAGACACAGAATTTAAATATATAGTTTAAAGGATTTCATTGCAGCATTGCGTGCGTTTAATAGGAAAAATTTAAAAATCACCTGGAGCAAAGGGAATGTTCATTAACATGGAATGAATAAACAGTGAAGTGCCCATAAAATGACTTCAGAGTTCAGTTATCCATATATGAAGGATGAAGCAAGTTAGTATGGCAGAATGAGGTAGGAGCACAATTGTTGGAACTGCTGAACCAGAAGGGTCTAGGTTGAGCCTCTAGGGACAACCAAGTTGAGTTTCCAGGACACCAGCCCAGAGCTGGCCCACCAAGTTTTCTGGCACAATCAGAATTGGTAGTAGATTTTAATTTTTGTTCTCAATGTTTCGTAAGATCATACAAGTAAGAGGATTATACTTCTCCACCCCACTAACATAAAGTTGGACCACATGATTTGTTTTAACCAAAGAAATGGCAGTGGGGTGATGTATGTCAGTTCCAAATAAAAGGTTTTGTTTCCTTTGTTGGGTTCTACTATCTTTCCAATCTAATGCAATGATCATGTGTCCTAGATAAGGGCTGTTCCTTCAGCCTGGATACCACAATGACAAAGACAGAGGAGCAGAGGTAAATCAAACCCAGAGCCAAAGTGTAACTTCAGGGAAAAAATCATTCTTTGTCTTTAACCATTAATATTTTTTAAAGAAGCATAATCTAACAAAAGCTGGCCAATAAAACTAGTGATTCTTGAAGTTGCAGCCTCAGTTGCTGGATTCAAGATGCACTGCAGTATTTATGAAAACAGCCAATAATTGCCCTGTGCCCCGACTCTTACTATCCATGAAGCTAGGCATGTCACTAGGATTCCTTGAACAGTCCCATGGAGCAGCCTCTCTGATTGCAGCTGGGTCAAAGAAGCAACCAAAGCAACATTCTTCCACACATCTCACTTCCAAATCTATCTCAAATACCTATTCAGTATGAGAACTCAGGTCGAGGGGAAGCAGGAGAGGTAGTCCTCGGCCCTCAGGAAGATACATTCCAACAAGATTAGAGAGCAGTTTCGTGAGATCACCTGCAACACCCGCCACTCATATCCTGGACCATCATTTAGGCCTTAAAAGAGAGTTGACCCTCATTACTCCAGTTGTGGTCTCCAGATGGCATTTCACATTAGGAAAAGGCTATCAAAGACTGATGGGGCATGCCCAAAGAACAGGGCAGTCGATCACAGGGGCTCTTATTAGATAAAGTTGGGGAAAATTGAGTTTTAAAAGTAATAATAACTGCAAAAGGTTAAAATGTATAAATGGCATGCATGTGAATTTTAAGTATACCCAAATGATGCTAATGAGATAATGGATTAAGGCAATCGATTTCCAGTAGCACTGGGTGAAAGGCTTTGGGGAAACTTCATAGTGGATAGATAGGCTGATGTCACCTGCAGTGCCAATCTCTCCATCCCTGGAAGTAGGACGACCAGATGTAGTGCAACAGGAAGCCAAAAATGCTGAATCTAAATTCTATCAAGCCTCTGGCTCCAACTGCTAGTTTACAGGAAATATAGCAGGTAGAAGTACACGTTAATTGATATCTTGAGGATGTGATTAGCTTTATGCAGAATGTGGTAGATTCCTTTGAACAAATGAACAGTTCTCTTAAAAAAAAAAAAAAAGGAAGAAAAGGGAAAAATTCCTGTTTAAAAGGGAAAAAGAATAAACTATTATGAATTAAAAGAAACCTAAGAGAAACATCAATCAAAACTTGAGGACCTTCTTTAGAACCTGATTAAGTATGCCAAGTAAAAAATTCTTTTTTATAATTTTTAAAAAAAAAATTCCCTATATTTAACAATAGGGAAATTCTGAATCCACAGTACTGTATGACATTAAATGGTTATTTTGTAAAGTATACTAGGCATTGTGATTACTTTATACCCTTCATCTCTTAAAATATGTGGTGAAGTATTTATGGGTAAAATGCTATGGTATCTGAAACTTGCTATAAAATACTCTAGCTCCCACCAGAAAGATGGGAAGGGGGTTGTATTTGGATTTTGTTGTTATTGTTGCTGCTGTGACATGTAAGTAATTATTCCAAATTTAGTAGCTTAAAAGAACCACGTATTTAATATCTTGCAGTCTTGTAAACTGGAAATCTGGCATGGGTCTCGCTGGGTCAGTATCAAGGCACTGGCAGGGCTGTGGCTGCGTTCTTCTTCTCTGGGGGCGTTGGGGAGAATCCACTCCCTTGCCTTACCCAGGTTCTCGAGGCCCTGGTTTACAGCCCTCTTCCTCCACTTTCAAAGCCGCAAGGTTTCGCTTCTCGGGTCATTCTTCCATAGTTAACCATCAGGAAAAGTTCTCTGAGTTTAAAAATTCACATGGTTGGATGGGGTCCACGTGGGCAAATTGAGGATCGTCTACAAATATCAAACTATTTTAATTTAGGCATATTTGCAAAATTTCTTTTGCCCCGTAATGTAGTGTATTCACAGAAGATTTGCATGTGGACATCTTTACGGGGGAGCCGGTGAAAGTAAGGGTGGAGTGGGAATTATTCTGTTTATCACAGGGGGAATTAATAGGAAAAGATTTGTAAAATGTCAATATTGAGAGTTGTCGAAGTTGGGTGACAGATATGTGTATGTTCATTCTATTTCACTCACTTCTTTTGTGTATGTATGAAAATCCCATAATAAAACCTACAAAAAAATGAGTTAGGTCTATTGCAGCTGACTGCACACAATTTATACGATGGATTATAAAGTGGGAAAAGTAAACTTCAGAGAAGTATAAGAAATATAAATTCCCATTTCATAAAATAAACAGTGACTTAACTTCTGTATATTTGTTTGTGGGCCTATCTATTTATCCCTTCTTTTGATCTCATTTATCTTTGTATGATGAAATGAATCTGGAGAAAAGTAGGCTAGGATGTTTAGGCAAGCTTTAACATGTTGGTGATGTACCATGTATGCATTAGAAGAGGAGAGAGGAGAGCAAAACCCAGACAGAGTTCAGTGAAAAGTCATTCGAATTACAAAGGGAACATATAAGCCCATTTATGAGACATTTGCATATGGAAATGTATAAATGTATATTTACACATAGAGATACATGTATGAAGAGTTGCTCAGCTCTAGTTATCCCGGGGTAGAAGGTATGCTGTGTGATTGAAATTTCCTCCCCTTCTACTTTATGGTTTGAAAATGCTTTGCAATAGACACATTTGCAAAAAACAAAACTAAAACAAAAAAAAAGAAGAAGATAAAAATTATTTTAATTGTGAAGAATAAAAGAGATGTGAGTGAATTTTATGAACAGTCCTAACACCATGGGTGTAAACTGCACCCCTGAACCCTCCTCCTCTCTCACCTCCTCAGCAGAGGTACAATTTAAATATTATTAACACTGAAGATGATTCTGTGCAATCTAGAGGAAGGGAGTGAGGTAGGATATCTCTAAACTTCACACTTCATTAGAAAATACAAGCTGGTAAAGATAGATACGAAAAACTTTTGAGCAAATACTAAAATAATACATATAATAACTGTCAAATCTGCAAAGGGAGGAAAAGGGGAGGGTGAAGAGAAGTAAAACAATCGAAGCAGTAGGTGTGCTTTAGTTGGCTTTTAATTTAGAAAATGTAGAATTCACTTACCTAGTGTTTATAGAGTCAAAAATAAGTAAAATCAATGTAGAAAGCTTAAAATTAAAAAATGGAAAGAGCTTTTAGGAAAATATTAGCCTAAGATGGTTACTCTGTTTTACAAAATGGAATTTAAGGTGCAAAGCATTAAGACTCTGCATGATAAGTGGTATAATTCATTGAGAGTAAGTGTGACTTTGAACTACTAGTAACATGACCCAAAAAGACAGGATTACGAGGAGAAATGGACAACTCCAACCTGGTGGCAGGTATTAATACAGAGCTGTCCCACTGGTAAATTGAGAAGACGAAAATTAGTCCCTGGTTCTACAACCCAGGAGATCCTTACAGGAGGACATGGGTATAGGGCTAGGGTGGCTGGAGGTGATGGGGAGACGGGAAACCCATTTCCTCTCATTCCTAGGCACCCATCAGAGGTCATATAAGCCTCAAATTTGAACTTTGCCCTGATTTCATTCTCCTATATATCAGAAAAAATAAAAAGTCTGTCATCGTGTAGTCTGGGGGGGTCAGCCAAGGCTTTAAGTCCAACTCAAAGCCAATCCAGATTTTGGGATACAAATTGAAAACATTTGCTAACCAAATACTTTTTTTTTTTTTCAAATGTATGTAAGTTTTGAACCAGGAACTGGTAAGGAATGTTTCCTTCTGAAAATGAAAGATTGAAAGAGAAAAAACATAATATTAACATGAACGATGTTTTCAATGTGCTGTTAACAATTCTTGTGAGTGAAACCCAAGTGCTAGAGCAATTCCTCACTCAGCAAACAGCTTTCTCACTTTGCAAAGTGATTTGCCACAGGGCGCCTTTGAGTAATGAGCTCCTTGGTGCATTCTCTGCCGGGCACCTGTTTGCAAGGTGCAGCCGGAGGCGGTTCTGGGGCATGGAATCTTCATAGGAAGGCACTCCTGGCCTGATGGGCTTCCCTTCTTGTAATGCTTTTGTAGCTGGAAATGAAACTATAGCCAGGGGCAGGTGTGTACCAGGCTGCAATCTCCAGGTGGTGTGAGGGAGCCAGGAGACCCCTGGTAACCCAGCTCCCACCATGAATTACATAGTGCCAGGGTTATAAATCCAGTGCCTGAGCATTTGCAATGATGAAACTGGAGAGGGCCATGGTTATAATGCGGTTATAATGCCAATCTTGTACTTCAATGCGAGGTCAGTGGGAGAGGGGCTTTAGAGTCCACTGTGGGACAAACATTCCAGGAAACGTTATGAGCTAGAGAGACTTTCAGCAGAATGGTGAAGCTTCACATCTGGCCTCACTGTAATAAGGTTTAAAGTAAATGGATAACATAGCCCACTGTAGAAAAATAAGAACATATAGACAAGCCAAAGGACAGGAAAATCACATAATTCCATATATAAACAGTCACACCCTAAATATGAGTTCTGTCTCTGTGGATTTAACCAGATGAGAATTAAAAACATTTTCCAAAAGAAAATGGTGTCTCTACTGGATGTGTGCAGATATTTTTTCTTAAAATCATCTCATCCATTTCTTCATGTTGGAATCCAACTTGTCTCCTATTCACTAGATGTACTTGTGCACCCGTCTGTGAACGCTCCTCTGACCTTTGGCTTAGGATAAACCCCCACAGTATTTTCTAGGTCAAGGGGGCTGAACATTTGCCAAATTACCACACGTGGACATTTCCATGTGATTCTGTTCCCACCAAATATAAGAATATTCAATTCCATTTCACCAATCTTATGACTGGACATTTGTTTAATCTTTTCAATTTGATAATGTAAAAGTTATCTAGAATCTTTACACATTTTCATGTATTTGGTAACCAGTGATACTGTGCATTTGGTCATTGGTTAATTTCTTTGTATGACATGCTATGAGGGAAAAGAAGAGATGACTGGGGCTGGGGAGATAGCTCAGTTGGTAGAGTGCTTGCCTCACAAGCACAAGGCCCTGGGTTTAATCCCCAGCACCGCAAAAAAAAAAAGAAGAGATGACTGAGAGACGTGGATGCAGGTGGAACAATTTCTGAATGGGTGGCTTTAGCAGGCTCTGCTCAAAAGTGGTGTTTAAAAGCTGAGACCAGAAGCCTTTAGCAGGAGCAGTGTCTCAGGGGAAGGAGAGTGGAGGCTGGGGAGTAAGGGGGAGGCTGGAACATCCATGAAATGGAAGGATGGCCAGTTTCCAGGAGGATGCCGCCGATATGGGTTAAGAAGACAAACTTAGGTGCTGGTTTCGCCTCTTACCAGCATTTGATCTTGGACATGTCATTGGACCAGATCAGGGGTCCATGTGTCCCTCATAGGCACATGCATGAAATAGAACAACAGTAACACTTGTGCTTTGAGGTTGTTTTAGTTAGGTTTCTCACTGCTGTGACCCAAACACCTGACCAGAACAACTTAGAGGAGAAGTTTATTTTGGCTCACAGTTTCAGAGGTTCAGTCCATGGTCAGCCAACTGCATAGCTCTGAGCCTGAGATGAGGCAGAGCATCAGGGCCGAAGGCAGAGGAAAAGCAGCTAGGCCATGGTAGCCAGGGAACAGAGAGGTCTGCTCAGCAATGTCAAAATATAAAACCCAAAGGCATGTCCCAGTGACCTATCTCCTCCAGCCACACTCTACCTGCCTATAGTCACTACCCAGTTAATCCATCTCAGTGGATTAACCCACTGATTAGGTTACGGCTTGAATAACCTAATCATTTCACCTCTGAACCTTTTACGTTGTCTCATGCATGAGCTTTTGGGGGACACCTCAGATCTAAACCATAACAGGGGCTATCATGAAGATCAAATGTGCTAAAGTTTATAAAGCATTAAAATCATATCTGGAAAAAATAAGCAGAATAAAGATATTTGTTAAATAAAATAGCCTTGAGTTGAGAGTCCTAGGATCTTTGCCATATTACTTTGATCCTCATGGCAGCCCTTGTGTGATGGGAATGATGTCTTCCCTTCAGACATGCGGCCACTGCAGCTCAGGGGTCCATCAGAGAGGTGTTGGGCACTCAGAGCTCTTAAAGCCCCAACTGCATCAGCCCAGAACTCCTTCCCAAATGGCAAACCACACTGAAGAAAGGGAGATGTGGGACTGGATGAGGAGACAAGGCAGTACTGAGGAATGTCCCTGAAGACATTCAGGCAAGGCTGGTGGGGACAGAGAGCCGAGGAGGTCTCCCTAAAGAGGGGAGTTGTTGGGACTAATGACACGTTAACTAACTCAGGCTGACTCCTTACTCCCTGGCGAGTGAGCAAGATCAAGGGGCGGTTTCAAAAGTTAATGACGATAAATCGGACCACTGTCAGGGATTGGTTAACAACAGTTCCACCAACGTGATCAGCTCGTGCTTGCCATATAGTCCTATGGGACTCTCGCCTGCGTGAACTCCCCGGGACTTGCTGACCTTTAAGCTGATTGGTTCCCGCCTAGCCCCCACCCTACATAAAAGCTGTGTGATTTTCTCAATAAACGAGTTCCTGCTGTGACTGGTCTCCCTGACATATCTGATTGTCCTCTGACTGGAGGGCTGGGAGCGGGCGGTCAGTCGGCCCTACCTTTCCCCGTCTGGCCTTGTTGGGGAGTGTCCCCTTCCCTTGTCACTGGTTGAGAAGAGCAAGGGGGCTGAGGACCCCAACAGGGAGTGAAGATGAGTCTAAACCCCAAGGTCATATCCAGGATTCATGGATGTGCTACAACAGGAAACTGTCCAGCTGGAAATAAACTTCATGTAGAGCAGAAGTCTCAGTTCTCCAGTTTCTGAAGTGACTTTTTGACTAAAAATGAAATCTGATCCACATACATCTTCTCCAAGAGCTTGGCCCTTAGTAAGTGGGTGCTTAGTATTGGAATCAGGATTAAGAAGCCTCTTTGGAAGTATAGAAATCCATTGGATTAGACAAAGGGAAATGAAGCAGAGAGGAGGGAGAGGCATAGGAAAGACAGTAGAATGAGTCGGGCATAACTTTCCTGGCCTTGTATTTGAGTGCTCCACCCGGGTAACTCCGCCTCATGTACAACCGAAAGAGTGGGATCCCAAATAGAGTAAGTTATACTCCATGTACGTCTAATTGGCCAAAATACATTCTACTATCATGCACAACTAAAAAGAACAAATAGAAAATATTAGTAAAAAAGAAGTCTCTTTTTAAAATGGGCAGCTTTGTCTAAAACAGAATGACAATCTAGCCCTCATTCTTGTCCAAAGTGCCCTTTCCGTCTGGGAGGCTGTGGAGGGTGGTCAAGGGCCGTGCTGTGAAGCACTAGCTGAAGTGAGGAGAGAGGCAGGGCCAGGCCTGGCTCTGCAGCACAGGAAGGACGAGCAGGCCCTCAGAGGGACACCGTCCACGGGGTTTCACACAGGTGGCCCCAGCCCCTTCCTTCACAAATACTCCCACCGACGCTGCAGACGGCACATGGTCTGTGAGAAGTGGTGAATTCTTGCTTCCATTTTACTTTTCCTGTTTGTGGTCTTATATTTTGCTTTTATAAATATAAAGTGGGAACTAGCAATATGCAATTGTTTAGTTGATTCATTTCAATAATGAGAATAATCTCTTCTTTTTTTAAAAATTCTGTTCTCAGGGGTACAGGAGAGAGTTGAGTGGCCCCTATTCCTCACGTCACCTATTTTCTTCTAAGCATCCTTTTTCTAAACAGATTTGGACCACCCACAGTGTGTCCCTACCCCTCCTATGACTCCCTGTGAAGTGTTCTTTTCTTTCACATCCTGTACTCCATTAGGCCACCAAAGGGTCAAGGGAGTATGTGACTTTCAGTTTCTCTAGCAGGAAGCTAGGAAGAGAGAGGAAACTAAGGGGAAATACAGCTTAATGCCATGATTTTCAAACTTCAGTATGCATCAGAAGCACCTGAGGGGTCCTTCAGGCACTGGTTTCCAGATTCCCTCCCCCACTATAGTTTCTAATTTAATAGCTCTGGGGTGTGCAGCAGTAATTTGCATTCCTTGAAAGTTCTCAGGTGTTGCTGATGTGCCTAGTCTGGATGTCAAGCTTTAAGAATCATTGACCTAGAGCAGCTCTGCCTCCAGGTACCCTCAGGAGCAACAGGCATTTTAGTGATGAGAAACAGAAAAAGTAGTAGGAGCACTTAGGTGAGCACCTACTTATCCCCCAGCTACTCAGTTCAGCATAAAGGTCATTCCCAAGGGAGGAAAGATAGGACAAGAGGCCAAATAAAGAGGTGGAGCATGCCAACAACAAGTGCTACCTTCCCACAAGTCCAGAGTACTTTCTCAGTACCCACTGCATGGTGCTTTGTACCTCCTACCTGCTATGGATGCATAAAATGCTATGTATGCATTTTTCACCCTTTCTGTTCCATGTCTCATATCTCACTGTGAGCTCACTGAGGACAGAAATTGGATTGATCATTCATTTATTCATCCATAAAAAAGATTAACTGAACACTTACTCGTATCAGCTATTATATGTCTGATATTGTGCCTCATCAACTTGCAATATAACAGACCATCATTCTTCAGCTGCCTCTACCCTGAGGCTGGCAATACAGCAGCCAAAAGCTCTGAATCTATATTCTCACAATTTCAAGTCAGAGGAAAAGACTTTAGATGTCCACTCCTACCCATGCAGAGTAGCTTTTACTCTAGGACAATTCTTTCACCAAGAACAAGCTAAAAGGCTAAACAAAATATTTATTTTTACAACAACTTTGTGAGGCTGAGACAGAAGTCTCTCAAGTTCAAAGCTGACTTCAGCATCTTAGAAATATCCTCAGCAACTTAGTGAGACCCTATCTCAAAATAAAAAATAAATAAATAAATAAATAAATAAATAAATAAATAAAGGACTGGGGATGCTGTTCAGTGGCAAAGCATCCCTGGGCTCAATCTCCAGTACCAAAACCAAAACTTCCAACATTAAAAAACAAACACAAACCATATATTTAAAAACAATTATTTGAAGGTGTTGAAAAGCTACTAAGTCAGGGAAGGTTTCCGAGGCCAAGGTTAGAGAGAAACATGAATCGTAGAGAGGTAAGTCCAATATCTGGCACTGTTTTTCTCCTGGAGGTGTCTGCCAGTTTGAAAGACCAAAAGAGGCTGAGATGATTAGTAGAACTTTAATATGTCTCACAGTGATGGATAAGGGGACAAAAATATGAATTAAGAGCCCAAGATGGAGAGGTGGCCTCATAACCATTCAAGATTTTTGCCTAGGACTCCTAAAAATGTACACCCTAGGTATAAACGTAAATTAAAAATAGAACATTGTTCACAAAGAAGTAAGCCCAGCTATGAATTATCTCACTTTCTGTTTAGATTTAGGTAATCTGTGCCCCTCCTAAGTTTCTGGTAGAATGAAGACTAAATTATTTTTGGAGTAATATAATATTTTCCAGTACTTTGAATTCTTTCTTCAAATATTCATACATAATATCTGATGTGCAGAAAAATTAAGCATGGGGAGTATGGGGGTAATAGAGTGAAACAGACATTATTACCTCATGTACATATATGACTACATGACTGATGTGATCCTATAAAATGTACAATCAGAAATATGAGAAATTATACTCTATGTAAGATTTATCAAAATGCACAAATGCATTCTACTGTCATGTATAACTAATTAGAACAAGTAAAAAAATTAAAAATAAAACAGGTGACAGAGAGTGGATGGAATTTTTTTTAAAAAAGCATAGAAAAAGAGATAAATGGAGTGAATCATGATAAAAAATTATAATAGAAAATGTCTGTAAGGTACCAGTTATTGTAGACTGCAAACTCACATTAGTACATTTTAGAAAATAAATGATGAATACTTGGATCAGAGAATTGAAAACAATATATAAAAAAAATTAAGTGAAAATTCTGGAACTGAGAATATGATGATTAAGAAAGTGATTGATTTTAGCATTTAATCAGCCCAAGACCCAAAGAAAACTAGTAGAGTAGAAGATACAGATATGTCAGAAGAATACCTCCAGACTTCAATATGAGGAGACAAAAGAATGAAAATACACACAAACTTGCACATGACTAAAAGGTCTAACACAAGTGCAATTGGAATCTTAGGATGAGAATAGAGATACTAGGAAGAGCAATTATCTCAAGTTCAAATCACTAAGAATTTTCAAAAGGGATAAAAATACAACATGATAGATTCAAGAAATGCTACAAACCTTAAATGAGATGCACATAAAAAAAACCACATTGAGGCATATAAGAAACAAAAGACAAAATGGAAAATCTCCAAAGCACCTGGAGAGTTGGGAAAAGAATCATTACCTTCAAGAAATAGGACTTCTACCAACAGTTGTCTTCTCTACAGGCTTCTGTTAAACCCAGGAGACAATGGACTAGCATCTTTAAGGTGACTAAAGAAAATAAAAGCAAATAAATAATAATCTTCAAAATAAAGCTGAGACGGGAGGATTTTAAGACAAACCACAACTAAAGGAAATAATCACTATCAGAAGGGCTAAAGAATCTACCAAAGGGAATTTTTTCAGGTAGGATGAAAGTTATCCTGGATAAAAAGAGAGAAATGAAGGAAGGAATGTAAACCCATGGTAACAGTAAATTTTTTGAATACCATCCAATAATTTTCTATTGACTCAATACTATCACAGAAAACATCTATGAATTCTGGAAAATTACAAAAGACAATGTCAGTGACCTGCAGACACTAAATAGTAAACAAAAACAGGAAAATTCTAAGTGTGGAAACATGATGAAACAGAAAGGAAGGAAATGGTGTGGGACTCAAAGCAGCCACGAACACACACACACACACACACACACACACACACACACAATAAATGACATTTGAGCTACCCAAGAGACAGAGTTTTGAGTCTAAACAAGTTGTTTGCTGAGATAAAAACAAGTATTTTTCTTCAGAGGAATGTAATATAATCCAGATTCTTCGTATCATATGATTCAAGTGTCCAGGGTACTATTCAAAATTCAAAATATGAAGAAAAAATAAATATGACCCATGACCCAGTCATAAGAGAACAGACAATCAACTGGTATCAATGATGAGAGGATGTTTGAATTAGTGACAAAAACTATAAGGAAGTTATTACTACTATGTGCAATGAAGAAAATGAAAATATGCTCTCAGTAAATGAAAAGATAGAAAAAATCTTATCAGAGGAGTAGAAACCATGCAAAAAGAAGAAAACAGAAAATTTAGAATTAAAAGTATACAGTATGTTATGCTAAAAATTTACTTAATTGACTTAACAGTAGACTAGATACTCTTCTCATTGCCATAGGAAGGGAATGGAAGAGGATGGGTCACTATCCTATCACTAGTGGAAATGCATTTATTATCAATAAAGGGCAATAATATCTAAAGGAAAATTCTAGAAGTTTATAGAAGTAAATGCAAAACAGAAGAGTTGGCAGCAGAAATTTTAAACATTCTAAATTCGAGAATTACCTTATTCAACAGAAATCTTAAGCAGAGGGGATCCAAGATGGCGGACTAGAGGGTGATTGCATCTCCTGCTGCTCCAGAACTCAGGATTCAATAAGGGGAGGTATTGAGAGACTTGGACCAACATAGAGCCAGGGGGTGAGTCTCTCCCACCGGGTGAAGCTTGGCCTGGTGGCAGGCCCAGACAGGGGCAGCTTTTCAGAGCAGGGCAGGGCAGCGAGAGTCTTCCCCAAGCAGCCTGGCTCCCTCCGGCGGCAGACTCGATCCACAGCCAGCTTCTAGGAGCAGGCCCACCCAGTGAGAGCTTTTCTGCACAGAGCCAACCTCAAGCCCGGAATCCAGCGGTGGTCCCCGGCCCACAGGCAGCTTCTGGGACCAGGGCAGGCAGCAAGAGATTTCCCCAAGCAGCCCTGCTCCCTCCCACGGCAGGCCCAGTCCACAGCCAGCTTCTTGGAGCAGGCCGCTCAGTGAGAGCTTTTCTGCACAGAGCCAACCCCAAGCCCCGAACCGAGCGTGGGTCCCAGCCCGCAGGTGGCTTCTGGGACCAAGGCAGGGCAGCGAGAGGCTTTCCTGAGCAGCCCGGCTCCCTCCAGTGGCGGCAGGCCCTGTCTACAGCCTGCTTCCCGGGGTAGGCCCGCCCAGTCAGAGGATTTCCACGCAGAACCAGTCTCCAGCCCTGGACCCAGTAGCGGGCTAGGGGCAGCTTTCTTCGGAAGCACTGCATTATCAAGTTCCTCCAAGTCTTCAGGCTACTGAAGACTGGGAGGTGATACACTGGAAATCTACAGGGACACTATAAGCCAATAGAGGAAATCTGCAATATCTCAGAGTCCCACTGATATCTGACCAATATGAGAAAACAAGGGAAGAAAATGTCCCAAACAAACCTAGATACTATATCAATAAAACCCAATGACAGCACAGCAGAAGTGTCAGAAAGCGAGTTCAGAATGTACATAATTAAAACAATCAGGGAAGCAAACAGGGAGATGAAAGAGCAAATGCAGGCATTGAAGGAAGAGATGAAAGAGCAAATGCAGGCATTAAATGATTGCACCAATCAACAGTTAAAAGAGCAAATACGGGAAGCAAAACATCATTTCAATAAAGAGTTAGAGATACTGAAAAAACAAACAGAAATCCTTGAAATGAAGGAAATAATAAACCAAGTTAAAAACTCCATAGAAAGCATAACCAATAGAATAGAACAACTGGAAGACAGAACCTCAGACGTTGAAGACAAAATATTTAATCTTGGAAACAAAATTGACCAAACAGAGAAGATAGTAAGAAATCATGAATAGAATCTACAAGAATTATGGGATAGCATGAAAAGGCCAAAATAAGAATTATTGGGATTGAGGAAAGCTTAGAGAAACAAACCAAAGGAATGAACAATCTATTCAATGAAATAATATCAGAAAATTTCCCAAATCTGAAGAATGAAATGGAAAACCAGGTACAAGAGGTTTATAGGACTCCAAATATACAAAATTACAACAGACCCACACCAAGGCACATTATTATGAAAAAACCTAACATTCAAAAAAAAGACAGAATCTTTAAAATAAAGAGAGAAAAGAATCACATTACATTCAGGGGGAAACCAATAAGAATATCAGCAGATTTTTCAATCCAGACCCTAAAAGCTAGAAGGGCCTGGAACAACATTTACCAAACCCTGAAAGAAAATGGATGCCAACCAAGAATCTTATACCCAGCAAAACTTACTTTCAGATTTGATGATGACATAAGATCCTTCCATGATAAACAAAAGCTAAAGGAATTTACAAAAAGAAAGCCAGCATTACAGAACATTCTCAGCAAAATATCCCATGAGGAAGAGATGAAAAACAATGATGCAAATCAGCAATGGGAGGAACTACCCTAAAGCAATAACCAAATAAAGGAGAAACCAAATCATGTTAAAAAACAAAAATGAGTCAAATGACTGGGAATACAAATCATATCACAATAATAACCCTGAATGTTAGTGGCCTGAACTCATCAATCAAAAGACATAGACTGGCAGATTGGATTAAAAAGAAAAATCCAACAATATGCTTCCTGCAAGAGACTCATCTCATAGAAAGAGATACCCATAGACTAAAGGTGAAAGGATGGAAAAAAACATACCATGCACACGGACACAGCAAAAAAGTTGGAGTATCCATCCTCATTTCAGATACTGTGGACTTCAAGCCAAAACTAGTCAGAAGGAATAAAGAAGGACATTATATACTGATTAAGGGAAGCATAAATCAACAAGACATAACAATCATAAATATCTATGCCCCGAACATTGGCTCATCTACGTACATCAAACAAATCCTTCTCATTTCCAGAAATCAAATAGACCACAACACAATAATACTAGGCGATTTTAACACACCTCTCTCACCACTGGATAGATCTTCCAAACAAAAATTGAATAAAGAAACCATAGATCTCAATAACACAATCAACAATTTAGACTTAACCGACATATATAGAATATACCATCCAACAAAGAGCAAATACACTTTCTTCTCAGCAGCACATGGATCCTTCTCTAAAATAGACCATATTTTATGCCACAAAGCTACTGTTAGCAAATACAAGAAAATAGAGATTCTACCTTGTATTCTATCAGATCATAATGGATTGAAATTAGAAATAAATGACAGAATAAAAAACAGAAACTTCTCCAACACCTGGAGATTAAATAATACACTATTATATGATGAATGGATAACAAGATATCAGGAGGGAAATAAAAAAATTCTTAGAAGTAAACGAGAACAAAGACACATCATATCAAAATCTCTGGGACACTATGAAAGCAGTACATAGAGCAAGATTTATTTCATGGAGCACATTCAACAAAAGAAAAAAATCATCAAATACACGACTTAACACTACAGCTCAAAGCCCTACAAAAAGAAGAGCAGACCAACACCAAAAAGTAGTAGAAGACAGGAAATAGTTAAATCAGAGCTGAAATCAACAAAATTGAAACAAAATCAATCAAAAAACTTAACAAAATAAATAGTTGGTTCTTTGAAAAAATAAACAAAATTGATAAACCCTTAGCCACACTAACAAAGAGAAAGAGAAAGAAAACTCAAATTACTAAAATTCGGAATGAACAAGGAAATATCACTACCGACACTAATGAAATACAAAACAAAATTAGAAGCTATTTTGAAAATCTATACTCCAACAAAACAGAAAACCTCAAAGACATCAACAAGTTTCTAGAGACATATGAATTACCTAAACTGAACCAGGAGGACATACACAACTTAAATAGATCAATTTCAAGTAATGAAATAGAAGAAGTCATCAAAAGCCTACCAACAAAGAAAAGTCCGGGACCAGATGGGTTCTCGGCCAAGTTCTACAAAACCTTTAAAGAAGAGCTCATTCCAATACTCCTCAGAGTATTCCATGAAATAGAAGAGGAGGGAACCCTCCCAAACTCATTCTATGAAGCCAATATCACCCTGATACCTTATCCAGACAGAGACACATCGAGGAAAGAAAATTTTGGACCAATATCCTTAATGAACATCGATGTGAAAATTCTCAACAAAATTTTAGCAAATCGCATACAAAAATATATTAAAAAGATAGTGCACCATGATCAAGTGGGTTTTATCCCAGGGATGCAAGGTTGGTTCAACATCCGGAAATCAATAAATGTCATTCACCATATCAACAGACTTAAAGTTAAGAATCCCATGATTATTTTGATAGTGCAGAAAAAGCATTCAGTAAAACACAGCATCCCTTCATGCTCAAAACACTAGAAAAAATAGGGATAGTGGTACCATTCCTTAACATTGTAAAGGCCATCTATGCTAAGCCCATGGTCAATATCATTCAAAATGGTGAAAAACTGAAAGCATTCCCCCTAAAAACTGAAGCAAGGCAGGGATGCCCTCTTTCACCACTTCTATTCAACATCTTCCTTGAAACTCTAGCCAGAGCAATTAGACAAACCAAAGAAATTAAAGGGATACGAATTGGAAAAGAAGAACTCAAACTATCCCTGTTCGCTGATGACATGATTATATATTTAGAGGAACCTGGAAATTCCACCAGAAAACTTTTAGAACTCATAAGTGAATTCAGTAAAGTAGCAGGTTACCAGATCAATGTTCATAAATCCAATGCATTTTTATACATAAGTGATGAATCTTCAGAAAGAGAAGTTAGGAAAACTAGCCCGTTCACAATAGCCTCAAAAAAAAAAAAAAAATGAAATACTTGGGAATCAATCTCACAAAAGAGGTGAAAGACCTCTACAATGAGAACTACAGAACACTAAAGAAAGAAATTAAAGAAAACCTTAGAAGATGGAAAGATCTCTCATGTTCTTGGATAGGCAGATTTAACATTGTCAAAATGGCCATAGTACCAAAAGTGCTATACAGATTCAATGCAATATCAATTAAAATACCAATGATGTACCTTACAGAAATAGAGCAAGCAATTATGAAATTCATCTGGAAGAATAAGAAACCCAGAATAGCTAAAGCAATCCTTAGCAGGAAGAGCAAAGCAGGGAGTATCACAATACCACAACTTCAACTATACTACAAAGCAATAGTAACAAAAACAGCATGGTATTGGTACCAAAATAGACAGGTAGATCAATGGTACACAATAGAGGACATGGACACAAACCCAAATAAATATAATGTTCTTATACTAGACAAAGGTGCCAAAAATATGCAATGGAGAAAAGATAGCCTCTTCAACAAATGGTGCTGGGAAAACTAGAAATCCATATGCAACAGAATGAAATTAAATCCGTATCTCTCACCTTGCACAAAACTCAACTCAAAATGGATCAAGGACCTCAGAATCAGACCTTAGACCCTGCATCTTATAGAAGAAAAAGTAGGTCCAAATCTTCAATATGTCAGCTTAGTATCAGACTTCCTTAACAGGACTCCCATAGCACAAGAAATAAAAGTAAGAATCAACAACTGGGATAGATTCAAACTAAAAAGCTTTCTCTCAGCAAAGGAAACTATCAGCAATGCCAAGAGAGAGCCTACAGAGTGGGAGAAAATCTTTACCAATCATACTTCAGATAGAGCACTAATTTCCAGAATATATAAAGAACTCAAAAAACTCTACACCAAGAATACCAATAATCCAGTCAACGAATGGGCTAAGGAAATGAACAGACACTTCACAGAAGAAGATCTACAAGCAACCAACAGATATATGAAAAAATGTTCAACATCTCTAGTAATAAGAGAAATGCAAATCAAAACTACCCTAAGATTCCATCTCACCCCAATTAGAATGGCGATTATCAAGAACACAAGCAACAATAGTTGTTGGTGAGGATGTGGGGAATCCTCATACATTGCTGGTGGGGTTGCAAATTAGTGCAGCCACTCTGGAAAGCAGTATGGAGATTCCTCAGAAAGCTTTGAATGGAACCACCATTTGACCCAGCTATCCCACTCCTCAGCCTATACCCAAAGGAGTTTAAATCAGCATACTACAGTATACAGTCACATCAATGTTCATAGCTGCTCAATTCACCATAGCCAGATTGTGGAACCAACCTAGATGTCCTTCAATTGATGAATGGTTAAAGAAACTGTAGTATATATATACAATGGAACATTACTCAGCCATAAAGAATGATAAAATTATGGCATTTGCAGGCAAATGGATGAAATTGGAGAATATCAATGCTAAGTGATATAAGCCAATCTCAAAAAACCAAAGGACGAATGATCTCACTGATAAGTGGATGATGACACATAATGGGGGGTGGGATGGGGGCAAGAATGGAGGAAGGAAGGACTGTATAGAGGGAAAAGAGGGGTGGGTAGGTGGGGGGGAGGGAAAAATAGCAGAATGAATCAAACAACATTACTCTGTAAATTTATGATTACACAAATGGTATGCTGTTACTCCATGTACAAACAGAGAAACAACATGTATCCAATTTGTTTACAACAACAACAACAAAAAAGTAGACTAGATGAAACAGAGATAAGATGAACATAAAGATAGTTTAGTGAGAATCATTGAAGTATTGAAGAATACATACAGATGTGCCTCTATGTTCTATAATGTTAAGTCCAAATAAAGCCATCATAAGATGAAAATGCATTCAGTATACTTTAACCTATTGCACTTCATGATTAAGAAGCACAGTACAATATACATTATCCAGTGTTTACCCTTGGGATTTGTGTGTCTGACCGAGAACTGTAGTTTGCAGCCACTGCCCAACACTGTAAGAGAGCATCATATTATGCACTGTTAGCCTGGAAAAGATCAAAATTCAAAATTGGAGGTATGGGATCTACTAAATGTGTTTTGTTTTTATACCATTATAAAGTTGAAAATCATAAGTCAAATCATCCTACCTTGGAGACAACCTACATGTGGGTAAATGTAAATAAATATTAAATGTATTAAATAATAATGATGATGTGAATTTATAATATATAGAATTAAAGAACAATGATAGTACAAAAGAAAAAGGGGATAAATAGGGTTAAAGTGCTTTAAAATCCTTTTGTCTTTAGGAGTGGCGGAAGTGCAAATTAATATTCGGCTATACAATAGATGTTGACGAGAGTGTGGGGAAAAAGGCACACTCATACATGGCTGGTGGGACTGCACATTGGTGCAAACACTCTTGAAAGCAGTGTGGAGATTCCTCAGAAAACTTGGAATGGACCCACCATTTGACCCAGCTATCCCACTCCTCAGTTTATACCCAAAGGACTTAAAATCAGCATACTACAGTGATGCAGCCACATCAATGTTTATAGTTGCTCAATTCACAATAGCTAAACTATGGAACCAACCTTGATGCCCTTCAACAGATGAATGGGTAAAGAAAATGTGGTACATATACACAATAGAATATTACTCAGTCTTAAAGAAGAATGAAATTATGGCATTTGCAGGTAAATGGATAGAACTGGAGAATATCATGCTAAGTGAAAAAAGGCTAATCTCCAAAAATCAAAGGCCAAATGTTTTCTTCCATATGCGGATGCTAATTCACAATAAGGAGGTGGGGGTGACTAGGGAAAAATAGAGATACTTTGGATTAGGCAGTGGGGAGTGAAGGGAGGGGAGTGGATAGGGTGGGTAGAAAGGATAGTAGAATGAATCTACATTAATACCTTATGTGCATATATGACTACATGACTGGTGTGATTCTACATCATGTACAACCAGAAGAATGAGAAGTTATACTCCATTTGTGTATGATGTGTCAAAGTGCATTCTACTGTCATGTATAATTAATTAGAACAATTAAAAAATTATACTAAAAGAAGTCATGAATACATGTTATAATCTCTGGAACAATAATAAAAGTGATCAAGCAAAAGTTCCAAATGTCACTCTCTTGTATTTAAACAATAGCTGCTGTGGTTGTAACTGGAGGAAGGGGTGGGCCAGGGTCTTAAGGCCTGTTACGAGTGGCTGTCACACTCTAGAGAAGAAAGAGAGCCAATCCCTCTTGGACCAATTGGGTGGCAGGTGTATTATAATACTTCCTGTGTTATGGTTTGGATGTGAGGTGCCCCCCAAAAGCTTGAGTGTGAGATGAGGCAGGAAGGTTCAGAAGAGAAATGACTGGGCTCTAAGGGTCTTAACCCAATCATGAATTAATCCCTGATGGGATTAACTGAAGTGGTAGGGTGTGACTGGAGGAGGTGGGAATTGGGGTGTGGCTAGGGTGATTACATTTTGTACCTGGAGAGTGGAGTCTCTCTCACTCTCTGCTTCCTGGTGATGCCAGTTGCTTTCCTCTGCCACACCCTTCTGCCATGATATTCAGCCTTACCTCAATCCCCACGGAATGGATTCTGCCTTCTATGCACTAAGACCTCTGAAACCATGAGCCCTAAGTAAAATTTCCCTTCTCTACAGTTGTGCTGATTGGGTCATTTAGTCACAGCAGACAAAAAGCTGACTAAAACTCCCACTCTGACTTTGGACCAGGCCATGCAACTTGCGTTAGCCAATAGAAGGAGGCAGAGTGGTAGTGTGCCATTTCTGGGTGTAGGCATCAAGAAACTTGGAGCTTTATAATCTCCTCTTCAACCCCTGCCGTTGATGTGGACACATATCCAGGCATATGACAGTCACACAAAACAGTCAAACCAAACCAATTGCCCTAGCCGAGGCCAGCCTGGATTAGCAAATAACCAAACGGGCTCTAGAAAGGTAAGCCAGTCCCGACAAGATCTACCCCTGGCTGATCTTACTCAGGCGAGCCATGAATGCTTATTTCTGTAAGCTTTGAAATGTTGTGATAGTTGGTTGTGCAGTATTAGGGCTGGAAAAGGAAGATATGCCTGATGGTGGTTTCTGTAAGGAAGACGGTCTGTACACGTGGAAGGGGCACAGTTAACAGAAGAGGGACGACTGACTTTACACAGCAAAAGCAACAGAGGCCCATTGTCCTGAAGCTGTGTATTGCTCTTCTGCCCTGGCTGCCATTTTAGGTACAGAACCTGACACAGCAATGCTTATCACTGAGGGGTGATTCCGTAAGGATGGATTCCAGGATGCTGGAAGGAAAACGACCCCGCCTCCTTCAGCAGGCCAGGGTGGATTTTATGGCCAGAGTTCTTCTAGGACTCCTAATATCACCATTTAGTTGGGGTGAAATGGGGAGTAGATGTGCTTTTAGCAGAAAGGCAATAAATGGTTTGAAAAACAATTTGCTCTTCTTCCCACCAAGGAATCTCTATTCTTAATGATCCTGTCAATAATGTCTCTTAGAAGAGACCCACAGTAAGTGGCATTTCTGTGGAAGCTGATCGCCAGATTCAGCCCTGAGAGCTAGGTTCTGAGAGCTAGCTGGGATTAACAAAAGAGACATAATTGCAATCCAGGGGGAAGTCTCTTATTTGAGTTGTGTAAATGTGTTACATACATTTCCATAGCATTTTACCCTTTATTTATTTCTTGATTATCTAGTACATTTCTTAGAGAAAATGGGATTAAATGGCAGCAAAAGAAATTTATGCCTACAATAAGGATGGAATTTTTAATGTGATGGTTCTTAGGCTTGGGAAAGGGATTCTGGAAGGCAGTTGTGAAATCCCTGTCCCTAAATCTCTGAGACACAGACTGATCTGGAAAAATGGATTGGTCAGTTTGGTGTCATCTTTTCTGGAGGCAGAAAAAGAAAAATCAGAGAACCTTCGCACTGAGCTCTCAGGGCTGGCCAGTTCTTTCTCCCACCCCAGCCTGGTTCAGTCCCATCAGGTTCTGAGATTTCCTCTCTCTGACTCACACGCCTGCTTTCTAGTCAAGGGTAATGTTTGACCTTCACTAGTGGCTTCATTGGTCCCAAGCTCTCTTCCCCTATTCCGAATGGGAGCCAGGGATGGTGCAATGGGAAAGAAGATAGGTTTTGAGCTCAGTCATCCAAACACTGAATGAGGGTACCATGGTCCAGGCATTGTGCAGAGCACACAGGTCAGAGTGGGGTCCTGCCTTCATTCTCAAGTGGGAGAGAAAAACAAACTAACAGATGAAGATAGAGAAGGTGCTGTTGAGTAGGAGTAAGTGGGAGGAGCAAAGCAGGGACAGCCATTAACAAAGGGTTGGGGTAGAAGACATTGCATTAAGAGATAAGGTGGTCAGGGAGGGCCTTCCAGGGAGGTAATATGTGTCCAGAGACCTCAATGAAGTGGTGCAGAAACCATGCACAACTGGAGGAAAGGCCTAGTGCCAAGACTAGAATGCTCTGGGAATGTTTAAAACACAGTAAGAAGTTCAATATGGCTGAGTGGAAGGAGCCAGATGGAGCCTGATCAGACATGAGAGCAGGGTTTCAGACATCTGGGGGCTTGTAGGACACGGAAGCATTTTGGATTCATTCTCAACCCTATGGAACTGGAAATGCCTTGCGGTGCTTTGAGCTGGAAGTGAGAAGGTCTGATTTGCCTTTCTCAGGGGCTCCCCGGGCTGCTGTGTGAATGCCGCCTGTGGTCCACACCGGGCGTGGTGGGGGCGGCCACCCAGGCAGGAGGCTGTGGTAATCGTCCAGGCGGGAGGTGATGTTGGCTCAGGCCAGGATGGTGGCAGTCAAGTGATGACTCATTTTGATACTGAGTCAATTCTGGCCCTGTTTTTCACAAATTGTGACGTTGGGCAAGTTGTTCAGCTTCTCTGAACTTCAATTTCTTCTTTTAAGAAAATCAAGGATACACATGTTTCTTTGTAATCAGTTGGTACACTGTAAATTAGTGACTCCACAGTTCACATTTTCCTTCCTGGGAAGGGATCCTCCTTCCCCTGAGAGGGAAGTCCTGCAGCTAGTGTTTAAGCCCTGGGTGCAGAAGAAAGGGTTAGACTCCCTCATCTCTCTGGGGTTCATGACCATGGTTGGTCCATGCAAGATCCCTCTCCTCTCTCATTTACTTCCTTTCTCTCCATTCCCTACTTCCATTTTCCTCTCCCTTTTATCTTCAGCCTATCATTCCAGACTCTTCCATGTGTATCCCATTGCAAATGGCATATTGTTAGTCTGTGTACTTGCATTTCAAATTTACCTAAATGGTATTACATCATATGTTTCATTATTTCTTATTTTCCTGAGCTCTGTGTCTTCCATATCCAGCCTGGTTAGTGTGTAGGTAGTTTGATCTATTGCTGCTAACTGCTCACTAGTACAGTACACCATGGTGAGCAGCTGCCCTGATTTATCTGGACAGACAGGTGAGTCTTCCAACACCCTGCAACTTGGAACAGCTCAGTATCTTTACGCTTGTGCTTCTTGGCCTGGCATGGAAATTTCTTGGGGAATATACCTGAGAAGCAGGGTAGCAGGGGCTAGGTATTACCTGATTTGACTGAGTACCACCAGACTGCTTTCTAGAACGCTCCACCAATCCCACCAGCAGTCTGTGGACATTTCCATGCTCCCCAACTTCTCTCCAGCACATGACATTATCCAGTTTTCCAGTTTTACCAGTCTAAATAAGTCCTCAGGTCTTTGTTATTTAATTAGCATTTCTTTGATTAGGAAAGAGTTTGAGCCTCTCATCCTATGCTTATTATCCCTTTGAGTTTCCTTTCAATAAATTGTTAAATTACACCCTTTGAATATTTTTAATTTGAGTTTGCTATTTTTCTTTTGACTCAACAAGAGTTTCTTCTAGCTTCTAAATAAATTCCTTGCTGATATTAAACGCCCCGAATACATTCTTCCATTCTGTCATCTGTTAACTCTTTCCTTGAACTGAAAAAATACTTAATTTTGATGTGACTGAATCCTCCCATTTTTCTACCGTGTGGTTTGTGCTTCTGACCTATCGTTTTGGAAGTGCTGTCCTACCTCTGTTGTTGAAATACATTCTGCATCTCATTCTGATGACTTCAGATGTTCATCTTACACATGTAGATCTTTCATTTACTCAAAATACATTATCTTTCTCCTGTTGCAGTTGTTCCAATACTGTTATTAAACTATATTTCCTTTGATTTGTGATGCCATTTTATCATATAATAGTGGGTCTGTCTTGGTTCTACAATCTGTGCTATTGATCTGCATTCTGTTCCTAGACCAATACTAAACTGTTTTTATTACTGTGGCTTTATAGTATATTTTATTATCTGATAAAGCAAGTTTGTCCTCTTTGTTCTTCTTTTTAAAGACTCAACTATAGATTTTTATTTCTTTCATAGAAATGATTGAGGTAAAACTTTCATGTCAAAAGATAGAGTTTCAAGTTCATTAAACTGAATACTTAGGATTTTTCCATGTTGATATTTCAAATTATATCTCAATAATTTACGTAAAAGTATTAAAACTCCTAAATAGCTGGGATAACCTTAAAATGTAGCACATATTAATCACTCCAGAAATTTTCCTTGTTATTGCCTGTCTCCTTTTCTGTTTATAGGTTGGTTTGGCCTGATTTAGAACTTAATTGACATGGAATTAGACATCCCATAGTCCTTTAGATCTAGTTATCTTTAAGGTTTTTGTTGTAAACATTAGCATTTCATTCCTTTCTGTTGCTTAGATGCTATGTACAAGGTCACTAGAAACCATACTTTTGAAGTCCTTCTGTGAGCATGTGTTTCATTTCTCTTTGGTTGTTACCCAGGAAAAGGATCACTGGGTCTTAGGGTGGGGCTATACTTAACTTTATTGAGTACTGTCAAACCATTCTTCAAAATCACTGTAGCATTACATTCTCCAGCCATCTTTGGAGTTCCAGTTGCTCCACATCTCACCGACATGTGCTGGTGTCTATATCGTAGGTGGATCCTGTCCTAGTGGCTGTAAAATATATCTCAGTGTTGTTTTGTTTTAATTTCCATGGTGACAGTGGTATCGATCACCCAGAACTGTGCTTATTGTAGTGACTTCAGATCTTTTGCCCTTTTTTTTTTCTTGGCTTACTTATAATTTTTTTCATGGTTGACATAAGAGTTCCTAGCACTTCCTCCACCTTTCAGCTGTTGAATATGAATCTTCTGACTGATAATTTTTTTCCCCAGTCTGTGGCTTTCCTTTTCATTTTTTTAATGGTGCTTTTGATGAGCAGAATTTTTTTAAATTTTGTGGGAGTTCATTTTTTTCTTCATTATGGTTAGTTCTTGTAGAGTTCTGCATAAGCAGTATTTACTCACCTATGATCACAAGGATTTTCTCCTGTATTCTATTTGACTCAAGAAAGTCTGTGGTTTTAGCTGTTATACTTAGGTCTGCTATCTCTCTCAAAGTATTATGATTGTTTTGTATGAATTAAGATAAAATTTGAGACTCATTTTCCCAAAGTTGTTCCATTACTTTTTTCCCCTCATTGAATTGCTTTAGTGTCTTGGTCAGAAATCAATAATATGTAGGCCTATTTTGGAGTTGTCCATTCTGTTCCATTGATCTATTTGTTTTATGCCATCAACACCATCTTGATTACTATCACTTTAGAGTAGGGTTTGAATCACATTGTTTAATTCCTTCAACTTCATTATTTTTCCAAATTGTTTTGGCTATTCTAGATACTTTACGTTTCCAGTTAGTATTGCCCATTCAATTTCTTTAAAAAAAATTCTTCCTGAAATTTTAATTGGGATTACACCAAATCTATAGACTAATTTAGGGGGAATTAATATTTTTGTCAACTTTGGATTTTATAATCCATGCATATAGTGTGATTTTTTTCATTTATTTATTTTTAAAAACTTTCTCCTAGAAATGCTCTACAATTAGATTCATCCTAGGTCTTGCATTTGACACTATTATCAATGCTTTGTAAAATTTCATTTTCTAATTGCTAATGATAATAAAAGTAATTTTTGAATGTTGATCTCATATCCTTCAACTATGCTGAAGTCATTTACTAAAGTTAGTGGATTCTATGATGCTTTCTATATATAAAATTATGTCATTTGTGAGTGAAATTTTTCTTCTTTCTTTCCACTTTTTATGTTTTTTTTTCTTGTCTTATTGCACTGAGTAGAATTTTCAGCATACTGCTGTATTGACAAAGAAAACCTTTAAACTGCTTTCTTAGGGAAAAATTCAATGTTTTGCCATCAAATGTGATTTTAGCTTCAGGTTTTTCACCAATGCCTTATATTAGATCAAGAAAGTTCCCTTCTCATGTAGGCAAAATAGTGACTTCCAAAAAGAACATTCCTATTTCCAGGACTCTGCAAATATATTGTTGGTGGCAAAGGGAATGAAGTTTGCAGATTGATTTAAAGTTGCTAATCAACTCAAGTGAATTCAGTAAAGTAGCAGGTTACAAGATCAATGCTTATAAATCCAATGCATTTTTATACATAAGTGATGAATCTTCAGAAAGAGAAATTAGGAAAACTACCCCATTCACAATAGTCTCGAAAAAAATAAAATACTTGGGAATCAATCTCACAAAAGAGGTGAAAGACCTCTATAATGAGAACTATACAACACTAAAGAAAGAAATTAAAGAACACCTTAGAAGATGGAAAGATCTTCCATGTTCTTGGATAGGAAGAATTAATATTGTCAAAATGGCCATACTACCTAAAGTGCTATACAAATTCAATGCAATTCCAATTAAAATCCCAATTGTGTACCTTACAGAAATAGAGCAAGCAATTATGAAATTCATCTGGAAGAATAAGAAACCCAGAATAGCTAAAGCAATCCTTAGCAGGAAGAGTGAAACAGGGGGTATTGCAATACCAGATCTTCAACTCTACTACAAAGCAATAGTAACAAAAACGGCATGGTATTGGTACCAAAATAGAAAGGTAGATCAATGGTACAGAATAGAGGACATGGACACAAACCCAAATAAATACAATTTTCTCACACTAGACAAAAGGGCCAAAAATATGCAATGGAAAAAAGATAGCCTCTTCAACAAATGGTGCTGGGAGAATTGGAAATCCATATGCAACAGAATGAAACTAAACCCATATCTCTCACCATGCACGAAACTAAACTCAAAATGGATTAAGGACCTCAGAATCAGACCAGAGACCCTGCAGATTATAGAAGAAAAAGTAGGTCCAGATCTTCAACATGTCGGCTTAGGACCAGACTTCCTTAACATGACTCCCATAGCACAAGAAATAAAAGCAAGAATCAATAACTGGGATAGATTCAAACTAAAAAGCTTTCTCTCAGCAAAGGAAACTATCAGCAATGCGAAGAAAGAGCCTACAGAGTGGGAGAATATATCTTTGCCAATCATACTTCAGATAGAGAACTAATCTCCAGAATCTATAAAGACCTCAAAAAACTCTACTCCAAGAATTCTAATAATCCAGTCGACAAATGGGCTAAGGAAATGAATAGACACTTCACAGAAGAAGATCTACAAGCAATCAACAAACATATGGAAAAATGTTCAACATCTCTAGTAATAAGAGAAATGCAAATCAAAACCACCCTAAGATTCCATCTCACCCCAATTAGAATGGTGATTATCAAGAATACGAGCAACAACAGGTGTTGGCGAGGATGTGGGGAGAAAGGTACACTCATACATTGCTGGTGGGGTTGCAAATTAGTGCAGCCACTCTGGAAAGCAGTATGGAGATTCCTTAGAAAACTTGGAATGGACCCACCATTTGACCCAGCTATCCCACTCCTTGGCCTATACCCAAAGGACTTAAAATCAGCATACTACAGAGATACAGCCACATCAATGTTCATAGCTGCTCAATTCACAATAGCCAGACTGTGGAACCAACCTAGATGCCCTTCAATTGATGAGTGGATAAAGAAACTGTGGTATATATATATACAATGGAATATTACTCAGCCATAAAGAATGATAAAATTATGGCATTTGCAAGCAAATGGATGAAATTGGAGAATATCATGCTAAGTGAGATAAGCCAATCTCAAAAAGCCAAAGGACGAATGATATTGCTAATAAGGATGATGACACATAATGGGGGGAGGGAAGGGTTAGTGTTAGAGTTAGAGTTAGGGTTAGGGAGGGGTCAAGTATGGAGGAAGGAAGCACTGTATAGAGGGAAAAGAGGGGTGGGAGGGGTGGGGGAAGGGAAAAAATAACAGAATGAATCAAACAACATTACTGTATGTAAATTTATGGTTACACAAATGGTATGCCTTTATGCCATGTACAAACAGAGAAACAACATGTATCCCATTTGTTTACAATAAAATAAAAAAAATAAATTAATTAAAAAAAATAAAGTTGCTAATCATCTGACCTTAAAATAACAGATTATCCTGGATTATCTGGTTGGGACTATGTCATCACAAGGGTCCTTAAAAGTGGAAGGAGGAGGCAGAAGAAGAGTCCAAGACGCAGTTTCAATAAAACTGATTGGTGAGGTCCAATGTCTCTGGCGGGATGTTGCTGGAGGAAGAAGGCCGTGTGCCAAGATCACGGGTGACCTCCAAGAGCTGAAAAGTACTAGGGAACAAATTCTCCACTAGAGCATCCAGAAAGGACCAGAGCCATGCCAACACCTTGATTCTCATCCAACGAGACCCATCTTGGACTTCTGACCTCCAGAAATGAAAGAATAAATTTGTGTTGTTTTTAGCCGTCAAGTTTGTGATTATGAGCTATGGCGGTAATAAACAATTAATTGACCTTCAGTTCCTCCTTAGTTGAGAACAGAAGTTGTTTTCTAGATAAGCAAGAGCTTCGGTGCTTCCTCTCTTGACTGTGATCTGTCACATTGTCTTGATGGCTTCTGTGTCTCACAATTTTTGAATATACCACAGATAATTCCACCTTTATGTGTATCTATGAAACAACAATTAAAAAACAAATAAATAGAAGGAAAATCAGTAGAGGAAGGGGAAGGGGGGAGGAAGGAGGGGAGGGAAGGAGGAAGCACTGGAGACTGAAATGGGGCAAATTGTATTCCATGCACGTATGATTTTGTCAAAATGAACCCCACTATTATGTATGACTATAATGCACTAATAAAAACATTTGCATTTTTTTTAAATGAAATGATTTTGCTGACATGTGCGAAAGAACAGTAGAGATGGAGGTAAATACTTTTATTCTCCTGAAAGGGGTGCGGTCCTTTTTCTCAGACTGCTAGAGTCGGGGGGAGTTCATTGAAAATCCACTTGTGCTGGGTCTGGGACCTTCCTGCATTTTTAATTGGTTTCACCACGAGTTTCAAATATTTTGAGGATGGAATCAAGATTTCCTCTTTAAAACCTTGTGGCTCCAAGGCTCTGGTGTCTCTTGATACTTTATAGCCCCTCTGTGGCCTCGGGAACATTCTGCTGCTGCGGGGAGTGGGGAGTTCACTGTGGGCTCCATCCTGACCCTGTCTTCCTCTGCCTCTGCTCTCTCTGCTCTGCTGCCCTTGGTGTCCCGGGCTGCAGGGCACCTACTGAGGCTCAGAGTGCTTCTGGAGGGTCTTAGCAACGCTGCTGTCTCTTCAGCTGACAGCAGTTTCTGGGTAGGAAGGCCCAGAGAAACTCAGAGGAAATCTAGTTCGACAGCATCCATGCCAACTATAAAGAGCATTTATCAAGTTCCTTTAAGTTCCCCTAAGGAGATTGCTTGGAATTGTGTTGATGTTATAGAATAATTTGGGAAGAAATAACATTCTTATAATATTAAGTTGTGACCTCTGGGACCTTGAAATGGATCTCCCTTACGCTGATCCATAATATGTGCATGTATTCATGTGTATCTCTATACATGTAAATACATATTTTTTAAAACTTTGACATTTTGTTCTCTAGAGGTCTTTTCTATTCTCTGTATTTTATGTTGAGGGGACATTATGAATTATATCATTTTAAAGAAATATTTGCTAGTTAGTTATTAGTTGTGTAAAAATGACACTTTTTTTTTTTTTTTTGGTACTGGGGATTGAACTTGGGCACTCAACCACTGAGCCACATCCCCAGCCCTATTTTGTATTTTGTTTAGAGACAGGGTCTCACTGAGTTGCCTAGTACTTCTCTTTTGCTGAGGCTGGCTTAGAACCCACCTCAGCCTCTGAGCCATTGGGATACAGGCATGCACCTTCATGCCTCATTTTTGAGGTTGATTTTAAAACCGGCAACTTTGCTAAGCTTTCTTATTCTGCTTGATTCTCCTGGGATTTATAAGCACATATTTATAATATTTCCAAATAGTGAGCATTTTATCTCTTTTCCCAAGTCTATTTATTCTCTTTTTTTCTTTTCCATTTGGCCAGGACCCCTGTGTCCTTTGATCTGCAGCATACAATCATTCTTAAACCACCTCACACTTCCCTGCCCTTGCTTCATGCCTTCCTGGCCACAGTAGAATTGAACTAGAAATGAATACCTGACCCAAGCTGGGCCAGTCAGGTGCTCTCCACCCAGGAATTTAGAATTGTAATTCAAAATTGGTGGTCAGCCTCTGCTAGGCAGGTGAATTGGAAAATATTATAAAGGTTGCATGGCAGCAGCTATGTTTGGTCACTTTGCACACAGAAGCAGAGAGAGGGAAGCAGAGAGGAAGAAGGTGGTTGAAGAGAGGTAGATCAGGAGAGAGGAGAGAGACAGAGGGCAGAGACAGAAGCACAGACATTTCTAAGCATAGGGGGAGAGAAAAGGAAAGAAATAACCATGCAGATGCAAGATCAAAGAGAGGCACAGACCTTGCATGCAGCCACACACTTGCAAAAAGGAAGGGACATACAGGGAGGAAAAGTCAGCTGGAGACCAGACTTCAAGGGCTGTGTGAGACCCCAGAGATGCAGAGGACTAAAGGCTGCTTTGGCTCTGGGGCTCTGCTGGGCTTCCTGGCAGAAGCTCCTCAGGAGGCCAGCCTGCAACTTCTGCCTGTGCTTTGGTGAGAATCATCTGCATCCTCCTAACTAATCCCATGTTAAGCTCACTTGAGGGACTTTTTGGTGTTAGATGCTTGGGTCAGTGCAGCACGCTCCTCTGCACTCCAGGTTCATAGGAACCAGGCTGCACCTAGAAAGTTCAAAGGCATCACACGCCTAAGCATTCCTAGCTGGAACTCTGCGCTGCTCCCTTCAGTACATGCCTCGCCCCTGCCCTGAGCTCCAAGAGGTGCAGGGACAGTTTGTGCTCCCTTGCCCTCGGCTCCTGCCAGAGTGTCACTTGGTCAGCCGTGTTTATAACCTGCCCACCTCTCTCCCTTTTCCCATCTCTGTCCTGGTCTAGCCACAGTTGTCTGTCTTCTGGCTCACTGCAGCCACCGCCTGACTGATGGTCCTGCTTTTGCTTTGGACCCCTCTTATCTATTCCTCATACAGTTGCCAGAAGGTTCTTCCAGAACTTCTAATTGTTTCATAACCTGTCCCTGCTTAGAACCTTTAAAATTTTCCTATTTCGCTTTGCACAAAATCGAGGACCCACTGCGGCTTCTCAGACCTACTTGACCTACACGTATGCCCTCCTTCAGTCACTGGGCTCTGCCTCAAAAGACTGAACTCATATTGACCGCAGGGGCCTTGCACATGGCAGCCTCTCTGCCTTGATATTTTCCATGGACAGTTTCTTAATTGTTGAGTCTCACCAAATGTTACTTCCTCAGGGAGAATAGAGGGACAATTTACTTGTGGAAGACCATCTAAGGCAAACACTCCCCGTCTTTTCTAGTTTGTCCTTGATCTCCTTCATAGTACTTATCTACCACATTTTATCCGATTTAACTATCTACTCTCTGTGTGTCCTTTGACCCTTTTGCCGAGGACCTCTATGGAGGAGTGGCCATTCCTGATCTTCATGCAGGACCTGACACAGAGAAGTAGGACAATAAATACTGATGAATGAGTGGGTGAAGGAAGAGAGAATGGAGAGAAGGAATCATGGAAGGAATCCTCCCTGGGATGGACAATGGGAAAGTGAACGGGGATGGAATGGCAGTGACCAAATCAAGCATGGCATCCCACAGACGCTGGTCCCACTTGACACCAGGCACCCTCTCTGCTGCAGAAGCCAGCTTGGGCAAGGCAGGGTGGTGGAGGCAGTGGGCTTCCCAGGAGAGGGAGGGCTAGACAACGGGTCTGGAAGTCCTCCCTACCTCCAGGGCCCCCTACCTCCAGGCCTGGCCTCGGGTCTTCGGGTCTGCGCACGCGCTCCCTCCTTCTGGAATGACAGGCTGAGAGAGCATGGCGGATCTCTGGTGCTCTCCTGGAACAACCCTCAAGCCCTTCCCTCAGGGGGCTGGGCTCAGGTTTGGTCATCTCTAAGGAATGTACTGCTGGGAGGAGACTTGAGCTGTGTCCTGGGGGTCTGCTCCCACTGTCTCTGTCCTTCAGGCATTTCATACTCCTCCCTCTGATGTCAAAGTTGATACTTTACAAAGTCAGTTTCTGCTTTCAGCCGTCTAAAATTTAATTTGATTATAGCAATTAGCAGCCTACCTGTGAACGTTTCTGTCCTTCATGAAGAAATAATGCTGCAGCTGGGTGGATGCAGTCCTCCTTCTAGCATCTGGGCCACTGGGTGATTTCCCTTCATTAGAAAGCCCTCCCTCATGTCCCAAGATGGAACCGTAGCTGTGGGGAGCCATCCATGTCTAGCAGAATCAGACTAGGCTGAGTCATGGGATACAGAGGTCTGACTCCTAGGAACTAGCTGTGACGAGAGACTGACTGTTCTAGACCGCCGGGGAGTAGGTGACCCTGTATGGAAGTGGCTCGCTGTCTGAGGATGTGCTAATTCCCTAAGCAAATGGCTTCCCTAACTCCACCCATCCTGTTCCTCATAGAGGAAGCCCCTCCAGGTCCAGGCCTTTTACCTGTGTGACTATAAAGGTGAAGGTGCGGTCCTTCATGTTGTTGGAGGTCAGATCTGGTATGGCCCAATCTGCCACACGCCCTTCTGATTGAAGAGATTATTGACTCTTGTGTTTATTGATTAGATAAGTTTATTAGTAAGTAATTGATTGATTGCCGGCTCCTTCCTTCATCCTCTGACAGAAACTATTTCCGTCATCCATGTGGGACGTGGACACCCCCACACCTGTCATCCTCGATGGCACAGCTCAAAGCCTTCCCCAGGATGCCATCTGAGAACTCCTCGAGTTAGCCGTCCTATCCTCTGAACTCCCAGATGGCCTTCCCAGAGTCCCTCAAGACCACCCGGCAAGGAAGGCATATTTGGGGGCAGTGTTTGGACAGATGCCCCCACAGCCTCAGGGAGAGTCTCTGGAGCTGTGTACAGCAGTGTCACATCTCCACGTCTTCTCTCCTCCTGGTTGAGTAAGGGTGGGCACCAACCCAGCTGCCTCTGTGCCAGGCCCATTCTCTGTCCTGGGAACTCTGCTTCGGGCCTCAGAGGCACTGATTTTAAGGTGATCTTTCAAGATATGGCTGGAGCCAGGGCATCAGAGGGCAGCCACGTGACCTGCAGCAGAGTTAGAATCACGGGGGAGGGGCGGGGTCACAGACAGGCAGGGGTGTGTGCCCTGCGGTCTCTGCTGCTGGCGCTCCAGTCATGACTGTCTTTATAGTGAACACGTCCACGGCTTTTATCTGTAGCCACTGTTGGCCTGTGTGAATAGGTTTCTGCTGCCCAAGACCACAGAGAGTCTTTGCTCAATTGCATATTTGTTGCCCTAGTAGTGAGCGTGCCTGTAATTCCAGCATATCAGAGGTTGAGGCAGGAGGATGGCAAGTTCAAAGTCAGCCTCAACAACTTTGTGAGGCTATAAGCAACCTAGTGAGATCCTATCTCAAAATTAAAAAAATTAAAATAGCTGGGGATGTAGCTCAGTGGTTAAGTGCCCTTGGATTCAACCCTGGTGCCAAAAAAAAAAAAAAAAAGTGTGTATTTGTCGCCATCTTTCCTCTGAGATTTCAGCTTTTGAAGGGCAGAAAAATCGGATCCCACACCTATACCTTCGCAGTGATTAGTAGAGTGATATATTCAGTAGTGGCTCAATTACAATTTTCTTGAATAAACAGACTATTCATGATGGAAAATATATTCAGATGACCTTATTTATACCATCCACAAGATAGAACTAAATGCACTTATAACATTTTCCAAGAAATGATGATTAATCTTAAAAAGAGCTCAGTATTCAAACAACAGGCACTTAAGGAAATTATCATTTTAATGTGAACTCACAGAACCAGAGTTGACAGTCCTCTAGTTCAGAACTTCTGGTGGCTTCCGTTGCCTACTGTATTCTATCCAAAGTTCTGCACTGGCATGCAGGACCCCTAGAGTGTGGTTCCATCCCTCCCAATCCATCTCCTTCTTCACACTCTCGTCAAATGAAACCATTGCTCTTCCCATTGTCAGAGGTTTGAGCATTTTGTCAGACTTCTACAACTCAACAAAGTCCTTCCTTTGTCTTTACCCTCAAAAATATTGACTTATTCTTGGACACTGCCTTAGAATCTCATATTGTTTTTCCGATTAATACCAATTCTTCTATTTCTTCTTCCAGAACTTCTGGAAGGAGTGGACACAGGGGAAAGGGAGGGAGAGAAATACCAATAACCAAGGGCAGGAGGTGATTCAGGCCACAAATAAAACCAGTCCATCAACTACATACACTCAGGAAACTCTTCCCATGTCCTTAGAGTCTGTAGGCATTGGACAAATTATTGAAGTTTTCCTCGGTTTCCAGTCATCCTCTCCTTGACGATGAACAGGGACAATATCTTTTTCCCAATCCTTTAGGAATGGAGAGGGAACCAGAGTTTCAAGTGGCTCTACCACATCAGACTGAAGCCCATGACCCCATTCTGTAGAGAGAGTTTGGGACCCTCAGTAAACAACTTCAGGAGTGTGAGCACCGGAGACTGATGACCCGCAGCCTCTAGGAGATGGCTGGCGAGACTAGAAAGAGCTCTCTGTGCTGGCTTCCATCTCCATTACCTTCAGGCCCCTGAGCTTAGGAATATCAGGGAGGGCTTCCTGGAGGATGCAAACTGAGTTAAATCTGCAAGTTATGTGCCAGTCTATTTCTTGGCAATCCTGAAGCTGCCACTGTGGTCTTTCAGCTCTACCTTTCCTCTCCTCCTGGGCCTGGAAAGGCAGCTGAGGTTTGGCTGATCTCTTAGAAACCCTTTAAATGGGGCCCCAATACTCCAGGGACACATTCATAATGAATCCTTCTGCACTTTATTTTTTGAAAAGTAGATTCCTGTTGCTGATTCGGACTCTCAGAGTCACGTTTGCTGAGGTGTAGTCCATCAGAGACAGGTGACAGTCAGGATCAGCACTGGCTGTATTCTATATTCAGCATCTTAACGCGGCTGGCAAAAACCCATACCACGTGGCTTGGGCCTGTGCACAAGTCTCTTCGGGTCGTAGAAAACTCTATAATATTCATTTTTCAGAAATCGAAGGTTTCCCTTCAGGTAACACATCAAGATTTACAGTACCATGGACAAAATTAGGCATTGGATTAGGAATTCAATGCATGACAATCTGTCTTCCTTCCGGAGGGATATTGTTGCACAAATCAGAAAATCATAGCCTGGCTGTATAATCAACATTTCATTCCAGAAAGCATATTAGAGCTGGTGTGATAAGGCCTATTGAAGCTGTGGATGACAGTTCTTGAGGTTTCTCAACAGCCACACTTTCTGGGAGCCCTTGTGGCTTTTCCAAGCACATTTGGGGATTTCCAAGTCAGCTCTGTTCCTTATGATGGGCTGATACAGCCAGGGTCACGGGTTCATTTCAGCAAGGGTCCGTCGTCTTCATTTTCTGCAGCTATGCTTTCAATCTCTAAAGATGCTCCATTGAATCTATTACGTGTCAGCCAACCAACAAACAAAAATAAATCTACTAACTCTACCTCCCATTCTTGCTGTGCTCTTGTTTTTCAAATCCTCCCTAGACGAGGGGGAGGGAGGAGGGGGACGAAAGGAGGACAACACGGGGCAAATTACATTGTTATATTGTGTGCATGTATGACTCTGTAGCAACAAATCCCACCATTATGTACAACTATAGTGCACCAATAAAAAATTTAAAATTGAAAAAAATTTGAATTGTGAAAGCCAAGATAAAAAAATTCTTCCTAGGCAAGCAACACCAATACTACATGACATGTTTATCATAACTGCTATTTACGGCACACCTACTGTTTATCAAACACACATTGCAATAATCCTGTAAGATCCGTATTAGAGCCCCTAGCTCTGGGTTGAAAATGGGGGTTTGGAGAGGTCAAGAAGGCTGTTGGGGAGGGGGCCCAGCACAGGGGCGGGGCGTTTGACTTTCTCCTACTTTCTACTCTCACTTCAATGCACTGCAGACTGGGCTCCTCTTTCAAGGAGCTGCAGCGTCAAAGGCACCGGGGCTCATTGTTGCTAAGTCCAATGGAAAGTTTTCAGTCCTTACCTTAGCTGACCTCTGCAGCATTTACTACTGTCCCCTTCCCTTAGCCTGCACTGGCCGTGCCTTTTGATTCTTCTTCCATTTCCTCTGGATGCTCCTTCTGTCTCCTGTGTAGCTTTTCTCATCTCTGTCCTTTCTTAATGAGAATATGGACCAGCTCCTTTTCTTGTCCGACAGGGTCCTTGCCCTTGGGTGGTCTCTGGTCTCATACGCTCCCACGACTGTAGCAGCCCTACCTACATCCCAACACCAGCTCTGTATCTCCAGCTTAGCCCTTTCTTCTCAGTCTTAGACCTGCAGCTCCCACCATCCATGGGACCTCAATGCCCAGAATGCCCTGCTGGGCTGTCAAGTTCAGTATGCCCCTCAGAGAACTTGGGACCCAGCCATCCTGAGGGACAAGGGCTGGTCTTTCACCATTGAGGGCTCAGTCCTGGGTCTCTGACCTCATGTACAGCTCTGTGCAGCTGTGCGGCTCAAGATGACCCACCTCATCCACTTCTCCTGGGCCTTCTGGAATGCACCTGCCTCTTCTCTGGTGCCCCCTTCTTGCTCTCATGGCACCTGATTCCCCCCAAAGGACATGACTCCCTCAGCGGTCTTCTCAGGTGGGCAGCCTGTTCTAAAGCAGGAGTCCCCCTGCTGCTTCCTGCCGTCTTCTAATGATCCTAGACCTCTTCCCTCCTAGACGGGCCTCCATCCCTGTCTGTTTTACTCGCACGTCATTGGAACACCCACCCCTGACTCTGCTGCCATTATATACCGTCCTCCTTCTCGCTCTTCTTTGGCTGTTAGTCATTAGATATTTTAGTACCTGGCTCACAGTTTCCTCTCCTCCACTATTCGTGCCCTCATTTTTGGTGACTGGGGCATTCACAGAGATGAGTCAGCCACCTTCCTGACCTTGCTGTTCCTTAGCTGCCTCATCTCCAAAGGCACCTCCCCCATGATCCCCTTTGTCCTTTCTGTGGGCGCCCCTAAGACCTTGTCATCAGTAACCACTGAATTCCATGACCTTGACTTTCAGCACGGCCACTGGGACCCCTGCCAGTATTCCAGCTTGCTTCCTGGAGTGGCTTCACTCTGCCACCGCTTGGGCTTACATGGGGCCTCCACGTCTTCATAGCCTCCACCACAACTGCCTCCCTTCAAGGTTCTGTCTCGTTATCGTATTTTCTTTATACAGTCTCTCCTTTCTTTCCTTTTATTGTACTTTCCTGGAAAAAACAAACAAACTAATCCTGTTGGTTAAAGTTTGGCTTTACCAAGTTGGCTTCCTGCCAAACTATACCTGCAGCATTGAGGATACTCGTACAGGGGCCCAGCATCAGGTTCACCTGAAACTGGCCATCACAGAGCTCCAGGATCCAGATCTGGACAACTATTTCCTACTTCTCTGTTTTTTTCAAACTTCCAGCATCTTCTTATTCATAGTTTGTAATCTTGCTTCTTATTTTATGGAGAAAGTAGAATAAATAAGAAGAAAACTGCCTCGATTTCCTACCAGCACACCCATCAACCTTTCTGCTAGTGTTCAAATGCTCTGCGCCTATAACCATGGACGCATTTACTTCTGAACTTCCCCAAGGCTAACCCTTCCACCTGAACTTCCCCAAGGCTAACCCTTCCACCTGTGTTCTAGCTTCCTCAAGAGATCTTCTCATATAATTTCCCCTCTCCTAGAACGTCAGTTCCTCTCCTCTATTGACTCATTCTCATCTACCTACAAACATATTATATGAATTATTCTCCCATCTAAAAAACAGAATCTTCCTTGACTCCCATGCCTCTCTACTGGCCTATTTCTTTATTCTTCTTTATTGAAATACAAAGAATATGAACTCTTTGGTTCTACTTCCCCACTTTCCCTTTTTTGAGTCCACCCCCAAATCTTTTAACTTCACTACTTTACTGACTCTGGTCTTGCTGAGATCAATAGCCTTCACATTGCCAAATCCAAACACCTTTTCTTAGGCTGATCTTAATCTCTCAGCAACATTTCATTGTGAATCACTCCCTCTGTCTTGAAACGCTTTCTTCCCTCGACCTGCAGGACAGCTGGTGAACATACCTGCAATCTGGATTTGGGTTCCTATGGAATTTGTATGTCTAATGGGCATTTCAAACTTAATAGTCCTTGTTGATTTCTACCTAACCTAACCTTGTGTCTGAAACCTGGCTTAGCCACTTGTTAGTAGTGAGATATTAGGTGAACACATTTCTCTGAACATTGATATCTTATTTGTAAATGAAACATAATAATATGACCTACTTTATAGGATTAATTGAGGTAATAGTGGCATTGATCTTAAAGCCCAGCATATAGTAAGTGCTCAGTAAGTGAGCTTCCACCTTGCTCTCAGTCCTGTCCCCTCCCCGTGGCCAGCGATCAGTGCATTTCCTGGTCATATTACCCCACTTCTCCTTCTCCCCGTGGACTTCAGGAAAAGGTCTAAATTCCTTGGCATTGCTGTGCATTGCTCCTCCTCTACGAGGCACTTCAGAGGCACTTCAGAATTTGATCTTGGCTCCCTTTGACTTTGTAACACTCTCTCTCCTGTCCCCAAGCCCATGGCACACCTCTTCTGAACCATCTGTTATCTCTCAAATTTGCCTTGCAGTCTTAGCTCAAGGCTTTCAGACCTGTAGGTCCTTCCGCCGAGGACACTTTACTACCCTGCCCCCAAACTCCTCACCTGGCTCATTCATACCAGTCCTCAGATTTCCATTTGAAGAGGCCAGGGCTGACTCCCCCGGCCCCAGGTGAGCAGGCTTCTCTTGCCAGTGCGCATAGTTTTCGTATGCTTTCGGGGGATCGCCCGTTTAAATGATCTGTTTCCCCACCAGGCTCCGAGCTCCTGGAGGGAAAGACCCAATGCCCCAAATTCCTGGGAAAACACATTTTTAATTCCTTGACCATTTTATAATACTCTCCCATTTCTTAATAGTTGTGCACATAATTGAATGCAGCAGATGTGTACTTGTAAGTGTTCCTAGACATTAGTACTTTTGATATTTGAAATGAAGCTGTGGGATTATATGATATCTAAGATTCTTACTTGTTCTAAAATACTAGGACTTCCTGGTGGATTTGGATCTATGGGACCATATTGTCACCTACCAGATTGCTGAGGATGCAGTAAGATTCTGAGACCTTCCCTATCCAGCCTAAAATAGCTAGGCAGTTGACTCTTGTTTTACTTTTCCATTCATTTGTTTAGGAACCATGCAGACACTGTATAAAAGGAAGTCACTGAACCATTTTCTTTAGGGAATGACTTAACTGTTTTATATTCATTTTCTTTTTTTTTTTTTTTATTTTTTTTATATTCATTTTCTACACCGGCTTCTTAGCATAATGGAGGAGGCAAGAGAGAACAACTAAATGGTGATGCTCCCCACAGGCAACTTGCTCCAGCTTGCTCATAATTCCGTTCCTGCCACATCAGGGCAAACATCCTTCCTACAGTGACCCCTCCACTCTTGGTTTGAATGGATCTCAGTGCTACAAACATGCTACCCCGCGGTGGGTCAACGGCATTGCTCTGGATCCAAGGCAAGCTAACACATCATGGCAGAAGGGTGTGGTGGAGGAAAGAGAGAAAAGAAGGGTCACATGGCAAATGAACCCTTCCAGGGCATGTCCTCAGTGACCCATCACCTCCAGTCGGGCCCTACCTGCCTACAGTTTCCACTCAGTTCATTCAAATGAGAAAGGGCTGATTGGGTTTACAGCTCGCACATCTAATCATGTCGCCTCTGAATATTCATGCATTAGCACAGGAGTTTTGGGGGACACCTCATTTCCAAGTCACAACAGTACCTACCTATCGCAGTATGCCTACTCCTGAGTCTTTGTGCTGAGCCAGTGATCTAAAGATGAGCAAACTGCAGCTCTGGCCTAAGCAATGTCATTGGCTACGGGAGTAAAGTAAGGATGGCAAGGTGGGAATGATATAACAGAGGGAAGAAAGCCCAGGTGTGGGAGTACCAAAGACATAGGGAATTTTTAAGATGAACTCCAAATAACGAGAATCAATTAGTCTGTGGAAAAAAGAGATAAAAGATATGTTATGGATTGGATCTGTCCCCCAAAAATCATGTGTTTAAAACATGATTCTCCCTCAATCGAGCAAGGTCATTAGGTGGAACTTTAAGGAACTGATCTGTTCATGAGGACTGCAACCTTATCAGTGGGTTAATACATTTGATCGGCTAATAATTTTAATGGCCTATTAATTGGTGACTGTAGACACGTGTGGCCTACTTGGAGAAAGGAGTCAACTGGAATCATGTCGTCAGGGACTATATCTTGTCCCTGGCTTCTCTCTCTCTCTCTTTCTCTCTCCCCCTCTCTGCTTCATGGCTGCCCTGAGCTGAGCATGCTCTCCTTTCATGGTTTTCTGCCTTGGAGTCAGTTAGCCACGGTCTGAATCCTCTGAAAGCATGAGCCAAAATAAATCTTTCCTCCGCGAAGTTGTTTGTCAGGTCTTTTGGTCACTGCAACAAAAGGTTGACTAACCTAAGGGGAAAGGGCATTAAGGACCAAGTACAAAAGGAAAGGCCCAAGTACAAAAGTTCCAAGGTATGAGAAGGGATGACAACAGAGACCTTCCATTCATATGCATTTTTCTGAGGAATGGCAATAGCATGTCATGAAGGAGGAGACAGACAGGTGCAGGGCCATACCATGAGGGATTTTCCCAAGTCAGGGAAACTCTCGGACACTCCAATGCTTGGCAGTCTGTGGGGTCAAGGTACTGCCCAACAGAATGAATACTGAAGGATAATGAGAATACTGGAGAATTCTAGAACCTTCTCTACTCATTCTGAAATACCCAGGTAACTAAGTGCTCTTGTTCCATTTTCTTTTCAGTTGTCTGAAAAACATGTGGACACCCTGTGAGCTGAGAATTATCAAGCCACCAGGCCCAAGAGATTTACTTGAACCCTGAAGGTGACAGGGAGGCATTGGGGTTTATTAAACCAGGAAGCAACCTGGTGCATGTAGCCTTTTAGGAAGGCCAGGCTGCAGAACGAGGGAGGAGGAGAGTGCATCGGAGGGCAGGGATGGGAGTGACGAAGTTGTCATGGCTCCAGCATACTCTGCAAGGAGTGGACAAGGTGTGATGTGCTCACACTGCAGCAGGCAGCCACAGCTGGGGCCCAGATGGGACGGCAGAGGGTGAGAAATGCACAGGAGTCCTGAGAGCAGTCAGACTTCAGCTCTCCAATCCTGTGGCTGCTCTGTCTGCCCAGCCAGCTCTTCAGCTTTCATCGCCAATGTCACCTCCCCCTTCTTCCTGATACCCCCACTCTGGAACTTAAAACCAGTCCAGCCCCACTTACCTCAGGTCCCAGCTCCTCACCCTCCTTTCCTAACCTGTCTCCCTCCTTCCTGATCTGTTTCAGAGATTGGCACCACCATCAGGTCTGGAGTCCTCCCTCAACAGTCTATGCCCACCCAACTCTGGGTTCTGCCAGTTTTGCTTCCTGACTATTTCTGGACTCTGCTGCCCACAGCTAGCCCTTGTTACCTCTGGCCTGGACTGCAGCCAGACTCCCAGGCCTTGGTGGGGGGTGGTCATCCCCAGTGCCAGAGCAGCTTCCAGGATACAGAGTCCTTTCCTGTCTCCTATTTTCCCCAGAGAAAGACCAGGTCTTTTGGTTGCATGTACAAACAGCAGACCCTGCTCAACTCTCCAGCCCAGTCTCTCACAGGCCTGATCCATGAGTAACACAGCCCTGAACTGATTGGCTCTCCCTGCAAATACTTTTTTGCTTACTACCTTCCTACTTATGTTCTTTCCTGCCTCTTTCTGAGTCACCCTTACGATGCTTGTCTTCTTCTTTATCGAGTTAGTTTCTACCTGCTTTTTAAGGCACAGAGTCGACCCCTCTAGGAGTCTTGCCTGGCTGCAGACTGGATCCAGGGACCTTCCTCTAGGATCTAGCAGCTTCCGTCTTCCCCTGCCATGGCGTTCTTCTCCCTGTGCTGGAATTGTCATTTCTTCATTCTTCTCTTCCCCACTGGATACCTGTTCCCACAAGGCAGCGATTCCCTTGGGTGTATTTTCATGTGCCACAGGACGCAGCGATGGGCACAGATGGTGGAGGCACTTGATGTGCATTTGTTGATGAATGAAGTGACAGGTGATGTGGACTGAGTCCTCTCCTAAGCCAGACCCTGTGCATAAATCATCTCACCGGCTCCTCGCATCAGCTCTATCTCGAATGTTCTGTTGGATGATTCTCCCTTTTAGGTGGCTAGGCCAAGGGTTAAAAGTGAGTGATAGAGCCAGAATTCTTCCCAGACACATGTACTGTGGAGCTTCATCACAAAGGAAATCACCCAGGAAGACAAGGAAGGGGACTGGGCCCCTGGGCCTTTATCGCCATGGATAGCTGCCCCTGGAGAGGCAAGATGAGGAGCTGAAGAGTCCTGGGCCTTGTCTGCTCGGCCACCAGAAGTCAGAGAAGACATTGCCTTTTAGCTCCCTCTCTCTCTTACCTTCAGGCTGCAAGTTCAAAGCCTACTAGGACTGAGTGCAGCCCAGTCTCAACTTCCCTCTTTGCTCTGCCTCTTGATTGGGTTTTTAAATTGCCCCATTATAGTTTGACTATGCAGTGTCCCCCAAAGGCTCACGTGGGAGATGATGCAAGAAGATTTAGAGGAGAAATAATCAGGTTATGAGAGCCTTAACCTCTTCATTGAATTAATCCCTGAAGGCAGGTAGAATGTGCCTGGAGGAGGTGGGTCACTTCGGCATGACTTTGGGGCATATAATTAGGTTTGGCAAGTGGAGTCTCTCTCTCTCTCTCTCTGCTCACTGATCACCATGCGTGCCACTCTCCTCTGCCACCCTTTTCCTCCATGATGTTCAGCCTCACCTCTAATCCCAAGGAAGTGAGCTGGCTGTCTATGGACTGAGACCTCTGAAACTGTGAGCCCCTAAATAAACTTTCCTGCTCTGAACTTGTTCTTGTCAGGTCTTGTCATCAGAGCCATGAAAAAGCTGACTGAAACACCTCTTCCTTCAAGTTGCCCTCCCAGGGGGGCTATGATGTCACGTGCCTCATGTCCTGGGTAAATACTGGTAGTTCTCACCTGTAGAAACACATCCGAAAGGCTGAAACATCCCAAAGCCCAGCGCTGCCCTAAACTTGGGAAGCACTTTCCACGGTCTGGCTCATCCTCCACTCTAGCTGGAGTGAGCAATCCAGCCTGACCCAGGGAGAGGGAGGGGCGGGTCTTCTGCATCCTTCATCCTGTCCATGACAGCCCAGCCCAGGCTCAGGGCTCAGCAAGAAGCTCTGTAAATACTGAATTCAATTGAGAAACATCCTGTAGCCAGAGATCTGTGATTTGCTTCTTAGCCTGCTGGGGGATGTTCAGCCATCCCCCACTGCCTCTGCTGACCAGAGTCCAGGCAGAGAAACACCCCATGAGACCCAGAAGATTAACCTACAAGAACAAATCACCAGAATACCTTTTTTGTTCCTATGGAAGCCATTTTCACAAGCGGCACTGTGCTAAGAAATAGGATTGAGGCCTGTTTATTTCCACATCAGTGAATCAAATCTGTTTTTATAAGAAGTGTGCATTCTGAAAAAATTTTTTTGTGTGTGTGTGTGAGTGCATGTGCACACACACACGAATGCATGGTAAATATTTTAAGGCTAAAGGGATTAACTTCTCTTGGAGCTCAGAATTCTTTGGGGGTTTTGTGTACATAGCCGATGTGACTTTGCAATATTGGAGATATGATTCTCTCCTCAAGAGCCAATCAATTGCCTTCGTATTACTCCTAATCACTGATGGTTGTCCTTCAGTCTCCCTGATTTAAAAATTCTTTTGGAGAGCAAAAGCTTTCCAATAGGAGCAAAGATTCCCCACATATGCCACCTTTAGCCTCCTTTGGAGTGACCTGCCATCCCCTCTGTTAGGAAGAGCAAGAGGCCAGCTGGCCACATTGCTTGTCTGTGTGCTTGTATTTGTTTCCAAGCTGCCAAGTGGCACGGGTAGAACAGTGGACACAAGGCCAGGCCAGAGCTCCACAGTTGGGAGGGCGGAGAGCCCGGAGCTTGGAGAAGTGCTTTCTACTGGACTTGGCCAGGCTGACAAGGCATAGAGGACTGTGCCAGGCCAGGCCAGGAGGCACTGGGCAAATGGAGGCCTGCAAAGCACAACATGGTCTGAGGACAGAGTCACAGAATGGATTCCAAACTGCCTACCACCAAGGGCTCCTGTGCAAATAGCCAAATAAGATACCTCCTCAAGCATGGCCAGCATCTGGCTAGTTTAATTAGGAGATCATGGTCCAGGCCGCAGGAGCACAGCTTGTCCATACCTTTTTTTTTTTTTTTTTTTTTTTTTTGAGTTATCAGTTTTTACAGGATGTACCTCTGTGCCCTGTGCTCTGTGAGATATTTGAGCCATGTTCCATTGGCCAGAATTGCCAAATTCATTCCTTTTCAGAAATCCACTTTCATTTCCCTCAATGGTAATTCAATTTTTATTAGAAGTAAAAATTCTGTGCTCCTCTTAAGCCCATTGCTCATTCATGGAAGCACATTTCCCACTTAACTTTTGGACAGACGTGAGATTGGGAATTTTCTGTCTGGCTGAGGACATCTCTGCTTGAGAAGAGTTGATCTTGGCAGGAGTCGAGTCAAGTCAGCTCATGGTGGCTCTCCACATCCCTCCATTCCTCTCCAGTCTCATCTCCTTGACCACCAGGAGGGGCCTCCTCCTTCCCTCCAACCAATCCCATCTTGCCTGTGCAAACATCCCAGGTGGAACTAAAACCAGGGTCTCAGCACAGTGGCCACAGCTACTTTCCAAACAATGTGCCACTTCAGATTTTCCAGGTTTATATTATTTCATTTTCCTAAAACTCCATTTTGGAGCTTGATGAGATAGATGCACATGGAGAGGCTAATCCTCGGTCTCAAACTCAGTGCCTTCCTTGGACAGAAAACTGAACCGGGGGGAAGAGACCTGGGTTGTGTGGGCAAGAAACCACTCCTGACATGCCCTTGTTTCTGCTGGGATGACAGTGACATGGGGCCCAATGGAAGGTGACAGCTCTCCTTCGCAGCTTGGACTCCCATTGATGGTTACCCTCCCACCATTTCTGTGTTGGTGGTTTGTTGTTGCCTCTCACAGAGCCTGTGGAGAGTCCTGCCTAGGTGACAGTAACCCAGGGCACAGCTGTGAAAACAAGGCAGGATCTGCTGCCCTGGGGAATCTCTCCCTCAGAAACTGAGAAGGCAGTGGCTAAACTGGGAACAGCCCACACCCGCTGCCTGACCCGAGGGTGACAAAGTGGGCCTCCGAGAGGTTTGCTTTAGACGGCTCTCACCCTGGGTCTCGGGTGCAGTCACCCCCAGTTGTCTCAGATACCCTCTGAGATATATTTGGAAAAGAAGTTTGTACCAGCCCCTCTGTCCTCTTTTGTGATCCCCACAGTGCAAGATACTTGACGTCTGTCTCCTGAGTTCTAGGGAACTGCAGTCTCCTGGTAAGAAACAGAGTCCCTCTGCCACCCTGTGCTGGCCCAAAGGGGGAGCGCGTTCAGCTGCCTAGGAGAACCGGAACCTGCTCACTCCTCAATAAGGCCAACCCCAGGCCTGTTGGTTGGCAGTCCAATGAGGCACTTGGTGAGCTTGGCTGCCCTGATTCCTGTCTTCTATGTTCAGGTCCCCTGGGAAAGTCCTGGCAAGTCACTGCTGCCACTACCACAGTGGCCTTCTGAGACATTCCCCTTCTAAATCTGATCGACTCGCAGCTCTTCACTGATTTCCCTGTGGACAGTGCTGGCAATAGGCAGGAATACTTAACCAGGACTCCACTACAGAGCTCCTTGGTAGGAGTAGGGAAGTAAACAAGCAGGAGCTAGCAGACAGCTCAATCCGCCAGGGGCCCTGGAGGCCTCCTGGACCACCTCCCCGAGGCAGAGGCCATCTCTACCTACCGCCTCTGGTCAGATGTCCAAGTCCCTCAAGCCCAGTCTCTCCCAGGGATGCCACCCCTCTTGAGTTCCAAATCGTCCTTTCTAGTGCAATATCTTGTCAAGTGACCATCTGCTTCCCAGGTTGGTGTCCTACAGCCTCCTCCTCAGGACCCTTGACCCCAATCCTCAGTATCAAAATCCAACAGAAGGTTCCCGGTCTCTGGTGTGTACACCAAGTAGGAGGCGTGGGGAAGCAGATGCAGGGTCAATGAAAGCAGCATGTTTTCTTTTTTTCTGGAAGTAGTAAGTAGCAAGTAGTCATGATAAGTAAAAGTGGTAAGATTTGGAATCTCCCGAAAATCTTCCCTTTCTTTATGGTTGGTCAGATTATCTCATGCAGTCCTCCTTCTACGAGTGCCTAACTAAAAGCTTGAAGATCCCTGTTAAAAATAACTCAGTATCACAAGAGAGATGACATGTTTAACCCTTAACAACTCTTTAATGCCCTCCACTCTTTGGTCAATGTATCTTTTCTCATACCACCCCTCCATGATGCAAAACCTAGTGGGAATGATCTTGCGGTCTCTTTGTAAAAAAGGCCATTGCCTAAAACACAGTTCAGACTAAAGCAACACAATGACCAATAGTAGGCACTTTGTACTCACATTGCACGGGGGTCACGACCAGCAGGGACAGTTTTACAATTGCCCTTTCTGGAACCTGCAACCTCAAATAGAGATAAGGTTACAGCATGGAATAATCAGCAATTAAACTTTAATAACATATTTTAGAAATGATAGATTTCAATAAAATTTCTTGAGGGTCAACTGTGTGTCTGTCTGTTGCTAGTCACTGATGAGAAAGGTGAATAAGACTTGCCTCTTCCCTCAAGGGGCTGACGCTCCAGAGGTAAGTCTCTCTGACTTCTGTCATCATCAGTTCTGTGCTTTGCTTTAGATTTACATGTGTGTTTGCAATCATAGGAAATATAACTTCCTGCCAGGCAAGGCAGTGCACTCCAGCAGCTTGAGGGAGGCTGAGGCAGGAGGATCGCAGGTTTGAAGTCAGCCTCAGCAACTTAGGGAGCCTGTAAGCAACCTCGTGAGACCCTGTCTCAAAATAAAAAATTAAAAGGACTGGGGATGTAGCTCAGTGGTTAAGCACCCCTGAGGGGGTTCCATTTCTGGTAGAAAGAAAGAAAAAAGAAAGAAAAAGGAAGGAAGGAAGGAAGGAAGGAAGGAAGGAAAGGAAGGAAGGAAGGAAGGAAGGAAGGAAGGAAGGAAGGAAAGGAAGGAAGGAAGGAAGGAAGGAAGGAAGGAAGGAAGGAAGGAAGGAAGGAAGGAAGGAAGGAAGGAAGGAAGGAAGGACAAAGAAAGAAAGGAAAAAGAAAGAAAGGCAGGCAGGCAAATTCCTTGTGCCTATGTTAAATTTTATGGGTGGAAGGCTACCACAGTTGGTCGATTGGGTCTGCCTTGCTTTGCTTGACATTATGTGTGAGATTCATTAGTGGTGCTAAACATGCAGCTATAGTCTGTTCATTTTCATTACTCTATTGTATTCCACTGAACAAAGACATTACAACTGATTTAGCCCTTCCTCTGTGAATTGGTGCTTGGGGTGTTTCCAGTTTGAAAGTATTGCAAACGATGCAAACACTTTTGTGTCTTTTTTAAAAAAACATTTTTTTATATGTTGTTTCAGATATACATTACAGTAAAGTACGTATTATACATGCATGGAATATAATTTATTCTAATTAGGTTCCCATTCTTGCGGTTGAACATGATGTGCAGTTACACTGGTCGTGCATTCTTTTATGAACATAGGGAAGTTATGCCCGATTCACTCCACTGTCTTTCCCATTCCCATCCCCCCTCCCAACTTTCCATCATGTCAGCTTAGGAACTGACTTCCTCAACAAGACTCCTAAAATGCAAGAGTCAATAAATGGGATGGAATCAAGCTTCCCAGTAAAGGAAGCAATCAAGAACATGAAGAGAGAGCCTACAGAATGGGAGAAAATCTTTACCACCTGCAGTTCAGATAGAGCATTAATCTCCAGGATATATTAAGAACTCAGAAACCTTAACACCAAAAATACAAATAAGCCAATCAATAAATGGGAAAAGGAACTGAACAGGCACACTTCACTTTTGTGTCTTCTGACCCATGTATGTAAGGAAGGTATACTCTGATAAATATCTAGCCGTGGTACTGTTGGGTTGCGGTTAAGTGGTATCTTAAATTTTAGTTAAGTACCAGATTGTTAAAGAATTATGGCAATTTCCAATCCTGCCAGTGGGTTAAAATAGCTTTTACTGTCCCAAATTTCTCACCAATGTTTGATACAATTTGACTTATAATTTTGGTTCATCTGATGTTATAATTCTCATAAATTCATAAGTATCTATGTGTATTTAGGATACTAGACCTTAGTCACTTAAATGCATTACAAGTATCTTCTCCAAGTACTGGCTCTTATTTTTACTATTTTATAGTACTAGAAAAACGTGAATATATTTTAAATTTAATGTAATAGCATTTATTAATCTTTTCCTTTTATGGTTAATATTTATTGTTTTTTTTTAACTCCCTTTTCCCAAGAACACAAAGATATCCTCCCATATCATTTTCTAGAAACTAGAGTTTTCAGGCAGATTTCTCTTTAATACACATAAAATTAGGATGAGGTAGTGATCATCAATTATGTTTTTTAATTAGTGAGTTATCAAGAAATCTCAATTCATACATTCAATTTGACATGTCCATCTCATCTTCCTCCGGGTCTCCCTTGAGTCTGCTCAAGTGAACGTGTGTCCCCAGATTTTTCTGTGTTATTCCGTGGTATTTTGTCACCCTCCTCCTACTCGATGACAAGGCCTGTCTTCCATGCTGGACACTGAAATGTCATTTCTGCCTGGTTTCAGCCACCCTTGCTACCAGTGTGCCCATGGAGTCCAGTCCTGCCCCTGAGAAATGCCCCATCCTGTCCGCCTCGCTACCTGCCTGCTTGGATTTTGGATCTCACTCAGCTCACTCCAGTTAGTTTTCTCCCTCATGGAGAGACAGTCAAGTCTTCAGGGTCCCCTCCCAAAGGACATTTGCCAGGCCAGGTTTTCCTCTATGGATATCCCGTAGTCCTCCATACCTGATGGTATAGGTAGTATATGTCCTCATCTGTCTCCAAAATATCCACTGGTATGTTTCTTCATCCTCTTGTCTAGTTCTCTGGGCTGCTTGCTTGTCTGTGATTCTTATTACTATAGCTTGCAATATTTATTAATATACTTTATAGCATTCTGTCTCAATTACTACAGTTTTATAATAAATCCTGATATAAGGAAGGCAAGGTTTCCAACCCCGTTCTGCAAAATTGTCTTGGTTTTTCTTATTATTTTATATTTATGAGTACACGTTAGATGAGCTTAAAACCTTGACAAAACAAGCAAAGCACTCGTTTTGTATCTTTATTGGGATTCTACTGAAGTGACACAACATTTTTTGGAGATGAGTTATCTTTACAATAAATAATACTTTTGATTTTTAAGGTCTTTTAAATGTCTTTCGATAATGTTTCATAATATCCTCTGTATAAGTATTTTGTTAGATGTGTTGCCATATTTTCATATTCTTGATGTTTGCCTTTTAAATGTTCTATTTTGAATTGTGGCTGGTATGTGGAAAGGCAAAGGATTTTTGCTTATCGTTTTTGTTTTCAGTGGTGGTGCATGCCTGTAATCCAGTGACTAGGGAGACTGAGGCAGGAAAATCCCAAGTTCAAAGCCAACCTCAACAACTTACCCAGGTCCTAAGCAACTTAACGAGATCCTGTCTCAAAATTCAGAAAAATAATGTAAAAATTCTAAAAAAGGACTGGGGAGCCGGGCACAGTGGCTCATGCCTGTAATTCCAGCAGCTCAGGAGGCTGAGGCAGGAGGATTGCAAGTTCAAAGCCAGCCTCAGCAACTTAGCGAGGCTCTAGGCAACTCAGTGAGACCCTGTTTCTAAATAAACAATACAAAAAAGGGCTGGGGATGTGGCTCAGTGGTTGAGTGACCTGGAATTCAATACCTGGTACAAAATAGTAATGATAATAACTTTATTATTATTACTATTCATTATTATTATTATTATAATATTTTGCTGAAGACTTATTGATTCTAGTGCTTTATCTATAGATATTTTTGATTTTATACATTTAGTCACAGGATCTGCAAGCAATAACTACTTGTTTCCCCTTTCTTCTCAGTTTTTCTTTCTTAAACTCATGTTTACTCATCCTTCCGTGCAAAACTGAACAAATATGGTGATAGCAGCATCTTTGCCTTATTCCCAGTCACAGAAGGAAAAAGTTTCAAAGTTTCACAGTTAAAGATGATATTTAATATAAGTTAATATTCATTTATATGTAACATATAATGTAGATATAAAAAAACACATTGAGATATATAGATACGCAGGCAGATATTCACATTTTCATTACAAGAGAGAGAGGAACTTTCCATCTATTCATGATTTTTTGAAACCTTAAAAACCATGAGTATATATTGGATTTTTAAAGACATCTTTATGCATCTTCTAAATTAGCACTCCATTTATGTCTTTAAATATGTTAATGAAGTGAATTACATTACTCTATTTTCTAAAATTAGAGGAACCATGGGTTTCTGAAACAAACCCTAACACTGTTAGGTTGGCTTGGTAATGATTTTTGGTGGAGGGAGGACTCTCATGTAAGTTCACCAGTGAGTTTGTCTTGTAATTTTCTGTTTCTCTGCACTATCCTTATCAGATTTGGTCATTGAGATTTTGTAAACTCAAAATGCATTTGGAATTATGCTTACTTTTTTTTCTATTCTCTTGACAATTTTAAGTAAGATTGAAATGATTGATTTCTTGAAATTTTATTGAAACATTTGATAAAAACCACCTGAGCCTGGCATTTTCTATGTGGTCTACCAAAGTCACTGGCTCCATTCCTTGGTTGTTTTCAGTCAGTTTTATTAAGAATGTTTCATTATATTGCATTGTGTATAATGTTGACACTGCAAATTTGTGTTTGAATTATTCTGAAACTTTTTGGGCTTTTGAAAAGTTTCAAGGAGGGTCTGGTGAATGTTCCCACATCCTTCACTGGATTCACCGATTGCCAACATCTTGCCACGTTTCTGCTCTCCTGCTTGTTGGAATTCTTCCATTTCTCTATCTCTCTCTGATTTTATCTCACACACACAAACACAAACATAACTAAATCTACAAATATGTTTTTTTCCTGAACCCTTTGTTAGTTGGAGATACTAGGCTATTTCGTCCTTAGGTGTTCTCTATAAAGTGTCTTCCTCCTACATTTGACATTGATATAACTCTATTATCTAATGTGCAGCCTGAATTCACATTACCCACGCTGTCCTGAGAGTGTCAGAGGTTTACAATTTTATTTATTGATTTAGGCTCCAGGAAAATATCACATGATGTAATTTACATTTTTTCTTATTAGAATAATTCCCAAGCCCGCTAAAATTATTTTTATAACACTGACATTTTGAAGACGACTTTTAGATTTTTTTAGAGTTTATTTATTTCATCAAGACTTTAAAATTTATCAGTATACATAATTCATAATATCTTCTTATTATCTTCGTATCATCTGCAGCATTTTTAGTTTTCTATTCCTTTTGATTTCTAATAGTGTGTATGTGTGTTTTCTCTCTTTTTCCTCTGGATTAATCATGCCAAAGTTTTGCTTACTTCAAAGCACCAACTTGGGCTTTATTGATATTCTAGATAAGGAGAAATAAAAAGGACTCACAGTTTCAGAGGTCTTAATCATGGACAACCGGCTCCATTCCTCAGGGGTTCAGGTGAGGCTGAACATCTCTGTGAGAGTGTGTGGCAGAGGCAAGCAGCTCACATCACCCTCAGGAAGCAGAGAGAGACTCCACTTGCCAGATACAAATACACACCCCAAAGCCACGCCCCAATTCCCACCTCCTCCAGCCACGCCCTCCACTTCGATTACCACTCAGTTAATCCTTATCAGGGGAGACTCTCACAACCCAATCATTTCTTCTCTGAACCTTCTTGCACTGTGTCACACGTGAGCTTTTGGGGACACCTCACATCCAAACATAACAGACTTTTTATCATCAAGCTGGGAATACATACCCATGAACATAGAAGATAAATGAATAGATAAATGGACAGATGGGCGGACAGATAGGTACATGATAAATAAATACATTGGTAATTATTGATATTTGTCCAAAGTTACATAATAAATTGGAATTATTGTGTGCATAACACAATTTTCATGAGTGTGCTAAGTGCAGGCATGACCTCACTCCATTTCTCCACACAATCATGCACTCCTTCTCTTTTTTTATTCTTGAAATGCAAACCAACAAAAACAACTATTAAAAACTGGAGTTATCCACCACGTGTCAAGTGCTGCACTGAATCTTGGAGTAAAACCTTTCTAATAAGAGAAAGGTCTAACTCTTAGGGATCTTTTCTTCCCAAGGAAGAGAAAGGTGAATCAAAAACTAGTGTACAGGCTGGGCACAGTGGTGCACTCCTGAAATCCCAACAACTGGGGAGGCCGAGGCAAGAGGATCTCATGTTAGAGGCCAGCCTCAGCATCTTCAAGAGATATTCATCAACTTAGCAAAATCTTATCTCAAAATAAAACAATAAAAAATTTGAGAATGTGGTTCAGTAGTAAAGCACCCATGAGTTCAATCCTCAGTACCAAAATATAAAAATAAAAAATAAAAATAAACTATAGTGTAATGCAGATAAAAGCACTCATTATCTTCATATCAATCTCCATCTCATCTTGTGACTTTCCAAAAGCATGTACAGGCGCCAGTATCATGTGTCAAACATTCAGCTAAATGCCTTAAATATCTAAATTCAATTAATTTGCAAAAATACCAATGAGTTATACTGTATCATTATTTCACCTACTTTTAAATTAAGAGTTGTGAAGCACAGGAAACCAAGGATCTTCTTTAAGAATATTCAGCCAGTGAATGCAGAAGCCAAAATTCAGACAGAGCTTATAGTGCCCCCAATTCCATGTTATTACCTATTTGATAAAACTACCTCTCTGTGGTGGAAAATAAGTCATTTTTCCCCTTTGAAGGTAATTTCAGATTTTTATACCTATTCTATGTACATTCGATTTCTGATTTCTTTGTAGTTGTAATTCTGAACAAAAACTTGCTGAGAGAGAGGACCTCGTTATAAAAAACAATCAGCTGAAAACTCAAGGCAGTGGTGAAGTGATAATTATATAGCTGCTGCTTCTTAGGAATTGGTACCACTTTGGGGCTTCAACTAGAATCTAGATATTTCCTTTATATTTCACTAATTTATCTTTCACTTTTGTTGCTCCTTTGAGTTTATTTACTTACAGGGTTATTTTATTGACTTCTTATAGTGAATGCTTAAATCATTAAATGCAAATATTTTTCATTTTCTAATGCAAGCACTAAGACTATAATTTCCCTCTAAGCACTGGTTTTACTGTAGGTAACTGACTTGATATATAATATTTTTGTTCAGTTTTATAATTGTAGTATGTTTTCTTCTTTGATTTATGAACAGTTTAGTTCTATATCTTAAAATTTCAAAAATATGAAAATTGAATGATATTTGTCCCCTAATTTTTTTGTTTTGCCTTATAACGATCACATCATACACAATTGCATGGAGTGTATGCCAGTCTACTGCTTAATAGGAATAAGCACTGTGTGTTTGAAAAGAATACATAGTCTCTAATTGTTTGGTGCATTGTGCTTTAATTCCTTTTATTCATATTATTAAGTTTGCTATTCAAAATCTTCTATTTACTTATTTCTGGTCTACCTAATGTCAGTTGCAGCAAGTTAATTAAAGTAAGATACTTACACATATCAAATAATTCTACTTCTTTAGTTCTATCAAATTTTTATGGATTTGGGGCTGTTATGAATAGACTAGAAGGTTGTTTTTTTATCTTCCATGTAAATGGAAAATTTGATATTTATGTAGTGATTTTTTTTTAACCATAAAGCCGGTTTGGGTGTGTATTAACATAGCTACTCTAATTTTCTTTGGGTTAACTTGGTTGGTATCTATTTATGCATCCTTTGAATTTCATCTGAGTCCTTATGTTTTAGATACTATGTTTTAGTTACATCTCTTAAAATCAACATACAGCAGGATTTTTTTTGCAATCAATCTTTGGCTTTTAAGAATGCTTAAATTTACATTTTTAGAATATTACTCAGCTTCAAAAAAGAATGAATTATGATATGTGCTGGTAAATGAATGGAGTTGGAGAATATCATGCTAAGAAAAATAAGCCAAACCCAAAATAAACAAAGACAGAATATTTTCTCTGATATGTGGATGCTAATTCACAATAGGCTGTGGGGCACTAGGGAAGAAAGAGTTATTTTATATTAGGTAGAGGGGAGTGAAAGAAGGGAAAGGGATATTGGGGTAGGAAGGATAGTAGAGTGAAACAGACATTATTATCTCATGTACATATATGACTGCATGACAGATGTGATCCTACAATATGTATAATCAGAAAAATGAGAGGTTACACTCCATTGATGTATGATTTATCAAAATGCACAAATGCATTCTACTGCCATGTACAACAAATTAGAACAAATGAAAAAAATTTAAATAAAAAATAAACCACAAAAAAGAATCTCCAAAATCTACAGAATATGTGAATTCATAAAAATTTTCAGAGATGAAGTCAATATATTAAAATTATTTAAATATTGTATACCTACAAAAATTTCTATTATTTCCGCCTTCTAATTAGGCACTTTCTGTTTATCCCAGTGTTTGTTTCCATTTTCCTGTATTATTTTCTTGCTGCCTTTAGACTGAATATGTGCTGATGTTGTTTTTTATCTTCTAATACTACTTTTTTATTATAATTGTTTGACAGTTATATCTTCTATGTTTACTTTTCCAGTGTTGCACTGCTATTTGAGCGTGCCTACTTATCAAATTATAACAGATTCTAGTGACTCCTCCACCTGATTTTCATCCAAGAAGCTGGCCTGGAGCCATGCTGGCTAAAGTTGCCTATGGAAGGGCACTGGCTTTGGGCAGAGGGTGGCCTTTCTGGGCCCTGGTTCCAACAGCCACCAGCAGCTTCCCACAATATCTAGCTCTCTGATTGGGTCTTTTCTTGGCAGAGGGTGGATGCTAGCTACCCCTACCTGCGCTGTACTTCAGTGCTTCCCTGATGGACAGCATGGCAAGCCTTTTCCTTTCTTAGTATGTCTGTATCTCAACACTGGGAGAGGTGAGAACTCTTCCTGGGGGCAGTCTGACCTCCCTAAAGGACAACGATCATTTCTTATGGATGCTATACCTACATTCTTTATAATTCTCTTTACTTCTTAATACTGTTATGATTTTGACATGAGATGGCCTTTGAAAGATCATATGTGATCATATACAAGACTATTCAGAAGTGGAAGTGATTAGATTATAAGATTGTAACCTAATGGGTGGATTAACCCAATGATAGGGATTAACTGGGTGGTAATTGTAGGCAGGCAGGGTGGGGCTGGAGGACATAGGTCACTGGGGCTGTGCCTTTGGGGGTTATAATTTGTCCCTGGTGAGGGGGTTCTCTCTCTGCTTCCTGTTGCCATGTTCTGAACTGCTTTCTTCTGCTATGTGGTTCCATCATGATGTTGTGCTTCACCTTGGGCCCAGAGCTATGGAATTGGCCATCTAAGGACTGAGACCATGAGCCACCAGTAAACTTTTCCTCTTCTACGTTGTTCTTATCACGACTTTTGTTAATGAGATGACACTAGCCAATTTTATATTGTTCCAGTTCCCTGTTTATAATCATTTATGTTATTAGATTTTCTATCTTCCAACAACACCTGGACTAATACACTGTCTATAAACTATGAGTCATTGTTGTCCAATATTTCAAATGCATCCCATTTCCTTCAGAATGCACATTGATCTTGTTATTTCATATTGCAAATATTTATCCTTAAAGAGATATTTATCAATACCTTTTCTCCCCTTTTGCATTAGTTTTCTACTGCTGCTATAAAAATTTTTTCACAAATATAGTGGATTAAAACAACAAAAAAAAATATTTCACAATGCTGTAACTGAGAAGTCCACAATGAGTTTCACTGGACCAAAAGCAAGGTGTTGTCAGAGCTGCATTCTTTTCTGGAAGTTCTACAAGGGGGCAATTCATGTCTTGACCCACTTTTCAGCTTCTAAGGCATCCCCACATTCTTTGGCTGGTGATTCTCTTCCACCATCTGTAAAGTCAGCACGTGGGGCTAAATTTTTTCCCATGGTATGGTCTTTCTGACCTCCTCTTCTGTCTCTCCTTTTCACAGGTAAAAACTCTTGTGGTTACATTGTGCCCACCCAGGAAATCCAGGATAATCTCCCTCTTTTAAAATCAGTTGATTGGCAGCCTTCATTCCACTTGAAACCTTCATCCTCCCTTGCTGTGTAGAGTGGTACATTCACAGGTCCAACGGATTATGAAGGAAACCACTTTGGGGGAATTATTTTGCCTACCATGTCACTCAGGCACTTCAGATTCCATCTCGGATTATTTCCCTTGTTCCTTTATGATTTTTCTTAATGAGAATAATTTTGGCAAGACAGTCTTACACTTTTTTTTGTCATGAAAGTGGCTATATGTCCTTTCCATTCTTCAAATAATTTTGTGGACACAGGTGTAGCTTGAAGGTGATCTTCTTCCAGCACTTGGCACTTGGTCTCCCACTGTTACCACAGCAAAGTCAGCATGAGGTCCCCGTCAGTGACCTTTCTGGGTCTTTTTCAGAACTTCTGTTTTTCTATGGGGTTCTGGGTTTCACATTGATGTGTTTTGGTGTGGGCTTAAAAACTATTTATCCAGTCTTGAAATTATTAGAATTCCTGTACTTGAGACTGGGTAACTCTCAATAATTCCAATCTCATCTCGGAAAATATCTATTTTTATGTCATCTGTTTCCCCTTTTATTCTTGTCTTCTAGAATTCAAATTATACTGGATCCCCCTCTTCTGTTCATGTCTTTTGACCTTGCTTTCATATTTTTGAGTCTTATAATCTCTAGTTTGAATATGGGGTAATTATTTGAGAATATTCTGCAGTATAAAATTTATCAACCATGTTTGACCTGTTGATTAATTTGACCATTTTAAAAAATTTTAATGATTATATTCTATTTTAAAGTTTCTTCTTTCTAAAACGTCTTTGGTTATTTATTATGATCCCTTCAGTTGATCTTGTCAGATTTCTTTTTTTTTTATTTCTTTAGATGCATTAAACAGAATTATTTAGATTTTTGTGTCTTTAGAGTCCAGTATCTGATGTTTTGTGTATCTGTTTCTGCTGCCTGTTGTTTCTGCTGGTCCATATTCATGTACATTTAGTAGTTTTTAAATGCACGCTGTTTCTTTCTCCCTGAGCCTTGCTTGATGAAGTTCTTTGAGGCCTATGTGAAGTTTTGTTCCTCCATCAATATGCTTGTTTTTGTCACCTGTGGGTGCTAAATTTTAACCTTGCCGTCGCTGGCTCTTTGCGGTTCCAAAATCCGTGGATATTTGTCACCGCTTGCAGCAACAACTTGCACGGGTCTTATGGGTGGTGGAGTGGAAACTGAGGCACTTCTATCTTTCTCTTTAGTGCACTGCTTTCTTGCTTGTTTGTTTATAGAGGATAGAGGAAATGAGGTTTACTTGCTTTGAGAGGAGAGAGAGAGAGAGAGAGAGAGCCTTTGCTTAAGAGAGAAACTTGCTACACCTTAAAGTCCTGCATCCTGTGAACTAAGGGTACGTCTACCTAAGGTGCCCTAGTGATGCGTCTCAGTTCTCTGTTCTGTGATCTGCCTTCCGCCGCTTCCCCTACTCGCTGCTGCCGCGCGTGTGTCTAGCTGCTTCGGTGTGTTTTCTTCTAGCTGCTGCGTGTGTCTTCTTCTCTGGCTGCTGCCCCGACGTGTGTCTTCTATTACTGCTTTTCTGCTAATGGCTGCTGTTGCATATGTCCCTACTAGCTACTGCCGCATATCCCTCTGGCTGCTGCCGCGCATCTAGCTGCTTTTTTGCTAATGGCTGGTGTGTCTCTGTCTCGCTCCACCTACGCTTATATCACCTCCAGGAGGCGGAGAGCAGGGCCACGCCTCTCACGCAAAGATTAGGCGAGTCGCTCTGAGCAGGCAATTAGTGCTCGAACACATGCGCATACATTGTGTGCCTGGAGGAGAAAATCACCTGAGTGTGCTTATGTCAATTAACTGGCGCCACCAACATGGCACAGCCCCCAACACCTTGCAACTTCAATTTTAACTTTGTGCTTGGATTTTCTTGGAACACACAACTTTGATTTTTGCATCTATAGCATGGAAGGGCTGGCGTATGGTCAGCTTTGGTTTAATCTTCATTCACTCTCTCAGTAAAGGTGTCTTTGGGGTGGAATGTAGACTTTATGCTGTGCACCTTGTATGACAAGCAGAAATTATAGGTAAAATAAGTCAAGGTCCACGGGTTGGAAAAACCCCTCAGGACACAGCCCACCTTGGGGGTTCCTGCTTTCACTACATTTTGGATTTTACGGAATCCTTATTTTTATTAGCTCACTAATGTGCTTAAATCTGCTCTATTTTGTCTATCACTTAAATATCTAATGTATTATACTGTTGGAAATGGAAGTGGAAATTTCCAGCTTGTACTTTGTTTATCTTTCATCATGTATTTTGGTTTTCAAAAAGATGGTTTTCATGATACGAGAAGTTTTTTTTCCCCCTTTTTATATTTTATTTTGAGACAGGATTTGCTGAATTGCTTAGGGTTTCACTAAGTCGCTGAGTCTGGCTTCAATCTTAGAATTCTCCTGACTCAGCCTCCTGAGCCACTGGGATTACAGGCGAGTGCCACCAAGCTCGGTGGGAAATGCTATGTAACTATTACATAATATTCTATTAGATGAATACATCGTGATTGAACTCGTCTTCTGTTGAAACATTTATATTTTTCTATTCTCATAGTTATGAAAATGCTCCAATGAACATTTATGTGTGTGTGTGTGTGTGTGTGTGTGTGTGTGTGTGTGTATTTCTGTGCATGGGAAATTTTAAAAATATATAACCAATAATTATGATTGAATATTGTGGGTGGAATTTGTTTATCCAAAAATAGCACCTTAGGATATGACCTTACTAGGAAAAAGTCACTGCAGATATACTTAGTTGGAGTAAACTCTTACTGGTGTAGGGTGAACTCCTAATCCATTATGGCCTTGTCCTTGGAAGAAGATGGTCATGTGAAGGCATGGAAACAAAGGGAGAAGGAGCCAAAGGTATGCAGGCAAAAGCTGGAGTTAGGCTGCCATATGCCAGGGACCCTCCGGGGACCCTCCAGGGCTACCAAAAACCTGAAGATGCAAGGAAGCCTCCTCCTCTCAACTGTTACAAGGAAGTCTTGGGACAACTAACTCCTGGATTTTGGACACTGTAACTGTGAAAGAAAAGGTTTCTATTATTTTCAGTTAGCTAGTTTGGTGCTTTGTTATAGCAACTCTGTGAAATTAATACACAGAGGATGTGCATATCCAGTGTTCGTGGCTTCTGTGTAATGGCTCCTGAAGTGTTTGAACCAGGTTTCCTCTGACCACGTTCTTCATTGTCCACAGGGGATGCTCCTTTTCTGATTTGATGTGTAAAGCAATCAGTGTTGATTTTAATTTCTGTTTCCCTGATGACTTCGATATTGAACATCTTTTGTAGGTTTGTCATTCAGATTTTTTAACAGAATATCAGTTTGTGTATTTTCCGTATTTTCTTAAGTGCTTATTTTATTCCTACTGATTTATAGAAAGTCCTCAAATATTCTGGGACCAATTCTTTGTTAGAGATGAGGGTTAAAAATATCAATCCTCACCTCCTAACTTCACAGTTCACTTTATTTTTGGTGTCAGAGGAAGAGCACAAATTCTTAATTTCAATGTCCTGAATACATCAACTCTCTCCTTCAAAATTTGTGCATTTTGTTTCGTGTTTGAGAAATTCTTTCCTCCCTTTAAATCATAAAAATATTCTCCTAAAATGTCTTCTAAAGTTCATAATTTTGCATGTTTCAGAGTAAGTCTCCCTTCCATCTGGAATTCTCTCATTATCTTTAATTGAGTAGTCCATCTTTTCCTCCATTGACTTCCAAGCATACATTGTGTTTCTGTAATGAGTTGCTGTATTTCTGGACCCTCCATTCTGTCCCATTTCTCTGTCTCTGACTTCTGCAAAGCACACAGTCTTAAGAACTATTGTTCATTTTCTCACTTTTGATGTTGCATGCTCAACTGAAAAATCTCTAGACTTTCATCTTTCCAAGATAAGCGTTAAAAGCTATTATTTTTAAGTACCACTTTAGCTTCTTTCTGCAAGTGTTGATATGTAGTATTTTCAGTTATTGTTCAGTTCTCAATGTTTTCTAATTTTTATTTTCACTTTCTCTTTGATCCATTAACTATTTATAAGCTTTCCCTCTAGTTTCCAAATATGAGAGCATTAAAAAACTTTCTTTTGCTGTGAATTATATTTTAATACAATAGTTATTATATATTGTCTACACAATATAAGGTTCCTTGGTATTTGTTGGTACTACTTTGCAAAAATCCAACTTATACTTAAAAATTAAATTGTACCTTAATTGTCAATTGCCGCACTTAAATTTGTCCATTAGGGCAGAATTACTGATAGTGTTGTTCAGATTTTCTCTATTCTTGCAAAATTTTACCTACAAATTGCAAAAATGAAATACATTAATGTTTTTAATTGTGATTGTGCTTTTTTTTGAACACTTCACTTTTTATACTTTTGAGATTAGGCTATTGAGTGTAAGGAAGATAAGAATTATTAGATCTTCCTGGAAAATTGAGCATTTTATCGTTATGTAGTGCTCTTCATTGTTTTTAGTAATACTTTTTGCCTGAAATTCTGTCTTATCCAGAAATAAAAATGCTACATGGATCTATCTGTATGTGAGCAAAGATATATGTATATGTATGTATAATACACAAAGAAGTATATGAATATTACTTATTTCAACCTTTCTGTGTCCTTATTTTATGTATTTATTTATTGGTGGGGCTGGGGATTAGGACCCGGGGTCTTGTGCACCCAGGGTAAGCACTCTACCAACTGAGCTATATCCCCAGTCCTGTCCTTATGTTTTAGGTGTGTTATTTGTAAACAGCATAGGGCAGTTTTAATAGTATATGTCATTTTGGAATCTCTATAGTAGATAAGTTTAATCCTGTTCCATTTATTGATGGAATATTTGGATTTATCACATAAGCTTACATTTTTTTTTTAACAAATCTGCCCTGCCTATACGTCTTTGAAAAATTCCTTTATTGTCATTTATTGTATTGATCAAGTTTTCTTCCATGCTCCTTTTTCTTCTTAATTTTTGGTAAGTTATTTGTTCTATATATCAACTGCTTATCCTCAAAATTTTTTTCAAAAGAACATTAGTATGAACAAAGTCTACAGGCAATCCATGCCTCTATTCTCCTGTTGCACAAATTGTGGAACCTAGACTATTTTAATTCTGATCATTCCACCCCAGTTTCCATGTGATTTTTGTGTGTATTTTTTTGTTGCTATGTTTTTAGGCTCTTTAGTATTACTGATTATCCTGACTTATTTTATTTTGTCTAGCCCTTATGTGTATCTATCAACATATTTGTTTTTCTCTTTTACTTTTTTCATCTCAAAGTTTCCTTCCATGAGAGACTGTTAGCTATAAACTAGTATCTGGTGTCTGAAACTGTCTTTTTTTTAAAATTCACTTTTGAATAACAGATTGGCTATTAAAGAACTTATTAATTACAGACCTATCTTAAACACTTTGAAGATATATGTAAATTGAATCAGTTTCTGTGAAGAGTTTAAAATAGGCCCTAATCTTTGTTTGCAAAGTACGAAGTTTCATATTTGTGTATATGAATCATATTACATAAATCCTCAAAATCCTTAACCGTTGTTTGCCTAGCTGCTTTTTGAAAACGCTAACCCCCTTTCCTAGGTAGCTGCAGTATTAAATCAACCTTTGGGCCAATTTTAAGGAAATATATTTAGTTTGAATTTTAGTAGTCTGATTTAAGAGGGCTGATTCCCAAACTGTAAATCCAAAAAATAGCTGGATATCTTTTACCATAAAACCAGCTTCCGATATTCAGTTACTCATGGACGAAAGCAGAAATGGAGTCACACTTGGCCATTTAGGCACGGCTCTGGGTTTTAGATGTCCTTCAATTCCTCTGCTGGTGAATACGTGCCATTTATCAAGTTCCATCCACTCGACATGGCTTCTTGACATTCCCAGATGTTACAGAATGTCATGTGAAGGTGATATAATATACTCTGTCCCCTTTGGACACATGATTCACAATACATAACGATGCCAACCTGAGGGGGGAAAAATCCTTAAATACTGAGAAATCGAAAGACATAAAATTTTAAAATTGCTTAGTTGAAATGGTTTCCTTGGAGGAGTCTAGCAGTCATCCTTAAGTCTCTCAAGAGCTGACCCGGGTGGCCTCTTACTTTGAAAATGGAAAATGGATGCTTGTCCCTTCACTTCCCTTTCACTGGGGTCTTCCCACTGGGGTGTGTTGTGTGGAAGGTGTTTCCTGGCTCAGCTCAGTCAGCTCTGGGCATTTTAAACCTTGCTGTTAGCATACTTGTTGACCCCCACTATCTGTCACCATCTACCAGGATGTAGTGTGGAGACAGATCTGTGCACCAGGACTCAAGAGCACTAGAAGCCAGTGACGTTGCTTCCATTTCCTCATGTAGGAAATGAGTGTCTGTCCCACCCAACCTTCCAAAATCCTGCCTTCCTCACACTCCTACCCCCACAGTAAGAATTTTTTCAGCACCATGCTCAGACTACACCCAAATGTGAAATCTAGACTTTTATAAGAATAATGCACAGTTAAGTGGTTTTGCAGAATGGTGAACAGTCAAAAAAGAGTGAGGCAGGAAAAATTTTCTGTTGAGAGAAGGTAAACCATTCCCTCATTCATTCAACAAACCTCTCTCTAAACTCATGTGCCAAGTGCAGGAGTCTCTCTTCTATTCTATAGTTTATTTTCTAGTGGGGGACACTGGAAATTCTAGCAAGAAGAAACTGTCAGCAAGGAGTAAGTCAGGACATTAAAAGAGAGCAGTGGTCTAGAAAGCCACGGATGGCCTCTGAAGAGGTGATATTTAAGATGAGAGCTAAATGTCATGTGATGAGGAGAGGGGAGTATAATCCCAGGAAGTGGTTTAAGCCTAAGACAGAAAGGAGTTTGTATGTTCAAAGGCCCGAAGGCCAGTGGACAAGGAGTATGTTCAGAGAAGCAGGCAGGAGCCCATCAGGCAGGGTGATGAGTTAGACCACAGTGTCCTTCTTTTAAGTGTGATGGAAATCCTCTGGAGAACTTTAAGATCAACATCTTCTGGGGAGTCAGGATAAGACTCTCCTTGGAAGTAGGACTGAGTAGGTTGGGTGGGGAGGAAAGAGGAGGGAATGTAGTTAGGTGGCTTAATTTTCAGGACTGACATCACAAGATACCACAGACTGGGTGGCTTATGCAATTAATTTCCTCACAATTCTGGAGACATCTGAGGTCCAGGTCTCAGCAGGCTTGGCTTTTTCTCTTTGGCTTATAGATGGCTGTTTTTCTCCCTGTGCCTTTACATGGTCTTCCCTCTGTTAAATGTGAGTGTTCAACTTTCTTCTTCTTCTTATGAGGACACCGGTCAGATGGGACTGAGATTCACCCTAATGGCCTCACTTTAATTCAAGTACCTCTTTATAGACCCCGTCTTCAAATGCAATCACATCATGAAGTATTGGGAGTTAGGATTTCAATACATGAATCTGGGGAGAGGAGCACAGGACCAGCCAATAACAGTAGGGGATACAGCGTGACAAAGGCTTAGTGGCTGAATTAGTATGGTCCCTATCAGTAAAGAGCGAGGGGACCAGCCTGGCTGAGTGGAGCACACATGTAACAGAGTCACAGGAGTCAACTGATCAGTAGAAGTTGAGGTCAGGCTTGTGAGTTCCTTGAATTTTTGTTAAGAAGCTCAAATGCCTGCTGTAGGTCATGGGATGCCTTGGAGGGTATGCGAACAGTGAAGAAGAATTAGAAATGGATGGTTAAACCTCTGGTTACCTGAAAGCCGTGCATGAGAGGACTGAGTCAGGAGAGTGCTCAGCTCATGGACTTCAACTTGAGCTGGTAGGGACAGAAAAGAAAGAGGAAGGAACATCTCCCAGGAAGAACCACCAATACTGAACGAAACAAGAGGAGACAGGACTCCACCTGGGAAACTGTGAAGGAACTGTCCAGGCAAGGACTTCCCTGCAAAACCTGTGCTGGGATGTCAGTCAGGAAGGTCAGGCAGCCCACCTGTCTCCAGCAGGCATGGGGCGCTGGACATGATGCCTCAGTGGGAAGGGCAGGCACTTCAGGGTGTCACCTGAGGGCGAGACAGACCTCAGTTCAGATCTCAGCTCCCTCATTTACAGGAGTGTACTTTAATCTCTTTGAACAGATCACTTAATCTCTTTAAGCCTTAATTTACTGAGATGTCTAATGGGAGTAATAAACTACCTCCCTAGACTTTTAGAGGGTGAAATGAGGTGATGTGCATGATGCCTGCTTCACCACAGCTGCTCATGAACAGCAGATTCTCCTGCATCCCACTTAGAGGAGCAAAGCCCTCAAAGAACAGAACAGATAGATTTAGCTGTTAATGACATATCCAAAGTGCTCTGCATGGGACACGACCCGGCGCTTCCTGCAGTAGTACTGACAAAAGAGATGGTGTGGCTGCTCTCAGTGGGTTTCCTTATCTGACCACATCTTCCTGGCATGGAAAACAGTGGATATCGAATGAAGCATCAGGGAAAAAGCTAACTACAACTTGTGTGACACTGGTGAGTATCCATTGCAACTATTGATGAGTCTATTTATTGTGTCCCTACTGTCCAGCAGGAAAGGATGTGGCTCATTCTATTACATTTAACTCTAAAAGCAACCTTGCTTCCTTGGTCCCAGTTTGTAGAGAAGAAACAGATTCAAACCAAGTTAGGAACTTTCTCAAGACATGCACGGAAAATAGAAGAGCTGGGTTTGCATCATTGGCCTGTCTGATTCTGGAAGTTATTTCTTTCCACTCAGTTCTACTGCCTCCTTTCCTTGGCCTCTACAAATCTCAACATTTCAGCTACAAATGGGGCTAATTACACACGGCTTATCTCAACCTGCCTCCCTTTTCCCAGTCTGTGTTGCAGGAAACAAAGGAGAATAAGTGTGTTCTACTGAATTTTGATTCAGTCATAAACCATCTCCAACCTTAGTGGCATAAACAACCACTTGATGATATTCAGGGGTTCAGTGGGTCACAAATTTGGAAATGGCTTGACTTGGTTCCAGAATGTCCAAGGCTTCAGCTGGGAAGATCCAAATAACTGGGAATGAGGTGACTACACAGCCAGCAAATGGAATTATCTGGAAATTCTGGGATGACTTAAATGTTGAACTTAGCTGGGGCTTCAGTCACACCTGCACATAGCTTTTCCATGTAGCCTATGATCTTCCTAACATAGCAGCCTTACATAGCTAAACTTTTACCTGGAATATCCAACTTTCACGTGTGAGCATCCTAGCAAACAGCAGAAGTTACATTGCCATGATGATCTATCTGAGAAGTCACGTAGCATCACTGCCTGAAGTCTATCGGTAGAAGTAGCGTTCAGATTCAACGTTGCTCACATTCAAGGAGAGGAGAGACTCCATCTTGCAATGGGAGAATGGTCACTAAATTTTATTACAATAGCCACCACTGGGTATAAAGGCCCAAGAAAAGTACATGAAAGTATTTAAGAAAAATGTCTTGCTACAATTAATGCCACGTTTGTTTTTTGTTATTTTTCTTTCTTGCTGAGCTTAAAATACTCAGGCCCAGACAATGCTGAACATGAACTGGATTTGTCCTTGCTCTTTCCCAAAGAGAAGGCCTCAACTTAAAAATGTGATAACAAGTTCCTACAGCAGCTGCTGCATTTCTGTCTAGCACCAAACTTCTGAAAGTAATGTTGAAAATTCTGTAACCTACCCAGTCACTCGGAAGTCACAATGACCCAGTGTTAGCGCAGAGATAGGGAAGGGAAAAAATAAATGAATCCAGTTGTTTAAAAATCAGCTTTTCTTTTAAAGTTAAATACTCTGAGTTGAATTCAATTTGGGTCACACGTAGAAAGCCTCAGTTTGATATTCTTTTTAAAAATAAGTTTGCATAAGTAGGCATAATTTATTTATTTTCTTCATTTATCTAGCACAAATTACTTAGGGGCTGTATTTTGTTGCTCAACTGGGCAAAGTATAAATGACCCATGTGAAAATAAGAGAGAATGGCTATGTGTGTGTGAGGCCTGTTTGTTAGATTCTATTTTCTAGAAAGGAGGAGTTATTTACTTATTAAAAACTACTGACCCAGATAGATTGCCTGAGGGTCATTATTACCTTGCAGGTGGGGCCCTGGCCTTGGGGCTTACATCATTCTGCTCACCAGATTTTTGAGCATGACCTTTAAAGAAATGTGTCCCAAGAACAAGTTAAGAATGAGCAGAGCAGTCTCCAAAATTTAAAGATTTGTATCACTATGTTGGTGATAATTGTACATTTAAATGGGCATTACTCAGAGGCTATGAAGTCTAAAAAGTTTTTAAAAATCAAATACCCTAAGTTACCTTTTCTGATCTGAAACTACTTTTTGTTGTTTATTTTGTGGCTTATCCTCTATGCCACTCCCCAAACCACCATATATGGGAGAAAGATGGAGTTTGGCTGATGTAAATTGACATTCTGCACAATTATATGAACATCGATAAGTTACTCAAACTTCCTGGGCTAGTGATCTGATTATAATAAAATAGGGAAAAATAGTACCTGGTGTTGCAAGAATTAAAGGAGGTATGGAATCTATGACCTGAGTTGCCAAGTCTGAGTAAATGGGGATCTTTAACTTCTGGGTTGCTTGATCTAATTTTTGCATCTGGGTTTGGGGCATAGCTCAGTGGTAGACTGCTTGCCTTGAATGCATGCATTGAACCCAGGGTTCATTCCCCAGTACTGCAAAAACAACAACAAAAGACACACACACAAAAGCAAAACAAATGAACAAGCACACAGAAATCCTCACCATTTTCACACATGCAATCATGTCATCAAAGCAGACAGCACAATAGTGCTCCATACAAATGGTGTGGACTTGGATCTCTTGGGCCCTTTCTTCAAGTGAACCAAATCAAGGCTGTGACTGGTATTTCAGAGACTTGTGAAGTAAGATAAGAGGAGGGCATTTTTACATTTATTAAACATTGACTATGTGCAACATGCTGTTTCATAGACATTTTTCTCATTTTCTTCTTCTATAATGAATGACCTTACACGGTATATGTCATGCTGTTTAGTCAATTGCTCTCAAACACAGTGGTTTAATGAAGTACTCATTCATTATTTCTCATAAGTCAACTGAGCAGTTCTGATGGGGGCCAGGCTTGTCTGATCTTGGCTTGCTTACGTGTCTTTGAAGGGTTGCTGGGTCATCTGGGACTCACCAGGTTAGAGGCTCCAGGTGGTTTCTTACTGTCCTGCGGGGTTGTTTTGTTCTGTTACTTCTCATGGCAATGGTTCGAGTCCAGAAGAGAGAGAAAACATACATGCTGCTGTCTCATTGACCAAAGTGAATCATATGCCACGCTCTGAGTTGGAGCAGGAGGCACTTCTACCGGAAGTAGATTCCAGGAGGCATGAACAAATGGGGCCAGTAGGGCACTTCACTGTTCTAATAAGCATTATTCTTACTCTAACTACTAGGCAAAGAGATGGAGGCTACCAAGGTCATGCTCTTTGGTCAGAGGCCTGCCCCTGGTGTTTCTCTTTGCTATCATCTTTCCCAGGGACCTCCTACTTGGAAATGTTTTCTAATTGGTTCCGTTTCCCCAGTCTTTCTCATTTTTGTGGTCTGAACTTGAAATTTCATGTAAAATGTTTGGGATCAACCAAGTGACTCTTACCAATACTCAGTATAATGGCATCAAGGGACAGTGAAGGTAAACAGGTAAGGTAGGTCTTACTAATTAGAAAAAAATCAAGAGAGAACAGATATGCAATTGGATGTAGGCTGGCTTCTCTGATTTTGTCTGGGTCAGCTTGTGCCTTTCTTTCCATGCCATTCTTTTTGGAATCTGATACTCAAATCTAAGAAATGTCAGGTCTTGGTGTTGGCCTAGGGCACTTTCTAACTTGTTGACCTTGGACAAGGAAATAATCTAATTTCCCTGAGATGCCATTTCCTCCCATGTGAAATGAGAATAGTTAGGTAGGTGCTGATTTGTGACTTAAAAGGGGACCTGCAGAGAAGAGCTCAGCTTGGTCAGAGTCACATGCACCCATTGTGAGTCAAGTCTGTCCTCATGCATCTCCTGGTGACTGAAATGATGGAGAGTGGACTGTCACCACTGTAGTGCTCTGGGTGTGCTGCCAGCCAGGCAGAGGAGGCTGAGCAACACAGGGGCTGTTAATAGATTTTATGGCTTCATTGAGTACCCCAAACTTTACTTATTAATTATAAGATGTGGTTTAGTCACTGTTGCAATATGTACCTGGTGTTAATTGATTTGTATGGGCTCATACCTAGAAACATAAAGAATGTGCAGGATTATAACTCCCACAAGGGATTGTAATCACTTAACTACCTTTTCTTTCTCTGGGGTGGGGGAGCAAAGGCTTTGAGACCCTCCAATGCCTAGCCCAGTGCTATCACCTGGCAGGGTGATACAAGCTGTATAGGTGTTCAGGAAATGTCTTGAATCAATTAATAAATAAATAATTTTGTTTCCTTCTATGTTTCTCTATCTACTTTATTTCCAAGCTACTTCTTCTGAACCTTGAATTGTGACATGTATGGAAATAGGGTTGGGGTTTCTCCTGAGCCATTAGTTAATGTTTATTGAGTAGCTTTGTGAGTCATTAGTGGCCTAGGTGTGGTCGAGGATGTCGAGATGAGATGAGAAGTTATGGTCCCTGTGCTCAGGGATCTGACGGTACTCCCTAGCAAGAGATTTTATAAGGCAGGAGGTCAGGTGCTTAGGGATCCAGAGTGACAACGTAAAGTGGTAACTTCTTGCAGAGAAGTTTAAACGTGATCCACACTGCAGACCCAAGTTTGTCTTTTCTGACTCAGCCGGTTCATCAGCCTCTGAGAACCTTTGCTGCCCTGCTTCTCCGAGATGGTACAGAGCCGGACCATACCCGGGTCCAAGGCGATCGACCCTGCAACTCCTAGCAACATTTAAGTTTCTCGGTTCTGGTGTGTGGCTGGCGCCCTCCCCAGACCAGGCGGCGTAGAGCGTCCAGAGACCCAGCCAAGGGCAGGACCTGCAGCGACGCCCGCCCGGCCACTCCGCCCAGATGTCAATTCAAAAGGCATGGCAGGGCAGGGTCCCCTGAGCCCGCGCAGGCGACCCTCAGGCGCCGGGCGATTACTTTCTCGGGGAGCCCGTCATCCCTGGCAGCAGCTGTTTGGAGAACCTGACTGGGGACGTAGAGCCAGAGGGCTCCGGGGAGTCGCCCACCAGGGTCCTTTGGGAGCCGGGTCCTGACTGAGACAGGAGAACGCGAGTGCCCCGCGTGGGGTACGCGGGAGGAAAGTTGGGGGCCAAAGCCGCCAGGCTGGGAGCGCGGAACCCGGGGCCTGTGTCCGCGTCTCATGAATATGCACGAGCCACCTCCCTCCCTCCGTGACGTCACGGGCCGTCCCGGGGTGAGCGCCGGAGCCGCTCCGGGTCCGCGCCAGTGAGCGCGGCTGCTGCCGGCGAGCGAGCGGCGCGGCGGAGGGCACCGGAGGCCGAGCGCGGCGGCGGCGCCTGAAGCGCACCCAGCGGGCACGGCGAGGCGGCCTGCGACGCGGCGGACACCGGCAGGCGAGAGCCGGCGCGGGCAGTAGGCGGCGGCGGCAGCTTGTTGGCGGCGTCGGCGGCGAGGATGCTGCCTGGGAGGCTGTGCTGGGTGCCGCTCCTGCTGGCGCTGGGCGTGGGGAGCGGCAGCGGCAACGGCAGCAGCGGGGGCAGCCGGCGGCGCCGCCTCCTCGCGGCTAAAGGTGGGTGCTGGGGAAGTTTTCTCCTCTCCGAGCAGGGAGGCAGGGCAGGCTTGAGGGTGCGAACGACGGGGACCCGGGCTCACGCTGGATTTGCCCAGGGTCCTTTACCGCAGCTTCTTAGGCTTCGTGCGCCCGCAATTCCCGAAGTCAGCGCCCTATGCAGCGGACCGGAGAGGTTCTGCCCGCGGACGCCCGCCCCATCCCTGGGCGGGGTCCCGAGGCCAAGGAGAAGGCGAGGTCTGGGGAGTCTAGACAACTTTGGGGGGGGTCTGTGTCGGGGTGGGAGCGTCACGGGTTCCGGCCCAGGGATGGCTCCAGCAGGGCGCTGGCACTGCCGTGGGGAGAAGCAGGTGTCTGCTCCTGCCCCAGGGGGAGGATCAGCGGCGGTGTCTTTAAAGGAAGAAGCCGAGCTGTGACTGGTCTCTCAGCTCCAGGATGGAGTGGAACCTGGAGGCTCCAGGGAAAGGAAGGCTCCCGTGGCTGTGGCGCTCTGCGGGCTCCCCCAGGGCGTCTCTGGCTCCCCTGGGAATGCGCGCCCTCCGGGTGGGTGCCAGAGTCCAGAAGAAGTGCGCGATGTGATGCTCCTCCGTCTCTCCGACTCTGCTTGGGCTCCCGAGGTCCGAGGCGCCGAATCTGGCACCCCTCCCTTATTCATCCAGTTGTTCTGAAGATGTTGACCTCCCCACCTCTCCGGCCCGGAAGGAAGCTAAAGCCCTGGGAATGCCTGGGGATGTCAGGCGAGCCTGGGAGCTGGCGAGCCCCGGACTTTGCTGCTGGGGAGCGCGGGTAGGGGCGCCCGGAGGGCGGGTCTGAAACTGAAGGTCACGTGCCAGCAGACAGTGTGGAGGCGTCGGAAAAGCAGGGCCGCGTGAGGGCGGATGCGGGTGGGCGCAGGGGAGGCAGTGGCAGAGCCAGGCTGGCGCGCTCAGCCTAACGATAACTTGTTGATTCTCTGCGCTGTTGACAAGGAGGGCGTGCGTTTGGTTTGCGGACTGTGACCAAATTTGCCCCTTAACAAAGAAGAGGGTACATGGCCCTTGCAATCTTGTCTGGCGGTCACTTTAGGGCGGAGGGGTTTGCGCCAGTCGGAAAAGATACTCTCCATTAGAGACAACCTGATCCAGAGGCTGGCTTTGAACTATTGTGTACCAGTAGCGCAGAGAAGTGAATGCGTATCGGGTTGAATTACTCTTGGCGGATGGAAAGATTTAGAGGAAGGCGGTCGGTCTTGTCTGAGCTTTGGGAACTGCTTCTCCTGTAACTTGAGAGTAATAAATTTGAGAAGAATAGGAAGAATTTCTGTGTATTTGTAATCTTTTAATTTTTTTGTGATGTAATTTCGAAAAGATCTTATTAGCAGGCACCCTATTTCTTTCTAACCCCTCCCCCGCTCCCTGTGTATCTTTAACAGTTTTTCTTCTGGAAAGAAAAAGAAAAACTCATTGGAGCGGGGATGTGTCAAACATAGTGTGGTAAAGGTGACACTGAGATGAATGGATCAAACTGAGAGACTGTTCCGGTGAAAACAAGAATGAAAAAACAACAAACTTCCCAACCTTCTGCCTTGTTCCTCAGGGTGGACACTTTGTTAAGCAGGCAAATTATGCTTTTGGCGGGAGGGGGGCGGGGATTTTCTATGTCTTTGTAGCAGAGCAAGTGGCATATTTATAAGCAGATGTCTACAAACAGGGGACGCAGTTCACAGCAAGTGAAAATCAGGGAAGAAGTCATTTGGGAAGAAAACCTGGTGTGCATAACACATTGCTGAGTTCTCATGTCAGGATGGAAAGATGAGAGAGGAAGAGAAAAATAAGGCTATCAGTGATTCACTTTATGTGAATAATTATGTGCGTTTTAACCAACATCCTTCATCTTCCCCACTTAGCACATATCTATTTCACGGTTAAAACCAGTCATTTGTCTTCGTAGTATAAAAAGTTTATAGATCCTCTGAAGTGAGAGTTACAGCCTGAATCCCCCTCATTTCCTTCTCTTTCCCTTTACAACCACTGGGGGGCAGCAAAGAGCACCTTTTGCTGCCTTTTTTTTTCTTTTTCGAGACAAATGTGTAATATTTGATCACAGCCGAGACATTCATTATGACACTTTAGTTTGTATTTACAGGACCGACTTTCTTCATTACAATGCACTTGCAGTTTATGTTTTGACATCATATAATCTCTGAAGAACGTTTGAGATAATAAAACTATGTTCTTTCTGTATGATGCACCCTGGCTCTGATTTTGCCACTTTTAAGGTTCATGTTGCTATTCCCATCACCAAAAAGAGAAAAATCAGGAAACGTGTGTAGACGATTGAACAAATAAAATCATCTCTTTCTTCTTCCATACAGTTTTCGGAGGGTAACATTAAGCTGTCTGGCTGAGTTGAATGTGCCCTCTAGATAATATTGTGTGCTCCCAGCTTGGGGCTGGCATAGAATGTTCATGTCTTTGGGGCACAGCACACACTTCCTTGTTTCCTGTTGTAGGAGATCAAATAGCTAATCCCCAACAACAGTTTGGGTTTTCACAGAATCTCTGCACTTTTGGTGCAGTGTCAGAAATCATGCAGTGTCCTGGCAGTTACAACACTTTCCCTCCACCCTTCTCTATCTTGTCAATCAAAAAAGAAAAACTCTTATTGGATTCCTTGAAAAGACCAGATTACCCACCATGTGGTCTGTGAAAAAAAAAGCTGGGGAGGGATTTTGGACCCAGGGAATCTCTGGAACAGAGAAAGACATGTCTTACCCAAGGGAAAGAAGACAGTACCTGCTTCTGAAGGTTTGTGGTAAATTGGGCAAAATGTCATGGGTCTCACCATCTCAAAGACCACCAGGTACACAGTCCCGTTTCAGTGCCCAGCATCCAGGCATAGAAGTCATTTGGAACAATCTTTGAGGATAGACTTTCAGTTATTGGGGTGCTCTCACCTGTGTACCCAGAGCCTGGCCCAGGGCTCTGGAAGTTTCTGAGCAGATAGCTGAAGACCATTATTATGGTCCCTTCAGTCCCTACTTGTTTTTGAGGAATTTTTGACCCAGCTAGAGAGACAAGATTTTTATGTGGAAATTTTAAGAGAATGGCAGTAGACAGAATTTGTCCAAAGTCTAATACTAACTGAGCGATGGGGACATAGGCAAGGGACATGGGGGTGGGGAGAGGGAACTTGCAAAAGTAGCATTCGGTAATAGGGAGAGGAGAACTCAGGGCAGAATTCTAACAATAATAGTGCAGTTGGATTGTAGCCTTTGGAGTTGGGCTGATCCCATTCCTGGGCTGTCCTGAGCTCTTACAGCACCCGCACAGCCTGTGTTAGCTTATTTTACACATGAGAAAAGGGGTCTGAAAGAGGACATGCAACTTGCCAAGAGTTTCAGCTACAGAATGTGGCACTGGGGTGAGAATATAAAGGGTTGCCACGTCATGTCCTATTTGCCAGATGTTCTTCCCTTTGGATTTGAAACAGGTCTAGGGATCATCAGGAAACTGAGTGGTTTGTGTATCTGAGTTACCCAGGTGACTCTGAGGGTCCAGGTTGCTGTATCCAAGGGGCCTGCAGGTGAATGAAGAAAGTGGGCCTTGCTTTTACCTGTGGAAACCAGGTGCTTGCTCAGAGCAGTAGCCTCGCCCTCCTTCCCACAGATTCAAAGCCTGTCTTGAATATTCCAGGCTGCACATTGTAGAATTTCCTGCAGGGGCCAAGATGGTACAGAACTGTATGATGAATTTTCCTTAATCATCCTGAGCAAGTAGCGTGTGTCTCCTAGGGACACGACAGATTTTTCCCTGCCTGCAGTAGAAATGCCAAAAAGCCTTCAGCAGTGCATCAAAGTGTACCTCAGAGTCACCCCGAATCGCCTATGGTTCCTGGACCAGAATGTGCTTCATCCCTGCCCTGCACCCTCTGGTCTTCTGGCTAGAAGTTCATCTTCCTCAGCTTCATTCCCATTGTTACTCAAAATGTGGCCAGACGTGGACATAGCCGTCTCTAGGAACCTTCCTGGGTTGGACACCCCAGGAGACACTGACTCTGTGGCCGCCTGTGTTTCCTTGTCTGATTCCAGCACCACCGTTCTGAGCCCTGGGAGTGTCATGCTGGCTCTTGCTGCATGTCCAGGCCTGACCTTGAGACATGAGATGTGCAGTCAATGGTGTTTGGCTTAGTGAATGCACCTGTTTGTAATTCAGGGCGTTATTATATCGTGTCCTAGGCATTCGAGATTTTTCTCCCTTCCTGTTCAAGGTAAAATTTGGGTTTAGTTGCTTGAGAAATCTGGGTTCCAGTCCAGGCCCTCTCACTTATCCATAGATGATCTTGGGCAAGTTAGTTAATGCTTTTGATGCTCAGTTTCCTCATCTGTAAAATGGGGATACCGAAATCTGCTTTGTAAGGTTGTCTGCATAGTGCTTAGAAAGCACTTAGCTTATTTTGTGGTATATAAAAGGTACTAACTATACAATAGTTGTAATTACTCATCGCTTAAACACCTGTCTAATGTATGAGACTTGGACAAATTCTCCGTTTCTGACCTCTTAGTAATTCAGTACCTCTGTTCATATTTTCTCCCAGCTCAAACTCTGTTCAGTTTCTCTGCCTCTCAGTCCATCTTCTTGCTGTTTCTTTCTGTGTGTGAATGTGCATGCGTGTGCCAATGTCATATACAAATACAAACGCACATGTACACACATATTTGACTCTGTTTATAAAAACCTCTGCTTCTTTCACTGGTCTGTGAATGCCTTTGAAGCCAGAACCCCCATTATATTCACCTCGAACTACTTGGAACTTAATTCAGGGTCAGCTCAGAGGAAGGGTCAGCTGTGTTTGCTACACAAACAAATACACAAGTGTGACTCCATGTGCAGACCAGAGGTGTGGGAGGCTCTGGTCTTTGGAGGAGGAGCTTATGAGGTGTGATTTGGGGTGTAAAGAAATGTTTCCTACCCAGTTAATGCTTTCCTCCCTGCTCTGCTGTCCCAGAAAGCACAGAAGCGTTCTGCTTATGACCTTTATGGTGGTTGTGATTATGCGGGTTTACATAGACAGGGCTAACCCAAACTAGACACCCAAATAAAAGACTGAAACAGACAATTTATTTTACTGTTTGTTGTGTATCCCACCAGTATTGGGCCCTGTGGAAATCATTCCTTTGGGAAGGTGATTTTGTGGATGAGCTGTGGAGAGGGCTGAGCTTGGGGAAGAGTGTCACGCTGAAGACACTGGTGCTGAACAGGACAGCCTTGCGCTGTGAACTGTGGGGAAGAAACAGGCAGAGGCAGGAGGGGGCAGTGGTCAGAGAGGAGTCAGGCCCGGAGAACATGCCCTGAGCCCCGTTTCCTGGTCTTTTCAGCCAATGGCTATTTCCCCTTCCTGTTCTTGTCTCTGAGGGAAACAAAATATGAAAGCAAGTTCCAGATATCAGAGTTCGTCCTCTGTCTAGGGCAGGCCTCACACATGATGTGATCCGTTGCAGATCTTGGTAGCTTATGGGAAAGTGGCTGCTTGTGCATCACAGATCCCCAAAAGTCTTGTAAGAAAGAGCTTGGCAAGCTAATAAGAAATTAGGGAGGCTTGGTGGAGCAGGTGAAAGGAGTCTTGATGGATGAGTAGGCACTGGCTGAGCAGCTGGCCATGGGCAGGGCAGGTGAACGCCAGATAGTAAGAATGCCCATGGTCGGTACACAGGCGCCAGAGAGGGGGCTCAGCCAGCGTAGAATATACTTCTGCGTACAGACTCCAGAGCTAATGAAATGGCACGTGTTATTGAATGCGTACCCTGTGCCAGGCACTGGCTTGAAGCTCTTCACGTGTCAGCTGGTTTGATCATCACACCAACTCTAAAGAGGCAAGACTAGTCTCCCATTTTAAGAGAACAGGAAACTGAGATTCCCAACTACTTGCTCAATACCTCACAGCTTCAGGGCGGCAGACCTGCAGTGCCAAACCCAGAACACCGTGGTCGACGTGGATTTCCCACCTCGCAGGGCCTAACCTACCAGAGTGACTTCATGTCTGCCTCAGGAAGGCTCTGCGTGGATCAGAGAGGTTCCATAGGCCCGGAGGCATCGCCTCCCTGTCTGAGAATATTTGTTTGAGTTTCATGTCAAAACTGCTGCAAGAGTCACTTTCTGTAGAAGCCTTGCTGTCTGATTCACTCTTTGATTCAGAATGAGCAGGGTTGTCTCTTCCGGTCCAGGCATCTTGAAGCCCTCTTTGCTTCCTGTTATGCCTGGCCTCAAGCAGAGAAGGCAGCTGTCTGCACCGATGTGCTTGGAGGAGAGTCCTGTACCAAAAGACTGTCCCAGCTGGCTGGCCTATGTGCCTCCGGCTCTGTTATGGCTCTTTATTTGGATCACATATTGCCCACTTCTCACTCTTTCGGAACCAGGCAGGTTAAGAAAAGATACCACATATACTTTCAAGGATGTTAGATGGTTAGACACTGGAAGCTGAAGAGAGGGTGTCCAGAAAGACAAATAGGAGGGGGTTTTCAGAAAGAGAAGCAGGTGTTTGACTGGCTGCGACAGCTAGCTTTGCTTTTAATATTATAGCAAGAGTTCATGTATGTCAGCTGCATCTTTCACAGATACTCATTTCACAGGTTGGTGAGTGGACATCACAGGACCCGTAACAGCAGAGCCAAGAATAGATCAAGGGGTCAGACTGATTGTAGCTGGTTGTAATCCAGTGGCAGGGCACTGGCTTGGCAAGCCAGGTGACTTCGTAGTTGATGACTGCTTGAAGCCATTTCTCTGAAGCTTAGAAATTTTCTAATTCTTGGAGCAGATGACTTGTCTCCAATACCTCCTCAGATCCTTGCTTGTCCCCAGCCCAGGGTACCCTCTGGTCACATCCATCTCTCCAGAGGCATCTTTGGCAAGAAACTTTTCTCCTTTTTCACTTTAATCCCGTTCTACTGACCCAAAGCTCTCTCTTTGTCCCTGTTGGGGTGCTCCAGGGTACGACTGGCCCCCTGTATCCTGACTCTAACTCTCCCCATCCTTTTGAGAACCTACTGCTTGTCTCTATTTGGGCAAAAGGAATCCTCCAACTTGTTTATCTGTGCACATCCATCACCTCCTTTCCTTCATCATGATCACTTGATTCCACCCAGAAAGATCAAGAACCCGTCCCCCATGCCTATCCCAGGATGGCAGCATGAACCCCAGTTCTGCCTGGCCTACAAGAAGTTCCAGTCACCATGAATTCCATGCTCACCAACCATGCCGGGATCTGAAGTGGACCCAGGGCTTCGGAGTTTCTCAAGCTTCCATCCCTCACCGATTGCCCTTTGTTATGCCCATTGTCCAAACAGCGTGGCCCCTTGAGGTCCTGGGATCCTACTTCCGCGGGCATTGGGGTCTTTACCACCAGTGCCCAGACTCACTGTCTCTTGCCACATTCCATCGTTATTGTCCCAGGGGTACTGCCACCCATTCCCGTCCCTTCTCAGTTTAGGGGGGTACCCCCAAGCCTCCCACCTCTTCCACCTCTCTCACCTCTGTCATGACCTCCATGAGGAGCTTGGACATTCCCAGAGTGAAGGCCAGGACAGGAGGTGTCTGCAGGGAACTTCCGCCTTTACCCTTGACACTCAAACCCCTTCCTTCCGGAGTAAGAAGGTGAGGACCCTGTATGTAGCCTTCTTAAGACTGGCAGCCGCACCCTGCTGACAAGCCCCCACAGAAGCGCCAGGGCTCTGACATAGGTCCCAAACCTGCCAGGCTGGCATTAAAGTCTGTTGACAGTTTTGCCCCTTGCTTCCTCTCCTCTCAGTGAGCATTCCAGAAATTTCCAAATGGTAAATAAACGGCTTCATCTTTCAGGAATTCACTATGTGCCAAGCACTGTTCTGAGTTCTCTGTGGGTGTCAACTCCTTTAACCCTGGAAGCCAAACAATCGGGTGAGGACCCTGATGGTGCCTGCTTTTCAAGTGAGGAGACGGAGGCAAAGAAGGCGAAGCTACTTACCCAGTTCCCCGGCTAGTGAACAGAAGAGCCAGGAGCTGGATCCACATTCTAGTTCCAGAGTCCGCTCTCTGATCTCGCCCCACGACAGAGTCGTAGAGGGACGCTGGTGTGCGAGTCCTAAGTGCTCTAGGCCAGGAACTGGGATTTTGTGCCGCGCTCTCTGTTGTTTGTGGGGCCCAGCAAGTTGGAGGGGCCAGTGTACCGTCCTTCTTCTCCCGATGTCTTTGTTCCCAAGTGGGGACCCCGTTCCTCTGTATTTCCCCCATCCCTTGTTTGTTCACCTCTTAAAGCACCTTTTGCCTTCCTGTCTCCCCAGGTGGACTAGGAGCCCCTGGAGGGGGTGTGTCCTGCTCACCTTTGTGTGACTAGTGCCCAGCACCGTCTGAGGCCCAGAATGGACGCTGGGTGCTGAGGAGGTGACTGTGTGCTTCGGTGCTGCCACTCACTGTAGGACTCTGCCCATGCATCTTTCTATTGGTCATGACCACATCCTGCCTTTGGTCACCGGGAGGAGCCACCCATCTGGCCTTTCCCCTTTAGTTATCCAACTACCCACCCAAGCCAACTTGCCATATTCACTTTGTAGCAGTCTCGAATGCTCCGTTGGGCAGATGAATCAGGAGAACAGTGCCACGTCAAAACGTGTGAAGGAGTCAGGCTCCGCAGGTCCCACTGGAATCTGTGCTTGGAGAGGCTGCAAATGGTTCTGGAGAATGCTTAACTGGCTACAATTTGACTTCTTCCTTTGGAATCAGTGCACTGAATCAGTGTCATGCGAAAATTGCCAATTTTTTAAAAAGCATATCATTTTGTGATTTCTACCACTTTGCATTTCCATGATGTCTGTTGTACTATGTGGTTAAATAAATGTGCAACCTCCGTCAAATATGACTAGGAAATCCTGTGGATTGTCAAGGCCATGGATTCCCTGCTGGCTGGGCCTGGATCCACTCATGGGCTGAGAGGCTCAGGCAAATCTTTCCGTCCCTCTGGATAGGAGCTTTTCCTTCCTAGGATCCCATGGTACCTGCCTCCTTCCTCTGAGAAGTTTCCAAATGCAAGAGGCTTGAACACCCTTTGAAGATACCAAGTGCCTAACACAATAAAGTGATCAGACTTAGGAAATTTGTTTTGAGACTTTGGGACTACAACCCCCAAAACAAAACTTACATCTTTCTTTATATGGGCTTGTAAATTTAGTTAATTATAATTTCTGAAGTTTGAATTGAGCGTTGAGTCCCTTCCCAGTTCTTTGATATACAGTCTCCAGTGTCACACACTGGTGGTTACCGGCTTATGCAATAAATGCAGCAGTTGCAGGCCTATAAATTTCCAGGAAGAACCAGTCAAAACTGTTAATATCACGTCAGGCTGATGTGTCGTTTTCCAATTTGCATGGGTAACTGCATTGCAGGAAATTAATTAAAACAGATAAATGTTAATCTAATGCATGTCTCCTTGTAATTAATGAAATATAACCATTACAGGGACATTTGATTTATTATTTTAATTTATAAAATGCTGAATTCTCCCATAAAGTGAGATATAGTAATAGGAGAAGCTGACCCGTCTATAGCATCAGGAAAAATAATCACATTTCTATAAATTAATCACTCTCTAAAAGGATATAGTTCATTAACACCCTGAACTGAAAGTGTTAGATGTAAATTAGATTAACCTTTTTAGTGACACTTCCATTTATATTGTGCATTCTCTTCAAACTCAAAGCACTTTACATATATTAATTCAATTAACCCTCCCCAGACCCTTGTTAAGTAAGTACATATATCAAAGTTGGAAGGGAGGAGAAATGAAACCCTTCAAAAATATTGAAGTCCTGGTCTTAGGATGTATTATTTATGATTTCTTCTGCAGCAGTACAGTTTATCTGGACTTATATAGCTTGAGAACATGGGTAGGTATTCACACTTTCTCAGTCTGCCAGGAAACATTTAGCATTCCACTCCAAACCTGAAGCTGGAGACACTTCTGCCTGATGCTTAAGCCAAAGGCTGTAAGAAAACTTCTGCTTTTATTTAGTAAAGTGCACCCCAGCCAGGCTGGGCTGGGTGGGGATAGGGGATCTCTAAGTCGGTGCGGGTAGCATATAATTAGCGGTTGGGCATCCAGAGGGTCACCTTCCCCTTGGGATGGTTGCTACTCTGCCTTCATCCTCTTCACTTGACCACCTGAACTTGGAAGACAGACTGAAGCTCTTGGACAAGACCTTGGGATGCTTGTGGAAAAGAAATAAGGAGCAATAAGAAGATGTGGACTGGGCTTATCCTCTTTCCTGGGAGCCTATCCTGAGGCCTGTTCTGGGGAGGACCAGAGACTGCTGTTCTGTTCCTCTGGGATGGAGAGGAAGGACCAGCAAGAGAAGGGACTAGCTATTCATTCAGCTTAAGTCTGCTTCTCAAGGGACATTTTCTGAGTGAGGGTCTGTTGTGGCTTGTCACTAGGAATGCCCTTTCTTCTGTGGTGGCCATGCCTATTTGTAGCTCTTTCTCTCTTGCAGGGGCCTCCTGGAGATAGATATGTACATTGGACTGGAGGGAGTCTTGTGTTGTAAGTTTGTGAACTTACGAGTCTCAAGGGAAGAGACTGTTTCCTCAGCTCCTGTGGACATGTGTTTGGTCACTTGATGACCTCCATGTTCTTGTTTCCAAACCTTTGTTATCCTTCAAGTTGTTAAGCCTACAAGCACTCTTGTAGGTTACACTGTATTCCACAGACCAGATCCCTTTGGAATGCACAGTGTCCCCTATCACAAGCTGACCTTGTAACTAATGGCTCCAAACCAACCAAGGGTAATGGCTAACCCAAAGGAATGAATCGCTAGTGGTTAGACAGGAGATTCAGTGTAGGAGAGTAATTCTGGACTGCAGAGGATTCTTCTCTGTGCCTCTGGAGTTAGCAAATCACTTTCTTTGATCCTCTTAGCCAACAGACAAGGACAGATGAAGCCCCGGGAGTCCTAGCATCTCACTTCCTGTGCTCTCCGACACTTCCAGATCAGTTTGTGGCCAATCGTTCCCGCTTCTCCCCTCTGCAGCCCTGTCCGGGACAGACCAAGAGTCAGGGTTTAGAGCCAAGTCCTAAAAGACAAGTTATCACTCAGGAAACAGGTGCTGGAGATGGGAACAAAGTACTGCTTTAACTGCTTGTGGTATTTTAAGTCTTCTTTTTCTCCTTTTGGTATTTTTGTCTGTGGGAGTGTGGGTTCTCATTTGGAGAAGAAAAGGAGGCTCAGATCATTCATAATCAGAGGAAGAAGAGTGTCACAACTAAGACCTGGACCCCACCTTCCCAGTTTTCTTTCTGCGGTTGTCAGTGTTGTTTTACAAACCAATCATTTTTGGCTTTATTACGCTGACTTCAGAAATGTCAGGATGGTTGTATCTTGATTGTTAGTTTTAGAATCATATTTAAGACCATCGAGTGATTTACTCTTCTTTTAATTGGAAATCATTGATAAAGCATTTTTTTTATAGTGCTCATGTCTTTTTGGACAGCCTCCTGCCTCACTTCCACCCTTCTCATCTTCCAGAAGGTAGATTCTAGCCCTCCTGGCAAGAGGAACTCAAGTTAGGAACCAGTCGAGAATCTTCGCTGGCAGCTGTAGCTTTTCCTGGAGTCTCACCCCCACTCTGTTCCAAAGCCCACCAGGGAGAAGGTGAGGGGTGACAGAGCGTCGCATCCACCTTCAGGACCCCTCTTGTTCCCTCATTCCCTCACCATCCCCACCCCTTGCATCATCTCTGCTGTCCCCTCCTAGTCCTTCTCCTGTTCTTCGTGGCACCATTAGTGGCTTTTTGGAGAAGGGGCTCCGTTGCTCCCTGGAGCCACTCCTTAAAATACTGCTAATAATGATGAAAATCATCATTATTTAGCTTTACAATTTACGTTTCCTCAAACCAGTGGAAAATGTGAGTAAAGCATCTTGAGAAAATACGGCTACATGTATTGGTCAGAGGCAGCCAGTCCTGCTAGACAGAGGACTTGCCATGGGCCACAGCTTCAAAACAAGTCACCTGTTCCCACTTCCAACCAAATGGCCTCCAGCATGGGAAAGCTGGAGCTGCCACTGCTTTGGATCCAGGTCTAGGAGATACCAGGGCCCCTAGCTCTTCTCTCTGCATCTTCCAGGGAGGAAACGTCTCTGACCTTCACACAGACTCTGGTAATGGGACATCATAGGTGATCTCACCTTGCAGTGTTTGTTTTGAGAGAGGGCACTGCTCGCCCATAGTGAAGCATGCTCACAGGGCGGCATCGTGGTTAGCATGGCAGACTGGGGCAGCGTGGGCAGACACGTGAGGCCCACGGGTCTCTGCTGTGGTGCTCAAGTTGTGTTCAAGTAACAGCAGCATCTGTGTCTGAGTTGTGTGCCCTCCTCCAGGAATGAGTCTGTGAGACACACCTTCTAATATCTCAAAGCTGGCAGTGGCTGGTCACAGATCAGCAGGAAAAAGGGCCTGTGCTGGACGGCAGCTCCGGAGGGACTTAGATTCTGATTTGGGACAATCTTGTGCCTTTTCTGGGCAACTTCTGTGGCTGTAGTAGGAAATGTGCACTTGGATGTTCCTTCTGCTCTGGACCACGGCAGTTTCTGGGAACTTTAAGGCCTGCTGATCCCTAGTCCACCCACCTGAGTGTCTAGAGAGACCTTGGAAGGGATAGAAAGACCCTGCTGTCCAGTGGGGTACAGGGGCCTCAGATGTGCAGCTGGCAGTGCTCAGTCCAGTCAGGGAAGCCTCACTCGGACATGGACATGGACATGGACGTCCAGCCTGGTGTTTTCCTTGTTGAACCATGAGACGCCTGTTCTCCATCCCATGGCGTCTGTTGGAGGAAGGGCGGGGCTTTTCCTGAGCAACTCTGAACACTGATCCAGCAGCCCCTAGGGCCCTGATCCTCTCCACCGGGAGCACAGTGTGTTCTCCTCAGCACCAGGAAGCTTCTGTCTCTTGTCTTTGCTTGTCCCGGCACAGACTGCGTCCCCAGGCCTCTTACCCCACTGCCTCAGCGCCTCAGGACTTGGGGAGAGGGTGGGAGGCCAGCAAGGGCTCTGTGGGGGCCTCACTACTGAGGAAGTACTTGGTGACATGGATTCTCCTTGCCTGAGACTGTGGTTCTCTATGTCACCAGCCAGTGAATGGATCCCTCTTCCACCCAGTTCTCCACAGCCCACCCAGCAGCTCCCCTGAGCAGCGTCCCTCTGGGTCACTTTTTCATTTTCAGAATGAAGTCTATCTCGTTGACTTATCTCAAAAGGCCTTCAGTGCCCACCTGCTCCCTGGCTGGGAGGGAAGCTCTGCCTGCGCACCGCCCAGCTGAAGCCTGGTGCCTGAGGGAGAGAAGCGGGCCCTCCACGCTCCCTTCCTGCTTTGGTTCACCAGCCTTCTGGAACTTGCCTGTGCTCCGCGCTCTGTACTCCCTGCTCGGTCTGTGCTTTGCCCTGCCTGGCTACCTGGCCCTCACGCTGCTGGCACCTCTTCTGGGACTCCCTCCCTGGGCATGTCCTGGCTGAGGGAGTTCCCCATTGTGTGGCTCCTCTGTAGACCGCCCCAGGGGCTCTTTCTGGTTTGTCATCATTGCCCACCTGCCTCCCCTTCATGAGACTGTGACTTAGCATTTCTGCGTCCCCAAACAGTCTAGCGCAGAGTTGGTGAGTGGGTGGTAGATCTTCCAGAAACCCAAATCTTTGCTGGGGGTGATGTAGAGATGTGATAGAGTTTTCCCTGATTCCTGCCCTGGAATCCCCAGGGTCCATTTTCTTGGGCCCTCACACCAATCTAGGGCAGTCACAGCAAGCTTTAGGAGTGGTCAGCATCTTAAGCAGGACCTTACTGGCTGTCACCAGCCTAAGCTGGTGCATTCAGTGAGAGGGATAGGGAACCCTTGGAGTGTGAGACCAAATTAGCTAATAGGAAGCTAGACAGCCCAGAGCCTTGAACCTCTGTGGCTGATGATTCTAGAGGCAGTTTCCAGAGTGTGCATTGTTCTTGGATAATAGACGGAAGTTAACTTTGCCATCCGTGAAGTCATGTAGTCTGGAGCTCCCCCTCCCTGTAGCATCAGATACCCTCACTTTCCGGAGAATATCTTCCTTCACTCGCTGGTGAGTTCAGCTGTAACCAGCGACTGCTGCAGATCTGGCACTCTCCCTTGTTGCTCTTCAAATCCTCCTGGTTCCCATCAGCATTCTGTTAAACCCCAGACTGCAAGTCCTAAGCGTATAAAGCATGCTCTGCTTTCTAAACAGTTTGCTAAAAATGATTTGCAATTTATGATATCAGATGCATGTAGAGGTGAGATGAGGTTTTTAATTGGAAAAGCTTTATCACTGATTCAAGTGGGACGGCCATAGAGGATGAGACCTGGGGATTTCTGAGCCCATGGCTACAGCACCAGGAAGCAGGAAGAGGGGCTAATTTCTGGCTGTGCTAAGATTTCTGAGTTGTGTATATATAGCAAATGGGACTCTTTCTGAAGTCAGAACATTTGCTTTTGGATCTAAGGATATACTGGCTTAGTTCTGAGCATTGAAACTGTGACACCACCCCACCCTTCTCAACCAACCCAAATCCAGAAATTCTGAGGCTGATGTTGGGAGGGAAACCTCACGGATGGTCCTGGAGGTGTGGGCCATGGCTGCAGGGTGTTGATAGCCCTGATTCCGCCCCTGAAACTCCTTTTCTCCTAGGCCAAGGGGTTTTTCTCTAAATCTGCCATGGCATGGGCTGGATCAGGGCCCAGACAGAATGGAACTCCCTATTTACCTGCAACTCTGCCTCAAATGTCCCTTTAGGTATCAAGTCTGGAACTTGGATCAAACAAGCTTTAATAAAGTTTGAGGGTGAGTGACAGGGAAGTAAATGGAAAGGGTTGTGGAACCAGTGACCTCTTTTAATAACACATATTTGTAGTCTCATCATCTCATCTGGAAATGAAATTACTATAAATATTACTACAAATATTACTTAAATATGTAATGTCACCAACTGGTACAATTTCTAAACATATAAAAGAATGAGGAGGCAGTAATGTATTATAATAAAATATTATGTGTTCCAATGTGCAAATTCTAAACTAGAGGAAGTAGCAGAGTGGATTCAATAGGGACATGATGGGAATGACCACGAACTCAACAGCCACAGATGGAAAACATAAATGCCGCAATGTGTGTCTTTAGCAGCTCAGGTGCCATGGGTCATGTGGTGGTGAAGTGACTTTTGGAACTGGTAAAATACTCTGGTACTGTTCTGATCAGGGCAAGGCACAGCTGGCTTCAATTCTTAGGATGGATATATTCCTGGAAAACTCAGGGTATGTTAAAGCTACAGAAAGAATATCCAGCTGATTCCCTCCTGTGCTGCTGGTGGAAGAAGAGAACTGTGGAACTCTAAGTAATGCACTGGGGGATGTTCAGGCAGAGAAGTGCCCAGACACACTTACGCATGTGCACGCATGCGCACATACACATACACGAGTTCCTGGTTCTGGTTCTGAGAGGTACCCCAAATGGATCCCATATATGCTTGCAGGCTGCAATTGCCTTAAAGGGTACAGAGTATCTGGAACTACAATCTTTTGTGGGATTTTGTGGGGGGAGTAGAAAATGCCATCAGCTGAAAGAGGTCATCAGACTTCATGAAGAGACTTTCCAGAGAATAAGAAGGGGCCCATGCTCAGTGGTATAGGTTGGGGGACCACATGGAACCCATAAACCATGTGCTACCTCATTTACATCAATCAAGATGAGGACTGCTATTTTGCCCAGTTAGGTATGGAGGTATCTCTTGGTTTTTCCCATCTCCTGCTTCTCTCCCTAACACACGTAAGCGCTAAGGTGAAATTGGGACAGGGCAGGCAGGGAGCAAACCTCCCTCTGCCCAGACTCTATGACTGTTGGATCAGATATGAGATGAAGTTTAAAAATGATCTGCATTCAATTTTTTTGGGGGGGACAGGATACCAGGGATTGAACCCAGTGACACTCCACCACTAAACCACATCCCCAGCCCTATTTTGTATCTTATTTAGAGACAGGGTCTCACTGAGTTGCTTAGCACCTTACTTTTGCTGAGGATGGCTTTGAACTCATGATCCTCCTGCCTCAGCCTCCCAAGCTGATGGAATTATAGGTGTGCACCACCACACCTGGCTGCATTCAATCTTTGTAACCCAAATGGAATACAAAGCTGTGGAATTGGGCTGGAACGTCTTTAAGGCAGTTGCACTCTCTGGGAAACAAGCTTGACATTGTGGCGGAGCAAAAATAACATCATCATTTTTTGGATTAGACTCCAAAAATACTGACTGGAGTATTTGTTACTGTCAATACTGGTGTTTCAGAGATAAGACATTGTTCTATTGATGGAAAATTCTCCCTTCATGTGCTCATTGATAATTTAGAAGGACGAGGATTTTGATTTTGTTTTGTTTTGTTTTTTATCCCTAGATATCTATTTTTTCCTCTTTCTTCACATACGCTTGAGGCGCTGTGAAAAGAGAGGATAGTTGGCCAAAGAGAGTTTCAGTTACTTTGAGATGAAAATGCATTTTAATATTTTGCCATAGTGGGGAATGGTATAACCCCTTAATAAGTGGTTTGGTGACATTTGGTAGTTCTGTCATGTTTGACAGGGAGTTGAGTTCATAAAAATTTTTTCAGCCCACCAGTAACGTCAGGGCACTAAGGGATGTATGTATTTCTGAAATGAAAAGACCTGGTTGACATTCTGATTCTAAAATCAACATCATCTCTTATGCGTCACCATATTTTCAATTATACCGGACGACAGGCTGTGCGTTTCGAAGTGGCTTTCCTGCAGGCGCCCGTGAAGACCCAATGTGCAATGAGGAGCAGGCGAAGATGGGAGGGGGTTCTCATGCCCACCCTTCCAGCCTGACTCACTAAAGGCTTCCTTCTCCATGACTGTCTGCCCCAACTCTGTCACCCACATTGGTTCCTTTAGGATTTTATTTTAGAAAGGAGATTTTTTTTTTTTTAATTTTCTGGAAAAGTGCGTCCTGATTGCCCTGAAATAGTTGAACCCCAGAAAGGAAAAATCATGGCAGTAAAAGCCTGATATTGTATGAAGTACTGCTTACAGTCAGACAAAGATGCATCTAGCAAAAATTGGGGGGAGGAAGACTTGTTGATCAGGGTGTGATGCTGTTATCTCTTTGGCATTTCAGGATAAATCCAGGCTTTGGCTACCTGGTTGTTTTCCATTTCCTTATCATCTCACTCTCCAAGTGGAAAATGCCGTAAATGTTGTTACATTCCCAGCGTGGCCCTTGTTTTAGTCAGCTTTTTCGCTGCTGTGACGACAGGACCCGACCAGCACAACTGTAGAGGAGAAGAGGTTTACTCCGGGCTCACAGTTTCACAGGTCTTAGTCTGCGGAAGGCCAGCTCCATTCCTAGGGACTTGAGGTGAGTCAGGACATATGGCGGAAGAGGATGGCAGAGGGAAGCAGCTCACATCATGGTGATCAGGAAGCAGAGAGAGAGACTCCACTGTCCAGATACAAGTATATATGCAAAGCCATGCCCCCAGTGCCCACCTCCTCCAGCCACACCCCACCACTTCAGTTACCACTCAGTTAATCCCTGTCAGGGCATTAAGTCACTGATTGGGTTAAGACTCTTACAACCCGGTCATTTCTCCTCTGAACCTTCTTGCATTGTCTCCCATGTGAGCTTTTGGGGGACGCCTTACATCCAGACCATAACGGCACTCTTGGGCATGGATTAAGGTCAGAATTACACTCAAGCAGCTCTATAATGCATTGATTTCATGGGGTACTGGATTTTTCTTTCCTTTCCTTTTCTTTTTTACCAAGGAGGTTCAGGAGCAGACCTCCCTGACCCAGGGGGTAGTCATGAAACCAGGTTGGAAATGGCCCCATATTCTACCTGTGTCCAGGTGAGGATGGGGAAGGCTGGCTATCTTTCCCACTCCACTAGGCAGAGCTGGAGGCGCAGAATGGGCTTGAGTTAGGTGGGACCTGCTGCTAGTGGCTTAGAAGTTGGAGCCTCCTCCTTGGCAAGGTTGTGAACTTCAACCTGGGCCTCACAGCTGGTTTTGCCCCCCTCTCTGGGATGCATTTTTCTTCAGATTCAATAAAGTGCAAGTCACGTGAACACAGAGGTAGCCACAGGGTGCATAGGGAGAATGTGTGGGCAGAGGGTAGGTGTAACAAATGCCATCAGTGGCCTGCCTGGGTCTCCTCTACTTGAGCTGTTTTCATGCATGTAGCCTGGTGTCTGTCAGAAAAGCCCTTCGCCTGTTGGCTCTCTTTGGATTCTAGAATTCTCTGTTGGTAAGTTTTGCAAGTCACAAGTTCCAGGGAATTAACTCTTCCAGGAAGTGTTCTTACCAATGGCCAACAGGAGTCGGCAGTCAGCATCTCAGCTACCTCTTCCCTGGGTGGCAGGACATCTGAGTTGTTTTGCCGAGGTTTCCAGGACACCACCATGGAGACTTGCTTCCACCCTTTCCTGACTTCCTTGCCTTCTGCGTCCCTTCTGGATTTTCCTGAGATCACTTCTAAGTACCTGCACTCAGATCCCTGTCTCAAGGCTGCATTTGGGGGGAACCCAGACCCAGAAAGGGGCGACCAAGAGGAGGTGTTTATGGAGAGTACTTGTTGCTCCTGTGCAGCAGATCCATCAGGTTGGGAAGGCTGGGGCTCCTTCAGACATTTGATCAGATTTGTTGGGTAACTGCAAGGCTCTATGGGACATTGGGGGGCTCTGATCCCCTGACAGGTGCCTCCTCCCACGGAGCCCTCAGTGCTCATTAGCAGTGCATGCCTGCCTTCACACCCATCTGGGGTTGGGAGAGTTTGCTGGAAGAAATGTATGGTGCAGTGGGCTACATCTCTGGCAGACTCTTGGTCTGGTGGTGGTAGTGATTTTTCCTCTGGGCCCAGGGCTCTGGAGTCTTCTTGAGAGTGGGGTTGCCCTAGCTCCTTCCCCAAGCTCTAGGCAATGGCAGGCACCCACCTTCTGGCAGTGAAATGAGTTGAATTAGGCTGAATGCCTGCAGCCCACGTTTTCCAAGTGTCTGGGGGAACATCTGGCACCTCTGATCACAGCCAGATTTCTGAGTGTCTATTTTCAGCATTTTTCTCAGAACACCTCTAAGTGAATTTGCAAAGCAGTTACCTTTGTCATCAGCACTTCCTGGTATGGAACAGCCAGGGGAACTAAATATCCCTCCCAGATTCAGGTCAGATTGTCCACTTGTCTGAATTATTGTGGTCACTCAGATATTTCAGGTAAGGCACTGAAAATCTGATTCATAAAAATTCTGCTCTTTCTCTGAATGACTTAAAGCTTTGAGGCATTGTCAGAGAAGCAGTTTGAAGCCCAGTTCAGGTGGATGGAATTTAGTATTTATTATTTTTTGGCAGCCAAATGAGTTTATTTGAGAGGTGAGTGTTATCAGCATGGAGAGTATATGCAAATGGGCAGTTGCAGGTACTGAAAACAACACCTGAATTACTACAAATGCCCTTTTAATTCTGGGTGTCTGAATGCTGCCAGGTGTGTGAATGGCATCTGGGTCCTGATTATGCCACTCCTAGGGGCTCAAATCTCAGATGTACAGCTCCTGCAAGACTCCAGGTCATCTTTAAAACAGGTCTAGTAAATCCTAGTTCAAGAGGCTTCTGTAAAGATAAAGTAAACCTGAGGATAAAAGCACTTGGCCAACACAAGAGGCTAGTGGGTTGGTTGTCTACTGCTGCCTAACAAACTATCCCACAAGTTAGTGACATAAAACAGAAGCACTGTATTCTGCCCATGGATCCTGTGGCTCAGGAATAAGCACGAGAAAGTGATCGTAGCTTGTCTCTGATCCGTGCTGTCTGTGGCCTTGGCTGACTGGGCTTTGGGATCACCTAAAGGCTTCTTCAGGTGGTCAGATATTTCAGGGTTGGTCTCACTGGGGCTACCAGCCTGGCATGTGCTTCGGCTTCCTGGCTGCATGGACATCTCAGCATGGTCATACTTGCTGCCTGGCAGCTCAGGGATTCAGTGCACAGAGCAGAAACTTCAAGGTTTCTTGTGGGTCCCACTGAGTCCCTCTCCTAAGTCATCTGCAGTGAGACCCTTTGCACCTCAGGTGCGTCCCTCTCTGGCCTGTGGCTTGCATTTTCTGTTATTCTTTGTTCTTGACCTTGGCCTCAGCTAGAGTTGTCTCTATGCCCCATGAAAGGAAGGGTGGACTGGGGACACTGCTTTTCTGGTGAGCGGATCTCACGCACACCTTATGAGGGTAGCAACTCACAAGGTGGGAACTCTGGAGGAAAGACAGGGCTCTGTAGGAGGTCAAACTGGAGGGAAGCGAGGTGTCAAGGGGAGTAAGAACCTGGGGATAGTCACACAACTTCCTCGGATTGCGTTCAGCTGCCCTGGCACCAGCCCTTGGTGAGTACTATCATGAATCAGCATGTTCTAGAGAACTGCATGCTTCATGCCGTCCTCACGCTGTCAGCTGGGCATTGTCTTGATAGCCACACCAGCTAGGTAGGGGTCCGTGAGAACAGGGAAGGCCTTGCTGCTCATGTCTGCTCTCCAAAGGAAACTTTTTCAGGTTTCTTCTTGAAGTATTGGTTTTGAAATTGACACACAGAAGGTCTACCAAAGGGATGCCCCATTTGGAATGGACTTTCTTTTTTTTCCTGTTCTCAGGTTAAAAGCAATGACCATGAAGCAGACAGAAAGAAAACCCTCCGAAGAGTATTGTGAATGGCTCTGACGGGTTAAAGCTGCTGAATTTACATGACAAAAAACCCTGAGCACAAAGCTGATTGTCATCCGCCAGTAATAGGATTCCCTGAAAAGCTAAAAATCTTAATTAAAAAAAAAAAAAATACATCTTTTCTTTTTGTCAGGAAGTGTGGTAAGTGTTCTTTTGCCTCAGGAAGGCTCAGGCTAGACTCTCTCTCTACAGACAGGCTTACCAAGGCCATGTCCCTCTCATAACCCTTCCCACCTCCTCTTCCTGGGTTTGGCAGGCTGCGTGGAGCTGGAAGGCTTCAGTGAGTGTTGTCTATTTGAAAGACAGTTCTTTGCCCTCAAGATGATCTACGTTTTGATGGGGAAACTAGCAAGATGACAGGTTAAAGCATTAAAATGATGATGCTGCACAGAAGGGCCGCAGTCACCGAGTGAGGCCAGAGTCCAGTTGGCAGGGCCTGCTTGGGACGGCCCAGCGCTCTCCAGCCTCGTCCCTGCCACCGACCCTTAGCACTTGGGAAGGTACCATGTGTTTGTTTGTTTGTTTTTTACTTCTCCAGGCAGCATCATTTCCTCCCCTTGCAGGACCTGCCTGGGAGGTCCTCACCTGCCCCTAACCCTCACAACTCCATCCCAGGTCCTGGACCTGCCTCAAATGGTGTGCATGCCATCCTTCTTCTTCTTCTTTTTTATTTGACAAACCTGATTGGCCTACCAAGTAGGGAACCTTGTAAAGGGGCAGGTGCCCCAGCACCTGGTAACTATTAACTGGGCGAGTAGACAAAGAGAAGGCTAAAATCATCCAGTGAGATGGTTTTGGAGCATGCGGAACTCTGAGTAGCTGTGAAGTTGGGGAGATGATGATGACCCAGGGTCCCGGTGGGCAGAGGGCACATGTTACATTGAGCACATTTGAGACCACCTGCTTGCCAGGGCTCCCGCTGGAAGGCCTGGGAGGATAGGGACCCCTTCAGAATGTTGGGCCCCATGGCCTTGAGCTGGGTGGGCTGGGCTGGTGCAGGAAGCCCCCCCAGGCACCCACAGACTCAGAACCACCCTGGGAGGCCCGGTGTTGGAACTCATCAAAGCAAGCACTCACCCATGTTTTCCTGCTGTGAAAGCAGCAGGGAGGCCCCCTTGTTTGCCTTTGATCCACACAGCAGGTGAAGCCAGGGTGCCCCCCCACGCTCTCCTTCAGGAAGAGAAGCTGGAGCTCACTCTCACCCCAAAGGCTGGTCGGAGCACATCCTTCCTTCTGCTTGATTTGAAGTGCACTCTCACCCCAGGTTTGGCCATCAGAGCGTGTGCCCCTTAGAGGTGTCTTTTACTCACGGTGGCGGAGGCGGGGCGTGCAGGACTGTCACTACGTACGAACCAGGGATATTGCTGGCCACTCTTGGCAGCCACGTAGTGCGTTTGCTGCACCTCTAGCACTTAGCTGGGAGATGTCGAGTGGCTTAGGTGTGCTCATTTTCTCCGCAGGTCCTGCTTGCTGCTACCCACGTTTCCCCTTCCTCTGCTGGGTGATTACTGTCCCCCTTTGGCACAGCATGCATGCATACACAAAATATGGACATCCATGGAGAATGTGGTGGGGCATCAATGAATAAAATAATAAACTTGATTTCTGTCCAGGGCGACCTGATGAATAGGAAAACGTGGCTGGCTATGATGTAGCAGGTGGGTTGGGGGAATAAGCCCTGGGGAAGGGAGAATAATTAGGAACCTGCAGAGAAACACATCCAGCAGCCCTGTGCTCCTTCCAAGAGACTGGGATGTGTTTCTGTAGATTCAGGATTAGACAATAATCTCATGCAATGGAAATACAATATATCAGGAAAATAGATTTGCTGGGAAGCATTGTGTCATCTGATCCTGTCTCCACAGGTATACCGTCTTTCACCCACTCCAGGTGACCATTTCCCCCTGAATATTAGCATTTCTGAAACCAGGATGGGTCTGTTATGGATGGTGCCCTAGATGTGATGAAATGTGGTGAATGATTACATCAGTTGTTTGCCTGTTTGCTGTCAGATCTGTTCCCACTCTTCTCATGCTCTGCTCTGTGTGGTGGGAACTACATTCCCCAGATACCTGGCCACCTGGGGCAGATGCTGCTGTCCAGGTTCAGCCAAGTTGAGGCTCTGATGGAAGACTGCAGGGGGGAAGCAAGCCAGAGCACACCTCCTCTCTTCCTCTGCCCTGGGCCAGCTCACAGGGGCTAACTCTCCTCTTCTGTTGCTCTGCCTCCTGGCACAGCATCCTGCCCCTACTGGGTCCCTTCTGTGGGGAAGGTGCCAGGGTTCCAGGTCTGCTGTGTGGCCCCCGACTCCTGGGCTGTGGTGACCCATTTGCTCCTTCTGTCCCTCTGGCCCTTGTGGCTTCCTTTCTCTCCATTGGCTACTTGCCCTCTGGTTCTCCACCACTTGGTTTATCAATTCTTTGTATTAAATTTCCTCCTCCTAGTGTCTAGAGTGTTCCTGTTTTTCTGATTGGATCCCAATGGGCATAATGATTCATCAGAAAATGAAACAGGTATTGAGGGAATATTATTTCTCTTCCTCAAATCTCTACCTTTTGCAGAATCTAGTCTAGTTAGTCACCAGTGATTCCGTTGATGCTCCCTGTCATCTCTTCCTCAAGTCCCTTACATATTGGGTTCTGAAGAGTTCCTGAGTCATCTCCCACTCCATTTAACTCTGTTTATACCCCTGCCTTTAAATAGGCCTCACTCTGCAGCAGGGAACTGCCTCCCTAGCTTCCAACACAGAACGCCTCTGACTTCAAGTCACATTATTTGGGTTGTCTTACAGATCCCTCAAACTCAAAATGCTCTGGGCTAAGTTTGCCTCCTCCACCCAGGAACCCACCTTGCTCTCCTGTGTTGTCCCTCTTCAGGGACGGAACCCCATTCAGCCTGAGATTCAGACTAAAACTGGCATCGGGTTTATCCTGGGCTTCACTCTGTACTTGATCTCACCAATCCAGCTGATTTCCAGAGCCTGTCCCCAGTGGTACTTGTAAATACTTAAAAACCTGCTTTGGGGTGGGGGTGGGGAACCCTCTGATTTGATTTGTAACATTTTCCAAATTATTGAAAATATTCCCATGATGGCTGATTTCAAGATACCAGTGTGATGTTGCTGACCATGGCCTTGGGAAATGATGCCGGTGGCTGATCCTTGTGCACCCCTGAACTAGACCCATCCTCTTATTCTCTCCTGCTCTGTCTTACCCTGATTTAGACCTGCCACCTTCCCTCTTGGATGGTTGAGATGTAGTCTCACTTGTTTCCACTCTCTTCCCTTTTCTAGGAAGTTTTCACCAGATCTGAGTGTGTCTCCTAAAAGCTTGGGTAGTTCCCTATGGTTTACAGGAATACTAAAGATTTTGGTATTCTAGGTTGGTTCTGGAGAACATGGGCCATGGCATCTCAGGGCTCACACTGGACTTGTGTCCCCAGGAGCAAGTGGGGCATCTGTTCACACAGCTGGCATTTGCCACCCTTTCCTTAATGGTTAAAGCATTTGGCCACTGCAGGAGGGTTGCTTGGTGGGCTGAGGTGGTGACCAGTAAAGAAGCCAGGGCATACTCGGCTTTACCTTTGGGGCTGAGAACAGTGCTAGGGAACTCTTGAGCTAAGGGACAGATCTCCTCAGTGCGTCAATCACTTAGGGCTGCTGCCAAGACTCTTACGAAATGAGTAGTAGTTTATAGGGTCAAGGCCTCAAGTAGCTCTTGAAAAACAAAAGATTTTCTTGGATATGGGTTACAACAGAGAAAATGGAATAAAATCCATAGCCATTTGTTGGCCAATTTCATGGTCATTCTTTCTATTTCTTTCTAGAAATCATACAACAAAAAGTTGCCAAATCCCTGCCTTGGGCAATAGAGATACAAAAACAGCAGGTCATGGTGCCAACTCACAGGCTGCGAGTGACTGTAGGAACCCCTGTTTCTGTTTGTTGCTCACCCAGGGAAGCCAGGGAAAGACTCCTGAAATTAGTCCCAGCAGCTTAGTGTCTGGGTCTTTTTTTCCTTTTCATAAAATAGGACCGAATTACCGACCTAATTGCGCACCCTCCACCCTGGGCTGATGTTTATTGAAGACTTGGTAAAAGAAAAAGAAAAAGGAGATGTTATTTTAAGAACAGGATAGAGCGTGACCCTTTGCTTATGTTATCATTGTGTGTGTGTGTGTGTGTGTGTGTGTGTGTGTGTGCGTGCGCGTGTGTGCGCGTGCACACCTCTGTGTCCTCAACTCTTTCTGAATTTTGTGGCAGGCTGGAGTGGGCGTGGTTGGGGAGGTAGAAGCCAAGGGAGACACCCTATTTTTGCCTAACAGGGACCTTTTCTCAAAATGTGGATAGTTGCAACAAAACATTCGACAGAATTAGGTGACTGTGGAGTGCTGATTAGTTGATTCTCCGGGTGGTTTCAAAGCAGAAAAAGGAACGTGGCTTCAAGTTAGAGTGGCAGCTTGTAGAGAGGACGTTTCTGCCTTTTTGCAGATGCACGGATTAGAGCCTTGCAGTCTGCCTCTTATCCTTACAAGGCCTTGCTTTTTCAAGGAACAAGAAAGATCAGAGGATTTCCTTGAATATTGTTAGAGTTTAAAAAATACATTCTCATTGTAGAAAATTAAGGATGTGCATTAAAAATGGGAACATTGTTTTAAAATTCCTGTTAAAAAATTAAAAATCAGTCATACCCACCATCACTCAGAGATAATCCTAAAGGTATTTTAGAGATTTTTCTGTGCATATTTTTACATAATTTAGTTCATACCATATATACAATTTATATCTTGGTGTTTTTTCACATAACATTACCACATACTTATTTTTACAGGTTATTAAAACTCTTCATAAGCCTTGCCTTTAATGGCTACACAATATTTCAATATGTGAGTGTACTATAATTTATTGGAGCAGTTCTTTTTTGTCAGATATATTAGTGATTTCCATTTTTTTCACTATAAATAATCCTGCAGTGAAAGTTTTGTATCTCGTTTTATGTCCCCAGGATACAATTCTAAAAGAAGTATCAGAGAATATGAACATTTTAAGTTCCTGATACATTTTGCCAAACTACTTTCCAAGAGGAATCCATGGGTTTATATGCATATTTATAACTTTTCAGAGCTTTCTGAATTACCATTTTTCCTAACAGGTATAATTAACATACAGTAAACTGCACATATTTAAAGTGTACATTTTGATCATTTTTGATGTAGGTATACAACCCCTGAAGCCATAATCACAGCCAAGGGCAATGAACAAATCTATCACCCTCCAAAATATCCTCATCCTCTTTTGTCATTCCGCCATATTGCCCTTCCTTCCCAGTCCACAGGAAACCGCTGTTCTGTTTTCTCTCACTATGAATTAGTTTGCATTTCCTAGAATTTTATCTAAATGCAATTACACAACATGTTCTTCTTTTCTTCTGGCTTCTTTTACTCAGTGCAATTATTTTGAGATTCATCTGTTGTTGCATGTATTCATAGTTCCTTCCTTTTTATTGACGAATAGTATTTCATTGCATGGAGGCACCACAACTTGCTTATCCATCCAGCTGATGGACACTTGGGTTACTGTTCCAAATAAAGCTGCTGTGAACACTCATGGGCAAGTCTTTCATGAATATCTGCTCTAATTTGTGTAAATACCTATGAATAAAGTGGGTGGATCCTGTGGTACCTGTATGTTTAACTAGCATCTTTTGTTACCAGTGATCCCCTTTAAGGATAAAACATGATGAATTATTATCACTATGATTTTACTTGGCTCACTGAATATTGCACTGTTTCCCCATCAAAGATGAGAATGCATTCAGGAGGACAGACACCCACCCACTTCCTGCCACATACTTTTAGGGTCTCAGCTGAGAGTAACCAAGAGGGATACTGTGCATGCAGGGACTTCAACCTCTGCTCCTCACACAGGGTCTGTCCCAGGCACCTCCAGACCCTCTTGGTTTTCCCCAGAAGAGCAGACTCAGGTCTTTATGGTCTTTGCTGTGAGCTTTCTTGGATTCAACTTCCTTTGTCTTTACAGAGAAATAGACATTTTTCCTTTCTCTTAAAGGTGAAATGTTCTGGTCCTTCTCTGCCAATCACATCACCTCCTTTTCTTTCTCTGTACCCAATTGCTTTCCTAATATGAAGAGTGGCATGGATGTTGGTGGGCAGGAAAATGCAGAAACAGCTCACACATAACCTGTCTTGGAGGCCCTGTGCCCAGCATTTCAGTTATTTTGGACTGAGGCAGGTGGCAGAGATTGGTGTCGTCTCTGTGCTGGACTTGCCTCTTTCTTCTGTGGGCCTTCTACTTGGAGTCACTCATTGCATTGTCCCTATCATTTCTGACATATGTATAACAAAGCAGGGTATTTTTCTTCTTCGGGTGTCAGTTTTGTGTCTGGAATTGTAGGCCCTCCAGAGGACTGCTGGGAAGGACGTGGCTGTAGTTCCTGTGGCTCTCAGTGCAGCTTGCTCTTCCTGGGCCACGTCTTGCCTGGCTGCTGGACCAGATGCTGCACAGGACCTTGCCCTTGACCCATTGTGGAGCACAGCACATGGTAGGAGCTCAGTAGATACTGGAGTGAACTGGGTGGACAGGCTCAGTGGCAGTGCAGGTGGGGCTGGGTGACATCACCAGGGTGAGCTGGGAGCTGTCTCTCCCATTCCCTACACTCGCCTCACTGTAAGCCAGGGTTCCCCATTTCTTTGGTTCACAGAACACTTTGTGTCTTGGTGCTCTTCTTAGAGTGCCCTTAGGCTCCCGCTGATATACCCAATAGCTGTTTATTTAGAATTCCTAAAATTTAATAAGTACTTATGTCTTCACGTGGTAACCATAGTAGCATACCACAGCGTCTCAGATCATGGAATCAGGGTCGGCAGTCCTCCCTTAGTTCATCCCAGTGTTTTCTGGGTACTGACTGAATTCCCTGTCCTAGAGGTAGAGCCATGCAGGAAGCACCCTCAAGGACCTGCTCATCCAGTGGGCCAGAGGGACATGTGCATGATCACGGTACAATCCGACAGGGCCGTAATGGAGGTGCATGCAGGCCGGGTAGTACACGTGAAGAACTCTTGCATCTAAGAGAAGTCCTGGCTAGGTGGGTCAGTGTGGGGCATGGTGCAAACCCATGTGGGTGCTTTAATCCAGCCAAGTCAGAGGAAGCTGCAGAGCGAGGGGACACCCCAGCTTGGTCCAGGAAGGTGGTGGAAGAGCCTCAGTTACAGGAGGAAACTTTCCTTGTGCCTGGGCACCCAGTACAGAGCCAGCCCACCTCAGAGGCACTCAGGAGAGGGCTGTGGAGATGGATCCAGGATCCACATGTGTGGGACTGTCGCACCTTGCAGAGGGAGTAAGACAATATCACCATATCCTGCCCCAAAGGACTGAGTCCTGTGTCTTCTCCCAGGAATTCAGGGTGGTGCAACCCCAACTCTCTTCTGCAATTATTTTTCTTCTCTCTCTTTTTTACTTTTGTTTAGATAAAGGGAAATGGCATTTTGCCAGTGGCACACCATGCTTTCTCAGGAGTTTTAATTTTACTTCCTAGCCACGTGTCTCTGGCCCAGGGCCGTTGCTTCACTTCTCTTCAATTGGGGAATGACCTGCTTTGTCCTTCAGAACAGCGAGTTGACAAATACCATCTGATGTTTCTCCAGGAACCCCCCATTCATCTTGATGGCAGGCTTCAGACAACACCGCTGAGGTTGATATTTTCTACTTTGGGAGGTTTTTTTCCAGTGATTTCATTTAATGTGCTTTTGATTTCTGTGCCACCCTCCCTTGGTCCCCAGAAAGTTTACACGGTGTCATTTGGTGAAGAAAATGCTTTTCCGCAATTCCGTTCAAAGGCTGTTTAAAAGAATTAATCAAAGGCTCTGTCATTTGCCCAAGAATGGTTGCAGGCGATGGTTCTGCAGGTGAAGGATTGGCATTGATTGATCCTTTGACAAGAGGGCTGTGTCGACCAGCTTCCCTGCCTAAGTAGGCCAGGAGTCTCTCTTCTCACCTTTGTGCTGGCCCCAGAGGGGATAGGAGGGGAGTTTGTACTTCCGAGCAGGCCACGGATCCTGAGCAGCTCTGCAGACAGAAGACAGGAGATCTGTTTCTATTCTCAGGCTTCTTCCTGGTGTGAGAGTGGGACCCTTCACAACTGGGGTTCTAAGTCCTGGTCTTGGGGCCTCCACTCTGGTGAACACGGAGGGGAAGACGGTGGGTAAATAGAAATACCCTGTCGAGATGCGAAACAGAGCAACTGTCTTTGTTATATAAATCAAAAGAATCACTTGCATTTTCTCCAAGAACAGGGGGACAAACACATTCCTTTCTCAGGTCACCTCCCGTCTGGCTCAGCCCCTCTAGAGAATCAGGTGTGGCACCAGACCCTAGCTTCCTTCCATTGTGGGATCTGCCCCTTCTTTTTCCAGAGGCCCAGAGCCCTCACAAAGCCTCCTGCTTCCTCCAGAAACCTCTGGCATCCCCCCGGAGCCCCTTTATGCCCCTGCAGTGTGGCGCAGCACCCCACCCCTCAAGCGCCACCCAGGAAACCGGGGCTCTTCTCTTCCACTTCTCCTCTTCAAAAATCAGCTTGCTCTGTCAACTGGCTCTGTGGTGGTTTGGAAATGGATCCACCAAGGTAGTAATGTTCCTCTGTTTGCTCTTGGACTTCACCAACACTGACCAGCAGAACACAGGCAGGTGTTGGACAAGCTGGGGCTGGGCCAGGAGAAGGGACCTGCTAGTGAGAGGGATAAAAGGGATGCCAAGGCCTCTTACTTATTGTGACCAAATGATAGAAAGACCTGAACTCCTCTGGGCCAGTGGGTCTTACCTGTGAGTGGGGTGGCATTGAATCTTAATGTCTGGGCCCCACCTGGGGTGCCTGCAGCAGCTTCCTACCCAGTCTGCAGCTCCTGTTCTTTGCACAGTCTAAAATCCACTCTGCAGCCAATGATGTCATCCTCAAACCTGGATCTCAAGTGACCACTCTTGTTTAAAGCCCTCCAGACTTTGTAGCCAATCGAGGATGTGGTCCCAGCTCCTAAACACATCTCTGTGGTCCTTTGTGATCCTGCTCAAACTTAGCTCATGACCCTGTGCTTGGTTGTGCTTCCCACATTGAGGCCATCATGGCTGTCTTCTGCTCTTGGGGGATGCCATTTCCTCTGCCTGGGAGGCTGTTCGTTCCCTCCCTGCCCCCCATTCAAATCACCAGGCTCTGTTCTGGTTTCTGTCCATTCAGAAAGCCCTCCCGGGGGCTGCTGGTCAGGTGTGGAGCCTCCTAGCCTCTTCCTATTCACATGGCACCACGTGTCCCTTGGAGCACTCATCATGCCATACATATGGTCTGTTTATTTGTTCATCTCTCTCACTGCAGGGTGGAAAGCTGAAGTGAACTCTGGGAGGCACAGAGTTTGTTGAGTGAAGAGAAGGTGCTCAGAGTCAGGTCTATGGCTACATCATTTTGGCCCTTTGTATGAAAAGTAGGCAGGACCCAAACCAACAGCTGAGGGATGGAGAAGGGTCACAAGAGTGACACAGGTAGTCATCACCCTATTGTGCTGCCAGGGTTCTTCTGGGAAACTGGAGCATACCTCAGAAAAGAAAAACATCTAGGGGCACCGATGTGTTTAAACACCTTGGGGACAGAGGGAGCCTGCAGCTCCTTAGGGGACACCAGGTAAATAGCTGCCATCCCTACATAGGGCATTGCGGGGCTGGCCTCCTGGCCATTGCTCCTGAACACCTGCGTCTGATCATGGCAGAAATCAGGGACAGGCAGGAAGGCCACAGGGATGATGTATGATGGGATGTATTTTGAGATCAAGAGAATAAGGGCCATCTTGCTTTCCTCTCGGACTGGCCAAACAGTAACCTACAAGGTGGCCTTGCTTTTAAAACTTGTACCCATTAGGACACGATTAATCCAATTGATTGTGACTCTAGCTTCCCTCCTAGGCATCAGGGTTAAGAAGAAGCCACCATGCAGTGGGTACCGTCACCTTCCAGCTGCCCTAAGCAGCACCCAGGCTTATGAGGAAAGAGGCCGAGGAATGGTCATTGTTATCTGTTACCTTTGTCACTGAGGCACCGTCAAGGGAATTTGCATGTGGGATGCAGGCAGCGGCTGGAAGGAGCTCCACACATCTCTGGGCGTCTCCGTGTGTCTCCCTGTGTGTTTGTTTCCAAGGCCGCATTGCCTTTCTGTCTTCCCTCCTGCTTGGAGAAAAGCTGTTTTGCTATTATAAGTGGTTGCCAATTTATTCCTTTCCTGAAAATGAGAACTCCCAGTTTCCCAGGAGTAAAATATTCCAATCGTGTGCTGGGTGTTTTGAAGTCGTAGCAAATAGCTGTTTAAAAATGGTGAAATAGCTCAGTGTTTTTACACATCTACACTAATGTTTATGCGTGGTGGTGTGCAGGCAGAAACTACCCATTTGTCAGGAGGTCCGTGCAACTAGTGGCCTGCCCATTCTGTCACAGTGAAGAGACCCACAGGAGCTGATTCACACCTCTTAGGTTGTACAGTCTCCTATTTAAATTTTCTGAAAATGGAAGAGTGAGTGAAGAGTATTTGGTATGCTGAAGTATTTACAATACAAAATCTGTGGCCCTTATATAACTTCTTTCCAGAAGAGGAAATATATAACTTCCTCTTCTGGAAAAAGGGCAGTAATTTTTAGTTGTTTGTGAAGATAAATAAGAAGCATATTATATATCCTTATGACACCATAATACCTATGTGGTGTGTTGTGTACCAGCAAACACAGTTACATGTTTTGTATGGTCAACATGCTTAGCAATCAGTTATTTGTTTCAGAATTGATTGAGAAATCCAAATGAGACCCTCAAGTTTGATGACATATCTACCTCTTGAGCATTTAGAGTCCCTGAACAAAAGTTACACCCATGTAGAGGCCACAGAGTCAACTGGAGACCAGACTTAACTAGAATTTCACAGTTGCAAGGACTGGGTTCCCTTGGAACTGTGTAGTAATACTAGTTAATGGAATTCTGGGGATAATTGAAGGATATGTCCTCAAATCTGTTCTCTTCTGTGGTCCCCTTTGTATGTTCCCTGAGTTTCAAGATATATAATTGATGGAGAACCTTCAGCATAAACATCAGGAGCTTCATGAAACCATCTTCGTCAGCCTTAATAACTAATTTCTTTTGCTTAGGAGGAAACCAGAAGGTAATTTTTTTCATGACCCCAATGGTCTGAGTGTGTCCTCCAAAATTTATGTGTTAGAAACTTAATTGTCAGTGCAGCAATGTTGGGGGTGAGGCCTAATGGAAGGTCTGTGGATGATAATGGATTAAAGCTTCTATCTAAAGAGCCGTTGGAGTTGGTTCACTCACTGCCTCTCCTCTTCCATATGAGGACACAGTGTTCATCCCATTCTTTGTCTTTCTGCCTTCTGCCATGTGAGAAAGTAGCAAGAAGGCCCTCACCAGGCACAAGATGCTACTGCCTTCATCTTGGACTTCCTGGTCACCAGAACTGTAAGGCCTAACATTCTATTCTATATACATTACCTAGTCTGTGATATTGTGTTATAGTAGCATAAACAGGCTAAGACAATGACTTTGTGTTCTGGTAGTTTGGATCTTGAAGCATTCCGGAAATATAATATATTGAATATATTGCTCCATAAAATAAGGGGGAAAATATAAAAAGAAATTAAATATATTTTAAGAAACTCAAATAAAAAATTATTGACATTTTAATTTAAATTCATGTTGGTAAGTCTGTTCTCCAGCAACTGCAAAAGACATAAACTCTTTTTATTTGTTCATAACTTTGAGCTATAAAAGACACCATTATTAACACCTTTTTCTCATATGGAAGCATAGCCTTCAAGTTTAAGAGCTTAGGAAAGTAAAAGGAACTTGCAGAGTGTTAGTGACATCATGAAATGGTGTAGGACTTTCTATATGACTCTTTTTTATTTCTCTATTTTTGCATGCATTATCTTGTTTGAGACTCACAGCCAGTCTGTGAGAGGGGCAGAGAAGGCGTTGTTTGCATTCACCAGAGCTGGATACAAGGCATATAGGTCCAAATGACTTGCCCAAGATCACTAACTGGTAAATGCTGGGGCTGCTACCCAAGCAAAATTCCCCACTGCCAAGTCCTGTTCCTTCTGCCATCCCAGTGGCTCTTCCTCCTCAGGACCTGCACTGGGTCAGCTCCAGTTCCTGGGCCCTAATGGATCTCTCATCTCAGTCCATCTGCCCTTTCCATCTTCTGTTTCCTATGGTGGAGCTCAGTACCTTCCCTGGGCCTCTTCCTAGATGACTCTTCCTAGCTTGTGTCCACAATCACATCATTGCTTGGTGGAGAGTCTTTAGGGGCTTTCTATTACTGTCCACATAAATCATGGCCCGTGCCTTCTCTCTGTCAGGGCCTCTCCATACCACACTCCTTCTCTTTCTGCCCTGGCCTCGGCCCCCTGCATGGCATACCTCAGTGCTCCAGCCTTGCTGCCTGGGCCTTCCTCTCTCCTGCCCCTGCTTTGTGTCTGCAGTATGGCCCACCTATGACACCTCCCACCTCCACTCTTTGAGCCCTTTCAAATGAAACTTTCCCAAAAAACCATCATCACGTGCCCCCAACTCAGGGATCTCTCCTTTCTTGACCTTTGGATCACTTTGGACCCATCGATCAAGGCATTGATGGACTCTTCTCTATGACCCTGAAGACTGGCCTTACTTCCCTTGTTAGAGTCTGAAGGCAGGGGATTTCAGACAGAGTGACATAAAGGACAGGGCACCAGTTTTGGAGTCAGACCATCTGGGTTCAAGTCTCCCTGTTCCCCTATTTTAGCCATGGGGACTTCAGCCATTCAGTAGGCCATCGCTGACGTCACCTGAGGGACTTACAAAAAACAAACAAACAAAACCTGTTTGCATCCTGCTGTGAGAGATGCTGATGTAGTTTCGGCTGGGGTGTGGCCTGGGTCTCAGAATTTTTAAAAACTCCTTGAACAATTCTGGTGAGTAACAGTCTGAGAGTCATTGGTTTCATCTGCCTGAGTAGGTAGGTTGAAACCTACTCTCTGATAACGTACTGTAGCCCAGAGCTCCTGGCACTGTATGAACTGGTATCTGGTGGGGTGCTCTCCAGATGCTGCCAATAAATGCCAATAGATCATCATTATGATGATGATTCCATTTCATAACCTTCACAGCATTTAGCATTGTGTTCTGGACAGAGTAGGTGCTCAGAGCCTAGTTCTAAAATACAAAATATAAGAAAATAACTGCTTTTTTGATAGACATGTGATCTGTCAATAACCCTGCAAAGCTTGTGAAGACCTCATGAGCTCATCCATGAAAGCCCTTAGCTGAAGGCCCAGGTGTTTACTGAGTGTTCCTCTGTCCTAAGCCTCTGTACCATTTTGGCTTATCACAAGTGGCCTGCAAGCAGCTCTGCCTTGCTCACCCTGAGCACAGCTGCACCTGACCACAGTGGGCCCTCGGCCCCTGTGGATTGGTGCAGGAGCCACCTGAGGCTGCCTTCTGCACTCCCGCTGGGAAGGAGCTGACTTGGTGCTGACTCTGTGGTTTCCAAGGGCAACTGTGACCTCTCTCAAGTCTCCGATTGTGATGGGCCAGTGGCCAGGAGAGGATGCACACTTTAGAAATCGCTCTTAAAATGGTAATGATGGAACTTAGCTTCCAGAAGAGCTGAAGGAATGGTGAGGAGACCCATTGCACACCTGCCCTTTGCCCCAGGTCAGCGCATTGCCCAATGTTATGGAGGCCTGAGAGTCTCTGTAAAAACTTGGGTAGGCAACACTGATTTTAATGGGGAATTTTTGCCTGGAGGAAATCAATCAAAAGGAAGATTATGGCTTAGAATTATCAGGCTTTCTTCTTCGCATTCATTTGCTCATCTCAGAACTGAATAGCTATTAGTAGTCCTTCCTAATGCCAGAGAAAAGAAATGACCGCTGCAGACATGGGGTCTTAGTACTGTTAAATGAAATGCTTATAGAATAAATAGTACCTCTGATTATGAGAGATACTGAAAAGCTCGGTGCTCTGCAGGGCTAGAGAGAAATGAGACAAGAGGCCTCATAAAATAGCAGTCAATTATTTTAAAGATGAGTTGGCATCTTTTAATTCCTTGTCAGATAATGAAATATCTATTTGAGCCTGAGGCTGTTGATCATTTCTGGTATATTCAACAAAATGTATCCAACAATCACTTTTTCAGTGTTCCTCCCTGCCAGGCCCTGGGCTTGGGACTGGAGATCCCTGGGGAGTGGGCCACAGTTGATGTCCTTGGGGAGATCCAGTCTTCTGGGTGGAGATGTAGGCTGGAGAGCAGTGTAGACTTCCAGGAGGAGGTGTGGCCTGAGCCAGGTTTGGGGCTGGGGGAGGAGTTGTTAAGCAAAGGCGGGGCTTCAGCCTATGAAATGTAGCACCCTCTAATGTAGCACTGGATTCTGTGCCCACACGTGGCTATGGGTGTAGACCAGGTCAAGCCACAATTATAAAGGCTGAACAGGACGGAGTCTCCTTGATCCCCCTCCAGCGGAGTGGAACCAGGAGGACAGGAGACACAGACACTGGCCCAGCTCTGCCTCAGCCCTTCTTACAACATCAGCAATCCTGGCCCATTGCAAAACACCGGCTCCAGTTGCTCTGAATGCCTGACCAGGTGTTGAGGAAGGTCACGAGACTCCAAGTTGGCAGAGGGGCCTTAAAAGAAAGGGTTTGATGGGACCTGGGGGGTGGAGTTTCTTCTTTTTTTGGGGGGGTACCAGGGATGGAACTCAGGGACACTTGACCACTGAGCCACTTCCCCAGCCCTAGTTTGTATTTTTTTAGCGACAGGGTCTCACTGAGTTGCTTAGGGTCTCACTATTGCTGAGGCTGGCTTTGAACTCACGATCCTCCTGCCTCACCCTCTGGGTTGGGGCTTCACCATTTGGTGAGCCCTCCTTTATTTTTTCTTCAGGCCTTCTAGAAGCATCTCAGTCCTCTACCCTTCCCCCAGGCTGCAGGCAGAGATGCTTCTAGGAAACGATGATGTCATCATGAGCGTCTCTCTGAGGATTCAAGTCCTCTGTGAGGACTAGGTTGAGTGGAGAGGCAAGAGTGGGGTTGTGGATCCAGTTCTGTCACTTGCTGACAGCACTGCCCAACTCCCTCGTTTGTTTTTCTTCTTTTTTTCCCTCCTGGTCAGTCAGTGAAGGTAATCCAAGGTATTCAAAGGCTTGTGAGGATTCCACGAGATCATCCATGAAAGCCCTCAGCAGAAAGCCTATGCTCTCGCCAGCACTCAGTAGCTTACAGTCAGGGACATCTACAATGCCATGACAGTTCCCACTGGGAAGGGGCTGCGTGATGATCAAGCAGTGCCAAAGAGCTGAGGATGCCAGACAAAGGATCATGCCCCCCCCTCCAGCCACAGGGATTTCTTGGTATTTATTGAACGAATGGCTGGATGAATGAATGAATGAGTGAACAAATGCAAAATCAGAACTGGCCCTTCAGTATTTTTTGCCAGGAATTTCATCTATGTATCTGCCTGTGTTGTTAGCAATTAATTGCTCCTTCAAATATAAAAAAGGATTCCTACAGAGTTTTATGTATGAGTAATATGTTGGGTAATTAGGCTCTTGATCAGGCTGGCAGGGAAGGAAACCAACTCGTAGTCAGTGCTTGCTGGGGGCTGGCTGTGAAGGCTTTCCTGATGGACCCTTGGAGTGAGGCCTTGAAGCCAGGAGCCTTGGTCCAGAGAACTGCAGCCCTCGGGGGGCAATGGTAGGGATGTTGTGCCATCAGTCAACCCCTCATTTCTGCTAGGTTTCCTTCATCACCAAGGAGCCATATCTGCATGACTGATGAGGTGTCAGGGGAACCGTGTGGCTGAGAAGCAAGAGGGTCTCTGGTTTTCCCAAGCACCAAATTCCAGCCTGTCAGCGGCTGGGTCAGGTTAGAATTTAGAAACTTGGCCAAGGATAGGCAGACCCATCTCAGTGTGACTTTAAAAGGCGAATCTTTCAGACCTAAAAGCAAGGTGTGCAGAGAGAGTGGATGGGTGGGCGAATCTTTCAGACCTAAAAGCAAGGTGTGCAGAGAGAGTGGATGGGTGGGGGGTCAAGGACTTTTCCTTGGAAATGAGAAACCACCAACTGGTATGCAGTACCTGAGATTGGGTATAGGGCAGGGGAGGGTAGGGACTTAGGATTCTGGACTTTCTTGGAGAGAAAGAAGGGCACTTTGAGGAAGCTGGCTTCATCCAGTCTGGCAGGATTCTGGGGAGGACTGGGTGGGGCCCATGGGTGTGTTGGGTTGAAGGAGGTTACTTTGTGAAGAGCTAGACTGTGAAGTCTGGTCCTAGGACTTGGAGTAGAAGCACTGGATTCCCCATAACAACCCAGTCTTGTTGTTCCTTGTCCATGCTAACAATTGTGGTTCCACTCAAGCTCATCGTGCTTGTGAGTCCGAGAGAAGATGACTTTGAGATAAACCTTCTGGAGAGACCTTGAAATGATGAGGTGAGACTGCAGGCTTTGGGACCTCCAGACACTGCCTGACCTGTGAAAGCCAGTTAGGGAATGGGATCCACGGATGAAGACTAAAATCTCTTGCTCCTGGACTTAACCAGGATGTGTCCACATCTTCAGCCATAAGAACCTCTCTCTGGCCAGGCTCAGTGGCATATTCTGATGTGGATGGTGGTCCAGAGAGAGGTCCTTACTGTGAATTGAACCCAGGGCAATTAATCACTGAGCCACATTCCCAGCCCTTTTTAAAAATATTTTATTTTAGAAATGGGATCTCGCTTAGTGAGGTCCTAAGCAACTTAGTGAGATCCTATCTCTAAATAAAGTATAAAAAAAATGGGCTGGGGATGTGGCTCAGTGGTTAATTGCCCTGGGTTCAATCCATGGTACCAAAACCAGAAACAAACAAATAAAAAAGAAAGAAAACAAGACCCGCCTCTCTCTCTACCACTGTCCACATCAGAATATGGTCCAAGGTATGCTGTTGGTTGTCCTGCTCTGGGAGTGGTACACCAGGGCTAATTTGGACCAATTACCTCTGGTTTTCTCGAGGGTACCCTGTGGCTTCCCCAAAACCCTGCCTCTGGGAGATGGGGTGTCTGCGGAGGGTCAGCAGCCTTCCTCCGGGAGCTGCATGGATGGGATTTATACCCTTGCTCAATGTTTTACAGTGTGTGTTGAACTGAGTAAATTGAAATTAGGCAGGGAGGTTTTTAACCAATTCATCAGTCCAAGTAAATCCCTGTTAAGAGGTAGAAATGAGCTCTTATGGGGATAATAGCCAAAGGAAAACAAAGTGCAATAATATTCTTCTCTTTCCAAATTACATATAAAATCAATGGCTGGTTCCCTGCTAAAAAGTCTAATGCCCTGCACTATAATTCATTCCAGGCGATCAGGCCTGTGGGTGTTGGCGTACTGGCAGCCCTGGGGCCAAGCACAGAGGTCCAGGCTACTCATCTCAGAGCAGCAAGCTGAGAAGGGTCTCAGCTGGGTGGAGGGTGGTATGGCCAAGATGACAGAGCTCTGGGGAGAAGGCAAGATGGAGGGTGCCGCCTACCTCACCCTGAGTGCCTCATGATATCCCAGAGGAGCTGGGGATGTCTCTTTTTTAGACAGGAAGTTGAGAGTCTGAGGGAGGAAGTACATTCTGAAATGCCTCATAGCTGGTTAAAGATGGAGCCAGAGTGGTAACATTCACCCAGGACCTTCCTGTGAGAGCTATTGAATCTTAGCGCTTCTGCGAGGCGTGCGGCAGAGGGGGACTTGGCAGGCACAACCTCAAGAACTACAGTGAGAACTGGGGCTGCGGAGGCCTGCCACACAGCACCCTGGCAGAGGGAGAGACACTAGAGCGAGCTGGTGAGTCCCTTAGGCCCTAGGATGGGGACAGGGGACTGCAGGGCCTGGCTCAACTGTGCGCTCTCTCAGGGAGAGCGCTCGTCCCTCACAGGCCCATGGTCTCCCTCATGTGGCTGGAGTGGGTGCTCACGGAGTGTGAGTGAAAGCGTGAATACCCTTATTCCAGATACAAATTGAAATATGAAGTAGGACAGCGGGTAGAAGTCATTTGACATACCCAGGACTAAGGGATTGCAGGAGACGTTACAAAATGGAGTGCAGGAGATTCTGGGTCTAAGAAAGGACCCGTGGTGTCTGACCCTTAGACACACGTAGAGATAGGAGTGAGAGGCTTCAGGCTTTTAAAAACACAGCTCCCTGAAGACAGGGACTGGGTCCTGGTCATATGTGTGTCCCAGCCAGCCTGTTGGCTGACAGAGTGGAACTCAGAGAGTGCTCATCTGGGAATGGACAAATGAAGGGACGGACAACTTCCCTGCCACCTCTCTGTCGCACCGTGGCAAGGGCTTTGGACACCTTACTTCATGTAGTTCTTGTGACAGTCATCAGGTTGGGACCAGTACAGAGAGCCTGAGGTTTGCAGGTAGAATTACTCTGACTTTTCCATGGCGTGAGTTCAGATCTAAAAGCTGAAAAATACACCTCATCGAGTTACCATGACCCCTGGGGCACATTGTGGCTGTGTGCAAATCACTGATGTTTCAGAATCTGCCCAAGATCTTGTCACCAAATGCTTTCCAGGACAGTCTTAACTGGCAGAGTCTGTGTGTGGCTTACAGGAAGGGCCTGCCTGTGCCCTGGGGCTCAGGAGCCCACCCACATGATGGTGCTCTTAGCTCCTGGCTGGTACACTTGGACCCCTTCTCTGGGCCTACTCAGGGATGAAAGATCTTCCATGATGGGCAGAGCCATTTAAATCTGCCAGGTGAGAATTACTAACAACTGCCATGTAAGGAAGCAGCTGCTGTGTGTAAGACACTAGGCCAGGTGCTGTGCACTTGGGGCCTCATGGGGTCCATGGGAAGTAGCTGCTCCTCTCTTGGTCCAAGATGAGGGGAACTGAGGCTTGGGGGCTTCAACAGTTTGCACAAGGCTGCTCAGCCCATAAATGGTAGGGCAAGGGTTCAAATGTAAGCTGCCTGATGCCAAAGTCTCCACCTTTTCTATTGGGCCCACCATGTACCTAGCAAAGGACAGTGAGTCAGAAGCAAGAACAATGGTCTCTAGTCCTGGCTCAACATGCAGCTGCTTCTGTGGCTTGGGACAAGTCACCTCACCTTTTCAAACCTCCTGACCTGCATCTGTACTAGAAGGTGCTGAACATGCCAAGGTTTGATTCTCTAAATACCTGTGCACCTCTAAGTGTATATTAGAGTGTGTGTGTGTGTGTGTGTGTGTGTGTGTGTGTGTGTGCACATGCGCACATGTCCATGTATCCTGGCAAACTGGATAGCTAAGACCCTCCAAGGTAATCATACTTCCTAGAAGGCAAATATTCAATCTGCTTGTTTGGAGACCTCCATTAATAAAGTGCCCGCCCCTCCATCTGCCTCCTCTTCCTGCTTTAACCAGTTGCCCCCTGGGCTTGGGGTCTGGGGAGGATGTCAGTCACTCTACTTGCAAATGGGAATCAGTGGGGGAGAAAGGACAAAAGCTCAAGTCCTGCAGGTCCCGCCTGGCAGCGCTAACATGGGTTTTGCAGGTGAGAAGTGCACAGTAGGACTTCTGCTGTTTCCTCCAAGGTTCCTGGACCCTAGCTGACCTCCTAAGCTCAGCACATCCTTTCTACCAATGGAGGGACTGGGCAGTGCCTCTGAGCCCCTCCCCTCAGGCAAGTGGACTGCAGGTTTGGAGAGGGTGTAAGCGGGGACAAAGGAGTAAGGGACAGGAGCAGGGAGAACAAGAGGCCACAGAGAAGCAGCTTGTGGTGTCAGAAGCATGAGCAGGGAGACCCCTTGACTGGCCCTCTTGGGCTGGTGCCCCACACACCTCCTGAGTCTCTGTTCTTTTGTCCTCCCAGAATCACAGATTGCCTTGAGCATTAGCCATAAACGGTGTCAACTAGCATGGACTTTATATCTGCGTCTCTTTTTCTTCACCCATGAATCTCTGAGGAACCTTCTAGATTAAGTGTTTTGGCATCAGAATGACCGATTCTGTGCCAACATCATTCCATTCACATTCTCTGCAGCCTTCCAGGGCCCTTCTTGCTTTGCACTGACTCTTTGCCAGGTCTGATGACCTGGAGGCTGGAGTGCGGATGGGGAAAGCCCGACCAGGCAGCCCTGGGCGTGGTGGGAAAGCGGCTGCCTGGCACGGAGCAGACTGCTTCTGCTGCTGCCCGTTGGCTGGACAGAGGTCACCCACATTATTTCTTATTCTTTATCTGCTGAGAAAAAATATAGTTACAGAATCAAAGTTATTTCCTCATGTTCTCTGCTCAGCATGTTCTTAATGTTTCCCTTGCTGGCCTCTTTCCATGACACGTGGTGACATGGGAGGGAACTGATATTTCTCATTTTGACAGTGGCAGGGGCAGGGGGGGCAGCTTTGAGGTGGGCCCCCAAATAACAGCATCTGCTTCTAGGGGAACTTGTGTCAAATACAGAAACCAGAGAAATGGCCCGTGCAGAGTAGAGGGAGGAACAAAAGGGACAGTCTGTCTTCATAGAAGCAGGAACAGAAGAAATCAGGGGATCTTGAATCATCTTTTTAATAGTTCAAAAGATTTTTGAGTCCCACAGAACTGGTGCTATGTCAGGCCTTTGCCAGTCTTACTGATGATAAAATTCTTTTCTCATGCCTTAAACCTACTTTTGAAATGTTGCTGTGGGGTGCTCTCTCCATCCTCCCTGAACTCTCCCCAAGATGTGAATGCCCGGGAGAATTGGCGTGTGACGCTTACATTTGCAAGTTTAGGTTGAGCTTAGTCCTATTGTCTTGCTGGAAAATGGCAAGATGATGATGATGAAAATTTGGGAAACACAAAATGTCAGAAAAGGGTGATGCTGCGTGTCTCTGTGACTTAGCACCGATATAGTCATGTCCATGCAAATGCTGACTTTTGAGCTATCTGGAGTGCAAAGTTACTGACTTTACTGGGACAATGATGGGCTGTTGTGTGTGAATGTGTTTGCACGTGTGTGTGTGTGTGTGCACATGCGTGTGTGTGCACGTGCATGTGTAGGTGAATGGGGTAAAGAGAAAAAGAATGAAATCTTCATCTTTCAAAGTGGAAAGTCAATAGATGATGTCTAGCAGTGGCAACTGAGGCGGAAGCATATTATTTATCAGTGTAGAGGAGGTGAATAAAAGAGAATCAGCAAAAATAGTTAAAAAGCAGTTGCCTCTCAGAAGTAGAAAATAGGACAGAGGAAAGATTCACAAAGACAACTGTTCTTTGCAAGGAGCCCTATTGAATGATCTGACCCTTTTAACCAGTTACATGGAGAAGAACTTTGATAAAAGATATTTACAAATTTAATTATAGGTGAATATGAAAAATGGGTATTTATTACTCAGTAGATCCCTTTGTTATGTCCTGGGGTGTGTGACCCATGCTGGAGGTGGAAGGCCTGGGGGACTCTCAGTGCCTGAACCCCTGAATTCTGAGACCTGTGCACCACTGGCCTCTGATCCTCCATAGAGGACCGGGGTGCCAGGCCAGTCTGCAGTGCTGTGTGGCCTCCCACCCTTTCACCTGGGCATGCCTGCCTCTCAGAGCAGCAGGGCCCTTCAGATTGGTCAGCTGTCTGTGGAGAGTGTCCAGGGTGAATGTTGGGCAATTCTCTTACTTATTTTTAACATTTCCTTGTTCATGGATCTCAAAATAACTTCGATCCTTTTCTTGCCAAAGAATAGGTTCCTGTATGAGCTCCAGAGACTTCTTTTCAATTTTTGATAATTGAGATCCATTCCTTACCTTGCTTTCTACCGTGTGACCACCACCACGATCATCTTCAGCAGGGCATATTTATGTTCCTAAATGAAGACGTTGATTTCCCGCTCTCAAGCCCATCCCCCACTCCCACGTGTTTCTTATCTCCATAAACAGCATTTAGGCCTCCACTCATTCAGGCCGTCTGGCAGTCATCTTTGACTCTTCTCTGTTCCTTTTTCTCCACATCCCACCCTCCAGGAAATCCTGTGACTCCTACTTCTAAATGCCTCCAAAATTTACCTGCTTCTCTAGCTGCATGGTGATCCCACTGGTCCAGTCCACCTTCATTGCTTACCAGGAACAGTGCACCATCCTCCTGCCCGTCTCCCTGCTCCCACCTGTGTCCCTACAGTCTGAAAATGCAGACCTTAACATTCTGATGTCTCCCCAGGGCACTGGGAGCAGAATCAGCGGTCCTTGCGGTGACTGGCGCCTTCGGCATGATTGGCCCACTTCTCGGGCTTCCTTTCCCGTCATTGTGTTCTCACTCTTCTCTGCTTCTCTCCTGTGGCTTGAAAGCTCCAAGCTTGCTAGCGTCTTGGGCCTCTGCACTTGTGATGCCCTTCTAGATTCTTCTCCAAGATTGCCACATGCCTGACTCCTCCACTTCCTTTTGTTCTCTGCTTCAGTATAAGTTCATTAGAAAGCCCTCTAATGATGATATTATGGAAAATGGGACACCCTTCCCCTGTACCTCACTGCCTCACCCCTTCTCCTCCTTTACCTTTCTTCATGGAACTTGGTATTTATCAACTATAGTATACCTCTACCTTTAATTTCTCTTCTCCTCTAGACTTTAATCTCCATAAAAGCATCTGCCATTTTGATCCTCCGATGGATCCATAGACCCAGAAGAGTGTCACCACATCATGGGTACAGAGTAGGCGTTTGTTAAATATCCTGGTGAATGCATTGTGCTCCCACTATGAGTAGAACACTTCCAGGTACTACAGGCTACAGCGACTTCAGAACTGTGCCTGCATCAGGTTTTTCACATCCACAGAGAGTTAAGTGGCCACAGGGAGTGGCTACATTGACTTCCAGCAGGAATTGTGGAGGGAGCCTTTTGTCTTCTTAGTTCCCTCTTGGAACTCCTGTCTTGATGGCTGGAATGAATGGTGTGTGTTGTAGGGTATGGGGCAGACCGTTCCCTGTGGTGGGGAATTTTATGTATAGGTTTGATTGGGCAAATCAAAGCTACCTCTGCCAATGGGTCATCTGCACATCTCTGGATTTTACTGATGTTTCTCAGAGGCATCATCTCCTTTCTCTCACCTTTATGGAAAATGTCATTCTTTCCACTGACTTTTTGAGGAGATTTAGCTATGCACTTGGGAAGGAATGCAGCCCCACTTCCAAATTGCCCTCTTTGTGAAAATGTGGTGATATTTAACAAATCCTTTTGAGCATCTCTGTGTTCTGAGCTCTGCTCAAGGCAGTGGAGAAACAGGTGGGATATCAGCCCTGGGCTGAAATGCCTTCACAGGGGCAAGAGTGAACCATGCAAAAGAGCATGAGTCTACTGGGGTGTAGTGGTGCCCTTTGAAGTATGTGCTCTGTGTAACTTCTGTCATTGCCTACTCTTCAAGATGGCGTGCCAAACCTCTTTTACTGCCACTTTCTCCTTCTACAAATGGAATGCCAGGCATTAATTAAATGTCAATGACTATTCCTGCCAGTTCAATTTTCTGGCTCTATCTAATTAGGATTAAATGGTGAGAGAGGTTAGGCAGACTAAATCAAAGGAACAAAAAGAGTTCAGGCTTCCAAACTGGGTGCCCGCATTTGCTAAATCAATTTCAATTAGCTGCCTAAAGCCGTTTGGCTGCTTTGTGAAGCAAGATGTTTGCCTTTGCAGAGAGAATCTGTGCTCTTCTCGGTTACCCACATTGACTTTGGGCTACCCCATGGCTCTGAAAGCCTGTGTCTCCTTTGGTCCGTGCTGCAAGGTAAGCGAGTGGACATGTGTGCTTCCAGGGGTGACCTGCAGGTGCCCAAGGCATCCTGTTTTCCAGGGTGCCCTGCCCTTCTCCTCCTTGTGCCGGTCAATATCTGTCCTCAGCATTCAGATGTGGCTGGGTGGGGGAGCTGACATGATTTGTGTGTTCCCTTCTGTCTATTGGCAGAGTAAGGAAGAATAGACCTGGGAGATGAGCAGCTTGCTAATTCAGCCAATAATAATTTATTTGCTATTTGAAAGAAGCCAAATTCACTGTGGGCAGCTTCTCCTAACTGAACTAAGTGTTCATTAGCAAATTAAAATCTACTACAGTTGAACATTTTAATCCAAAATCCCGGATGCCCTCTAATCTGAAACTTTTTGAGTGCAACGTGGCACACCAAGTAGCAAATTTTACACCGTAGAACTTTGTTCATGCACAGAATTATTCAACATGTTGTATAAATTACCTGTGTATGAGGTGCATATGAAACATAAATAAATAAATTTCATCTTTAGACTTGGGCCCCATCCCCAAGATAACTCATTATGTACATGCAAATTTTCCAAATGTGAAAAACTTCAAAATCTAAAACATGTCTGGTCCCAAACAATTTGGATAAAGGACACTCAACCTGCACTAATTTCTTTTTGTAGGTTTGGTTTTGATTGAACTTTAGTATTTTCACGTATTATTATTATTATTATTATTAATTTATTCTTAGATTACTGTTGATCAAAGGAACTTACAGTATGCTCAAATTATATGTTTGGGGGGGCTTCTGATATGGACTTTTAATATACTTATATTTGTAAATGATAGCATATTGTATTAATATTCAAACATCTTAATTTTTTTGTTATTATAAAATGTTCACAGGTTCCTGCCTGAATATAACACCCTTGGTATTAAAATACTTCTGTGGGGCTTAATTTCTACTGATTAATAATTGTTGATGGATGCGGATGGTGTAGTCCTTTTAGCAGCTCTCAAGAGAAGCTTCTTTATTTAGCATCTGCAACTTTCAAACGTTCACAGATTAGAAAGCCCAGCACAAGGGCAAAGGCATGGCGACTGTGCCCCACTCCAGTGGTGGGGTTCAGAACCTCACCTCTCTGTGAGCAGAGGTCCATCTCGTTTCACTGCATTGCAACTGAAAACCCTCCTGTGAAGAGTTCCCTCATGGCTGAAGCCTCAGGCCAGCTCCTGTTGCAGCCTGCGAAAAGAAAATGTGCATACTACATGGATACAATAGGCAGAGTATTCATTAAGGACTCCATAAAAACAGAATGTAGATGTGAGCAAATAATACGTGGGCTAAAGTTGATACTGGGCAGATCGTAGGTGTTTGTTCGAACAAGATATATAAATACATACGCAAATATGTACATGATACATATCTACACACATACACACAAACACATACACACATATACACACATACATACACTCATGTACAAACATATACACATATACATATATATACACATAACTGCACATTCACAAGCATATATGCACACATACACATATGCACAAACATGTACACAAACATGTACATATTCATGCAGGAACATACAGATGTACAAACATATACACATGTATACACATGTATACACACATACACATACACAAATGCATATGTGCATATACATAGATATATATACACATTCATGGCTGTGCATGAGGGCTCTCTAAAATGACATACTCCAAAGCAGTCACTGATGTATTAGAAATAAAGCAACAGATGAAAACCTCATTGATTTATTCTTTCCTATTCAAAGTCTTCCTCTAATTTGGTAATTTTTTCCTTATGTTATTGGAAGGAATTGGGGCTGGTTTGGGCATGGTATGTTTACATGTGCTGATGATCTGTGAAACTTGATTCTGTACATGTTACTCGCCTTTAATAAGCAGTGAGTCATGGGGGAGTCTGTTTACAAAAAGAGCAAATGAAAGAGAAAGATGGGAAGGATGTTTTTATCTGATTTAATATGATCTAACCACATTAACATCTGAACTAGGAGTTTTAAGCTGTGGGCCTCATCTGGAGAAATATGCCTGGAAACACTCCTAAGAAAGAAACGAGCTTTTGCTTTAACTTGCTGCTGTGACTGGGTTTATGTATTCATTCCAAGGCCTTGGGATGATCCCCTGTTTCAACCCACAGCCATGAGAATCCACATGCTGTTATGTTATGAACTTTGGGCATGGGAGAGATTATTTCACATTTCTAAGGTGGCTTTTCACTGGATTTTATGAAATTATATGTGTGAAGCCTGATTGTAATTAAATCTGTAAGTATTATATGATTTAAATTTCTTGGTGCATCAAAATGTCACTTGTACTGTGCTACAGCATTAAACTATGTGATAATTTAATATGTTGCTTTTAGCATACTTAAAAAGTCAACTTCCCAGATACTGTATATTACATTTTGTTTTGTGGAAGGAGCTTCACACCCTGAGTGGGGGCTTAACCAATCCACAGTATGTTATTAACTTTGTGATATTTATCATAATGTGAAATTAAAACCCAGCAGTCTCATGTTTCTAAAAATGAATGTATAAGTTGATTTTACTTCTTCATCATTTCTAATTGGATACAACCTCCACAAATGGTCTTCCTTCATTACATTTGTTTATTTATTTATTTTGGTTTTCATTCTCTCAGGGAACTAAAGGAAAGCATATTGACATCAGCCCATAAACTGACCCATCTCTTCAGTCAGCCAAGTTAGGGGTTATTTTCAACAATGGTATGTTTGGAAATGCTCATCAAGAAAAAGGGAGGACTAGAGGGAGTTTGGGGGGAAATTTGTTCGGAAGGCAGTAGAGAGCTACTGCCAGTGTCCACTGCAGTGCCACCACAGGGACTGGTCAGTGCTAATCTTCACCACGAATCTGGGTTCCTGCTCCAGGAACTCTTTTCCAGGATGGCCTATGGTCTTGGAGGCTGCAGGTTGTCAGTGTTCCCCACAACCAAGGAATGTCACCAAAGATACTGCCCTGAGAGGGAAAAGTGCTGCCAGAAAGAGATGCTTCTTGTCCCTCTGTCCGCTCCTATTCTCCCTTCACCCAACCCCAGTCTGGTCCCGTAGCCTCAGGCACTGAAGCAGCCCGTGGATCACCATACCACTGGGTCCTTCCCCTTCTTACCTGGCTGATTCTTTGAGCGGCACTGAGTGTCAGTGACTGCCCTTTCCTCCTTGAAACAGCCTTTTCTTAGTTACTGAGGCACCAAACCCCTTCCTCTTGTTCCTCCGGAACCTCTCCTTCCTGATTGCTTTTCCTCTTTCCATTCTTCTGGTGGTTTTGTTGGCCTTTCCTGGGGCTCTGTCCAAGGTGCTGATCCTATCTCTCCTACATTTCTCCCTGGATACTACCACCATCCTGGGATGAGATGCCTTAAATACCATCCATAAGATGAAAGTGTCCAAAGTCGATTCCAAATTGCAGCTCGTATCTCCAATTCTCTGCCTGTTCCTTCCACTTGGATACCAGTTGGATATCTCAGAGGTTGAAACAGGATGCTTGTTCCCATATTCCCTGTCCTGGATCTCCAGCACATCTGTCCCTTTTTATGTCTACACCATAACTGTTCCAGCCAAAAAAATTTTCTTTACCCATTGCATCCAAACCAGCACCAGTGCCATCAGCTTCAGCACCAAAATGTGTCCCAGGCCTGCCCAGTTCTCCCCATTCCTACTGCCCTAGTCACACTCAAGTCATTGTTGCCTGTCACCTTCTCTTACATCACCCACTGCATGGCTTCTGTGCCTTTTCGGTGGTTCATTTTGCACAGGAAACTCAATGTTCAGCCGATATTTAAGGCAAATAAGATCATATCATATCTCTGCCTAAAAATGTCCAGTGACTTCCTGTGGTCCTCTGCCTAAAATCCAAACTTGATGGTAATCTACAAGAGCATGAGGGGTGGACTGAGCCAAGCACCAAAAAGATGTCTAGGGAGTTGACCATTTCTAAATAAGAGCTAAGAAAAGAATGTCTGGAGTAAAGTAATCTGCAGCAGAAATGAAAGGTATTTTAGCTTTGTTCCCTCATACAAATTTTCATGTGTCCCTCTCAGGTTTCTATCAGTCAATCATTTGATCCATGGACCTTCTAGGCTGTTCTCTAGATTGAATTTCCTAGTTAAAGGTCCATAGGTGTGTATACACTGAACCTCTGACATTGTTCAAAAGGTGTATGTATGTGTGTGTGTGTTCCTCTCTCATGTGTGTTGCTTTTCCTGGAAAGAGAACCCATTGCTTGCATCAATTTCTCAAAGTTGTCTGTAGCTGTTTCCAAAAATAGCCCATTTGAATATAGAAACTTAGGGTTAAATCTGAGGAAAGGAAGGTAAGGGATCCTAGTTGCTTTGAAATTTCTTGGTGTCTGCATTTAGAGTCAATTGCCATGAGGTCTAGTTCTTGTCATCCAGGCTGCAATACTGAGCCATAGGCAGCCCTGGGATGATGGGGCTGGTTCACATCTGTGCCATTCAGTACAGCAGCTGCAACATATGCACTTGAAATGTAGCTAGTGCAACCAAGGGGCCGGTGTTTAAATGTCACTTACTTTTAATTAACTTAAATCAATATGGCCACACATGGCTACTGGCTACCATATTGGATGCTGCACATTTGAGCTTAGTTGTCCAGTTGTAGCTGGGCATAATTATTCCTGATGCTCTTTAGCACTAAATTCTTTCCAACCTCCTTAGCATCTCTCTTTTCTAGTCATTCTATTTGGGGATAGGTTGGATGTGTTTTCTCCTGTCATATTGTTGAAGAAGAAACAGTCATGTTTGCATCATTTGTCTGGGTTTCTGAGATTAAAGTTTTATAGAACAAGTTCCAGAGCGTATTGAAAATTCTAAATTATTACATGCGCATAAAGATTTTTGTTGTGAATAATTACTATAATTATTAATAATCACAGCTACCTTTTATTGCTTGCCTTCTGTGGCATGAGGTACTATGCTCTTTTATTTCATTAACTTTCACCCCAGCAGCTTGATCCTGGGCTCAGAGAGGCTCCGTATCTTGGCCAATGTAAGAGGCAGAACTGGGCTTCTGAGCTGTGTGCACCTCTGGTCCTGCAGCCAGTCCTCATCCGCATTTCCCTCCACCTGACCCAGGGACCAGCATACCATAGGGAGGCTGCTTGTTCAATCCAAATCTGCTGCCCTTCTCTCCTGGAACACGTTAGTTCTAGAAGTACTAAGACCATACCTAGTAGTAGGGACTCTGGTGTTCTCTCTCCACAGCTCAGACTCTTCAGATCCCAAAGTAAAATTTCTCTGGTGCTCTTGGTGGGGTCTCCCCCAGGCCTTTTGGGTTTCTTAAATGAAACTGTGCATTCCCATATTACCTGATAGTGCTCAGCCATGCTAGCTGGCACTTGAATGCATGCAGACATAAGGACACGAGTTAACCAGCAGCAGCTCCAGCACACAAAGCACTACAGAGCTGGGGTCGCCCATACCATCCAGTGCACCATTGAGGGCTGGCTTTCGGGTGGTGTTAATGGGTTATATTTGAAAAGTGGCAGAGATTTCTGAGAGATTGTCATGAGGGCTGGGTCTCTATTTGAGAAGATGCATCTTGATCATCCTCAGCAAAGATCTTATGTATTGTCCTTGACTCCCAGATGGATCACACATACCTTTTATCTAGCTTGATGCATTTTGAAAAATCCCCTTGACCTATTAATGCTAAGAGAAGTCACCCTCCATGAATTAGTTCTTCTGCCTTTTGGAGAGTCAAGTCTATCTCATAATCCAGTTAATGCAACTGAAAGTATAACTCGTCTTTTCTTTCTATTGGTACAATTTGAAAAGATCATAAATAAGGACTGTGCCTAGTGCTGGGCCCCTGCAAACTGCAGGTGGCAGGGCGCTTTTGCAGGGTGTGTAAAATAATTTTAATGTTTTTACCCTTCTGTGCAGGCATAGAAATTAGCCAGAAGGCAAGGATATTACAAATGGGCAAAACTTACTGAAAATGTTAATGACAGCATTGTCTGCAACGGGAAACCACTGAAAGCAGGCAAGCCAGTGACCCTGCTCAGCAGTTCCATCTTTCAGCTTGTCCCCTAGTAGCTCCACCTTTCTCACCACCAAGCTCTCTTTTCAAAAGCCGCTGCCATTACATCACTGGTTTCAGGCTTATATTTTATAGGTAAGAGAAATAGGAAGCAAAAAATTGAAAGCACTTCTTTAAAACCATGTTCTGTCAATCGGCAAGCAGCACAGGGACACTGCTGTTGGTGGTGGGATTTATCCACCTTGGGTGGTCCAGGGTTTCCAGGTCTCCTGCCTCCAGTGTCCTTGATCATCACTAGGAGAACTGTCAAGGTGCCAGGCACAGAAGTCCATTTGCATACTAAGGGCAACAGGTGAGGCAAGCTCAGGCCCTGAGCTGCAGGAACTGGAATGATTTTAATAGGTTGCTTTTGATTTTGTTGTAGCAAATCTGCATCTTCTGTATAGCAGCTCTGTTGTTACTCCACGCTGCAGTAAAAAGTGAGGAAGAAGGAAGCAGTTCTGAGATGAATGAGGAGGGTCCATCTGGATTCTCAGAAAGAGAGAAAGGACCAGATTCTTTACTTAGCATCAGAGACCCAGTGATCAATATTTTCCAACTTTTCTAGTTTTATTATCTGAGTTTCTTTTACCTACTTAGGCCCAATTAGACTTTTTTGTTGTGTGCATTAAAAACAAACAACAAAGAAATAAGAAAAAAAAAATGTGACATTCACAAAAATAGGTGATTTTCTGCTGGATATAACTTTCAAGTACAGTGTTGAGAGCCAGGTCTCAGCATAGCGAAGAGAACCCCTCAATATGGTGCCCCCCTGGCCCACATCCCACAGCATTTTTGAAGCTTCAGACCTGTCATTAGTTCCCACTCAGCAAATGTTTATTGAGTTGTGTTCAGTGTGTACTGGTTGCTCTGCTCGGTGACAAGATGCAAAGATGAAGAGATCACCTTTGCCCCTGAGATTGTCAGTCTTCATGGGGACACTAAGAAGCAAGTATCATCTGGAGGCCATGTGCATCCGGAAGGGGTCGGGCATACCTTCCGGAGAGGCAGGGCGATAATGTGCTAGGGAGTGAGGGTGGAAGGGCATCTGAGAAGAGAATGATGTAAGGAGACATCAGAGAACTTGTCAGGACTTGAGCACTGGGCTTCTAAATATTGTCCCAGAACAAATAAAAGCCCTCTCTGGCCTCCCAAATTTGGAAACTCTAGTATGAACAAATACTGCCAAGGGTCTGGGAGTGACCAGACAGATGGATTTGTACAAAATGACTAAGTTCAAGGAGAAAAAGTGACAGGTCTTACAGTTGGGACCTGAACAGGAGTTCAACTCCACTCCCTCAGCAGGGCAGGGAAAGCCCTCTGCCCCAGGACTGCCTCCCCCATCTGCTCTACAGTTTGAGGAACGCGGATTGGTGGTGTCCAGTCAGTCTTCACAGCAGGCTTGGAGCTGGGATCTCTGAGAGCCAGCTCAGTCTCACAGGTGCACAGTGGTCACGTGGAACCCAGGATGGCCCTGGGTGGCAGCTCTGATGTGGCAGTCCTGTCAGAGCCTCCTCCTCTGCCCACCTCAGTCTGAGGCCTGGTGTGGGCCTCAAAGGCACCTTTGCAACCACCCACAGCCCCACCTTGCCACACAGGGTGCCACACAGGTGCCCCCTTTCCAGAGCCCACCGCAGACCCTGACTTGCTTCCTCTTCCGCTCACTCTTCTCCCGTGCTCTCAGTGGGCGGCTCTTCCTCCCACTGACTTTCCAAGGCCTCCCACTCCCCCCGTGTGGTTTTCTGACCCCACTTGCAGAGAGCTACTGCCCTCTGCGCACCTGTGCCCTGGCTGCCCCACTCTCCCTCCCTCTGAGTGTGGTGGGCCCTTCTCTTCATTCCTTCTTGCCTGAAGTGAAGGCTGTCTTCTCCTTGGCCCTGCACAGGTAGCCAGCTCCCCAGCTTCTTAGCTCTGAAAGGGGGATGTGAGAATTCATCAAGGCGATGTTTCCAACAGTTCTGTGCAGAACTTACTGCAGCTAGGGTGCTGACCAATGGCAGGCTCCTTCCCCGTCCTGCACTTGGACAACTTCCCTACAGGGGCCACTTCGAGGCCTCTGCCACCCATCCTGCCAGTCCATGGGACTGCTGAATCCCCTCCCTTCTGAAGGACCCTTGCCAGCAACAATGTACTCCATGTGAAATAGAATTAGCAGATTTGAAAAGTGTGATGTGAAGGTTTTAAAATGTCTCACTTCAAATACAAAATTAGAAATAACCTGACCTTACCCCCTTTCTTTCTTCTTATTTATTTATTTATTTACAAACTACATGATTTCAAAACCAGATAGCAAAATCATAAAGTGTGCTCATCCAGGAACTGGTAAACAGAAATACCCCCTTCTTTGTTCGCATGCTGTGAAATCTTTGTTGCGTGTGTCTTCATTGGAAGGCTCAAGTCATTTTGGTAGCCATTGTTCTGTTATTTTAACATTCACTGTTATTATAATTGGGAATCTTTTTTTTTATATCCTGTAACAATGTCATCCAAGTGTTGCTAGTAGTAGTTGCTAGGAGTATTGCTAGTCTTAAAAATCTCACCTGAATGCCGATACGTTTGATCCAGAGGGTAGAGTCGATCAAACACTGTGAAGCAGGTGGGTTGGCTGCCTTGATAGGCTGCACCAGAAGGTAGGTGGAAGGAGCTATAGAGTAGTAGGGACAATGCCCAGAAAATGAAAAGCAGCTTTAAGAGCAAGTATGCAGGATAGCTTACAGACTTAGGTGCTTCTGTGATTGGTTTCCCTTCGTGTTTATTCCTGAGTCTTGGCATGCACCTGTTTTAAATTGTCTGACACCTTCGGAAATGCTTTCTGAACCTAAAATGCAATTTCCCTGCAAGATTGAAGAGGTCATCCAACAATCAATTGCTCTTTGGAGAGGAAGAAGACTCACCACTGGGAGGTGCAATGGAGAGGCCCTGCTTGGGAAGTTGCAGAGAACCAGGTGGATGTTGTGTGAGGCATGTGGCTCAAGGAGGCGCTGGACAGGGTGGCCGCGGAGTGCTCATTGGCGTGGTCCAACTAGCATGCTTTCCCACATGTGCTGGTCTCCCGTTGTTGGCCCGTGGGCTGACCTCAGGGTGCAGAGGTGGACTGTAGGTTAATTGTCCGTCTTTATTTCAGCGTTGTCCTGAAGCATAGCTAGCATATTGAACTCATGTGATAAGGTTTCCTTTTAAAAATAAAACTATTCAAATGAACAAAATAAGACTGTTTAAAGACACATTTAAAGAAAATTATCGTATAGGTGGCAAGTGGCCATAGCAGAAATGATGAAAGTATTATGCAAATGATAGACTTCTGGAAGATGTTGGTTTTCACTTATTTAGGAAAATATGGTCCCTGTGTTGATGGGAATCCTGGTGGGCACGTATTGTTCTTTTGGGACAATATATCACATAATTGGATATAGTGCTATTTTATATGAGGCTAATTTCGGAAGCTAAAACAACCGTATCTATTAAATGCTATTTTATTTGATTAATAAAAATGCTAGATTGTTTTAGGATTGAATAAATATAAAATGTTAATTGGATATAAAATGCTTATTTATGTGATCATGGGCATTGCCATAAAACTATAAGACAGTTATTACTGTTTAATATTGCTTTAATTAGAAGTGCTCTTCCAAAAGTTAGAAGACAATAAGCTTCTCCTTATAACAGCTCCTGAGGAACAAAAATGATGCTTCCATAGATCATCAGTCAAAACTGAACCGGGCGATTTTCATTCTCCCAAGACGACATAGGGTGATGTGAAGTTGCAATTTTGCAGGCTGGTGTTTCAATCGGCCACCACGGACTTGCTGAATTCAGTTTAATATATATTGAAGGTGCACGGTGTGCCAGGCTCTGTTAGGTCCCTGGGGAAGTTAGCCAGGATTGGTTCAGGTGCAAGTGGTACAAAAATCTGACTCAGCTGCCTGAAACAGGGTGTGTAGGTTCACGTACTGAAGAGTCCAGGTGTGGGCCAGGTGCCATGGTGCACCCCTATAATCCCGGTGACTCCAGAGGCTGAGGCAGGAGGATCGAGAAGTCCAAGCCAGCCTCAGCAACTTAGAGAGGCACTAAGCAATTCAGCGAGATCCTGTCTCTAAATAAAATATTTTAGAATGGGCTAGGGATGTGGCTCAGTGGTTAAGTGCCTTTGGGTTCAATCCCCAGGACCACAAGAGAAAAGAAAAGAAAAGTCCAGGTGTGGAATTCTGTCATGGCTGAATCCAATGCTCAAGCAGTGTGACTGATCACCTCTCTGTCCAACTCAGCTCTTCTTTCATCTTCAGATGGGACAGCCCTGACAACTTGCAATCATCCACTCGATTTCAGGTCTCATAAAAAAAGGACATTATGTCAGCTTCAACATCGGTCTTAGGATTGAGGCTCCTCCACCAGGCTGTGCTACCTGGGCTGGAGTAGGATCACCTGTGTGGACTGAAGGTGGAGGTTTGGGTTATTTTCCAAAGGAAGACGGGACACATGTTACCAGAGGAAAGGGAACTGGCAGCAAATGTGGTCTTCCGCAGACTCCCTGGCAACGGGGGTACATCAGCTTGAGCAAGACTTTTGACAGGTGGACACGGGTAGGGAGCGCCATTTTGAGGGGACACAAAGGCATGGAGATTTGAGGGAAGATACGGCATTTTTAGAACTAAAAATTGGAGATTGCTGGTGCAAGGAGTTTTGAGGAGGGGGAGGGGCAAGTTCAGTCCTATTGGAATTCTCTGAGAATTAGGAGGATGCGTCCTCGTATTGGGCAGATCTTTCCTCTTATCTTCCGAGAAATTGGCAGAACTGGGATGGTGGATGCAGGGGACCTCAGCAGGAGGCTCAGAGACAGCGTGCAAAGGGCCCAAAGCTTTGCTGTCCCAGCACCTGCCTTTTGCCCTGCTCCCACTGGGGGCGAAACAGGGAGCTTCCGTCATTCATTCTACAAGTGCTTACTGAGCACCTATTTTGTGTCAGGCACTGTGCTGGGCTTATTAATGAAATCAGTGCTCTGATGCCCCTTTTCTGGTGCTTTATTAAGCAGCTCCCAGGCACCAGGCACCAGGTATCCAAGAGGAGGACCAACCAAGAGGAACAGGGTATCTGTCCTCAGGTTGAAAAAGATGCATGGTGAGGCAGGAGCTTTAGACAGGAGAAGGGGGCTCCTGGCACAGAATTGCAGAGTAGAAGGTAGAGGGTCTGGGAGGGGAAGGTTGCTCTTCTTTAAGTGCTTGAAATCTTGATTGTGCCGGGGTTTCCAGGATGTGTGTGTGTTGCAGAACTCTGGCCTTCTTTCTCTCTCTTATACTTCCATAGGGACATCTGGCCTGGCCTTTCCTCCTTTCCTCCTATTCCAAAATACCTCTTGGTGGGCAATTTAGGTCCAGCCCTCTTCTTGTGCCTAGTGGTCTCTCCTTACCTTTCTGCTTCTACATGCAGATGTTCTAGCACACAGGGGTCCCAAGATGTGGATTCACATGGCTCTAGATCTATGAGGCATGTACCTGTGTGCCAACCCATTGTGCACCACACACCTGGGATTGGGATACTGGCTGTCCTTTTCCTTCCCCTTAGCCTGCGATTCCTTCCCTGGGATCTGGAAAGAAGAGGAGGGGTGAGCAATGGCCAGTGTCTAGCTAATTTTGGGATGTGGCATCCCAGCCTCACCTTAACTACAACATGCCCTTTCCTGAAGGGTCTTTTGCCCAAAAAGTACATCTCGCCATCCCAACCAAAACAAAATAAAAAAGAAACTTGTAAACCATGTGTGCCTTTTCCTCATGTCGGTCTGATCAATTTATTAACAGAAATGCTGCAAACAAGGGACACAAGTGTGGGCTTTGTGGACAAGAATTTATCAGTTTAAATCCTAATTTAGCTGCAAATCAGTTATGTGACTTTAGGTCAATTTGAGTCTCAGTTCCTCATCTGTCAAATGGGGATAAAAATACTGAGGGATGTGGTGGGATTGGGAAAAATCAATGAAAGTGTGTGACCTGTGACTGTAAATGGCTGGATTCTGCACAAATGAGACTTGTGACTGGTCTCGTGAATGTAAAGGCCCGTCCTTGGAAGCTGCTTGGTGTTGCCCAACTCATAGGACGCCTGTGGGAGGCTCCTTACTGGGACGTAGAGATGGTGTCCTAATGGAGCACTGGCTTAGCCTAGCTCAGCACTTGGGGATGATGGCTCCTCTGTTGTTTGCACCTGCCAGCTTAGGGATGGAGACACAAAGTCCACTCACTCAGCTCTTTTTGTCAACCTGGCACTTCTCTGCTATGAACCAGCCATGTCTTCATTTTGGTATTGTCTTTTTCGGAACGGATGCATGTCTGTCTCCAAGGAATGGCAGCCACACCTGTGAATTGGCTTAGCATCTGCCAAGGACGTTTCCTTGTGTTTCAGTAATGCTTTTTAAAACTTTATGTCAGACTTCTGTATGAAAATCCCTCAATCCTGATACAACCTTGGTAAATATTATACCCGTTTAACAGACGAGGAAACCGAGATACACGATGCCTTTCTTTAGATCTCCGAATTTCTAATCTTTTGCTCCCCCCACTGCCCTGAGCCACCACACATGGCCTTCCATCTTCATTATTCCCCTATGGTGGCAATATTTGGTGAGGTTTAAGTGCTTGTATTATTCTTAACTCTCTGAGATACTGGTCTGCACATCAGGATGCACAGTTCCCTGGGGAGATATGCTCCCCTTTGCCTCTTCCTTGCTAGCCCTCTTCCCCAGCCTCCGCTCCTGTTCACAGCTTATGTGACCCTCTGCCCTGGGTGAATCCTTCCCTTACATATTCTCTGTCACTTAAAGGAGCTTTTGGATTGGAGAAACTGATTAAGAATCAGCCCCATTTGCTGTGAGTAATATGCCGCAAACACTGCCAGGCAGGGAAGGTGCCATAAGGAATTATAAGCCATTTTCTTTGGCACTGAGGAGCTCACAAAGGAAAGGCAGTCCCCCTCCTTTTGATTTCCTCTCTCCCGTAGAATCCTAATGTCTTTCCTAAAGGACTCAGGTCAAAAAATCTTTGGTTTTAACCCAAAGAAAGAACCATGCATCCCTGGGGTCTCAGCCTTTATCTGTGCGAGTTTGGCTGGGTTCCTGCTCTGAGCTGGGGCTGTGGCATTGGGGAGCTCTGGGGCTTTTGGAAAGTTGGAGCTGCTGATTTCCAGCCCGTGGGGCTTCCTGGGCATCACCCGTCAGGCTCGGTGCTGTGTGCTGTGAGCATCCGAGGACGTGCTGCAAGAATCACATTTCCTTCCTGAACTCTCACCATTCATTCCCTTTCAGGGACCCCAAATGACCCTGTCATCCATGAATGGAGATATTTCTTTGGGAACTGGTTTCCATTTCCAGCCTCCACACCTCATGGCAAAGCATATTTCTCACATGTCAAGTTAAACATGCTGTCGTCTCTCCTGACTTCCTCTTTCTTTCAAGAACCAAGCAGGCGGGGAGCGACGGCACTGCGGGGAGGCTCAGGGCCTTGTCAACCTGGGGCCACATGGCTCGGCCGTTCCACAGACTTGGTCTCCCATTTCAGTCGCCAACTCCCCTCTCTCCCCTGGCCTGGGATCCTCCAGTTCTTCTCTGAACTGTCTGCCATTCTGGGCATCCCGATGGAGCTTCATTGTACAGAATGTGCCCGCTGTTCCGCACGCCTCATTTCAAGGGGCTGTGGAGGAGTTTGACATTTTAGCAGGTCCATTATTGATGTCTGCTGTGGCCAAGACAAGGAAAAGGGATGGTAGTGTTAAGTCAACTGCACACCAATCTGCTGTCTGTGCTCAGAGAGGAAAGGGGGATGGAGAGTCTCCCGGCTATGGGTCTCTGATCTGCAGTGTGTATACTAAGCAGGGACTTTTTATAGATGGCATTGTTTCAGAAATTGCCAACATTCAATTGCACTTATGTTCTAGACTTTCTTTTAATAAGACCTGAGGGATACAGAATTTATTTTCATGACATACTATTATTATGAAATCACATTATGATATACTCTTTTTTTTAACTGAATAAATAGTAAATTCTTTGAGAATTCACAATTTAAACCAAGAGAAGTTGGTTACCAATAGCTGTCTTCTTCCTGTGCACTCCTTCCACATCCCATCTGTCACAGAGGTGACTATGATCCCGAAGACTCCTTGTCTTAGAAAGGTTTTATCATGCATAATATTTCAACCTCAGTTTATTTAGTTTCACTTGTACAGAATGTTATAAAAAGTACTACTGGATATTGTCTTCTGGGTCTTTGTTTCCGGTCTGCTTTAAGATGCTACTGTGTGTATCTGTAGTAGTCTGGTATGTGAAATATCTATGCTGTGTTTCTCAGGCTGCTGCTGATGGGCCTCTGAGTAGGTGACTGTAGGAATTTATAGAATAATGTTAAACTATTGTTCAAAGCGTTTGGATCATTTTATACTCCTCCTGGCAGTATATAAAATATCTATGTTTAACTGCTTCCTCTCAAGCACCAAGTTTTGTCAGACTTTTTATTTTTCCAGTTGAATGAATGTACAGTGAAATCTCTGGTTTTGGCTCTTCAGTTTCGTGATTTTCTTCAAAATAGAACAAAGATTGGTGGAGGAGAGGGAAGGGAAAAGGGGGAAGGAGGAAGGATGGGAAAGGGGAAGTACTAGAGACTATGTTAGAGCAAATTATATTCCACACTTTCATAATTAAGTTAAAATAAGCTCTAATGTTATGTATAACTAAAAAGAACTCATTTTAAAAGGATACCTTTTTTTTCCCCAAAGTCAGAAATATACATACATGTGCACGTGTCCCCCGCCCCCGCATGTACACAGAGTTGATTTTTGTGAATGATATAAGCTGCAGGTCTAAGAGCAAGTTTTACTCATGGAGAACTCAATTTTTCAACTCCACAGATTGATTTGTCCCTTCTTCCTCCTATACTGAGTATGCCGTTTCTTTCATGTATTAAATCCCATGAGTGTGAAAACTTCTTCCTGGGTTTTCTACTTTGGTTTGTTGGTTGTTTTTCCAGCCCCATCCAATAGCATTCTCTTCTAATCATGGCATACCTGCATTTAATTTAGTGTTTGAATCTTGAGTCAGGATTCTTCTATTCTTTATTTTATTTTATTTTATTTTATTTTTTTCAGTGTTGGGGATTAAACCCAGGGCCTTGTGCTTGCAAGGCAAGCATTCTGCCAGCTGAGCTATCTCCCCAGCCCTTGATTCTTCTGTTCTTCTTCAGAAGTGGTATGACTACCTTTTGTTTATTTCTCTTCAAATGTGCATTTAGAATCAATCTGTCAGGTCTGTTCATAAAACTTGTTCTGAATTCATCAGAATTGAGGTCAGTTTAGAGAACACTGACACCTTCTAATTATTAAAACCTCCTCTTCATGAGTGTGGTATACCTCTCCCTGAGTCAAAATTGAGTGTAAAGTTTTCTTAATATCCTACAATGTTAGGGCATATCTCAAAAACAGCACTAATTTCCTTTCTTCTTGCCAGTTACAGACATTAGATTAGACTAAGCCTTCATGGACATTTGGCCCGACTCGAAAGTTTTCTTTCCCACTCCCTGGGAGGTCCTGAGAATTAAGATGAAGTTGCATCTATAGAGGATCTAGTGACGTGTGTGTCCAGAGCTATGCCCCAATAATCAGATCTGAAGTTCTGTAGGGAGATGAGGCTTTCTGAGCTTGAAGAAGCAGACAGAACTGGCTCTGCACTCACGCATCATCCAACTCAGAGGCCCAAAGCGAGACTTCAGCTTCCCAGATCAGTTCCTTTCATTACCTTGGAGATAACGGCACCCACAGCATGCAGCTCCGGGAGTGTCCCATGGAGGGTGCAGTTCAGCATTAATGCTTGGTATGAGGTCAGAACTCAGTCAGGAGTGACTTCCTTCCCTTACCCAAGGCCAGGCCAGGGCACTGATGCTCTCCCTTCCAGCTTCAAGGGCTGCATGAACCTTCTTGTCAAGAACCCCACCTGCCCTAGCCTGGACCAGAGTGGACTTTGAAACTCATGGCCCCATTTGCTCGACTGATTTTCTGACTTACATTCTAGTCACATGCAGAGACTACCCAAGATCTAAATAGGTTTCTGGAAACCTTGAGGCCAAGTTTAAAATGAGATTACTTCTGATGGGAAGAGCGGAAGTGTCAGACCCAGCTTTCCTCTCCTGCCTGGACTTTGTAATTTCTTTTTTTTTTTTTCTCTCTCTCTTTGGTTCTAAATCCTACAGTGATACCATTTTTTCTGCCTGTCCCCATTGCCTGAGTTCCCTTTGGAGAGGTGCTGTCTGCAGACATCAGCCACCTGGGCAGCCTCTGTGGCAATGGCCTGAGGTGGCCTGACCCCTGAGGAACCTGGAAATGGGGAATAATGAGACATCCTGAGCCTGTCTGCCTTCGGCCCTGGGGTCGACCCTTTACCTACATATTTTTAAAAGATGCATTGGAGCCTTGTGACGGGTCCCCTGTGATAATCTGCTTGGTCAGAGATAGGGAAGCTGTTCTGGGGTCTTAGATTTGCCCAAGAGGGGTGGTCTAATAAGATAACACTCCTGGTACATCCCAGTGAGCTCTGATGCTCTAATTTACAACTGTAGGGTCTCCAGACTGGAGGCAGATAATCCTTTTATTTAATTTCCATTAAATACACCAAAAAGTGCAATCATAAGAGCAGATGTTTCCAACTTTTATTCTCTGTGCAAATTCTAGGTATGGAACATGTAAGTCCCAGATCTTCCCTCCTGTCCTCTTTTTCTGAAATTTCTGTTGTCACAGAAATGAAAGAGACAGCCTTCCTAAGGAGTGCTGGCAGGTGATGATCATGGTGATGGGCACTTTGTATACTTATCCCCTGTGAGCTTTGCAGAGGGAAGTTCAGTGTCTTGGGGCTGATGGCCCCAGTACAACTATACTTGTAGATGAGAAGACTGAGTCTGGGTGGTTACTGTTTGGGTTCATCAAAGTAGCTATAAAGGGTTTCTAACATATAGAAGTAGGAATTATATTCAGTAGCCAGTATCATCCATCCCTTGATACTTCAGCTTTGACAAAGAACCTTGTTAGATGGTGCCCTTGAGGAAGACATTTAGCTAATACTTTTTTAGAAGGCTGTTGGTTTGAGTTAATCAACATGTGGTGTGTTAGGGTAGGGCCCTGGCATATAGTTTTCACTCACTAAATATTAGTTATAAGTGAAATAATATGTAAGAAATCTTCACAGTCAATAGCTAGCACGATGGCGAATAATAGGACCCATATTGGAATTGTTACATTGTTTTATCAATAAATTGATTCAGAAGACAGAGATTGCCCAAATGGAGAGGGTCAGATGGGGAGACCGCACACAGTCAGGGCCCAGAGGAGTATTGTTCACACTGCTTTCTGCGGAGTGTTCCCATCTCAGGGATTGTCATTGGATAACGGCACCAAGAAGCATCCTTAAGTTGGATCTTGAGTTCTGGCTGGGGCGATGCTTGCTCTAATTAGCACCTGGGTTTTACATCTTGCTTTCCTGTGGCCCACCTGAGATTTCCTTTCTTCAGTTTCCTGTCCTGTGTCATCACTTACTTTGCCTGGGAGAAAGGAAAAACCACCCCATGAGTCTCCATCTCTATCTTTCCAGCTTTCACATTGATTAAGGGCTTGTGAGCCAGGAGTTGAGGATGAGGGGCCTTTATTTTGGAGTTCTGCAGTTGTTAGCATTTATCCTAATTCTGGGGCTGGTATGATGAAGGGGCTTATTGAACAGCAAGGAGATGACTGGAGAAGGACACAGATACTGCAGAATACTCCGCTCACTTTAGTAAATCTATTGACTTATTTGTCCCATTTTTATGTGCAAAAACTGAAGCTCAGAGGAGTTAGGATGCTTATAAAGAAAAACAGTTGCTGAAAACTATGGAACACTAAAAAAAAAAAAAAATTGAAGAAAACCTTTGAAGATGGAAAGATCTCCCATGTTCTTAGATAGGCAGAAGTAATATTGTCAAATGGCCATACTTCCAAAAGTGCTATACATATTTAATACAATTTCTATTAAAATTCCAATGACATTCTTCATAGAAATAGTAAAAGCAATCATGAAATTCATATGGGAAAATAAGAGACCCAGAATAGCCAAAGCAATTTTTAATAGGAAAAGTGAAGCAGGAGACATCACAATATCAGACCTTAAATTATACTACAAAACTATAGTAGCAAAACTGGCATGGTACTGACACAGAAACAGACATGTGGCCGAATGGAATGGAACAGAAGACACAGAGACAAACTCACATAAGTGCAGTGATCTCATACTAGATAAAGGTGCCAAAAACATACATTAGAGAAAAGATAGCCTGTTTGATAAGTGGTGCTGGGAAAACTGGAAATCCACATGTAGTAAAATGAAATTAAACCCCTGTCTCTCACCCTGCACAAAACTCAAAGTGGATCAAGGACCTAGGCATTAGACAAGAGACCCTGTACCTAGTAGAAGAAAAAGTAGGGTCAAATCTCCATCATGTGGGCTTAGGAACGGACTTCTTCAATAAGACTCTTAAAGGTCAAGAAGTAAAATCAAGAATAGATAAATGGGATGGAATCAAACTAAAAAGCTGCTTCATGGCAAAGGAAACAATCAAGAAGGTGAAGAGATAGACTACAGAATGGGAGAAAATCTTTGCCACCTGCACCTCAGAGCATTAATCTCCAGGATATACAAAGAACTCAAAAAACTTAACACCAAAAATACAAATAACCCAATTAATTAATGGGCAAATGAACTGAATAGACACTTCACAGAAGAAGAAATATGATTGGTCAACAAATATATGAAAAAATGTTCAGCATCACTAGCAATTAGAGAAATACAAATTAAAACCACACTGAGATTTCATCTCACTCCAGTCAGCAACAATAAATGTTGATGAGGATGTGGGGTAAAAGGTACACTCATACATTGCTGGTGGGGCTGCAAATTGGTGCAACTACTCTGCAAAGCAGTATGGAGATTCCTCAGAAAACTTGTATGGAACCACCATTTGACCCAGTCATCCCTCTCTTTGGTTTATACCCAAAGAACTTAAAATCAACATACTATTGTGATGTGGCCACATCAATATTTATTGCAACTCAATTCATAATAGCTAAACTATGAAACCAACCTAGATATCCTTCAACTGATGAATGGATAAAGAAAATGTGGTATATATATACATAATGGAATATTATTCAGTTATAAAGATGAATGAAATTATGGTATTTGCCAGTAAATGAATGGAACTGGAGACTATTACGCTAAGTGAAATAAGCCAATCACAGAAAACTAAAGGCTGAATGTTCTCTCTCATATGCAGATGCTAAAACACAATAAAGGGGGCTGTGAGAGAAGAATAGAAGTTCAATGGATTAGAGAAAAGGGAATGAAGGGAAGTGGGGATGGGGATAGGAAAGAGGGAAGAATGAATTGGACATCGCTTTCTATGTTCACATATGAATACATGACCAGTGTAACTCCACATCATGTACAACCGCAGAAATGGGAAGTTATACTCCATGTATGTATAATATGTCAAAATACACTCTATTGTCATGTATAACTACAAAGAACAAATAATAAAAGAAAACTCAAATATGTATGGATAGATATAATAAATATCGTCAAAACATGCAGAAAAAATATAAAGAACAACCTTTACTCATAGGATAAGTGAGGAGACTGAGGTTCAGCTCAGTTCTGTCTGAAGTCACAACATAGTACAGCTCTCATTACAAGCACATGAGACAGTTCGGACATTTCCCATATACCTCTGGCGTGCTTCTCTCTTTTTAACCCTCATTCATTTTTCTCTCTGGTTTTAGTATTGCTGTGTAATAATCTTGTCTTCTGCTGCGTCCATCCAGTTTGTTATTTAATACTCCTGGTAAGTTCTTTTTTGGGGGAGAGCAGTTACTGGGGATTGAACCCAAAGGTGCTTCACCACTGAGCACAGTTCCAGCTCTTTTTATGATTATTATTATTTTTAAAATTTTGAGAAAATGTCTTGCTAAGTTGCTCAGGGCCACTAAGTTGCTGAGGCTGCCTTTGAACTTGAGATCCTCCTGCCTCAGCCTCCAGAGCCGCTGGGTTTACTGGCATGTGGCTTGCTCTACTCTGGATAAATTCTTAATGTGATATATTGCATGTATTTCAGTTACAAAACATCTTCTAAAAGTTTTATTTTCTGGGCTCCTAATTGTTAGAGTTCTCCATGTTTTTATTCATTTGTTTATCTTGTACTTTATTAACATGTTACTGATAATGGCTGTAGAGTTTTTTGACTTCTGATGTCAATATCTGGATTCCACGTGGGTCTGTTTCTATGATCTTCCTTCCCTTGATTATTGGTCACATTTTCCTGCCTCTTTACACGTCCAGTAATTGTTTACTGCATGCTAGCCATTGCATATAAAATGCTGCAGATGGGCTAATATCATTTTCTACCAAAGGCTCTGCCTTCCCTCTTTAAGGCTATTATAGTGAGAAAATTATTCAATAAAATACTCAATAAAAATACATACTCAGATTTTGCACACCAGTCAGGGCTGGTGTCCTCTTTGAAACTTCCATGGTCATGAAGACTTTGCTGCAGTTTCTCTTATACCAATTAATTAAACAAGCACCTTCATTAATATACATGCCTCTTGTTTATCCACAGAATTAAGACCAGAGAGAGAGAGAGAGAGAGAGAGAGAGCGCACACTAATCATTTTGAAGGTGACTTTCTTAATGTAAACAGATGACTAATCTGACCTTGGTTTTCATTCATGACAAGTCCCATCAGGAGAGCCCTCCAGGGGAATTACAGAGGTGAGGGATGGGAGAAGGCAGTGAAATCCACCTCTGGCATCTGGACCCAACAGGAAAACCCCATACAGAAATCGCCACCACCGGTCATTTTCAAGGATAGCAGGGAGGAGTATATGGGAAATCCTTCATCAGAGGAAGCTTCTGAGGCTGGAGCCTTGTCCTCTCTTCATGGATTTCCACTAAGTCGATAACACCATGGGGTTGTTCATCAGGGAGCAAAGACATGGAGACATTTCCTGAACTGGAAAAGGAGACACATTTGTAGTCAAGATCTGGTCTCCAATCCCTTCAATCAGTGGAGGTAAAATCCAGTGTGAGAGGCTTCTTGTGATAATGTTTGTGTTGCCTTTGGCCATTGTACAATAAAACCCATTGCATTTATTTTCCCTCTGTGGTCTTTAGTGAGTAGTGGGCAAGATATAAAAATATCAGTCAAAGCCCTCTCTACCCTATGGTTGGCACTGTTGTGCCAGTCTTTACATACTGACCATGTAGTGTACCTCTTTTACCCCAGTTTAAGATTCATGAACAGGTGCTCTTACAATAGGTGGCCTGGATCCCCAGTGGCCATTGTAAAGGCCAGGGAGAATGGGGACACTGGATACCCCTGGATATCCGGTGGTGAAGGAGCTGATTACTGAGGATTTCGGCTTGTGGATGGAGGAAGCTCGTGGCAGGGTATCTCTGGAAGGACAGAGTGTCCTGATTCCTGGCCATCAGGTGGCCCCCAGCACAAGTGCCAGGCATGAACTTAGTCCTAAACCACATACCTGGACTGATTTGTGTCCTCCTCAATCCAAACTTAGGGTTATTGGTTCCTCTGTGCTAAGTCCCTCCCCATTTTCTCTGGCTCTGTGATGATCTCACAGCTTCAGTGTGCACCTGGCCTATGGACACATTTCCTCTGACTGTTCTGACCCTCAGTCCTCTCCCGCTCTCTGCCGAGCAGGACCTGTGTGCAGTGCCCCCTCTGCCTCGCTCTGTGTCTGCCTTTGGCGCAGGAAGCCTTTTACTCTCTAGCCTAGTATTGGGCTCAGCCCTAAGCCAAGCTGTGGGAATAAGTAAAATAAAATTCCCGGTGGTGAGTAGCTAATTCTACCTAAGGAGACAAATATTTCTCCATCCTCACCAACATGGACTGCATTTAATTAAGTGTTAATGCTGCAGTGCTGACAGGTGTTGGAGAACGTTCGATGTGAGACATTAATGTTTGAAGTAGAAGAAGGTGATCTTGACCCAGGATATGACTTCTGTCCACTTCTGGACTTTGGCCAAGGTCATCATCCACTGGCAAGGTGTGTGGCAAATGCTCATAGCAAAAACACGGGGTGAGGAACAGAGTTGTAGAAAGGGGTCAACCCCCGCACAGAAGAATGGTGACATCCACAGGTGGCTCCTGTCGACAGCTCAGGCCGGACACCATTGTGTTTGATCTGAACTGGAGTTAACACGTCTCCCCTCATTCATACTGCTCCAGTATCAGCGAATCGTGGTTCAGAAGCCAGAGCTGGCACATTGACATTCAGTGTGACATACACAATCTTGAAAAACAGCTCCCGATTCGGGCTCCGAGGTTTTTGGTGACGTTTGCATGGATTCCTGGATGTTAACGAGAATGTGATATTCATGAACAGATGAAGAAGCTGACCCATGGCTTTAAATCAAATCAGACATGTGTGTGTGAGAGAGATAACTTTGTTTTATTCTTTCGGAAAAAAAAAAATTATATCGTGAGAAAAATACTTTTGGCTGCAGATTTCATCATCATTTTTCTCCTACAAATCTAAAATAATCTTATGAAAAATTCAAAGCCTGGATCTTAAAACACCCACCAGTATGTGAATGCTGTAGCAGGGAAGCCTTTCCTTAGTCCCGATGCAAATGCTGGTGGAAGCTACTGGTCTCCACAGCCCCCTCCAGATCCCTTAGAGCCCCTGTGGTTGCCTCGGATTCCACTCTCAATTGCTCTGGAAGCCTGTCTGGTGCTCCACTGCACATTCCCCAAGTCGCCTCTCCCCGTAGCAGGCTGGTGTTTTCTAACCAGGCATGTCCCCACTATCTCCTCCCTGCTGTCGTGACACTTAATGCGTCATTTACCTTCTGTGCCGCAGTTTCCCCGCTTTGTCAAGGGAGACCTCACAGCTGGTAAGAGTTGTGAGGAATGAGGATTGTGAACGTTATGTATTTGTTTTTTTAAGTGCAGTGCCTGGCATATTATTGGGAGCTAATCAATAATAGCTCTATCCACAGGGATTACCGTGCAATGAGTACAGCATTCATCCCAGCTGTAGAAATTAAGTAGTTGCCAAAACAAGCCCTCAGAAATTCAGATAAATGGTACATAATATAGTATTTTAGAAAAATCAAGATTAATGTAAAAATATATGGTGAACAATTGTCCAAATTCTTTTTCATCTTTTTAAAAAACATTTTTACAGACTGCGTTTGGATTCATTGTACACAAATGTGGTACATCATTTCAGTTCTGTGGTTGTGCACGATGTAGATTCATGCCATTTACGTAATCATACATGTACATAGGGTAATGATGTCTGTCTCATTGGTGTGTTATACATAGTGACAAGATTCATTGTAACATATCCATACATGCTCACAATATGGCAATATAATTTGCTCACTCTCCTTCCTCACTATTTAAAATATCAAAATTTTAAATCAACATGAGATCGGGGTTACAGATTTTCCTTTTACTTCAGGCTCCAGTGGGGCGAGGTGTGGCACAGGCAGGAATGAGTGACCAACCATCTCACTGTGTGTATTCTTCCCTGTGAGTCCTCTGTGGCCCGCCAAGAAGACCCTCTTCCTCCATCACCCACAGATGATCTGAAAGTGCATGTTTGGGGCGGGGGTTGTCTGCATTATAGGAATAAGTTCTCCAGCTGCTGGGCTTACTGAAGCAATAGCCCTCAGACATCCATGGGTGTGTCTAGGAGCAAGCAAGGTCAATACTATCATAAGCCCAGGTGGAGGCTGATTGGCTGGCGTGGAGGCGGGGCACAGGGGAGCAGGAGAGGCAGATGTGCTGGCAGTTGGTGCGGTGCCCGCAGCTGAGTGGGACCAGCTGGGATTGCTGGCCAGCCCTGAAATCTGATCTGACGGGACAGCCTTTTCCCTTCCCCCAGCCCATACCTGTTTCATTTTGAGTTTATGATAATCCAATTATAGGAATGCAGCTGAGTCCCATGTAATAGGAATTTTATTCATTCACTTATGTTATTTTGAAGAGGAAAGAAAGAACAGCTTAAATACTGCTGGGGATTCCGTCCCCTGTTCTACCCCAGGCAGGTGGACTGCAGCACCAGTAGAAGGACTGGGCCTGGCCCTCCTCTCACTGGGTCTAGGTTCCTATGGACCCACCATGGTACCCTGGCGATGCTGAGTGTGTCTTTGCAGTCATTGCTTATATGCACCTCTAAGAGTCTGTGCAGCCAGGATTCCCTGAGCCAGGTACCCACTTCCTTTAACTTTCGGCAGAAGAACCAGTGACCTCATCCAGTGGCAGAAGAGAAATGCAGGCTGGCTCTGTATGTACCTTTTGGAAAATTTAAGGGATTTCCTGGAGGAAGTATGACCATCCGTGACTTTTACAGTGTGTGCTTATTTAGAGCCCAGCCTTTGGGAAAGATGCACTTTTGCTAGTTCCAACCTCATTCATCACTCACTCATTTAAGTGCCAATAATTACTGAAGAAAGGGCTCTTGGTCAGATATTGTGCCAGGTGCAGGGATGCCAAGCTAATCAGCTGTAGGCCCAGCTTCAGGAGTTCATGTTCCAGTTGGGAATAACCACACAGTAACAACTGATTCCAGCCCCGAGTGAGTAGTGCTGGCGATGTGATTCTATGGGGTGATGGCTTCTCTTCTTTCCCAAGTCCTTGAGTTTGTCCTGTGAGTGCCTCCAGCTTTTTCAAGGGAACAGCAGTGAGCTGCTTGGAGGTATGGTTTAGGTCTTTCCAGTGGCTAGCACAGCCATGTCCCTGCATCTTTGCTCTTTAAGCAAGCCCTCTAAGGCTCAGGTTGCCCCCTGCTCTTGCTGTGGGCCTTTCCTAACCTCTTCAGCCTGCCAAGAGTGGGGAGGCCACAGTCTAGTATCTGAAGCAGGCTCGAGAAGGTAGAACCATGCTGCTGTGCAGGGCCCGGGAGGCCTTGTAGGATGCAGGCAGCCTCTCTCGTGGTGTCGGGGGGTCCCTCAGGGCCCAGTCCCTCCTTCATTTGGCCAGCTCTCCAAAGCACCTGCTGCCAGGATCAGAGCCAGCACTGGGCCTCCATGAGGGCTTCCAGAGTTTCAAAGTTAACAGAATTTTCCTAATGATATGAACAGTCAGAGGATTACTATTTGGCAGCAAAAGGCCATCAGAGAGTAGGTTGTGTTGTTTGCCCAGCACAGACTTTCAGCGATGGTGACGAGGGAGCTGACTGTGCATGTGCCTGGTTTTGGCTTGATCGTTTGAGGCCACAGTCTCTGTTTTGCTAAAACATTAGAGAAGACTGGACAATACAGTCCGTCACCCCAGAAATTGATCCAAATGGCGTTTGTTTTGCAGATTTCCCCAAATATTTAGCTGTTTGACACACATAGACTTTTTTAGTGTAATCTTTTTGGCATCGAACAGACATAAGCCTTGTTGACTTCATTTTTCCATCAATGTAAATGTTTTCCTTTGCTAATATTGAACTAATGTGCAGTGTTACAGATAGCTGAATAAATAAGAAGTGGGGATGGACTTGTATTCAAAATGTTTTGCTGTGACATTGAAGAAAGTTTTATCTCCCCTCCATGTTTATAGGAGGGATATTTCCTGTCCGTTGGATTTATCTAGCCATGTTATTTTCTGTTCTTTCTTGAAGTCCCATTTTCTAATTATGAGTGTTGATCTTTAAAACTGACCTTGGTAAGTCATTGCTTGCTTTGTATAGATTTTTTTATTTATTCCTTTTTATTGTGCAAGTAATTCATATGCGTAATGCAAAGAAAACAAATAGATCAGATAGGCAGATACAGAAAAGAATTTTAAATCACCAATAATCCCATCACCTAGAAATAATGAATGTGAACATTTTGTTTGCTGTTTATCTGCTGATATATTTATTTTCCATTCATTCAGCAAATATTTATTGAATTCCTATTTTGTGCTCAATACATGAAATCATCCTGTACATACTCTTTGCGGCCTGCCTATTTCTCCTAGATGCGTGCATCAATAAATGTGTGTTTACATTGTCTTTTAAAATGTTTTCCAGCAGTAAAGGCCTATTGACAGAACTTGCTGTTAGTTTTAGGATTCCATTGTACGTTTTTGTTGTTGCAAACACTGTTGCAAAAAAAATCCTTGTAAATAGTTCTTTGCTTGCTTATTTGATTAGTTTGGGAAGATTTGTATGTGTTTTTATTTCAAAACTACCAAAGAAGATGTAGAATCTGCTTCTATCTAGTCTGCAGAAATGCACCATTAATTAATTAATTAATTAATTTTATTTTTACAGACTGCCTTTTGATTCATCGTACACAGATGGGGTACATCATTTCATTTCTGTGGTTGCTCATGAGGTAGATTCATACCATTCGTGTAATCATACATGTACATAGGTAATGATGTCTGTCTCAGTCCACCATTTTTCATTCTCCCTCCCTCTCATTTCCCTCTACATAATCTGAAGTTCCTCCATTCTTCTCTCACCGCCCCCGACCCCCATCCCCATTATATATCATAAGAAGAATATTATCATGGCATTTGCAGATAAATGGATGGAATTGGAGAATATCATGCACCATTATTTTGTGAATGGCTGGTGATGAAACTGTCGCCTCAGCCGTGGGTTTCATGGGTACTGTGGTCCTGCCCAGAATGGCTTCTAGAAGTTTCAGGTTGGTTGACCTTCAATTTCAATTTAAATGTGACTTTAGGAGAAAGTCTTTCCTGACTCTCCCTCCGAGTAGTTTTGCGTTATTGCTACCATCCCAACCCCTCCAACAATGCCTGATGCTGTCCTATGAAGGTCCCTGAACATGGGATGCTTCTTTTGGGCACATTTACTGTCTTTCCAACCAATTAACATCATGCTCAAATATTACCCATAAGTATTTGTCAAACGAGTGAAAGTAACTGTCTGTGGGTGGAAACCTGTGCTTTTCTTTGATTTTAGCTTCTATTTTGGGGGAGATTTCTGTGCACTACCACTAATTAGGAGGCCTTGGCTTACTCTTTGTTCTGGTATGGAGACTCTTTCTGTCTTAAACAAGATGAGAAAATATTGACTGACATAACTAAAAACTCCAGAGGTGGTCCCAGTAGCAGACATGGCTGGAGCCTGTGCTCAGTAAGGTTCCCAGAGATCCATATTTGCATTCTGTAGCTGGCTCTCCTCTTCCCCAGCCTCAGTGCCTGGCAGGCACTCCTCAGTGCTGAGGGGGTGGCCTGCCTTTTTTCCAGGCTGACACCTTGCTCTTCCCTGATAATTCCATCAAACATTCCAGAGAGGTTGCAGAATGACCTGAGAAGGGCCATGGGTCCTTCCTTCCTGCTGTGCCTAATAAGATGAGGACCCCTGGGCACTGGGTTCCACAGGACAGCAAATGGAAGGAAGGGAAGGCACAATTGATTGCTTCCAATGTCCACTGCACTCTGGGATTGTGGTGAGGTCTTTAGCTTGCCAGGCCCCTTGGAGCCTTGTTGGGTTGTTGATGTTCCTGTAAAAATTTTGAAAAGTCACGCAGGCTTTATTCTTGTGAACACCCAATGAAATAATGGACGTGAAAGCACTTTGGCAATCACAGACAAGGGAAAAAGAAGGCCGCTGCATAGTCGAGATCTGTCAGTCTCTTTATCTCTACTCCTTGGGGGTGGCTGCGTGGCCTGTGCATTCTGGCAGTTCCAGTGGGCTCCAGCTAGAGTGGTGGAGTCTGAGGCGGGCAGAAGCCAGGTCCCCAGCTGCACAGGGCATATCACCATAGTCAGGATGTGAGCTGACCTTGACGGCCAGGCTGCTTCCACGGACCCACCTGGTTAGACCCAGGGACCTGCCCTGAGGGCTGTCCACCATGCTGTTAACCCAGCAGCTTGTTAGGAAGCAATGTCCCCAGTCCATGATCCCCTCACTGGCCTTTTGTCTGCATAGTGATAAGCACTGTGATGTTAGGGTTAATTCTGTCATGGCTCCTGTGCCAACATTAGGTGGGCATCTGGCTTAAGGAGGGTCTCAGCAGAGCTGAGGAGTCAGTGGCTGTGGGCAAGGGGAGATGGCCATCTTTACCTGCAGACCTCATTGCTGTCTATGCTATGTGAGTTCAGATCAGATGCTCAGTCATTCTGGGTCTCAGAACTGTTCTTGGTAAAGCTAGCCCAGTTGAGCATTTTCAAATAAGATAACACGTAAATGGTCCCTGGCTCAGGCTTAGTATATAGTGTGTTTATGCAGTGACTGTCTCTCCCTGGCCTTTGTCCCTACAGGGCTGTTTGGATCTTGTGCCTGAAGGCAACTCTGGTCCTTCTGAAGTGCTTTGACCACTGGGCCCTTTTCCTGGTACTGTCACTTTGCATCAGGGATGTGCTGAGTTCGTGTGGGGGGCAAAAATGTGAAGTGTCTGGAGAGTGACATTGAAGTGCTGAGACCAGAGTCTTGGTGACAGGCAGTGGGCGTGGGGTGAGGGGCAGGAGTCCAGTTCTTGGTTACAGTATGGTCCCAGGCAGGCAAGTGAGGCCACAGAACCCTCTAGGGAAGACTTAGGGACAGACCTTATTGGAGACAAGACTCGGATTCAGACTGTGCTGGAGGTGTGCAGGGAACTCTGAAGAGGTCAGAGGTGAAGGTGGCAGGAGCCTGACAAGCTGGCACTACCAGGGTGAGGAGTGTGGGGAAGATGGGGTGGAGCCCTAGCCTGGGTGCTCCCTGCAGTCCTCTGTGTGACCGCTTCCTCTTCTCTCCACCGCACCCGTCCAGAGGGGCGTTCAAAAAGCATTTGGCAAAGAAGTGCCAAGTGAAGGACAGAAGGCCAGTAGAAGAAGAGAGGAAGGTCAGGAAGTGATGGAGGGAGGGGCAGAAGAAATACAGAAGGAGCTGCACATTCATTACCAGTCAGGATGCTTTCCCTGCAATAAAACAGGTACCCAGGGTGAGCTGTCCGGAGCTCGGGGACCAATGCCACCAGAGCCCTCCTTTTGATGCTTAGCACGTTACTTGCTGTCCCCTCTCGTCTCAGGGTTGCCACAGCTCCAGATAACACATCTGTGCTGTGATGCAGTGGGGGAGAGGAGCGCTGGAAGGAGGAGGAGTCCCCACCACGTTTGTCCATGTTTTCCAGAAAGCAGCAGCTTTCCCAGACTCCCCAGTAGACTTCTGTTTCTAAATCACTGGACAGAGCCTTGTCTCACGGCTGCTCCAGGTGCAAGGCAGGAGAATCACTGGTTCGTGCAGCCTCTGCAGCGGGGCTGGCATGCAAGAAGGGTTGGAAATGGGTGTGGCATGATTTGACGCCTGGTGACAGAGAGAGTGGAAGGTGGATTAACACAGTAAGTGAGGGAGGTCAGGAGCAGGGAGGGCTTTGGAGGGAAACTGAGTCCTGGAGACCAAGGTACAACTGAGTAGAAACAGCATTGGTGCTGGAAATGCAGCCTGGGCGGTGTTGGACATAGAGACCTGGGGTGGCTGTGGCAACCATGGGGTGACAGCAGCCACCGAAGCCATCAGGAAAGAGTGCTGTCCTAGTCCAGGCAGCAGGGGGAGTCGAGGGGCACTTTTTGCACAATAGAGGTCCCCAAGGGGAGGGCCCATCGGAGGATGAATGAGCCATGAAGCAAAAGAGCATCATCCATTGGGAAAAGTGTGATGGGGTCATGGATCCAGCAGGAACACCAGGTCCCTTCAGGCACACGTTCATCACGTACCTCTGAATGCCAGGAGTTAAACCCAGGCATGCTTTGCAGTGAGGCTTGCTGGGTATCGATGAATCTGGATGGGTGAGGGGAAGTCCAGAAGGTCCTGAGGCTCTGGAGACCAGGCTCAGGGCGGAAGCCCAGGCACTGTGTGCCATGGGGAGGCTGGCAGGCAGTGCTGGGCCTGGCTTTGAGAGAGGGCCTCGCTGCCTCTCCAGCTCTTTGTTTTGGTTCCCGGGGGACCTGCAGGTTGTCTCTGAGGGTGTGGGAATTGAAAGAAGTGCACAGAGACGTGGAGACGTGTGGGTGACGTTGGAAACAAGCCCATTGGGTGCCAAATATTGAAATATCCCTTTTCTGAGGTTTTGCAACCCAAAGATACCAACTGCCTCTATGATCACAGCATGGTACATTACAGACAAGCCAGTGCTCAGGTCTCAAGTTTTAATTTAAGAAAATTTAATTGCAAAACACTAAAAATAATCAGAAGCATAAATAGCAGAGCAGGCCTGTCAAAATCACCAAACAGAAAAGAGTAGAAGATGCTGTAGAAAATGTAACAGTTGAACAGATAAGCCGACTCTTCCAGACGTCGCCAGCCTGAGCTAGAGGCAGGGCAGTTTCCAGCAATCTGAAGGCCCAGATCGCTGCAGCCTAGGCCTGTTTCCACCTGTGACTGGGGCTCAGCCCTGGGCCACACTATTTTCCCCAGTCCTTGCCCAGCTCCTCAGGGATGCTGACCCCTGCTTATACCACTGTGCCAGTCACCTGTGCTGACTCTCTTCTGGACTCTTCCTGCTTCATCTGACTGCCATTGTGATCCTAGGTGTTCCTCGTCCCATGCCGCAGCTGAGACCTCAAGTCTGTTGATGCCCCATCTATTCCTCACTATCTGGTGTGGTGAGACTGGCCAGCATCGCCTGGGGTGAGGTGGCACTAAGGGTTATTGAACTTAGCCCAGGACAGACTCGAGGAGGTACCTGCCCAGCTGGGGAGCAGATGGCTCTTTAGGGATTCAGGGGTAAGGGAGATAGTGTTGAGAGACTGTGATGAGGAGGACGTGATTTCAAATAGGGTGGTCTCAGTGAGAACCTGACCTTGAATAAAGACCTGAAGGAGCCGATGGAGAGAGTCATTTGGATGTGGGGGGAAGAGCATCCAAGGAGTGGAACAGCAAGCACTAAGTCTGCAGCAGGGCCTGTGCCTGGCATGTCTGAGGACTGTGGAGGCCAGCATGGCTGGGCAGAGTAAGGGATGGGAGAGAAGCAGGAGGTGGGGAGCCAGGTGTTAGGGTTTTGATGTGAGGTGTTCCCCAAAAGCTAATGGTGAGACAACACAGGTGAAATAATTAGAATGTGAGAGGTGTAAACTAATCAGTGGATTAATCCACTGAAGTGATTAACCAGGCAGTACTTGTAGGCAAGTGGGGTGTGACCAGAAGAGAGAGGTCATTGAAGGTGTGCCTTTGGGGTTTATATTTTGTTCCTGGTGAGCAGAGCTCTCTCTGGTTCTTGATTTGCATGTCTTGAGCTGCTTTCCTGCTCTTCCACACCCTTCCATACCCTTCCACCATGATGTTCTGCCTCACCTTAGACCCAGAGCAATGGAGTTGGCTGTCTATGGACTGAGACCTCTGAAATCTGAGCCCCAAATAAACTTTTCCTCCTTTACATTGTTTTGTCGGGTTTTTGGGTCACCATGGCACAAAGGCTGACTAACACACCAGGTATCAGGGGATGAGGTGGGGGTGGATCATGCAGGGCCTGTGGCCACTGTGAGGACTGTGGACTTTACCGTATGTGTGTGTGAGGGGGTGGTCATCGTGGGATTTGGAGTAGAGGAGTGACTTGACATGACTTAGGAGGTGCACATGTTGCCAGCTGTGCAGGCGTGTGAAGGGTCTGCTGTCATGCTAATAAGTCAGCCTGACAGTTTCACAGGTGCTGGTGGAGACCCGGACTCCTGTCAGAGACCGGACTTCATTGCTCATGGCACAGAGGGCAACTTGAGCCCCTTATACACATCATTCCCCTTGCTCCCCAAGTTCCATGGGGCCAATTTAGAGTAGCTGAGGAACCCGAGCATAGGATTCAGGCCTTTCCTTCTGCCTGCAGGTGACATAGACAAATCTGAAGGGGAGACTTTGCCAGGGCCTGGGAGCTGCTTTGTTGCCTCGTGCTGGGGTATTTATGAGCATGTGGCTTATGGCACAGAGTGTTTTTTCCTAAATAATTCTGCCAGAGGAAGGAGATACCATCTTGGTGCCTTGGTAGATCAGACTAATTACAGTCTAGTTTTGCTTGTTTTGTCTTTTGACGAAGGAGGCAGTAGAGTGGTGTGTGCTCTTCAAGACTGAGAAATGGATCTAAAATTATAAAGTCTAACTAAAGGGCGCCCCTTTCTGTCATATTCTTTAAGAAAACAGGTCTTCTCTCTTCCTTTCCATACCATTATGGCGGTCGAGCGACTGGCCACGGCCCCTGTGTGTGTGTCTAGAAGATGCTTGTCCTCTGGTGTGATGCTTTCAGTCACAGTAACACATTGCCAAGGTGAAACCCACTTACAGTTGTAATGTGACGTTCTGTGGATGAGTCCTCAGGTCTGAGGGGACACATTTTGCTGTAACTCTGGGAACATTATTTTTCCTAGTTATCCTTGCTGATGGGAGTCCCTCCTGTGTGAGGGGACTGGCTGTAATAAGTAACCCACGCAGAAGCTGGGAAGACATGTGCAGGCTGCCATCGTCTGAGCCTGCAGCCTGCTCTCTGGGAAGAGCACTTGATTGAGGGTTCAGAGACTAGGGGTGCATTGGTGGCTCTCTGGGGAGGAGATGGAGAAAAGGCAGAGGACACTCTGTGGGTTGGCTCAGGTTCCAGGCTGAACTCCCCATAACTGCCAGTGAGGTTTTAAGGGACCATTTCCTTGTGCAGTATTCTTTCTATGCAGAGGAAGACCCTTGGTGTGTGACTAGTAGCACTTTCCAGCTGGGGAGGGCCTTAGACTCTTATTCCCTTCAGCTCCTTTATGCTTTGCCCCAAATCTCCCCAGACAAGGAGACAATCCAAGCAGAAATTGTGTGCTTGCCATGGAACTGCAACTTCAGGACAGACCCCACCTTATCTGCTTCCCACTGGATTTCTGTCTTAGGTCCCTGCCTTGTAGGATCCCTGACCCCACCCACCACACACACTCTGTGTCAGGTGGACAAGGCAGGGCCTGCCACTCAGAAGGTACTGGATTCTGATCAGTGATAACTGTGGGTGCTTTTCACCTGACAACAGGGTTATGTCCCAGTAACCCATTGCAAATGGAAGCATCATAAGTTAAAAATGCATTTCAGCTACTGAACATCACAGCTTAGCAACACTGCACACTGGAGAGGTTGGTTGTTCACCTCGATTGCTAACTGGGAGCTGTGGCTTGGTGTTGCTAACCTAGGAAAAGATCCAACTTCGAGACTTGAAGCATGGTTTCTACTGAGTGCTTATGATTTTTGTACCATTATAAAGTCAAAAAATCATAAATTGAAAAAAAAATCATAGATTGAAACCAGTGGAAATTGAGGATGAGGTCAGGTAGCAGGAACCTGTTCTAAAGTTACATTTCCATAGCTAGCACACAAGAGACAATGCCTTGAAAGTTCATCTCAATCTCAGTTTCAATTCCTTCCTGCAACCCAGGGTGCACACGCATGCACGCACACACACACGCACACATGCACATACACCCTATTGATTCTGTTTCTCTGAAAACCCAGACTAATACAGATGGCATAATCAGGTCTTTTAAAGAGGTGTTTGTCAGATATATTCCCAGGCAAAGCAGTTTGAACCCCACACTGATTTTGGCAGGAATCACTGGAGAATTTAAAGCAGAGGAGGGGCATGAGGGGAATTATATTTTAGACAGATGCTGGGGACGGACAAATGATGTGTGGGGAAGACTGAGGCAGAGGACTGGTGTATTTATCCAGGAGGGAAATGATGGATTTGGTGGCAGCCATGGGAATGGAGAGCAGGGAGCCCATGTGGGGAATATTTCAGCAGAAGAGCCCGAAGGAACCAGGACCCAGTGTGTGAACGGTGCAGGAGGGAGTCAGGTTCCTGGCTCAGCTTGCCTGATGGCATGAGGGCTGGGAAAGTAGGTCAGGGAGGGTGGCGAATTTTCTGCAGGGCACATCACATCCTAAAGGAGCTGCCCAGGAGCACAGATTTGGGAGATGGAGGGGATCACTGAAACCCTGTGGTGTGTGCAGAACTTGTTTGTTTCCACAGAGTTCATCTCCTATGGGACAGCCATCAGGCGTGCCTTCCCAGCATGCACTCCTGCCAAGGTCTGTCACCCAGGAACCCACAGACAAAGTAGACTGGTTACGCCGAGAAGGGAACATTCAGCACCTGTCACCAGAACTCAGCAGAAGTGTTAAACACCATCTGGTGTCAGCTAAGAAAAACAAATAAAGGCTGTGAAAAGACCCGGCACCAAAGGGGAGAGGCTTTTTGCTTATGCAAGAGAGGATTTTCCATGTGCACGTGTGTGTGCGTGTTCTTAGGTACGAGGCTCAAGCGCCTCCACATGTGCATGTATGAGCCTACCATCGTGTATCTCATTTTAGCTTCAAAAGCCCCCTCCTTCCACCCGGCGACAGCTGCCTTATCCCCAGTGACAGATGAGGAGAGTGAGGAAACTGCCTGCAGGCAGGCCAGGGTGCCAGCGAGGGTGGGCAGCATTTCTGTCCCCATGCCTACCCTGTGGATGCAGGGTGTGCTGCATGCTGGGAAGGCAGATCCAAAGCCAGACAAGCTCTGGGCTCTCTGCCCTGGTCAGCAGCAGCTTCTCCTCCTCCTCCAGGCTGACCAGGCTGAAGACAGGACTCTGACACCGGCTTATAAATGCATCTGTCTGGGTACATTATCTAAATTGTTATGGATCACCCTGGGTAATGGCAAAAGTAAAAACCGCTGTTAGCTCAGTGAATAAATCCTTGGTGTTGATCAATCATTGCATGGTGTAGACTCTTTTAATAGGCACAATTTACACGAAGCCTTGGCAGACTGCTCTGTCTACTAATTGCAGTTGGAAAACGGATGCCGATCTCTGCTGTGCCGTAAAAACGTAAACTCTAAATGACTTAAATGCTCGCACGCTCCCTTCTCCCCCCGGCACTCGTTTCACCTACTATTTAGATACAAATCGGAGGAAAAACTACTCCCCTGCGAGATAATAACTTTGATGATGCGAGGCTCCATGCTTCTCCCATCTGATGCCCTAAATGCTTCCTGGGGCGGTGGCTTCCCAGGTCTCCATCCGCAGGGGAGGCATTGTGATCAGCTACCTAACGGAGCCCCAGCCTCCTGAGCGCCATGATGTCATCCCACTCTCTTAAGTACCCCGAGTTTCTGCCCCTGGGCTCACTCATGCTCCTCCAAGCTGACGGCTCTGGAGCTTCTAGAGGGGCCAAATCCAGCATAGAGCCCTGGGAGAAGTGGATTTCAATAGCACATGTGTGCCAAGAGCAGGCACTCAGATCAGGCCAGGTCTGCACAGGTACATCCACCTGAACACCCGGCTGGCTGTGCCCTAAGCTTAGCTCTCAGACACCAGCAAGTCCTGCCCTGCAGGAAACTTCCCGGTCAGGTGGAGGAGTTGTGGGGTGCACCTGACCTTATAATACGGTCCAGGTGGGTTGTGTGGGAATGCGTCTCTGTAGGTTGGGGCTGGTTTTCAATTCATGTTCTGGGACCACTAAAGAAGCACGTGCGTATTTTGGGATGACTTGAGGGAAGTCCTCTCTTCTCAGCTCCAGACTTCTTACTCCCTCATGTGCTGTTGTCCCTGAAATTCCACCTATAAGAGATACATTTCTTTGGGGTTTAATACAAGAGGATCCCCCTTAAATTACAGATGAGAGGGCTGCCCATAAGGCTTTCTCCATTGTTAATATCTTTGTTTAGTTTAGAGCGTGGAGTCCTAGAATATTAAAAATGGATAATGTCACCCACACACTTTGGGAATACAAAGACCGAGTGGACATGTAACCCGCCCAGCCAGGCAGCAGGTGGACAGCTCTTCTGACAGGAAGCCACCTGGAAAGGTGCTAGAGGAACGTGACACACCCCAGGCAGTTTTGATGGGAGAATATTGGGAACTCTGGGTCCAGCCTGGGGTGGCAGGTCACTGGCAGTGGTGAGAACTCTGAAGGAGAAGAGGGAAGCACAGAGGTTCTGGAGCCCAAGAGTCTCCACTAGTGGCCCCTCGCTCTCCCAGGAGACTCCAGATGACATGCCTGGCAGCTTTCTGGGTGAGGGAGAGAAGCATAGACCACAGAGGGCCTGAGGCATCCCTAGTGCAGGTAAGAGTTGCTGAGAGAACTGTTTCTCCTTTGTAAACAATGCACTTTCCCTGTCTCCTTGATCTGTGCCCCGTGGCCTGCCTGCTTTCTGAGTCCCCAGCCTGCCAGACAGCCTGAGTTCCTGCGCTGTCCAAATATAAGGGATGGGGAGGAGGCGGGCTTCCGTAGACTGGTCCACTTTGGTGAGCAGATGGCTTGATTTCCCTGGGCTGATGGAACAGTCTGTTTGAGAACTAGTAGCCAAAAGGGCTCAAAGTCATTTTCAAGTGAGATTTTTAAAGTAAACCTAGTGGTTAGTCGTGGCCAAATTGAGCAGCACCATTTAAAGATGTGATTGATTTTCTTGGCTATGTTATATGTCTTATTAAGCCCCAAATGTTTACAAATCTCATTTTGTCCTGTGCTCTGGCCCCTCGGATGATCTTAGAGTTGAACTGTGTGCAGCCTCTGCTCCCAGAGGGCTGTCAGGATGGACAGACAGACAGAGAAAGCCTGGTTGGTTCATGAGGAGGTACCAGAAAGGGTCTCCAGAAAGGAAGGATGAGCCCCATGCTGCTTGCCCAGGAGGGGCAGCAACTGAGCCAAGAATTGGGGGACAAGGGGGCACCCCCAGCAGAGAGCGATGGGTGGATTGTTCCAGAGTAGCAATCAAGGTAAATGATGCAGCCGGGGCTGCAACAGGCCAGGAGCCGTGGGGCGGGGCTGGTGAGACGCACTGTGAGCCAGGAAGGGCTGTTTAGTAAGGGTTCTCAGGGGCCACGCCGGAAGTGACGGCAGTGCCAGGGCCCGTTGAGCAGGGGGGTGGCTTCTGTCCGAAGAACTCGAAGCACTGCTGTGAGGAAAGTGGCGGAAGTGGGGGTGGCAGGGGGGCGGTGCCCACCCTCAGTGCTGGTGGGACTTGGTGGTGCCATCCTCAGTGTGTGCCCGCCTGGCCCCTGGCCTCTGAAGCCCACCACTCCCTTTCAACGTAGGAAAGGCACTGGGCAGGAAAGCCTCCTGCTGCCCCAGGAGGAGCTTCCCCTGGCTCAAGGCGCCTCCGTGGTGGCTCAGAGCTCCGCGAAGACTCCTTGTTTACCACGAGCGTCTCCCTAGATGCTGTGTGCCTCTCCCTCCTCCCCAGCTCTGCTCACCTCGGGCACTGCTGCTTCTCAGGAGAAGGAAGGCCCTCCGGCTGGACTCACTGAGCCTCAGGCACTGTGGGTCTTGGTGCCACCCTCCTGGCTGTCCCCACAGCCCAAAGGGACCTCCACAGGGAACTGTGCCTGTTCTGAGGCAGCCAGCAGGAAGTTCATGTTGAGACCAGGCTGCCTGGGTTTGATCCCTGGCTCTGCTAACTCCAGAACCTAATGTCTCAGTCTGTATTCTGCTGCTATAACTGAATACCACGAACTAGGTAATTTACAAAGAGTAGAGATTTGCATGGTTGTGAAGGCTGCAAAGTCCCAGAGCAGGATACCAGCATCTGGTGGGGGACACCAGCATCTGGTGGGGGACACCAGCATCTGGTGGGGGCCTTCGCTACGTCATACCACGGCACCACCTGGCGAGGTAGAACAAGTGTACCCTGCATGTCTCTCTTCCTCTTATAAAGTCAGAAGTCCCATGAGGGGGCTTGACCCTGAAGACCTCTCTAATCCAAATTACCTCCCAAAGGCCCCACTTATGAACACTGTCAGCCTATGAATTTGGGAATTGCAAGCACCTACCAATCTGGGCTCCAGTCCCATCTGTGAAATGGGGATAGACAATGACCAACTTCAGAGAAGGGCAAGGCTTCAGGGAGGGTGGATGCCTGGGAAACTCTCACCGCCTCTGACCCATCCTTAGCCCCATGGGGGCCCACAGTGTCATGGTTGTTACTACCAAGATGGTGACAGCGTGAAGCATGGAGGGAGAAGTGTGGTATCCTGAGACACAGGGACATTTTCATTTATGTGTATTTCTTACACACATGTGCAGCCTGGGCGGGTGGGCTGCCTGCCTCCAGGAGCCCCAGACTGAGCCCCAGGCAGGTCCCCAGCTGGATGTCCTTTTCCCTGTGAAGTCAGGTTTTCTTTCCTCCGGGTAACACAGAAGGTGTTAAATGGGTTTTGTGCAGCCCTGTGGGGAGGTTCCTCACGAGCAGACTTCCTGTGGCTCTGAATTTGGGCGGGTGCTGAGCAGCTCTTATACCTCCCATAGCCAGCCCTGTACAGCGGCCTGTTGTCAGAACAGGGCAGTCCATCTTGAGTCTCACCGCGGTCTTTTGGTGAAGAGACATAACTATGATTTAGAGAGGCCTGGGCTCCAGTCTCCGCTCTGAGCCTCAAGACAGTCACTTGGACTCTCTGTTTTGTCATTCGTACAAGGAGGGTGGAAACCCTGGTCTGCAGGATCGTCTTAGGACTCAAGACACTGCACATCAAGCACCTGGCACATATTTGGTGCTCACTAAATGCTGCCATTTTTGTTAAATGAATGTACCCAATGCCAAGAATGTGACCTTTTCAGGATCAACCTTGTGATTCAGAAATTATTTTAACTATAGTAAGAATTATCAAGCTGGAAAAAGCCATAGTTAATTTTAGATAGTTTTTTTCAGATGATAAATCAAGGCCCTGGGGGAGCTGGTAATTTGTTTGTCCAGGGTTTCTCTGGACAGGAAACTTCCTAATTCTTAAGTCGATTTTCTTCAGCTTTTAATTTTTTTGTTTGTAAAGAGGAACTTTGAAAGTGACCCGGACTTTGTTCCTGGAGTAATTTGGGGTTTCTGTTTATTATCTTGGGTATATTAGAAATTTGCTCAGCAGACTTTATTCCTGGATATGGAGGTCTACACCAAAGGTGTGTGCATCTAGTGGCAGGCCTTAAAAACACGTGCACAGGTGATGGAAGTACGTATGGGCTGGCAACTGCCTGAAGCTGTTCCAGAGCAGAAGTTTGGAGGTACTAGGTTTGAATCCTGAAGCTGCTTGCTCTTTGTCCAACTCTGTGACCTTCAGCAAGTTACACACCCTATCTGAGCCTCAGCCTTCCCATCTGTAGAGATGAAACAAACGAACAAACTAATTTTATCAGCACAACCTGATAAGGTGTTTGCAATTGTTAATGTTGCAACTGGTTACTTCTGACCTCCCACAGCCCCCGACCCCAGGGTTATTCTCATTGGGGTGATAGATGGTGTGAGAGGTTTTCACCAGGAGTAATGCAGGAAGAGAAGGAGAGAGAGACGAAGCAGCTGATGGTCAGAGAGGTACAAGTGTTCAGAAGAAGTTGCTGGTGTGACAGATTCGGTGATCTTCTCCAAAATCTGCAGTCATATCTGTCTTGCTGGGTGTCCTGTCTGAGGCAAGGGATAAAGGCAGAGCTCAGTACTGCTTCAAGATGGGATGGAATGGGGACAGAGACACTCACAGGGGCCAGGTAAGGAAATGATGTTTGGCCCTGGGCTTGTTGCTATGGGAACGAGGAAGCTTGGTGCATGGAGTTAAACATGGTCAAGGACCCATGCTTCCTTGCTAAGCATAATAGTGAAGGTGGTCCCTCGTGTCCTTCCCTCCAGGAGGCCCAGTGACTGCTGGATGCTAGAGATGGGGATGACAGGAACACTGGTGGGTCCTTCTGCTCACAGGGTCTCCCCTCAGCCCTGCCTCCCTCCCGTGGGGCGGGAGTAGATTAAGTTCCTGACCCCACTCGCAGGGTATTGATGAGTTCCCTTTGATGAATTCAGGCCTCAGCACTCCAGTATTCTTGACATGAGGATATATTGCTATGGAAAACATAGGAGTTGGGGACTATTAAAGTGTTTTCTGAAGTCAGGCCGTGGGCTGTAGATTTATAGGGAAGGGTTTTGTTAGGGGGGAAAGTGCCCAGAGCATAAAAGCCGACCATGCCCAATATCCTTCCCAGACAGAAATGATATTTCAGTAGGTAAAATAAATAGTATATGGAAGTGCTTGCAAATACATCACCCGACTCCGTCTGTGCTATGTGGGGTGTGTATGAGCGCAATGTGTCCCAAGGCTCGGGAAGTGGAAAAATCTAAATGGACAAGAACATTTGCCTTCATAGAAGGGCCATCTTTCCTCTGCTTCCTCGCTGTCACAGAATCCAGGGCTTGAGGAATGGAGCTGTTCCTATTCCTTGTCAAATGGTCATGGGGACAGGAGGGGAGGCGGTGGACCTGCTTTTCAGGAGTCCTCCCCCTCAGGGTGCTCAGACCCCGCTGCCAGGGGATCCTGCAGGGTGACTGGGGTGCCACCCTCTGTTGGCAAGGCCCCCTTCTCTACTAGCTGCCTCTTCTCACCACGGTCAGGAATATCAGATCCAAGAGCTAACTTCCAATTTTACAGACCAAGGGGCTCCCAGAGAGGGCACTGTGCTTGTGTCAGGACTAGCCACCTCTCCCTGGGCAGCCCAGGCTTCTGAGCCCAAGGTGTTAGAGCGACCTTGGAGCTGTGTCTCACAACCACTGCAGGCTGATGGCCTCTTCCCACTGGATGGAGCTTGGGAGTTGCAACTCACAGAATCCCAGGTGAGATTCGGGGCCAGCTGCGAGACTTCCCTTTAAGAAGCTGTGAAACTCAGTGACCTTGTAAGACAAGTATCAGCTCTTGCCCCACTGCTGTCTGCCCTGGGGCTTCATCAATGCCAGTTTGACCCAGAAGAGGCGAGAAGAGGCTTTGCCTTCTGACACTGTTGTGGGTTCAGAAGCGTCTTCCCCCAGTTTCTCCCAGAACCTCAGCATGCAGCCTTGTCTAGAAAGAGAGTTTTTACAGATATAACTAGTTGGGATGAGGCCATACTGGATTAAGATGGCCCTAAGTCTAATGCCTGGTGTCTCTGTCAGAAGAGAAGGCAGCCTGGTACGGTGGCACACACCTGTAATCCCAGTGCTGGGGAGGCTGAGTCAGGAGGATTGTAAGTTCAAAGGCAGCCTCAGCAACTTAGAGAGACCCTAAACAACTCAGCAAGACCCTGTCTCAGTGGTTAAGTGACCCTGGGTTCAATTCTGGTACAAAAAATCCAAAAATGAAAGAAACAGAGAAGTCACAGGGATGAGACCATGTGAAGGTAGAGGCAGAGGCAGCCCCAAGCCAGGAAACCAGGAGCCCCTGGAAGAGAGAGGCACAGCAGGATGCTCCCCTATCACCTTTGGAGGGAGCGTGGCCCTGCCGACACCCTGACTGTAAACTTCTGTCCCCAGAACTGTTAGAGAATAATCTCTGCTGCCGCAAGCCACACATTTGTGCTGGTTTTTTACTGCAGCTTTGGCATATTAGAGCAGATGCGTGGTTGGTGTTGTTAGCCCACCCCAACCATATGGAGGCATCTTCCCGAGAACCTGGCGTCCAGTCTGGAACCTGCTCATGGATGAACACTAGCTGCTTAAGCCTCCAGAGCCCAGGATTCTCCACGGGAAAAGGAGCTGCCACGGCACATGTTCTTACTAATAAGACCTGGGCTGAGGGAATTTTGCTTCCACAATGGTATTTATCCCAGAAGGGAGGAGAAGGAAGGGACAGAGCAGGTTGCTGCTCGCCCAGTGGTTAAGAGCAGGAGTCCTGGCATATCACCTGGCTGGAATCACTGATTTGCCACTGACTTGCTGGTTAACCCTCGGGCCAGTTGCTTTCACTCTTTAGCTTAAAAGTGAAGTCGCATTATCCTCCCCAGTGTGTAGGAAGCTAGGACTGTGCTTGGTCAGTGCAGGTGTGGGTAGTGGCAGCTACTGTGATCCAGGAAGCTTCCCAACTCTTCAGACTCTACCCTCAACCATGGCAATCATCCCCAGGACCCCCTGGTTTCCTGGCACATGAGGAGGGAGGTAGCAACCTGGAGGGAAGGCCATTTTTCTCAGGTGGAGGTGTGTACTGGCCTTGGGGTGCACTGTCCATTCCTAGCAGGAATGTGCAGGAGAAGAGGTGCTCTGGGGCCCTTGGGCAGTCTCTACAGGCCTGGTGACCTCTCTTCTCAGACACCAGAGTGTCCCCTGCACAGAGGTGGCTGTCTTCTGCTTCACGTGGACATGCCAAGATGCCAGGGCAACTCTCTGAGGAGGCAGCGAGGACCTGGCCCCAGGCCTGTGGATGGAGAGTCTGGGCGCCATGACGGAAGGCGGGCTCCGGTGTGGAGATGAACCTGCACAGATACGGGTGCCACGTGCTCCCAAGATCATCTCATACCCAAGGTAAAGACAGAGAGAGCCATCTGGGGCAGAGTTGGGTGTGAGGGAAGCCAAGAAAGGGAGCCAGCCGCAGCAGAGAGCAGGGCAGATGCCCATGGGTATGACCCAGGGGACTGGAGGGCCCTCCCCACCCCAAGGCCAGGACATCCTGCATGTCTTCCATGAGTGTATGGCCCAGGCTTCCTTATCACGGTGCTGACGCCACTGGGAGGTGCCGGCGAGAGTGAAGTTATGTTAACATGGAGGTCAGAGGACAGGACCAGGGAGAGCGACTGATGGATGACCCCTGGACTTTGACTGCAAACTGACTCTCAGTCCCACGTCCCGCACTGGCCATGCAGGGGCTGCTTGGCCACCGGGTAGCTCAGCAGGAGACCTGAGGTTCATGCCAGATAAGGAAGGGCGGACCTGGGTTGCCTCTTTGAGGAGGGCAGGTAGCTTGTGGAGGGGGGGGCATTGGCCAAGGGGAAGAGTTTCAGAAAAGAATGTTCCAAACCAGGGCTTCTGGTGGGAAGTTGTGGTGAACTCTCAGAGGGCGAGAAGTGACACCTGAGGACGCGCGGGAGCCTTTGTCCTGGAATCGCACCCTGGATTGGGTGGGTCACTTCCGGTCCGTCTGACGTTTTATCTTATAATTATCTACTTCCTCTTTTCTTTTGCCTCTTCCAAAAACACTTGTAAGATCCAGGTTCTGAGAATCTAGTACGTTCTTCAACATTTCTCTCAGGGTCTCTGGAGTGAAAATGAGGGCTGTCTAAAAAAAAAAAATGGAAGATTTTTGAAAAGAAATTCTATTCTTTTTGATTTTCTTCCTTTTTTTTTTTACATTTTTAAGGGAAGCACAAAATGATGAGTTTTGTGACTAAAAGTCTGGGATACATATGGTATGTATGTGATCTTAAGTTAACATTTAAATTTAGATCTCTAAAGGATGCTGGGGGAATCAGAGCAACCCATAGGCATGTCTGGCCCGTGCCTACAAGGTCTGTGTCCCACGTGTGAATTTTTAACTTCAGTGTTTGAAACTTGAACTCATTTTTTTTAAATGCACCATGAAGCCTTCATAATGGTCTCTTCAAAACTCTTTGACTAAATGAATTAAGATTTTGGTGAGGCGATTTGGGCTTGGGGAAACCTATATATAAAAAGCACACAAAAGCTAAGCACACACAGCACTGAGAGATGCTTAAATAGCTGGTATCTAAAATGTGACAATTTTTTTTCTGTTGTTTTCCCCAGTTTTTTGTGTTTGAGGGTATTGTTATCTCCTGTGTTGGCATCATTATTCCCCCCTCAGATCCCTCTAGGATTACCTTTTATTTCCACTCTCCATCTGCTGATCCTGCTGTGTCCTGGGGTTAGTCAAACGCAGAGATCTCCAAAGACCCCAGTCAGAGACACCACTGAATTCAGAGTTGCCAGAGTGCGGCAGATGTCCTCGGTTCAGAGGCTTGGTTCAGAAAAGCCAAAGCTATTTCCGAGAGGTGACTGTTTCAGCTGGTCCTCTTAGCATTTCACCTTGGCCCCACATTTTCTGAATTTTTGTTCAGTGATAAAGCATGCTGCCGGCTGCTGTGTTCGCCTGGCAGGAACAGCAGCCTGGTGGACAGCCACAGGAGCTCAGAGAAGGAGCTTCCTTTCCTGTGGAGGGCTTTCTGGGTGCCAGATACCGTGTGCTTCACGTGCCTGTGTCCCACTGGCCTTGGCAGACCTCCCGTGAGATGGGTGATATTTTACACACTGTAGACAAAGACACAGAGAGTCCCCAGTATTATACCTCTAGTGTGAGGCAGAATTCACTCCTCAGAAAGACGAGGCCCAAGGTCTCTGCTCCTTCTTCTTTTATTGACTCTTCCCCAGCTGGATGGGATGATGAACTTGCTGCATCTCAGCAGGAGCTGAAGGAGTGGACAGAGGCAGATGGACGGACAAAGGGGTGGCTCCACCAGCAGCCTTCATTTTTCCCTGTTCTTCCCTGGGGACCTGCTCTAGCGACCCAGTAGACAGTGGAAGAAAGACCCAGAGAAAATGGGGATGGGAGGCTTGGAGAACTTGTAGTCCCTTGGATCTCAACAGATAGGAAGCAGCCCCAGGGTGGGGAGGACACAGAGCTACTCAGGTATATGACCCTCAGAACTTCCTGCAGCCCTCCTCAGTCCCTTACCAAGAAAAATGGTTCCGTCACTTGGTTGGAGATAATGTGACTGAAATCAAAATTCCCTAATACCCTTTTGGAAATGTTAATTAAAAAATGCATGCCTGATAACATTTTCACTAAATGCCCCAAATGGCAGATCCATTGCATCTTCTGCCTTGAATTCCCTTTGGTGGGACACATATTTAAAGTCCGAGAAATGGTGTACTGCCTCTGAGGCATAAATTAGACAGAGGGAAAGAGGAGCCCCAAACAAATGGGATCCTTTGTTTCTTTCCCTTTTTCCTGGGGGCCCTGTAGTTGGGAGATGGCCCTGTCACCACACTCCCTCTTCTTGCTTCTGTTGCCCAGGGAACATCTTGAGCATGCTATGCCCTAAGACATCAATGCGCAGAGCTGTTTTTAAGGGACCTTAAATAAATGCAGCTGAAAGACTGGCAGCCTCACTCTTAGGAAGCCAATGTGGGATTGGCCTTGCTTCTGTTGGTTCTATTATAAATCAAATAATAGAATCAAATAATAGTGCACTCACCTGGGGCACGTGAAGGGAAGATCTTGGCTATCCCACTCCTAGTGACCACTTGAACGTCTTTCAGGGAAGTGACCCTCACTACCTGGACTCTTGCTGTGTCTGGGAGACACATCCGGGTTCTCTTCTGGCAACTGTAGAGCTGCTGCAACTCAATGGGGCGGGGCTAGCCAAAGCTAGCTATGGGATGCGGTCAGGTAGCTGGAGGTTTGCACAAATGGAGGTGATTTCTGTCTCCAAGAGCTCGGCACTATCAAATTAGTCTGTCCAAAATGAGGCAAAGGTGGGATGCAAAGGAGGCTGTGCCCCAGACCGTGTCCTTACCCACTGCATAATTGATGGTGTGACCCTGCACAAGTCCTTCCTCTTTTGGACCTCAGGGCCCTTGAGCAAATGGGGAGGTCATATCCCATGATTTCCAAACCACTCATCAGTCCTAATGCTCTGTATCACTGGGGACACTGTGACAAGCTGCTCTGTACCCATGTCAAACATAAGCAGAAATGGGAGGGACACCCTGATCACCCAAGGAAGGTGGAAGCTCTGGAAACATTGCATAGACCTGCCATGAAAATTCTATCTGTGCAAAATGAATCTGCTTGCTTGGGTGAGTGGACCTGTAAATTTACTTATGAGAAAAAAATTAACTTGTTAAAAATATATTTCACATGTAGCCTTGGTACGAGTCTGCCTAAATATGATCTTTCTCCTGCTGTGCTTTTTGCCCATGAAGACTAGATTCTAGGGCCAGTAGCTATTTTTACCAGGTTGTCCAAAGTTGGTACAGGGAGGCAGAGATGTGCAACCTCCCTGCCAGCTGGGCATCTGATGTCCAGTAGGATCTGCAGTGGCTTCTAGCTGCCTAGTCACTGCTAGCCATCTGCATGACCTTGGCAAATCCCTCAGTCTCAGGGCCCCTCAAGTTTCCACTTACAAAATGGCAATTGAGGGTAACAAAATGCCCCTCTGGGTTTGTTTATGAGAGATGAGTTGGTGTGTGTGCAAAGTGGAAAGCGCTGTAGGGACACAGAGGCAGCCTGGCCCTTGGGATGGAGCAAGGACATTGGAGTGAGAGAGTCCCTGGTGAATCTGGATGCACCAGTTGTCAGCCGGTGAGCCAGCAGGAGCCCCTCACCTGCCTGAGCTTCAACTTTCTCATTTTTACAATTGGAATATGACACCTAGCCACCTCAGGGAGTTGTTTCAATATTATAAAAAAGAAATAGAGCAGGCACACAGTACATACCACATAAACATGACAATATGCCCTGAGACAGCTTGAGGACAGTAATACTGCACAGTCCTCCTGTGTAGACCGAAGGGTCATTGCACAGTGACAGGGTCAAACTAACTCTCCAGGAATTTGTTCTGTGTCCCCCAAAATAACACTTCCACAATGATAACATGTTTTTTGAACATCTCTCATGTGCCAGGATCTGGCCTGAGATAAGAGAGAACACTCGTCCCCCACAGTGCCTTGCTTTTGATGCCTGGTATGGCTTTTTTTTTTCCATTTCAATGGTGCATTTAGCTAACTGTCCCCTCCAGAGGCCATTAGCACATTTTCAATGTGTGTTCAAAATACCCCATAGTTGAGCTTGGGAGCAGAGAAGTAAACACAAATACCACTATCATTCTGCACTCAATACCAATCCCATCAGTGAAACAGGCAGCCATCAGTTTAATAAACAAATTAATGGACTGGAAAAAGAAGAAAGGCAGACATTCTTCAGGATTCCCAGGCTCTCCAATGGACTAGGAAATATAGGAAATTATTTTTATGTGCCAAATAATTGTGTGTGTGTGTGTGTGTGTGTGTGTGTGTGTGTGCAGGTCCACATGCATGGGTAAAAGGACATTTTTCCCCCCTGGGGAGAGGATCTGTATTGCTCTGCACATTCTTAAAGGGATCAAGATCAGAAGGTTGCAGTACCTAAGCTACTGAGCTGTTATTCTTGTTTAGACAGAAGGAGGTTGGAGCAATTAGCTTTACTATAATGTGTTGGAGAAGATGTCCCTTGTTAAACAGCTTGGAAGGGTGCAGGCTTTCCAGACTTCACCGGTGAGCACTTTCAATGACTGTTGAGTAAATTTGCATTTTGTAAATGTTATCAAATGTTTATGATTCCATATTAGAAGCATTTCTAGGTTCTGACAGAAAGCACAAAACCAGTGCATAGGGGTTAACACTGACAATCCCAGGCCGACTCTGTATGTGTTTTGGAGATAGCTTTACAGTGCTTAGAAATTAATAAGTAATTTTATTGGTGATGGCCTGAGGCAACCTAACAAATGCATAGTTGCAGTCATATGCAGAGTGGAAGAGAGGGTGTGTGTGGCGGTGAGGGGAGAGGGGAGAGGACAGTGCTGCGGGGGTGGGGGGAGGCATCCAATGAGAATTCTTGATTCCAGTCATTAACCTACAGCAGGGATGTCACCATCCTATACAAAAAAGAGGGAATAAAAGTCCCAGAAGCTACAGGAGCCCAGAATGCCAAGTTGGAATCCAAGTTTGACATGGGGCTTATTCTTTCCTGTGCTGTTCATCACAATTGGCCCTCACCTGAGACGGGCATTCCATGTGGGCAGCCTGCCCCCTAAGATCCCAGGGAACTCCCTTCTTTCTTCTCCTTCATCAGATCCTTTGCTTCAGCTGGATCCAGCTTTTGAAGGTCCAGGAGAGTGAGAAGCAGGGATAGATAAGGAGTTTTGGTGTTTAATGTCCATTTATATCAATCAACCTTTTCCCTCCAACCTCCTCATTCGACAGTGTGAGGTAGAGACCCGAAGTCAAATACACTCAGATCCCAGTAGAAATTTCTCATCCATAAAATGGAGATCATAATGCCTAATTCACAGGGTGGCCAAAAGGCATATTATGTATGTACATCTCAGGGTTCACAGTGGATACACAATAAAATATATTATTGAAACCTTGTTATTCCATTCTGGGCAAGAAGTGGTCTACACACAATCCTTTCCTGGGCTTTGGAGTCCTGCTCTTGATGGCTCTTTTGTGCCCCTAGTGGCCAGTATAGGTATTTCCGAGAGACTGCCTGTACCTGGTTTAGGGGATTGATTAACATTCTAAAAATATGGTTTTCTGCTTAATTATACATATTGGAACTTTGCTGAAATAAACGTCTTTCTTGGGGAGTTTTGAATACTGGTCAGCAGGGTCCCCATCTCGAGGGTCTATACGTATTTGATCGCTCATGAGTTGGAATGTCTTCTTCATGGTGCTTTGTGTACAGTCTACCGGGCAATAGGGATGGACGACTGCGTTTGCCTGTGGGATTATCTTCCTTCCCATCAGGTCTCTAGCCCCTTCTTGATGTGGCAGCCGGTGTGAGCTCAGAAAGGCAACAGAGCACCATGGAGTATTGGAGAGTTGACTTTGGGGTCAGGAATTGAGTCCCAGTTCGGTATCTTGCTAGCTGTGGGAGCTCGTAGATGGTATTGAACCTGTCTGCTTCCATAGCTCCATCTGGGATAATAACCGTACCCATGTCACGGGGATGTTGTGCTGAATAGATGAGAGGATGCTATACACCTCAGAAAGTACTTGCTCTGTGGCTGTGCTCGGTGATATTAGCAATTATTACTACTTTGTCAGTTCTGTGCCTAAAATACTTTATTAAGACCAAAAGCTTTACTGTAGACTTTGAGGCCTTGCAAGAGCCGTCTCTGCCCACCACATCAGCCTCATCCTGAGCTCCTGGCCTGTGGTACTTTAAGGACAGCTCTTTTCTGTGTGGTGCATTTCCCCGCGCCCCCACTGCTCACCTTCCCCATTGCTTGGGTGACATTTGCTGCGTCTACATCTTGGAGAGGTCAGCTCTGACCACCGGTGCTGAAGGCTTAGGGCCCGTTGCTGTCTGCTCACACCATAGCCTCCTCTTTGGCTTCATGGTATTTATCACCCCTCGTCATGATACGCTGTTTCTTTATTTAAGCAAAACCTGTTTCTACCAGTAATTTGTGAGCTCTGGAAGGACAGGGGTAGCATTCATTTCCTAGAACTTCCTTGATTCCCAGTGCCTGACGTGAGACCCCACACCAGCCGATGTCACCTGGGTGGTCCAGCACTTATCTTCCAAAACACAAGCGATCAGATGCACTCTACTTACATCCAGACTCAATTTTAAGAACTGTTTCCATTGCTTTAACTAAAAACAATGATATCGAAGTCCCAAATTTGTAGAATGATTTCTGCTGCTTTTAATTAGGGTAAGTTCCGAGGCAGCGTGACTCAAGCCCAGAAGAACCCCAGGCCTTGCAAGTGCGTGCCCTGAAGAGTCAGACTCATTGTTCGTCTCTACCTTTTCTAGTTGAGACTTTTGTTTGAAGTAAGTGGGAAGTAATGATGGCCCGGGGCACTGTCTCAGCCTACAAATATGTAATAGAAAGCCCCAAATCTGAGCACAACTCAGAACATCTGCCAGTATTTGAGTTTTTGTTTTAAGATTCTACTTTTCTTCCAAATTGTGCATGAAGTGAATGTGATATCAGGGTCCAAAACATGGGATGCTCTGGCCACCCCCATTATTCTGACTGCATGGAGGGGGATGCTTGATGTGGCCTACAGGACACTGAGCATCAGATACAATGCAGGCATCTGTCATTCATCAGAGTGTCTCCATACTTCAGCATGTTGCTATTATTTTCTGACCTACATTTTAGATTATAGTTATTTAGAAGGGGAGTATATTTAGTCTAATCCTTGAATGTTGTATACACTGTTAGATGTAAAAAGCAATAACATTTTTTAATTAAAACATGTAATAATTATAAAGAAAGTGTAAAATACAGGTGCATACAAAGAACATAAAAATCTTGCATAATACCTGCACCCCGAGATAATTGCAGTTTGCATTTTGAAGCATATAATTTTAGTCTTTTCTCGTGTGTTATTGGGAATCACACAGTATATGCTATTTTGTAGCATCTTTTCTTTGAAGATTGAAAGCATCAAGGGTACTTTGTCATATTCTGAATTATTATTTTCAATTTTTAAAAATCTTTTAAGCCTGGAAAATTTCAAAAATACATGAGAACTGGGCACAGTGGCCCATATCTGTAATCTCAGAGACTGGGGAGGCTGAGGCAGGAAGATCACAAGTTCAAAGACAGCCTCAGTAACTTTATGAGGCCCTAAGCAACTTAACAAGACCGTGTCTCTAACTAAAAGAAAGGGCTGGGGATGTGGCTCAGTGGTAGTGCCCCTGGGTTCAATCTCTGGTACCAAAATATAGATAGATAGATGATGGATAGATAGATAGATAGATAGATGAGAAGAAACAAAACATCAAAACTCTTTGTGTACCTATTATCCAGGTTCTATACTTTTGACTCATTTGTCATTCTCTTATCTGTCTTGGAGCTATTTTGAAGCAAAATCATCACATTTGTGAATATGTAAGTCTGGATTTCTAAAAAATAAGAACCTCTTTTATTAAATACATACCCAAAGTGTCATCTCATCTCACCTAAAAAACGGTAATAAATGCCTCACTCTCATAAACATTTAGTCAGTGTTCAATTTTTACCAGTTGGCTTATAAAAGTTTTTTTTTTTATCGCTTGTTTGAATCAGGATGTAAATAAAACCCATAAATTACAACTGGTTGATATGTCTCTTAAGTGTATTTTAATGTGAAGTCTTCTCTGCATGCTTTTTGCTTATTGCAGTTTATCTGCTAATTTGCACCATAGAATTTTCTACCATCTGCAAACGCATCCCTGTAGTGCAGTCTAGCAGGCTCCTCTCTCCTCTGTATTTTCATTGCATTTACAGGTGTGTCCTTGAACTTCTGCTAGGTGCTGATCAGTTTTAGCAAGATGACTTCATGTCTGCTATAGCATATTTCCATCAGATAGTTTGTAATAGCTAATTGTCTTTGTTTTGTGATGTTGGCAGTCATTAATGATTACTGTCTAATTCTTTATTTCATTGGGGGTTGCAGAATACTGCTATTATAATTTTATCATTGCTCTTAAACTAATTCTATTAAGAAAAACTTCCCTTCATTAACCATGTGGTTGTCAGTTTTCAAAACAAGGTTTTGGCTCTTTCTCTAATCCTTCTGCCTCAAAGGTAACTAATGTGTGTTTTGTAAATTAATGGGATTGAGTGTGTTTGATGTGTTACAATCTACGCCAGTTAATATTGTTGTTTAGACTCAAATTGTCCCATCTTTGTTCAACAGAAGCTTCTTCAGACTGGTTCCTGTGTCTGCTGAGACATAATACCATAGCTTTTGTTTTAATGACATCCTTGCTTTCTATGGCAAGATATTCTAGACTCATCCCTTGTTCATCTTTGTTCCTAGATCCAGAACTAGCTACTTGTTTTTCCCTGGTACCAGGGATTGAACACAGGGGTGCTTAACCACTGAGCCACATACTCAGCCCTTTTAATTTTTTATTTTGAGACAGGGTCTTGTTAAGTTGTTTAGGGTCTTGCTCCTTTTCCAAGGCTACTCTTGAACTTGTGACCCTTCTGGCTCAGCCTCCCAAGCCACTGGGATTACAGGCATGTACCACCGTGCCCTGTGAATCAGCTCTTTTCTAAGGAGTCTTTCTTTCTTCCTTTTATTAGAAAATTTTGTTTTGCTTTGTTTTGGATACCAGGGGTGTTTGTTGCTACTGGGATGTTCATTGTTTCTCGTCTTTTCCTTGGATGTAGATAGGAAAAATGGATTAGGTTGAACTATATGAAATTACATGCTACTAATGTGGTTCAACATTGGTAATTTCACATAGTTTGACGTACTTTTAAGAGAAAGCACATTTTGAGTTTATGGCAACATATCCCAATGAATTAACCAGTATTCAATTTCACCAATCCTGACAGTCTATGCCACTTATCTCCTGATATCTGGTGGTGATTGTTCCTATTGTTTGGAGCCTCATTCATTCATTCATTCATTCATTCATCCAGGAGTTGTAGGAATCCATCATTGGCATTGACATTGCTATATCCTTTTTCTGGATATTTTTCTTGCTGTAAATGTGGTTATGGTGAATGTATTTGTATATGAAGTTTTGTTTTAAATCTTTAAACATTTTGTTTATTTATTAGATAAATTCCTAAAACGTGGAATTTGGGGTGGGAGCCCCTTTTAAGGCTTCAATTCATCTTGTCAAACTGCTTTCCTCCCCCCTCCTACCCCTGGTTCGCCCTTGGCTTTTGAATGAATTCTCTTTTCCTCACCACTGGAATATTTCTAGTGTGTACTTTCTTCACTTGCATATTAATATTTGTTTTATTAATGCTAACATTTTTAAAAAGCAGGAGGAAATGTTTGAACATAAATTAGAGTTTTAATTTTATTTCATAACCATGCCTGACATTCCTACAGCTAATTCAGATTTAGGGCCTTTCTTAAAAGCACTATTGATTTCTTTCCCACGACAATACCCTGGTGTCTGTCCCCTGCCATCAGGTAATTTGTAGGGCTAGAAACAACTTGAAAGCTGGAATTCCAGGCTCTTGGCCAGAAGTCCTGTGTCATGTGTGTAGATTTATGTATTATGCTGTGTATAATATAAATATATGTAGTGTGTATACATATATGCACATATGTAGTGTATACATATGTATTCTACAAAGAATTTAACCTATTAAAAGCATAAGCAGATGTACTAGCAAAATCAATCAGATTAAGAAATATGCCAACTTTTTTTTTTTTTTTTTTTTTGGTACTGGGGAGTCACATCCCCAGCCCTTTTTATATTTTATTTTAAATCAGGGTCTTGCTGAGTTGCTTAGATCCTTGCTAAGATGCTGAGACTGGCTTTGAACTCACTATCCTCCTGCCTCAGCCTCCCAGGTTGCTGGGATTACAGGCATGTGCCACTGGGCCTGGCTGTATCAATTCCAAGTGTCAAAAATATTGGACAGGCCAGGTGCAGTGGCATATGCCCGTAATCCCAGCAGCTCGGGAGACTCAGACAAGAGGATCCTAGGTTCAAGGCCAACCTCAGCAACTTAGCAAGGCCCTAAGCAACTTAGTGAGACCCTGTCTCAAAATAAAATGTGAAAAAGACTGTGACTCAGTGGTTAAGGACCCCTGGGTTTAATCCCTGGTATCAAAAAAAAAAAAAAAAAAAAAAGTTCAACAATGCCTAAATTATTTTGACTTAGAGAAATCTGACCTCTCTTGCTCTTATTTTAAACTACTGTAAGAAATTGAGGCTCTAGTATTCAATTGCACGTCAGACAACAGAATTCCCCATCCATCTTCTGAGGGCCAGGCATTATACAGGGTGACTCGGGTAGTTTATAACGGTGCTTCCTGAGTCGCTAAAGTCACCAAGCGTTGAACTCACGTGGTCTGGTTCTCCCATGTTTTGCACGTCACCATTTTCTGTAGCTGCTCCCCCACACCCGCCACCCCACATCATCTATTTTGGTGCCTTTCTTAAGTAATGACCCCTACATATGGCTGAGACAATTCTCACCCTGAAACAGAAGGCACCACTCAATCCACGTGCTCTCTAGTTCCTCTTTGCCATTTATCACAGAAACACATGGCTAAAATTTTACTCAATATTTCTAGGGTGCTAATGGGAAAAAAAGGAATATTTCCAGGAGCCATGCATTCTACAGGTGAAATACTATCCGACCGGGGCTGGGGTGTAGCTCTGGGGTAGAGAGCTTAGCATGTATGAAACCCTGGGTTCAGTCCCCAGCACTGTATAGATACACACCCCTCTACACACATACACTCTCTCTCTATACACACACACACACACACACACACACACACACACACGTATACATTTATATATTTTAGAAAATAAAAATATAAAGTATATGTAATTAATGTTATGGTTTAGATGTGAGGTGTCCCCCAAAAGCTCATATGTGAGACAATGCAAAAAAGATTAAGGTGAAATGATCGGGTTATGAGAGCCTTAACTTAATCAGTGCATTAACCCCCTGATAGGACTTAACTGGGTGGTGACCGTGGGCAGGTGGGGTGTGGCTGCAGGAGGTAGGTCACTGGGAGGCATGCTTTGGGGTGTGTATTTTGTTCTTGGTGAGTGGAGCTCTCTCTCACTTTCTGGTGTGATATCCTGAGTCACTTTCCTCTACCACACTCTTCCACCATGATGCTCTGCCTAACCGTGGGCCCCAAAGAATGGAGTCAGCTGTGTATGGACTGAGACCTCTGGTAAAAACTGTTAGCCCCTTAATTAGCCCCCAATATACATTTCCTCCTCTGATTGTTCTTGTCAGGTCTTTTGGTCACAGCAGGAAAAAAAAAAAAAAAAAAACTGACTAAAAGTCTTATACATTTATTTGTATACACACTCACACACACACACACACACACACACACACACATATACTTGGCACTGGGGATTGAACTCAGAGTCTTGCACATGCCAAGTTCTCTGCCACTGAACTTACAACCCCCACCCAAATCTGACTGTATATTTGTGTGTGTGTATATTTATATGTATTTGTGTGAGTGTGTACACATGTGTATATGCTGACTAGATCCGTATTTAACAGAATGGTTTCAAGGTGTGCTTATAGGCAGAAGTGGATTCTCATGCGTGGTTTCTTTCCCTGGGATGTGGGAAGAAGGTCACTGGCCAATGTCCCTCATGGGCACCTGCTGGTGATCTTAGCAGGCATCCTGAGCCCACTTTATCCGCATTCTGCCAGGGGCTGAATACTGAGTCCAGGGCTGGTGGCTTTTCCTGTTGGTGCAGAGGAAGTTGGAGTGGCTAGGCAAGCTAAAGAGAGTGAGGAACGTGGAACACGTCACACTTAGCTGGCTTCAGTGGCAAGAGCTGAAGAATCGAGTCGTGGCTTGGAGGCCGTTGACGCTGCCGTGAGAGTCCCCCTCCGAGGGGGAGGGAGCATTTGTCACGATCACAGGGTGGGGCGTGCGGATCTGGCTGTCAGGCAGACCCAGCAGTGAATCAGTCATGTCTGGCATGACGCGAGGACAAGGAGAGAAAATGGGGCTGTGACATCCAACTCGTGTGGCCGTCAGCAGTGATGAATGAAGGAAATAAGCACTCTCAAATCAGACGCCCGTGTGGAGAAGAGGCTCTGTAATGAAGACTGGAGGTCCCCTCCACCAGTGCCGGCCAGCTCTCCCTGTGGCCCAGCCTGGCATTCATCACGGGCCCTCAGAGCGGGGGAACATGGAACTCTTCGTTTTTATCGCCTTGGGACACATGAGCCATGGGCCTGACTTTAATTAACTGACTTGAAGCAAGTTTATTTAGAATAACTTCCTAAAGCCCTGTCGGCAGTCACTGAGAGGGAATGTGGCCACCTCCAGCCAGCTTTTGACTGAGAGGGCCTACCGCCCACACCAGGGGCCATTTGGTTCACAGGCACTGGTTTTTCCTTTTCAGAGAGCAAAGGTGAGCAGAAGAGGCGTCTAGAGGCCCTGTTCTCTCCCCGACCAGGAAGCTAGGGTGACAAGAGCGGGCAGCCCGGCCTTAGACAAGACATGTGCAGAGGACAGTCCCCGAGGAAATGCAAGCCGTTTCCCTTCCACATTATGGAGAGGGGCCCTTGTTAAGGATGGGGGGATCCGGACCTCAGCAGAGGCCTCACCACAGAGGACCTGTGCTTCTCCAGGCCCCTTCTGTCCCCTACAACCCTGGACATCCTGCACGCACACCTTACAGGCCCCAAAATCTCTTGCTTTCAAGCTTTGCATGGGCCACTCCTTCTGCCTGAAGTACATTTCCTACCTTCCGGGCTTGACCAACACCCGTGAATCTTTGAAGCACGTCTGTTTCATTTCAGGCCATCAGTGTCGCTGCCTCTCTAAACCCACCAGGCAAGGGCTGCGCAGAGGCAGGGGCCTTACCTATTTGGGCCTCCACTCTGCCTGCAGCATCCTCCAGAATAGCTCATGCAAGTTGGGGAGGCTACTTTTGTCGGAGGGAAGAGGAGGCTGATCTGCCTTCAGCTGGCGCGATCCCTCTCCCCTGTTTCATTCACACTCCGCCTTGAGTCTTCTTATACTTTAATACATAAATTCTTGATTATGTATCAACTTTATTGCGATAGAATTCACATGCCCTACTCTTTGACCATTGTTATTTTTTTTTGAGGGCCTTGAGCCCAGGCCCTTGCACATACTGTACCACTGAGCTCCATCCTTAGCCCAATTCAACCACTTAAGAAATATTCAGTGGTTTCTAGTATATTCACAAGAGTTGTGCCACATTTTCATCTGTGAAACCCATTCACAGTAGTAGTCAATACACAAAATGGATTTAAATTTTTATTCTTGGGAAACAAAAAAGATCAGAATTTCATTAGTCATTAGCAACCTCTCTTCCTGCACCCTTTGGTCCTCAGTGACCACTCATCTCCTTTCTGCCTCTGTGGGTTTGTCTCCTCTGAATATTTCACATAAATGGAATAATATGCTAAGTGTCTGGTCTTTTTACTCAGCTCAGCACTGTCTAGGCTCACACGTGGTAATGCTGTAATGTGTATTTGTCCCTCCTCCTTTCATTGCCAAGTAATATTCCACTGGATGGACATACCACATGTTATTTCTCCATTCGTTAATAGATCTGAACTCTAACTCTTAGTGAGAACCCTGGTGTCACCTCTTTCTGGGGCTCTTCCTCTCTCACCTCTTTGGCAGAGCTCTTCAGTCTCCTTTCCTCTTCTTGTCATTTGAATACCACGCTGGGAGGGCAGGTACTTGCCTCCCTCTCTATGTCCCTACAATTTGCCATCACCCTAACTTGGGGTTGTTTGTCTTCAGCTGTCCTTCTGGGTGATTTCTGCACATCTGTTTATCATCTATATTGTCATTTATATTGAGATACTTATAAAACAAAGGTAAAAATATTTAGCAAACATTCAGATTGTTTGATCCAGGTTGCTAACATTGTATCATATTTCCTTCAAGTCACTTCTTGCTTTAAAAACAACCAAACGAACTGAAACCTTTTATAGATTTATGTCCCCTTTGATCACCAATCTTTCCCACACTCCCTCCTCTTTTCTTCCCCTTCCCCTTCTGTGGAAATGCCAGGCTTCTAGTTAATTTGGCATCTACACAGACACATACATGTTGTAAGGGAAAATATCACTAATAGTATTTTGGATATGTTTAAAGTTTCCCATAATTTATGCCATGACATATATATATATATATATATATATATATATATATATGGTTCTGCAATTTTCTAATTATTCTACTGTATATCTTAATTGTCTGCGTTTATACATAAATCTAGTCCTTTTTTCTATCTTTATACACTATTCAAAACACCCCTGAAATGTACAAGAAACCACAGAAGACCCTCAGTAGCAAAGAATAATTCCTGGGCTAAAAGAATAAAGCTAGAGATATCACAATACCTGACCCCAAAACATACTACCGAACTGAAGTAACCAGAACAGCATGGTATTGGCTTAAAAACTGACATAGAACAATAGAACAGAGCAGAGAACCCAGAAGTAAATTCGCATGTTTACAGCCAATTGATTTTTAACAAAGACAGGAAGAACATACATTGGAGAATGGACAGTCTCTTCAAAATATGATCCTGGGAAAACTGGATTTAGGTGCAGAAGAATAAAACTAGATCCTTGTCTCTCACCATATAAAAATATCAACTTCAAAAAATGGATCAAAAGCATAAATGTAAGACCCCAATCTATGAAATGGTTAGAAGAAAGCAGGAGAAATTCTTCAGCACATTGGGATAGGCAAAGATTTCTTATTTATTTATTTTTTTCTTTTGATGACCCCCACAGAGTCAAAAATGGACAGATGAGGCTAAAATCAAACAAAAATGCTTCTCTACCTGAGCATTTCACTTGTATAACATTTTCTTACATAACGTTTTGTAACTCTCTTCTAATGTAAATTAATTAAAGGAAACTGTCCCCACCGGGAGTGGGAGACGTTTATGCCTCTGCCTCGCCTTAAATAATGATACAAGGAAGTAACAAAGTGTGTAGCTATGAATATTAAAATAAGAAGTATGAAGAAATGACCAGGATGTTGTTCCCATGGTGACCGAGGGGCGAAGGCAGGGGGAAGGAACACAGCTAAGGACCATGATCAAAGGGGCTGTAAATTCACCCCAAATGTCATCATTATTTATTTAAATGGAAAGCTGGTATTTCTTGCCTTACTACTGATAAAAGGAAACTTTTAAAATGCATGACCATTAAGACGAAACCAGAGTGAATGGTGTAACCCTCGCCATCAGCTTGAACACCATGGCTGTGTGCGGACAGACTTCGGGAAAGCAGCATAGTTCTCAGGTACCTGCTGTGCAGGGTGCAGGGGGCTGCAGGCTCCAGGCACTGACCTGGAGCCCTGCAGGCTCCTGACCACTGGCAACCTGTGGTCAAGCTGTGTCACACAGGATGACCCTCTGAGACAACGTCCTGCTAGCTGCGACAGCGCCTAGCCCCAGTAGCCCCCGCCAGGAACCAGGCTCTGCTCCGTGTTGGTCTTCCCACCATCCCTGTTGGGCAGGTGTGTTGGTTACCATTCCTGTTTTACAAATAAGGAAACTGAGGCAAAGGCAGGCTGAGTGGACTATCGAGGCTCACACAGCTAGTGAGCAGAGAGCCGGGTGTGAACTCAGGCAGGCGGCTTTGGACTCCTCAGTCCTCACCTCTGCCCACTGGGCCTCTGTCCACCTGCCGGCAAGGCTGTGCTGAGCCTTTCTCTGGAGGCCCCAGGGAGGCCAGGCAGGAGCCAGCACCCTCCGTGCTCACGTGCTAAGGCTGTAGTTCTCCAACTGCCCCAGTGCGGCCCTCACTGCACTCAGAGGGAATGACCAAGAGCCCTCCTGGCCAGGCCTGAGCTCCCCATTGCTCTTCTCCAGTCCCAGCTGCTTCCTGCTGTCCCTGTTCCTCCTATTGTGACTGGCTATGCTGTTCTATCTGGCCCTAGGGAGCGCGGCTCGTGCCAGTCCTTGCCCCGGAGCCTGTCTCTTGGGGAGGCACGCATAAGCAACACTGTTTGGAACCCCCAAAGGGACCTGGCAGTGGGGAGTGAGGAGTCAATTCTGTCTAAGGCAGTGGGAGGCATCTCATCTGAGGAGGCCTTGGCCCTCACCCTGCAGAAGGCCCGGCCAGGAGGAGTAAATCATTCCACTCCCATCCCCTTTGGGTGTCCTGACTGACTTCTTTGTCTTCCTGAAGGCTGTTGCCAAGGAAATCCAAGAATTTAATAGTAAAATCAAGAACACCATCTTTTAAGGTGAGTTTTCTAATCCTGGGTGCAGAAAATCAATGTGTGATAAATAGTTTTAACCTCCCTTCTGAAACCACCAATTATAATCTCCAGATTAGAAATATTATTCCCAGAGTAAGGAAACAGAACCAACCATTTATTAAATGTGTATTTGAGACACACATTTTGCCTGCAACCCCTGCCCCGGTCCCCAGTCTTTATTTCATCTTCTTTGTCTATGCCCTCCCTCCCAGGGGAGCACCCTGGAGTGAAGGGAAGTCCAGACCAGGAGTCTGAGGTGTGGGGACAGAAGGTGCCTGAGTTGGATCATGGTCTCTCTGGCTCAAAAGCTTCCTGTCAACTGCATTGCTCTGAGAGAGGCACATTGAAGTCCCAGCGGCTGGACAGGAACTTGATATGGTCATGGAAAGGGAGCCAGTAACCTTGGTGGCCCTTCAAAAGGTGACTCCAGTGCAGGTCCTTAGTGTATCTCAGTTTATTTTAACTAAAAGTACAGGAGCTTTTTATTCTCCTTTTGTCCCTGTGAACCCCTTCACCCTGTTTACTCTGGTTAGCACTGTGTTCTGGTGTAGATGTGGTGTCCCCCAAAAGCTCACGTGTGAGACCCTGCAGGGTTTGGCAGAGAAATGATCAGGCTGTAGCCTTAACATAATCAGTGGATTAATTCCTAATGGATTGACTGAGTGGTGACCGGAGGCAGGTGGGGCGTGGCTGGAGGAAGCAGTTCATTGGGGGCGTGGCTATGGGGTATATATTTGTATCTGGAGAGCAGAGATCTCTCTCTCTGCTTCCTGATCACCATGTGCACCGTTTCCCTCTGCCACACTATTCTGACATCATGTTCAGTCTCTCCTCGAATCCGAGGAATGGAGCCGGCTGTCTGTGAACTGAGCCCTCAAACATTTCCATCTCTACAGTTGTTTTGGTTGGGTCCTTTGGTCACAACAGCAAAAAGCTGACGCAGACACATGTGAGGTCAGCCTCCACAGACTCCAGAGCTCCCTGGCCTTCTTGCTTCTGGCTGGGTTTGACTAAGGGAAGCACTAGAGTAGATTCCAGAGCTCCAGTTTCCTCACTGGTAAAATGGGCATAATAATAGTCCCTGTTGCAGAGTTTCAGGGATTCCGTGAATTAACCTCTAGGAATTGCTTAGCATGCTGCCTGGCACTAACTAACTCTCCACCTGTCAATTTTTATTTTTTCACCACCATATTAGATGGCTTTGGGTTATCCCCTAAGGCCGTTTCTTGCCTGTTTGCAGTGGACAACATCTCTCCACACCTGCTGTGTGGGTTTTCAGAAATCAGCCTCCTCGAAAGTGATGGGAAAGCGTTTGAGGTCAGCACTCATTACAGAGTTAAGCCATTTGAATTGCCGTTAACTGACCCATAAACAGCAGTAGGTTCAAAGGTGTGGGGGAAATTGAGGAACGCCATAAGAGGTAGGAGATATTCAGGGCTTGCAAACTGGAAGCCATTAGCAAGGAAGGTACCAGCAGTGGATTCTCTGCTTGCTGAGCGTTAGAGCTTGGAAGAGGTTCAGGAACTGTGGTCCTCTGGGGAAGAACAGCTCAGTCCCCAGGGCACCAGAGGAAAGGGCGGTAAAAAAGGGTCTGGAGGGGAAAGACTAGCCTCTGTGCTCTTAGTGAAGACAAAAGGGACTATTCTGCAGGGGCCTGCTGCTGAGCCTGTGCCTCCGGCTGTTCTTATTGGTATTGAGGTTTTGAAGGCCATTCAGGATTGAACAGAGATGCAACATTTCAGAACAATCAGAACAAAGAAAGAGACATAGCGCTTGGGTAACCACTACAGAAGCACACGCAGAGGGCACCCTGTCAGAAATCAGCAGCCTCCAAAGTCCCCTGGCTGGGCTCTGAGACTATCTGTACACCTGGTCTCTTCTGCCCACCCTCAGAGTCTCCCGCAGGTCCAAGGGAACAGGAAACAAGGCCTCCAATCCCCATGCAAAGCCCAGGCCTGGCTGACGGTGTGAACAGCTTCAAGGTCTTTGGTAGAACTGGGGTTTAAACAGCAAATTACATCAGGGAGAAGCTGTTGGGAGAAGCCATCAATCTTGTGGCATGTGCAATTTGCACAAGTTTGCAGACCTTCAGGACTTTTTCTGATAAATGAGAAACAATCAGACTTGGATGAAATATCACAGAGTTTTATGGAGCCCATTAAAATCAAAGTCGAAACCCTTCCTGCCTTCAGTCCGTTCCCGATCCATCCTCGGCGTGGCCGCTGTGCATCTTCCAGGGCCCCACAAGGAAGGGCTGTGAGCCGGCTGCGAGGGGCCTCCAGCAGGGGCTGCTCCTGCTCCTGTTTCTCCATTGTTACCCCTGGCTCTTCCCCACCCTGGGGACCACAGAACAGTGGTCCTCAGCCTGGCTGCACCTGGGATCCCCTGGGAGACCTCTATTCAAGCCCAGCTCTTACTTTCACATCAGTAATGGCGACATCATTGGTCTGGAACGTGGACTGGGTTTGGGGGCTTGTAAAACCCCTCAGGTGATCTGAATGTGCCCCTGTGCATGCACATCAGGCCTTCTTGAGCTGCTGCAGAATCCCCTGGAGGGCTTGGGAAATGCCACCACTGGGTCCCACCCCCAAAGTTGCTGTTGCAGTAGATCTGGTCCCGGACCTGGAAATGTGCATTTCTAGCACCTTCCCAGGGGATGCTGGTCTGGGGTCCACGGTTTATGAAGCCTTTCCTCAGTGGAACCAGAGGCTCCAGAATTTAGAAGGCTTGCTTGAGGCCAAATGTCCTCAGTGGAAGGAAAGTTGAAGTCTGTCGATCCTTCTCCAGGTCTGGGTGGGTGAGTCTGTGCAGAGGGACATTTTCTTCAAATAGTGCTGGTATTAATTAGGGGCCAACACCTGCCTTCCACCCTCATTATAGGTTTATTCTCACAGGTCTCCCACCATCAAGAGGAAATCGCCTGGAGTATTGGTCTCCCTGAACCTCCTTTTTGAAGTATAACACTTTCCTTCTCCCTCTTGGCAAACCAGCTCTGTTCAGCTGGTTGGTGTGAAAAGATTCATTGCTTTTTTGAAGTCTGGGGTCCAAAAAAGTTGAGTTCTAAGCACCACTTATCAATTCACAGGCTGTGTGTCCTTGGGCATATTACTTAACCTCTCTGAGCCTTCTTTCCTTCTCTGGCAGCCAGCCCCATATCTATACAATGAGGATTTCAAGAGGCTTAAATAGAATGTGTTGGTGTGAATAGAGCCTGATGCTTCCCTGCCTGTGTGCAGGCCGAGGGAGGCTGCCATGAGAATGCACAGCTGACCATGGACTTGCGGGGCTCAGCAGAGACCCTCATGGTGGAATCCATTGCATCCACTTGGGTTCCCCACTGCCTTGGGTGCTTGGAGGTCAGGGGACCTGGATGCAAACATCCTGCCACCCAAGAGGCCACTCCCTGCAGCCAGCAGCCCGCCGTGCTCCTCCTGCCATGCCCTGGGCTCTGAGAGGAGGTGATTTCATGCCGCTGGCTCTCTGCACCCTGGTGATGGATGTGTGTAAGTGACCTTGGCCCCTGCAGCCACAGCGGGCACAGGGGATGATGTAATTGAATTTGTATACACCGTAAATTTTATGAGAGGAAAGCAATCTCGTTCCAGTTCTGGTTCTCTGGAGTTACTGGATTGTGTCTGAGGATATACTTGCTGGTCAGCTGAGTGGGGACGGAGGTCAGGGCCACAGTTAGTCTCTCGCTAGCTTTCATTGACCATGATAAACAGAAGGGTGCAGCAAGTCCCAAGGGCACCAGATGCCTCTGGCCAGGCTGGAGAAGGGTGGTGTGCAGAGCTCTTCCCAGGAAGCACTGCAGAGATGAGCTAGGTGTTGTCTCCGGCACGAGACGCCTCTGTCCGTCTTCCTCACACCCTCATCTCCCTCCTCTCTCTCTCTCTCTTTCTGTCCTCTCTTTCTTTCCATGATTCTGCCTCCATTCCTGTCCCTCTGAGCTGTGGTGCTCTGGGGAAGCTGCTGGCTCCCCTCCTTGAACCTCAGTTTCCTCATCTGTGAAATGGAGTTGACAGCCTATCTCAGAGACTAACGTGGTGGAGGGAGAGGGACCGTGTAAAGGGCTTCCCCGTAACGGAGACTCAGCAGAGGAAGGGAGCTTTGCTGCTGTCTGCAGGCACGTGTCAGCGAACTGCCCTCTCTGAGTTAGGTCCAGACTCAGCATGGTACCATGCTCAGTCCTCAGGTGGCTGCACCATCGTGCACAGACTTTCGTCTCTCAGAGGACAAGGCAGTGAGTGACTCAGGACTGGGGACTGGCGGTGACCAATAGCACCATGGAACTCATCAGAGGGAGAGGTCCTCAGAGACTCATGGTCAGGGAGGGCTTCCTGGGCGAGGCGAGGTTGAACTGGGCCTTTGAGAGTAGACCAGATTGAGGGAGGCCGAGCAGACCAAGGAGGCCAGGCACTTGTGAAGTGCCTTCCAATGCTCTGAACTTCATATTGTCGTTTAACCCTAACTTGTACTCACTCTGATCTCCCTTTGATAGATGTTGATAGAACAAAGCACCATAAAAGACAGTGACTTGTTCAAGGTCATGAAGCTAAACGATGGGGAGGACAGTCAAACCCACATCTGTCTGACCACACTTACTCAGCCCTGGCCATGGAACACACCCTCCCGTTCATCCTTTCCACCAGAGGCCCTTACCTGTACAGGTGAGGAGACAAAATTCACACCTGTTGACGAATCCAAAGAAAGCAGGAGGGTTTGTCTATAGGAAAACCGTTGCTCATTACTTTGCGGTGTGCGTGTTAATGCGTGAACTTACTAGAGGTCGATTCATGGAGTATTCTCTTGTTCAATGAAGAGTGTGTTGAAACCGGGCTGGGTGGTGCCCACCTATGATCCCAGTGACTCCAGAGGCTGAGGCAGGAGGATCACAAGTTCAGGCCAGCATCAGCAACTTAGTGAGGCCCTAAGCAACTCAGTGAGACCCTGTCTGTAAATTGAAAAATAGAAAAAGCACTGGGGATGTGGCTGAGTGGTAAAGCACCCCTGGGGGCAATCCCTGGTAACCCCCTAAAAGAGCATCTGTTGATTGTGATTGGCTGCTTATCAAGGGTGATCCTATTTAGGGTGGGAGAGGGCAGGTAGACAGGATAAAAATGTAAAGCTGACCTCTTAAGAGGCGCTACTTCAGTTCCTTTGCAACAGAGACAGCGCCTCCTCATGGGGGTAGCAGGGAAAGGTTTACCCCAAATTTGATTTCCACCCAACTTCTCAGAAACAGGGCTATTTCTGGAACACACCTGGGAGATGCCTGTATTTTTAGGTACTGTTTCTGAACCTGCAGTAAAATAAAATTGGCTTTGATTTCGTTGAAGGTTTTCTGTTTTATTAATGTCGGGTTTCCCCCTAGATAGGAAGGCAGCTCAGTGATGTGTAGAGCTTCCATTTCTATCTCTTTTCTTCCCTCGGAATTTCATTCCCTTTCATTACCTGCTACTTTCTATCTAAGACTTCCCCGAGATGGATGGCAGCGTCCAGAAACCATTTCCTATTCAGCTTATGTTGTTTGCTTAAACCCTGGTATATTATGTGTGTCGGGGGGGGGGGAGGTTCTCCCTCCAGAAAGCCTGGGATTTACCTGATTCTGGGCCCATGCATGCCACACACCAAACAGGTGGTGTTGATCGTTCTAGATTGCAGTGCCAAGCACGCCTTTGGAGGTAGAGGAGGCCATGTGTTCTTAGGAGGAAGCTTGGTGGTGGAGGGAGGGCTCAGATTCCAGAGCCACATGACTATGCCTGGATCCACTTTTGCATTGCTGGCGTGTGACGTGTGAACATTACATTAAGGCTACGGATGTGAGAACTGCCTCCCTCCGCCTGGTTTCTGTACCTGCCACAAGGAAATAGCAACACTGGCCTGCCAGAGCTGGTGGGAGTTACAGAAGGGATAGAACCGACGCCCCCGGCACAGTACCTGGCACGCAGCAAGTGTCCTTTCTTCTCTCTCCCTGAACAAGAAAGCGTGCGTGCAGCAGTTAGCTCTGCTCTTAGGAAGGTGGCAACTGGTAGGAGCAAGCCTCTGGTTTTCGGAGCCCGGTTAATCTGTTTCTCCGTCTGCTCAGTGTCTAAAGCTGAAGTGGCACAATGAGGAATCAAAGAAGAAAGCAGCAGAGCTCCAACTCCAAGAATCACGACATCTGAATAAGAGTACAAGACGCCCCTGTGTGACATAGCCGGGGCCTGTCCCTCTGGGCTGCCAAGGGTGGATGTACACAGGGGCATGTGTCACAGATGCAGAGAGGAGGTTTGGAAAGAGGCTGAACTGGAGGCTGCTGAGGGCTTTGGGTTGGATATGCGTGGGAAAGGGGAGCTGGTGTGGCATGGAGGGGACGTTTGGGGGACATCATGCAGGGAATCTGGAGAGTCCAGAACAGAGGCCAGAGTGAATGGCTAGAGGAAGCCCTGTGGCTGCCTATGGGGGAGTCACATGCTCTCACTCAGTAATGGGCCTGCAGCGTCCAGCTCAGTGTCCAGTACACAGTAGTTGCTGACTGATGGCTTCATGAATGGTTAGAAAACTGAGACTCAGCTCCGACCTGGCCTCCTCCAGGAAGCCTGCCCTAACCCTCCTTCCAGCCCCACACTAGCTCAGGTCTCCCCAGCCCCACGTGCACTCCTCTAGGCCCCTGCGGGTTGGCCTTGTCTATTTGTAGTCCATATCATGAGCCAGGATGAGCGCACGGCTTATGGAAATGCTGGGTAATGTCCAAGGACATGCGCTGGAAGAATAGGGTGCAACTCCTGGGAGGAAACTGAACAAGAGAGGGGAGAGAGAAAGAGAGTCTGCAAACTGAGAAAGTTTGCTGAACTTAGAAGCCCTACAGGGCCGCCACCTGGATTATGGACAGTATAATTCTGGGCACCTGTAGCTGTGCACCTACAACTCTACCAGGTTGACGGGAGGTCCTATCCAGAGAAATCCAGGCTACTGAGGAAGAAAGCATTGGAGAAAAATATGAAAGCCGTTTTGTAGCATTGAGCAATGCTGGGTTTCTAGAAGAGTGCCTTGGGAATGGTTTGGTGAAATCCTGTCATTTTGTAGACATTGAAAGCATGACTCCAAAGCCCAAGGTCACAAGGTTTGAAAGAGGAGGGCAGGGTGCAGCCAAGGATCCTGACCCTTGAGGCCCCTTGCTGAAGCCCCCGGCTCTGTGCCAGGGCTCCTCCGGACGTGAGGGATTCCTCATGCCTGCCCACTCCCCAGCTTTAATAGCAATTCCTCCGGGACATGCTGACCCACTCTTCTCTGTACCAGGTACCTGACCTACATCAGCTCATGTGCAGGTGGTCACCTCATTACCTACATACACAAGAAGAAACTGAGGTCCAGTTCGATGGCATGGATCATCCAACGCCACTACGTTGTAACTGGTGGAGCCGAGACTTGGGCCCCGCACTTCTGACCTCTAAGTTAACACCACTTTGGACCCCATGTTGAAAAGAATCACCGGGAGCAGCACACACCAGGCAACTGCTGCTGGGAACATTTCCAGCAGCACATGCTTCATAGTCGGACACAGCAAACTGCCAAGAAATGGGCACTTCTCACGGCCTGGCCCTCCCCAGCCTTTGCTGACAGTAGCAATGTCCTTTCTCCTTAGATCCCTTTGGTCACTGATGCCTCCACACTGAATTTCTTAGCAGGGGAATGTTACATCCCAGCGATTGATTTTTGTGCGTAATATTTCTGGAAAAGCTAATCGCCTCATTAGTCATATTTACATTCTGTTTTAATTGCATCCTTGAGAGCAAATGCATTCATTTTTGTCCTATGTTGTAGTTCTCACTTTAACAACCTCTTCACAAAGCAGAGACAAGATCAGAGCACGTGGAGAGGACCTTGCTTTCTTAAAATATGCCACCTCCCCAAAATGTGGGGCCCAATTACCACTGTGGCTATATGCTAATTATCAGATACAAAATATGGATCACAACTAATTATCAGGCTCTGACCTTAATTTGAAGTCATAGATTCCTGTAAACTAGGTTAACGTTACTGGAGAAATAGAGATTTAAGTGGGAACTCAAGAACTGTGGTAAGGAGCCAGAATGGATGCTTGCATTTCTGATAAATGGCAGAAAGGCGAGAGATAATTTTCCTAGGCTTCTGTCTGGTGAAGCTCTTCAGTCCACCCTCTGCAAGTCTTTATTAGTGGGACACAGATGACAAAGAGTCCTTTTTATTAGCATCCTGGAATTCTTTATCCTGCAAATTAAAATGACTGCCTCCATTTATCAAAGTCTCAAAAACTAAACCCTATATGCCTGCTGTCTCCCGAGCTCTGTACCAGGTGAAGGCAAAGACGATGAACTGACTAAGCCAGGCAGTACCCTTGCCTTGCCCTCAAGGGTCCAATTGGGCATGTGGAAATGGGATGTGGTCCCAAATTCCAGCAGTGAGCGCTGGAATCCCACATGGGTAGCTCAGGGTGAAAGCCTCAAGGGAGAATCCGTGTCCAGCCTCCGAACATTGGAACTGGGCTTTGATTAGTGAGTAGTATCTCATTAGGATTCACGAATGAGATTGGAAGAAGTACTGAGGGTGGAGGAAACGGCGGAGCGATGTTGAGAGGGAGACGCAGACATGCACTCGTCTGGGGAATTAAGGGACTGTAATAAGCTTTGCATGTCTACAGCAGGAGTCCTCATGGTGACAGATGGAGCTGGCAAAGTCCAGAAAGGGGATGATAACTTTGGAAAGTGTTTGCGTAGATTTGTTTTTCTTGGGAGAAATGGTCTCTCCCTTTTGTTAGCTACTCAGAAAGGCCAGTAATTCCTCTCCAAGTTTAGACCCAGTGTCCCGGGAAGCAGTTTGTGTGAGCTGAGGTTTGGAGAATGGAGGGAAGTGTGCAGTAACTAATGTAGGTTAGGGCTGCTGAGGGGGCCTCGAAGGCCAGCCTTACCCATGGAGATGCTGTTTGGGAGTGGACTGGCAAGGCCCGCGGGGAAGGGTGTAAAGCAGCTTGGAGGCCGGAGGAGACAGCCAGTGTCAGAGGTGCCATGGAAGGCAGGGGGGTGAGGGGGGCTCTGGGCTTCCAAGAGAAGGAATGAGCTGGGACCAGGGGAGGAAGCTGCTGGGAAGGAGAGCAAGAGCGGACTGGAGAAGCTGAGGAGGACAGGGGGACATGGTCAATTCCCCATGAGGATATAGGAAGCAGGGTGAAGAGGAGGTAGCAGGATATGGTCTTTGGCACAGACTCCCTGGGTTCCAACGCCGGCTCTGCTGCTTCCTGCCTGTGCACCTTGGGACAGCGTACCTGGCTCTCCTGTGTCTCGGTTTCCTAGCTGTAATAATTCCTTCTGCCTCCAGGTTTGGAGAGGAGGAGAATGGAGTGAGCAAATACACACAGAGGACCTTGCATGATCCGTAAGTCCTCGCGGTGTTAGCTTTGAGTCCCAGGTGGCCGATAGTGCAAGGAGGCAAGTCTTTTTGTGTGTGTGCAGCACTGTCCCCTCAGGACTCGAAAAGTGCTGAGAGTACAATAGTCACTCCCTAAGTATATGCCCAGGGTGGCTGCACACTCAGGTGCTGTGCAGGGAATTGGGACCCAGGCCTGCTCGGGATGGAGATAGAAGAGCTCCAGAGAGCCATGCGGAGAAGGTTCCAGGGGTCAGCAGGCCCCACAGACCTCTCCCCAAGCCTGCATGTCCAGCCCTGGCACTGGTATCTTGTCTAGGCCTTGCAGGCTCCTCTGAGGATGGCCGTTCTAGGCCTCTTGGAAACAGTGGACAGACTTGCTCCCTGGCACTGTGTCACCCCCTTCCCATCTCTTGCTGCCTCCCAGGATCCTCAACTCTTTGCTTTCCCAGATTTGCAATGAGGGGGACTCATTTATCAAGAAAACAAAATGTCCCAAGAAAGGATTTTCAACTGCAAAAATGAGAGATTCTCAGTCTTGTAGAAAGAGCTCATTCAAGAAGCAAATGCTTTTGTCAGTGATGGGGTTGAGGATGACATCCTGACCATAGGTACTGGAGGAAATGGGGTCACACCCTAGACCTGCCACTGACCAGCTCTGTGGCCTTTGGTGAATTCTCAACCACTCGGTTTCCTCATGAGACCTATTCCTGGGCTGTTAGCAGAGTCACACAGCATGTTTATCAGTAGTTCAGCAGTTCCTGGTATGCAGGAAGAACCCAGTAAAGGTTTGCCATCATTCTTTCTTATATCGTTATGCCTCGTTTGTACCCTTCGCCTGGCCCCAAGGGAATAATATGTGCTCTCAGCAATGAGGGTTGGCACGGGCATGCTCTTGCCAGGAGAGGGGAAGGTGCAGCAAGGAGCAGGTCCAGGGAGAAAGATTGCCTCTGACCATGACCAAGACTGCCCCTCTGTCCGCTGCCAGATGTTGAAGAACTGCTCGAGGCTTCTTACCGTGAGTTCCACGAGGGCAAGTGCAGCCTTGACTTTCCCAGGCCTAGGTCCCTCACCAATGAGATGGTCTGAGTGGGATCTGGAGGAATGGCATGTGGCTGACTTAATGAATAACTAGTGTCAATCACAGTGGTGGGTGACACAGGGAAGCATCTGGGTCTGTTCACATGGGTGTGAATCTTCTGGATCTGTTTCATGGGTGTGCTGCTTCTGACACTTATTCATTTCCTGAGCATCTCTTAGGGCCAGGTCCTGTGCCAAGCTGAGGGAACCTGGAGAAGAGGAATGGTCCCTGTCCTCAAAGAGTTGGCAGCTGGAGAGGTGGACAGAGGAGTCAGCAGACCATAAGCGGAGATGGCTTCAGTGCTGTGGCAGAGGGAAGCCCTGAGCAGGGGGCAGCAGGACACCCAGCTTGGAGGGTGGGAAGCAAGAGGCCCTGAGGTTTTTCAGATTTCCCCTAATCTTCAAGGACGCCAGTCTTCTTGATTCTCACTCTAACGTTGATCATTTTCTTAAAGCGAGCATTTCTGGATCAAATTCTATTTTGCCACCAATATGGCAGGCACTTAAATGGATGCATAAGGACACCTTTCCTTTATGGGGACCATTAGTTGGTTGCTAACACAGGTGCACCAACTCGTTCAGGGCCCAAGCTCTCTAATGCTGTTAATGAGAAGAAAAGCTAAATCAAACATCCCGGTGCTGCAGAATCTCAATATGTCCTCCTGCTTTCACTGTCCCTGGTTTTCCAGGTAGGGGATCACTCCAGATTGCCCTGGGGTATCCCCTGGCTGAGGACAGGGCACAGAGAGCTGGCTTACACTGCACCCTACCAGCCCTGCTCCTTTCTGGGTCTGGGGTGTGTGTTCTAGAGCTGGAGGTGTGAGTCCTGCATGGACCCGCTGCTTCTTCCCACAGTGCCTTGCATGAGCAGTTCTCTGTCTGGAACTCCTGAGGCTGCTACGCCACTTCCTCCAGGCCCATTCTTCCAGGTGCCCTGCAAGCCTGTGCTCACCTTACCTAGCATTGATCACCCAGTATTTAAGATGATGTTTCCATAGAAGCCTCCCTTGTAGCCTGAGAATTCCCGTCTGCTAGCAGTCTCCAAGCTGTAGGAATTTCTACCCAATGGTTATTATCATTGTCGTTGCGGCTGTCGTTATTGTTATTCCTTGTGTGGAGAAGGAATGTCGGGTGAGAGTTGAACATGAGCCATGAGTGACATGAGTCAGGCAGGGAGGGGAAGGCCAAGGGGAAGGTGAGCCTGTGCCCTGGAGCCTCAGGCACCCAGTTTTGCAAAGTGCTGGGCCCAATGATGTTGGTCCTCCCTGGACACAGGAGCAGCCTCCTCCGAGAGGCACCTTGTGTGCTTCCAATTGGTTGATCTCCGGAAGTCTCAGTTGCAAGAGGAAGGACTGTACTTCGCCTGGAGGGCTTCCTGTTCTACAGGCAAGTGTGCCTGCCCTTGTGAAAGGGTAGAGTGTGGTATTCTATTATCTCCCTGAGCTGCTCAAATACAATTATAAAGAATACACATGCATAATGTGGGTCTTAAGTGTGAAGACAAATCAAGCTTGCTACCTTCTCCTGTGGCCACTGAAGGATCGTTTAATCTATTACTTGGTTCCACATGAGCAGATTTCAGGAAAACAAATAATAAATATTGGTAATCGCTGCTCTGAGGGCCTCGCTGGCCTCGCTGGCCTCTCTGGCAGAGCTGCAGCCTGCTTGGCTGGGCTTTTCATCTTTCCTTGTCCCTCCTGGCAGATGCCCCCCAACCTGTCGTGGATGGTCATATGACTGAGTGGTGGGCTCACTACCTGCATCTCTCTGTCCAGCCATTCCTTCTAAGCACAAAAGTGAAGGAGGTTGGAAAACTTGGGTTCTTGTCCTGATTCTGTTGTGTGACTGTGACTGAATCACTTCTCTGTTTCCTTGTCTGTAAGCAGGGTTTTTAACATGTTTTTGTACCAGGGACTTGTAGCAATCTGGTGAAGTATATAAGCCTCTTCTCAGAATAATGTGTTTTTTACTCAGTAAAATAAAAGATATTGTATCATAAAGGAAATTATATTGAAATAGTTCTCAAAATATTTAAAAGCTTTGCAATTCATCTGCTCACTTATTAACACATTAAGTGACAACCTTGAAGCTGTGGGTGTACTACCTGTGCTAATTCTGAAGTGTGATGAATGCAGATATTTTGATATCTCTGGGGCAACCATATGTGCTGTGTAGATACCTCTGGTTTCTATGGGTCACAAAACCCCAAGTCCACAGTTAATGCTGTGATCTGTTGCCAACATTCAGAATGAAGGAAACCCCATATTGCTGTGAGGTTGTTGTTCCCCATCTCAGTTTAAGGACCCTCCCTGAAATCTGCCCAGGAATCCTGACACTTCAGTGATGTCTCCTTTGGTGAGGAGACAGCCATCTCCCAGCTAGAAACTAAAGGCTAAAAGGAAGGCGGAGCAAGCCCCAGCTCAGCCTGGGTTAGTAGAGCACCAGCAATCCTGATGCTTACATGTGTCCCCAGGGCTCACAATAGCACGGTCACACTGCAAGAAAGGTGAAACCACCCTTCATATCAGGCACAAAAAGCAGGCATGAAAAGAATGTGCGAAAAATTCATTTCAGAGTTTAAGGTGTAACCAGTGGCTCAAAACCCTGGCAGGATCAAAATGTGGTCTGTAAAAACAAAAAACAAACAACGAAAACCAAAACCAAAAACAACAAAACAAACACCCAGCAGAACCCGATGGGTCCATTATGACACAGGCCTTTTAGGACAGCAAGGGCCGAGTCTTTGCTACATCTTCCTGCCGTATCTTGTCACCCTTTTGTAGCAAGGGCCATCCTGCACCATGAACCTTGACCTGAGGGAAGCTTCTGAATCTTTCTGAGCCTCAGTTTCTTTATCTGTGAAGGGGGCTCATAACTACTTCAGGTAATTCAGAGGATTTCATGACACAATTATGGACTGTCACCCCTGGAACTGTATGACCAATTGGCTCCCTCTGGTCACGTCTGACTATGACCGCGGGTTACTGTTTATGCACCTGGGGGGCCTGTGTTCAGCCTCTGCCAGGGCCTTTGCTGCTCCCTCCTGGTCCTGGTCTGGAAGATGCAACAGTGGCCACTGGCCAGCATCCACCCTGCTGAGTGAACAAGCTGGAACAGGAAGCAAGGCTGCTCGGTGGAAGTGCTGTCTCAGTTAGACTGAGTGGGGACCTGCGTGGTGGTTTAGCCTGGCCTCTGGCTGCTGAAACTTCTTCAAAACATACAAATCACTTTTCTTCCCAGACCGAGAAAAGACCACTGGTTGTGCCAAGCCTTTTACTGAAGGAAGATCTGAGGGAGTATCTACTTTTGCGACGGGTTTTGACTCTCGTTTCCTCTCTTCTGCTTTCATTGCTAACTGCCTCTAAAGTTTTACTCTGGGGTCTCCACTTTGCAAGTTCTTGCTCTCTCAAAAGTGGGATGTCTTCCCTGACTATGGAGGATCATGCTTTAGCATGTACAGTTAAAATCAGAGCAACATAAAAACCCAGGCACTTGGAAAGAAAAAAAAAAGTATATCGCTTTCTTAAATGATTTTGGGGTACAAATGAAAATTGAAACCACAATTACAAGCTATTAAGAAAGCAGTGTTATAAACCAAGATTTATGGAATGTGACCAAAGCTGTACTAGAAGCAAATCCATAGCCTTAAATGTTTTCATAATCAATGAGAAAGAATTAAAATAAATAAAACAGTCAATATGTAAAGTTAGAAAAAGAGAAATCTGAGGAAATTACTAAAGAAATAAGCCATAAATCTAGTAAAAATTAATGTATTAGAAAATAGAAAAACATTAGGATTTATAAGTGAGTGTAAAACTGATTCTTTAAAGAAACTAATGAAAGGGACCACACTCATCTTAGAAATCATCAAGAAAAGAATGGAAATGTAAGTACACAAGAAAGTGAACACTTGTACAAGTCCAGTCTCAAGGAGGTTGAGCAGAAGAGTCTCCTCTTTCTGCTTTGCTCAGCGTGCCTCCTAATCTCCGACACCTGAGATCCTATTCATAGGCACCAAACCTTTTGCTCCACAGTAGGAGACCTTGGAAGAAAATGGCTTTATATTAGCATGGACATGTGACTGATTTCCAGGTGATGCTCCCTAGAAGCAATCCTAATCCTAGGAAGGAGGTTAGGGTTGGAGGTACCAGATCATTTTTTGGCAGGAATATTTCAAAAAAGAATAGGCAAAAATAGGAGGGGCTGGTGCTTGTCAGGACACTCTGTGCCTTTTACAGCTTTGCCACCTTTGGGAGCACAGAGTGGGCATCTCTTCTAAGCCTCCTCACACAGTAAACAAAAGCAGCATGTTGCTGGCTCACATTATCTGTGACCACTGTGGCCTCCAGATCTCCATCGAATGCACCGGCTGCCTTGCCCTCAAACTCGCACAGATGTTTGGGAGTCAGAGAAGGTGAAACGTTGGTAGACTACATCGCTGCTATTCCCTTCTCTGTCATGATCACCCTGGCCCCGCTGTCTCTGGCACTTCTATCACTCACGTCTCCATGTCAGGGAGTTTGGTCATTTATCACGGGTGCATTTTAATCAGAGCAAGACACGCCTGAAGTGGATTTCATCAATCTTGAGGGAGGAGAGGTTTGACCTCTGACCCTGCCCCACCCCCAGTCTGTGTGACTCCCATGATGGATTAGGCAAGGTCCTGTGGTCCTCATTCAAAGAGGGGGATAGTGATGTCATGCTAGCTCTCTGGCCTCAGCCTCCTCCTCGCAAAGTTGGGGACATTATAATCTCTTTGACAGGGCCATTCTGACAATCACATGCATAAAACTCCAAGCACAAGAAAACACATGGTTGGGGCTAAAGAGATTTTGGTTTCTTGGTTCTCTCCAGTTATTTATTTATTTATTTTTCGATAACAGTTATTACTATAATTTTCTAAAACCATAAAGCTCTTGTTCAGTTACTCAACTCTGTTAGGGGGGCAGTTCACGGTCTTCCTCTGCTTCGCACATATCTCCGGGCAGATAACTGCACCCTGGCCTCTGCAGTTCCATATCCATGATTTCACCCCAGCTCCTGGGAGAGGGCCACCAGACCGAACACCTGCTTTGCTGAGCATTTTCCATAAATGATCTCCTTAAACCCTCAGAGTCCAGACATCAGGCCCATTTTAGAGAAGAGAGGATGGAGTTTCAGAAAGGTTAAAAGATTTCCCAGACAGCCACAGTAAGCAGAAGCAGTCAGGATGTAAATTCTCTTACCTTCCTGAAAAGGATTAAATAATAATAAGGAGCATGAAGGAAACCCTGGTTGCCATGGAGGCTCTGCCATCTTGGCAGGAGCCGTGTTGATAGATTGGTCCTCTCTGTGTGAGGCCCCGGTGGCCCTCCTCCACGCCCTGGACTGAGCTCTCTGGATGCAGCCCTGTTATTCTAGGTCTTCCAAGTCCAGGGTGGTGGAAACAGCTAAATCCAGATGGTCGTTGGGTGATGGTTTAAAGGGCAACAAAGAAAGGTGTTCCAGAGCAGGGTCAGACTCAATTCATTTAGGAAGAGGCAGAATCGGTCCTGGGCATCAGGACACATTGCATCCAGATGGAAGAGAGAACAGACGTTTGGTGGAAAGAGCCCTGAGTTGCTCCTTTTATTATTTATTTATTACTGAGGATTGAACTCAGAGGCACTTAAGCACTGAACCACATCCCCAGCCCTATTTTAGAGACAGGGTCTTATTGAGTTGCTTAGAGCCTCACTAAATTGTTGAGGCTGACTTTGAACTCACTATCCTCCTGTCTCCGCCTCCCAAGCTGCTGGGATTACAGGTGTGCACTACAGCGCCTGGCCTGAGTCACTGCTTCTAAATTCTAGATTACCACTTTTGGGCTCTAGGAGTCTAGACAATTTTCTTAACCTCTTTGGGCCTTAAAATTTTTATTTATAAGTAGCACCAAGCAACTGTATTAGAGTTATCAACGGGCCCAGATAATCTGATGCCTGGAAGTTCTGGCACAGTACTTGGCCCACAGTAGACTACCTAAGACCCCACATGGACTGTTGACTCTAAGCCTGGGCCTTTTCCTCCTTCCTTCCATCCAGATGGACTTAAAGGAGTCCTGGGTACCTGCATTTGAGATGCACTTGGTGGTAATGTGTAATGTGCTCTGCTTCTCTGTCCCCTGAGCAACGACACATACATCGAGCTGGTTGGAACAGTTTGATTCCTGGGAAGGCATTAGCTGCAGCATTGACTTTTAGAGGAATCCTGATGAGATTTCCAGTTCCTAATGGAGAGTCAGTGCCTGAAGGTATCACTAATTCCTGACGTGAGGCCGGTTCCTGGCAGCGGATTGTTGCCAGCCTGCAACTACCATGCATGGAGCATCAACCATGGACCTAGTGCAGGGAATTCATAAGTGAATGATTTTAAAGCCCTCCCTAGGGATAGCATGTAGATGACAGAGATTAAGAACCCACTTCTAACATCACACCACCTGGCTCAGATTTCTTTTTTGCTACTTCAAGCAAATGGCTTAATCACTTTTTGCTCTTGGATGAATATGGACTCTCTCCCTGATAGGGTTTTTGGAGACATTTTCTCCTGCTACATAGTAAGCGTTCATTAACATTTAACTCCCCACCTGCCCCTTTAAATGCACATCTTGCAGACAAGGAAACTAAGGCTTGGGAAATGTCAGAGAGTCTTCCTTTTTGGAGAGAAAAAAATTAAGTTTAAATCCAGCATGAGATCCAATTCTGGAGCTCAGGATTAGTCTGGTCTCATTTTCAATTAGGCCAGCCCTTCCCTGTATGAAGACAGAACCTTCCCACTCAGAACACACCCCACCAAGCTGGACTGGAAGTCTGTGACTGGTACCTACTAACTGAGCCTGTACCCCATTTTAACTTGGCTGTAAGGAGCATCCTGGGTGCAACATGACATTGAGACACCAGATTCATGGCAGGAGCAGGATGGACCTCTCCTTTGTGTAGCTGGCTGAGACTCCATGGAAAGCAGCCCCCTGCTGGTGGTGAGGTGAGGTCAGGGTGCAGTCCCAGGGGTCTCACAGACAGAGATTAAGGCAGGTGGATTCCAGTTGGTTGGACTAGAAGTAAATTATGACCATCCCATTGTTGAATGACCAGCTCCATATCCTAAGGGTGGCTTTTGGCTCTCATGCTCTCTTTTAATTCCTACATCTATTCTAGCAAGGTATTTCCGTTGCTCATTTGCTGTTAGAAAGCTGAGGTCACAGGATTCTCATCTTGTCTTACAGAATATGCTGCCAAAGGCAAGTTTTAAACTTGGGTTTCCTGGACCCTGGGTCTGTTCTATTCCTCCATCTACACTCTTCCCTTCGTGAGGATAGGACTGCGGGGCTGACAGTGGGCCAGAATAGGACCCTGGCAGGGGATTAGGGAATTGGGAGTCAAGTTCATGATTCAAGTAAGCTGGTAGAGCAAGGTTCTGTGGGAAGACATGTCAGCCTGACAGAGAAGGCTTGTCATGAGCAAGATGGATGGCTCCCAGCCTTCCAGAATGTCTCAGTCCATGTACCCCGGGGTGATGACGGGAAAGCCTTCCTTGAACCTGGCCATCTCTCCTACTCTGGAGAGCCTGGCAGGCCAGTGGTGCTCAGCCTCTCTACTCCTGAAGTCTGTGTGTCCCTAGTCACTTAGATTTGGATTCCACTTCAACCCAAAGCCCTTCATTGAGTCAGGGATCTCATATTTGGGGAAGGGGAATGGAGAGTGGTCTTGAAATTCTGATGGGAGATCTAGACTATCTTTCCAGAGAAATATACTGCTTCACAAGCATTTCATGTCAGCACTAACACAAGCGCCATAGGCTCTCTCCCACCACTTCAGGGAGTTCTGTAGACCTGGTTATGAGCCTTCTATTAAACTAATGGGTTGAACCCTGATCTATGAGCATCTTGAACAAAAATCAATGGAACCGAACAATTTCATGTACAATAACAAGCAAACACAGAAATAGATAAAACATCTCACACTAAGCTTAACAAGAAATGCGCAGAAACTCTAAGAAGAAAACTTCAAAATCTTATTGGAGGACAAATAAAACTGTGAGTAGGTAGAAAGAATGTATTCTTGGATGCTAAGATTCAACATTTGACAATGTTAATTCTCCCACGATTAACCATTAAACCTTGAATAATCTCAAGCAAAATAATCGTCCAAAATAATTTGATTCATTGGGTGGAGAAAATTTCAAAAATGATCCAAGAGTTCCCTAGGCAGAGGGCTCAGCAATCTGTGGCTCACCCAAATCCAGCCCACTGCTGTTTTGTCAATAAAATTTTATTAGCACACAGTCACCCTCATTTGGTTATATACAGTTTGTGGTTGCTTGCCTTCTACAAAGTCTCGGTTGAGTGGTTACTTCTGAGACTGCACAGCTCCAAGAGTATAAATTATTTACTATATGTCCCTTGAAGAAAAGTTTGCAGACCTACAATGTAGAAAATTAAACCCTTGAGAATGTCTGTGAAAACATGAGAAAAGAAGATGGATGTGGGCAAACCTCACCGAACTTCAAAATGTTTCCCACGTACACAATCCTTAGGTCAGTTGGTATTAGCACTAGAGTAGAAGGCTAGTCCAAATAGAAGAGTTCCCACCTAGTGTATGATAATTTCACTTTTCAAATAAGCAGGGAAAGATGGATTATTCAATCAACTATGTTGATATTAAGGAAAAGGGGGAAAAATCTATACTTTCCTCATGACTTCCATAAGAGTAATTCTAGATAACTACAATATTTGACAATAGTAAATGAAATCTTAAAAATGTTAGAAGGAAACCAAAGCTACAAAGAAAAGAGGGTTGATGAATATCACTTTGAGAAGAATTTTAAAGCCTACCCAGCTAATTTTCTACACAAAAAGTGATAGAGGTAGATAGAAACATGACAAAGTATATGGCCCATGAAAGATAAAGAGATGATATGTAAAGAGTGCCAACAAATCAATAAGAACATAGTAAAACAATCAAGTAGAAAATAATCAGCAGAGGGTATCAACCAGCAGTTTATCTGTACACAGTAAAGAAATGAAAAACATCAGATAAATACATCAAAAAAGTGCTTAATCGTCCCTTGATTAAAGAAATGTAAATTAAAACATCTATCATATATCTTTATTTACCTGTCCAGATTAGCAGATTGACAAAGATTTAAAAAGTGTCAAGGGTACTTAGTATCAGACAACCCCATACCTGGTTTGAGAGAAAATTTGCAATCTCGTCAGAGGGTAATTTGACAGCATTTGTGAACATTGTAAATTCATTTGCTGTTTGACTCAGCATGGCCATATTTAGAAATGTATCCTACAGTCATGCTCAAACACAGAAAGATACTTGGAAGAGAGATTAATTGCACATTGTTCCTCTTAGTAAAGTAACAGGAAATAACCTATTGACCCACAGTGGGGTATTTCTGAAAACTGAGCAATGTACTGATTGCACTTAATGGAAAAAGAAACTCAGAAACCCTTACTATTCAATATAATTACTTTTATTGTCTAATATATGCAATTATTAACTAAACATAAGTATCGTGAGCTTATAGTTCTTATAAATCAGTCAATAAAAAGCAAATGTATGAATTATATGTAAATAAAACAAATACAAGTAAATTTCAAATTGACAATGTTAATTTTGTAAGATGCATGGTGTGTTCCACTGAAAATAAGGAGTGGCTATTGTGTTGACACAGGGGTTGTATAGACACAGATTCAATTTTATTTGTAAAATCTATAGTTTTAGTTCAGTAATACTGGCAAAGAGATGGACTGTTTACAGAAATAGACTTTTAAATTATATTAATACACTCAGGCTTTGCTTGTTAGTTCAAGATTTTCAGATCCATGATTAATCAAAATCTTCAAAAGCCAGTTTTAATGAGCTGTCATTGATAATTCTGTGAAGCCACCCGGTTTATTTGAAGATAAGGTTTGCATTGTGGCTTATTGAAATGTGAGTTAAATAGTATTTAATCTAATTATGCCTGGAACTGAGGGCAGAGGCGTCCTTTCCTGGTTGCTGGGCTCATTGCTAATGAACCAAGGCCCCTTACCCAGGCACACAGTGCTGGAAAGGTTGTTTGAGTTCCACTTTTTGCTTTTTCTGGCCCGAGGACTCAATTTCTCTTCTCATTTTTCTCTTTTCAAATTACTTGGAAACCTTTGTCTGCACAGACTTCCGTGAGGTCATGTGATCTTGGTTTGCCCTGACTCTCAGACACAAAGCAGTGCTGAAATGTCAGGCAGTTCTTGGTTAAAAGACAACCATCCCAATCACCTGAGACTTGCCTTTTACCTCTGTCCTGGCGACATATCATCAAAATGGCAATACAGAACCAGCCAAGTCTTACGTTTCCGACTGCTCTGTAATACCGTATAATTTAAGGTTACAGAGAAGGAGTAGGAAGGAGGAGGAGGAAGTCACCCCAACTCCAAACACACGGCCACTTGGGCTACTCGGGGCAGGTTCTCTGGGTCAGCTGTGGTGTGTGCTGAGCCTGGACTTGGGACAATGTAGGTGCAACTCTGAGTTCAGTTACTTACTCAGCAGCTGATTGGTGGAGACTTGCAGGACGGTGAGAGCCAGCTCTGGCACTGGGGGCAGCTGGGCCCTCAGCTCAGGATGGCCACCCCTTCTGCCAGGCCTAATTGACCTTCTTCCTTATTCATGATGCCATGCAGCCACCTGCCCCTGCAAAGCCTCTTCCTGTGGACCAGGGACACGGCAGGGTGGGGGTTTGCAGGTGCGCAGACTCTGTCCTCAGAGCAGGTAGCCCCAAGCCCAGGTGGGTAAGGAGATTCTGGCAGAGCACTGAGAATCCTCACATCAGAAGTTTTCATGCACTTCCCTGCTGAGAAGTGCAAAGGGCGCTGGGTTTAACTGTGGTTATTTACAGCCGAAAGAAAGTGGCTGGCAGTTCGCAGGAAGCCAGTTTTCCATTTCTGTGATTTATGGTCCTGGGGGTTGGCAGAACTTGCCTGAAAAGATCTGGACTCTGTCCACCTAGGCTCAGCCCCACAGAAAGCAGGCCTTTCTCCCTGCAGCCTGAGGGAGGCATAGAGACCCACGCCTGGTGGCTGGCCCACCAGGCTGGCCTCCTCCATTTCTGGCCCTGGGGCACCCCAGCCCCGTAGTGCTTGGCAGAAAAACTATGACTCGTTGCTGCCTGTTTTTTTTTTTTTTTCTTTCTCCATCTGCTGTGCGACATCTGATTTTCCTTAGGTAAAACGTTTATTTTCAAGAAATTGCCCACTTTTGCTACTCGCACTTCCTTGATTCTTCAGCACTTCGGTGTCTGGGGTAATTCTTCATGAAATTATCTGACATCATGGGGAAGGTGGACAGACGGCCATTTCAGGGTGTCTGTTGACCTGGGTGTTGACCAAAGGGGCCCCCCACTCTGGGAAAGACCTCTACAACCCAGTTTGAAGGGCAGTTGTCTTAGCTTGCGGGAGCTGCTTGGTGAATTTCTGAGCAGATGGGAGAAGGGATGCCTATTGCTTGTCCTGTCCACTGAAGTGCATTACTGGCTTCCTGCCCAGATTGGTACCTTAAATGATGTTAATAGAAGTATAATAATGATGATAATAGTAATAATAATATTAATACTCAGCAATACTCAATGCATTTGAGCATATATTCACTACCAGTTTTTTTTAATGTTCATGACAGCCTTATAAAGGAGATACTCTTATTATTCCCATTTTACAGATGAGGAAATAGACAAAAATGGTAACAATTTGTATAAGGTCACACAGCTCATTGGTTGCAGAAATGGGATGCAAATTTGGTTCCATTTGACTTCTGAGTCTGAACTTGGAAACATGATGAGATGTGGTTCTCTTCCAGATCATCCAGGTCCCCTTGGCCATGAAAGACTCTCACTGGCCATGAAATCATCTGGTAAGGGTTCCACTCCTACCCACTCTGGAATATCTTCCATGGCATCCCTTGTCCAGGCTCCCTCTCTACTGCACCTCCCACCAAGAACACTCATTTGCTGAAATTGCTCCCTGATATTTTTGATGGATGTGGGTCTTGTCCCCTCTCCCTCTTCCTGTGTTTTCTGGAACCTGAAGTAGGAGCCTGGGCTTCAACTCCAGATTTTCCAATTCTGTCTATAAGAACGCCTTCATGAATAATCCCCAATTCTGGTTATTGTCTCCTCCCTTTTTAAATCAGCCTTAGCAGATGGGTATCAATTTTATTAGCCTTTACTTGGCTTTTTGTGCCCTTTCTGAATTACATTTAGTATTTCCACTAATTGCTTTAAGCTTTATGATTTTCTTTCTTCCACTTTCCTTGACTTCAGTTTGCTCTTCTTTTTCCAGTTCAGGAAGATGGATGTTTGGGCTCATTGATATTTGCCCTTTTGTAAAGCTCTGCATTTTCCTCAGAATACTGCTTCATCTGCATCCTGTGTATTTTGATATGTGGATTTTAAAATCATTGGACTGATTATATTCCCCTGTTTGCATTATGATTTCTTTTGTGACTCATGGGTTATTTAGAAGTGTGTTTTGGAACTTCCAAACACATGGGGGATTTTTCTAGTTTATCTTTCTAAAAGTGCGGTCCAACTCAGCTCTTCCTGGTTCCCGAGCTCATCTTTTGCTATCACCTCCCTTCATGATGCAACCCCGGGGCCATGAACAAGCAGAGTCCTAGTGTTGGTGGAGGGTTGTGGGCACCAACTTCTCCTGCCCCACATTACCTCTTCAGCACCTGCCATGTGCTCATTTTATAAAAAAAAAAAATGTGATAGCACTTAACACGAGATCTACCCCATTAACACATTTTTATGTGTGCAATACAGTGCTATTAATTATAAGCACAGTGTAGTTCAGTGGATCCCTAGAATAATCTACTTGTGTTCCTGGAGCCTTATACATGCTGATGGGGAACTTCCTGTCTTCTCCTCCTTCCAACCCTAACAGTTCTGCCTTCTGCTTGTGAATCTGGCTGTTTTAGAAACCTAATGCAAGTGGAATCATGCAATAGTTGTCCTGCGTCTGGGTTATTTCTCTTGGCATGATGTCTTCAAGGTTCATCCATGTTGCTGCATGAGTCAGGATTTCCTTCTCTAAGGTTGAAAAACATTCCGTTGCAGGTATATAGCAGTTTCTTGACCCACTTATCCATAGGTGGACATTTACTAGTTCCACACCAGCTTTGTGCTCATTTTCACTCATTAAAATCTTCCCCTTACATTATCTGGGTGAGTTTTGACAAACTCTACCCTCTGATCACCCATTCTCCTTGATTCAGTCACCCACAGAAAGAAGCAGTACTCCTATAGTTACAGCAGAAGAGAGAGAGAGAGGGTTATAAAAATGCAAAAATAGCTCGGAGGGAAGGGCCTGCCTTGGGATGTGAGTGACAAGTCATTTGAGCCACGATGGATGTCAGTGCCAGCCTCCTACACTCCAGCGGACGGGCAGACCTGTCGGCAAGCAGTACCTTGATGGTTCCCGTCATAAAAGAAGCCCATCTGGGTGGCTCATCCTTAGCAAAGTAAGGAGAAAAATGAAGACTCTGGTCATTCTTTGGCTCAAAGCTTTTCATTATTGTGTTGTCCCTCAGCATGTTTTTCTGTGTCCTCCTGGAGGTAATCTCTGGGCTGTCAAATTACTCAAGGCATCTGGAGAGAGAATTTGCTTCTGCATATGTCCTTTCAGAGAGCATCAATAAATAATAAATAAACTTGGGTTTTCTAGACCCTTCTGTTTTATAATGAGGTCATTTGAGCTTGAAACAGCATGAAGGTATGTACTATAAGGAGGAAGGGAGAGAGGTTGTGGTCCAGGTGTTCTGAGTGCTAGGGATCTAACCTGCTGGGTGTCTTTAAGTGGCGGGAGTTTAATGTTGAATCCTCAGATGGTCCAGGGCTGGAAGGAGCTTGCAGACAGTGATCCAGTGGCATGTCTGTCCCTAGAGAAGATGGCCTTTCATGCCCTTTGGTCTTCACACCCTCCATATGAGCTCAATGGGCAGTTTAGTTGGTGATGTTTACTTACAGTGTGTATGGGGTTTGGAGTGAAGGGAATGTTTTTATTAAAATACCATTTCCCTCATACAAAAAATGTTGTACGCTCATTCTGGATAAGAACAATTGAAGAAAAAAGAGAAAAGGAAAAGGAAAAAGAAGCCCTCCTCTAATTTCAGCATTTACAGACAATCACTTCAACTTTCTTGAGTACAATTTTTTCAGACTTTTCACAGGAAAAAAAATATTTGTACAAAAATGAATCACTCTGCATACATTTCTTATACATATTATATTTTAAGTGACTATATATTTCAGACATATTTCCATGTCAATAAATATTCTGGTACATTATGTTAATGGCCGCCTTGTATTTCCTTGTATGACTGTACCATAATTTATTTGACCAATAATGTATTGTTTTTTTGTTGTTGTTATTTTGCTATTATAAACAGTGCTGCAATAAACAACCTTACAGCTAATTTGATCAGAATTGCTTAATAGAGTTCCACTAGTCCTAAACCCCATTATGTCCCCACATTGTTTGAAGGTGAGGACTCTCTGTGTCTTCCATTCTCAATAAAAGGCACAAAAAAACTGGAAGAATACTCCCAGGCCTGGCTGTGGCTGTGCATGTACATTCCTGATAGTACCTAATGCACTACATTGGAATCATCCACTTCCTCTTCTGTCTTCCTGACTGGATTGGAAGCTGCTTTAGTTCAAGATTCTTCATTATCTTTGTCATTCCAGCACACAGTAGGTGTGGGGTAGGAGCTCAGTAAACATTTCTGCATTAATACATTTAATAAGTATCTATGGAAGACCTGTGTGTGGACACTTCCAGGCACTGGGGGTACCGCAGTGAATGAGGCAGATTGACATCCCTCCTCTTGGGGGGCTTAGCTGGAGCTGGCCTATGTGGTCAGTGATTGCTTTCTCCCCATGAGTGATTTCTCCATCCCTCCAGACCCAGCTTCTCTCGAGTCTTCCCTGACCACCCTGGGCCACACTGTTCCACTGGGAACTCTACAGCAGTGAATGCCTGAATGATTTATTTGGTACTTAGCCTACACAGTGTGAATTATTTTCCATATTTTTATAGCTCTCTTTGGCCTTTCTGGCTTGACTCAGGACACCTGGGAGAAAGAGAACACCATGAGAACGGAGAACACAGTTGTGCATTCTTGAGTTCACATCTCCAAACACTGCTTGGCCACAGAGGGATGCTCTGCACACCCACTAGGCCCTGCTGGACACTTAGGCTTGGTGGCTGCTGGTCTCCTATCTTTTCTAGACTGAATCTCCAGAATTTAATGCTTGGATTACATTTTCCTACTCTGAATTTACAAAGACAACTAACTGAGTGAAGAAGACTCAATTCTCTCAAAGAACTAGAAAGCATATGGAATTTATTAGAAGCAAATTTAATCAAAAAGCAAAAACAAACAAACCAACCCAATTCTGATGGTCAGTTGATACCCAAGAGAGCCTCATTGTGAGCCCGAAGCCTTCTTGGGCACTGCAGCTGAATCTGGATTCCTAGACTTAGCAGCATTCTGAGCCCTCTCCTTCCTAGCAGTTCACTGGCAATGACTGTCTCTTCCTGTTCTTTACTAGGCTAACCCCTCCTCTGTCCCCACTTCCCCTTGCTCAGATGTCTTCCATGCCATCTGAGGCTGACTGGTTTCTCATCACAGGACTCTCAAACGCATTGTAGGATTCTCAGTCTTTTTGTCCTACACCTGCTCAAAATTCCTTCCTTAAGGCAAGGTTTATAAAGAGTCTAAAAGCTCTATCAGTGTTTCTGTTGCTCCAGTTATTTCTGTTTCTGTTGGCACAGAATGTGTTTGCAAATGTAAGAGATCTGGGAGCCACCCTTTCTCAGAGAGAGGGCTCTGCCCATGTCTGGTCACTGCCTGCCTGCAAAACCCCACCATGCCTGCAGGGGGAGGGATTTTGTCCTCCTTCCCTTTATTTGGAGGTGGTTGAAAATGCTCAAACCTAGAATACTCTTCCATCCGCTGCCCACAAAGCCCTTTCTTCTTGTGTCCTTCCATTCAGTAACAAGCGTCTACCTCCTGGTAGGTGATACGTCTGGAATGGCTGGCTTACTCCTCGGCTACACTGAACCATTAGTTCCCAAGGTGACTGTTGGGAACTCCAGGGAGTGAGCCTGTTGTCTCCTGGAATTCAACCCACTCTTCAGTGTGGTTATTAAAGTTTGCAGCTCCATCTCAGGGGAAGTGATTGGAATGGGAGGAATCAGCTGTGAGAATTTGCTGGGGTTGTTGGTGAAATTCCTCTGCAAAGGGTTAAGAAAATTAATGTTGGGTAGCAGGGTGGAGGGAGAGGAGAGAAGATGGAAGGGGAAGCAGGGATTGCCATGTGTGCTAAAGCCATTTCTGATCTCCATCCAGATGACCTGAGCTCCAGCCTCTGGCCTCACAAAACACCCCTGATCCTATCGTCTTCTTTTTATGGTGCTGGGGACTGAACCCAGGCCTTTCACATACTAGGCAAGTGCTCTACTACTGATGAGCTAGACCCTCAGCCCCTACCTCTTCCTCTTTGGGATCCATGCTAGGAGATGCTTGTAGCAGCTCCCCTGTGATCAACTCTAATTCTTACCTCTGCACTTCGTACTTGGTGTATCTCCTTGAGCTGTAAGTATGGAAGCACTGGACTAACTTCTACTGGTTGATCGGTTGTTTAAATTGGATATTAGAAAATGTAACTACCCAATGCACAGTATCCAGTCACTATGCTATAGAGGAGGTGGCCGAGGAAGAATGGCGACCCATGTTTTTGCTAGTATGGAACCAGAGTGGGATATAACATGTTATTGGAAATATAACAAAATTAAGGTGACTCTTGGGAACACCAGGGAGTGAGCCTGTTGTCTCTAGCAGAGACCTCAATGACTGATAGGTGGAAAGCTGTGCCCTAGCCTGGGATTATGCTCACACACAAAAGAGGGTGAGAGTGACAGTGTGATGATCTATTAGAGCTGTCTGCAGGGTTAATGGTAAGCTTTCCCACTGCTAGTGGTCTATAAAGAGAGTAAAAGAAAGGGAAATGGTGCAGGGGAAAATCAATAGGATTAACAGAGTCGTGGTAATAAATGCAATCATTTATTTCTGGGATGGTTTTTATTGAACTGGTTTTGAACTTGATTTTTTTTTTCTTTTTAGCGTATAAATTGGAAAGAAGGAGATTGCTGGGGTGGGAATCCAACTTCTGGTAGACACAGCAGCCATTTTGGGTAACAAAAGCTACAGTTCTGAAAGTCTATAAAAAGGAAAACTGAGAAATGAGTATATATCCATAAAGAGAAAACCCTGGAAATGCTACGGGATTGAGTGGGATTTTTTTTTTTTTTTTAATCAGAAAGCCCAGTGTTTGAATCCTGGTTCCGTAGGTTAAGGACTCCATGACCATTGGACAGTTTCTTCCTCTGTGAAACAGGGTCTTCATGGCCAGAGGAGTTAGGAGGCGCCAATAGCCTCCTATGTACATATAAATATGCAACATAAGGCCTGGTAGAAAATAGCTACTCATCAAACCATGGCTCTGATTGGCAGCCATCATCATAGTGTGACATCTTGTACCTCACTGCAGTCTTCCAGCTCAATGACCTCTCAGTCAAAGACCAAGGAAGAGTTGTGTTGTGTTTATCTTTTCGACTTCTTGATTAATAATAATCATCAACATTTTAGGAGATTGCTTTCTACTCTAAGAAATGCAGAAAGTTATTCCAAATGATGACAAGCTCTAGAAATACGCAGGCATAGGCGGGAGGGTCACATATCCTGAACACTGTAGCAAAGAAAGCTAGGTGAATGGGAAGGGGAAATAAAATTCTACCTTTATTTACTTATTTTTTAATCTTAAGTTTCAAGTTGTTTTTTAAAAGTTGGAAACAATTTTGAGAATTAATCTATAGGTTTTCATGTTTTGCTTTTTAAATGGTTTATTTTAAAATTTTAAAACTTGTATGCATAAGTTATGTGCTTTTTGAACTTATGTCCATAAGTTTGATTATTTGGCATGGAAAAATGAGCATATGTCAGCTTTGAGGAAGATGTGCTTAATGCATTATTTCTGTACTTCAGTGATGTAAGACATTTTACCAACACTGCACAGAACCTCTTGAACTTACCAGAAGCAAAATTTACATTCTGATCAACTAGAGATAATGCCTAAGACAGTCCCATTGTGAGCCTGATGTTCTCTCAGGCATCCCCAGCTAGATCTGGATTCCTGCTCCAAATTCTATCCTGGGTCTTTTCCTTCCTAGCAATTCTCTGCCAATGTCTGTTTCTTCCTTAGCTGAGATAGAGAACAAAATATTTTATATAGACTCAAGTTGTGTAGGTAGAGTGAGCTGGAGTTCACTCTCCAGCCCATGATCTTCCTCCTGCCTCCTGGCAGAGTGAGATTGTTGGTACCTGGATAATCTTCCTCTTCTCCTTCCTCTCTACAGCCCAGTAAGAACCCTTCTTGTAGGCTCTGACAGCAGTTGGCCACTGACCATCACTCCAGGTAGCTCGCTGTCCCGTGCTTATATTTTCACTAATCTTTAGATCTTTAAGTAAACTCCAAACTTGAAAAACCAGAGTCCTCTTCATCTCAGAATTTCCAGAAACTTAGTAGGGGTGACGGACACCAAGCTGGTTTGTGGGGAAGGTTGTTTAAATGCATGAAAGATAGTACTCAAGTGTCCATCTCCCAGGCTTCCCTGTGAGCCTCAGTGGGTCTCAGTCTTATCTATTCAGGGTTGTACTGGGGCTCATGTTCATCCCAACCCACCTTCCTTCCATGAGTCTCTTTTCATTCAGACCACAGCTCTCTCAACCCACTGCCCCTGCAGTCTCTGAGCATCTGCAGTTGCCGCCTGGTGTTTGCTCTGTCCAAGGTGCTGCTGGCTTCCTAGGCTTTCATGGCTGGAGTTCTTGCTGTGTCTGACCTCTCCCATCAGTGAGGACTCCATAAGTCACTCTCCAAGAGACGCTCCAAATCGTTCTCTCCCTGGGGCTGGAGTTCTGTAACCCACCCAGGCTGGGCAGCATCCATGGTTTGCCACAGAATGAGATGAGTCCACAGTGGTACAGGTCAGGATGAGACGAGGAGCATGGAGACTTCAATCCCACTTTTCCCACTGTCAGCAATGGAATACCCAATCCTCCAAGCTTCCTTTTCCTCATCTCTTTAATTGGACTAAAGATGGGTATCATAAGTTTCCAAAAGCACAGATTTTATTCAGGAATTGTGAACATGATATGTGTGGTGAGTCTCCAAGATGGTGGGAATGGTGGCTAGCCAACCTCCCAACACGCTCCTCTCCACAGTGTGCACGGTGATGTAGTGACGTGACAGGTGCACTGCTACTTTGTGGGAAAGGGGTCTTCCAAAGACAGGAAGGTGCATCTGCTAATGACAGGATGAAACAAAAGGTGAAGGTGTGTGAGGAAGTGATGTCTCCCTGCAAGAAGACACATTCAGTGGGGGAAGTTTTGGACTGCAATAGAATTTGTCAATTCGGGTTTTTTCCCTCCTTAGGGCAGATCCCTTACAAATGTCAAGCCACTACTAAAAATGAACAATGAAGAAAAGACAGAGCATGCGAAAGTATTGAAAGTGCTGGGAAGTTTCATTTGTTCCTTTGTGTTGAAAGATTAATTTCTCAGTGCCAAGGTTGATGCTTCTCCTCTTTTGCATGTTTGTCATTAGTATTCCGCGTGAAAAGTTAAACACTTGAAACGGATAAAGATTACCTGCCAATGCTTTCTCCATGAATCAGATTGAAAATGCAAACTGTGACGTGCAGCAGAGACATTTATTTTATTTAGTAGGGAATCAGGAGAGGAAATGGCTGGTTTCTGGGCTGCAGCCTCAGGCACTGGTAGGTTACACTGGCATATACCTCACCCTCTTCTGTTCCCACCCCCACTCACATCTTCCACTTCCTGTGACTTCTTTCCTTCCACTTCCTTTTTACAAGCTATGCCCCCATACTGGGCCACCCCTTCTGAACTCCTCAAAGCATCTGTCTGAAGCTGGAGGTAGAGCTTTGCCACTCATTCTGATTGACTGAACTTAGCCTTCATTCTACCCTGGAGACCAGAGAGAGCTTGAGGTTAAATTATCAAGTTCTGTAACTAAATAGCTGTTTGACCTTCAGCAAGTTGCTAAACCCTTCTGGATCTAGCTTACCTATTTATTACTATTTTTATATAAAATGCAGCTATAAATATCTATTGGCTGGTTCAGTGGAGTAACTATAACACCTCCATTGTTCTCCACCCTCCACTTGCCTGGCGTTAATGTCAGGCAGGGCATCTCTCTCCAGCTGTTTGAAAACAGCAAGTCTATTAGAAGAACTGCAGTGACTGAAACACCTCAATGGAACAGCAGGAAAGGACCAGGTACAGCTCCCAACTCACGGCAGGTGGATGCCCAGCCAGAGGCAGCACCACTGTGGAGCGTATTGCTCCGTGCAGGGGGCAGGAGAACTTTGCAGGAATGCAATCCATTCTGCTCTGCTCTGTGATCATTCTCCCAAAGTTATTTGACTGCTCTCAGCTCCTCTGGTGGCCGGCATTCTTTGCCTTCTCTTATTCCTTGATCTGCGAGGGTGTGTGCTGCATCGGGAGGGTTGGTTGGGGGAATGATGGGAATGTGCATTGCTTTCTGGATTGGGGGTCTACCTGGGGAGAAGCTGGGAGTGGTCATCCTTCTGATTTGCTTCTCAGGTGGCAGGCAGTAGGGGTGTATCTCCATGGTGCTTTATTCCTGGGATCAGAATGAATTGGGTCCACCCTGAATTTCCAAGGCCTTCATTCTCTGGTTCCTCTTTACTTCCAGAAACCTCTGATTATGGTCTAATCCTCCCCACACCCCTCTCAAGCAGGTCAGTTGCTTTTAAGTCCCTCTCACAACCCACTCACGTGACTGCCTTCAAGCCTTGTGCCCCCATCCCCTTTCTGGAGTGGTCTGAACACTCTTTTGTACCCCTTCAGATATGTTAGCTCAATCCATGAATTTTCTATGATCCACCATAATTTCCTACTTACTAGTCATTCTGAGGCTTAACTTGTGCCCACAGCTATGTTAGGTGCTGGGAACAAAGAAGTACTGATGGTCCCTGGCTGCAATGAATCCCCGGCAAAGCTATGTCTTTCATATATTCCTCATCTTTGTCTCAGTATAAGCACAGATCTTGTCATCCAGATGCATGTTCCAAATGGTACAGCCATGGAAACGCACCTCATTTCTACCCAAGGGCCTTTACACCTGAGGTTTCCTCTGCCTGGGTAAGTCTTCTTCCTCCCTTGGACTATTAAATTCCATTAGGTCTTAACTGAAATATCAACTTCTTCATGGAAATCTTTCGAATGCTGTATGCTACAGGGGGTCATTTTATTAAGCACCATGACTACTTGTGATCTTCTGTCTCTGTGGTTCAGTGCCATCTAAAGTGTGGAGTACTTTATGCTCAGTACCTGGCACAGTGCTGTCTACTCCATATTAATTTGTATCAACAAATGACTGGACAACTGGATGAATGAATGCATGGATTAATGGGTGATTGGATGAGAGAGTGATTGACAGGACAAAACCAGTCCATCCCAAGAAGCTTCTGGCCCTTCAGAGCCATCCAGAGGTTTACCATGTGCCTTCTTTTCCTCTCCAACCTCTGACCCAGTCTTTGCTCTCCAGTCTTCCTTCACCCTGGGTCCCTTGCTCAGGGATGCCGGAGGTAGAATGCAGAGCTTGTGCTGAGCTGGATGAGTTTGTGTTGCAGTGCAGGCTTACCCATCCACTTGCATGCAGCCCAGCTGTGCTGGGGAGTCTCTTCCAGCACAGTGAGGCTACACAGTTTTAGTGGTAGCACAGCCTAAGAGACGTCTGTGGGCAGGACACAGCCATGGACAATAAATGGAATTGAGAACATCAGAATCAAGTGTCCTAAGATTTCTGAGCTTCTTTCTTCCTTCCTTTCTTTTTTTAAGTGGTTGACTTTGATCCTCTGCCTGCATTCAGTAAACATCAAAGGTGGACCTGATACTTACATTTTTGATGTGACCCACGAACCAGAGATCAGTAGGAGCCATTCTTCATTGCTTTTAAAAGAATCATCCCAAAGAGAAGTAATAGGTTCTCTTGATCTGGGAATGTAGACATTTTGTGATGCTGTATATGACCCCAGAAGAATGGGAGGTCACATCCCAGTGAATCAGCATATTAGGGCTCTCTCTGCCTTTCTTTTGGCAAATTGGATGTAGTGCATCTCACATCTGCCCTCCTGAGAGGCACTGAGATATACCTGCAGCATCAGACCCCTGTGCTGGATGATCAAAAGGCAGAAAGGTGTGTACATGGGGTCAGGAGTGAAGATGTGACTGTATTAAGTGAATAAGAATAGCATCCTTTCTGGCCAAGGGAAGTGGACAGAGTCTTGGGCAAGGAATGGAGAGATGAGGTTTCTATTCAGCAAAGCCTTTAACCACCTGTGTGAGCCCCAGCAAGTCCTTTAATATCTTTGGAGTTTTACTAAGGTGAAGAGTAAGGGCGTTTATGGGTATGTGTGTATTGATATGTATTATAGCTGTCTGACAAAAATCTAATTTCCTACGTAGCTAAGGGTCTGCTGAAGTCTGTCAGAAGTCAAGTCTATAGACGACTGCAACAGCATGTGCTGCCATTTTTAAATGGTTATTTAACCCAATTCACAGGTTGATGGAGACAGTATTTGAGGTTTTTCAGTTGTACTGCATGGTGCAAGACACACTGATGTAGGATACAAACTCTTGCTGAACTCCAACAAATTCCAGAGTCACAAATTCTAAGGGTTTGAGGGAAGCCTACAGGCATTTCTTGAGACACTCAAATCCCTTCTCCAGCATCTGCAACAGGCATTTTCTACTTCTGCTTACCCCCTCATAATAACAGGGAAGTAGTGGCCTCCTCAGGAATCCTGCTCGCTCTGAATCAGGACTTGACCCATCTGTGTGTGCGTGTGTGTGAGCATGGAGGTGCGTGCATGCATGTGAGTTTGCACGTCTGGCTGTGAATGTGGTGCATCCACAGAGTGCCTGATTGATGAGTGCCTTGCCAGTGTGTGTGTGTTGGGGGTGACTCTCTTCCCGTTCTTCTCTCTGACTTCACCAAAGAGACATAGACCTTCCTGGGATAGTCAGTGGTTGGGATTCTTGCAGTTTCCCTCCCCTGGTACAGTAAATTGAGGTTGGATTTTGTTTGCAGTTGTATGCATTATTCATCCAGGGTCTCCACAGACATTTCATTTCCTGCTTTAGGAAAGAAATCAACAAAGAGATGAGTGTCATTACTGTTGCATCGTGGCAACTTTCTTTAAGTTGGTGGGCTGCGGCATTTTGTCTTCATTGGCACATTGATTTGCTTCCTGCCAACAACAGGAAAGCCCGTTGTCTCACGACGGGGCTCTGATTGACCAGCCTTGGACCCACATACTTTTTTCATCACATATAAGGAAACAAAGATGTGGTATAAGCAGACGTTTGAACACCCCAGGAACATTGTTCAGTCCCAACCTCCTGGGGACCATCTCCACCTAGAAGCAGGAAGGAAACTTACTTTATCTAAAGACACAACTGATTGGGGCAAGGTCCTGGAGTCCCTCTGGTGAGACTCAGGCATCATCTTCATCCATCTGCTCTCAATATTCCAGCTGGGATACCGCCTCCTCTTTTGCTGTTCCTTCCATTGTTCTCAGGACCTTACACAAGGCTGGGTGAATCCAGGCTCAATAAAACTCTGTCTAAAAACTGCACTCTTGGCCCTGAAGACTCCCTGGTGTGTGCAGCCTTGGAGAGTTTGCAGCTGGGATCTCCTGTGTGACTTTGCGGTGTGATCACCAGATCCCTTGCTTTAGCTCTTTGGGGATGTTCTTGGTCTCTGTTGCATGGAACATGGTCAAGTTCAGGTCTCTTGGGGTAATTCCTGGACACCCCTGCCAGAGGAGTATTGCCTTTACTGAGAAGTATGACGTTTTCAGGCATGTTCAGCCTACTACAAATCTACCTTAGGCTTTTTCCCTACCTAATTCATAAGAACATCACATAGAGGTTTCTGACTACCTTACAGACATTAGGACATATATACCAAGGGCAGGAATGGTAAGGACTTTCCTCTGGTGTGGAAAGGCCAAAAATTTAAGTGTCCTACCTCTGAAGTACAATCTCACAAAGAACACTGAGGCAGTACCTGTGTTCAGGGACACTGAGTGGTGGTGTTGGTGAGCAATGCATGCTGTTGGAATGGGATCTCAGAGTGATCGTGTCCATCCTGTAGACTCTGGGACTGGACTTCACCAGTTCAAATCCTACGGCTCATATCGCCTACCATGGAGGTCTGGGGAAAATGACTTCACTCTTTATGCCTCTGTATCTTCAACTATAAATTGAGGATATTGATAGTCACTACCTCATAAGGCTGTTTTTAGTGGATTGAATCATCTAATATATGTAAAGTGTTTAGAATGGCGTCTGGCACGTAATATGTGCCACATAAATATTTGCTCTTATTATGATTATTAATACATACCTCTTCGATCCAGTGAAAGTCATTAATAAGTTCGTTTTGGGTCCTTAAGCTTACCACTTCAGTTTCTAAGTGTGTATAAATCATCTCCTCAGGAGGTTTTCTACAGCTTTCCTGGGTATCAGGGTACCTCTCTCAGATGTGTGGGTTTTGGTCTATGCTTTCTGGGTGCTTTAAAACCAGGCCTTGTGCCCTATCGCCAGGCTTTCATTGTCTGTTATGCCATAGTGGTCTTGGACAGATCCCGGTGCTGTGGTGAAGTAGTCACTGTGTATCACACCCAATTCTACGAACTTCTAATCATAGTGTCAGCTGTTGTGTGCAACAGCCTTTTTAGATGGGAACCACAGTCATTTCTGTTTTACAAGTAAGAGCATCAAAGTTTGGAGAGATTGCACACCTTGCTTGAGATTGCTCAGCTGGTGCATGGCAGAGCCTGAATCTGAGTCCAGGTCATAACCTACATGAGACATGATCTGAATACCTCTTTTGGGGGTGCGTACTGGGGATTGAACTCAGGGGCCCTTGACCACTGAGCCACATCCCCAGCCCTATTTTGTAGATATTTTTTTAAATTTGGAGACAGGGTCTCACTGAGTTGCTTAGCACCTTGCTTTTGCTGAGGCTGGCTTTGAACTTGTGATTCTCTTGCCTCAGCCTCCTGAGCTATTGGGATTACAGGCGTGTGCCACCGCACCTGGCTGAAGACCTTTTGTCCTGTGGAGAGGAGTTTAAAAATGGAAGGAAGGGGGTCACAGTTGACAGGCGAGACAAAACTTGGGAGCTGAAGGGAAGCTTTGGCCAGAATCCCACGTCTTAAGACCAAGCAGACTAACATTAGGACGAGCCCATTTTGCCTTTGTCGAGTAAGGATGGAGATAAAAAGAAGACCCTGATCTTGGATTGAGTTTCCCCAGTAGGTCAAGGGAAGGGTTATTAAGATTAGGACAGAATGCAAGTGGATCTGTGAGCTAAGGATCAGGCAAAGAAGCGAGAAAGGGTAATACAGGAATTATGTTCATGCTTCACATTGAATTTGCACTTCTAAGATCCTGAGTGCATTTATAATAACCCCTGCATTTTTAGCTATTTCTTAGTGTCCTGCATCAGAAGGGTCCAGTTACTTCCAAACACCTCTCTCCATCCTTTTGTTCAAGTGTGCCCCCACCAACCCTTCAAGCATCTAACCATCCCTGAGCTAGATTGTGAGTCAACTAGATCCCCTGTTTCGAGGAATGCACTTTCAACATAAAGTAGGAGAAATTTAAAAGTGAACACATCTGAGTGTGAAAGCGAGGCTGGTAGAGAGATAATAAGTTCTATGGAGTTTCAAAGTAGACACCTAACCCAGCCTGAGATGGGAGAAGAAAATGGCCGAAGGTTTGGTTTGAGTTAACAATGTAGCATAAGTTGTTTGTAGCATAGAAAAGAGTTGAGGAGCAGAGTTCAGGGTAGAGGAAGCAGCTCGGGGCAAGGCAGGGAGAGATAGTAGTGACTGGCACATTTGGAATACTTCAAAATGTTGGCAGGGCAGAGTGAATTTCAAGGGCAGCAGTACCGTGGGGCAAGACGTGGGTCACATCCCTGTGGGTCTCATAGGGCAGGTCAAGGAAAAAGGACTTCAGGGAGCTTGGAGCTACTCATTTCTGCAGGCAGAACAAAGGCTGAGAACTGAGAGTCTCCCTTCATTGTGCCGTGACATCTCTAACACATTGGAGTCTTTGTGGCCCATTATTCTTTCCCCCCTTAGAAAACCAGATGCAAACACCATCACTTGGTTAAAATAAGATTTAGAACACTTTTATCACAGAAGAGATGGTACTATCATAAAAGTCTCCATCCCATAGGCAACATTTTCTATTAACAGTGGAAGATTTAACAGATGTCCATTATCTGAGAATGGAATTTGTTCTGATAATGGTCAGACAATGAGTTCCAGACACAGTTTGTAATCCAGAGGCGCCTTTATTCTCGTGCAAGGTACATAAATCAAGGTTGACTTTTATGTGACACCTGAACACACCATAACTTGTTAGGAAAGGTATATTTCTGCAAGTCTTATATTTTCAATCTAGAAATCAGTTGAGCCACAATCTCCTACCCCTACCCTACTCCACATTTATGGCCACCATGTTTACACTGACATTCAAGGTCACCTGAACTGACCTTCACAGAACTGGAACACCAGAGAAGCAAAGAAGCTGCTCTTAGCAGCAGGTGTCAGTACCACCTTCATCCCCTCCTAGATGAATCTCCCAATCCAAATTCCTCCCACCCATCATCTCTGAGGGTTCTGGGAGATCTCCAACTCTGGTACGGCTGGATCTGCAGTGGATGGGTGATGCTGTGCATCCGCCCTGGGGATCTCTGGACCCTCCAGGAGGGACCTGCCTTGGCTTCCAGTGGGATATCTGTGGCAAAACTAGCAAATAGGATTTCTTGGTATTTGTCCCCATCTCCTATTTTGTTGGTCTTTTGATCCATTCCCCCAAATTCTGAAAACCTGTCAGCTTTGGGGTTACTCATGTAAAACACAACCCAAACTCCACTTAACTAGCTAATTGAGCTCTGGTCTCAGCTTGCCACTCTTAATCTCATGTACTACTACTTGCTCAGGTCTCTTGGGATTCTGACCCGGGGCTTGTTTTCCTGTGTGTGACTTTGTGGACCCTCCAGAAATCAAACTTGTTCTTCTGCTCCTTCAGGATTTACTTCTGGCTTCTCTTCTTGGCCAGGGTTGAGACTTGTCCTTGGATGATGTGGCTTCTGATGGCTCTAATTGAACACTTGAGATGGCTGTGCCTCGGTGCAGAACTTCAAGTCTGTGTCTGCACCCTGGCTTCTCCAGCAGGGCACTGTCCCAGGGCAGCCATCTGTCTGTCCACTGTAGAAAGTGACCTATTAGTTCAGCAGGCTTCAAGCATGCAAGGTATTGAAGCAGTATTTTCAGGGTGTTGCATTTTAGTGATCTTCCTTTTCAGCTTCTTTATATGCATCAATCTGTTCCATCCAGGATTAATGAAAAAATAATTACCAATGGATTAACAAGTGCAGGTCAAGTTCTTACTGGAGTCTAGCATATGTCAGGTGGACATGAGATCACCTCTGCTCTGGAAGCTTATAGATGCAATAGGAGATTGATTCTGAACCACAGAAAATAGTGAAGGACAGTGAATTCTTATGGGTTATGGCAATCAGGGATGGCTTCCTGGAGTGAGACTGAATGTGATCCTTGACAGGAGGACAAACTTAGTCTAGTTCTTCCAGAGCAAGAAATCAAAACTCAGAAGCAGGCTGAGAAAGAAAGGAAAGGGGCAGGGTGGGGGCAGGGCAGGGAGCTGGTCCAGGGATGAGATAGCTCTGTTGTGTAAATTGGAGACCCTCAAATGGCAGCTTGGGAAGAGGGAACCTGAGTGTAGGGGTGGGGGACAGAAGAATTTTGAGAAACTTCTCACAGCGTGACTCAAAGGGTCAGGCACTGGACTCCCAGAGTCAGTCCCCCTTTCTGATGCTAAATATGGAAGAATGACCCTGACCCCCAAAGCCTTCATGTCCTTCACAAACACCAAGCACCAGGCCCAGAGGATCGTCAGTACTTGATGCGACCCCTGTGGCCGAAAGTGGACAGCACAGAGGGGCTGGGGAAGAAGAGACTGTGCTCAGAGTCAGGATGCCAGAGTCCAGGACTAACGGGCATATCCCGGGTGACAGAGGAACTGCACAGATGCTCTCGAACCTTAAAAAACTGGGGAAAATTCAGAGATAAAACAGTTATCTTCCTGGAAACCCGTACCTCTACTGTTCTCATCAGACCTTTGACTTCCAAGAAACCATGCTAATGAGTAGGCCTGCACTCCCTTAGCCCTCTGGCTAGGGCCCAGCTTTCATTGGGAGAAAGAATTCCTAGAAAAGATGGGAACCTGCTGGGGGCAACTTGTGGCATTCAGAGAAACCAAGAGCATCTCATTACCAAAATCCATTTCTAGTTGGAGATATTTTGAAAATCTTCATGGTGCCTGGCTGTACTTCTCTATGAAATCTTTATTTTTAAATCACCCAGGAAATGAAAAACACTTCCTTATACATTGATGAAATGCAACAGGCACGGGCCATCCATGACTCTAGGCTCTCTGTGGCTCCTCTGCCAAGCCCAAAGCCACAGAAATAAACACAAAAGGAAGAGTGTCCCATTAGGGATTCTGTAGATGATGCACTTCAGTTATATTGTGTTGTAAAGTTTTATTATGAATGGGAACAATGGCCTCCTGTGTTCACCTTCATTATTTCTCCACACAATATTGCAGTTGCCTTCGCTCTAATTTCCTCCATCCGTCTTGGTATTCTCAGTCCCCAGTCAATGCCCGTGTAGTAGGTGCTCAGTAAGTGTTTGTGGAATAAACAAGCATGCTCTAACTCAAGTCTGGCTGTGCCTGGACATCATCTGGGGGACTTGTAAAGAAAGTATGTCCTGGGCTCCCTGCACCCCCTGCCTATGGGATCAGCAGCACCATTGAACTCTGTCAGAGAAGTTTCCATGGGAGGGCTTTCGACTCTGGATCCTTGATGAGACTGTGGGGCTCCTGAGATTGCAGTGTATGCCCCTCAAGCCAACTGGTGTGATTGGAGCAGCTTAGAGCTGGGATCTTATCTTGCTGTAGGATTTGCAGAGGGCTCCTCCCAGTCATCTCCGGGGAACACTCTTTCAGGCATGCTGCCTGATCCTGCCAGGACAAGTGAGCTGCTTAATGAGAAGCTTCTGTGGTTTGAGTATGGCCTGTCCCCACCACCACTCACTGGGAGCCTCGGGCCCCAGTGCAGCATTGTGGGGTGGTGTTAGGATCATGGGAGGAGCCTTCTCCAGAATGGGTTAGCTATCCCGGAAGTTTGGCTCTTTTCTCCTTTGTATGTGCCCATTTCCTCTTCTGGTTTCTACAGTGGGTTGAAACAGCATGAGGCCCTCAGCAGAAGCTGAGCAGATGCCAGCACAAGGCTCTTGGAGTTCCCAGCCTTCAGAACCGTGAACCAAAATAAACCCCTTTTCCTTATAAATTATCCAGTCTCGGGTGTTCTGTTACAGCAACAGGTAAACAGACTTAAGGAGGCCACTGATGCCTCCATTCTGCTCTGAGCCCTGGGCATGCTGCCCTGCACAGCTCACGGCAGGAAGCTGGCACTTACTCAGCGTGTGCTTGGTGTTTACACATGTCACCCCTGTCCCCTGCAGGAACCTTAGAGGGAGGAGGTGTTGTTTTTCTCCTGGGTAATCAAGGCTTAGAGAGGTTGAGGGTCTTGCCTCAGGAGCAGAGCCGGGAGGCAGAGCAGGTGCCCCGTGCCCCCCAGGCTGCATGGCAGGCACTGCAGCGTGCTCCAGGCTGATGAGGTCTGGAAACTGTCAGGTGAGGTGACAGGGCAGGAGGCGGTGATCTGGGAGTCAGATGATCCCTACGATTCCTGCTTTCCAGCCTCAGGCCTGAGGCCACACATGGGGAGGGAGCTGCAGGAGCAGCAAGGTGTCACCACGCCAGACAGGCCCGCGCAGAGGGTGCAGCAGGTTCCTGAGGCCTCCTCCCGCCCTGCCTTGCAGGGTGGCTCCTGGGGGCTGTGGCTGAGGTGGGTGTTCCCTCGCCGGCAGTTGCTCCTCCTAGCACAGGGGTCCTCCTCTCTGAGCCCACTGGCCAGCTGGCCAAGTACCAGGAAGGAGAGCTGGTCCTCTGCTGGAGTCTTCTGGAGGCCACCGGGCCCCTCCTTCTCCACAGTGTGTGCACAGCACCTGGGCTCCTGTGAGGGGGCTTCGTTACCCCCGGGGGTCAAACGGGACCTACAGAGCTCACAGGCTCTAGACCCCTTTGGCCATCTGTGTCCCAGCCACGGCACTGTCGCTCCAGCCTTCCTCGGGTAGAGGCTGAGGGGGTTCCTGCCATGGTCACTCCCGGACTCTTATGTCACAGAAAGCTTTAATTAAAGCTCAGTAAATATCTGAATCTATTTAAAGTCAAGTAAGCAATGGTTGCAGTTATACATAATGGCACCAGGTCGCCCTGCTTGGAGGCGTGTCCCACACCCACCTGGGCCCGAAGGTGTCATTGCCACCTTCTATCCCTGTTTAGTCCTCTGGTACCTCTCACCCACATGTGCCCTGGCCCCTTTCTTCCACCTTCCTTCCCATCATTAAATGGCAGAATCTGGCTCCCTCTAACTCCCTCAGTTCCTGTATTTAGCATTCTTGAGTGTTAGATCTCAATGTCACCCAATGTCAATGACTGTGGGTTGGCAGATCGTGGAGTGGGCCTCAGTGTCCACTGCTCTTCACAGGCCTCATTCCTTTAAGGGGGACAGGAAGGGAGCCATAGTGGTCTCCCACTCCAACTGGCCCCTGGGCAAGTATTTTCCAGCAAGCACTGTGTAAAACGATTCTGAATGGCACTGGGTAAACATGGATATTTATAGCTGTGTTTTTATTTCATTGTATATTAAAATGCATGTGATTAGGATGTCAAGCCTAATATTTCTCTGATAAAAGCAATTATGTCTTAAGGATAAGCCAATGTAGTGAGTTCATTCATAATCAAGTAAACAATAACAACAAGGAGGAAAAAATATATATGTCGTGTCGAGACATGGCAAGAACCCTTGAAGGTAATGTGGGGATGATGGGAATTCTGGGACACGGCCCCAGGGCATCCAAAATAGAAAATCTCATGCCTGAGATGATGCATTTTCTTCTGAAACCAGCTCATCTGTTCCATGTAGGAAATCAAGAATCCCTCTCATAAATAGATCTTCAATTTGATTATTTTATCACTAATGTTCTTATTTTAAGAGTGACCAACTCCCAATCCCCAATGCCAAGGTAAAGAAGAAGCACATGCTGGATGCCTTTGACTGTCAGGCCCTCTCTCTGCTACCACATCTTCCCAATCCAGTGGACCAGGGAGTGGCACATGCTTGTCCTCATCTGAGGTCACAGACTCAGGAAGGGGCAGAGCCAAGCTTCAAACCCAAGACGGTCTGACTCCAGAGACGATGCCCTTCCGCTCATTTCCCTGCAGGAGCTGTTAAGTCTCTTCAACTCTACAACATCTCTGACTTGAATTAAGAGTATTTTAATTTCCTTCCATGCCCTTTGAAACATAAAATTGACCTTATATTTTCCTGGGGCCAGCTGATTCCTTTAACTCTCCTGGGCATTTTAATTAACATCAATTCCATGTATTCAAGGAAATGAATTTTTATTTCAAATGGTTTGGGAGCCTCTGTAGGGAAGAAAGGAAAAAACATATTAGCAAATGAAATGTTCTGCATTCAAAACTTTTGGATTTAAAAATGCAACCTTGTAAGTGCCTCCAGTAAGTAGCCTGAGCACTGTGCAATATTAAAACTGTATCCTTCGGTCTGCCGCAGCGAGGGCAGCAAAGGCTAAGAAGAAGCACACAAAAGCCCTTCCCAGGATCTGTGCCCCCAAGTTAGACAGTCAGAGGCTTCCTTTAATGTGGAAATGGGCAATCTTCTCAGGTCTCTGGGACATGCTGTCTTCTGCTTCATGGCAAACTGAATTTCCAAGGTTGATGAGGTACATCAACAATTCCATTGTCGCCTGGGCTTCGAAGTCATTACCAGAATCAGCAGAACTTCCAATGCCTCTTTGAGGTCTTGAAGTGCCTTAAATGAACACTAAGATTGATTATGAAACCTCAGGTAGATTTTAATGAATGCAGGATGCTTTCACCTTATGAGAGGTGGCCAGTATCCCTAACTCTATGAGAGACTTTATGAGCTAGATTTCTGTTGCTTTCTGATTAGCCCAGTCTCCCTCCAAGACCACACCATAATTGTTCCCACATTAAGGATGTCTGGGGCTTCACAGCAGCAATGGTGGAGATGATAATAGTAGAATAGAAAGATAAACTCACAATGTTGACTTTTGTTCTGAATGTTCTCCATGAATGACTACCACAAGGGGACGGTGGTCTCTGAAAAGGTCCAGTCAAGTGGACGTGTCCCTGTTTTGATATTCTAGATGGCTCAACTTTAATTCCTTGATGCTTTCAAGCCAAACATCCAAAAGTAAAAATTATTAGCTATTAGGTATCTCAGGTTAACAGAGACATTTTCTATGGATGTTTAACACAGAAAAACCCAGTGCCATTTGTGGAGAACTGGAGAAACCAGTTGACTATTTATCACGATTCCTTTTCTTCTGATGCCAACTAATGGAGATTGAGTAGCATGCATTTCCTGCCTCACATGATAATTGGCATCGGACCTTGGCACAATTACTAATATGATTCTTCTTCAGCTACAAATACCTCCAGTTCTCATGGAGTGTGTGGAGGTGTAGCCTGTGTCCTGATCATAAGCATCTGTCACACTGTACTAAACTTTCTGCACACAAGGGAAGAGAAGGAGTGAGTGAGTGCAAGGGAACACCTGGGGGCTCAGGCCCATGTCAGTGACAAACATCTGTGTCCCTTTAGTGCCATGTGTTTTCCAAGGACAATGGCAGTTGCTCTGAACCCTATAAATTAGCTTTTGGACTTGGGAGTAATTGAGTTGGAGTTCCCAGGAGTGGCTCCTGTTTATCATGGCTGTACAGTTATGTCCAGCTGCTCTCCTAGGAGAGAGAGCAAAAGGGGTAGAAGAGGATATATAAGGTCACTGGATGAGGATTTCGTCAGCTTCTTGGAAGAATAAAAGTGCCTTTCTCAGAGAAAAGATTCTAAGGGAAAGTAATGTGACTTTATCAAATGACTGCAAAGCCCAGTTTCAGGGTTCCACGTCCCCCTTTCCATGCCTTCTTGCTCCTGCAGTTCATCTCCCCCTCCCTGCAGAGTCCACTGGCTTCATGCTGTCCCTCGCTCTCCACGCAGCTCAGGACCTCGCTATCACTCCTTCTAGCTTCTTTCCCTTTCCTTCTCAAAACCCTGCTATTCCAGTGAAAATCATGTTCAGCTAGGAAGTTTCCCTGCAAAGTTGACATCAATGGCGTGTAATACATCACATCTCCCAGGAGACTGGTGACATGGGAGAGGGTACAGAGCATCACTGGAAGGGTTAGAAGTCTGATGGCAGATTTTGTGAAACTGGTGGTAAGGTGCTGGAGCGTCTTGGACAGTATAACTTCCTGCCGTTCTGTGCTTTTTTTGGAAGACTGGCCCCAATTTCCATGGCTTCTTCTTGTGAGAGTTGGGTGGAGCCAGTTTTTGGGACCTGACTCAGGACCATAGCAGCTAGGCACACTGGTGGACCATGTGCTTTGGTGCACATGGAGATCCATTAAGGTCTCCTTTGAAAATGCTGAAAGCTAGATGTGGCCCATAGTGGAAGCTCAGTCATTATCCCAGGCTCCTGAGTCAGAGTTGGTCTGTTCTGTTACACGAGGGGCCTGTGGTCTCTTAGTCTGGGCTAGGAAGCTGTGCTGAAGAAGGCAAGAAGAGAAGGGGGGTCTCATCCCCCTTGGACTTGGGGTTCTATCTGGAGAGATGTGAAGTGAACGAGGTAGTAAGAGGGGAGGTAGAACCACAGTCTGGGGGGAATTCTATTCTTTTAGTGGCACCAATCCTGAGTTGCTAGTTCCAGTTAAACTTGGGTTCACTGGGTGCATTCCAACTCTTTCCCCTAAGCCTCGATTTCTTTCTCTATAGTGAGGGCAAGAGGTTGGGCCAATGGAGCCCTGAGACTTCTCCCAACTCCCATGTTGGATCCAACACATAGGACAATCGCTTCAGATGAGTAGATGCTTTTTGAGTACCTATAATGTGCTGTGGCCGCTACCTGTATTTTTAGTATAACAACAATGACATTATTATCTTCACCTTATACATGAAGAGGCTGTGCCCCAGGGGATTTGAGTGTCTTATCCAGGTGACAGAGTGGAAGTGCTTAACCGAGCTGTCTCTAAGCTCAGTTCCCTTTCCTCGCTGTACCCTCCCTTTAAACTGGAGAACGAACGACAGTGACCCTCTGGTTTGGACTCTGGGTCTTTGCCAAAGCACTCCTGGCTCTACTGAGGAGCTGCTGCTTCTCCTGAGATCACCACCAACCAATGCTCACAAGCCTTCAGACCTTGCTCTGTGCTCTGGAGCAGCTTAGAATTAAGTTGAGGAGATAAAACATAGTAATACATCACAATTAGGTAAAACCCTATAAATTATTCAGTTGTAGATTAAGCCTTGTTGATGCCACTCCATGTACTTTCAAATTTTATAAAAAAAAAAGATGGGGTGGGCCAGAGAGCCCACACATACCCCCTTCTTCTCAATTAGCCTTGGTCTCAGTGCAATCACAGGAATGGAAGGTGCTGGTATTAAAATCTACAGATGGGCTCCATAGAATAATTTGTGTAGTTGTACATTTTTATTGTCACAGGTGGTTGAGGTTTTCAGGAAGTGATTTAAGATCAGGAGATAAAGAATGTAATTATTTCCCCCAAAATGCAAATGGGCAGCTTTGATTACACTGGATGTGAGTCCTCATATTTTTGTTCTCCATCTAAAATACAATGAAACTTTATTTCCCGCTATTCCTCTCAGAGAAATGAATTTCCTAAATGCTTCGCACAATGCAGTGATATAAGACATTGGAGGGAATATTCCTGAAAACAGCATTGGGGAGATAATATAACCTGAATAAATTTGTCTGTTCAGCATACTGGCCAATAATGGTGAGAATATAGAGCGAGGAAGCAGAGACCCAGGAGACATTTTATTTTGTGCAAGTGTGAGAGCTAATCAGAAGTTTCGAGACCGCTGTAAAGCAAACCACATTAAGTATGGCAGCTCAGGTGGAAACCTGCTTCTGCACATGGTGGGTACCTACTTCTGCAAAGCCCTGTCATTTTTACTACTACTCCGGGCCTTCCACAATCCAAGTTGTTATTTTCTACCCAACTTCTGCAAAGATGGTACAATCTGCAAAGTTAGAATAAGCCTTTTCCACACCATTAAATTTTAACATTTCACATTTCCAAGTATTTGGCTACTAACACAGCATTACTTTTAATGAGAAATCTCAAAGCTGATTTCTCGCCAGCTGTCACTGTTGAATTGTTTGACGTTAAATCCTTCAGCAAGACTGAGGGAGAGGGAGAAAGAGCAATAAAGTGACATTAATGACTTAATCAAAATATGTTTGTTTGGAAATGTATAGACACTGCATATTTACTATTTTGAAGGCAATAATTTTTTTCCTGGAGATTTTATTAATTCCCTTGACTTTAGAGGCAATTACTAAATACTAAAAACCATGTAATTCTCCCTGAATATAGTTCACTGTTTTATAATAGACATGAAGTCCCTTGTCTTCCTCCCATCTGGCTCCCAAATATCTTATTCCATGGGCCCTGAATTACGGAGCTAGAGCCTTTGTGCCCCTAAAATATTATGACTCGTATTATTCTGTGTAAAAACAAGTAGGAGTGTCCCCTCCCAGGAGCAGAGGGAAGAGGTAAAATTCACTGACTGCCTTGTCAGAAAGGACAGAACGGAGCAGGCTCTCTCCAGCCAGATCATAAGTCCAGGACCTCAGCGGAAGCCATACTGAAAGGTGAGATCCTACATGGGTACCTGAGATGACAAGAGTCACATGTCCAGGCAGACCACCTAGTGATGGATGTGCAATGCCACAAGCTGAAGAAAAGCGTAGAATCTGCTGGTCCCCATGTGGCCCAGATAATCTTTCCCCATTGCAATGGCTTCTCCTGGGGCAGATTTTCATTAAAAAAATAAAAATAAAAAATAGGGTGAGGAGTGGTTGTCAGCCTTTAAGGGACACTCCCAGAAGTCCCGCTGTGTTAGTTTCCTAAGGCTGCTATTACTATGAGGTGGGTGGCTTAAAACAGGAATTTATTCTCTCAGGGTTCTGGAGACCCAGAGTCTGGAATTGGCAGTTGGCAGGGCTGGGGTCCCCTGCAGCTTCTAGGGGACAATCCTTCCTTGGGCTCCTAACTCCAGTCTCTGCCTCTACCTGCACGTGGCCATCTCTTCTCCCTGTGTCTCTTCTTGGTGTGTATCTTATAAGGACACTTGCCATCAGATTTAATGCCCACCTGGATAATCCAGGGCGATTTCATTTCTAGATCCTTAAGTACATCCTCAAAGACCTTTCTAAAGGGTCTTTCCACATTCACAGGGTCCTCGATGTGGACATGTCTTTCCGGGAGCCTCTATTCAACTCCACACCCACTGACTGCAGCTCCATCTCATTGACGGGAACTCATTGGCAAGGCTGCCTCTACCTGCTCAGGAAAGTGAAGAGGTGCATTTTTAGTTGGATGTCTTTCTGCCGCAGAAGTGCTCTCGCTTAATGCTACAGGTTCCATTAGAGCTGGCATAACAGATAAAATCTATTTGCCAACTCTGAAGAAAATGGCTGGCACAGGTGATGGGGTGAGATGAACACAGATGCCTATGGTGAATTTAGGAGGCCAGGTCAGTTTCTGTTGACCAGGCTGTGGGTCAACCATCTGGAGATGCTCCTGAGGCTGCAGCACACTGCCCTTGTGACCTAATTTCTCTGACAGTGGATGATCTGATCCTGCAGAAGCCTGAATAAAGGCTGGTATTACTGCTTTGCTGGCCATCTCCTGTCTCCTTCTCCCTCCTTCTGGAAGGGCCCACAGTATGTTTCCCCTCTGGTTGGCCGTAGACATGCTTGTTTGCAAACACACTGCATTACTCTCTCTAAAATCCCACATCACCATCTTTTGTAAATTGCATTTCTTTCTTCCTCTTTTAGCCACCTGACTCTTGTTTTGGACTCTTTTACCCTGGACAACCTTCTTATCCTTTGCTGTGGACTCATTCTCCCTTCTTGACTTGACACTGAGCATATTTTTCTGTTCTTTCCCTCCCCCACCTTTACCCTGCTCCCGTCCCCTTGGCTATCTGTAGCCTGTACCCAGATATTACGATTGCCATCTGCATCCCTAAGCAATGCCACCCCCTCCATTTATTAACACCATGCAGTGATTAAGGTGGGCACCTTTTCCTTAAGCAAAGGAAAATAATTTAAAATGTTGCTTTCATTATTCCCTTTTAAACTCTAAAGATAGAAGGGAAGGACTGGAAACTGAGATTCTCTTATGTTCCCTTCAAAACATGACCTTGTGATAGAAAAAAATATATAAATTTGCAGTCACTGAAAAGCTTTACTTTTTCTTTCTTAAATGTGCTTCTGATTAGCCAGCCTCCCACACAGTATGCTAAGGATTCAGGCTGAGTGTGGGGACAAAACCCCTTTGTCGGTGAATGGAGCATTATGCCATGTCCATGCCCAGACCAGGTGGGCTATGAAGCTCCTGTTCATGACAGGAGAGGATCATCATCTGTGAGGGTTGCTGTGGTGACAAGATACAATAAAGTCTGAAGTGAGAATATCTGATGGTCCCCATACTCATGTGTGAGAGTATAGTCACCTGTCTACTCTAGTCTTGTGCCCTCCGTACTCCTAGACAGGAAGCCAAGACAGTCTTTACTGGTAACTTTTGTGATGCCCCTTGTGGTCAGGATGTATCACTGCAGGTCCACGTGGAAGGCTACGGGTGGTGAGGTTGTAGGGAGCCTGCTGGGTAAAGGGCCACTGGGGCTCAGGAGTCAAACTTGACTTCACTATTGAGAACTATGAGGACTAATGAGGACTATTGGTTGCATGTCCTTTAAATACTTTATCAATTTTCATTTGTAAAACCAAGGTGATAATATCTACTTTATTATTAGAATTTTTAGAAGAATCAAATGAGGCCATATTCCCGGAACAGTCACTCACTCTATAAGTATGGGTTCCTGTCCGCTCCTGTTTTGCCTCCACCCTGCCAATGTACTGTGCTGCTTTATGATGGCCACAGACTTACCTTTGTTTGCCACTTTATCAATCAGACACCAAACAGTAATGTTAGCATTAATGTTGAACATCAGTTCATGTGCTAAGCTAATTCTCTGTGCTTGTGTCCACCATTTTTATAGTACACAAACTTTTAGTGTAAACTTAGAGTTTTACATGCATCTTATGGGAGTTTGGTAAAAGCTGAGTCATTAAAACTGGGCAGCTATTCCACAGCCATCTCATTCTCAAATTTTCCATGTGCAGCTACGTCTTTCTCTTCCTTCTCCTGGGTTGCTTCTTTGTATGAAGCCCAAGATGGTTTTGACCCCCTCTATGTCAGTCAGAATAGGCCAACATACACTGCATAACACACAAACCCCAAATATCAAAGGCGTGATGCAATAAGCCTTCACTCTTGCAAAGCTTGGTGTGAGTCGTTAGCTTTCTGGAGCGGTGCTCTCCCGATGTAGGCCTCAGGGATTCAGGCTGTTCCATCATGTAGCTGTGCCACCTGCAACAGGTAGCCAAAGAAGGGGACAGAACCATGCAAAAGGTTCTGCTTTGAACTACAGTAGTCCAGTTCTGCTCATAGTCCATTGGCCAGAACTAGTAACCCAATTGCTGGGGCACGAAGGAGAGCAGGTGGATGTTTGGTTAGCACGAACTGTCTCTGCCACTGTGGGTCGGCAAAGTCTTTTACATCCAGGGTCCATAGGTCAGTAGTAACTTCCCTGGGAGTTTCTTAGTTGGAATCTCTAAAGGAACGATTTTGGGGGATTCTCATTTCAAACTAGACCACACATGTCATACAGGAGTTGCACAACTCCCTTTAAACAACTGTCCACTCTTGGGCTCATCAACTGTGACTAGGAGGGTTACAGCCACATGATCTGCTGCCTCCTTAGAAGGGCTGAGTTAGGGCCATGTTCTCTAAGAAGGAATTGTGAATGGACCTTCTCAAATGGAAATCAACCAAGGGGCTTAGTGTGATCTCCCACAGACCATTTAGGACCAGCAGTTCATGATCTGGGATCGAGAAACCTATTGTTCTCAGGCATCATTTCTGCCAACCAAAATCTCATGATCATTGGTTTAGTTCTCCATGGTGACTGACGAGGTCATTTCAGGTCCTAGAAAGCAGGGCTGGGGACAGATAAAGAGATATATTGTAGAGAAGCTTGCTTCTGATTTCAAATAGAAACTTCAAAAATCTTATTGTGCATTGCCTAGCAAGACTTTCCTTAAGCAGGAGGTAATTTTCTTGTATATACAACAAAAATTAACTGAAGATCTTTGTGTTCGCATGATCCTGGTAGTTCCTTTATTATTTCACATTCTTAATTACATTGATATTAAAGACTAGGGAACAGAAATGCCAGCTCCTCCCAGTTGGCGATGGAGATATTTTGAGCAGAAAACTCCAATTGTGGTGTCCAGAATATCATTTGAAGGTAGAAGAGTCACAAAAGCAACCAGTAATTGAAAGAGCATTGAAGTCAGACAGGTTGGGATCCACCAGCCCAGGTTCAAAACTTATTATGTGATATATAATTCACTCGACCCCTCTGACTCTGTTTCCCTATCTATCAAAAAGGGATATTAATTTCTATTTTTGTTGTGAGAATTTAAAATAATGTATGAAAATCTCATAGCTCATTGCCTGCAGGAGAATAGCTGCTCGATTAAAGGCAGGAGCTAGTCTTGTTTTAATAGTCCCTTCATAGCAGACCTGACCTGGGGTTGGCCATACTTAGGTACCCAGGTATCAGTCACAGCACCCACTATGGAGTTGCAGCTGCTGAATGGGATACATAGAAATATATTATTTTAATGAGACATTGGTCTATACCTTTAGCCAAGCAAGGGATTTCTAACTTCTGCATTGCTTTCTGTTATGATTTAGATAAGGGTACCCCAGAATTCCAGGTGGAAGAGTCAGGGTTCCCAGTCCATGGCATGAATAGGAGATGGTGAAGCCCCTAAGAGGTGGGGCCTAGCGGGAGGTCTTTAGATCATTGGGGATATGTTTTTGAAAGGGATAGAAGTCCAGCCCCTTCTTCCTCTCTTTCACTTCCCAGCCATAAAATGAATGATTTTGCTTTCACCACATGCTCTTGCCATGATGTACCACCTCTCTCTCTCTCTGAAAAGATCTAACAGCAATGGTTCTGCCCAATCATAAGACTGGAACCTCCAAAACCGTGAGCCAAAGCAAACCTTTTCTCTTCATTAGATGATTATGTCAGGTGCCTGTGATAGCAATGGAAAGCAACGCTTCTTCACCCTGCCTTCTGTACTCTGCTGAGAACGGAACAGTTCTCAGTTGCCCTATTGTGAGTGGAGAAGTGGTTACACCCTCCACAGTGTGCTTTCAGGGGAGACGGGACACTTCTGTCCATGGTTTTCTCTCCGCCTTTCACACCTACCTTGCTACCCCCATTCTATCACTGCAGGCTTTTGTGGCTTCATTTAGAGATCATATATTTATCCTTCCATTAGCGGCATGGATAAGTGAGTTATGCACTTATGTATTTTTTAGTACTTTCAAAGATGGCATTTTAGCTGAGAGCTCAGATTCTGGCCACACTATATCAAAGTGAGTTGAAACTGACTGGTGTACTCAGCCATGTCCAGATTGTCAAAGATAAAACACAAAGTAGATTTCTGGGAATAACAGATACATTTTCCTTGTTTTCCATGCCCTTACTGAAGTCCTAGACAATCACATCCAGTGTGACAGGCATTTATAGAGCACCTACTGTGTACCTAGTCCTAGTTGGGCTTTCAAGGACTAGTAGGGGAAAGAAGATAAACACATGAAGAAAGGATTCATAGCACAAGGGGCATGCAATGACGAGGACACTATCTGCCAGTAATTGAAAAGCGGTGGTATTCCGATCTCTAGAGAAGCGGGGCATGATTGATGGAGGAGGCAGAAGGAACTGAGAAAGCTGATTAGAACTTTATCTTCACCTTGTTCTTATCAGGGAACAAGGAGACACCTGTTCACATTAAAAGCTGGTCAATTTTGCTTAGAATGGAAGGAATCGCACAGCTTTAATCAAATATTGCCAAGTGGTCCAATTTCCTCTCATGCAGTCAGTGAGGGTATCTCCCCGTGCTGACTCTGATGGTGATAAGGGTCCAGTGGCACACTTCAAAGGATGACCTGGATTGTCCCAAAGACAGTCCCTTCCACCTGCCCTGCTCATCACAGAGCAGTAAGCTGGGGCCAGGAGAAAGAGATAAACTCTGAAGTCTACCACCCATACTTGGAAGATCATTGTTCTTCTTTAATGGAGAACTGCCAGCAGCAGAAGTTTTAACTCTGTCCTCAGTACAAATGTCAGAAAGATCTAGAAATCTTTCTTTGCTGCCAACCAAACAATGCCAGCTGAGAGGGACTCCTACTTTTCTTGCCTCCCACCCCAGGCTCACCAGCTACCAGTAGGATGGAATTCTTTGGGCTGACTTTATAACCATGGTAACTATGCAAAATATAATAATTCCAGCTCGTGCCTGGTACCCATGGATTTGCCCCAGAGAGAGTAGCTCTTCATAATTAAGGAAAATACAAAAGCCATACAGAGTAAAATCAGAAACTATTGCTGAGAAAACCGGCAACGGTTAAATTCCTCGTGGTGACATAGAATGAATCTTATTCAAGGGCGATGATTGGGAAAAAAATGCTCAGTTCAGTTCTTGCAGTGGCTCCAGGTACAGGTGAAGCAACAACTAACAGCAGTTAGGAATTACTTATGTTCCAAGTTTCTCCGGAACTAATCTTAAAAAATGGATCCTTTAAAGAGGTACTGTATTTAAATACTCTGTTTTCTCTGACTTCGGCTTTGTTGCTGACAATAGACAGTCATATGCCTGATAATAACCAGGCTTAGGACAGACCCTGGTTGAACTTTAAGCTCTTCACGGTGGCTCATGCCCCAGGTGCAGACACTGCCTGAGATGAAGACGTCACATTCTATACCATCCCCAAACTAGCCTCATGAACACGAAAGGGCCCCACCAGGACACACATCTTGTTCATTTTTGTGTAACTAGGAACTGGACAGCAGTCTCTGTTCTGCTGTCCTGGGCTGCGGACCCTCATGCATCAATGGCACATGTCCTTTTTCACCCCAGCTGCTCAACTTTGAGTCCTCTCCCCTCTTTAGAGTACAGCAAACAGATTGTTTGCCCAGTCTTGCACCCTGAGCATCTAGCTATAGCAGGCAATATGGCACATATTTACTAAGCATTTAATCTGCACCAGGCTCCTCCTAGCATCAAGTGTGTTAGCTGGGAATGTGAGGCTGGGGCATCCCGGGCCCCGACTTCCAGAGATTGTAAGATGCAGCAGGCCTCAGAGACACGTGGTGTCAAATGTCCTGTGTGCAGGACAAGCAGCTCAGCCTCAAGACTTGCTTTCCCCAGTTCTTTGGCATCTATCCCACACCCCGAGAGCCACCATGGTTTGGTGTACAGCTTGGCAGCACATAGGGCCCACTTTGATCAAAAGTGAGGCTCAGTCCCCTAGGATGAGGTGGACCCTGAGTCCACTCTCCTTGTGTGGGAATCACCCTGTGTAATCCGTGGGGCCCTTGGTGAGCGTCTGGGCCTGATTTCAGCTGTCAGACCTAGTAACTTTCATTGGAAGGAAGGGTGGTGGTCCCCATCTTTCCATATCTCCCTGTGTGTGGTGGGCTTTTGAGGTTGCTTGTATCATCAGAGCAGTCTTTAAAGACCCAGTCTCGATTCTTCTGCTTCCCTTTACAAACACGTTCCACGTGCACAAGTTCTCTCTGAGTGACTGGTAACTAGGGTCCGTTTCTGTTGTGGAGAGAGGTTGGCCTATGTGATCTCCATCATTCTCAACATGTGCTCCCCTGAAAGCCAGTTGCAGGAAACCTCCCCAAAGCCCGCCTGCTAGCTTTTTCCAGGGAGGGGACAGACTTGACCAAGAAGGACTTTCTTCTCTCTGGCAAGTAAGCATAGCATTATGTCTGGGTCCTTAGCCTGGACCCTGCAGGCCAGGACCCACTGCTTCTGTCTTCTCAGAGGGTGGCCTCTTGGTCACACAGGGCAGAGCTGGACCTGCAGGGTCAGTTCCCTCAGCATCCCATGACCCCATGCCCCTTCCATGCTCTGGGGTGGTTTCTGTCCCCATCACTGCATTGCCCATTTCTTCCTGGAATTCTAGGCAGTGACCCTTTCCAGGGTGGTGTGAAAGGAGGTGGGAGGGTCAATTATGTCTCCCCAAATTATCATCCCAGGATGGATGGTGTGCAGAGTCTTCATTACGTTTCATTATGCTTAAAAGCACCATTTACACAGAAGTAAGGTCACTTGCAAAATGAATCTTCGTAAAAGCCAAATAGCAAATTTCATGGTAGGTTTTCAGACTTGTTATGAAAACTATAATTAAAATATGAAAGCATGTTAATTTTATCTTATATAATTTAGCAAAAATCATAATTGCTCCTATGGTCTACTTATGCTAACTCAAGTGTTGAGTATGTTTCCCCAGCAACAGTGATCAACAGTGGGGGAATATTTGAGTGGGAACTCACTTTACAAATGATCAGTTGCCTTTGGTGCTTTTCTTTGTTTTGTTTTGTTTTATTTTTTAATTTGGGGGCATAAAGATTCTTTTTAAGAAGACTACCAACTTATGCGAACTCTTTTGCTGAATGCTGGGACTGATGGGGAAAAAAAAAATAAAAGGCAGGTAAGAAGAATGAAAAGTCCCCTTACTCCAGATCTCTGCAGAGCTCACAGGGAACTTCCCCAACAATGTCACCCTGTGTGAGGGCATACGCTTGGGAGCCCCTTTGTCCTGCCCTGGCTCCCTGCTGTCTCTGTAAGAGGATTCTGTCCTTTGGGCTCTTTGACCAAACCCACTCCTCAGATTCCTCCCCACCTTTCCTCCCAAGGCAAGAAGGCATCTCTTCCAGCATCTGCTCTCCTCCCTCTAGCTCGTCCTTATTTAGTCACATTGCAGGAGCAGATGTGGTGTCCCTGTTGCTCTTAGACACTGTGGCTCTCAGGAAGAGTTTTTCAGGGAGAATCTTCAGGGGAGGGGTTTCCTGCCATCAGACTCCCTAGATGAGTACAGACCTACCTGGTCCTTTAAACACAGGGCCTACTGAATCAGACAAGGGTGACGGTCATGTTCCGAATCAGACTGTATCTAAACTGTGGAGCAGAAGGAACCATCCTGCCTGTCTCATTAGCTGGGGCTGCCCATTCATGTGGAGCTGGTGAAGTTCACAGGCAGAGCAGGGCACACGAGTCACATTGTTCTCTAAGGCTGCTCCCTTCATTACCGCAAGAAAAAATGCATCCACCATTCTGTTGGGTGACTAATGTAATTATTTTGTCCTTCTCAATTTTATTTTTTGATTCTCATGAGACTGCAGGGGCATAAGTGCCCACCTCCCAATTTGATAACTAAGAAAAAGGAGACTAAAAAAAGCTTAGGGACCTCTCAAGCAGCCAGTAGGCAACATGGGAGGTCAATCTGGGCCAAGTCCATTGTTCTCATCCTACTGTGCTGTCGTGTGGGAACAATGGAGGTTGACAAGGGACCTCTCAAGAAAGATGGTCTGTATGTCCCAGGCACTAGGTATCTTTCTCCCATTCATAGAAACTATAGAAATTAAATTTTCAGACAGCATCTTCTTGTGAAATTTTAATCTCTACTCTTTGAATAATTATTCAAATGTATGTGGAACCACTATATGAGCCAGACCTGAAGCAGACACTGGCCATTTTAAACATTCCCTCATAACTGGTTTGGGGAAATTAGAGTGTACTTGGCATAAAATATGCTTGCTCTTTAGATTATTGAGCCTCAGTGTTTAATACTGTGCTGTGTGCAACTGTGTTCTTAGAAGTCAAAGTCCCTATCATACTTCAAGCCACAGAGAAAACCCCCTTCAGGAATTCTGGGCACCTACGGAAGCTGGGCAGGTCACCACCGAGGCAGTGGGGCTGAATCCACCCTCCTGCATGACTTCAGCCTTCCTCCTCCAGGTTCTTCCCGGTCTTGTCCCTGCAGCTCTGGGCCCCATCTCTCCTGACAAGGACCACGCATCTAATACACTCACAAGGTTCCCTCTTTGGACATAGTCACTGTAGAAGATGAGCCCAAAACGAACAGCCCTCTCATCAAAGAGAAAGGAAGGAATCAGCATTTGCTGTGCCCTGCTAGGCACCAGGCACTGGGAGAGATCCATTTATACCCCCTCATCCAGTGGGCACTCTATGGGTATCTGGATCCCTTAATAGGTAGAGAACATGTGACTCTCAGGCATTGGATATCTTGCTCAAGCTGGGCAGCTGTGACATGGTGGAGCTTAGTTTTGGACACAGAGACTGGGGTGGGCAGAACTCTAAGGTGGATTCCCAGGTGCTGTGGTTTGTGGCTTAGGGAGCTAGCTCCTGGCATTGAGGTCTTTCTTGGGTATTAGCAAGTTATCCATGGAAATAGTTTCTTGGTCCCTCTTGCCAAGAGATACAAACAGACCATTGCCCTTTTCTAGTCTTTGGTTACTGACCTGAGGATGGCGCTTTCTGCTCTCAAGAAATCCAGGTTGTTACCATGGGGCACCACATTCAACCCTGGCAGGGCCACAAGTCTCAGCACAGGCTACCTTCATTGTCAGCGAAGCTCCCTGGAAAGTTCGAGATGTGTGCATGGAGGAAGGTTTAGTTGGACCCATGCTGTAAGCAGGAGTATCTCTCTTACCTGATTGGAGGTGTAACTGGTAGAAGAAGATGGACAGTCTTCTTCCCCCTTGCTTCTAACAATGGGTGGGGTAAGAGGCATGCATTTTTTGAATGAATAGACTGCTTTTTGGTCTTTTCCAGGCAGTTATGGAGTTGAGGAAGCCCTCATAGTGTCTGTGCACAGAGCTCTGTAAAAAGCTTTAGAAGAGCTTACAGAATTCTTTGGGAACTGAAGAAGTTCCCTGACTTGGTTCAGAGACCCACTATTTCCAACAGTAAAATTTGAAGGTGGTGCAGAGGCAGGATCAAAGGATCAGCCCAGGGCCAAGACCAGGAGGACCTGAGACTTGTGGCCCTGCCAGGGTTGAATGTGGTGCCCTATGATAACTACCTGGATTTCTGGAGAGCAGAGAGTGCCATCCTCAGACCCAGGAGGACCTGGGTCTGGAATGATCTAGTCAGGAGCTGGGTTCCAGTTCCAGCTTTGCAACCCACATCCACGTGACCTACAGGAAGTCTCACTCCTCTCTGGAGCACATTTCACCAGCAATAAAGAAAAAGAAATTTGCTAGAGGTTCTCAGTCACTCTTCACAGTCTGTCCTCATGCTACCCCTCCTCTGCTTTCCATGTCCACCATCCTCTAAGTTATTTCTGCCAATTTTTTGATTTCTTTACTTTAAAGGGCTGGCCATTTTCACTCATATCAACACTCATATTAAAATCTGCAAATATTGGAACAAATCTACCTTACTATTCAGGTTTCATGTTGAAATTTTTCAATTCTTTTATTTTGAGGTTCATGCCTAATTAGAAGGGTCAGGGCTTCTTTGAATTTTCTAATCAGAATGAATTTCTTGATTTCCAAATGAATGTTTAAATGACCAAAACCTTTCTTACAGAGCTGCCTACACCCTGATCATTAATACAGGAAATTCCAAAAACCTGGCATGGGCCCTTTATAAGAGAAACTTCAGATTGTATTTGCACAGTAGTATTTTGGCACAAGCAAGGAAGGCTATGGAGACATTAAATACCAGGGGGCATCATGTTATTGAATTAAGAAATTAATTTCTACACTTCTGTAGAGAGGGTAGAACTTTGAATCAGAGGTCAGGACTTTTCACTTTGCTGTTCCTGCCAAAGCTCTTTCATTTGTTCCTTATTATTAGAGAAAAATCAAAAAGCCAACTGTGGTTGCTCTAAAATAATTCCCCTGGAGGTCAGGCATGTTGCCGCAAACTTTGGGATCATTATCATCATTATCCCTACTGTAGATCAAGGACAGCTGAGGCTTCCCAAGGTTCAGGGCCTCACAGGCACGCAGGGAGTGAGGACTTGGCTCTCTGACTCCGAGTCCTGACTTCTCTCTGCTGCATCTCAACCTCTGATGACTCACAGATGTCAGCTGGGTACCCTGCCTCCCAGCAGATGGCAGGCCTCTGGGAGGTGGGTTGTTGGTTTCTTCTCTTGGTCCCATAACAGCCCCCAGATCAGGTAAGGATTAAAGTTGGAGCCCAGAAAAGAAAAGCAGGCTGGTTGAGCCAGGTCCACCTTCTGGATTGTGGGAACAGAATCCCCAGTGTGAATGACCCAGCTTGTCCTAAAGGTACCGGGCTCCTTATCCCTGCTCCCTGGTTGTTCTCAGGGGAGGAGGATGCATGTTCCAGAATGTTCAAGCCCATCTCATGGGCTTTTGTTCTTGAGATGTCATTTGTTCTGTCATTCCAGGGATGGGGAATGATTGTCTTGGACAGTCAGCTGCACTCTGAGCCCAGGTGTTGTGAACTCCCTGCTTATCCCACAGACATAGTCCCTGTCCTTTCTTCTTGCTCTGCTCTCTCCAATGCACTTGGGTGTTCACATCCTCTGACCAGAGCCAGAGAGCACGGTTCCTGCCAAAGAGCTCAGGGCTGTGGGCTCCCAGAATGCCCATCTTTGTCATCCAAATCAGAAAGGGGGTCTCCAACAGAAGGACCACCAGGTCAAGCCACCTGGGGAGGTGCCTTCAACAGGGACAACCTTGAGACAAACCCTGAAGCCACGTGCTGAAGGAACAGGGTCCAGGTTTAGGCCTGAGCCACGATGTCTCAGCTGAGCAAAGTGTGCCCTTGCCACGGAGGTGGCATGCTCGGCCCTCCTTGAGGTCATCCTTCTTATCCGGGACCCAACTCCCCCTTTTCTTGCCCCACCTCCTGATTCAACAGCACATTAATCTGTCAGATCTTGCTTTATATCTACCCCATGTGTTCCCGAGACCTACAGGAGGAGTGATAAAGGTCCATCCCTTCAAGAAATCAAATTATATGTCCGGAGAGCCACAGTGTCACCATCCTCACAGACTGAGTGCCATACTGCATGTGTCTGGAGCCGCTGTGCCAAAACCTTCCTATGCACAGCCTCATCTGATCCTTAGAACTTCCCTGGAAGTTACACCCGCTCTACAGATGGGGGAACTGAGGCACACAGAATAGAAGGGGCTTGCTCAAGGCTGCACAGCTAGTGGGCTGCAGACTGAGCTTCAAACCCCAAGTCTGACCCCTGACTCTGACCCTCTTATGATGCAGAAGGACATGGTACTTGTGCAGATGCCACATGTCACTGCTACAGCTCAGCTGAAAAACCCAGTGAAAGAAATGGAAAGAATTCCTCATGGGCCTGACTCCAGGGCCTTTCTTCAAAAGAGGATTTGCATTTGTTTCCTGCTTCAGAAGAGAAAGGGCCATCTCGATGGAATTTTCTTTTCTGTTCTGTGAGGGGCTGATGAGGGAAAGAGCATCCTTTAACTACTTATTTTGAAGAGAGTTCAGGAACACTGTTATTTTTGGAACTTATTTTGCTTTTGAAATCACAGATGAAGTGAGATTACAGAGAAGAGGAGCAAATATTAAAAGTATTTTTCATACCACTCCAAATAATTACTTTTCTCCTAAATTTCTGGGAATAGCATGTAACATTTTTAAAGCCTGCAGCCATCCAGAGCCTCTCACACTGGACTGTGCCATCACGGGGACCTCTGGATGAGCAGCTGAGTGGGTATAGATGCCCCTTGCTGCCTGCCAAATGCAGAGCCATGATTCCTTCCCGAAACTGTCAAACGTGGATGGACATGAGGGCTGGGATCGCTCTCCCCTCTGGCCTCTCCTGCTTGCCTACCGTCCAGGGGAAATGCAGAAGGATGAACCTGTGCTGAGATGGCACCCCTGACCTTCTGAGCTTCTCTACCACCGTGTGGGCGAGAGCTGGCGGGTGGTCTGCCTTCGGACCTCTAGGCAGGTGCTTGTCAACACTGCGACACCGGGAACTTGAAGATGTCTCTCTGCTCTGCAACAGCCTTTAGAGATAGCACACGGGACAAACACACCACGAGCATCCCTTTGCAGCTGATTTTCATTTAACCCAACTCAAGTGCAAATGCTTATTACAGAAAATGGCTGGTAATCTGTTTGTACTAATTTCCTGGAGAGGCTCAAAGAAGCCCAAACCATTCTTCTGCCCGCGTGTTCTGCTGGGGCTGGTTCCTGCTGGATCGTGGGAAACAATTGGTAAATATTCTACTGGGTTTTTTTTTTTTGAGTCAATGGCTTGAAATTGATCGTGGTTGAAATTTTCACACCATGAAAATTGGCAAACACTACAAATTGAGGTTTCTGCTCCCTCCCTGAGCCAATTTACTCACATCACTGTCACCAACTACTGTTGAGTTCAGAGCATCCAATAGCAACCCAGGCTGGCCAGCCACTGAGCCCCTGCGGACGGGGCGAAGACCCCGGCTCGCTCCCTCGGTAGCCACAGGGCTCTCAGGTCTTCCCTGGAGTTTCAGGATAAGAGCTGCATCTAATAATCACAGCCAGGGGCTGTCACGGGACGTCCACCTGAGCCCCCACTCCAGGGCTGGGCCGCTGCCAGCGCCCTGCCTGGAGCCCCTCTCCCCTCCAGTCCTGGTGTCGGCGCAGGCCACGCCCCTTTTTTGGGCCTTGTGTCCACACCGTTCACACAGATAGCAAACGGAGCTGTGGGGCTTAGGGCTTCAGTCACACAGTCCCATGGCTCTTGTGTTAAACCTCACAGACCTTCCTAGGAAACATCTCACTTACCTTCGAATGAACCCGCCACGTTAAGTTGGTGAAATCATTTCTATTCCCCAGACAAGGAAACCGAGGCAGGCAGGGACCAGAGACATTTTCACCATCATGAAGCCCTGAGGGTGATCAGGGCTATTGGGTGGTGCAAAAAGATTCATTTCAAACCTTAAGGTGAATGAAGTGTGTGTGCGCGTGCATGTGTGCGATGCTTTGTGTATATGAGGATGCGCCACAGTGTGGGAGGTTGTTTATAACCAGGGGCAGCCACCGGCTCCATGAGAGAGCTGTTAGCTCGAGCTCTAGGTGCACCTAGGACTATCATGCTCTGGGGTCCGTGGTGGCTTATGGTAACTCTCAAATGACCTCTGAGCAGACCTGCACAGTTACAATCCAGGATCAAGCCCAGATCCCTGGTCCCATCTCTATGCTCCAGATGTCCCCTCGTCTGCCTCAGGAGTCCCCATCTTCAAGGCTGTGCTCACAGCTCCCTGCCCTCCAGCTCTCTGAGCTACTCAGTGTCCCCAGAATATGTCTGCGCACACTACAGTGCTTTGCCTACTTTGATTCCTTACTTAGATGCTCCCTGAACCAGTCCTCAGGCTGCCTGATGCACTCTACTGCCTCTGCTGTCCTGACCCTCCCTACGCAGCCTCTCGGCTTATCTTTGGTCTGCCGTTCATCTCCATCACTGACCTGTAGGCTCTTGGGCAACAGACGTGAGAGGCTAGTCCCTGAAGCTGCATCCCCGCGTCCAAGTGTCTCAGTACAAAGGGGTGTCTCAGAGGGACGATGACTCTCACAGTAAGATCCAGCCAGTTGTTGACAGCCCTGGGTATTCAAATGAGCGCTTTCCTGTGAAGGATGCTCACAGCTAACACAGCCCCGCAGCCCCACATAGCCCAAGGACATACATTCTTAGAGACAGGATATACTACCTCTGTCATTTCTATTCCTGGTTCCTGACACGCAGTAGATGTGTCTTCTAAATATTTATTGGAGGAAGAGATAAAGAATGAATAACAAAAGCAGTGATGTTGGCTCACCATCCAGCTGCATGGCGCCCCACACCCCCTGCCCTGACCCTCTGTCATTAACACGTTCAAGGCTTTCTCTTGCTCGACAGCAGCCGTGGCTGGGAGCCTCTCAGTGAGAGCTGCCTCCGTCTCCCTTCTCCTGTCCAGTTCTGCCTTGCACCTCAGTCTTCCCAACCCTCTCCAGGTCCTGTGGAGTATGTTTCCCTTTGTGATAACAAGATCCTTTGCCCAGTGCTGCTTCATGTCTGGCCTACTTTCTGACGATTTTGGGTTTTTCCCTGAAGGAAGCACTAGCTCATCTTACTTACTAGAGCTGCGAGAGGGTCGTAGGAGTTATTCAGTGGCAGGCTGTAAGTGAGAGGTGGGTCTGAGAACCGCACCTCTCTCTTCATCCCCTAAATCTATGGAGGAACTGAAGTAGGGAGCACATTTCCTCCAAGCAGACATAGATGTTCCTCTATGTGTACATTCAAAGACATAAGATCGTGAAATGCAAAATAGCCTATCAACTGCTTGGTGCACATGTGTATGTGTGTTTGTGGGTAGGGCTCTCCATTCTCCTGCCTCCCTCGGCCTCCCCTCTGGCTCACCAGGGCGAGGAAGAGGCCTCCCACGCATCCTTACTGGCAGAGGCTGAGAGGCCTTGCTCTGTGAAGGGCAGCAGGAAAAGATCCCACTTCTGATTAGGTCTTCTGATCGGCCTGTTCCCTCTGACCCCTGACCTTCCAGGTCAAAAGCCTCCTGGCTCAAAAGCTTCTGTATTTGGAATTTTTCTCAAATGAAATCACCAGAACTAGGTCTTTGTCAGTCATCAAGGTGCCACACCTCAAGGATGGGTTGACGCACTAAGGAAGACTTGATGGAGAAATCGTCCCCATCCTGTTGTTCTCCCTCAAAAGAAACCTACCAGGGGATCCTGGCAACAAAACATGGCTCCCCAGGATTAGTGGGAAATCCTGTAGAGGTGCCGGCTGAAGCCACCCTGAGGGGGTTCAGCTGCTATGTGGAGATGACCTCGGAAGCAGAAGGCTCCCTGGAAACTCCCAGGAACGTAAGCCCAAGGTTTTTGGAAGTGGGAGCCAGCTTTGGCTTTCCTCGGGTTCTGGGTTCAGTGATTGGGGCCTTGGGGCACGAGGTAAGGGGAGCGACTCTTCCCTGGCTCCCCCTGACCAGCCTCGGTCCACGCCTGGAGCAGACAGCGTGGGAGAATCCAGTGTCTCTCAGCCTCAGTCAAACGCATCCTCCTTCCCAGTTTGGATTCATCTGCTTATCCCTGCTCTATTATTCTCTTAATATTTTTCTTCAGCTAAACTTTATGAAAAAAAAAAAATTTATTTTAAAAAGAAACTTCGTATTTTGACTGCAAATGGAAAATGAATATCACTTACTTTAAATCTGTCAAAGTAAATTTGGTAATTTACTTTACCGCGAGTAGTAGTAGTACATTCTGGCGAGATGCTGTTGTCTCAGAGCAGAGGCTTGCTCCGAGCCAGAGGGTGTGAAGCCAACTTGTAAGATGTGATTTGCCTTCTCCTTACGGGAACAAGCACTGAGCATGAACTGAAAAGAGGCTGGCTTTCTCCCCCTGAGCAGGGCCAAGACTAGGGTGAGACCAGTAAGGGAACTCACAGGCCCACAGTGAGGGCCTCCTTACATGTTGCCCCTGGGCTCCTGGCTGGCCTTACTTGGTCCCAGCCCCCTGTGAACAGGTGTCCTTCATCACCTTCATCACCAGGCCCCTGTCCTACCTACATGCATCACCGCCTCCTTTGGAAACCTTCCAACTTTCTGCCCAATCAGAAGAGAGCTTGCATGGGAATGCACGTGCTCAGGCAGCCTAAAGACAGCCCAGCACCTTCTAAGTGTGCACACCCCTCAAGCTTAGTAGATCTCACTGCAAAGCCCACTGAGTTCTTTTACCCAGCCTTCCAGGCCTAGATTCCAGATTTTTCCATTTTGTCCCTTTTGAACCTAGGTTCTGTGCCTTTGGCCAGTCTTCTGCAATCTTGATTCCATCCTGTTGACTCACAGTTCCAGACTGTGTGCATCATGCTGCTTCCTGGGCAGAAAATTCTAGCCTCATCCTCTCTGCTTCCCATTCTGTGAGTGTCCCCCTGTCCACCCCAGGATGAAGAAAGACCCTTCCTCTGCCTGTTGTGGAGGCCTGTCTGAGCCTGTGACCTCCTGGGAGGTGGGTAGTGAATCGCGTGCACAGTGTCCTGGTGCAGGGAGCCAGGCCTCCATCCAGGACCCAGGCTGAGGGGCTCCAGACAGGGGTCGGAGTCCAGGGCTGTGCTTGCTCACTGCGCTGTGGGACCTCAAAGCAACTTTTCTTCTGAAACAGAGCTAACAGCACCTCCTGCCAGGGCGGTGGGGAGGGTGGCCTGAGGCAGATCCCTGGACCTGGACACAGCCCGTGACCCGCTCCTACAACCACCAGCCCCAGTGCAGGGAGCCAGATGAAGCAGTGGGCCTCTGGTCAGGGTCAGGGAGGGGCAGAAGAGGTCAGTTTCTATCCACAATGCTTACCATTGTCTGCTCCTTTTCTTTCTCATGGACATTTAAGTACCAATTGCTTAGGTCCATTTCTCTGAGTGGCTCAAGAACTTTTGCAGCCACAAACTTGTAGACTCATCCGAGCAGAGTTGATGGGACAGAGTAGTTGTGCTCATGATGCAAATGCAAAAATCTGGGAAGTGGAGTGACGTCCCAAGTTCATATGGGGAGCACGGCGCAGTTGGGTCTGGGACTCGAGCCTCCTAGCTGGAGTCCAGGTTCCTTGTATTTGGTCTCTTTCTCTCTGAGTAACCTTGTCATCATGTGTCTTAATGCTAATTGCTTTCTTCTTAGACCATCTTATGGGCTGAATTGGGTTGCCCCCCAAAATACCTATGTCGAAATCCTGATCCCCATCACTTGAGAACATGGCTGTGTTTTGAAGATGTGACCTTTAGGGAGATAATACAGTAAAATGAAGCCATTGGCATGAGCTCTACTCTGACATGACCGTTGCTTTATAAGACGATATTAGGCATAGGCACACACATGAAGGGAAACCACGTGGGTCCCAGTGAGAAGACGGCTTCTGCAAGTGAAAGAGAGAGACCTCAGGAAAAGACCAACCCTGCTGCCACTTTGCTCTTCAACTTTTAGCCTCCAGAACTTTGAGGATGTAATTTTTTTTTTTGTCTTGTAAATTACTAGTCCATACAGGTTATATGTTGTAATTGAAAGACAAAAAAAAAAAAAAAAATGTGGGCCATCTGAGCAAGAAGAATGATGGGGAACTTCCCAGTTCAGAGAGAACTGAGGCTTCATGATTTGGTCTCACAGTGGGGACTTCCTGAGAGACGGCAAAATGGAATGCTCTGGAGGACGTTGGCCGTGCTGAGGTTTGGGATGGAAACTGAGTTTTATTTCATAACAACAGTGGATAGGAGGGGCAAAAATGGGCTTGGTTCCCTGAGGATCCCAATGGGCCCCCACCTGGAAGACAGAGTCAAATAAAAGACCCCGGGATGGCAGGCCTCAGTTGAGTCTTGTTGGGGGACTTGATTGGGTGGAAGGGCACATGGTTAAATTTCAGATAACTCCTGGGTTGGAATCACAGAGCCTGGGTAAGCTACTTAATTGCTTGGAGACTCAGTGTCCTCATCTGTAAAATATAGATGACGCATTCTGTAGTAAGGCGGCAATGGAAGTACAAAGCCTAGAAGGGAGCGTGACTCCCTAAGTGGTGGTTGTCACCATTATTATCACTTCATTTATTAACAGTTGGCTTGATGTTGTGCTTGTACTCCCAGGACACAGACAGCAGGAATCGCGGGGCTGAAGATAGGGAGGAAGCTCCAGAGACCGGAAACCAGCAGAAAAGGCTGGTGGGAACCAGGGAAAGCATAACGAAGGGAGAGGGAGAGCTTAGCTCCCCTGCTGCTAAGGGGCCTGCAAGGGTCATAATGCTTGTCCAGAGAGTCGGGGTACAGGTGTAACAGCTGAAGGTCGTAACAGCTAATGATCACATTTCTTCCACTCTCAACTGCCTGCTTCTCCAAAGGTCTTTCTCCTGGATTAGAAGCAGAGAGACTCCATATGACTCCATGAAACTAAGCAGAATTCCAGAACATTCATCCCAGGGGCAATCAGTAGTTAGCCATGAGCACTGAGGAGTGGGAAGAGGAGGAAGTCTTCGTTCCTGCTTTTCCTCCTGCTAGGCCGGCAAACAGACAAGAAATTATTAAGTCAAGAAATGGTCTAAAACACCCAGCCCCTAACCTGTTCAGAAAATGCAAGCCATTAAGTAGAGCACAGTTCATAGTTAGAATGCTTGGGAAGTAGAAAGAAACCGTAATGTCCTAGAAGGAGCAGGGACTTGGAAGTTACTAGACTTGGGTTGGAATTGTCAACTGCCACTTAGGTGATGGGTAGCAGCTCCCTTGCCCTTGAATGAGTGTCACAGGGCTTCTTCAGGAGGCTGTGTGGTGTTCCCAGTGGGAGAGCCATTTACCTTCTGGAAAATTCCTCCATAGAGGGGACTGTCCCATGCATTTCAGGTCACTGGGTATCACTTAGCCTGGCCACTAAATGCCCTGGAAGCCAGCTTCACATGTATTTCCAGTGCCCCTTAAGCATTTTGAAATCACTCACCAGATGAAACTCAAGACAGAGCATTTTATCAGTGGGGGTACCCCATGGTAAACAGGTTAAGGTAACTAAGTTTAAGTGAATTTAATAAAGGGACTAGGGAAATCCTAAGAAATAAGGCAGCATCTTAGAACTGGTAACAGTGAGCTGTTAGCACCTCTGGGTAGAAATGACAATGCCATGAGGTGAGGCTCCAGGAACCCCAACAGACAGGCTCTGGGGACAGCAGTCTTCCATGAATGGATGCAGCTGGCACGGGCACACCACAGGAAGAGAGTCGGGCACATATATGATGGTCTCTGTAGCATTTCCTGAGGGTCAAACCCAATCAGAAACGAGAGGCCAGGTCACCTTCTCAGGCAGCCAGATAAGTCAGCTTCCAGGCCCAGAGCCCAGGGGAGCAGAGTTGAGAGAGAATCTACAGGGTCAGAGACAAGGTCCCAACAGACACCTTGACATGCAGCATGGACTCAACCAACAGCAGACCCTCCCTCCCCCAGAACGGAGCCCTTGCTGGGGTGCAGAGATGAGGAAGGTGGGAAGAGCAAGAGGCATTTAAGAGCAGGTAAACAAAGCCTCAGACCCCCAGAAATAAGCCCCACGAGGGGCTGAGCCCACCTCCCTCTCCAACATCCCCATCCCGGGTCCTTCATATGAGAGTTAGTACTACTGCAGGGGACTTGTTCTGATGTTGGGGAAAGAAGACACAAGATGTGTGGCTCAGATACTGTTCAGAGGGCTCAGAGAGAAGAAGCTTGTCACTCGTCATTGAGATCATCCTCAGCAGCGAGACATCCATCTCTGCAGACAAGGCCTGGGCATCCTTAACATGGATGGTGGTGCCACCAACACAAGAGTGGGCAAGAGTGGGGAAGCTCTGGGCTGGTCTTAGTCCCCTCCTGAGGAAACAAGTCTCCCTGAGTCTGAATTGGTGGAGGAAATAAGCCTCAACTCTGCCATCTGAAGTGGAGTCCAGCAGTAGCTTCAGAGAGAGTAAGTAGGACAGTGAGGGGGGATCCTTAGAGTCTTGACCCAATCAGGGGCCAGCGAAGCCACACTATGGTTCTCTACCCTGTTGTTCATTAGCTGGACATTTCTCATGCTGCCCTTAGAAAGTGTGACTTGGGTCCCGGGTTCCACACCAACTTCAACCCACATTGGACAGGGAGGATGCCCCTCACTGGAGCCTGAGTGTGTCAACCTGTCCTTAACGTGGGAACCTATCAGCAGCACAGGACTGGCATTAAGAGGAGTCGAGCCTGGATGGCCCCTCTTAACTTCAGAGCCAGCAAAATGCAGCAAATGGATGTGAGAGGAAGAACATTTGGTGCACAACAGAAGTCAGCGGCAAGGAGTGGTGATAACCGCTAATGGAGTCGTGTCAGCTGAATCATGGACTCCTGATTCACAATATAACTATTTTATTAGATAATAAAGAATGCCTTCCCTCCCAAGAAATGGATTCTTAGAAAATTCCCATGAAGAAACCTCCCGAGCACTCTGCTCTGTAGCACATTAGCTCCCCTAATGGGCTGGAAAGGTGGCAGTAATGTCTCAGGGAGAGGGTGGGCCAGTTGGGGTCACGTGGGAAGAGAGTCTGCCGGGGTGGAACAGCAGTGGGCAGGCCGCCACTGGCATGGACTCTTCTTCTGATCCATCTTTTTGTGTCCTCTTCAGCCCTCTAAAAATGCAAAGCCACTTTTAGCCCGTAAGATGTACAAAAACGTGGCAGGGACTAGACGTGGTCTTTGGGCCCAAGTTTGCTAACCTTGTCTTGGAGCCTTGGAGAGACAGTCATGCAGGAGTGTCTTGGTCTGCTCGTGTGGCTATAAAGAAATACTTGAGAGTAACTAGTGTATAAATAATAGGAAGGTGTTCCTCATGGTTCTGTTAAAGATCAAGGTGCTGGCAGATCTGGTGTCTGGTGACGGCTGCTTCCAAAATGGTACCTCGTTGCTGCACCCTCTGAAGGAGGCAGAAGCCACGTCCTCACAGGAGGATGGGCCTCACTAGTTCCTCCAGCCCTTTATGAGATGCTAATTCCATTTCTGAGGGTGGAAGCCCCATAGCCTAATCCCCTCCTGTGACCCCAACCCCTTTTGGTGCTAAGTTTCAAGACAGATTTTGGAAGGGCACATACACTGAAGATGGGGTGCAGCCCTGAAGGAGCCCATGTGGAAGTCAGTCAGTCAGTCAGTGTGCCCTGAGAGCCTTCTACATGCAAAGCACTGTTTGTTCTAGAAGAAACCTCAGTGGGCAAAGAAAATAGGGATTCCTGTGACTGTTCATCTTGCATCCTGGGAGTATCTTAGTTGGCTCACACCACCAAAACACTGTGCCATACACGGGGTGGTTTCAATGACAGCAGTTTATTTCTTCATAGTCCTGGACACTGGAAGTTCAAGATCAAGGTGCCAGCATGGTTAGGTTTCTGGTGAGGTCACTCTTCCTGGCTGGACAGCTGCCTTCTCATGCTGCCCTCATGTGACCTTCCCTTGGTACATGCATGTGGTGGGGGCAGAGAGGGAGAGAAAGAAAGAAAAGAAGACTCTCTTCCTCTTCTTATAAGGACCTGGGTCCTATCAGGTTAAAACCCCATCTGTATAATCTCATTTAACCTTAATTAGCTCCCAAAGCCCTGTCTCCAAATACAATCACTTTTGGGGATTCGGGATTCAACATACACTTGAGGAACACAATTCAGTCCAGAGCATCACTGAGAAAGACAATTAAAAAAAAAAAAACACAATAAATAAGTATGTCAGCACATGCTAAGTGTTAAGAAGGATGTAAACAGAACAGTAGGAACTACTAGAGGAAAGAGTATGGGAAAGAAAAGGTTTGTTTCCCCTTGTTTCAAAATATGGTCTTACCTGTTTAGCTGTGTGACCTTGGATAGTTTCCTTAACTCCTCTGAATCTCAGTTGTCTGATCTATAAAATGAGGTCATCTTCAAGGGCAGGTGAAAGTGTGAGATGAGCATGTGAAGCCACAGCAGAAGCCATTCTACAAACAGAAGCCGATGTCACCACCATTGTCATAAGTAATCATGTAGTGGTGGTGGTGCTATTAAGGATAACACGGGAGTCCAGCTCCCAAACCAGCCACCGATTCGTGCCTGTGCCAAAGCTACCAGTCATGCCCATCACTGAAAGGCTCATTGGAGTCATCAAGTCTCAAGTCCTTATTTTCCTAATGAAGGAAAATGAAAGCTACAGAGAGGGGGTTTTGCTCAAGGTCACATAGGGACTGTTGGAGTTCCTCCTATTACCAGCCTCAGATGCATCTCACCTCTCCAGTCCTGGGCTGATCACGTCTCTTTAGTGTTGTCCCCAGTGGAGAAGAAGGGCCCTTAGATGGCACACGTCCCAGTGTGTTCACCTGAGTACCTCTTGGTCTTGACACACACCTGCTGTTGGACCTTGGGAAAGTTAATCTCTTGCATTTGCTAATATTTGTAACAGACTTAGAGTCTGGAACATAGTAAGCACTTGTAAGTATTTATTAAGTAAAATAGATAGGATGAAGAAAACAAATGTGTTAGAGTGCTACCAGAAATGGTTGGTTGGTTCTTCAAGGTGGGTTGGGGGTGGTGGGTGGTGCCTCTGAGGAGTGACGCTTGAGCTGAGATCTGAATGCTGAGATGCCAACTGTGAAAAGATGTTGGTGATGGCATCAGGGCAGAGGAGTATACGTGAAAAGATACTAGGTAGAAATCGGCTGGGAGTATTGAAGAACAGGGGTCTAGCATGGCTGCTCAGGGATTGGGGTTGGGCACAAGATGCACAAGAAAGGGCCAGATCAGGGGCAGCTTCAGAAGAGGTGAACTTCTTCTGGTGTCACATTAGTAGGCTCAGGTTTTGAGCAGAGTGCGGTGGTGAGGTTGAACTGTAGGGGGCAGTGACTGAGGCAAAGCCAGGAGTTGCTTCCTTCTGTAGTAGAACAGGCATCCGATGGTGGTCACTCGCAGGAGATAAAATGTAGTGCGAGGTGGGCAGAAGTAGATGGATTGTGAACATTGTGAAGGTGGAGCCTTAGGCCTGGCTGATGAGTGAGATGCTAGGAGAGGAAGCAAGGATGACTCCCTGTGTTTGGGATCTGCTGAGCAGCCAGCAGTGCCAATAACGGGGATGGGGAAGACTGGGCAAGGGGCAGGTTCCAGGGAGCTAAGCTGGAGTCCCATGCTGAGCAAGTTGAAATGCCCGCGAGTCCTCCAAGTGGCAATGCCAGGTTGGTATCTGAGTCTTCAAACCTGAAGCTAAGAGGGAACGTTCCCTCAGTTCTGGCAGCGATGGTTCATAAAGGACTAGGGTGGGTGAACCAGATGAGGATACGTGACGTCCCAGTGCAGAACGAGAGCACACAGGGAGTAAGCGCAGGTGAGAAGGGGGCTGGACTAGGTCCTTGGGCAACACCAAGTCTAGGGAAGAAGAAGTCGACAAGAAGATGGGGCAGCCGCCATGGAACAGAGAGAACCAGGTGAGCGCCATGACATGGAAGCAAAGACAAGGGAGAGTCTTAAGAAGGCCAGTGTGGCACTCTCAGGAGAATGAGCAAGGACGCAGCATGGGCAGCTGAGGCATGGCCATCGAGGGAGTGAGCTGGGTCTCCACCCAGGTGGGGACAGAGCCCCGCTGGAGTGAGTGGAGGGAGGCAGGAAGGAGACCACGTGGTAGAACAAAAGTGTGAGGACAGATGGCGGCTGAAGGGGATGGGGAATTCTGGGGTAGGAGTGTTTCCCAGAATCAGCCTTGAAACTCACTTACATGTGAGGAAAAAGTTGGCTGCTCAGGAGGGAGAGGGACGTTGCAGGGGCAGAGTCTGTGAGGGGCGAGAGGGACGTATCTTAGGCATGAGCAGAGGGCTCTGCCTCGGGAGCAGGGAGGGTCCTACCAGCTGTCAATGGGGTGGAGAATTTAGAGGAGATCATCAGCAATGGAGGTTTGGGGAAGAAATGTGGGTTGCTTTGGTGGTTGAGATGTGGCCTGAGGAGTGTCTGAGGGGAGAAAAGAGATTGTGGGGTTGAGGAGGTCCAGCAACTGGGAAGAGATCATTCTCGTGGAATGGGAACAGTCCACCAAAATGAAGACAGCTGGGTACGGTGGCGCCCGTAGTCCCAGCTACTCGGGAGGCTGAGGCAGGAAGATATGTGAGCCTAGGAGTTTGAGGCCGGCCTGAGTGACATAGTGAGACCCCATCTCAAAAGCAAAACAAGTAAATAACAACAAAGTCACAAAATATGAAGATGGCAGAAGGGAGGGGGGAAGAAGGGAGTGGGTTTGAAGCCGCTGATGAATGGCCAGTTGGTGGTGACCGGAAGGTTGGCAGATGGCAGCAACGAGAGGATCCACTTCAAAAGCTGGGGTTCCTGGGTGAGGAAGGCAGGGAACAGGTTTGGAGGTAGCCACAGGGATCCAGGAGGACACCTTCCACCTCCAGAGCCCCAACTATGGGAAGTTAGGCCTGTAAGCTAGGGTAACGGTCTGGATGGTAGAACTGCCATGGGGATCGCTGAGGGACTGTGATGCCTTAGAAACTCGGAGGCCAGGGCCGGTGGTGCATGAGGAGGTCTCAGTGCCCTCTGGGTCAGGTGTGTCACAGTAGGAAAGATGTTGAGAGTCACAGGTGTGAGAACGGGTGACTGTGCCGAAGGCTGTGGAGGAGGCAGGGCTAAGACCCAGGTGCGCGGGAGCTGGGGGAGAGGCTGCAGGCTGCGGCTCTCAGGCCCTTCTTAAATTCTGCCTCATGGTCCCTGACCCTATGGACTGGGCTGGGCCCAAGGGCTGGAGGAGTGCAGCATGGAATGGGGAGGCAGGGCTGACCTTGTGGGGTGCTGAGGGCATTGAGTGAGTTGCTTGTTAAGCAACAAGAACGGTGCTGGGGACAGAGTCAGGGCTCTATGTGTCCTGTTATTATTTTTCTTTGTAATTTATGCACTTAATAATAATAGTATGTAAATGGGCCAGAGAGGATGGTATGAAACAAAACTGACCTTACCACACTGACTTATAAATCCGAGTGCCATAGCCACTTTAATAATAATATCAATTATAAGAACAAAGCCTTCAGAGTTGACCAGGCCTTAGAATTAGGAGGTAAGCCCTCACATCCTGAGAGGACTCTTTGCTTTACTAAATAATGGACTTGTTGCAGGGGTTCTGAACCTCTGGCTTAGAGGAACCGCCTGGAAATCTATGCAAATGCTTATGAAAACATGCATGTGCATAATTTATGCAAATATTTATGATAACAAGTTTGCATAATGTATGCATATGTTTATGAAAATATGCAGTTGTGTCGTTTTCTAAGACTGAGCTTTCATCAGATTTCCTAAGAGATCCATATCCCTGAAATAGGTTAAGAGACATTAACTTCTCCCAGTGAAAACAATTCCACTTGTTAAAAAGAATAATAATGCATTGAAGTAAATTTGTCATAAGGGCAACTTTGGGGCGAGTGAAGAGAGAGCCAATCAGATATTCCCACTCACTGTGTGTCTAACTCTGCTCTGTGGCAGATTCCACAGGTAACAAAACCACACGTTCAATATGGTTGCTGCAAAGATGGTACCTGACAGCATCCTGGCAGGAAACAGATGGCACCTCCAAGTTAGGTCGTTCTAGGTCTTTTTAATTTTTAAATTTTTTTTAGCTTCCACATATGAGAGAACATGAGAACATGTGATACTTGTCTTTCTGTGTCTGCTTATTTTTCTTAGCATGTAGAAGATCCATAGTAGGAATTGGGAGGGGTGCTGGTGGGGGGAGAGGGGAGGAGCAGGACGGGTGGACAGGCTCCATGCATGCGGGATGGCTGTGTGGAAATGTCATGGTGGATCCCATGGATTTGTGCAATTAATAAGTGTTAATAATTAAAATAAAAGAACATCATTGGGGTCACAACAAACAAATTAGGTAGTTTGAGGAGAGGTGTATAAGGGATTGTTTAGAAAAGCGTGAGCAGGGATTTGTAGACTACAAAAAGGAGCATGATATTCTGGGGCTAGATATGGTGGGACCCAGGGGCAGGAATCATTAAGGAACCTAAAGGAAGGGTCACCTGAGAGGAGTGTGGCCTTCCTTTTGGTGGCGGGAATCAACCACGTTGCAGTGTCCTTACGGGGAGGAATCTGGCTTGGCAATCCCACAGCCTTTCTTCTCCCTTCCTGCATCCCTGAACATTCCCCACTTGCACCCCAGCTGGAGAGGCCAGGAGCAGAGCTCTTTGATGTGGTCCACGTGGCCTCTGGGGCACAGATCTGAGTGAAGCAGGAAAGTCAATCTGGAGGGGCAAAGGCATGATGTCCAGCTCAGAGACTGTGGCAGGGGAGCGGGGAAAGCTGAGCAGATCACGTGAGATTCATCTAGGGGACCCTCAGAGGTGGGCATGGTGCATGTTAAATTTTCCTCTCAGCAGGGAACAGTGGAGTGCGCCACAGTTAGAGGCTGAGAGTGAGAACATGGTAGGGGATGTGAATCTTATTCTGTCCAAAAAATGTATAATCCTGAGCTCCTGGAAACCCAGAAGCCATCTCCGTTTCCCCTGATGTTGGCACAGAGCTGAGCCCACTTTGGGTGTTTAATAAGTGATTGTTGTGTCAAGTTGATTCCTATCGTTTGTTTATTGAACTTTATTTTGAACTAATTATAGATTCATACAAAGCAGGAAAAAAAAAAAAAGCACAGAGGAGGCTGTCCTGAGAATATAAACAGAAGTCTGCAGAAAGTCTGGTACCCTCCTCTCAGCAGCCTCCATTGTGTGCAAAACTGGTCAAAACTCTGAACAAGTACTCTGGGGCCAGATGGACCTGTGTTCAAACCCAGGTTCTTTTATTAATTACCCGTGACGACCTTGGGATGGTTAGTCTTTCTTGGTCTGAGGTTTTCAATGAGGACTCCACCTACTCCATGGGAGGAGTGAAGATTCAGTGAGACCGTGTATATAATGTCTTGTACAAAGTACAGGCTCAGTAATTGATGTTGCCATTATTAGATGGCAGGTTAAAGATAAAGACCGCATCTTCTTTCCATCTCTGTAGCATCTAGCGGGTTGCCGGTTCAGACAAGGTGCTTCGTAAATGGTTGGTAAATGGATGAATGCACCAGGGATCGGATCTTCAATGAGCCCGTGTTCTTGAATCCCTAATCGGGCACCAGATCAGCTGTTTCTGGGGTGCTGGAGCTGGGAGCCGCCAGGAGCCCTTCCTCTGGGGGCCGCATTCATCACCCCTGACTCCCGCACACCCACACTGAGAAGTGATTCATCGCTGAGCCCCTTATCACGTGGAGGAGGCCCGCTCTCCAGTCCCCACTCACGTAAATACAGCCAGGACCCCATTCATCAAGGGGACACAGCGTCCTCCTGGTAAACCCAGCTGCCTGATGCACAGTGAACTTGAATCCCACCTACAGCATACTGAGCAGTCTAGGCCGTGCACCAGGATGCATGTCGAACTTGACCCGCTCACATTCAGGAGATGAAACTCCTAGGTGTTGTAGAGTGACTGTCTTTGCCAAGGGTTTCCAGACTAGGGAGAAGGTGAGGGCCAGAAAGAGGAGCTAGAACCTGAACTTTAGTCAGAGAGATCCAGTTAAGCTCTCTTCCACCCTGTTGTTTTGAACTTGGAAATGTCACACCACCTCATGAGCCTCAGTGTCCTCCTCTGGCTGGTGGGCTGGCAATCAGGAACTCACAGAGCAGGAGTGAGCAGCACAGTATTTTCTGGGTTCTCTGCAATCACACAGTAATAAGGCTATTATGTGGCTCCTGGGTAACTGGCACCCAACTTTTTTTTAGGGAGACTCCCAGGGAGGCTTCTCTGATGCTCCACGTTCCAGGAGAGTCCTGCCCAAGGAATCAGAGGTCATGCCCTTAGGGGAAGTTACTGAGGGTGTAGTGAAAACTCAGATAGGATTTTTCTTGTTCAATTTTTAAATAGGCATTTATAGTGACAAACTATATGCCACTAAATTGGGGGAAAGATGCAAATGGAAGGACCCCTGCTCTTTAGGGGCTCATGTTCCTCTCATAGCAAAGAAAAGATGAAACAAGTTTCAAGGGCAGCGTTTAGCTGAGTGCTTTGATGGAGAGAAGCCCCGACCCAGCCTGAGGAGTCCTGGGGGCTTTCTCAGGGGAAGAGGGAGCTGACTGCGCTTTCCTATGTGTAGAGTCCCAAGTTATATTTTGCATTTTTTTTTTTTAATTTTAGGAGTTTTGACATTTGCAGTTTTGTCGCCCAGTTCAAAACAATGTTAAGAATGTATGTTTAACTGGCTTTGGCCATGATGGTCCTTTTATACACTCGCTCCCTGTTCCTGAGCTGTTAACTCTGCTGCTCTTGAAGTGGATTGAACCGAGCTCATTCCGCCGTGGCCCCTTTCATTGCACCACCGAGGAGCCCACCGGGCTGTGCTTCCCGAGTGGTCACAGGAGGAAGACCATCTTCCCACTGCCTTAATAAATGCAGGACAACCGGGCCATCGTATTTCCTTTGGATCATAGTTACTTTGTCCTTCAAACCTGATCTTTCTGTGCCATGGCACTCAGCCTGTGGAAGGAGGGTCCAGCTGGTTTCTGGACAGCAGACTCATTTTATAACTTCTAGTTGGGAAATTTACTCGACCCTATTTTGGCCTTTCAAATTCTTTTTTCTTTTTTTTTTTCTTTTTTCAGGTTTCTAAGAGTGAGTTTCTTCAATGAATTTTCTTTTTTAAATATAATGATTGTCTTAGATCATTTTTTGGATAAGCCAGTTTTTTCTTTTATGTCTTTATTTGTTGTATCTGCACAATATACTCTACATCAAAGCTTTCTTCTGGGATACAAGTCCTGTGCGTGTTGAATGTCTGCCATCTTCTGTATTGATCATCTTTTTCTTTCGTAATTGTTTTCTTCTTTTCTTCTTTGTTCTGGAAGCTGTTGTCAAGATTGTAGTTCACACCTGGAATAAATATCCATAGTCTCTTGGCGGCAACAGACAAGCTTGACTACTTTTGCAGATTCCTTCCCTTCCTTCCTTCTCCTCCGTCCCTTCTCCCTCCCTTCCTTTGCTTTTTGTGGTACTGGGTGACAGAACCTTGCACATGCTAGGCAAGGGCTCTAGCACTGAACTACACCCCCGGCTTTGTTAAATTTTACTTTGAGATAGGGTCTCCCTACTTTGCCCACGCTGGCCTCAATCATGTGATCCTTCTGCCTCAGCCTCCAGAGTAACTGGGATCATAGGTGCGTTCCACTTGTTCTCACTTCTGCTTGATCTCAACTACTTCCAGCATGGTCTCCGATTCTGCTTCTTCTTGAAAATGGTAGTAGTGTGAGATGATGAGGTGGGACAGACAGGCCGTGGCTGAATCGTGAGGGTCTGTGTCCTGTGGGTGATGGGTGCCATCCTGAGCATTCAGCAGGCATGATGAAGACAGTGTGTATTTTAAGAAGTGCACTTTGGCAGCAGCATAGGGGATAGATAATGGATTGGAAGGAAAAAGAGGTAGGAATGCCAGCCCAGAGAGGAGCCTAAAGCTGCCCTACAATTGACCAGTGTCTTGTCTGAACTGACTTTCAGATGGGGAATTAATGTAGACACAAGCAGCACCATTTAAAACATTGAAGACTAAATACATCATTGCAGCTATACTTGTGTGTGATTTAAAAGCAGGTGATACAACACCCCCAAAGTAATAAGCTCCTCTCAGAGATGAATTAGGATTCAGTCTGGCAATTACATTAAGGTTTCTGATAGATAGCTCACATGGAGAACTGCAATTATGATGCATATCGCTATTCTGCATGGCGGGCTCACATAACTCATCATGTTGGTTTGAAGTTTAACAAGAGAGAAAGGATGTAAAAGAGTCCTCACTTTAAGGGGAAATGCCTTCCTCTGATTTCTATGATTTTACCGATAGCACTTAAATAATTAACTCCTTTTTCTGTGTTTGAAGGTGAATAATAAGTAGATCCAGACATACCTACCTTCCTTCTTATTTTTCCAAGCTGATACAGGTAACCTCACTTTGAATGCATAAATCTTCTAAAACTACTTTGTAAACCAACATCATGTCCCTAGGCAGGAAAAGAAAAGGAAAATATTCTCCTGCACTACAAACGCAGAGGAGAGAAAGGGTGTAGCAGGAGAAAGTACCTGGGCCAGGGACTTTGGTGGAACCAATTCTAATTCCATCTCTGCTACTTTCTAGATGTGGGGAGTTATTTTGTGTGCCTGAGGCTGAGTTTTCTGCCTGAAAGTTGAAAATTATGAGGGTATCAGGAGGATTAAATGATAGGATATGTGAAAATATAGCACAAAACGGGTGATGCAAGGAAGCGAGTTATTTTTAAACTTTATATTTCTTAAAGTTGAAATACATTGTTCATAGCAAAGGCCATTCAAAACAATTCTTAAAGAAGCAACTCAACTAATATCCCCAGCTAGAAAGTGATCACTGCCTTGTAATCATGACTGTGTCCTTATAGAGAGAACAAAAATCTACCCCTCAGTCCACCTGGGAGACCTCCTGTATGTAAGATAATATCTTGAAAGTGTTTTCCATGTCTTTGGGAAATGTCTTCATTTTAGGGGACTTTTAAGTGGACAAGGATGTGCTCTTAAAATGTTTGCTCCGTGGAGCAGGTGTCAATCTGAGGACTTTGAATTTGTGGAGGTCTGACTCTTTACTGGAGTCATGCAAACCCAGGCTACTTGTGTTCATATCCAAGGGCTCTCCAAAGAGATCAGGAGACAGCTGGCAGCTGGTAAACCTATTACCAGGGACAGGGTTGAAGGCATGCTTGAGGTTCTGTTTTGGGAAGGCCCCGGTCCCTCCCAAAGCATCTGAAGGTTGACTCTTGGAGAATGGTACAGATGGGCCAGCCAGGAGCCTGCCTGCACTGCCAGGTTTGAAAGCATTCACAAGTGTTGCTGGGAGCCAAGCCTATTATACAGTACTGGAAAAGCTTGGGAGGCAGGAGCAAGGTGATCCATGCAGGCCATTCCATACAAGCCAGGACACGTGGGACATTCAATGAGGGTATAGTGTCTATCCTTAACTGAATAGCTGCAAGTCACCTTGCTTGCAATAGGACATGTGTGACTTCCATTTGGATCTGGGGGTTGTCAGAGCTTGGATGGGGCATCTCCTCCTCTCCATCCTTGGTCTTTGGGTAATAGGTTGTAGTTATAGTTGAATGAACAATTGACTGGGAATTAGAGTTATTCTCGTCTGGCTGAGAGTTCAAATTCCATTAGTTTTTCATGGGACCTTCAAAATAACTCCACCTCCTCTGAATGATTTTCTCATTTATCAATTTATCCTATAATGGTGAAGACTGAAAAAGTTTTAATAACTCACCCAACCTTGTTTATACAATTATACCCTGAACTGGACCTTTCCCTTCTGGACACAGGATAACTCTTTCCACTTATTTTTGCAGAGTTCTCTGCTGCTTGAGTCTGTCAATCTCTGGTTTGTCTGACTCTCTACTTTTGCTGGGATCAGACAAAGCAACTCCTCTATGAATCAGGGCTGCTCCCCAACCCTCACTCCACCCCCTGGCTCCTTGGGAGAAGCGGCCATGCACCAGAATCATAGGCCAACAAAGTGGTCTGGAAAGCTAAATTAAGACATTCCCTGTAAAATAATGTTTCCATAGAAACCCAGCCTGTGCCAAAGAAGAGAAAGCTTGGATTTTTAATCAGCCTCTTTGGGCAGAGGGAGTTATCATTTGGGCATTAGCTTAGAAGATAGCTTGACACTTTCTAAGCATCCTTATTACAGATTTCTCCCAATACAATCCAGAAGCCACCAGGCAATACAGTGTGCAGTGTAGATCTGGGCTAGGGGAAGGAGGGACAGGTGGAGGCAGCAACTGTCACTTAATGCCAAAGATGCATGAACTCTCATTTTACTCCTCCATCATGGAGCATCACATTCATTGAAGCTTAAAAATGCAAGAAGTGACCCTCCTTGTGGAGAATTTCCCATGTTGACTTGTAAAAAGAGGATTGGAAAGTGAGTGTAAGAACATTTTAGAATGAAGAACACATGGAATTCCACCAAAGGGCATGGTTCACTTTGCAATGGGTGCAAGAAACGTTTAAATGGTGTTTTTATGGGGGCGTTCCCCATAATAGTTCAGGGCAATGCTTAACACAATTAGATATATTAGACTATTCCAGGTACCACAGTTTTCTCATGGGATTATATAGTGCAAACTTACATATCAAAAGTTCAGAGTAAAGATTCCCATTCAATTTTGTTTCATTCAATGTTTCTCAAACATATTTATTCTGGAACCCTATGGATGTCCCTAATAGCTTCTCATCCATCTGTCATGTATGACCCACACTGGGAAATCCTGGAAGGCTTCCATCACACTCTCCCTGCTAATGGCCCTCCTGGAAGGCTCGCTCCAGAGCTGAGTGAGGATGAAGTTGATGCCATGTGTTGCTGCTGTCATGTTTCTATTGTCACAGAAAAAGTAATTTGAATCGGAGAAATCATGAACACCTAAAGTTCCAGGAACATCTAGGAAAAGCGGATGAAGGGGAAAGGAGAAGCACAGATAATGGAGCCATAGAGACAAGCTGTGGCACTGGCTACAAGGCTGAAAGTGGAACCTGAGGCCATCAGCACACGGGCATGCACAGGACAATTCCATCTGGCTGTTCCAATGGAGATGTTAATCTGGTGGCAATGTCGTATGATACTGAAGTCGGAGAATATGTCTCAAACATTTTATTTTTCAGGGTGCCTTTGGAGTGTGAGTCCTTTCCTTTCTGGGCTCCTTCCAGTTTAGGAAACTGACCTAAGATCTCATTTCTGAAATCTTGTAACTCCAAACTGTTAATATTTCTGCGTCTATCTTGAAAACGGTAGTGAATGCAGATATATGCTTAGGAGATTTAGATATGTATCGTGGAGCATTAATATGAGTAAGTCATTATTTGTCTTGGACTTAAGAAGATTTGAAGGTTTTAGATCCAGGAAGGCAGCGTGAGGTCACTTTCATTCTTAATGAGCTGCTCTTTCAGAGCTTATTAAATAGAGCGAGGCTGATTATGTCTCTCTGCAACAGATTCCCTGGAATGATTTGGATGGATAACAATGCTCTAATAATTAAAAAATAGATATCACTCTTATTCATCCTGCCTCTACAGGATCTTGGATTCCTATTGAAGATGATGGGCAGATCTGTTCCTCGATTCTTGCTGTGCTTGTCCTCGGCACTAATGTGGTATTATGATAAAAGAATACACTTTGGAATTAGGCAAAATTAACTCTACAATTTAATAGCCGTACCCTCCAGGAAGTTACATCCCCTTTCTGAACTTCAAGATCCACATATGTAAAATGGGGACAATGATAGTATCTGCCAGCCATTGTCCTATGAATTAAGCAAGATGACAGTTGGTACTGGGCTGATTTTGTTGTTACTACTGCTATTGTTACCAGGTCCTCACTTCTGTCCCTGGCTTTCACCCAGGTGGACGCTTGGATGGAAGGGTGGCCAAGAATACAGGTTTGGGAGTCAGGGTAACTTGAGCTGGAATCCTGAATGTGTTTGTCAACCACCTGGGTGACTTTAGGACTTCGGGCTTTTCTGATCTTGGGCTTCTTCATCTGAAAACATTGATGTTCAATGTTCCTGAAAAATGATGAGACTCAAATGGGAAAACTTACAGACCCCTCTGAGCACAGTCCTGGTGGGGAGCAATGAGCGGCTGCGCTTCTTACTCTGGGTTTGGGGGAGGTGATATTGTGACTGGATCAGGCAGAGGTAGCTGAGTGGAAGTTCAGGAGTGGGTGGCAAAAAAAACAGCAGATCCCTGTTTAGACACAGCAGCGGAAAAACTGACTAAAACAGAAATTGGTAATGTTATGGTTTAGTGGTGGTGTCCCCCAAAAGCTCACGTGTGAGACAATGAAGAAGGTTTGGAGGAGAAATGACTGGATCATTGCCTTAACATAATCAGTGGATTAATCCCTGATGGGATTAACTCAGTGGTAACTGGAGGCAGGTGGGGTGGGCTGGAGGAGGTGTCCATTGGGGGCGTGGCTATGGGGTATATATTCACATCTGGAAAGTGGACTCTCTCTCTGCTTCCTGATCACCATGAGCTGCTTCCCTCCCCACACTCTTCTGGCATGATGTCCTGCCTCCCCTAGAGCCCTGAGGAATGGAGCCTGCAGTCTATGCACTGAGACCTCTGAAACTATGAGCCCTGAAACAAACTTTTCCTCCTCTACAGTTGTTCTGGTCAGCCTTTTAGTCCCTGCAATGAAAAAACTAAACTAAACAGTAAAAACAGTAAAACAGTAGCCTAAGTCAGTTTATAAATGTAATGAATAAAAACAGGGATTTTTTGATATTTTCATTCTTTTTATCATAATCATAGCCTGCTGCCTTTATTTTGGAAGTAGAAGATGTACTTATTCAATACACACAATTAACAATCAGCCATGTGCGGCAACCTGGGCTTGGTACTGGAGATACACTGATCTAAGAAAGAACCATTGATGAAAAATGCCTCTGTGATCAGGAACAAAAATAATTCCATCTTCCTCCTGTCCCAGCCTCTGAAGGGTTCAAGAACTCAAGGACACAAAATCACTGAGGCAAGGAACTGAGGACCTTTGCAAATACCAGATTACTGGAATATAAAAATAGATTATTAGTATCCATAGCATCTTGCCTCTGGTTCATCACCCATGATTTTCTTCCTGGAAGGTCCTTACCTCCTGCAGGTACTCCACTTGAATCTTTCTAACATTCTTCTGAGCACACCTCCTCCAGGAAGCCTTCTTGGACTACAGACTAGATTTGGTAGCTGTTTTCTGGAACCTACAGTTCTTGCTCTGTGCTTCCTTCCCTATAGTTTAGCTCAGTGTCCTCTGACTGTGAATGTCTTCCTCCTATCCCATAAGATCTTGGTATCAGGAATTGTAATGGTAGGGGTAGAAACCATGTGAGTTCAATGTGTATGGCATAGCATACTTGCAAACCATAAAAAAAAACAATAATAGTAACTGTTATTATGACTATGCTAATATTTACATAGTACTTTGCAGTTTACAAAGCTCTCTCAGTCCTTCCTATTACTCCTCACTGAGCCCCATGAGTCAGATGATACCAGTAGATCAGACACTACTTCTTGACTCCTATGTCTTCCAGACGAGGAAGAGGAAGCAATGTCGGAACCGTTGAGTGGAGCACGATTGAGCCTTATCAGGGTTGGAATCAAATCCAAGTCTGTGTGATTCTGAATCCTGTCTTTTCTATTACAACAGGTCTTTAGTTGACTTGCTTATTTGTTCAACAGAAAAGAAGGACATACACAAAAATATACCACATATATATGTGCACATACAGAATCTTGGTGGCCAGTGTAAGTGAGGGGACTATAGTTAGTCTCCTTGTTTGGAGCACACCTCCCATAAATTATTTACCCCTGCCTAATATTCTGAGACTTGGCATCTCTCCATAGGTACAAAAATTTAAAAAAAATCTAATGATCCAGTTGCAGTTAGACTGCAAATATTCAAAATGGCAGATAGCACATTTCTCCAGACCCTTAAGTGCTTGAAAGGAGAACAAAGTATCTTGCTAAAGGAGATGTTTTCAAAAAAGAAACAAGCTTTGTTGTCCCCTTGTGCTTTTCTGTGTCAGTTCACTGATCTGGTTTTTACTAGAGTCAGCAAAGTGGGAGCCCCGTCAGCCACCAGGCCAGTGCACAAGGAGGAGCATCCTTCCCAGGTCAGATCCACTTGAGGTAGGTGCACATTCCAGGTGCCCTGAGGTAGTAAGTCAAGGGAGGAGTGTTTAGATCTGGGCTGAGTGATGACCTCATTCTAAACCTCAAATCAGAAGGTTGAATCCACCAAGAACTGGAAGACATGTTGACACGTTTTTCTGGCAGTGAGCCAGCCCTGAAGGTGCAGAACACCCTGTGAATGGCTCTCTGGGCCATTTCCCATACTTGTACTGCTCCCTCCTCTCACCGAGGTCAGTGTGGCCCCTGAGGTCCTCCCCTATCCTGGTTGAGTCAGGACTTGTAGAAAAGATGGTGGAAAGTAAAAAATTGGAAGTTACAGAAGGTGTGCCTCTTTCTGGCTTTGAGGGACTTTTGTCATAATGTCTCCAAGTCCAAGTCCATTTGAGGCAGTGTTAGCACTTCCTCTTGTCCTCTCTCCAAAAAAGGGCTGTGCGGTGCAGTGGAGAGAGCACTGCAAGACTGGGTCTAATGACAGCTTCATCTCTTACAACTAGTGTGGTACAGAACGAGGAGATCTCTGCAGCTGGGCCTCCTTTTGGTGGAATGTGAATACTCACCTCTCTGGCAGTGTGGTCAAGTGCTGGCCACACAATAGGTGCTCAGCATATGGCATAGGGCATCCCTCTAGGCATAAGGCAGAGTGCATATCATGGAAGAGGGAACTTGTGTTGTAGACGATCGGGGCCAGCCGTCATGTCTCAGCTCAGTTCCTGACCACCCTACTACTCAGACCAACTACTGAGCACCTTTAGGGATCACAGGAAGCAATGTTATTATTATTATTTTTTGTACCAGAGGTTGAACTCAGGGGTGCTCTTAACCATGGAGTCACATCCCCAGCCCTTTTTTATATTATATTTAGAGACAGGGTCTGGTTGAGTTGCTTAGGGCCTCGCTAAGTTGCTGAGGCTGGCTTTGAATTCACAATCCTCCTGCCTCCGTCCCCTGGGCCACTGGGATTATAGGCATAAGCCATCACGCCCTGCTGCAGTCTATTTTTTTTACTCCACAAAATTGAAGTCATAACATTTGCCCTTCCTTTCTCTTAGGGTTTTTGTGAGGTCATGTCACTTCCAGCCCATGAGCTGATTTCCTACCTCCACAATGACAGAGTCTGGGCCTTTGGTCTGAGGGATGGGGAGGAACATCATGAGGGACTGGACTCTACTTCACCTGCTCGAGGTTCCCAGCTTTGCAGGTAGTTCACAGCTGGGCTGCACATTGGACAGCCCCACCCCTACCTTGCCCGGGAAGCTTTAAAGAATACCCATGCCTGGGTCTCACCCTACACAAAGGAAGTGTTGTGCTTTGTCTAGAGTGAAGCCTGGGTATCTGCATTTTTCAAAGTTCCTCACATAGTTCAAATGTGTAGCCAGAGTTGAAAAACTACTGCTTTAGGAGAAAGCAGATCTAAAGAAATATATGTGGCAGCCCATATTTAACCAGCTCTGTCTCCATCAGTGTGCATTGAATGCCTGCTTTTAAGGCGAGTTCATTACTCTGTGTAATTGCAGCCACTCAAATTCTCATTGGGCTAGATTGAATTGGACGTGCTCTTGGCTCACGTTGAAATCAGTGGAACCACACTCTCCTCTTGCTCAGTGACTTGTCCTGAATGATCATAGTATGTCATTGACTGGTCTGGCCACTGGCCATGTCCTTATTTCAGCTCTGTATATGAAACCTAGCACAGATGAAAGTCGATCCTTCATCTCTAACTGGCATTTACTGAGAATCTACAAATGTTCTCAAACTTCAGGTCTATCAGTATTACCCAGAGGGCTTGTTAACATGCAGGATTCCGGGCATCATCCCTATAGTTTCAGTTCAGTGAGTTTGAGGTAGGGCCAAGAATCTATTTCTAACAAATTTCCAGGTGATGTTGATGTTGCTGGTCCAGGGACCACAGTTTGAGAACCTCTGGTCTAAACAGCCTACATCCTTTTTTATCATGTATCCCTCATCTCCCAAAACCGCTTGAGCAGCATGACTGCTGATGTTTCAGAGAACTCAGTGCAGTAGCTTAGTGCTTTGTTTTACTCTTCTCCCTGTCATTTGTTAAGGTGCACAGTTTTTAGGTGGCAAGGTCAAAATTTGAACTCAGGACTGCCTGGTAGCATAGCCCCTTTCTACGTACTTCTTTGCCTCTTGTTGGATCTCTCTTTGGCTCCTGCCATATTCTCAGCCCTGTTCCAGGCACCACTGAATGACAAGTGATCCTACTCAAACTCACTTCAAACCTCTTTTGTGGTCTCCATCAAGGAAGCAGATCCAGAGGGATGATGCTCAACAGAAGTTTGCTATTCCCCATTCCTTCCCGAGATCACCCATGGAGTCAGTCGAGGTGGAGACAGTGGAGGCTGCGAGGTCAGAAAAGGCTTCTTATGTGAGGTGGGCCTCGAAGGACATGGTTGGAGCTCAGAAAGGGGTGTTCTTGGTTCTACCCCAGCCTTGATGGCTCTCGTCACAGGGCGAGCCTGTAGGGAGGTGGGGGGTCTCTACTTCTGATCAATCCACTCCCTGGACCTGGATTCTCATGCCTACTGAGATAGGCTCCCGGATTCTAGGGACCCACCGCCTGGTGCCTTGGCTAGCTGGACACTGTCATCAGTGTACTTGGGTGTGCCAGGGACCAAGTTGGAGCTCCTCGGGGAAGGCACAATGAGGAATGGCAAGGACAGCTCATTTCAGGGCCAGAGAAGAATGGCTGCAGGCTGTCTTAGGAGAATAATGGCAATAATAACAATGGCGAGGACCCTGACCTGGCCAGTGCAAGGGAGGGCTACTCACAGATTCCTCCATTGACCTCCTAAAGTGACTTCCTGGTGAGTGAGCATGCAGTCCCAGGAGCCAAGTTGGTCATGCTAGAGGCTTCTGCTGCCCAGGACCCCGGCCTCCAGCCCTACGCAGACCTGGTGACTCTCTGGACGGCATGCCTCTGCACCCCGGGGTGGGTCTATGGGCGCGGCCTTGGCGTGGTCCTCACCACCCAAGGATGAGAAGCCAGTGTCTTCGCACTTCCCAGTTCCCTGTCACAAAGGGTCTTTGCTAGATTCCTGGAAGGACATTCCCAGGAGGCCCCCTTCCTGGCTTACCCCAGAAGAGGTCTTGTCCTGAGTAGTTCTGCAACTTTGTTTCCCCCAGTTAGTATAGAAGTACAACAGTAAAAGAGATAGGAGCCTTCGGACAGAGGGAAATGAGGCAGGGACCCCAGGCTCTAGAGCCCTCTTCAGAGCACTGGGGTTTGGCCGCCTCACTTCATTCTTCCCAGCCTTGGCCATGCATTGGCCACATCAATATTGTCATTTATGATTTGCAAAAGGAGGTCAGAAAGCTAGTGGGGACATTCAGAGGTGTGTCTGCAAAGTCCATGTTTGCCCCATGTGGCTTCCTCTGTGGAAACTCCAGGGTCAGGACTTGTGCGTTCCTTGTTAATATGATTATCAGGATTCACGAGGTAGCCGCTTGGGACAAGGGATACCCAGGAGAGGAGGCAGTTAGGTGCAGAAAGGCCACATGTAGAAGGACCCTTAACCTGAGGCAAGGCTCAGAGGCCCACAGGATTTTCAGGCTGCCCAGGCTGAAGGAGGTATCATTGAAAAGCTTTCCCCAAGAGGTGTGAGGGAGCAGAGCATCCTTGTCCCATGCTGAGCTGGGCAGAGCTGGACCCACCTATCCATTCACTCCTAGTGCCAAACTTCAGGTTGCACCTCCGTAAGCTGAGGCAAATGTCGTGAATGGCCGCATTTTGCATGTGACTTTATAATAGCTCTTCTTCTTGCTTTCAAATCCCCTTTCCTTCTTTGTCTCTGGGCCTATATTCCTGCTCAAGTAGTGACTGTTCTAATGCTGTCAGTCCCTTCTATGATCTGGAGAGAAGCTCTAAGAAGAAGGAGGTAGATTCTTTTTTCTTAATTTGTTCTAATTAGCTATCCATGACAGCAGAATGCGTTCTGAGTCATTATACACAAATGGACACAGGTTTTCATTTCTCTGGTTGTACGTGATGTAGAGCCATGGGAGGTAGAATCTTGATCCTGAGTGACCCCATTGTGATCTAAAGTCAGAACCTCTTTATTTCTTTGAACCTCAGTTTCCCCAGCTGTAAAATGGGAATAAGCAATGGCTTCATGTACCTCGTGGGAAATGGGTAGTGACAATCATTTCAAAGGGCATTGGGATGTTATAGACAACTTTGGAATTCACAAGCGTAAGGACCAGAAAATCGACCTGGACTTGAAAGCACCTCTACTATTTACTAACACTGAGCAGCGAGTTCTTGGAGCCCTGTTTTCTCATCTGTGTGATGGGAAGGACAGTACAGGCAGGAGTGCCGGACTGTGGCCTTGACGTGTGCAGAGCATCCAGCATGGTGCCTGGCATGCAGGCCACCAGCTGCTGCTACAGCAGCCGTTGAAATGATCATGCTCTTCAGAGTGAAAACAGGTGATCAGCAATCACATGAATGCAGATATTCTGCCAGGCTGGTCCCATTCTTTCTTGGATTCCCCTTCCCTTCTCTTTCACTGCAGTGGTTCTCAGGACCTCTGTTGAAGCCTGCTGAATTTTCCTGCAGGCTGGATGAAGAGAATTTTCTAGAGCCCCGGGGTTAATGCTCACTGCATTTTACCCCATTTGTATTAGTCAGTGTTCTCCAGGGAAACAACCCAAAGGATATGTATATATCCTGTGTGTGTGTGTGTGTGTGTGTGTGTGTGTGTGTGTGTGTGTTTGTGTGTGTGCACACCCGCTCATCATTTACTATGAGAATTGGCTCACACGATTATAAAAACCTACAAGTCCCACATTTTTACAATCTGCCATCTGCAAACTGGAGAACCAGGAAGCTATTGATATAATTCAGTCCCAGCAAAAGGCTGGAGAACCAGAGAAGACGATGGTGTAACTCCAGTGAACCTGAAGTCCTGAGAACTGGGTGTGTGTGTGCACATCCCTGTTTGAGTCCAAAGGCCCAAGACCCAGAGCACCAGTGTCTGAGCACCTCAAAGAGAGAGTACACTGTCCCCTCTGCTGCCTGTTTGCTCTGTCCAGTCGCTCGACAGATTGCATGATGTCTGTCCACAGCACCGAGTGCAGATCTCCCTGTCTCAGTCTACTGATTCAAATCCTAATTTAGTCTGGAAACACCCTCACAGACACACCCAGCAATAAGGGCTCACCAGCTCTCCGGGCATCTCTTAGCCCAGGCAGGCTGACACATGAGATTAACCATCATCCCATTCTGTCAGTGTTAAAGGAATATTTCTGGGTCCACCTACATGCAGTCCAGAACTTTCCTAATGATCTGTGTGAGAACTCAGGATGCTCTGATAGCAAACTTCTTTGCCCGAAGTCTTTGAAAGAAGTGAGCAGAAAGACGTGTTGTGATTCTGGCCTTCCTGGCTGGTAAGGCGTGTGGCGGGTGCTCTGCTAATTAGCATGTTGTGTGTCGTATCCCCCACAAGGGCCTTTGTGCTGTCTGGCAGCTTCCGCTTGGTAGATACTAAACACTGTTAAGGCAAATGATCTCATGACTGACAACTTAATAGTGCTCTCTTTGAGCTGAACGTGCTCCCCTAGAACTCCAGCCAGATAAAATTAACAGAATCCTTCCAGATCATCCTTCTCAGACTGAGGCTGGGGGGGAGGCGTGCTAGAGAGAGGTGCTGGCGAGAACTTCCTGAGTGACATGAAAGGCAGCAGACAGAGGGAAACAGAAGACCAGGGGCCGCAGCGCTGTCAACAGGGATTGCCGGAAAACTGTATTTCCACAGTTACGTCTCATGACAGGTAAAAATTATGAATGGCGGAGACAAATCTGACTCCTGTCAAGGTGATCGGGCCTCTAAATGAGGGTCGATAAGAAAATTAGTTCCCCTAGGAGATTGCGTGCTTATTTATTCTGATTATATTGGAAATACTGAAAAATCACTTTTTTAAAAATGCCTAAGGAGTGAAGGTCAGATTGCTATTTGTTCTAGAAGGTAGTGATGCTGGGGTCCTCTTCAGACCCCCATCCCCTTCGTCCTTCCGTCTGAAATCCAAGTCACCCTTGGCGATTTTTGGTCACTCAGCAAGCTGCATATCCTCCTGCTCTGGGCCTTGGCACATGACTTTGCTTCTGCCTGCAGCGATCCCCCTTTCTTTGGGATCCTGATGATGTGTTATCTTTGAAGAGTCATTCCAGCTCATATCTCCTCTGAAGGAGGTCAACTCCCGTGGTTTTTCTTCCAGAAGGCAATTTCCTGTCCCCGCACCCCTGCCACCCTTTGGCCACTGCTTGAGTCACTTTTACCAGCTTGGAGTACTTTAGTTACATGGGGTTATTCCCCACACAATAATTGCTTTTGGATAAGCTCTTTAGATCATTACCAAATGTTCTATAATCTGGTTTCTAGCACAGTGTGTCACCTAAGTAAATATTTATTCAGTGACTGTAGATGGCTCTTAGTGGGAAGTGCAGCAGGTAGAAAGAGTCCAAGATGTGCCCCAGAAAGCCCAGACTTCAGATTCTTTTGCAGGCCCTCAAGAGGACATCTCCAACGTCTCTGAAACGAATCTCTCCTCCTGTGTGGAGATTCCTAAAGGAATAGGGTTTGCTGGAAAAAGGAATCACATGGGTCAGATTCTCTGACCAGCCACATGGGCCCATAGCTTCTGAAGCCAGCTCTCAGAGGAAGCACCTCAAATGGGTTCAGCAAGGCTCAGCTGTTGGAGTAGGTACCTGGTCTTCCAGGGGCTACTTAGAAGAAACCTCTCTCAGCAGACACTGGCATGTGGTGGGAAACGCCATTTCAGTTACCAAAATCCAGGCTCACACTCAAGCAGAACTCAGCCCAAAGCTGTCCCAGCCCCCAGCTTAAAGGTCCTGGTTGCCAATTCCAACACACTGCTAGTTTCATCTGCATGTTCTGTAGTTTAACAAGCTCCAGGCAAGACTCCAGAGTCTCTTCAGGCACGAGAGGATTCTTGGGTTCGAAGAACATCATTCCTGAAGCCAGCAGAATTATCTTTCTGACATGTCTTACCCTTGTGGGACAGATGGCGTTACAGAACACTCTGTCCAGTGAAAACCACTGTCCATGAGTGAGATTGCCCAGCCTCCGGGATGGCCTGCCATTTCAAAACATGTTTCCACAAGGTGTTTTCTAGGAGTTGGTTGGACAGACTTGGACATAAGGTGACAAATGCTCATAGCCCATGCACAGGCACTGGGAAGACCTTTATCCAGGACACCCTGAGCCCACCTGTCACCCTCTGCTGAGGAGTAATTTCCTGTGGACCCTGCTGCTTTTGAAAGCCTGCTGTAAAAATATGTATGAAGTGGCCCAGACCCTACTACAGAATTGAAAATCAACAAAACTGGAAATAAGTAGAATTTAAGATGTTCAGCTAAGCATATCCTAACTTACAGTGGCTGGGATGCCCTCGTGTTGCTGAACTATACCATAAAGGAGGAGCAATTTGACTGTTGCTAGTGATGCAGTGTGCAGCACAGGTTGTTTTTATTAGGAAAAGGATATTATAGGAACAGCCAAAGCTGAGCAAAGTGTTGTTGGGTTGCTGCTAAAAAGCAGGAAGGCTGGATAATAAAGAGATCAGATGAAGCAAGAGAGGGCAGTAGCCCAGAAGTGAACGGAAAGCGTCAGGTGGAGTGGGCAGGCCTTTGCCCTCAGAGGCTACTCCTCAGAGGCTACTCGAGGCCTTGCTAAATAAGACAGGCAAACCATTCAGAGGAAGCTTCATCAGGGGAAGTGAAAACTTGAAAGAAATTGTGTTGTACTTAAAAGTGGCAAAATTGACCTAGTAAACCCTTTACTAGCAATGCAGGGAAAAAAATATCTTCATCCAAAAGAGTAGTAGTGCTGGGAATAAAATTTTCATGTCCTGGGATGGACCAGTGAGGGAGACATTTTTGGTCAGTTGGGATATTTGTGTCAGTCCAGTTTTTTGGTCAGGTTTTTCACTGCTGGGACTACAAGACCTGACCAGAACAATTTTAGAGGAGAAAAAGTTGATTTGGGGACTCACAGTTTCGGAGGTCTTAGTCCATAGAAGGCTGGCTCCATTCCTCGGGGCTCCAGGTAAGGCAGAACATCATGGCAGAAGAAAGCAGCTCACATGATGATAGGAAGCAGAGAGAGACTTCATTGGCCAGATACTAATATATACCCCAAAGGTACACCCCCAAAGTCCTACCTCCTCCAGTTACCACTCAGTTAATCCCATCAGGGGGATTAATCGGCTGATTAGGTTAAGGCTCTTCCCACCCAATCATTTCTCCTCTCAACCTTCTTGCATTGCCTCACACGTGAGCTTTTGGGGCACACCTCACATCCAAACTGTAACAGTCCAGCATCAGAGACTAATCGCCATGCCCCCATCCTCTCCTTCCCCGCTGTGCGACCTCCTCCATCCCTATATCCAAAGGGACACCTGGGAAGGCAGCCCTATGTACAGAGTGAGTCCTCAGGCATCTGTGCCTGTGTTTGTCAACATTAGCTAGTGCCCGCTCGTGCCAAACTCTGTTTCAAGTGCTGGAGATACAGAGACAACGTGAGCACCTGGCGCTGTGAACGAACATGCTGCCTCTCAATCTGCTGAGGGAATCCGTGAGTGAAGGGACGGATGAATGCCTGGATGCCTGGGGGAGCAGAGGTCACCAACGAACAGGTACAAAGAGAAATGCAGCAAGACTATGGGACCTAGGTTGTGGACTGCTCAGCCCCTGGAGTCAGGACCTCTCCGAGGAGGATGGAAGGACCCCAAGGCTGAGTCTCCAGAGGTGATCTTCCTCCTTCATGCCCACCAGGTACCTAGCCTCCAGCCCCATATGCAGGCCCCACCCTTGAGGGAGCCTTTGTTCCTGGGAATGAGTCAGTATCTGCTGGGTCCTTGGGATACCTGCTTAGAGTTTACCTCTTGTTCACTGACTTAATTTGTTGCTGGTCACTCCAGGATAACTTGTCCATCTAATCCAGCCTTTGGCCAGAGACTCAGTCATGGTGTCAGCCTCTGATCCCTGTGACCGACCCCCTACTCCTGTGGACAGGACAAGATTCCCCACATGCCAAATAATGAGTCGCTTGTTCACTTCAGCATCACCCTGTGTTGGTAGCTCCCGGTTGGTTCTTGAAGGTGAATCCAGGGGAAGTCAAGGTAACTCCTAAAGAGATCTGTGGTGAAAACAAAGGAGACAGACAGGACAGGGTTGAAGAGGGGGCAGTCCACTGCAGTGATCATGCCCTGGTTCCAAACCACCTCTGAAGGACCCCTGGCTGCCTGAAGCCTTGTGAGGACCCTAGAGGATCCTCTCATTGAAGCTGGAAGCTAAGTGACAAAAGTATTGCCACCTGCCACCAAGGAGAGCTCAGAGAACCTGAAAACTGGAGCCTAGTTGGAGAGAAGGGGGTGGACCTCTCCTACCCCCCCCCCCCAAGGCTTTTAATTGCTAATGACTTTGAGTGGGATTTGTTAAAGCCATTCTTTGGGTTCCACCTTTCCTGCGTTCGAAGTCATTACTCACTGCGGTTAGTTGGGATGTTGGCGACGGCCCTGCCTGGCACATTCCCTATCACCGCACTTTATAAATGTTCATGCTGATTAGAACTTTTATTTTTCATAATGACCCACTAATGTAATGATAATGCAAGTAATAGTCCATATCTAATAGCTTCTTGTCCAAGGGCTCAGGGAATTCATTTAATGTATTTAGTGCCAAACTCCTAAAAGAAAACTATTTAAGCTGCTGATTCCGCTTATGCATTTTTATGAATCTCTGGGTAATAATAGGGAATGGCTGCTCTGGAAAGTTGGGAGAAAGGGAAGAGGTTCGGGTCACTTGTGAGAGCTGTTTGATTGTCTGCACACGGATGGTTTCCCTATAGCAGAGCTGCTAAAGAACCACAAGTTCTAGGCCAACTTCAGGATGAGGAGGCTGAGGGAAGCTGGGGCTTTTGCAAAACTTGGCCTGTTCCAGGATCAGTGGCAACGGGCCACCAGACTCCTGGGTGGCCTACCAGCAGGCCATGAGTGAGCTGACTGCTAGGGAAGAAGGGGTTACTGTGGGGGAGGGGGCAGAGTGTTACCCTTCAAACCAGAGAGGAAGCCCAGGAGCCTTCTATGCAAAGCTAAAAGACTGGGATGCCCTCCACATGGAGTCTGACTGCGCAACATGGCAACGCCTGCAAGACTATCCTACACACTCAGCCTCTTCTCTTTCTGAGCCCTTCACCCCAGTTCAAGCTCCAGCACATCTTGGGATTCTCTGAGGCTGTCACTGAGCTGCGTCACCCCTGTCATCTCCCTCTGCCCTTCCTGCTTCCTTCCCTTGCCCTCCACAGGCGGCAATCCCAGAAGCACTCCCGGTTAAGCATCTTGCACATTAAACCCTTAGCACCTGCTTCCCAGGAACCCCAACATGCCGCAGCGTGGTACAGTTCCCAGCATATAGCATAGGACCCACCCCGTGGAGAACATCAACAAAGAAAGAAAGGAAACAGCAGAGTCAGATAAACGATGGACCTAATTCACATGTGTTCCTTGTGGGGCATTCTTGGAAACTGCTCCTTCCTTATGGCCATGTCACTAACCTCACGTTAGAGGCCTGAGGCTGCCTCTTGGTGGCTGTCATGGGGCTGTGACACAGGAGGTGCTTGATAAACTCTTGTGCAACATTCGCTTTCTTGGCCAAATGGAGTGCTCGACTTCTTTTGAACAGGTCGGGTGGAGATGCAACATTCCAGGAGGGTCTGTGTTCCCAGCCCCACTGTTCAAGGGTAATGATGGAGGGGTTGGCCTAGCAGGTGGGTATGGAAAGCTAGCTCAGGAAAGAGAGGTTTGGTGAGTGCCATTATGGAGAGCAACAGATGGACAGATGAGAGAGAAGGGAGGGATACAGGTGAATTCCTAGGTTTTGGATCTTTCTTCCTTTGCTTTCTACTCAAATTATCATTCAAGATCCAGCTTTGGTCTGGCGCCAGCTCTTCAAATCTTGCAAAGGTGAATTCGTCATTGACCTCCCCTTCCTCTGAACTGCCCTTGACATTTCATCTGTTGCATTAACTGTTCATGTATTATTACTAATAATTAATGCACTTACTAATTCAGGTATTCCTAAATAACACGGAGTTCTGAATCCTGGTCTAATACCCTTGAGAGCTTCTCCAGGCAGAAGCTGTCCCTTGTCTCCCTCATGCCACTCATGAGAGTATCTTTCATAGTTCTTTGTCAGATGGATAGTGGACCTGACCCTCCGTCTTTTCCGTGCAATCCTCTCTTCATAAAACGTCAGCTCCTCTCCCTCTCATTTGTCGGATCTCAGCTCACCTGCCACTTTTAAAAGGCCCCTCTGACACTCTCAATTAGGTCTCTTCCCCTTGACATATATCCATATAGGAGTCTATCTTTCTCCTTCTTAGCACTTATCCTGATTATAATTATTAGTGTAATTACTTAGTATAATTAGGGTGGTTATTAGTGTAATTACTAGTGCTGTATCTCCAATACCTGGCATAGGCGCGCTCACACACACACACACATACACACACACACACACACACACATACGCAGGCACACACAAGCTACTTATTAAAAAATATTTGTTGAATGAGATTATTGCTTGTGGACCCCACTGTTCATGGGGATATCAGTGTTTGCACCCCGGATCCTGCCCTCTTAGGGATTTAAGTCAGTTTGAAAGTTATTCCAGTTGGGATGGAGTTTTTGCTGCCCTCAACCACCCATCTCAGAAATAGGCATGAAATCCCCAAAGTACTGCCTTCCAAGTAGTCCTCTTTCCTTGTGCTGTCGGAAATCCCACTTTACCTAATCCATGCTCAGTGGAATTGGAGATAATCTGCGTACCCCAGACATAAATGCTTCACAATCTAAGAGATATTTAAGGAACCTCCTATGTATAAGCCATGGGGACAGGCTCTCAAGCCCAGGTCTGCCCTTGTATGCACTAAATTCAGCCCAAATATTACAAAAAGGAGCCAGAGCTATCTGTGACTATAGCTGTGTTGGCTGTAGAGCTTGGTTACCTGCCTAGTTTCCATGGCATCTTGAAGAGCTTTTTAATGAGACTTTTGGATCCTGTGCCAGGGCATTTATGTGGAGCTTGTTAAACTCTAGTCGAGGAAGGGTTGAGGTCTCAGGTTCCACTGTTGAGGAAGGGGTCCTGACACTTCCCCTGGATACTTCCTCTCAGCTCTCTTCTGTAGTCTGTGGAGACAGGGGCTGCTTTAGAGGACACCAGGGTACAAGACAGGTGCACTCATTGGTAAAGAGAAAATAAAAAACTGGCAGACAGTTAACATTTTTAACCCTACACAAAAGCATGAGCACACTCTCCCTTTTGACTGTGTAGTACTCCAAGGCTGGAGTATCCTCCCTGTGGGGGGAATTTGGCCAGAGCTTGGGTTTAGAGTTTTGGCATTCTTCCCAGCAGAAATGCAGAGCAGGGCTGCCTGTCTGGCACTGGGGCAGGTTCTCAGGACTGTTGTCCACTGGCATGGGCAGCCAGGGGTATGGAAAGAGCTGTGAGGGCTGGTGCACCTGTTTGTATGTTGGAGTGTTGGAAAAGAAATCAAAGAGGCCCTTCTCAAAACGGCGACCGTGCCCCTGAGTCCTTCTGAGAGCATCATCTCTCTTGAGGAAATTCTAGACTGATGCTTGGATAAACAAAGAGAATTTTGTCATGAAGAATGTCTCAGCTGATCCACTATCAACACTTTGGGGATAATGGGAAGGGGGCAACTGAGGACTGTGATGGCAGCTATGCAGGGGAGAAGACTTGTAGGAAGAGGGTTTCCAGAAAGAGCCAGTGGGGCCAGGAAAAGACTTCTCAAGAAGAAGCAGGTTGTGTAGGAGAGAAGCCTCTCTGACCGCTCTAATAGCCATGGTGGTTGCTGGTTCATTCGCTGAATCACCATATATTTATCAGTACCTCCCATGACCAGGCCCTGTCAGAGTTCCAGGAAAACAGATGAGGTAGCTATTATCAGAAGAGGAGTCAATCTGAAGAGTCAAGATAGGTAATAAAAAGTAAAGACTTTCAAAAGGTAATTTCAGGTGTGATCAGTGCAATAAAAAAGAATAAAGATGTGATGGGGCGGGGCACAGTGGCTCACACCTGAAATCTCAGAAGCTCAGGAGGCTGAGGCAGGAGGATCTCCAGTTCAAAGCCAGCCTCAGCAAAAGCAAGGCACTAAGCAACTCAGTGAGAAACTGTCTCTCAATAAAATGCAAAATAGGGCTGGGGATGTGGCTCAGTGGTTGAGTGCCCCTGAGTTCAATCTCCGGTACCCACCCCCACAAAAAAGTAAGATGTGATAGGGTGAATTGAGAGGGCTGCAGAGAAATACTTCAGATGGGGTCTTCAGAAAAGAATTCTTGGAGGTCTGAACAGAGGGTCATGATGAGAAGGAGGTGGTCATGTGACTAGGGGGAAAGCATTAGAGGAAGAGCTAATACATATACCCCACAGCAGGGCCAAGCTTGGTGAACTTAAGGACCAAAAAGGAAACCAGCATGACTTGGCCACAGTAAGAACAGAGGTGGGGACTGAGTCAGCAGTGGTTCTGGGAGACCATGGTAAGAAGTTTGAACTTTAAGTGTTGAAGGCAACCTTGAGAAAATCCAAGCAGCTATTGCTCTGGACTGCTTTATGACCAGACTTCCTTTTGAAACTATCATTCTGGAAGCTCTTTGGAAAGGAGTTGTAGGAGATAAGCATGAAGAGATGGAGGCAAATTAGGGGATTCTTGCACAGGAGAAGGTGGGAGAAGCTGTTGGCTGGGATGGGGTGTTGGCAGGTGGGCACAAGAGAAGTTCTACATTCTGTGTTGGAATCCAAAGCTGGCACCTGGTCCAAGTGGCAGCAAGAGGCCAGCAGTTCCCTGAATGCTTCAGTAGGAAAGATGAATTGCATCTGGCCAGGGGCTCATCCTTAAGAAAATAGCAGTTAGCTCAGATTCCAAAGCTGACTGAGCATCCTTGCTGTCTTCTCCTCCCAAAGCCAGGGATCCAGGTATCCTGAGCATGTCCAAGAAATCTATTTGCTTGATGCATTGGAACATCTAGGTGATAACATCCTGCCTTCAACCCAGTGAGGTACACTTCCTGGGTGCCCATTTTAGCTGGCTTCCACCATCAGTGACCACCCCCCTACAGTCCTAGAACAATCAGTAGGTCAAGAGATCCCCCAAATCCAGGACAGTCCTAAGAGTTCACTGCCTTGAGGTCACAATCTAACTCCAAAACCAACTCCAATCTACTTTGGCCCAAGTAAGGGTAAGAAACTAACTTTATGTCTTTAGCTATGCTTTATATCTCTGTTTCTGTCTGTGTGTATTTCTCTTTTTTCCCTTAAGATAGATTTAGTCCCAGCCCTCTAGGGGACAATCTTGTTGATCTAATTCTTGTCCTATTTTCTCAGTGTAAGCACTTCATTTGAGTATATAATGTTCTTCACATTCCTATTCTTCTCCCACTGCACTATCCACCACTCCTTCTAGACAGCAAAGGCAAATAAGTTTGTTCTTAAGTGCTACCTCTTATTGATTAGTAGAGACTGCCAGAAATATTGTGTTGAGAAAGAGTCTGAGATCTTGTCCAGGCTCAGTGGGATTGATTATTCATGTCTGCCATGGGTATGATAAGAAGACAGGTCCTGGGAGCTTATTATAAGATGCTTTCATTACATTTTACTCTTAAGTCAATCACCCGTAGGTATCTCCAGGAATAGGCTTCTTTTCTGCTTCATTGCTTATGCCTGGACCAGGATGTTCTATAATATAGGTTCTCAATGAGTATTTATGGAATGTGCAAATGTTATTTGGCAATATGTTTTAAAGTTAATTTTAAGGGGACTGAGGGCGTTACTAGGCACTCTGTGTGTTAGGCCTGAGAAAGTATCTCACAGACCACAACTACAGGGAGTGTGACGAGGACCCCGGTCACCAGGCAGTGAAATGCCTTGGCAGTGAGGCCATGCCTCCCGAGATTGTTCCCAACCAATGACTGAGGGTAGGGAGATTCAGGGACACTAAGGCAGGCAAGTTCCCGGGAGAGGTGAGACTCCTCTGATGGTAAACTTGGACTTCAGGATGCTGATTGCATGACAGCCTAGGACACCTTCACCCAGCCCTGCCTCCCTTTCTCCTCCGCTGGGGTTACGCTTCCATCAAGGTCTGACCTCGCCAGCGTTTGTGACTGCCTCCTTTTCTTCTGTCACATGACATTTCTCTAAAAGATATTTGCTTGTGTGATCTCCTTGGTGTTTGCCTTGTGGGGAACCTAATGAGTGCACCCTGCCAGCATCAGAGGCAGAAGGGCTCTTTTGACCCCACGTGAGGCCACTTGGACAGCAGGGAGGTCTCACCCCTGCCCTTTGCAGAGGATAGAGTGTGAAGTACATCGGGTTTTTGGAAGTGCTCAGTGGAGGGAGGTGTCACTGCTGAGATACCTTTCTCTTTTAAGGGTGAAGAAATACATTGAGAATTAACATTTAACTTTTTATAAATTATTCATGTAGCAGTCGATGGCATGGCACTCACTTAAACTCAACATAACGAGCCCTGCAGGATTAATTCCCTTTGTTATCTCATGTTCATAGCCATCTTTTAGATTCTCCCAATCCTAAGCCAGCTTATGGTTGGTTCCTCTGTGTGCTTTGTCACAGACAACAGGCCTGTCTTGTCCCCCACCCAAATGTCTGATGACAATCTAATTTCAGGACTCAGGAATTATCCTCTTTCTGCAACCCTCTCAGTTTTAGGCAATTCTTGCCATTCCATGTTGGACTGTTCTGGGTCAATGTTTATCATCTACCAATTTCCTTTTATCTACTCTGTCCCTCTGTCCTCTTCATTGTCCTTTTCCTTGCTTTCTCCTGGTCTCATTATCCCCAGAAACATTGATGGATACTAAATCCAAAATTCTCTCCATCAACCAAAAGTTATTCAATAAAAATAAATATGTTCAAACCAGAGATCTTGGTGAACATGATTTATAACTGGGGAGAAATCACTCTCTCTGAGTCCTTGCCAGCTGAGTGACATGAGCAGTAAGAGCTTCTTCATTCATTGCTGATCTTTTGACACACGTTTGTGGAGCACCCACCATGGGCCAGGCCCCATGATTAGTACTTGTGAGAGCAAGGGTCGCAGTCATCAATTTTGGGACGCATGTCTCAGGCCTTGAGAGCCTCTTCCAGCAGACAAACACCTGTTCTATTTACCTCTTTGAGAAATTGACACCTTCAACACCTTTAAAATTGCTAAGATCATGATTTCTCTTTTGAGACATAGCGGCTACCTCTCAAACACTCTGAAGATTCAGTCCAAATTTATTTCAGAAATTTATCATGATGCTTTTCACCTTTGATGCCTTGTGCAAGGGGTGATTTGTGAAGTTTGTTTCTTTTTATGGTGGTTCCTCCAACCAGGTTGCAGGAGATATAGGGACTGTGGTTTCAGATGCTTATTCTCGTGACAGCATGCATTCCCACGACGAAGAAGATGCTCTGCCTCTTCCCACAAGCAGCAGAAGCTCCATCCACTGGACAATATCTGAGCAATGGTTGTGCAAACCACTCAGTCAGCCAGTTGCCTTTCCTTCACAACCAGAACCAGAAACAGAACTGATCTTGTCCCTGCATTGATCCCCTTCCCCCAGCTGAGCTGAATCTTCAGAACCATCTAAATCTCACCTTGACGATTTTAGAAATCCTTTCCTCTATCCCTCCACTCTTTCTCTCTTCTGTTCCCCTCTGGTCCCCCATTCTTTTTTACCTGAATGGTTTTTACTGTATTTCAAGTCATTCACCAGGCTATATATCCAAATTTGTTTTTGTCTGAGAAAACTTTGACATTCTTAAATATTTTTAATAACACCCCAAAGCATGTATTTATGTGCATTATACCTATTGCTATTTATTATATTAGTAATTAAAACTTTTAAAATTAATACATATATTTATTAATTCAGTTAAAGATAATAATCATAAACCCATAAACTTAAAGGTGAAAATAAGCATGCATTGTATTAAAAATAGCCATTATCAAGAATTTGGAATTAACAGGGAGTGCGCCCTTGTTCCACATTTCTGTAAATGTCATTAACGTCTGGCTTAATAGAAGACAGCTGGCTTTTCATTTCTACTTTTGCATTCAATCTGTTGCGGCATTACAGTCCTCTGGAAAACTCCAGAGAGAATAAAAGTAAACAGAATAAATTGTATCCGAGTACTTTTATGAAAATAGTTTTGATCTTCTGAATCACTGAAAGGGTCTGGGGGAGCCCCAGGGGTGCCTGGCCATATTTTGAGAATGTTGAGCTAGGTTAGGGACACAGATATAAAAAGACAGCAATTTTACCCTCCATCTGGTAGCAGAAAGACACAAAATGATATTTACATTCCAACATGGTCCTTGGTATGCTAGAGATAATCAGGGGGCTATGGAAGAACAATGAGAGGACCTAATTCAATCCCAGGTGTGTTTGAGGGGAGGAGCGGTGGAGTATCAGAGTCCCTGGCTCCGTGATGCCTAAGCTGAGCACAACAGAGCAGGCAGGAGCAGACTTGGGTGGGAAACGCAGCCTCCTTACCTGACACATGGTACTCGGCACGATCATGAGCTAGTCCCCAGGTTATGGCTCTTATGATTGTGCTTTAGTGGGAGTGGTAGAGGAGGAAGTAGGCTCTTTTTTCTTCTTCTTTTTTTTTTTTTCTTTCCTGCCTGTCCTCTACCTGATAGTCCCACCTCACAGGAAGGAGGGAGAGCAAAAGAAATGCATATAACCGTAGACATAAATAAGAAGTGAAATTGGCCTGCTAGTGCGTTCTTTCTGAAGCATCGAGAAGCAGGCTAGCACTTTGCAGTGAATATAGTGTAAACCAGATAATTGCCATCCATCGTTGCCAACATCTTGGGATCTAAGGCATGAAATGGAGTTCTCAGTAAAAATGTATCACACACATTTGCTACCTTCTAGAACAAAGGTGATAGCATAAGTCACGAAGCTTTTATTTATTAGTCTGCCAGTAGAAAGTAAAAATACGGTGCTTCCATCAGGGGAGAAGAGGAATGTACCATTCTTCCTATCGTCACTGGATTTGAGTACAACATTTCAAAAAAACTCTTCAGTGGGCGTGATGATTTATTTGTGATGTCTCAACTAACGAACCAGTTATTTAATCAAACATTACTACAGATATTGCCATTAAGGTTTTTTTCTTTTATATGTGGTTAACATTCACTATCAGTTAACTTTAAGTAAAGGAGATTATTACTTTCAGTAACATGGGTGGGTCCCCTAAAGTCAGTTGAAGGATTTAAACAGCAAAAACTGAGGTTTTTCTAGTTTTTCCTCTTTTAGAAAATCTGACTTTGAACTGCACCTAACTCCTGAGTTTTCAGCCTGAAGGTCTGCCCTAGATTTCAGACTGATGGACTCCTCACTTGCATGATATATGAGCCAATTCCTTGAAATCCTGCTTTCTCTTATACACATGCACGCACACACACACATACATAAATAGATTAACATAGGCACAGAGGTGCAGAATGTAGGTATATCTCGTGTGTGTGCACGCATGTGTGTGTGCACACATAGACCTAGACCCAGGTATAGAGATACACAGCTATGATATACCCTACTGTTCCTCTTTCTCTGGAGAATCCTGACAGTTCTCCAGATGGTTTCTCTCTTGTCTATTGTCCCCTGTGCCCCACCAAACACTTGACCCACAGGGAATGGAAGTAAAGTCCTGCCACACTCACCTGTGGCTGGGGGAATTGTGACACCTGGCATGCGAGTCTCAGTTCTTCTGTCAAAGGCCGTGAACCTGCATTCTTTAAGCTGTGTGACTCTCCATCCCACCTTGGTCCACAAGGTGGGGCCAATGCCACCCTCCCAGGGGGTGCTCCTGTGGATTTAGTGAGATGGTGACTATAAAGCCTGGCACATAGTAGGCCTCCAGCTCCTGACTCGCTGTGCAATAGTTCTGGTCTGACAGTAGAAACTGAAGAAAGAAGCTTAGACAATTACCTTCAGAGGCATGAATTCCAAAGTAAGTTCAGAGCTGGTTTTAGGGGTTAAAGATGTTTAAAATGCAGTGAAGTATGAGATATTAAAGTAATAACAATCTTGGGGAATTATAGATATAACAATTTAATGCACACTTCAGGCCAATAATGTTGTTCTGTAGTTAAGACATTTTGTGTGGAAAAATGAGTTGGCTCCAGCAACTGAATGGGAACATTAAACATTTGCAGACTCTCCTCCACCCTTCCTGGTCTAATGACATTTTCCTGAATGACTCCCAGTCTTCTTTGTAGCGTTAACCTAATTCTTTCAGTTCAAAGGAATGAAGCCTAGACTCTGTGAGGTCTCTGACCTGACTATAGTTTTGTTGGTTCACGGGCATGTCTGTTGGAGGCATCCTAGGTCCCCTGTGGATCTGGATCCCAGCCCGCATACATGGAGGCTCACAGTGAGCCTTTGTCAGGGACCTGCGAGCTGCTAGTCACCATGGAGTCGCCTCTGACTTAGGATTTCATTTTATCCTCCTCTCAAAGAACCAGTGTGTTTTAGTCAGCATTTTCACTACTGTGACTAAAAGAATCTGACCAGCACAATTCTAGAGGAGGAGAGGTTTATTTGAGGGCTCACGGTTTCAGAGGTCTGGCTCTGCTCCTTCGGGCTCCAGGTGAGGCAGAGCATCATGGCGGAGGGAAGAGCTCCGCATCATCAGGAAGCAGAGGGAGAGAAAGACTCCACTATCTGGATACCATCTGTATACCCCAAAGCCACACCCAAATTCCAATCTCCTCCAGCTACACCCTACCACTTCAAATAATCCCATCAGGGATCAATTCACTGATTGGGTTAAGACTCTTACAACCCAATCATTTCTCCTCTGGACCTTCCTGCATTATCTCACATGTGACCTTTTGGGGGACACCTCACATCCAGACCATAACACAGTGGGGTTGGTGTTACTTCCATTTTAGGTAGCTGAGCAGGGATCTGGGAAGGTAGAAAGACCTGACTAGGGCATCCTGCTGGTCTTCAGGGTTAGGACTTTGAAAGGAAGCCCATTCCCCTTGCACCCAATCTCAGGGTTTGTCTGAAGGTGAGCTTTGGCCAAGCTATTTCATTCTGATGACTTAGGTACCAACGACCTGAAACCTCACTTCTGTCAGACTACAGGGTGCCCCGGGGCACCATCCTGCCTCCCCTTATCCCGTTCCTCCTGCCTGTACCAATGGGCTGTTGGCATGTGGTTCATCCCGAGGCTGGCAAAATGCAGCTAATGACTTTGAAAGGACTCACACTCTAAACAATTATTTGTGCGTGGAAAGGGATAGATAGAAGGGAAGAAGAAAACAGGCATTTGGGTGGAGAAATGGAATAAAAGAAGAAAATGAAAAAAATAAATGGGAATAAAGGAGAAAAGGAAGGGAGGGAGGGAGGCCCGTTGGAGGGAAGGAAATCGTTCTGGACTCAATGAAGGAGCCTATTGAGCAGCTGAGGATGAATGATTCGGTCATCTTTCCCACAAATTCTTTTCAACAGAATTAGAACAGTGCAAATAAGCCTCATTTCCTGTGAATTTTTGTGCATATGAGTCACACACATGGGATGGGTATTTAAAGTGCTCTAATTGACCCCAGCAAGCAGTGTACGTTACCTCTAATTCAGCAATGATCTCAGCCTGAGGTTTGGTACCCCTCTTTCTATCTGGGCAATGTGAGATCCTTACTCATTGGACTCAAAGCATGGCTAATTGCCTCAGGTCTTGGAGGTGTCCGGAAGGTAGATGCACCCACCTCGATGTCCTCGCAAGTGCCTGGCTCTATGAACAGTGGTCCTCCTCATGACTGGAGTACCACCTTCCGCTCAAGGAAGCACACCGTTCTGTGAGGAAGAGGGACGAGGACACAGCTAACGGCAATGCAGTGTCTGTGGCGTGAGAGTGGAGACGCGAGGTACAGAAGATGGCACTGGGGGAGGTGGGGCTTGAGCTAAACCAGAAAGGATGGACAGGTAGAGTCTGGGGTGGATGTAAGAAGAGGGGCGCATGAGGGATCACCTCACTTCTCCCCCTGGGAGAGCTGCAAAAGAATCCTGTGTTAGAAAGTTCAGAAAACAGATCTGCCTAGACAGGGATCCCATCCCCCCTGCACACTGAAACAGGGATTAAAAATACCTTAAAATATGAGATTATAATTACCAGGAATCATTTTACTGCAAGAAGATACACCCATTCAAATGAGTACACATAAAAATAAAATAGTGGCTGGGAAGAGAACTGTTGAAAGGCTTCCTGAGATAACCTCATATACCCTGTGGTGGGCTGAGGAGTCCACGCAGGGTGAGCAGGGCCTGGCCTGGAGGGCGGAAGTGGAGGTCCAGCTGCCATGTTTTCTGCAACTTCTGGGATGCAGCTCTTCTTTCTGCATGCCCACTCCTAAATCCTGCATCTCCTGGCTGATTGACTTTTTCTTATATTAATGACTTTTCAGGTCTTCCCTAAAGTTTGAGTGATCATTGCCTGAAGGCTGGCTGCAGCTCTACATAAGCTTGTATCTCAAGATCCCAAATTCCCATCACCAAACATACGATAGTTTCTGAACCCGAACTAGTCAAACAATTAAGTTCATCCCACCCCATCAATTTTCCCAGGGATCCAAGATCCACCCTGGCCTAAGGAACTCTTCCAGTAGATTAGGTCAGAAGGGTAAGTTGGGCGTGGCCAGGAAAAGATCGACTTGACCCCTGTTACTAAAGTGTCCTCAACTCACTGAAGCCTTTTGCAATCAATAAAGCATATTTTTTCTCCTCAGAGCTTACTTTTACTGAGGTAGCAGTATTGGAGTTTTGAGGATTTAGGAGTTAGCAGTGGCCACAAGGATGAACTTTGGGATGGAAGCAGAAAAAAGCAAAGGGTAAATCACCAGCCACGAGGTTCTGCTGCTTGCTACGGGCATTAGCACACTTTTGCAGGGTGAAGCAAAGAGAAGAGAGCCGAGGAGCTGTCCTGAGAAGCGCCTCTGTGCCCTAAGTTAGAGGTGTGTTGGGTGGCAAGACCTAATTTTTCTGTAAATGGAGCAGAAATATCACACCAGTGTTCCCTCTGCATGAGTGCAGAGACAGGCATTTTCCAGACACTGAAACATCGTAGAGAAGAGGCAAGACAGAGGCAAGAAGCAGTCCTCAAGGGGCATGATATGACAGAGCTCAACCTCAAGAAAGGGGGTGCAGCAAAACGGAGCATTGCCTTATGAAGAGCCGACAGGGGTTCCGTTCTGAAGTTCCATCTAAATAGAGCAAAGTATGAACCCACTGACCTCAGTCCATTGGAACAAAAGGCAAAACATTTTGGACAGGGAGGGATTGGCAGAGGAGGGGATTAAGTAAGAAATAACGGCCAGCCACAAGGATCAAGGCCTACTGCTTCTTCCTGGATAAGACACGGCTCCTCAGCATCCTGTGACACCAGAAGCCAAGTAGCTTCTGAATGATTCTGCATGTGCCATAAGCCCTGCTTGGGTGCTGCCTGTCAATCAGCCTTACACTGGCCTTGCCCCATTCAACCTTGTTCTCCAGACAAACCTAACTACTCACGTTTTTCCACGGCACATCAGCTGCTTTACCCTTGGGCCTTTGCCCCTTCACATGCCTCTGCCTGGGCCTGCTGCTTCCTTTGTATTTACTTGATTCTGACTGCTCATGATTTAGAAGCCTCTTTCTCCTGGAGGTAATCCTGAATTACCAAGGCTGGGGTATGATTCTGCTCTCCTTCACGTAGCCCTCCGCACCCCCTCTTCTTATCTCCTTGCCATAACTGGTCATCATGGATTCCCCGCCTCCTAGTATACTTCACTCTTGCTTCACACTTATGAAGGTTTAATTTACAAGTGGTAAGATTTACCCTTTTGGGCTGGGGAGATAGCTCAGTTGGTAGAGTGCTTGCCTTGCAAGTAGAAGGCCCTGGGATCAATCCCCAGTACTGCGAAAAAAAAAAAAAAAAAAGATTTACCCTTTCTAGGAGTGCAGCTGGATTAGTTTTGACAAATGCATCAAACAGATATAACACACAGATACAACCACCACTACAGTCAAGGTATCGAGTAGTTCCATCATCCCACCAAGTCCCCACCTGCCCCTTGGCATCAAATGCTACCCTAACAGCTGCTAATCTTGCCCTACATTTCCGTATCGTCTACAGTGGCAAATAACGGCATCAAACAACGTAAAGTTCTTTGTGTCTGACTTCTATTTCATCTTATTTCAGTGCATGCTTTAGAAATTCATCCATTATGTTGTGTGGATCAGCCATGGATCTCTTTTTATTGAGAAGTAGGTATCCATTAGCTGGATCTACTGCCATTTGTTTATTTACTCCTACTTGATGACCATGCTAGTCTCCAGTTTGGCTCTCTTCTGAATTAATACGATCATTTACATATACGTCTTTTTGTGTAGTGTATATTTTCTTTTCTCATGAATACGTTCTAAGAATGGAATCTCCCAGTCATTCTGTAAAAACTATTAAGTCGTTTTCCAAAGTGACTGCAGTATTTTGCATTCCTACTAGCAATGCCTGAGAGTTCCAGTTGCTTGTTGGAACTTGGAATTGTTGATCTCAGCTATCCATGTGGTCATGTGGTCATATCTGTGGTGGCTTTACTGTGTGTTCCTCATGATTCATGTTGACCATCTCTTTTTGTTCCTTCCTGCTGCTCATGGATTTATTTTGGTGACAGATTTGTTCAAAATTTGCTCATTTAAAAAATACAATTGTTCATTATTCAATTCTAAGTGTTACTTATATATTTTGGATACAAGTCTTTTATGAGATGTTTTACAAATATTTTCTCCCAATCTGTGGCTTTTAAAAATTATTTTTATTACACATGACTTTCAGAGAATATAATTTCACAATTTTTAAAACGTTTGACATTTTCAATTTGTCTTTCAGTTTTTCGTCCCTTCTAATAAGTCTTTGTCCACCAAAGAACACTAAAATTTTATACTTTCTGTTAAAGACTTTAAACTCCGACATTTAAGGACTATGGTCCTTTTAGAGATAATTTTGTGGATGATGCAGAGTAGAGTTGAAGTTGTTTTTCTTCTCTTCTCCTTTCCTCTGCCTTTTTTTAAAAATCCCAGCAGCATTTAAGGAAAGAATGATCCTTCTTCCCTTTGAATTGTCATGAGACCTTTGCAAGAAATGAATTGACTGCATGCATGTCTATTTATGTCTGGACTTCATTATTTAATGTCAATCCCTATGTCTAACATTCTGTCAATTTCACACTGTGTTGATTAGGGTACCTTCAAAATGCCTTAAAATTAGGTAAAGTAAGTCTTCCAACTTTGTTCTTCTTTTCCAAAATTATTTTGACCATGTCAGGCCTTTTTGATTTTACATAAATATTAGAATTAGATTATCTTTCTAAAAAAATTCCTTCTGGCATTTTGATAGGGATTGTCTTTAATCTGTGGATCAATTTTAGGAAAAATTCATATCTTAACCATATTAAGTCTACCAAATCATGAACACTGTCTATTATTCTATTTAGACCTGTTCAGTTCTTTAAATTTTTTAGCAGCATCTTGGATTTTTCAGTGTACAGATTTTGTGAAAGTTATTACAAGTATTTCATGATTTTTGACGCCACTATAGTATTTTTGTATTTGTCGCTAAACAATTATTTATTGCTACTATACATTGAAATGCTATTGAAAGTTACACATTGACTTTCTATTCTATGGCCTTCCTATCTATGACCTTCCTAAAAGGAAGTTCTAATAGCATGTTTTATTGTATAGAATTTTTAAAATTGGTAATTATGTTCTCTATGGATGAAGGCAACTTTATAGTTTGGTTTCTAAACTGATTTTTTTCTTGTTTTATTGCACTAGTTAGAACCTCCAGTATGATGTCAATAGAAGCAGAGAGAACGTGCATCCTGAATTCTTCCTTCTCTTGGGGAAAAGCATTCACTCTCTGAATATTACGCATGGTGTTTTCCGTCTGTATTTGTCCAAGTTCTTTATCAGATCAAAGACACTCCTTCTATTCCTCATTTTTTAAAATTAGAAATGGACACAGAATTTTGTCAAATGCTTTTTGGAAGGACTTTTCTCCCCATTTTACTTTAGTGCTTAGAATGTTTTCTATATATTTGAGACCCTCCATAAATACCTGTTGAATGAACAAAACTGGACTGAATATCTCAGAGACTGGGAGGCCACACCTTGGCTACCCAGGACAATGGAATGGACGAAGGGGCTTCAGAGTGTCCCAATGCCTACTCTGAGCCAGGGTGCTACATCTGTCTATAATATCTCATGCAATTGTCATAAGAATTCTGAGAAATAAGTATCTCCATTTTACAAAGAACGAGTGAGGGATGGGAATGGGAAAGACAGTGGAATGAACGGATTGGACATAACTTTCCTCTGCTCATATATGAAAACACAACCATAGGAACTCCACATCAGGTACAACCCCAAGAATAGGATCCTAATTAGTAACGGTTTTACTCCTTGTATGTATAACATGTCCAAATACACTCTACTGTCATGTACGTCTAAAAAGAGCCAATAAAAAAATGCCAAAAGAAAAAAGAATGAGAATTAGGATGATTTAAAAACTAAAACATATTTGAAGAAGTTCTTTGTTTCATTACTCAGTATAAATAAGATGATTATTAAAGTCAGAAAAAAAAAATACACAAAGGAGACGCCTTCCAAATATGATATAAACTTAAATGGAGTGTGATCCAGCTATTTGATGGAGTGAAAGAATAAAGAAATTCAGATGACCTGGATGCAAGGAATGTTCTTAGAATGGACACAGAAAAAAAAAAAAAAAAAAAAAAAAAAAAAAAAAAAAAAAAAACACTTCCTGTACAATGCTTGGCTCAGCCACAGACATCCTCACTGTAAAAATAATGTAGATTTAAGTTTTGGGTTTGGAACCCTGAGGATTTGGTCCATAGACAAAACAGATTTAATTTTGTTTGCATATTAAAATGTGAATGTTTACCAACCCTGATAAAGCAAAAGTCCAGATAGGTCTGAGGGAAGTTGGAATGTGGAAAGAAATAGGAAAACTTTAGGGATTTAGCATTCTTCTGTTCCAAAATGGGAACATTTAAACCCCTGGAGTCCCAGTGCCTCACCTTACCTAATGCTGTTATCGCGAGGATTACTGAATATGTGCATGCAATATTTAATAGGCACCCAAGGAACTGTAGCAGCCAGAAGTCAAGGGAGGCAGCCCATAATAGCAGGAAATCAACCTGTCCCCTCTCATGAGGGAGCGATCTCAGCTTTAGAATTGGCCTATGAACCACCTCTGCCCAGAGATAGGCAGGAAGTCAGTCACAGAAGGGCAGAGGCTGTGGGTCCAGCCCAAGATAGCTGAGTGACAGGATGACCCTCTGAATGATGTCATCATCCCTGCTCTACAGTGGAGGAAACTCTGAGGGGCTGACTCACCTAGAACTAGCCCTAAGTGGCTAAGCCAGGGCTGAAACCAGGAATGGTGACCCTGGATTCCGTGGCCTGCCCCTGGGCCAAGCGGCACAATGAATCTGAAACTCTGGGTGAGCTCCTGGTGTATGCTTTGTACACATTTCTAATGAATAGGCCCCTCGGTTTAATTAAGGGGGAAAAAAGATTAATTGATTCTCGCAACAGCTGCAAATTATTTACATTGCGTTTGTGTTGATGGCTAATAAAAGAGTAAAGGAGTGTGGGGACAGCCCAGGGTGGCTGTAACTCTTCCTGGGTCCATAATGAAGCACCGGTTTCAATGCCAAAATACAAGAATGGATGAGCCTGCGGCTCCATGCACATCGGCAGCAGGCGGGGCTGCTCTCCACGCTGGGCAGGATTCAATCAGCAGAAGTGGATCTAGGAGCCAAGACCGGAGACTAGTGGGGCATGTGACCCTGCCCCCCTGGACTGCCTCCCAGGTAGTTTGTGACTGCTGGGGAATGAGTATGGAAGAGAAAAATTCTGGTCCCTCCAATCCTGGGACAGCGCTTCAGTGGCCTTTTAAAGGATGGTGGGCTGAGAAGGCGTAGGAGACTCTGCTGCGGAGCCGATCTAAATTCTCTAAAGTCTTGCTTTGCCAAATTGAAAAATTTGTAACATAATAGATACAGTGTGCATTGTATATATATATGGTAAGTGTGTGTGTGTGTGTGTGTGTGTGTGTGTGTATGTGTGTGTTTTGGATATCATAAAATATGAAAGAGCTTTTGGTTTTCCCACTTGATTCATCACTGACCATGTGGTTATCTTGAGAAAGTCACACCTCATGGAGTTAATTTCCTCATCATCTTCACAGTGATCATGCCTAGGTCTCAGGGTGCTCTGGAGAGTATTACATATGGGACCCCCGCCTTTGAAACTGGCGTTGGGATAACTGATTGTTCTAGGTCTCCCTCTAACCTGTTGTTTTGTTTTAAAATCATTTAATTTGCTTTTAGACTTCTGTGCGGGTATGTGGGGATTGAATAGAGATGAAGAGTCTCACGGCTGGGCAATCAGATAAACATTTTAGGGAGGTCATTCCTGAGCCCAGTGTGGAGTGTGGTCTAGGGGGAGCTAGAATTTTCTGCTGTGAGACCAGTCACAAGGTTATTGCAGTGATCCAAATGGCACTGGCCTCAGATGGAACACACCAGGGAGACAGAATGGGCAGAAATTGGGTGTGCACCAGATAAGAGGCCCACAAAGGAATATTACACCAATTCCTGGCACAAGACTGATTCCCATTCTCTTCCCATCATTTGCCCCTGTTGACTATAAGCATATGATACTGATTTTCAGGGTTGCATACCAAGTACCACAAGCTGAGCATCTTAGAATAACAGAAGTTTATTGTCCTGCACCTCTTTAGGCCGGAAGTCTGAAATCAAGGTGTTGCAGAGCATGCTCCCTGTGAAGGGGCTGGAGAAAGTTCTATTCCAAGCTGCTCTCCCAGCTCCCAGTAGGTCCCTGGCCTGTGGCAGCTAGCTCCGGTTCCTGGCACTCTCCCTGTGCAGGTGTCTGTCTCTGCATCCAAACTTCCCTTTTTTATAAGGACATCAGTCATATTGGACAAGTCTACCATAATGGCCTCATTTTAACTTGACCACCTCTGTGAAGTCCTGTGTCCACATACAGTCAAATTCCAAGGTACTGAGGATTAGGATTCTAATCTGTCTTTCTGGGACGTAGACAAAATTCAACCTAGAACTTGTTAGATACTTAAGTGTATTGATAGTTCATCAGATAATATGTGATTTAGATCATCAATTTATTGAAGAGTGACTTAAGTTGCTAGGTAATTTAGGACTTAGTCTTGAAGTGATCAGAAAATTTTGGAATGTTTGTTGCATACATATATATTGGTACTGACACATATGTATATATTACGTACACATGCCTGTAAATAGCTCTTCAGGATAGGTCCAATTAGGTTGAGATCAAAAATCCCAGCACACACAGCCATAACCTGCCAGATTTTTGATTGATAATGGACTCTGAAACATCCATTAACAGAGATTGGGATTTGAAAATTTAAGTTATGAATCAATTCTTAATAATCTCTACACTGGGCATTGAGAAATAGAAATAATGGGATTTTGTAAGTCAAAAGGTCCATGACCTTAGAGATGAAAAATGTTTGAGTCTTAGTCCTGTCCCTTAGCTTAAAGGTACGTGGGGTGAGCTGTGGAACCCCTCTCTGCATGACTCTGAAGCTTCTCTGTGTGTTCAATGAGCTAACACAGCTCTCTTGGGGTTGTTGGATGGGAAACTGTGGTTGCCAAATGTGCAAGTGAGTATTATTTTGGTTAATTGTTCACATGATGATCTTCTTGTTTTGTTTTGTTTTTCTCCGTTGTTTTCTAGTCAACAAGCATAAGCCGTGGATCGAGACCTCATATCATGGAGTCATAACTGAGAACAATGACACAGTCATTTTGGACCCACCACTGGTAGCCCTGGATAAAGATGCACCAGTTCCTTTTGCAGGTGAGATGACTGTTCCTATGTTGCACTTGGCTTGCTTTGGAGATGTGTTGTGAAACCTCGGAGTAGCCAGGCTAAGCCTTTATAGCTGTGGTCACCAGGCTGTGTGTGTCCTATAGATTAGCCCATGGTGTCAATGCTACGTGCCTCTTCTTGTTTCTGCTGTGAATTCTGTATCTCTTTGTGGTTCCCCTCCACCCCTGTCAAAATGCAAAACCCAATGCCAAACCCTGTTTCTTTTTCTTAGGAGAGGTGGCAAATTACTGAACCGGCCCTTGGAGTTGGAGTTGCACTAGTAAGGTCATTTAGAAAATTTTTATCTCGATAGCATATCGACATGATAAACTGTGTGATCCGCTGTCCCCACTACCCTCACATCATGGATAGGTGGAAACTTGTTACTTGCTAGGTTGACAGGAGAAAAGGGAATGAAAAAGGGTCAGGAAATACTTGCTAAGGATAGGACGAGATCAAGCTCTTGAACTTAAACGTATGTGTGGCTTTTGAAGGAGGAATCAGAAGGCTGGAAAACTTTCCCCTCTGCATCTTGTGGCTAGAGAGCTTTCCAACTATGAAGACCACCACTGCTTCCGTCTGACCTCCTAAAAGGGGGCGTGTCGCAGGAGGGGTGTGTGCAGGGTCCTACGATTTCAGGTTTCCACAGATTTTTGCAAAGATCAGAGGATGGGTGATGGGAGTAAAAGAGATTGGACAAAGAATTTCTGAAGATCCCTGTATCATGAGTAATACTGTTAACATTTTATAACTGTCAGGAGAAAGACAGGAAATTTAATGAAGGTTTTCAAGACTTCCAGCAGATTGCTTTATGATAGATGGGTGCCAGGCAGAGGTTTTTGCCATGATGAAGTCTATTTTTTCTGACAGTTTGTCTGCTCCATTATGAGCTACTTGGGTAGGAAAAAATGGGCTCTTTTGCACTTTGAAGAGATAATCTTTGTGAAGGCCCCTTTTTCATTATGGAATATTATAAAGTAAGGAGTGATGGGGTGGGTTCCATCCAGCATTATGTGAAGATAAACCCAAAAGCATCCTTGCAGAGCATATGGGAGACACTCTGGACTCGCAGAAGATTCTCTTTCTTTTACTTAGGATGATAACCACCAAGGGCACCTAACTATGACTTCCATAGGTTTAGGGTTGGGGCACTTCCATACATCTTCCTGACATCCTTCAAGCCCCCAGTGCTACCAAATGCCTATGCTATCTTTTCCCCTAAAGAGGACGTCTCTTCCCCAAACCTTCTTGGCCTACCTTGGAATACTCTAACTCATGTTTCTTGGAGATAACTAATAGGTATTGTAATTAATCATCAATTCTTAGCAACCCTTGGAAATGAGATTTTTAAACAAATATTAGCAAAAATGTTGGAGTCATGGAAATGTTTGGTTTAGCATGTACTGTGTGTTTGAAAACTAGAGATGACATTTAGAAATTGGGAAATTTAACATAAAAAATCAGGATTCCAGTTTATCTTGGTTAATTGGATCTGAAATACAGAATTGAGTTTCGACTTCCCTCCACACCAAGGGCCAGTTGTCTCAGGCCTTTCAACCACACAGGGCTCCTCATTCAGCTTTCTGCCCAATGTGTGGCTCCTCCTTCAAACATAACAGAGTAAACGAAAGGGAAGTAAACAGTTGACATTGAGTCATTTTGATGTAATGAGGTTAACACTTTAAAAGATTAGGGATGTGTCTGACTATTCATTATGTCTACCCTTAATGCTCTCATTCAATATGGAGTTGTGAAACCAAAGTCCACAGCAGTTACAAGTTCTCCAATGGTCAGACCAGAAGAGAACAAAAAGTTCAAGCAAATCTGATATTTGAAATTTTATGTTTACAAAGGTTACAAAAGGGCTAAAGGACAATGAAGTTTCACCTGGAAGTTCACCAAAGGATTTGCTAAATCAGAAGCCCATCCAACTTGAATTTGTATTCTGACCATTGGCTATACCCTCAGTTTTTCAGGTTCATCTTGAAACTAAGGTTCACTCCTGAGCCAAGCCCTGAGAAGTTATTTCCAACTAAAGACAATTTCTGTACTCCAGGTATTATTTGCAGCTTCCCTAAAAAAATCTGGCTTAATGCATCAAAATGTAATCTTCTGAGTTCGTAAGAGTAAAAAATAAAGGTGCTTTCTAGAATGGTCAAAGCTATTTTTCTCAATGTTATTTATGATAAGCTCCAAGACAGGACTCAGGCACTAGCCATCCATCCATGCTGCAAGCATTTATTTTAAAACATTTATCTTAAAAAGAAAATACTGGAGATTTATTTCAGATCTCTATCATTCCCATAAAATTGAAAAATTCATATCTGTCAGCTCTATCACTCCTCCAAGTCAACTGAAGCTTTTAGTCCCCCCCGCCCCCTGCTTATCAGCGGCTCCTGCATCGAGGGGCAGTTTTGCTCCCCTTTCCCTGAGGTCTTCTTTTCCAGGTTAGCCCACGAGGTGAGCTATAAACTTTGTGGAAGATAGTTGCCTCTATCATTTTTGCTCTGTCTTGTTTCTCTTATCCACTCCCCCCTAAAAACTTCTTTTTTAGCAAAAAATAATCTTACATATAGATTCTCCTATAATATCATTTAGAATCATCTTCCATCTCAAGTGATTGTAATTTAAATAAAAATTGTGATTTCTTTGTGCACATAAGTGCAACATTCAGGGGTATCAAATAGATTTTATATCTCCTGCTCATGACAATGATAAGCATTGAATATAGAAAATGTGAAAAATGTAGTGAAGCACACAAAAAAGCAAAAACATTAACATTTCAGTGTACTTCCTTTCAGTCATTTTTCTACTTTTTAAAGACTATGATCACATATTATAGTTAATCTAAAAATTTTATTATATTAATATTCTATTAACAGTTGTTAAATAATACTAATATTACTATGTGGCAAAAGAAAAAACTAAATCAGTTTAATATTAATACTAATATTTAATCAATTTAATAATATTAAATATTTAATATATTATATCAATTTAATAATATTAAGACTTAACTTATTTTTTCCACTAAACTAAAGAGAATATATCATTTTATTAAATGTTCTGTGGCTTTTTAAATGGCTATGTGAGTTTCAACTTAACGAGTAGTTCTACAGTTTACCATTCTCTCGCAGACGGGAACTTTGTCTATTTTTATTTCTTTGTTATTGTAACATGTGCCCACATTTTGGATTCTGTCATTTGGATAGATTTTTCATGATTAGAATGAATTGGCCAAGCGTTTTAAAGTTGCTGAAACTTGTTGCATTGCTTGCTCTTCTCCTGGGAAGTGTGAGTCTTCGATATTATTCACACCATGAGTCCTTGTTCCCTGAATCACATAGGAATCATTTTGATGGTGTGCTTTAGGGTCAGTATGGCAGAGTGACCTGTCATTACCTGTCAAATAATACAGGCTTTCCAACACTGTTCCGATGGAGTTTAAAGACTGCCTAGGACTTGCGTGTGGCAATGGTACAAACGTGGAAGTTTGATAACTTTGAATTTCATTTTCTACACCTTCCTCCCTGCTCATGTCATAGAGGAGACCCCTGAGTCACATGGAGGCTGTGTGACGTGCCCAGTATCCCAGAGCAGGCCAGCAGAGGCTGGATGCAGGGAAGGTTTCTCCAAGTTCCCTGTCCCTCTGATCCTGCCTTGTGATCCCTGCCCCATCTGATCAGGAAAAGCTCCCTCCAACTTCAGTCAAGTCTCAATTCTCAGCCCAGAGTCTGAGCTCCGTAGACTTGACCTTCTTACAGAATCAGATACAGGAAAATCCTTGAGTAATAATGGAAATCCTGTCCACGGCATGGCAAAAAATGATAATGAAAGGAAGCTGGGTACACCGTGAACTTATTAATTTCTACATGTGCCCCACTGAGGCCTGTTAGGATACTGTGGAGACTTTTAAATTTGAAGGGAATTAGATTGCCTTTCAGAGATAATAGAACTGCTCATTTGTCTACATTGGGCCGGCCCGGACTTGTCTTTTGTAAGGACAGGGCTGAAAAGAATGATCAGGCATAATTGGCTGGCTTCTTAGGCTGGGTGAGTCTCTGAAGGCTGCCCAGACAATTGCCTGAGACATGATTTGGCCCGGTTTGATTAGCTGGTTAGTGCTGGTAACGGCAGAGACTGTTCTTAGCTCTACTCATCTATCTGCCCTGCTGTCTTTGGGTGGGCCTGCCCAGGGGCCTTGTTCATACCTCAGTCCCTACAGACGCCTAATGGCAGAGACCCTCCTGGGACTCCAGGCAGCCATGATGTTTGAGAGGGAAAGGCTGAGGGTTTTGAACCTCTTTTTAAAAATTTAATTTTGTTGTTTTCTTAAGTTGACAGAAAACGTTATTTATTTTTATTATGTACAGTATGGCATCTTGAGCATACAGGCATACACCAGGGAATGGTTAAATCTAACAGATTAACAGGTGCATTACCTCATGCAGTTATTATTTTTATATGTTAGGATATAAAATCTACTCTCCTTAAACTTTCCAAGAATGCAGGATATCATGGCTAATGATCACCTTGCTGTCTAATAGAGTTCTTGAAATTTATTCCTCCTCTCTCACTGCCATTATATATCCTCTGACCAGCATCTCCCCTTCTCTTCCCCAGCCTCCCCTGAATTCCACCACTCTACTTGTCCCTCTATGAGGTCAACCTTTTTAGAGTCCACACGAGTGAAGCCAGACATCATTTATCTTTCTGTGCTGGCTATTTTCACATACCAGACCCACATTATTTTACATTTCTGCTCTGCCCCTTACTAGCTTTGCAATCTCAGATAAGTCACTGAACTTCTCTCAGGGAGGAATTCAAAATGGGAGGTAATGAGAGTACCTACTCCTGCGATGGATAGGTGAATTAAATAAGATATTAATGCAAAGTGCCCAGAGTCCTCTCTGACAGTCAGAACATGCCCAGTGACACACAGTCTGAGAGTCGTAGCAATAGTAATAATGAGAATCATCAGAGTAATTGTGATCCTTATTATTATCAATAAGCCACAAGTGTTTGCTTCATTTTCATTGTAATCAGTGCCGAAATTATGATTATATGTGATGATGATGCTAAAGAAAGGAGAAAAGTAATTTTGGAGGGTTTCTAAGCCTTGAATAGTCATCTGCTTGTAGCATTAAGCTTCATTTCCTTGGTAGTTTGGTTCTGTGGTGGTGCAAGGACAATCAGCTAAATGATGTAAGAGAAAAGAGTTTGGAAATTGTATGCAACTCTATAAGTAAATATTACTTAGTTGGAATGAATTTCCTTACATTCTACCTGTAATTGATCCCTGCAGAATAATCTGTTACTTGCAAAATAACTTTCAGACTCTCACAAATCATGTGCCTTTTGATTATAAACACATGAAAACACAGACAGACAGACAGACACACACACATACACACACACACGCACACACACAATCTGATACTCACTAACCTATGAAACAGGGAGGTCAGCTATCACTAGTCGGTTTTGCAAATGAGAACATGGAGTCACAGGGAAATTTTGTGAACTCTTCAGGGTCACCTCTTCAACATGGATCAGCCCTGCCACTCCATTCCAGACTCCCAGACCCTAGCCTGTTGTCCTCTGTCTCCTCTGTAAGTGGTCCAAAGTGGGAGACACATCTCATTGGCGTGGACGATTTACCTGGGACCCAGATGTCATGAAAGCAGGCTGACGGCTAGGTCCTTCCCCTTTAAGTTCTCTTTCCATCTTTCCAAACGTGTCAAAGAGAACCATGCAGCTGGGGCAGTTCAAGACAGCGTCAGCACCTGCTGATCTCTCAAGAGCAGGCCCTATCGCAGAACCTTCTGTAGGCAACAACACAACTAGAGTCTGAATGACATTTTGTTTTATTTAGGTAACTTTTATTTAAGGCAAGTATTGCTGGTTATTCCTTTCAGGCATTTTGTTGTTAAATAAATTTTCATGAGTTTTAAAATGTTCCAATTTGAAGGAAAATATATATAAATAAATATTCGGTAGTGTATGGAAGCAACAAAACCAGGAAAGAGGTCTGTGAATGAGTACCAAGTAGGCCAGAGTGGAATGACCACATCTGGGTGAGCTCCCTCATCCAGTGCCCTCCAGCCCACCTGCAGGGGACCCAGCTCTTCAGTCCCTCCTGCCCTACTGCTCTCCGGGCTCCAGCCCTTATAGCAAAGGAGCCACATCTGTCAGCCGCATAGCACAGTAGGTAAACCTTTGCACGCAAGCCAGTTGGTTGGGGGTTGCTCAAGAGGGCTGGACAGCAGGTGTCCCCAGGCCTCCTTGCTCTGCTCTCTGCAGTCACTTGGCCTTAACCCAGGTCAATCCTTAGCCTTCCCTACAGACATTCAGGTTCAGACCTGTCTGAAACCCACCAGCTGGGATGCTGCCCCACAGAGCTGGAATCAAGAATAAGGCAGGAAGACATGAACTGGTGTCTATTCATGCAAGCACACATGCAAACCACCAAGACAGAAAAAAGAGTAACAGAATTCACCCAGTCCCCTGCAACTGCGATAGGCCTTTCTCTATTCACGTATAAATACACATTTTTAATTAATTTGGGTCATAGTATGTATGGTACTCAGTCTTTTTCTTCTGTCTACAGATATTTTCTAAACTTAAAAAAAAGATGTTCAAAACTATTGCATGCCAGTCTTAATTCTGTGGCACAGAAACATACCATAATTTATTTAACCAGTTCTGTTTCTGGACCTTTAGCTTATTATCCATAATTTTTCATTTTTTTAAAAACAGAATTCTTCCACTGTCCACTTTGTCTGAAATGCCTTTCTTTAGTGCACCTAGGAGACAGGATTATATTTTTTTGGTTTAGTTCATAGATGGTGACTAAAAACAGATGTGTTCTTCTTTCAGTGACAGACTGAGACCGTGCCCTCAAATGTTCTTGTTGATGAGATCCACGATGGCCCAATTTCATGGCAGCTGGTGGGGTTCAGATTAGACAGGGAGAACATGTTCCCACACCTGTCTGCCACCTGTCCCATGTCCCAGACTCCAGGCCTCCCTGCGGGGGAGACGGTCTCCCCCCTAACCAGGGAACTCTGATGGCAGGGCTTCCGCTTGTAGTAAGGAGTGACTTGGGAGCCCGTGGGAGCTGGGCTGAAGTTGCTTTGGAGCTGAGGACACCTGAGCGGGGAGAGGACAGCAGCCAGTGAGGCATCTGGAAGACTGGTGAAGGGTGCTTGCCTTGCTGATAAGGGAACAAAACATGACTCCTGCCACAGAGATTGTCGGTGACCCCTTTCTGTGGGGCAGGTGCTGACTGAAGGGAGAATAAGAAGCTCCCCAGACCCTCTTCTGCCCAGGTGTTGGGACCTTTGTCCTGATTTCCCGCCCTCATCTGTGACAAATCCTTCCGAATCTTTCCTCTCATGAAATATCTTTTCCTTCCTCACCACTAATTGGCTCACAGAGTCCCCGAAGCTGCCCGTCCACGTGGCCTCTGCCGCTGACCCACTTTGGATTTCGTTTTGTGTTCCATGCTCTTATGTTGAAAGCCCTGTGCAGTTTTTGCCATGGGGCAGCTCAGCCTTGGGGAGTCTGGGAGGGCCCATCTCACCTGGGAGACGCTCCCCGGCACTGGTCCTCCATCGCGGCTGTCCTGAAACCTGGGGCCCCATGCTCTCCACTGCGACCTGGAGGAAGATAAGTTGTTGGCAGCAGCTGCAGACCCTGTGGAGCCTGGTCACTCCAAGCCCCTGGTGGCTGAGGTGGCTCTGAGGAAAGGTAGGCAGGGGAGGACCAAGGAGTCCAAGGGACCCTGGAGGGGGGACTCAGAAGAGCAGGGTGGACCCACGGAGGACCATGGCTCCATGATCTCACTGGTGGGAGAGGCGGAAGGAGGCTGTTGGGGGCGGCCAAGCTCTTCCACCAGGGGCCTGGCCCAGGCCCGGGGCCTTTGCAGTGAGAAGGCTGGAGGTGGGCCTGCTCCCTGTCAAACTCACGTTTAAGGGATAACCAGTGAATACTTGTAGACCGTTCTCCATCACTAAGGTCCAAGAGGAAGGGACAGTCAGGGAGGCAGGCCACCCTCGTTAGCTTGGGACTAAAGGGTTTCCTGGGATGCAGACAGTCCTGAGAGACGTGGAGTCCCTCTGTAGAATGCTTGGGCCCTGGCACTCGGAAATAACTGGAGAGAAGCCCTTGTTTTCTGGACCCCTGAGTTAAGGACAATACTATGCTAAAACAAGCTGAAACGTGAACAATGAAATAAAAGATAATAGCAAGACTGCTGCCAGCCCATATGGTGACTGTGCAAATTGGAAACAGGTGCTTCTTCTTACAGATGGACACTGTCCCACGCCAGAGCACGCAGCTTGGCAAGTGGAGAGAGAGGTGGACTTGATTCCCCACTTGTCCCCTCGGTTCTATATCCTTGTATCAAAAACAACTTGCATAAAGCAGCTGGGAAAATTAGCCTACATTTATTGTTACTCCGTACGAGACACTATATTACAAACACTGTATCATTGAATTTTTACAACAATCCTCTGAAACAGGCATTATCATTATCTCTGCTTTATAGAAGGAGAGACTGAGGTTAAACCGGATCGTATAATGTGCCGAAAACACAGTCGTAATGAAGTTGTAATTCCAGCCCAGATGTCTCCGTTAAGTATTGCTGTGCAATCGCCACACCAAAACTTAGGAGCATAGCAAACAGCAGCCATTAATTCTCTCTCATTAGTCCACCTCCTGATTGGGCAGCTCTGCTGATACGAGCCAGGCTCAGCTGATCATCGCTGGCTTGTTCTACCAGCAGGCTTGTGTGGGCTGTAGGCGGTTGATTTAGGGTGGCCTTGGCTGGGGTGACACCCGATTCTTCTCATAAGCTACTGTGATGTCCCTCTCATGATTGCTGAGAAGCAAAGAAGGAAAGAAATGTGCAGGCGGTTTACAAACACTTTCTGTGACAGGTTCATTACTGACCCATGGGTGGAAGCACATTGCGTGGGCACTGCCAGGGCCAGCTGAGTGGTTTGTTAAAGAACAGGGTGGGATGACGTTCGGGTCACCGGCACGATACTTCTGTCCCAGTCTGCCTAAGGGCCACCCTGTTCGCATCCCTCCTCATGAGAACGATGCTTCTTCTCTCCTAGGACCCCTGGAGGTTGCAACCAATCGTGTCGTCTAGCTTGCAACCCAAGATCTTGTGATCTTGGCAAAAGTTGTATACAGCAAGTCTTGATTCATAGACTGTGAAATAAAAAAATATATCTATATCTCCTCATCCACACTCACCAGGAGAAGGAAAAATTCAATTAAACCCCTTCATTCAGAAAGGTGAAGAATGAGAGGCAGTCAGCAAACACGAGCAATTTTGAGAGCCTGCTGGAAAGTGTAGCCAGGTCCCCTCGTGTCCAGCGTGTTTGTGCTCCCTAAGGAGAGCCCCCCACCCATCATTCTCTGCTGTGCCCTGTCACCCCGTCCTCTCTTTTGCCGTCTTTTAGTTCTGCTCTCTCATAAGTCTGGGGGATTCAACAGGAGTTGACATGATGCTCTTGCAGCCAGGATTCTGAACTCAGTCACTGGGGAAAATGCTGACTTCCTGTGTCCCCACGTCAGTGTCTGGGACTCTGTCTGGTCTCAGTGAAAGAGGCGGGCCAGATTCAGAACACTGAAGTCAGGGCTCCTTATACAAGAAATCAGGAAAAACAAGAAAACACTTTGGTGGTGTTGTTGTTGGGAAAGCAATTCAGAAGATGCAAGCTTGAAGATCCCAGAACATCAAAGCTCCAAATCTATAAAGTATCTGATTGACAAGAATGACACCCAACACATTTGGAGGATTTTTCTCTTTCACTGTTTGTGGTGGGCAAATCTCAAGCCACGTGATCCAGCCCCCTTGCCCAAGTTGTGCAAATGAGGCTTCCCTGATATGTGGAAATCACAGTTATGGACACTGAGTCAGCAGCAGAGGGAGGGAAGGGTAGCTGGTCCTAGAGAGAAGACATGCCTGCAAGGGAGAGAGCTTAAGTGACCCCTGTCAGGAATCCTCAGTTCCCAAGTGTTCCCCATGTCCTGGTGATCCTGCAGACTCATGAAATCATCCTCATTACCGATTTGTGTAATGATTTGTGCCTCCGCATCCTCTCCTGAGACGAGTGTGTCTTTATTCCCACAAACCAAGGACAGCTAGTGAAAACTGCCTGTCAGCATGGTTACTCTATGAAGGGGGCCTGGGTATCATCTGGGCTACTGGAAAACAGGGTCGGAGAGAACAAGTAAGTGGATAGCAAAGAGAAGAATGAGCTGAGGATTTGAAAATATGTAGGATGTCCTCTTGAAATACCCTAACTGGTGATCATGGCAGCAAAATCAATGATGATTGAAAAATCAGCACCAACTCTCAGTAATTGGACCGTTTGATGACCAAGCTTAGATGAGTTAATGCCGATTCAGATCCCTTCTCCAGAAGCGATGGCTATGGCCTATGACGGTGGCCATATTGAAATTGGAGCCCACCACAAATCTCAATTAGGAACATGAACTTATAAGGTCAGTGGTTTTAACTTTAATAGGAATTTGGGTCGGATGAATGCAAGTCCTAAATGTCTTAGACTTGTCTGAGATTCCGAATCAAAGGACAGCAGTGCTGGCAGGCATTTATGGAGCTCTCTGCTTGGCAGTGTGCTCAGGGTGAGATCGCTGAATACCTTGGCGAGAGTTCAGAGCTCGATTTTATTATCTTAAAGCTGCCTGTAATCGCAGACGAGGCATCAAAGGCCAGCTGTCCCCCATGAACCTTGACAGTCTATATAAACTAATTACCTTTTTATGAGCCATCCTTTCAGAGGTTTGGAGAAAGGGCCTATTAAGCCGAATTCAATATGATCCACAAACTTTAAAAATTATTATTATTTATCTAAGTTCCAGCTGAGCTCCACAGTAAATGACATCCCCCGCAATGGCGGGCTTGGGTAGCCCTGGGCTTCATTAAAATACAATACGTTGCATCTTTTGATGGCAGGTGAGTCCTGCGACAGCAGGGATTCTTGGTGCCCACTCATAACGTCAATGGCGTATTCGGAAGGGCAAAAAAGAGAAGAAAAAATACAACTGGGAAGAGAGGGCAGATTAGCAGAAGTCCTTCTCCTGGCATGGCCAGGCTGTGGATGAGTCCAGAGTCCAGTCCAGAGCACGCTCTAGCACTTTCCGTGTAATATGTCTCTCTTGAAGTCCCTAAAGCGAGCCACCAGATGGAACACTCATTGCCATCTGCCCCTCCGTGGCCTTCCCTGTGGGCTGCTCTTTCCTGCTGTCTGTGGCCCTCTGCTGTGAGGCCTCCTGGACTGGTCTGCCTCCCTGCAATGAGGCTGCACACCAGGTCACTTGCAATGGGAGGACCCTGCACTTGGGAAGTGTCCTACCTCCACCTCTGCCACTTGGTTCTCACTGATACACCACTGCCCTCCCTGGTCCACCACGATGCTGGCCTGCCTCTGGGTGCAGCTGGAGAACAAGGCCTTTTTTCTTCACCTGGTCTATCACTGCTCAGGGTCTCCACGGAAGGCTTCCCTGTGGGATCCCTGTGACAGCGCTCTCTCATTTTCCTGTGGAGTCCTTCCTTTCCAGAGATGGATGGGGGTCCCCAGGTATTAAGAATGGGTGAAGTGTTCAGATTCAGGCTCAAGTCTCAGCAGCTGCTTCTGACCTCTGCATCTCAATGCTCTTTTTTCCATATTTTTATTTGTGCATTATAATTCTGCATGGAGGTAGGATTTATTGTTTTATGTTCACATGTGCACACAATATAACAATTTGGTCGGTCTTGTCCCCCAGTATTTCCCTTTCTCCTTCCCTTTTCCCTCCCCTGGTCCTTTTCCTTGACTCTACTACTCTCCTTGGATTATGGTGAGAATTCTCCCCTGTACCTCACCCCATCTTTCTTTCCCTTTTACCTCTCTAGGGTCCATATAGGACAGAAAATATAACCCTTGACTTTGTGAGTATGGCTTTGCTTAACATAATGCTCTCAAGTTCCATCCATTTTCCTGCAAATAACATAGTTTTATTCTTTATGGTTGAATAAAGCTCACACATATATATATAAAAGCCGGGTGCTGTGGCTTACTCTGTAATTCCAGCAACTTAGGAGGCTGGGACAGGAGGATTGTGAGTTCAAAGCCAGCCTCAGCAACTGAGCAAGGCTCTAAGCAACTTAGCAAGACACTGTTTCTAAATAAAAACCATAAAGAGCTGTGGATGTGGCTCAGAGGTTAGGCACCCCTGGGTTCAATCCCTGGTACAAAAAAAAAAAAATCCCCAAACACACATACACACACACACACACACAACTTTCTTGACCCATTCATCTACTGACAGCCTCCTAGATTGATTGCATAATTTAGTTATTGTGAATCATGCTGCTAAAACATGGGTATGCATGTGTCACTATAGTATGATGAATTTAATTCTTTAGGATAAATACCAAGGAGTGGTGTAGCTGGGTGACATGGTGCTTCCATGCCTAGCCTTTTGAGGAACCTTTATACATCATAGTGCTCATACTAATTTACAGTCCCACCAACAGTTAAAAATGTTCCTGTTTCTCCACACCCTCTCCAGGATTTATTATTTTTTTGTTTTCTTGATGTTCTGACTGGTGTGAGAAGTCTCAGTGTAGTTTTGTTTTGTTTTTTTTTTTTGTTTTGTTTTTAAATGGAAATGGAACCATACTTTATTTGTGGTACTACAGATTGGACCCATATTATGGTTTAAGGTGTCCCCCCAAAGCTCATGTGTGAGACAATGCAAGAAGGCTTAGAGATGAAGTTGAGTTATAAAAGTTTTAACCTAATCAATGCATTAATCCCCTGATAAGTATTTTTTAATTATTTACTTATTTTAAAATTTTTTATAGACTGCATTTTGATTCATTGTACACAAATGGGGTACATAATTTTGTTTCTATGATTGTACCCGATGTAGATTCATACCATTTATGTAATCATACATGTACATAGGGTAATGATGTCTGTCTCATTCCACCATTTTTCATACACCCTCCCTCTCATTTCCTTTTACATAATCCAAAATTCCTCCATTCTTCTCTCAGTCACCACCCCCCCACCCCCATTATATATCATTCTCCACTTATCAGGGAAAACAGTCGGCCTTTGGTTTTTGGAGATTGACTTATTTCACTTCGCATGATATTCTCCAATTCCATTCACTTATTTGCAAATGCCATAATACTATTCTTCTTTATGGATGAGTAATATTCCATTGTGTATAGACACCACAGTTTCTTTATCCATTCATCTGTTGAAGGGCATCTAGGTTGGTTCCACAATCTAGCTATTGTGAACTGAGCTGCTATAAACATTGACGTGGCTGCATCACTAGTATGCTGATTTTAAGTCCTTTGGGTATAAACCAAGGAGCGGGATAACTGGGTCAAAAGGTGAGTCCATTCCAAGTTTTCTGAGGATTCTCCACACTGCTTTCCGGAGTGGCTGCACCAATTTGTAACTCCACCAGCAATGTATGTGTGTGTCTTTTTCCCCACATCCACGCCAACATCTATTATTGTTTGTGTTCTTGATAATAGTCATTCTAATTGAAGTAAGATGAAATCTTAGAGTTGTTTTAATTCATTTCTCTAATTACTAGAGATGATGAACACTTTTTTATATATTTATTAATTGCCTGTGTGTCTTCTTCTGTAAAGTGTCTGTCCAGTTCCTTGGTTCATTTATTGATTGGGTTTTTGTATTTTTGGTGTAAAGTTTTGTAAGTTCTTTATAAATTTTGGAGATAAGTGCTCTATTTGAAGTATGTGTGGAAAAGATTTTCTCCCACTCTGAAGGCTCTCTTTTCACCTTTTTGATTGTATCCTTTGCTGAGAAAAAGCTTTTTAGTTTGAGTCCATCCCATTTATTGATTCTTGCTTTGATTTCTTCTGCTTTGGGAATCTTGTTGAGGAAGTCTGGTCCTAAGCCAACATGATGAAGATTTGGGCCTACTTTGTCTTCTATTTGGTGCAGGGTCTCTGGTCTAATTCCTAAGTCTTTGATCCATTTTAAGTTGAGTTTGTGCAGGGTGAGAGATAGAGGTTTAATTTCATTTTACTGCATATGGATTTCCAGTTTTGCCAGCACCTTTGTTGAACCAGCTAGCTTTTCTCCATTGTATGTTTTTGGCTCCTTTGTCTAGTATGAGGTGACTGTATTTATGTGGTTTTGTCTCTATGTCTTCTATTCTGTACCATTGGTCTACCTGTCTATTTTGGTGCCAATACCATGCTGTTTTTGTTACTATTGCTCTGTAGTATATTTTAAGGTCTGGTATTGTGATATCTCCTGCTTCACTTTTTCTACTCAGGATTGTTTTGGCTATTCAAGGTCTCTTATTCTTCCAGATGAAGTTCATGGTTGCTTTCTCTAAGAGTATGAGGAATGTCATTGGGATTTTAATTGGAATTGCATTGAATCTGTATAGCACTTTTGGTAGTATGGCCATTTTGACAATGTTAATTCTGCCTATCCAAGAACATGGGAGATCTTTCCATCTTCTAAGGTTTTCTTCAATTTCTTTCCTTAGTGTTCTGTAGTTTTCATTGTAGAGGTCTTTCACTTCTTTTGTTAGATTAATTCCCAAGTATTTTTTTTTTTGAGGCTATTGTGAATGGAGTGGTTTTCCTAATTTCTCTTTCAGAGGATTCATCACTTATGAATAGAAATGCATTAGATTTATGCATATTGATTTTATATTCTGCTACTTTGCTAAATTCATTTATTAGTTCTAGAAGTTTTCTAGTGGAGTTTTTTGGATCTTCTAAATATAAGATCATGTCATTGGCAAATTGTGACAGCTTAAGTTCTTCTTTTCCTGTTTGTATCCCTTTAATTTCTTTGGTCTGTCTAATTGCTCTGGCAAGTGTTTCAAGGATGATGTTGAACATAAGTAGTGAAAGAGGACATCCCTGTCCTGTTCCAGTTTTTAGGGGGAATTCTTTCAGTTTTTCTCCATTAAGAATGATGTTGGCGTGGGTTTAGCATAGATAGCCTTTAAAATGTTGAGGTATGTTCCTACTGTTCCTATTTTTTCTAGTGTTTTGAGCATGAAGGGTTGCTGTATTTTATCAAATGTTTTCTCAGCATCTATTGAAATAATCATATGATTCTTAACATTAAGTCTGTTGTTGTGGTGAATTACATTTATTGATTTCCACATGTTGAACCAACGTTGCATCCCTGGGATAAACCCCACTTGATCATGGTGCGCTATCTTTTTAATATATTTTTGTATGTGATTTTTTTAGTATTTTGTTAAGGATTTTTGCATCTTTGTTCATCAGGGATATTGGTCTAAAGTTATCTTTCCCTGATGGGTCTTTGTCTGGTTCTGGTATCAGAGTGATACTAGCCTCACAGAATGAATTTAGAAGGGTTCCCTCCTTTTCTATTTCCTGGAATACTTTGAGGAGTATTGGTATCAGTTCTTCTTTAAAGGTCTTGTAGAATTTGGCTGAGAATCCATCTGGTCCTGGGCTTTTCTTGGTTGGTAGGCTTTTGATGGCTTCTTCTATTTTGGTGCTTGAAATTGATCTGTTTAAATTGTGTACATCTTCCTGATTTAGTTTGGGAGGATCATATGTCTCTAAAAATGTGTCAATATCTTTGATATTTTCTGTTTTGTTGGAGTATAGATTTTCAAAGTAGCTTCTAATTATGTATTTCATTGGTGTCTGTCATAATCTTTCCTTTTTCATCACGAATTCTAGTAATTGAGTTTTCTCTCTCCTTCTCTCCATTAGTGTGGCTAGGGGTTTATCAATTTTGTTTACTTTTTCAAACAACTAACTTTTTTTGTCAAATTTTTGAATGTTTCTCTTGTTTCAATTTCTCAGTATAGTTTTTATTCGCATTTCCCTAATTGCTGAAGATATTGAACATTTTTTCAAATATTTGTTGGCCATTTGTATTCCTCCTTTTGAGGGGTGTCTGTTTTGTTCATTTGCCCATTTATTGACTGGGTGACTTGTTTGTGGGTTTTTTGTTTGTTTTTAAATTCTTTGTTCTAGATATTAATCTTCTGTGAGAAGAGTAGCTAGCGAAGACTTTTTCCCATTCTCTGGGCTCTCTCTTCACATTCCTAGTTGTTTCCTTTGCTGTGCAGAAGCTTTTTTATTTGCTGTCATCCCACTTCTTAACTCTTGGCATTATTTCCTGAACTTTAGGGGTCCTATTGAGAAAGTCATTGCTAGTGTCTAGTTGGAGTGGTGACCCTGTACATCTTCTAGGAGTCACCACATTTCTGGTCTAACTCCAAGGTCTTTAATCCATTTTGAGTTGACTTTTGTGCAGGGTGAGAGGTCAGGGTCTGGTCTCATTCTTCTACATTTGGATAACCGGTTTTCCCAGCACCATTTGTTAAAAAGCCTGTCTTTTCTCCAGTGTATGTTTTTGGCACCTTTTTCAAGGATCAGATGACTACAGATGTGTGGGTTTGTCTCTGTTATCTTCTGCTCTGTCCATTGGTCTATATGTCTGTTTTTATGCTAGTAACATGCAGTTTTTTGTTATTATAGCTCTATGGTATAAAGTCAGGTATTATGATGCCCCCAACATTGCTTATTTTGCTTAGAATTGCTTTGGATGCCCTGGGTCTTTTATTCTTCCAAATGATCTTTAGGACCATTTCCCCCCCTTATTCTGTGAGGAATATCATTAGCATTTTGATGGGAATTGCATTGAATCCATACATTGCTTTTGGCAATGTGGCCATTTTAACATTAATTCTGCCTACCCACGAACATGGAAAGTTGTCCCCTGTCCCTGTGTCTCCTTCAATTTCTCTCTTCAATGTTCTATAGTTTTCCCTGTAGAGGTCTTTTTTCCTCCTTGGTTAGATATATTCCAAGGCTTTTTGTTGTTTTTGTTTGTTTTTGGCTTTTGTGAATGGGGTTGTTTTCCTGATTTCTTTCCCAGCGGGTTCATTACTGATGTATGGAAGGCTGAGTTTTGCACGTTGGTTTTGTATCCTGTGAACCCCGTCCCCTGTGTGTGCTTTGCTTTCAACAGCTTAAATGGTCCTGCTTGCTGACTGGCTTCCACTGTATACAGCCCCACCCCGTCTCCCACGTCCAGGTTGATGAGTGGAATATCAGAACTGGGAATATCTGAATTGATTGGCAAAGAGGGTCCTGAGCTATGTGCTTCCCAGTGTGTGTCGCTGGATGTCAGGGGAATGGCTGGGGAGGCTGCATAATTCCATCAGGGTCTCACTTCCACCCACAGGGCTTGGTCCTAGGTGAAGTGGATCCTTCCCTCCTGGCGGTGTCCCCATGGCCCTTGCCACCTCAGGCTGCCATTGCCTGTTCCTGAGCCTGCCTTCTCCCTGGTCTGGAGCAGGAGTGTTCCTCGGACTGAACACTAAAAGGTGCTCATTTAGTGTTTGTTGACTGACTGAATGACAGATTAATTTATTATAGGATTAAGCTGACCTGTCATTTTCTCTTACTTCTCTTGGCATATTTGCTCCTGGGCTCAACCCCAGGTTCTCCAGCACTTTCAAGGCGATGTCTTTAATTGTCTGTTTTTCCTACCAGAGTGGGTTTGTTTATTTATGTCCTTGCAAACCATCTTTTTAGAAGTGCTCAGTGAGTATGTGTTGATGTGAATTGGAAAGGACTGAGTGGCAGACGAACGACTTCTAAACAGCACAGCAGTAGGGGTGGAGCAACTGGGGACCTCCAGAGGTCTCAGCCAGTCTCCTTATGCTGCACCCTGCAGGGGCTAATGCTGACTCCTGGTGGCCCTGTAGGATAGCTGGGAGCAGTGCCCCCTGGGCTGATGTGTTTCTCAGATCACTACTCACATGCTTAAAGCAGCCAGTGAAGGAAGAGACCTGGCTAAAGGAAACTGGGGCTAGAAGGGACTGTGGTGTTCAGAGAGGAAACAGCCCTAGGGAAGGAGCTGCTGTCACACAGCAGTGGCTAAACTTTTTAAAGGAATGTTGATTTTCTAAAAAAAAATCCAATTCTTTAGATTTAGGCAGTTGTATGTTTACATGCAGTTGTAAGAAATAATAGAGGGGATCCTGGGTGCCTTTTATCTGATTTCCCTCAGTGATAAATCTTATGAAGCCCAATATCACAACCAGGACACAAATCTGGTTACAATTAGGATGCAGGACCTTTGCATCATCACAGGGTCTGGCATATTATCCTTTAAAGCCGCACCTCCTTCCCACCTACCATCTCCTTAATCACTGGCTACTTCTTATTTGTTCTCAATAATTTACACATTTCAAGTATGTTACAAAATAGACTCACACAGTAAGCAATTCTTTAGAACTGGCCTCTTTTTTTTCTCACTCAACATCACTCTGTAAATTCATCAGGCTGTTGCTTGTGTGAATTTTATTTATCATGCATCTTTTTTATTGCTGAGTAGTATTCCACTGCATAGATGTACCACACTTTGTTTAACCATTCATCTATTGAAGGACATCTGGGAGGTTTCCATTTTGGAGTTATTATGAATAAAGCTGCCAAAAACATTTTGGTACAAGTTTTTTATGTAAACATAAGTCTTCATTTCCCTGGGATAAATGACAGAAATATAATTGCTGTGCTGTATGGTGGTTGTATGGTTAGTTTTTTTAATAACACAGGGTTTGGGTGTTTTGTTTGTTTAAAAATATTCTTACAGTTGTGTATCAAGAGTTCTTACCTATTCTCGATACTTGTCTTTTATTAGATTCCTGATTTGTAAATATTTCTCCTATTCTGTTGCTTGTCTTTTTGCCCCCTTAAGAGCATATTTCTCAGAGCATAAGTTGTTTTTTTTTTTTTTTATTTTGATGAAGTCTGGTTCTATGGATCACACCTTTGGTTTCAAGTCTGTGAAATTTACCTAGCCTTAGATTCTGAAGATTCTTTCCTCTTTTTTCCCCCTAAATAGTTCTATGGCTTTACATTTCATATTTAAGTGTATTTTCCATTTTGAGTTAATTTTTGTAGGAACATTAGGTAAAACACTTAGATGGAGACCTACCTCTCTCTCTCTTTCCCCCCGCCCCTCATTTTGCTTACAGATGTCAATGGCTCCCGTGCCCATTTCTTGAAGTTTCTCTCTCCTTCATTGAATTTCACCTTTGTCAAAAATCACTTGGGCATCATCTGAGTCCATTTGAGCTGCTATAACAAACTATCATAGACCAGTTGGCTTATAAGACCAGTTGTATTTCTCATCGTTCTGGAAGCTTGGAAGTCTGAGATAAGTGTACCGCTATCACGAGTTCCTGGTGGGGTAAACCCTCTTTACCATGTATGAACAATCAGCTTTGGGGTTCACAGATGTCACTTACTGCCTCAGTCCTCACATGATGGAATGGAGAAGGCACTCTCTGGGTCCTCTTTTATAAGAGCATCAATGCCATTCACGAGGGCTCTATCGCCATGATTTAATCACTTTCTGAGTCCTCGCCATTTAGTATCATTACATTGGTGATTAAGTTTCAACGTAAGAATTCGGAGGGAGCACAAACATTCAGACACCAAGGGCATAGTTGTTAAGGGCTATTTCTCAGTTCTCCTTTCTGTTCTTTTAATCTTTGAACCTACAGTTCTACCAAAACTAGTCTTGACTACTGCATGTACTTGATTCTGTATTAGTATATAATGCCATGAAATTGGATAATGGATTACTTCCAAATTATTTTTGTTTTGCAATATTGTCTTAACTATTCCAGTTCCTTTGCCTTTCTGAGGGAATTTTATATAGTGCCCTCAATTCCTGCTAGTATTTTAATAAGAACTGAGTTAAATGTGTACTATACAATTTGAGGGTAGTTACCATCTTTACCTTCTTGAATCTTCCAATCCCTAAACTTGGTATATCTCTAGATTTATTTAGATTTTCATTGATTTTTTCATCAGTTCTTTATCATTTTAAACATACATTTCTGCATGTTTAAGATTTATACCTAAATATTTAAGTTTTTGAGTAGCTATAAAAATAGTATATATGTAATTGTGTAGTTTATGTGTTCATTTCTAGAATGTAAAAATTGTTTTTTATCTTTACATTTTCATATTTTTTAAAATTTATTTTTATTGTAAACAAATGGGATACATGTTGTTTCTCTTTGTACATGGAGTAACAGCATACCATTTGCATAATCATACATTTACATAGGGTAATGATGTTTGATTCATTCTGTTATTTCTTCCTTCCCCCCCACCCCTCCCACCCCTCTTTTCCCTCTACACAGTCCCTCCTTTCTCCATTCTTGCCCCTCTCCCACCCCCAAATATGTGACATCATCTGCTTATCAGTGAGATCATTCATCTTTTGGATTGTTGAGATTGGCTTATCTCACTTAGCATGATATTCTCCAATTTCATCCATTTGCCTGCAAATGCCAGCAAATGCTATAATTTTATTATTCTTTATAGCTGAGTAATATTCCATTGTGTGTGTGTGTGTGTGTGTATGTGTGTGTGTGTGTATATCACAGTTTATAATGAAAACTACAATGAAGTTTTCATTATCACAGATTATATATATATATATATATATATATATATATATATATATATATCACAGTTTCTTTATCCATTCATCAATTGAAGGACATCTAGGTTGGTTCCACAGTCTGGCTATTGTGAAATTGTGAATTGAGCAGCTATGAACATTGATGTGGCTGTATCTCTGTAGTATGCTGATTTTAAGTCCTTTGGGTATAGGCCAAGGAGTGGGATAGCTGGGTCAAATGGTGGGTCCATTCCAAGTTTTCTAAGGAATCTCCACACTGCTTTCCAGAGTGGCTGCACTAATTTGCAACCCCACCAGCAATGTATAAGTGTACCTTTTTCCCCACATCCTCTCCAACACCTATTGTTGTTAATATTTTTGATAATCGCCATTCTAATTGGGGTGAGATGGAATCTTAGTGTAGCTTTGATTTGCATTTCTTTTATTACTAAAGATGGTGAACATCTTTTCATATGTTTGTTGATTGCTTGTACATCTTCTTCTGTGAAGTGTCTGTTCATTTCCTTAGCCCATTTGTTGATTGGGTTGTTTGTATTCTTGGTGCAGAGTTTTTTGAGTTCTTTTTATCTTCTGGAAATTAGTGCTCTATCTGAAGTATGAGTGGCAAAGATATTCTCCCACTCTGTAGGCTCTCTTTTCGCATTGCTGATAGTTTCCTTTGCTGAGAGAAAGCTATTTAGTTTGAATCTATCCCAGTTGTTGATTCTTGCTTTTATTTCTTGTGCTATGGGAGTCCTGTTAAGGAAGTCTGATCCTAAGCCAATAAGGTGAAGATTTGGACCTACTTTTTCTTCTATAAGATGCAGGGTCTCTGGTCTGATTTCAAGGTCCTTGATCCATTGTGAGTTGATTTTTGTGCAGGGTGAGAGATAGGGGTTTAGTTTCGTTCTGTTGCATATGGATTTCCCAGCACCATTTGTTGAACATGCTGTCTTTTCTCTCTCCATTGCATATTTTTGACACCTTTGTCTAGTATGAGAAAATTGTGTTTATTTGGGTTTGTGTCCATGTCCTCTATTCTGTACCATTGATCTACCTGTCTATTTTGGTGCCAATACCAAGCCGTTTTTGTTACTATTGCTTTGTAGTAGAGTTGAAATTCTGTTATTGCCATACCCCCTGTTTCATTCTTCCTGCTAAGGATTGCTTTAGCTATTCTGGGTTTCTTATTCTTCCAGATGAATTTCACGATTGCTTGCTCTATTTCTGTAAGGTACATCATTGGGATTTTAATTGGAATTGCATGGAATCTGTATAGCACTTTTGGTAGTATGGCCATTTTGACAATATTAATTCTGCCTATTCAAGAACATGGGAGATCTTTCCATCTTCTAAGGTCTTCCTCAATTTCTTTCTTCAATGTTTTGTAGTTTTCATTGTAGAGATCTTTTACCTCTTTTGTGAGATTGATTCCCAAGTATTTTATTTTTTTGAGGCTATTGCAAATGGAGTTGTTTTCCTCATTACCCTTTCAGCTGTTTCGTCGCTTGTGTATAAAAATGCTTTAGATTTATGTGTGTTGATTTTATAGCCTGCTATTTTGCTGAATTCATTGATGAGGTCTAGAGGATTTCTGGACTTTTTTGGATCCTCTAAATATAGAATCATGTCATCAGTAAATAGTGACAGCTTAAGTTCCTCTTTTCCTATTCGTATCCCTTTAATTTCTTTCTTCTGCCTAATTGCTCTGACTAGAGTTTCAAGGACAGTGTTGAATAGAAGTGGTGAAAGAGGACATACCTGTCTTGTTCCCATTTTTAAAGGGAATGGTTTCAGTTTTTCTCCATTAAGAATGATGTTGGCCATTGGCTTAGCATAAATAGCCTTTACAATGTTCAGGTATGTTCCTCCGTATTTTTTCTAGTGTTTTGAGCATGAAGGGGTGTTGTATTTTGTCAAACACTTTTTCTGTGTCAATAGAAATAACCATATGATTCTTATCCTTAAGTCTATTGACATGATGGATTACTTTATTGATTTACGGATGTTAAACCATCCTTGCATTCCGGGGATGAAACCCACTTGATTGTGGTGCACTATTTTCTTAATATGTTTTTGGATACGATTTGCCAATATTTTGTTAAGGATCTTTGCATCTATATTCATCAAGGATATTGGTCTAAATTTTTCTTTCCTTGATGTGTCTTTGCCTGGTTTGGGTATGAGGGTGATATTAGCTACATAGAATGAGTTCAGTAGGGTATCCTCCTTTTCTATTTTCTGAAATACTTTGAGGAGCTTTGGAATGAGTTCTTCTTTGAAGGTCTTGTAGAACTCGGCTGAGAATCCGTCTGATCCTGGTCTTTTTTTGGGTGGTAGATTTTAATGCCTTCTTCTATTTCATTGCTTGATATTGATCTGTTTAAATTGTGTATGTCCTCCTGGTTCAGTTTGGGAAGAGCATATGTCTCTAGAAATTTGTCAGTGTCTTGGTAGTTTCTATGTTGTTGGAATACAGATTTTCAAAGTAGCTTCCCATTATGTTCTGTATCTCAGTGGTGTCTGTTGTGATATTTCCTTTTTCATCATGAATTTTAGAAATTTGAGTCTTCTCCCTCCTTCTCTTTGTTAGTGTGGCTAAGGGTTTGTCTATTTTGTTTACTTTTTCAAAGAACCAACTTTTTGTTTTGTCAATTTTTTGAATTATTTCTTTTGTTTCAATTTCATTGATTCCAACTCTGATTTTAATTATTCCCTGTCTTCTACTACTTTTGCTGTTATTCTGTTCTTCTTTTTCTAGGGCTTTGAGCTGTAATGTTAGGTCATTTAGTTGTTCACTTTTAATTCTTTTTGGAATGCGCTCTATGCAATGAATTTTCCTCTTAGTACTGCTTTCATAGTGTCCCAGAGATTTTGATATGTTGTATGGTTGTTCTCATTGACCTCTAAGAATTTTTTTATCTCCTCCCTGATGCTTTTTGTTATTCATGTTTCATTCAATAGCATATTATTTAGTCTCCAGGAGTTGGAGTAATTTCTGTTTATTATTTTGTCATGATTTTTATTCTCAGTCCATTATGATCTGATAGAATACAAGGCAGTATCTCTATTTTTTTTGCATTTCCTAAGGGCTGCTTTGTGGCATAACATATGGTCTATTTTCGAGAAGGTTCCGTGTGCTGCTGAGAAGAAAGTGAATCTGCTCATTCATGGATGGAATATTCTATATATGTGTATTAAGTCTAGGTTATTGATTGTGTTATTGAGTTCTACGTATCTTTGGTTGGTTTTTGTTTGGAAGATCTGTCTAGTGGTGATATTGGTGCATTAAAGTCACCTAGAATTATTGTGTTGTAGTCTATCTGATTCCTGAAATTGAGAAGAATTTGTTTGATGTACAGGGATGCACCATTGTTTGGGGCATAAATATTTACTATCATTATATCTTCCTGATTTATGATTCCCTTAAGCAGTATGAAATGTCCTTCTTTATCCCTTCTGACTAACTTTTCCTTGAAGTCCACTTTATCTGATATAAGGATGGAAACCCCCGTTTTTTTACTGAGTCCGTGTGCATGGTAGGTTTTTTCCTATCCTTTCACCTTTAGTCTGTGGATGTCTTTTTCTATGAGATGAGTCTCTTCCAGGCAGCATATTGTTGGGTCTTTCTTTTTAATCCATTCTGCCAGTCTATGTCTTTTGATTGATGAGTTTAGGACATTAACGTTCAGGGTTATTATTGAGATATGATTTGTATTCCCAGTCATTTGGCTTATTTTTGGTTTTTAACTTGGCTCGGTTTCTCCTTTGAGTGGTTTTACTCTAAGGTACTTCCTCCCTTTGCTGACCCACATTGTTCTTTTTCATTTCCTCCTCATGGAATATTTCATTGAGAACATTCTGTAGCGCAGGCTTTCTATTTGTAAATTCTTTTAACTTTTGTTTATCATGGAAGGGTTTTATTTCATCTTCAAATCTGAAGGTTAGTTTTGCTGGGTATAGGATTCTTGGTTGGCAACCATGTTCTTTCAGTGCTTGAAATATGTTGGTCTAGGCCCTTCTAGCTTTTGAGTCTGGGTTGAGAAGTCACTGCTATCCGTATTGGTCTCCCCCTATATATAATCTGATGCTTTTCTCTTGCAGCCTTCAAAATCCTATCTTTATTTTGAATGTTAGGCATTTTCATTATAATGTGCCTTGGTGTGGACCTGTTGTGATTTTGTGCATTTGGTGTTCTGTAAGCCTCTTGTATTTGATCTTCCATTTCATTCTTCAGGTTTGGGAAATTTTGTGATATTATTTCATTGAGTAGGTTGTTCATTCCTTTGGTTTGTATCTCTGTGCCTTCCTCAATCCCAATAATTCTTAAATTTGTTCTTTTCATGATGTCCCATAGTTCTTGGAGATTCTGTTCATGATTTCTTACCATCTTCTCTGTTTGGGCCACTTTATTTTTAAATGGATTCAATATTTTGTCTTCATTGTCTGAGGTTCTGTCTTCCAAGTGGTCTAGTCTTTTGGTGATGCTTTCCATTGAGTTTTTTATTTGGTTTATTGTTTCCTTCATTTCAAGGATTTCCATTTGTTTCTTTTTTTGTTTGTTTTTTTTTTGTTTTGTTTTGTTTTTTTTGAGAATCTCTATTTCTTTGTTGAAATGATCTTTTGCTTCCTGTACTTGCTCTTTCAGCTTATTGGTTATCATTCATTGCCTGCATTTGCTCTCTTATCTCATGCTTTGCTTCACAAATCATCTGAATCACGTACAATCTGAAGTCCTTTTCTGACATTTCTTCTAACATACTGTCATTGGATTCTATTAATATGGAACCTAGATTTGTTTGTATCATTTTCTTCCCTTGTTTTTCATGTTGTTTACGTATCTTCCCCTCTAGCAGTGCAGATCTGGGGTATTGCAGATTTCCCCCTATAGGTTTATAGTGGCCCTATAGGTTTCCAAACCCTTTCTTCAAAGGGAGATCAATATTAGCAGTGCCCAATTCAGACACTATGCAATCCTAGACCAAATAGCCCCTAAGAGGACAATAACAAAATTGTCATAATAAACAGAATGAGTTAAAACATTATCTTCAGTAAAACAAACAAATTTGCAATAAGGTCTGCAGTTTCAAATGGAGGACAAAGAGGATGCAGAGGGATGTAGAATGTGGCTGTTAATGGGATAAGAAAAGAATATACAGAAGTTCTGGATAATAGAAATGGTGAGAGTTTAATCAAAAGAAATTGGATGTTAGCATGCAGAAAAGGGAGAAAGAGACTCTGAGGGAACAGGTAAACAAAAGGAAAAGAGAGCAAGAAAAGTAAAGAAATAAAAACTTAAATTTTTTCAATAAGGAGTAAAAGGAAAATCTGCAGTATAACAGTCACATAGTAATGAAACCTCCCAGAGTTCCGTAGCCTGATGCATGTGAGGTACCTGACAATGAGCTTCAAATCTCCAGCAGGTGTCTCAGGATGGGTTTTGCCCCACCTGAAGATCGGAGGTACGGCTTCCAGGATTATCCAAGATGGCTGCTCTGGCTTCCAAATGTGTTGGCAAATGGGGAGCTGCAGCTCAGGGTGTGGCCATGGTCAGCAGGGGTCCTGGAAGTTGGGTGTGTTTGGTGTGGTTGTGGGATCCTGGAGGCCAGAATCTGAGGCAGTTAGTCTGGGGTCCCAATGATAGGGTGCAGTCAGTTGGTCTGGGGGTCCTGGCAGCAGGGAGCAGTCAGTTGATGTGAGGGCCCCAGAGGCAGGGAGTGATTGGTCGGGCTGAGGGATCCTGGAGACCGGGCTCAGTCTGTCCGGCCAGGGGTTCTATGGGGCCTGGCTGTTGTCTCAAAATGGCGGCAGCCACGTGTAATCAAACCTGCAGGTACTGTCACAGTGAACTTCCAGGCAACAGGAGGCAGCTGGTGCTCCACTGGCGGTCAGCGATCAGTTTGCTGACTGTTGTCAGACGATCGGGAGGTGAACCTGGTGGGTTGGGTGATGGATAGGTGTAAGGCAGGCGATGGACAGGCAAGAGGCAGGCAGATGGCGGATGATAGGCGCCTGACAGTGAGCCCTGTTTTCATGTTTTATCATGCATCCTTTTGTATTCAGTAGCCCTAGGAGATGTTTTTGGGTACATAGGAGTTTCTACAATCGAGTTATCTGCATTTATCTTTCCTAAATGTTTCCGTTTTTCTGATCATTGGGGGGTTTTTTCCCTTACTTCACTGACTAAAACTTCTAGTATGATATTGAATAAAAGTGATGAGAGAAGGCATTTTTACCTTGTTCTCAGTCTCATGGGAAAGCATTTAGTCTTTCACTCCCAGGTATAATGCTAACCTGTAGAGTTTTCAATAGATGCTCTTTATCAAGTTTTGAGGCACTTTTTCTCCCTCCCTTGGCTTCTGTGTGTTTTTTTTTTAATAAGTGTTTGTTGATTTAATCAAATACATTTTCCCTGTGTCCATTGGTATGAGTGCTATTTTTCTTCTTTGGTTTGTTAATATGGTGATAGCATTGGATGATTTTCAAATGTTCAACCAATCCTGAATCCCTAGAATAAATTCCACCTAATAATAGTGTAGAATTATTTTTATACATTGCTGAATTCTGTTTGCTAATATTTTATTCAGAATTTATCCACCCAAATTCATGAAGGTCATAGTCTTTAATATGGAGTGCTGATTATTGTGGTCATTTGTATCAACATTGTCCTGTTTTATATGCATGAGGGATAACACTACTTCACAAAATGTGTTGGAAAATAGTCTCCTCTACTTTCTGGAAAAATTATGTGGAATTGGTGTTAAGTCTTCTTTAAATGTTTGGTAGAATTCTGTAGTGAAATATTCCATAAAACATCTTGGGAAGTTGTAGAAGTATGAAAATAATTCTATTGGTACCTATAGGACACTTCAAATTATCTGTTTCATATTGGGTGAATTGTAGTAGGTGTGATTTTGCAGGGATCAGTCCCTTTTGTCCAGGTTGACAGAATTATGTGTGTGAAATTGACTTTAGTAATCTTTTTGGTATCTATAGGATCTGTAGTACTGTCTGCTAGTTCACTTCTAATATTATCATTTCTTTTCTCCCTTTGTTGCTAGGCTCATTGGAAGTTTTTAAATTTTATTAATCTTTATAAAGAAATAGCTTCTTGTTTCATTCATTGTTATCCATTGAAAGTTTTTATTTCATTGTTTTTTTGTTCTTATATGTATTATTTTCTTTGTTTGGGTTTACTTTGCACTTCTCTCTTTTTTTCTTTTTTTTAATTACAAAGAAGTTGTATTTTATAACTTTTTTGGTAGTTTTTGAATACTAAATATTTTGCAAGCAAACATTCAAAAAAGTAATTGTACAATAGTTCCTTTAACTGGATAGGTTATTTATCTGATTTATAGCATAATAGTCTTGTGTAATAACTATACTAAAGAACATTAAGAGTTTATATAGGTTATTGAGGTGGGAGCTTAGATTATTGCTTTATATTGTTTCCTCTTTTTTACTGCATACATTTAATGTTATAAAAATTGCTCTCAGAACTACTTTATATCTGTCTCACAAAATTTTATGTGTTGGATTTTTGTTTAGTTTAATGTATTGGTCATGTTCGTTTAGATTTCCTCTGCATCTTGTGAGCTTGAAGCATGTTGCAAAGTTATTTTCACATTATCTTTCTCTTATTGATTTCTAGTTTCATTCTCTTGTGGTTGTGGAGTATACTTTGTAGGATTTCAGTTTGTGATCTTGGTACTTGTTCTGTGGGCACTTGAAAAGAATGCATGTATTCTGTGTCAATTTGATCCTGTTGGCTGATAGTGTTGTTGAGATTTTTTTATATCTAGAGGGTTTTCTGTCTAGTTCTATAATTTTTGAGAGAAGTTGAAGTCTTCGACTATTGCAAACTCGTTTATTGCCCCTTTTAACTCTGTCTTTTTGCTTCACTTATTTTGCAACTCTCTGTTCAGTTCAAACACTTTTACAATTGCTCTATCTTCTTGATGGATTGACCCTTTAATAATTATGTAGTGTCATTTCTGTCTCCAGTAATTTTCTTTAGTGTGAGGTTTGCTTTATCTGACATTAACATAGCCACTCTGTTTTCTTTGGAATAATGTTTGCATTATAGGTCTTACATATCTTTTCCCCTTATTTTCAACCTGCCTCTATCATAATATTTGAAGTAAATTTCTCATAGATAGTATATTCGCTCTTTAGTCTACTCTGCTTTTTTTAAATTCATTTTTTTTATTTTTTACAGACTGCATTTTGATTCATTGTACACAAATGGAGTACATCATTTCGTTTTTATGGTTGTACATGATGTAGATTCACACCATTCGTGTAATCATACATGTACATAGGGTAATGATGTCTGTCTCACTCCACCGTTTTTCATATCCCCTCATTTCCTTCTACATCATCCAAAGTTCCCCCATTCTTCTCTCACTCCTCACTCCCCCACCCCCATTATATATCATTATCCACTTATCAGGGAAAACATTGGCCTTTGGTTTTTGGGGATTGGCTTATTTCACTTAGCATGATATTCTCCAATTCCATCCATCTCTTTGCAAATTCCATAATATTATTCTTTTACTTGTTGTATTTATAAGATTAAACTTAATGTAATTGCAAATATGGTAGGAATTTGTTCTGCCATTTTCCTTATTGGCGTGTGTCTGTGTGTGTTAGTTTGTGTATTTGTTTTCCTTTCCCTGTCTTCCTGTCATTTGTTTCAACATGATTTAGAGCTCCATTTTTTATTTAAATGTTGTGTTTTTAACGTGTTTTTTTTTCCATATAACCTGTCAGTGGTTGTTTCAAGTAGTATACACACAATTTACCTCACTCTCTCTGTGTCTCCATTTGATCAAAGTTAAGCATAGAAAACTTACCTCTTGTTGCAGTCCTTTGCCCTTCTTTGTTTATAATAGAATTCTTGTAAAGATCAGTTCCATATTTGTTTAGAGCCACGTCAGTGTAATATTCTTCCTTCAACTGACAAGTATAATTCAGAACATTCTAGAGGAGAAAAGAAGTCCTGCTGTGTTTACCCATATTTTTGCTTATCTTGTACTTTCTCCTCTATTGATGTTCCAATTTCCTTCTTTTAGAGGATTTTTTTTTTCTACTCTGAAAACTTCCTTTACTCATTCTTTCAGAATGGGTCTGCTGGTGGCAATTCTCTAAGTTTTCCTTCATCTGAGAATGCCTTGATTTCCTCTTCATTTCTGAAGGATATTTTTGCTGAGTATAGAATTCTGGATTGCTTTTTTTTTCTTTCAGCACTTGAAAATCATTGTTCCCTTCCTCCCTCCTGGCTTCCTTCATCTCTGATGAGAGATTCACTGTCATCCTAACCACCTTCCCCTGCAAGTGAGGTGTTATTCAGGCTGATCTAAATGTCTTTCATTTTCAGACACCTAATTCTTGTCCTGGTTTGGGCTCTTGGAAGATACCTTGTTTAGTGTTCACTTAACTTCTCAAATTTTTAGGTTTGCATTTTTCACCAAATATGAGGAGATTTTAGGCATTAATTAATTGTTGGAGTACATTTTATTTTTCAGTCCCAATCTCTTTCTCCTCTCCTTCAGGACTCCACTGACAAAAGTGTTAGATCTTTTGTGATACTCCCATAGGTTCCTGAGCCTGTTGTTTATCTGTTTTGAACTCTGTTTTCCTTCTGTTGTTCAGAGTGAGTCTTTCTGTTTTTCTCTGTTCCAGGCACTCGTTCTTTTTTTCATTCTGTCGACGAACCCATCCACTGAGTTTCTTATGTAGTTTATCCTGCTTTCAGTTCTGAAATTTCTATTTCATTCTTCTTTGTATTTTCTGGTTTGTAGCCCAGATTTTCTAATTCTATGCTTGGAGTTCAACTTTTTCTTTAGATTCATTAGTGTTTATGGATTGACTACTCAGGCATGTTTATCTTAGCTGATTTCAAATCTTTATTACTATCCTAGTCCATTGGGGATCCCAAAACAGAATACCATAGACTAGGGGATTTGTGAACGGCAGACATTTATTTCTCACCGACTGGGAGGCGGGTAAGATCAGGGCCCTGCCAGACCTGGTGTCTGATGTGGATCCACCTTCTGATTCAGAGAAGGCTCATTCTCATTCTGTCTGTCTACACATGACAGAAGGGGTAGGAGTCTCTCTGAGGTCCTTCTGGGGCATCAATATCATTCATGAGGGCGCTTCCCTCCTGGCCTCCAGTGTCTTATCTGCAAATACTACTGGAATGGAGAGAAGGTCTCAGTATACAAATGGAGCATAAACATCCAGTCTGCAACAAGTGGTAGCTCTCATATCGGTCATCTTTAAGGTGGCCTCTGTAGAGTGTCTGTTTTTATTCAGCTTGAGATCTTCCTTATTCTTGGCACAATGAGTGATTTTTCCACTGAAATGTGAATAATTTCATATCATGGTGAGACTCCAATTCTTATTCAAACCATCTGTTTCAATTCACTATTTCCATCATTTGCTTCAGCAAGGAGAGGGGGCAGTCACCATCTCCTCACTGCCAGCTGAGGTGGAATTCCAGGTTCTCTGCTGAGCCTTCCTTGGTACTTGCGGACGGGGAGGGGTGTCTCTTCATAAGTTCTGGGTGGTGATCTCCAGCAACACTATAGTGGCTTCATTTCAGCGATCCTGAAAGAGCCAATTTTTCAATAAGCTCTTTCTGACACCACTCCAGGGCAGAGGGGAGCTGAGGTCCTTGTTCCTGTCTGGTGAGGATGGACATCTAGGATCCCTGTGACTCTACAGGAGGGTCTTCATTATTGGTCATTGAGAGTGAAAGTTCTTCCTACTTGACCTTCTCTTATACTGCCCCAGCCGCATGTCAGGGCACCTCATTTCAGCCTCATGAGGATGCAAGTCTAGGCTCCCTACCCGACTTTGCCAGGTCAGGTAGAGGTGGGACCACGATTCCTTACCTCTGGTTGAGTGGGGTGTCTAATCGCAAGCTTTCTGTCCTGATGGACTGCTACTTTCTAAGTCCTGGGGCTAGAGAGTCCAGCCTTACCTTTTTTATGTGAATCAGCTGGCATTTCAAAGTTGCTGTCTCCTTCAGCTCCAGGTTTGAGATACATGAGATTAAAAGAAAACGAAAACCCAGGGAACTGACCACTACTAAGTCATTCCTCAAGTCCCAAGGACCCTAGCTAGCCTCGCTTCTTGTCTCCAGCTCCCAGAGTCTTCTTAAATTTGTTTTATATATCATGCACAGAGTTTTTAGTCAGTCTTAGTGGAAAAAATTGTCGAGGCTAATATTTCTCATCCCTAAGGGTAAGTCCAAGTCTGCCAGATATGATCATTTTCCCAAATCCAGGATTTAGTTGTTGTTGAATTTCCAGTTGTTTTTTAAAAAGTCACTAATTCAGGTTTATCCGCACAGCTCTGTGTGTACAGTCCGTAAATGAAACGCCACCATTGGCTGCATCTGAGCTCATCCCCTGGCAAGTGGCCTCTGGTTGAAGCCATGGAGGCACTCTGAGCGCACATTTGGAGGATTGCGTGTGTCAGAGAGGGCATTAGTCCTGTTGCCACACTGACCAGTCATGAGGGATTGCTGCAGGTCCTGTGTGTGAGCTGTCGTGGTGAGTGGGACGGACGGGACTTCTCGCTCTGGGGCTGCCATGAACAAGCAGATGAAACACCCTCTGGATGGTATGTGTCATGGCGGAGAGGAGATTCCAGGTAGAGATTTGACGCTGTGGACAACTCCAAGGGGGCGGTCCTCCCAAGGGGTGGTCATAGGTGAATATCCACCTGGAGGCAGGTACGCCGGCTCCAGTGATGGCTGAGAGGGACAGAACAGGTGCCTCTTAGCTCCATCAGGTTCTAGCATCCAGTCCTTCTGTCCTAGCTCCTGGCCATCGTTAGAGATGGCAGAGCTTTTCCAAATCTCATGGGAGGGGATACAATCCAGAGCACACTGCTGAAGGCCAAGGAGACAAGAGGGCTGAGACCAGATGGAGGTTGGTGGCATGAGTTGTCCTTGCCCTAGAGATGAGAGCAAAGGCTAGGGACAGTTGTCTTAGGACACGCTTGCCTGGTCAAGCAAGGACTGCTGGAAGGGGCTGGATGGAATGGGTACCACTCATCATTTCTAGGGGAGAGAGGAGGCGAGGGTGGACCCAGATCTCCAGCCCACATTCATCTGACATTTGTTGGTCATCAGAGTGAGAATGAGGTCACCTATCAGTCCTGGCTCAGAGAATGCATATGTGTTCTCCAGCCCCCTGGATTCTCAACCAACCTAAACATACAAAATGAGAGAGGCAGCCAGCAGGCAAAGCTGTTCCACTTTAAACTATTGTACGATTTTGAGCTTCTGCACACAAGGTTTTATGGAGAAGCCAAAGTTTGAAAACCCCCGAATTGACATTTCTGTCTATATTCATGTAACACAGTGTGATCACAATGGCAACGTGGTTGTTTTGTTATTTTTTTTAAAAAATATTTCTCTTCTCCTCTTACACCAGGCCTTTTCCATCTTCAAACCTTGAAATCTTCAGAGGCATTTGGCAATTTTACATTTTTTTTATGAGTTTCAGCAATAAAAGCAGTTGACTTACTCAGCTAGGAAAAGGATGATAAATACTAATTGAATTTTACTTTGCAGAATTCTGCAGCTGGAGATAAGGAAGCTTAAATACATGACAAAAACAAACAAATAGGACGTAGTTTGTTTTCCTGCATGGGTAAATACAACCCTGCCTGGCCTGTAAACTCTCTTCTTTTCCTCTAAATGTGCAAAGGCCATAGTCTCAGCTCACCGCTGCCAAGGTAGCTGTCCCCACCATGAAATGATTGTTCAGTGGCATTTATAGCAGATTGCAGAGAGGAGAAAGAACTTGCCGGGTCTAGATGGATTGGACTCTGGAATCGAGCTCCTTCATCTCATCAAAATAATAGCTATTACTAGGCTTCTGTTGGCCTGGCCTTGTACTAGGGACTTACATACATAATTTAATTTACATGCATCGATCGCATGATTTGTAAGATGGCAGTATTTTTTTATTTTAAAGGTAAGAAAATTTTATCCTTAGAAAGGTTGTGTGGCCTGCTGAAATGAGGGGTGAACATTGGAGCTACAATTTACATTGGTTGGCATCATTCATGGTTCAGATCACTGGTTCTTGAATGGAAGTGACTTCACCCCTCACAAGTCCATTCCCAAAGCCAAGACACATTTCTAGATTGTCTTAATGGGGGTTGCTATAGCTTTTAGTGAGGGAAGACCAAGGATGCTGCTAAATGTCCTATGGACTAGCTCCCCATACCAAAGAATTATCGGGCCCAAAATGTCAACCCGTGTTGAGTTTGAGAAAGCCTGGTCTAAGAAGCAGGAGGGCTGAATCCATATCTGATCTGCTTCTTGCTCAGGACATATTCCTTGGAAAATTACTTCCTGTCTGCGAGCCTTGGTTTCCTCATGGGTAGAACAAGGGACTTGACTGACTAGGTGATCGCTAAGGTACCTCTGGCTGTGGTACCCTGGGAAATTTTAGAATTTGATTTGTGGCACTCAAAGCATTCTTCAAAGTCCCTTTGAATTGTGCTGATGCTTTCAAATAAAAGTAATGGAAAGTTTTGGTAAGGCAAATGAGATATTCAGAGACACTCATATATACTTCAGCAGAAAAAAAAATGTCTACATCATATTGCATCTGGGTCTTAGTTGTTGTATTGTTAAATTTGGGCTTCTTACCTTATTAAGGTGTCTATTTGGAACCAGCCAATGACCATCTCCCTGCGTTCACCCAGTGGGCTACTTCATGGGGTGTTGTCTTTGGGCAAGGCAACTAGGCTGAGAGTTGGACCAAGAGAGGATATGGCAATGACATTGGGTCATGACCATGCAGATCTGACAAGCAGAACAGACCCATGAGGTTTACCTTGGTGCCTTTTTGCTGGCATCAGCCCAGCTGGTCAGCAATGGTAGGAAAACATTACTCAAAGGCTACAAATCACTTCTTGGTAATATGCACCTCTCAGGTGCACACGGACAAGTCCACAGACTTAGCAATTAAATCTTTCAATCACTTTGAGTGCTTGATGAAGTTTCTTCTCTATCCTGTGTTTCACAGTTGTGGAGAACAGACCTTGTGTAGTAAGGATTCCTTGCTCCTGCTTCAGGGAAGGCCATTTAAGGAAAGCAGAAGAGTTTGCTTGATATTTTGGTCTAAGCTTGTAGCAGACAAGGCAGGAATGTTCAGAGGTGAAATGACTACATGACAGGAACTATAACCTAATCAGCAGATTAATCCACTTGATGGTTTAATAATTTGAATGGATTACTGGTAGTAACTATAGGCAAGGAAGCAAGTTGGTCACTGGGGGATTTTTACCTTTTGTCCCTAGCTCCTCACTCTCTGTCTGTCTATCTATCTTTCTATCTATCTCTACTTCCTGGCTGAGATAAACTGAACAGCTTTCCTCCACCACAACCTTCCACCCTGATGTTCTGCCTCATCTTGGGCCTAGAGCAATGAATTGGGCTGACCATGGACTGAACCTCTGAAACCTTGAGCTCTAATTCAACTTTTCCTTCTCAACGTTGTTCAGGTCAGGTATTTTGGTCACAGAGATGAAAAGCTGACTAAAACCCTTGAAGTTTAGAGTAAGTAAGAGCATTTGAGTATGCATAAAGTAAACTGGTAGGTTAAACCCTCAACACTGCATGAGTCATGGGGTAGAACGGCGGTGTGGGCATCGTCAGTTTTTGCCTTAAAGGACCTGGCCATCTCTGTGGGAAGGCATATCAGAGCTGAGTGGGGAGGGATGTGACCTGGGATGGCCTCAGAGCTGCTGTGGGAGAGGCCTGAGGAACAGAACTGAGAGCTTTTAGCCAGGTGACCACGTCTGCGCCTTCAGGGATGAGCAAGTGCCAGGCACACGAAGACCCTTGAACATTGCTCACACAAGAGACCCAGGATGACTGGCTCTCACAGTTCCACTTATGCCGCCTGGAGGCATTGCCATGCCCTGCATTGCCTGTAGCAGGGAACTCCTGAAGTCAGGAGCCCGGAGTCCATCTCAGTAGCCTCCACACCTGGCCCAAGGAATCACGGAAGGGATGGCTTCCAAGGCACTACCTTGTGTTTCAGGGACAGAAACTCCCCGAGGGCTGAGGACTTCATAGATAAGGGAACCTGCAAGATGGGGCAGAGAGAAGTGAGAGGGAGGCTTCAGGAGTATGGGACGAAGTCACAGTGCTTTTTCCCGGTGAGAGTGGGCCACTTTTGGGTGTCTAAACATCTGCATGAGCCATCTCTTGTGACATAACGAAGTCCCACAGATTTAGCGGCTTAACATAACACCCACTTACGAGCCCACAGTTTCCGTGTGTCAAGAGACTGGGCCCAGTGTGGCTGGCGCCTGTGTTCAGAGTGTCGCCAGGCTTTAGCCAGGGTCTGCTCGCTTACCAGCTCGGGTCCTTCCCCAGGTTCTTGGGTTGCTGTGAAGTTCAGTCCCTTGACATGGTGTTCGAGGTCCCAACTTCATTGCTGCCTGTCAACCAGCAGAGGTGTCCAGCTCCTAAAAGCTTTGGAAAGCTAATAGTAGAGGGCAGATGCCAGAAAGTCACATCCGTTATCTCGTCTGACTCTTTAAACCAGGGGTCAAAAATCTTTTTTCTTGAAAATACAATAATAAATGTTTTAGGATTCGCAGATTGAGAAGTTAGATAAGGCTATTGTGTAGGTACCTATACAACCATTTCCAACGTGAAATCCACCCTGAGCCTGAAGGCACTTTAACAAATATATCACTAGCTGAATTCAGCCCTGAGCTGCAGTTTGCTGATCCCCTGTTCTGAACATCCTTCTAGGCCTAAGCCGAGAGTCTCCCTACTTTAGAGATGAACAATGTGAGACATGGAGCCTTCGGGTTACTGGCTGGACTCGGACGCCCCCTAGAGAGGGGTCTCATCTGATTCTCAGGTTTAATTCTCCAAGGCTGGAATCCAGATGCTGACTCCCTCTTTTTTCCTCAAGTCCTCACCAGGGCAACAGAGCCAGAAAGTAGAACATCACAGTCCAGCTCTTGCGTATGGTGGTCCTGAGCTAGACGTTCTGTGAGCCCCGCTCTCCTCACCTCCTAAGTGGGCTGAGGGTTACTTTAGACTCCTGGGTAAGGTAATGCTCTGTCCTGATGTGGGTGGCTAGGGCAATCCTGGGGAGCATAAGAGACTTGGTAGATGTACAGCCTTTCTCCGTCAGACTACCCCTTCGTCTAATCCTTGATCATTATCCGTGTTTGGACATCAGAATCCCTGGGGAGCATTCTAAAACTCATATTCTTTGGAATCGTTCCATGGAGGAATTTGATTCAGTAGGTCTGGAGTGAACATGGGAAGCAGAATTGATTCAAAACCTTCTAGGTGATTCTGATGCAGGCCAGATCCCCAGGGGGTCCCGGCTGCTGATAAGACTCTGCTGGAGTGCCAATCAAGCTTGGACCAGCACAGACTCCTGCCCAGGTGATTATCATCTTCAGAGATGGGGAGACACTCAGAAAGTCTTTTCTTTCAATCTCCTTCTGACCCAGAAGCCCCACACATGGCTTAGAGATAGGGTCACAGCCTGGCGGGATGTGTGGCCAGCTAGACCACTCACAAGTACCCCATGTGAATGTGAATCTGATGTTCTCTAAAGTTTGGGACCCCCTGGCACGAACAAACTAAATAAGTGCACCTGGCCATCAGGTGGACTCAGTAGAGTATGCTTCAAGCAATCACTTAATTAGACTTTAATGACATTTAATCCAAATCAGACGGTGGGTGTTAGGAATTGCAAAGGTCTTTTAAATATAGTGGCATTGAACCCAAACATTACAGGCAAATAGAGTTCAGATTCTGGCCGGAGGCTGTTATTTATGCCAAGAGGGAGACAGCTTGTGGCTGTTTCCAGGTGCTTCCTAGGAGGCTGTTAGCCCAGCCTCAAAGGCAGGTCTGCTCAAAGGAGTCTGGAGGAGAGTCAAGATTCCTTTGGTCCTTGGTTGGGGTACGGGGCAGTAGCTGGGACACATTTTAAAATCACAGTCCCATTGAAATGCAATGAGAAATATGCAACCTAGTGCCCTGAACAGGGCCTGGGAATTCTTACGTAAGATTCAGGGGACTTATGGAGCCCCTAAACCATTTCAAGAACCTCATCCTTAGACTCCAGATAATGACCTCAAAATGTAGCAGCAAGTCAGGAGAGGAAGAGAGAGCCTGTGTTTAAAAACAGAGTTAGCACGCCTGTCAGTGGCCACCCAGCCATACGGCACTTCCAAGTTTATTTCTAAATCTGTGAAATGGCTGAGCTAATACCATGCTTTTTATATCTACAAGATAGTTGTGGAAAAACAAAATATATCATGGACGTAAAAGCATCTGGGTGTGTTAACAAGGCCATTTCGGCATTCAAGATCCTGCTATTAGGATAAAATTTTTTTCTGATTCTAAGGCATCCGAGCTTCCCCTAGACCTCAGTAAGAAAGACATCATGCTTATATAATCAAACATTTACAAAGAAACATTAAAGACTGAGCATTTCTCAATGATCCAGCTGAATTCCACAAATAATAGGTCTTTCAGATGTCTCTGCTCTCCGACTCTTCTTTTGAATACCTCGCCCTTCTGAAGTCTTCCATCAGGCATCTTCTCCTCCCCTGAGCCTGTTCTTGTCCTCCTCCTTCCCACCGTAAGTGGCACGTCATTCAATAGGTACCTCTGTAGGACCCTGACAGCCTGACCTCGAAACAGCTTGTTCACAGGCTGCCTCCTTTCCCGGCTGTTAGGCTTTGAATATTAGGTGTCTCCCAAAAATTCATGGGTGACACAATGCAGGAAAGATTAGAGGTGAGCTGATGGAGTTATGAGAGTTTTAACCTCATCAGTGCATTAATCCCCCATAGGGATCAACTTGCTGAAAACCGTAGGCGGTGGTGTGCGGCTGGAGGAGGTGGGTCCCTGGGGGTGTGCCTTTGGGGTTTATACTTTGTCCTTTCTGGGTAGAGTCTCCCTCTCCCTCCCTCCCTCTCCCTCCCCCTCCCCCTCCTCCTCCCCCCCTCCCCCTCCCCCTCCCCCCTCCCTCTCCCTTTCCCTCTCTCTCTCTCTGCTTCCTGGTGCCATGTCCTGAGTCGCTTTCCTCCACCAGACTCTTCTGCCATGTTCCATCTCACCAGGGACACAGAGCAAGGGAGTCGACCATCTATGAACTGAGACCTCTGATACCATGAGTCCCCAAATAAACTTTTCCTCCTCTAATAGTTCTTGGCGGGTCTTTTGGTCACAGTAGCGAGAAAGCTGGCACAAACGCTGATCGTAAGACCCTGAAGTTGGGGAGAGTGACCTCCTTCCCAAGGGCCTCAGTCCTTGCATACAGCAAAATTGAGTTCAGTGAAAAGTCAGATCAGTGAACATAAAGCTCTGTGCTTATGGCATGAATACAACCAAGGCCCTGCCCTCACGGGACAGCCAGCCCCCAGCCCACCCAGCTGGATTGCCACAGTGGCTTCCCGATTCTGCTCCTGTCCCCGACAATTTATCCTCCACACAGGAAGCAGAGAAATCCGACTGGAATAGAGGTCAGATCATCCTCTGCTCAGGGGCCAGACAGGAGGGACTCACGCAGGAGCCTTTGGTTTAAAGACTGGTGTGGTCCTTGTTCCATTGGGACATCAGAGAAGGCTTCAGTGTGGGTGACAAGTCTTTGAATGTCCCCTGGAAGATGGCTGGGCCTGAGGGGCTGCCTTCAAAAGAGAAGGAAAGGCAGGAGCAGCTCACGCAGGGGAGCGAGACAGTTGCTCGTTGGGCACACAGGCCTTGTGGGGTGAGCAGGGCTACAGGAAGCAAAGACCAAAGGTGCAGAATGCAGAGGACGTTCGTGCCCGTGGGTGTCTTCAGTGGGGGCAGCGGGCACTGAGTGACAGGACCGGAAGGAAGCGTGGAGCCCACACAGCCTGTCTAAAAGAGACATTTGGAGTACTCGATACACTCTCATGATGCAAAATACTAACGACTTAATAAAATATTTACTGAGTACCTACTTGTGCTAAACTCTGTTCTAGAAACTTAGGAAAGTGAGGAAAAACTCTCCCCTGGCTGGGCACAGTGACCCATACCTGTGATCCCAGCTGCTGGGAGGCAGAGGCAGGAGGATGGCAAGTTGGAGGCCAGACTAGGCAACTTAGTGAGACTGCGACTCAAAATTTAAAAGAAATAGAAAAACAGGACTGGGGATGTAGCTTGGTGGTACAACTGTAGCAAATAAATTAATGATAGTGGGTTGGGTACAAACTGAAAAGGGATAAACTTGGACAGCTGGAGCAGGAGGGGCAGGTCAAGAGCTCAGAATGGAAAGATGGCGTTGGGCGAAGACTGGAAGGAAATGGGGAAGTGCCCTGCACCCCCAGGAGGGATGCTTCTGGAGAGGGGAACCCCTGGTGCAGAGGCCGACTGCTCAGGGAAGAGCTGGAGGACAGAGAGGTGTTACCACAGTGCAGAAGGAGCAGGGCTGTAGGCACACTCAGAACCCCGACTTTTCCTCTGGGAGAAGTGGGAGCCACTGCAGAAGTTTGAGCTGAGGAGTGACTTGGTCTGACTCATATTCTGGTAGGACTTCTCTGCTTCCTTTAGGGAGGATAAATTGTGGGAGGCAGAAGCAGAATCAGGGAGGCCGCCACAGCAATCCAGCTGAGAGTGCTGATGGCTTCTGTCAGATGAGGGCTTGCCGGAGGGACATTCTGCAGGAAGGACTTCCTGGTGCATTATGTCTGAGGTGTGAGAACAACATGGGTGTGTCAACTGCCTCTAAGGTTTTGGACCTAAACAGGAAGGAGGGAGTTGCTAGGGTTTGGGTTGGAGGAAGACCACCGGCTAAACGACTGGGAAGAATGACCAAGGATTCCTTCTAGAACGTTCCATTGGCTGAGTTTTCTGAGGTCCAAGTGGGGATGTCAAGGAGCCGCTGGATGCCTAATTCTGGAGTCTGGGAGAAAGGTGTGACTGGACAAATAAATCAGGATTGTTGGTACACAGCTAGTCTTTTAAGCCAGGGAAGATTAATGAATGACTATGTCCAAGGGGAGAAGTGGAAGAAGCCATGGAGTCTAAGAAGAAATGGCCAGTGTGTTAGGAGGGCACTGAGAGAGGCAGGGGGCTGGATCACGGTGAAGACACGTGGAGGCCGCACCCAGGGATGAGGCGGTGCCCACCAGGCAGAGACCTCTTTATCCTGGGCACATGGCTGGGCTACTGGAGTCAGGTGCATTCACGTGCCTGGGTTCCTGACGGAGGGATGTGGATGGAAGTGACGTGTGCCAGCCCCAGACCCAGCCAGTAAAATCCCTCGGAGCAGCGAGCGGAGAGCCCGATGGCCCTGGGGGACCCTCTGGGTGGGAGGACCTGCTGCCTGAACGGTGGCCACTGAGCTTCTGTGCTGTGGCAGTCAGCACCCTGTGACCAGGAGAAGGAGTCATCAGGCCAGGTGGGCTGAGGGAGGGTCACGCATGCAGCAGCCTGGAGGTCATTGGTGACCTTGAAAATGGCTTCAGGGCAGCAAGGAAGGAAGGTCTGAATGGAGTTGGTTCAATAGAAAACGAGAGGAAAGAAGGAGGTGACCGTGGAGGGGTCCGCTCCCAGGAGCTGCCCGCAGAGGAGGGGAGCACGGCTGGCGGGGGAGGACGGCTTTGCTTGTTTTTGTTGAAGCTGGAGACCAGCAGCGCTCGGGCCACGCGGGAAGCGCCAGCCCTTTCCCGAGACCGCGGTGCAGTTTGGCAGGGCCGTCTCTGCGGCACACCTGGGATGGTTATTTGTTTCCGCCTGAATGGCAAATGATATCGTTTCGAAAGGCCCCCTGGTGCCTGATTGATTTGTTAGGGAGCCTGACAGCCTTAATGGACTCTTCCGACAAGACAATGGCTTCTCCTGGCTTTGCTTGTTTTGGAGAGATTCCAGGATGGTAATGAAGGGTTTTATGCGCAAAGAGGGAGGAGGAGGAGGAGGAGGAGGAGGAGGAGGAGGAGGGGGAGGGGGAGGGGGAGGAGGAGGAGGAGGAGGAGGAGGAGGAGGAGGAAAGGAAGAGGGAAGACGTAAAGATCTTAGGTAATGTAGGACCCTGAGCACAGGGAGAAAATACACCCCCAGGATCTGTCTTATTGCAGGTGCTGGAGGAATGTTCTCCAGGGTCTTGGTGGGACTGGCCGCTAGGACCACCCCGTGAGAAGACAGCCTCTTGCTGTGGACTCCCCTTTTCCTTCCGCACCCCACATTCCAAGCAGGAAGCATCCTTTGGGTCCAGGGTGGCACGCCTGGAACGCTGGACCTTCCTTCCTGCTTTTCCTCTTTCTGTCTCTGTGATCCTGAGTCGCTTAACTTTTCAAATCTCTAATGTCTCTTGCTGGGAGATAGAAGTAGTGACATCTAAAATAGTAGCAAAGCAGGGAGTGCGGTCACAGGTGGCAGTTGTCATTGGGACCATCAGGAAGCCGCGAGGCCTGCAGCAGGCAGCAGGGCGCTGTGGGGACTCTCCAGCCTCCTGCAGCCCACTCAGCGTCTGCACAGTGAGGGTCACTGGGACCCCGGCCTCGAACTCGAGGGTCGTGTGCATGAAGGAACCCTGTGAAATGCTCAGTGTCCACCACACAGTGACTTCTCAGTGGACTTAGAATGACCTGTAGGCATGTGTGGTTGTGGGTTCATCTGCGCGGGTTGGTTGTAAAAGAAGGCCTTACTGTCAGGGGCAGAACGTGGGGCGGAGTAGGATCTGTGATTAAAGGTAAGACTGGGAGACCCAGCATGCCACTGACTCCCCCTGGCTTTTGCCACACAGATAGTCAGACCAAAGTGGCACCCGCGATGGTCAGATCTGCTGACATGTGTTTACATGGTGACACTGGGGAGAGACTGGCATTCCAGCCTCACAATAATTGATAGCCTTTGAACATTATTGACCTGCTTCTTCTTAGAAGGTTTCAACTCCTTTTTCTTTGAAAGGGAGTTGGGGAATCAGGAATAAGGGAGGAAGGGACAAAATAGGAGAGAGAGGCATCTAAGAAAAAGGCAGGCATTTTCTGTAAGTCGTGGACCTTGTTCTACCCATGATAAGGTAAACCTTACTATTTGCATCTTAATAACTCAGAGAGGTTAAGTAACTTTCCCAAGATGATACAGCATCAAAAGAGGTTTTCTAGGAACTGACGTCCAAATCCTATGGGTTTTATTTCTTTATCATTATACCTATGTGTGTACCTACCTATCAACTCAGTTCAAATACTTATTGAGTTCACATTGAGTCCTCATTGATGGATGGGAGGCAGAGGGTGTGATGTTGTCTATGAAGCACTCACAAGGAAGCAATATGGATCTGAAGACGTGTCAGTGTTCATGTGAGCCACAGCTTGAAGCAGGAGTTTAGAGCAAGGCAGTTTCCAGGTGCTGCATGGGACATGGAAGGTGAGATCATCAAAGCTGAATTAAACTAGGACCGGGGCAGGGTTAGGGTGTGAAGGACTGGGGGCTGGGTGTGGTTGCTACTTGGACCTGTCCCCCTACACAGCTACCTTCTGTGCATGCTCACAATGAGAGATCTTGGTTAGTCAATGAGCCCATCCGTCTAAACACCACCTGTGGTCACTCCATGATGATCACACATCTGCTGTGTTCAGGCACCACGTCTGAGACTAGAGTTGGGGCAATAGGCCAGGTCACTGCCCTAAGGACCTCTTACTCTCTGGTCAGTGCAACAGCCAAGCCTCCAAACCTCCAAGCCAACATCCCCCTCCCCCAGAGTGGAGGCAGCTCCCTGGAGTGGGGGCATGCATGGTGTCCCTGGGGGCTGGGGGCTCCATCTTCCCATCTGCAAAGAGAGCCCAGCAGCTGCAGAGGAGTAAGGGATTTTATAGGTCTAACCTTGAATCCACTCCTCTTTAAAAAATTAAAAAGAAATCATTCACTAACTTCAGAACATTCACTTTTATTTAGTAACACATTTCTGCCTGTGGAAATAGGCTGCTGAGACCCAGAGCTGGAAACAGCTCCAAATCAGTCTGTTCCTGGGAACAGGGGTGTGGATTATCTGGTAATGGATTCAGAGGCATAAAGCGGGCCAAGGAGCCAGGCAGCCAGAGCCTCTGCTCCTTGGGAGGGTGGACCTGGTCTCAGAAGGAGGCAGAGCCATGGAGCGGGGACAGTCCCCAAGATGGGGCTGACCCTGCAAGGCCCCTCGGCTTGGCCTCCCCGGTGTTGGCAGCAGAGGCTGAGGGAGCCGGGCGGGGCAGGCATTGGGCAGAGTGGTCCTGAAGGACCTGATCAAGGAATCGCAGCCCTCGCTGGTCTCCAGGAGGCCGGCTTCCTTAATCCCTATCTGCCCTTATCAAATATGAGGGCTCCTGACACAAGAAAACCCAACATGGCTCTTATCTCCCAGGCCTGAATGAGCTCCCCAAGCCAGCTCTCCGGCTTCCTCTTTTGAATAATGAAGTGTCTGATAAATCTGCCGGGTGTGTTCAGAGCTGCTGAGGAGAGAGCCAGAGACAGGTTCAGAGTCTCCCAGCGAGGCTGCCCTGGGAGACACGTGGACTTGCCTGTTGCATCTTTGGTTAGGGAGAGTCTGGGGCCTTGGGGCGCTCTCCATGGTCTTTGCGGAGAATCCTCCAGTGCTCAGGCACCTGGGTTCCTGCAGTAGCCGCTCAGGGATCCACAACAGGGCCCTGGCCACCGGCTGGATCCCAGATTTCCTGCTCTCGGGAGGGCTGGTGGCCTGCCTGACCGAGTGGTGGATGAAGCTGTTGGCTTGGTTCCCTTGTATTCCTGTTTCCCTTTTGCCCATCCAAGTGCCCTGAGGCCCGGAGCCCCTGCAGAGTGAGGCTGGGCGGTCAGGGAGCTCCCGAGTCCTTCCTTTCTTCCCCAGAGGGACCCATGGTTGCCTGTCCCTCTCCAGCTTCTCAGGTGCCTGTTTCACCCGCGGAGCTCACGACAGCAAGGAGAAGCTCTGAAAGCAGGTCCACGAGGACCTTCCCAGGAGTGTGGGTGCTTCCCACAGTTAGTGCCAGAGGAAGCGCATCCCAGAGCCACCTTGGGAATGTCCCCTCTCCAAAATGCCCGTCCTTTAATTTGTAAGAGGAAGGAGTTTCCATGGAACACAGGTTCCAGAACTTCAGACATCAGGAAAAACCTTCTCTGACCTTTAACTCCAGCTACTTACTTGAGCTACCCCTTTGTCTTCTGGTGTCTTTCCAGGCGGATAATCATAATAATGGCAGTAACAACGCCTCTGGAGGCATCAGAAAAATGGGCATTTGGGAAAATGCTTCACAAATTGGGAAGTTCAAAACACCTGCGAGGGTAGATGGTGATGGTGGTTTTTAAAATAACCCTGACCATTAGGAACAGGGTGGACACAGCCCTTTGCTTGGGGAAAATTCTGCACTTGCTTGTTGCCTAGGGTGAATCCCCAGGAGTGGAATCACTCGGGCAAATGGAGGCATTGTTAGTATTTGTGGCACCCAGTGCAGAGCTGGTTCCCCCAAAGAGACTGACTGGCCAACAGTCACGAAAAGACCTGCTTGCCAATTCAATAAGCAAGATGGCGGCCACATTTTATCCTGCACTTGGAAACTTGTTGGAGAGGGTGAACATTCCGAAATTGTTGTCGGGTATCTGTAAGTTTCATATTCATGCATCTTTATAATGAAAGTGATTATTGCTTCTCTATCAACATACACAAATGTCTAACTTCCTCTTTTTAATAGTAACCTCGTGGCCTGCTGTTTTTTTGACAAAATATGTTACTTCTCTTTTGTACTTTTAATTTTGGATTATGTCAGTTTGGAAATAAATTTCAAACTGTATTAGTCTAATCTGTGAATGCTTTATTTTGTGTTTTTTTCACTACCTTTTGTTCTAAGTAAAATGAAAAATGTTCTTCACCCCAAAATCCAAACAATGCTAATAAAAAAGTTTTTTTTTTCCAATATGCTCATGTATGAATTAACTCTTTTATCTGCTGAAATTTGTTTTGATGTTGGATTAAACACAAGGCTCCAATTCAATATCCTTTTAATAAAAAACAGTTTACTGATTGTCTCAAAATAATTTTTACTAACCCTCAATTTAATAAATTTAACTGACTTTTTTTTTTAACTGATTTTCTTTTCTTTTGTAGAAGACCAGGAGATCTTTTAATCTTACAATTAAATTTCCCTTTTATTTTAGGCTACATCTTTGTCTACTGATTCCATTCCCTGAGAATTGCAGATTATGCATCCTCTGCCTGTGCGCCGTGTTCTGAGACTGCTATTTGTTGCTGTGACATTTCCCTGCCTTCTCTGATGCCTACTCATTATACTTTTTGCAGGCTGACTTAGTTTTCCAGTTCGTTTCCCCTTGCTGTGCTACCGGGGCAAATTTTCATTCTGAGGCTGCATTTGGGGGTTCGGTTGCAGTCTTTCACATGCCGCTGTCTTTTTTGGTTCCTTCTGTTGGGTTTTCACATTACTTGTCGTTTGACCTAGTTCTGTGACTTTGAGTGAGTCGTGAAACTTCTCTGTATTTCTCAGGGGTCCTTGGGAGAATAAAATGAGTCAGTACTCATAGAGTGCTGTGTGCCTGCCTCATGGGAAGGGGCTCAGTCCATCTATTAGTATTAACACCCTCCTGCACCACCACCATGTCAGGGTCTGAAAGATAGTGTATAGAAATGGAAATGGCTAGCTTGAAATGTCCCATGCCTCTTGACATCTGTCCCATCTTAGTTCCTTTCCATGAGAACCATTTATTTGGGGAAAAAAAAGATGTCACTATGGTGCCTTCTACTTCACACCCACGTCGCTCTTAGACTCGGAAACCTGGGGATCCCAACCACCTATAGAATCACTGGCTGTGCTGTGGCATTGTGGTGGCCGTCAGGAGGCGGGGGATGAAATTGTGGGCAGCATTCTGGATGCTCCAACCAGATTCTGCTCAGGAGAAAAAGGTTGGTGTTTGGGTGGGTGTGGACTTTGCATTTCTGGATTGGAAGAAGACAGGGAATGAATGGACTCCGACCCCATCAGGTCAGCAGGTTCACTTCCTTCTGGCCACATAGCTTTTGATCGATGTTTTCATTCTCATTTTATTGATGAGAGAGCCCTCTCCTCCCAATTCTGTGTTTTAGTGCTTCTGTTGATACTCCCCCGGGTGCTCAGGGAGCTATATCTGCTGCTGCTGGTCAGGGACTTTAGAAGCCAGGTGTAGATCCCTCTTGAAGTGCAGCGCTGTCCACACAGCTGTGTGAGCCTGCAGCTCTCCAGGCTGAGGCATGGAGCACCCTGTGGTTCAGTGGTGGAGAAGGTCCACCCCCTGTACCCTCTTCTCTCCCACAAGCAGGCAGCTGGGGAAACTGGCCCAGTGAAAGGGAATGAACTCAGTTCAGGAGGTGGCAGAAGAGGGACTTTCAGCCATGCAACTTCAAAGTGGTTCTAACTCTTACTGTCCACAGTAGAGCCTTAATTCATGGAATTTCGCAAGCTCCGGTTTCAAGGACTTTTCTGTGCACATCCTGGGCTGGAAAGCAGACTGTCCAGGTGTTCCTGCATTCACCCCCTCGTCATCCTTATTGAGCTCTGGTGATCCTGGGGATTCACCAGCAAACAAGACAGAACCTTCCCTGTTTCTTCTAAGAAAATCTTGTCTGCATTGCACACCTGCGTATCTCCTTTGTTTATCAGGAGCTTTGCGTGCATCATCACACCTGTGTGATGACTCTGGAAGGTGCCTGCCACTGTTCCTATTGCACGAATGAGGAACTGAGGCACAAGGGACTTGCTCTCTGTGGTAGCGAAGGGCCAGGATTGGAGCCTCTGCTTGTCTGACTCTAAAGTCCTTAGCTCACAAGTCTCACATTCTAGGAATGACACGAATGTTTATCAGGATGTGTATCCTGAAGCAGAAACATAGTGTTGGACTTGACAGAAGGAGTGATAACTGGAGCAAACTGAGGGCAAGCCACTCTGTCCTGACCAGACACACCAGCCCTGAGGAGGAAGGCTTCTCTGCTGCATGTTTCATCTTGGGTGGATCTTGGTGACCCTGTCTGTGCAGTGGGTATGAAGGAGGAGGGTCTTCACAGCTGTTGGGGTGGGATTTGGGGCAGGGATGGGATGGTGACAAGTACCTCAATGGCCATGAAGTTGAGGATAGCAGCATTTCCTCAGGGTCCTTGGAAGCTTGGAGTCTTCTGTTTATAACATCTCTCCTCTCCCTCCCTTGTAGGGGTGCCAGGCTAGCTCAGGCACAGGTAAGGGCTGCGGAGTCAAGACCCCAGACTCCGGGAGTTGGGTAGAAGCAGGTTTGTGGCGAGCAGCCTGCAAACTCATTTATTGCAGGAATACCCATACATTTTATAGACTTTTTGCCCAATCACAATGTGCCATGGGGGATACACCACCAGGCCCCTATAAAGGTTCCCTTGTACACTAGGTCAACATGGGGCAGTTATTTACATTCCTAGGCGGTTAAAGCGGCTCCTCTCGGCAAGTTTATACACTTGAGACATAAACTGCTGCAAGCCAAGAACTAGGATTTCTCCCAACACTCCTTAAGTACTCCATTGACAGCACTCAGAGAATCTGCTCACTACACTAACGTGGGCGTGGGTTTTAAGAGGTTTTATAGACTCGAGGTTGATGGTGGAGGGGTGGTGTCTCAGCCCCTGGACGGACAGAGCCAGGCTCCCATGGAGGGTCAGGGTGCTGAACAGAAGGAGCAGCAACTGGCTGCGAGGAGGCCTGGGGCCTCATCCCGCTGAGCTCTCCACCAGTGTGGCTTGGGTACAGCCTTCTCTTTCCTGGTCTCAGTTTCCTCCTCATGACTCCAGCTTTTCAGATTGAATTCTTTTTTTTTTTTTTTAATTTCCTAATGGACATGATTTTTTTTTATTTTTTTTTATTGTAAACAAATGGGATACATGTTGTTTCTCTGTACATTGCGTAAAGGCACACCATTTGTGTAATCATAAATTTACATAGAACAATGTTGTTTGATTCATTGTTATTTTTCCCTTCCCCCACCCCTCCCACCCCTCTTTTCCCTCTATACAGTACTTCCTTCCTCCATACTTGCCCCCCTCCCTAACCCTAACCCTAACACTAACCCGTCCCTCCCCCCCATTATGTGTCATCCTCCACTTATTAGCGATATCATTCGTCCTTTGGCTTTTTGAGATTGGCTTATCTCACTTAGCATGATATTCTCCAATTTCATCCACTTGCCTGCAAATGCCATAATTTTATCATTCTTTATGGCTGAGTAATATTCCATTGTATATATATACCACAGTTTCTTTATCCACTCATCAATTGAAGGGCATCTAGGTTGGTTTCACAGTCTGGCTATTGTGAATTGAGCAGCTATGAACATTGATGTGGCTGTATCTCTGTAGTATGCTGATTTTAAGTCCTTTGGGTATAGGCCAAGGAGTGGGATAGCTGGGTCAAATGGAGGGTCCATTCCAAGTTTTCTAAGGAATCTCCACACTGCTTTCCAGAGTGGCTGCACTAATTTGCAGCCCCACCAGCAATGTATGAGTGTACCTTTCTCCCCACATCCTCGCCAACACCTGTTGTTGCTTGTATTCTTGATAATTGCCATTCTAATTGGGGTGAGATGGAATCTTAGGGTGGTTTTGATTTGCATTTCTCTTATTACTAGAGATGTTGAACATTTTTCCATATGTTTGTTGATTGCTTGTAGATCTTCTACTGTGAAGTGTCTATTCATTTCCTTAGCCCATTTGTCAACTGGATTATTTGAATTCTTGGAGTAGAGTTTTTTGAGTTCTTTATAGATTCTGGAAATTAGCACTCTATCTGAAGTATGATTGGCAAAGATATTCTCCCACTCTGTAGGCTCTTTCTTCACATTGCTGATAGTTTCCTTTGCTGAGAGAAAGCTTTTTAGTTTGAATCTATCCCAGTTATTGATTCTTGCTTTTATTTCTTGTGCTATGGGAGTCATGTTAAGGAAGTCTGGTCCTAAGCCGACATGTTGAAGATCTGGACCTACTTTTTCTTTTAAAGAAACTTCTAGCTTTATTATTTAAAATTCATTTTAGGGTGAGTCTTTGGCAGAGATGGGTAATCAGTTCTGAATAATCCATGACCAATAGACATAAGGAGAGGTTCCAGGTCACATAAGATGTGCCTGACAACACACACACACACACACACACACACACACAGTTCCTGTGTATACATATGTGCGTTTCCATTTATTCCACAATAAAAAAAAAATCTAGGTAGTTACAATATGTTCAATATTAAAATGGAATTGAATCATAATACACATTTAATCACTTGAACTGAACCATATTTGGGCAGTGAGAAATCTTCAGTTAGACCCGCCCCTCGCCCACTTACCATTTTTTCCTCAACTCTTCGAAGTAAACTTTAATCTCTGGTGAATCAGTAAAATATAGGAAAAGGAAGGCAGAAAAAGGAGAAAGAAAGAGATCTCTGTGGGCTTCCAGGGGCCTTGTCCTCGTGAGTTAAAGAGGATTTGGGGGTTTTGGTTTGTTTGTGTTTTTGTTTTGTCTTAGTGTAATTTTGACTTGCATTTGGTTTTCAATGCTCAGCTTTCCTGCTGACTTTCGACTCTAAACATGCACAGACTTCCCCTGCATGGTCTGTGTTAGACCTCAGATAAAGAAACTCACGCCTCGGGATTAGGAAATCTGCCAAACACCACAGATCTAATGAGGAGCCAGGATTCACAACAGTCTCGCCCAGTGCTGGCTGAGCTGGTTCCCAGGTGGGCTGTTCTGTCCCTCAAGAACACAGTGGGTGCTGGCCTTGAGCATCCCCTGCTGGGCAGCCATTTACCCTGGGCCTTCTCATGCATTATGTTCATCATTTTTAGCAGAGAATTACCTCCTGGATTTGGTTTGGCTCAGTCTGGTGGTAAAATGAGTTTGCAGACTTGGGGGAGCTGGTGACGGATGACAGAAAAGCAGCCATCAGTGTCCTGCCCAAGAATGGAAAATCAGTTTGGGATTCATATTTTTCATTTGCCATGGGTGATCCACAAGGCAATCAATCTGCATATAGGTAATTAGGAGGTGATTCTCTTGTGCTTCTTTGAAATCAGGACCCTGCGCACGTGAGCAGAATGTCCTGGTGCCCCAAAGCTCTCCCTGAACCTCCGGCCAGGGAGTTCCTTCCAGGCTATGCAGCTCCATGAATCTCCCAGTCCTTCTGCTCTGCGGTGCCTTTACACTGAAATCTACACTCTTTTTCTTGGGGAGGGGGAACAGGTACTAGGGATTGAACTCGGGGCACTTGACCACTGAGCCACATCCCCAGCCTTATTTTGTGCTTTGTTTAGAGACAGGCTCTCACTGAGTTGCTTAGTGCCTCACTTTTGCTGAGGCTGGCTTTGAACTCACCATCCTCCTGCCTCAGCCTCCCACAATGCTGGGATTACAGGCATGCACCACTGCACCTGGTGAAATCTACACTCTGGCACAATCCACCAGACCCAGTCTTGCTCACATTCTGCCTGTATCTTTAGCTCCGTCTCTCACATACCTCCCAATGGCCAGAAAAATCTCACTTGATGTTCTCAAGCAGACCATGTTTCTGTTCACCTGAGACCTTGCCACATGTTGTCCCTTAAGCCTAGAATACTCATCCCCCATCCTAAGACCCATCGGGCCTCGTCCCCCAGGCTCTTTACCCAGACCCCCCTGCTGGGCTGTGTGATCCCTCATCTTCCCCTTAAACTCTGTTGCATGGCTGGCCCTCCGCCAGGAGCTCGGGGGGAGAGCACCATCTCCTTCTCTCTCACCCTGTCCCTTGTGTGGCATCAGGAGCCGCCTGATGGATATTGGTGAATGGACAAACCAATTTTCATGCAATTAAATTTCAAATAGCCTCATGGTCATCAACCCTTTTCCTTTCATTTTTAATAACAGATGTCATATATGAATATATTATCCTTGTTAAAAAAAAAAAAGGAAAAAGAAACATTGCAGATGAAGCTAAACACTCACAGTCCCCAGATTTCCCCTGTATTCGGTGTCAGTTTCCTGGTGTGTGGGGGTCTGCGCATTGTATTCCTGAGCCCACCTGTCAATCAAAGGACACCTACAGTATTATAGGGAAATATCTATGTGCAGCTTGCTTTGGTAAATTTACAGCGTGCTGTAAACTTGGTCCTGGGTTAGCACTCGTAACTCTAATTCATTCTTTTTAGAGGCTGTCAAGATTTCCGAGTGTGGACGAAACAGTTTATTTAGCTACTCCCCTATTGTCTATCAATATTTAAATACATTGTGATCCTGGCATCTTCAAGAGAGAAGAGACTCAGGAATCATCTGAGCCTGGAGTTCTTCCGATAGCAGCCTCCTTGTGCAGAAGTCCTGCTCCTGCTTGGATACTTCAACGAAAAGGACACTCACTACCAGAGAGGGGTGCTCCAATTAGGACATTAGGTTACACTTTAAACCATCATCTTCTCCCTTTCAACTGCCACTCTTCCTTCTTCCTTCTGTTCTCTGGAATCCCTTCTACTAATTTTTCCTCTGCCCCATGTGACAGAGACTGTCATGACCCCCACTAACCATTCTTCTTACTCCTTTGCCAAATCCTTCACGATTTGGTTTTGAAACCCCATCAACATCAGTGTGCCTTCACAGATGCACCAGAATGCAGAAAATATCCTCTTAAAGGGCTGCTCTCGGGATGGGATGATGGAGTGCAGTAGCCAGCTGTGGCCTTAATTGTCCTGGGTATTTGGGGTTATCATCTCCCTCATTCTAGCCACTATTCTTCTAGTAACATCATCCATCATCTGCATAGTTCACACCTTAAGGAAAAAGGACCAGTAAATGTGGATCATACTAGAAATGGTCCTGGATGACCTGGGGAGGGGACTTTTCTCTTGGGATTCAGGCTCTGGCAGGGGCTGGGGAACAGTAGGAGGATCCTGCAGGCCCCCGGCCAATGCTAATAATCAAAGGGGACAGAGAACATTATCCTTCTGCCTGACCGTTTGCTTGGTGTGAGCTATGGGGGAAGCAAGTCTTAAGGAAGCTGGGGACCCCGCCCTGCCTGCTGATTCTTACCAAAGAGGGCGGCACCTCGCCCCACAGGACTGAGCAGGGATGCCAAGTCAGAGCTGCCCAGGATTCAGGGTAGGATGCAGTGGTGAGGAGCAGCCATTGTGGCCAAGCTCCTCTGCTCTCTGCTGCATACAGGAGGAGATGCCCGGTTCTACCTTCATGCACCTATTCTAGGTGTGACCTTGTGATGGGAAGTGCAGGGCCCCTGCATGGGATTAATAAGAGGGTGGAATCTCATTTTTCTGCACAGGAGGTGGGCGTGGCCTCATGCATTGGCCACAGCTAGACAAGGGCTCAAGTGCCTATCAGTTAACACACGTGGATTGCAAGCAACAGAAACAGACTTAGCAGAAGATTTACTGGGAGGATGTGAGAGCCGAGGGAGCTTACCAGTCACACAGGAGGTTGAAAACTCAGATTTAATTTTAATCCTGGAGCCAATTCATTCAAAATATAGTGACCTGCAAAGTTCAATTGGCCAGGCAGTTTTGTTTATAGTTCTAATCTAAAGTACAAAGCAGTGAGGGGGAGCCATCCCCATGGCAACCATTCTAGCTGTCTTAGATAATGTTAGCAAAGCCTCAGTTTCCTTATCTACACATATTTTTAAAGGATGACTATATCTACCCATTTAAAAGTACCTAGCACAGAGGAGTTGTTCAGCTTGAAGATGTTGCTGGCACTAGAGGCAGAGCTGACATTACCTCTGAATATCCTCGGCATGACACTAGCCAGCTTGTCTTACTTCTTCCTAATACCTCCACTGCTCACAGACCTTCAGTAAAGAACCGCCTAATGATTTAAATAGTATCTTCAAGGAACACTTCCAGACATCTAGGGAAAATCCCCCCACCAAGTGATTACTCATGTGGCAGACAGCTTTGAGAACAGAGAGCACAGTATAAGGGTAGAAATTCAATAACTGCATAATTTAATGAAAGCAATCTTTCTTTACTGTCTAAAGCCTTCTCTGTTTTCTTACTCTTTGGAAAAGCACAGATACCATATATTTTTGAAGTCTTTATACAATGTAATAACATGAGACCATTTATTATATGTACGTTAATCAGAATGTATCAAATTTTTATCAAGCAACCAAAATAACTAACGCTTATGGATCGTGCATTATGATGTAAATCTAGGGCAGGAGAATGAATATTTTAGCAACTGCACTTAGTCCTTGACGTGACAGAAAACTTGATCCCTGATCAAAATAGGAGGCAGGAAGGTTTTTTTGTTGCCTTTACTCTTATGCGTGACTGGTAGATTTTAGGATCAGAAAAAGCCTGTGGTTTTGTGATCTTCTTCCTTTTGCCTCATCCGTTCTTCCTTTCTCTTCTCTTTACCCCTACCCCTCCTTGCTTCCATCATTTGCCTTGTCCTTTCTGCATTTCTTCTCTTCTCCTCTGTCTCCCCTACTTCTGCCTTAAATGACAATAGCAAACTGTCCCTGGGCCTCAACATCCACCATGACAGGGTTATTCTTGGGAATAAAGCAGTTTTCTCCGTCAAATGTAAAAAGCACCTACAACAGGGGTCAGGTAACTTGTTAACCAAGAATCCTTTAAGAGTGGCAATTTATCTGTCCCTTTTCCCCATGGGAGTTATCTGTGTTAAGAGGTAGCAGAGGTTTTAGAGAAAGAAACATTGGATATGAAGTCAGGAGGGATGGGAATTGCTGCCGGGCTTTCAACTAGCTGTAGAACCTTGGGAAAACCTGAGGCTGCTTGCTCATTAAAACGTTTCTTGCAAAGCCATTCAGAGAGCTAACATTTGGTAAATTGAATCAGTGGAACATAGTAGTAATCAGGCATGAGTAACTTAACCTCTCTATGCCCTGGTTTCCTCATCTTTAATATTAGGGGACTAGTGCCTCTTTTGAACTGTGTTATTGTAAGGATTAAATATGCTGATTTATATAGAATGATTAAAATAGCATATAGCACATGGTAAATATTCCATAAATATTACCTGATATAAAGTAGGTTCGTCTGTCTGCATTTTGTCAGGAAAATGAAAAACACTCTGAGTATTTCAAACAGGAAGGGATTTAATAGAGGGATTTAGGGGATCCAGTTCTGTGGATGAAGGAACATCCACTCTAGTGTTAGGGAGGTCGGGAACTGTAGCCCCCATGTGGATGGTTCTCAGGAGGAAGCCCAGATGCCTGTGGCCTCCTCCATACCACCTGCCTTCTGCTGGGAGTCTGCGTGAGTGCTCCCTGTGTTACAGGAGCAGGACGTTCTCCCCTTTCCTCCCCTGCACGCTTCTCCCGCTGTTACTCTTCTAAACTCCAGAAAAGATGCTGGTTAGAGTCTAAGAAATCCAGTTCTCAGGAGCAGGCACAGAGGAGAGAAGAGAGTACTAGGTTGCCCCAAACCCTCAGGCAGAGTGGGGTCCGACCCAGGGCTAGTGTGAAGGTGCCGTGGATTTAGGTGCACAAGCATGTGGAAAAGTTCATGTTCCACAAGGACACTAGATTTGGGTGATCATGGAAGTGAAGTGGGAAGAATATGCCCAGTGGCTCCCAGTCTAGGCAGGAAAACCTGGAACACCAAAGGAGGAGATGTAAAAGAAGTTCCACAAAAGACGCACACAGATCATTGAAGAATTTATAACATGCCAGGCTCTGCTGTGAACGCTGCGTGTGTAGTGTGTACCAACTCATTTAATCCTCCCCAGCCCACACAGTAAGCGCCAGCACTGAGCACATTTCACAAGTGAGAAAACCATGGCCAGAGAAGTAACTCCACACTGCTGGGATTCCTTTAATCCCAGTGCTGTGACTCCGGCTACAGTTTCTTAACTGCCACCTTCTTGTGCAAGGCCAGGACGCTCACACTGAGGTCTGCTGGCTCACCCTGTGAGCTGGCTCAGGCCGAGCTGGCCCAACACATCCCCAGCCTAATCTCTGCATCCTTACACAAGAGGTTATTTTTTAGAGCGTGGGTTCTTATTTCACTCTTCTAGAGGTAATTATGTGCCATGGTTAGGGACATTCTCTCCTATCAGGAAGAACTGGACAAGGTAACTAAGCAATTATGCTCCCGGATGGCTGTCCCCCAAGCTGCACGCTGCCCTGGAAATCAAATTTTCTTGTTAGATCTCTCTTCATCAATCCACAGGGGTACCTCCTCGATGGTTTTCTGAGATCCAGGAAAAGCTGGTTCTCATTCAACAGTCCCCAGAAAAGAACACATTCATTAATTACTCTGGGCATGGCAAAACCAGGAAACAGGAAAACACAGGAAACAAAGCAATGCTTGCCTTAGACTGTGATTATGATCTTCTCTGTGCTTTTTCAGGATCTGGGAGACGTAGGAGTGGTGGGTGTCTTGAGCAAGAGCTGTGGCCCTAGATTTGTGGCTAGATGACTCTTGTCTTCTCACCTCTGGTTTTCTCCCAGTCAGCTGCTTCTAGGGCAGGCAAGGGCATATTTGCCTTAGAAAACCACTGCATAGTTGTTGGGCAAGAACATGAAACTATTAAAGAACTGTCAAGTGCAGAGGAAGCTTGGATCTGATGACGTGAAACTTCAAAAGTCCCTACAGCAGAAAGGAAGAAATCAAACCAAATCTCCCTCAGCCGAGAAGCTCATTAGCAACTAGCGTGGCCTGAAATGAATGGGATGCTCCCCAAAACTTACACTGGATGACTCCCCATCCATGGACTGATTGATCTCTCTGCCCCAGTGGCCAGCTTACCAGGAAGAGGACCCTGGAGTCATTTTGCAAGAACTCATCAAGGGGAGGACATTCAGGAAATAAAAGCAAAGCTAAATAAATGTTGATGAGAAAATGTAACAGTTAAAATTCTTGAAACATAATGTTTTTATGTTGTTATATCCCTGTCAGCAGACATTGCCTAATTCTTGTCCAAAATAACTATCTCAGGATCAGGAGCCAAACTCTCCTGAGTTACCACATTGGCTATTCTGCCATTTTTCTATACTATGCAGGTGAAGAGGCAGCCTCCCTGGGCCCCTTAGGTGTAAAGCTGTTAGAGGTCTTAGGTGGGGCTCCCAAAGCAACCTGGGGGGGTTCAAAAGCCTTTGATCCCTAATTTTATCCTTCTTGGGTTGGAATGATCCATCCCTGGGCCAAGCAGGAAGTAAAAGTGAGTGGGACAGCAGGCTGTCAATCAAAAGGCCCTCTGGGATTGTGGAAAAGTGGAGGTCCTGCTCTCCCCAAAACCAGAACCCAGCCAATGGTGGCCGTGTTGGAGTGCTGGCCCCTGTAACTAGATGCTCTGATTTTTCAAGCTGAACCTGAGTTGATATGTAAATCCTCTTGATTAACAACGACTTAGTCAGAGTTGCTAAAACACAGTAGATCAAGCAATCTTGTCTTTGGGTCAGTTTAGTTCCCAGGAACTTTCTTCCCAAGCATACTTCCAGGTGGATGGCCACTTTATAAAATAACTAAAACCCTCTGCAACCTGGAGCAAACATAGTCTTTGGGGACAGGACTCATTCAGCAAAATGAAACCTTGGGGTTGCTTTTAATAATGGGGTATGTGCCGTCCCAGGGGAGGAAGGACATAGAAACAACCTCTGGTGTTCAGTCACACAAGGCACGACTGAACGATGCAGCCATCTTAACCGTTTCGGTCAACCACATGCAGAGGTGGTGCGGTGGGGGCACAGGGAGAGGCAACCCACGCAGAGAAGAACCCTAGCTGGCAGCGTCAGGTCTGCACCCAAGGTTGTGGTGGGCACTAAGTGGAAGTGTTTTTGTTGTGATTGCTTTTGCAGTATAGTTTAAGAATGTTAATATTTTAGTTTACTTTGGTTCACTTAGTGCATCAACTCCAATCATGCCCTGGTTGCTTGGTAGCACTGTAGCAACCCTTCTACATGAACTGCAGGAATAGTGGACATTTGGGTGCCTGGAGAGTGGGATGCACAGCCTTTCCTAAGGAATAGGGAAGGGGGACAGAGAGTGCCCCGCATGCGCAGCTGAGGACTTCAGAGTTTCTCATCAAAGACCTTCTCTGACCCACCTTCCCAGGAGCAAGCAGGGGCCACTGGGCTCACACATTAGCTGCACACGAGTGGGTTTTAATTAAAGCCCAGGGCTTTAAAAGCTCCAGATTTCCTGCAGGTGACCTTTCAAGCCACAGTTCCTTAATTCAGAGAATTCAAAGCTTCTTATGAAAACAAGGTGGCGTTTTATCTGGTAGTGATCTTGTTTCTAGAGTTCTTTGTCTTGATGTATTTTTTAATGTGTTAGGGTTTGCTGCTCACTGGTCTCAGTGAGCCCCACCTCAGAGTCCTGGAGACAGGTATATGTTTTGTGGAGGCTGCCCCCTGGTGTGGCCAAGGCGTCCAGCCCTTCTCTGCAGCCTGAGCCAGGGTGGATCAGCTCTGCCAGGGGCATCAGGGCTTCCTGTGCATCCCACGTGGGAAGGTACATCTTGGAACACCCTGGGAAGCCCTGCTTCTTCCAAGCTCCTGGGTTGTCCTGGCCCCTTGCTATGGGCATGCCACATCAGGTAGTGAGACACAGCATGGTCACTAACGTGTCTGCTCATTCCACATCACTCCAGTCTCAGGGGGAGAGGACACACGGTCACCGTCGCCACTTTGTGAATGGGGGAAATGGAAGAAGAAAGGGCGTTCGTATGTTATGTTTGTAAAGGCTGAAAGTGGCGGAGCCTGGCTTCCCATCCCCCTCGTCCATTTCGGGATGCTGTGCTCCAAACCTCTGTGCCACCCTGCCTTTCGTGACTTCCTGCTGTCTGCAAGATAAGAGCGAGACCAAAACAATCACATGCATCTGTTCAGCTCTCAGCCTCAGCAAGAGCACCTTCGTGCTCGCTCACCTGTTGCTGGACTCCCCGGGAACCTGAGGGCTCGCTACCCACAGCGCCCCCTGGTGGCTATGCTCACCTTCCTGGTGGCATCTTTAATGCTCCAAAGGTTGCACTATGGATCATGATGAGGTATTTGGCCACTAGCCTAGAAGACTGGAGCAGGCAGGGAGTGCAAGAGCCCAAGGAGAACAGAATTGTGGCTATTATCAGGGCTACTAGTGGGATTTGGACTGTCTTATTCCCACCTGAGCCCCATGGTTAATTTACAGACAGCTTTGGGTTTTAAATTCATCTAAATGTTCTTCAGCTTTGGAACCAGGCATCACTGTCTGGGCAGCACGGCAAGCACCCCTCCCATGACTATTGTTATTAACTCCATAACTCATGAAGAAGATTCTGGATGCATTCAGAGGCAAATATGCCAAGAGACATTCCCATTCAATTCAATTCAAGTATCTTCAAGAGCTCTGAGCTCAGGATTCATGAGCAGAATTGGCACCTTCTTCCATGATGTTTTCCATACAATTGAAAATCCAAAAACCAATGCCCAATGTCATCTTGTGTGGATCTGCGAGGAAGACAGACAGTTCCCATCCAGAGGAGGGAAGGACGGGACAGCTGCAGATGGATCTATATGCAAGAAAGTGGTCTTGGTATGTTGCCTACAACATTCCCTCAGACCCTCCACCAGATGGGTTTTAAATATAGTTATTGAAATAATAAATGTGGTCGCTGGGGCAAGGAAGATCGGAATATAAACCGGTTCTGGATCTAGGGACCCTGGGAGTGCACTGTGAGATCAGGTTGAGAGTGGGTGGAGAGTGAGGGACCGGTGGGAGCTTCCCCAGGCCGGGGCTGGACATGAGCTCATCATACTGAGATTCACTTCAAATACACAACCAGTCAAAGCTGAGATCAGGGGCTGGGCCTTGTTCTCCCTTATATTTCCACAACACTGGGATTTTACCAGCTAGTGAAATACATTGCAAACTACTGAAGGCATGAGTTAATAATACTTTTAAGGGTTTCTGTGCACCAAAAACATGATAAATGCTCAGAAAGATACAAAGTCATGATCACTATCCTCAAGGCCTCTATGACCTTACTTCTCAGTGGTCACTCCAGATGCTCCTTGGAGTGTGTCTGAAGCTAAGAACCAAACCTCCTGCCAGAATGTGAGTAAATACTTGAGACTAATGGAGGACGGGAGCAGGATGGGCTGAACTAGAAGTCACCGAGTGTCTCATTCTACTTCCTGCAGACTCTGGGGCTTCTGGTGACACCCACATTCTGCAGTGTTTCATGATTGTGAAGGTTGCTGCCAATGATGGGGACCTGGTATCTCTGGGAATACTGGCCAACAGATTGCCACAGTCTCACAGGGCATCCAGGACTGGTCCCAATGCTGTAACCCGAGAAACTTGCCATTATCTGTGCCCCAGAGTTGATTCAACACAAACGGCTGCCTCGTGTTACTCAGACACACTAAGGCTAATGGGGAAACCAAAAGGGAGACAAATAATCATGCAGAAAACAAGCCATATGCCTGCCTGACTAGTGAGTTTTCTCCTTATAAAAAACAAAGATTTAATCAGACTATTGCATATCAGAGACAAAGTTTAGGAGGAAAATGTCGTCAACTCACGATCAATTCTGTTAGGTCTATCTTCACTCTAAAGTAGACTATCACAGGACCTGGACAAGACTTGTCCTGAGACGGGCAGCCTCACCCCTGGTTATTTCTTGGGTGGACAATGCTATATCTCCATTGCTCTATCTTGACCCATTATTTTTATGAGAAAAAGCTTTAGCTACATTAGAGGTTCTAGCTCACAAAGCATTCTATTATTAAGGTAGTCCTTACAGCTCTGTGATGATCTAACAGGTGTTAGGGATGCACCACTAGTTAAGTCTGGAACTAGCAGGAACCAGCAAGCAGATCTGACCAGACACTGGGCATTGGGTATTGAGCACCAGACACAGGGCACCAGTCAGGTCCTTATAGGGTGGAGGCCCTGATTCAGCCAAACCCCCACACTCAGCCAGGAATGAAGCTCAAGCCATCCAAGTAGGAAGAGGATCTTCCCAGTACAGACACAGCAACCCAGTGCAGAGGTACCAGAGATGCCGGTCAGCACTCATTTATCCAAAATTCAAAAAACTGTGAAAAGAGAGAGTACCTGATACCCGACTCATTTGATAGAAAAATTATTTATCTCATTTAATATAATTGTCTCTAGGTTTAGACACAGAAATAACATTTGTGATTATGAGGTATGGCCATCAACTCTGCAGGGGGTGCTACATTATATAAATTGCATGTACCACGTCACCTTGCTAAATTCCAAAAATATCTGAATTGTGGAACACAGCTGGCCTCAATAATTTTGGATACAGAAATGTAGACCAGAAATAGAAATAATGGAAGCTAACACTTCTATGTCAGGCCTGGCACCTAAATGCCTTATTTCTGTCTTTCCTAAAGTTTTTTTATTTTCTTTCTTAATGAGCATATACGTACTTCTGGGGTACCATGTGATGTTTTTGATACTTGTATAGATTGTCTGATGCTCAAATCAGGGATAACGTATCAATCTCCTCAAATATTAATCATTTCTTTGTGAGAACAAAAATGCTCACAATTCTTTCTTGAAGTACACAGTACTGTCAATATCTTTAGTTGCCTTGCTGTGTGATAAAACACCAGAACTTGTTTCTCCTACTAGCTACAACTTGGTACCTGTTAACCAAACCTTCCCCATCTTTCCCACCTCTCCACTCTCCAACTTCTTTTAATCCTTGCTATAATTGTATGAAGTCAGAATGCTGTCATTTTAAACCCTATTGTGGATATGGAGACACTGAGACTCAGAGAAAGAAAACGTGTCCAAAGCAGATGCAGTAAGTGGCCGAGTGAAGAAATGAACCCTGACCTAACTCAGAAACGCCTTCTGAGCCACCACTGTCCTCTGCTGAGTTGAAGTACTGGTAGTTCGGAAGTCCTATTCATGTCCTCAAACAGCCCTGTCCCCCAGTGCCAGAGGTGACATCTTTCTTAGAGCCAGCACCAAGTCATCCTCTTTGGCTCAAACTCCATCTGCATGGAGAAACCAACTGGTTGAAGGAAAAGTTGTCATTGAGAGCGTGCTTACAGCACAACCCTACTAACAGCAGTCGCTGACATCTTAACACCCGTGGTGGCTGCTCTTCCTCTAGGCGGAGCCCTGTTGGCCAAGTCTTGTTGACAGGGACTCCCTGCAAAGCACAGCCGCAGCTCCAGGGCCTGGACCAGCCTCCTGCAGCCTGGGGCCTGTTGTGTTGCCAGCCTTTGGAGGGAGCTGAAGGGGCCCTTGAGTGCTGATTCGGTGCTCTCTGAGAGATGCATTTCCGGTTTCCAGAGAGGGGTCCCGGGACGCCTTTTTGCACCCGGCTTTGTCCCATGTCAACATCCACTTCCCTCGGCAGGTTTGCCAGCTGCTGCAGGGCTGGGTGGAAGAAGCTCAGACACACTGGGAATGAAGAGAGCTTGCAATGCCTCCTTCCTGGGCCTCTGTCTACTGTGCTTAAACAAATGCTTTTAATTTCCTGTTCGAAAGCCATAGCAATTACTCGGTGGCTTCAAAGGCCCTCATCTCCTCCGCCCCTACCATGCACCCTGTTCCTGTGGCTGCTCTATTCTAAATGCTAAAGTGTTCAGTGTTGACTTTTTCATAAAGAATCACACATAACTAAATGAAGGTCAAATGGAGTATTGCTGGTGAATCTTGTTCTTGGTGAAGCTTCCCACGGAAGCATGTTTTATCCTCTGCAGTCAGGAAGGTTCCTCACTGAAGCATCCATCTGCTCTGCCCTTACTACAAGTGGTCCTTACATTTGGATCTGTATATTTACTTATCCATCTCTTTCTGGAAGTCATGTAGTGGATCATTTTCCAGCATGAGCTCGGGAATCACATACGCTGTGATCAGGCATCAACCAGCCCTTCCTATTAGCATGACCTTGTGCAAATTGTTCGAACATTGTTTATACTCAGTTTTCTTCACCTGTAGGAGGAGGTTGGACTGGAAACTTGTTCTCAGGATCATTTTGAGAAGTTAAATGAGATAATATCCAATAAAAGTTTAGCACGCTTCTTGGAACTCTAGACATTATTATTTTTGAGTCGTTTAACCAGCATTTAGTGAGTACCTGCCATGAACCAGGCACTGCTCTTGGTAGTGGAGACACGTGAGGGGATGTAACGGGAAGCCTGCCAGCATGGGGCTTATATCCTGCGTTCATGTGCACGCAGGCTTCATGGACCTGAACCAAGCAGATCAGAGTCCAGAAAATGCAACTGGAGAACTTGTCAGGCCTTCACAAGAAAATAAGTCCTGTTGGCCAAAGTAGCAAGAAAACGCCTGATAGCATTGTTATGATCAATAATGATAACCAGATACTCATACGTATGATAACCTCAGAGATCTTGAGCATGCCCTGTGCATGGACCCACGCCCCAGTGCTGGGCTGTCGTAAGCAACCCAGCAGTAACTTTGATTAAACCAGTATTTCCCAAACTTCCATGATCACAAATCTTTGTTTGCTGATTCCTATCAGACTCCCAAAGACCTGCACTTTGGGAAACGCAGGAAAGAAAACACTGGGCTAGCGATTAATGAAGAGGCAAGCACACGCTACCGTGAGAAGTGCAGGTGATCTGTATCTGAGCCAAGTCATCCAGGCAGGGGCAGCCATGGGGAGGGCTTTCTCTGCTCTCTTGGGTACGGAGGCTTTCTGGCAGGTGCCAGCCGGCCCTCCACAGGTCTACTCTGGGCCCACCTGGGTGGTTCTGCCTCTGAGAGAATTCAGCAAAAACCTACAAGGAAGCTCGGTCCCAGCTGACAGCTGACTGATCAGCATCCTCCCAGCTGAGGGGCACAGGCTCGCCCACCCTCGGATCACTCTGGGCACCCTCCTCCGCCCTTCACTCACCTGCTGCTTGAGGTCTTGGCGTCCCTATCATGAAAAACTCCTCTTCTTCTCACTCATCTGCCTTCCCAGGCCAGGATCAGTGTCCCCCTCTTATATCAGTTGGACTAGGCTGCCACCACATCCCTTCCCCCAGGAGTCTTTCCTGCAGATCTCCGAAGGGCAAGATTTGAATGCTAACTGCTAAATTCCCCTCTTCGTGTAAATCCATAAATCTCTGACTGTTGTTTGCCTTCTTTGGAATAAACTCCTAATTGATTTCTAAAGATTGCTGTTTGCAAATTAAATTACTCTTCCCTTCTATGTTATATAAAGAAACATCAGCCGGTCACCTCTCCTGGGCATAGGACTCTTCCTCTGGCTCCTGGACTATGATTATATTACTGCCATTGGGCTCTTTCCATGCAACTAAAGCTACATGAATTGTTTCTCTTGCTTGTTTAATTGCCCATGTCTTATTACAGAGACAATTTATTGTTTTAGTGCAGCATAAAGTTCAAATATTTCATGCAAGATGAATATGGCCACTGACATTTTTATGTCCTTCTCAAATGCACACATACAAAAATCATGCTGGAAACTTTTCAAAACATTTGTGGCCAATAACCACAAAGTGTCAGAACCTCCAGAAGTTGATTGTTTTTAAAAAAGGAAAGGCTCTAAATAATGTTTCCTTCTATAAAATTGCTAGAGATTTTGTTGAGTGACATTGATATATGGAGAGTGAACCTTGATACACAGGAGCCTGGATGAATATCTAGAGGGTTATATTGAGTCGACAAAACCAATCCCAAGAGGTTATGAACTGCCTGTTTCCATTTATGTAACATTCTTGAAGTTTAAAATTATCAGCCGGGTGCAGGAGCACGTGCTTGTGATCCTAGCTACTCAAGAGGCTGAGGCAGGAGGATTGCAAGTTAGAGGGTCAGCCTGGGCCACTTGGTAAGACCCTGTCTCAGAATAAAATAAAAAGGGGTGGGGATTTAGATCAGTGGTAGAGCACTTGCCTAGCATGTGTGAGCCCCTGGGTTTGAGCCTGGATACCAGAGAGAGAGGGGGCGAGAGAGAGAGAGAGAGAGAGACACACACACACACACACACACAAAATTATAGAAATGGAAGGAGACCAGCTTTGTGGTCACTAGGAGCTAAGAAGTGGATAGGATGGAAGTGAGTGTATTTTTACAAGGGTAACCGTGGGGTCCTTGTGGTGATATAAACGTCCTTATCTTGACTGCATTGATGTCAATGTCCTGGTTGTGATATTGTACTACAGCTTTGCAAGATGCCTTCCCTGGGGAAAACTGAGTAGAGGATCCAGGATTTCTGTTTTGTTTCTTACAACTTCATGTGAATGTACACATAATTACCTTAAAGTAAGCTTAATTTAAGAAGCACATGGATAAGGCAGCTCAATGGCTAAATAAATGGGTAGACATGTGATAAAGGTGGATATATGGGTAACCACTGTACAATTCTTTCAACTTTCCTCCATATTTGAAAATTTCCATAACAAAATGTTGGAACAAAGAGATGGGCAATGTGAGCAGAGCCTGGTGAGGAACAGATACAGGACAGGACTTCGACGGCGTGGTGTTGGAGATCGGAGCTGACCACGGAGCCCTCAGCATGGAGCAGAAAGAGAAGGTGCCCATTCCCTACCTGCAGGAGGAGGAGTCTGAGCTGCCAGACCCGCAGCTTAGAGTGTGACGCTTCTCACTGCCCCTTCCAGCAGCCAGAGAGGAAGTTGAGCCCATCACACAGTCGGCTGGGTGGATTTGGCAGAGAAGAGCCATGAGCAAGGACATAAGCTCCAAGAAGGTACCCGACAGGGTGGCCCTGGGCAGGAGCCAGTTGCCCTCTCTTTGCCAGCACTTGCTAGAGCTAAGCATGTACACAAGAAGCTCACCATGTGCGCTCACCACTGTAGAAGAGGGGCACTTAGTGGAATTGAGTTCCAATGGTGTCTCCACGATGGCCACACAGATGCTTCACTGTCAAAGTAATAAAATCCAGCAACTGTCCTCCAGCAACTCAGCATCTCTATTCCAGCCTGGTCTCTCAGAGGCGGGCTCTGCTGAAGGGTCTGAGGCGCTGCATCTCCACCTCCTGCTCCCAGCTGCCTCTCCATGGAGTCTCCTGGGCCTCCGTCAGACCCCGTTCTTCAGTCTTTCCCATCAAGACACACTCACGAAGGCAAATGGAGCTCCTGCTCTCTGCAGTGGAAAGTGTGAGCCAGGAAGCGTTCCTTCTTGCCCTGTGGCAAGCAGACGGAGCCTTCAGCTGGCTGGCGTCTCACCTCAGTCTGCCATGTTGGCCACTTGGAGCAGAACATGAAGCAGCCCATCTAGTTTTGTTTTTGTTTTTTGATGTACAACTATTATAGAATTTCTAGCACTATGTTGAAATGATCACTTTTCTATTTGTCTTCTCTCATAGCCTGTGAGCAGCTTAAGGCATGTGTCTGATTTATTCCCTTACTAACAGCGTAAGCCTTGATTTATAAAGTGTATACTTAGCCAGTGGATGACTGGGATGGATGGATGGATGGATGGATGGATGGATGGATGGATGGATGGATGGGTGGATGGATGGATGGATGGATGGAATACTAATGGAATATCAGACTTCAGAAGCAAGGGCAAGAGGTAGTTTGGGCGTGGACTTCTGATGTATGGAACATGACATGTTGACTGTAGTGACATGAAGCAATTGTATTTGTTTGGGAGATTTTACATGGCCATATAGCCTGGCTGAGTAGCCAGCATAAGAGCCAAGGGATATTTTCAACCTGTGGGTATTTTAGACCTACCTAAAATATTCTCAGTAAATAGAGCTAGTGTAGTGCCTGAAGCAAATTTAAAACAGTAAATACAGCCTGCTATGTTGGAATGCTGCTGTGTCTCCCCCATCCCTGCCAGATTTATACATTGAAATTGAATACCCAGAGTGATGGTCATAGGAGGCAGGGCCTTTGAGAGGTGGCTAGGTCATGAGGCCAGAGGGGAATTAGTGTCCTTATTTCCAAAGGCCCCCCAAGAGACCTTGCCCCTTCCATCATGTGAGGACCTAACAAGAACCTGTTAATTTTGATGCTCTCTCTCTTCACCCTGGACCTGCTGGCACTTTGACACTGGAAAGCCCAATCTCCAGAACTAGAAGAAATAAATTTGCATTGTTTATAAGCCTCTCAGCTTACCTTATTTGGTTATTGAAGCTCAAATGGACAAAGACACAGCCACTTCAGAAACCACCTTGGGACATCATGTACACCTTACAGAGGATGCTAAGCTGGTATCTATAGCAGGGAACACCTCCCAAACCATCCTGGTGAATCATGGCTTCTTGGGGGGGTCTTAGGAAACACTATGAAGACGAGTACCTCAGAGGTTCTCAGGAGACTTCATTGGCAAGTGAGGTCAACCTAGAAGCTCTAGAAGACAGTAAGATATCTCAAATGTGGCTTGTAAAGGGAGGAATAATTCTCCCACTTAAAAAATAAGTTAACTATTTCTCCACCATGGAACATTCATAGACCCCCTCCCAAGCAGATCTTTCTATTACCCTAACAACCATATCCTACACAGGAGATCATTTCTAAGAAGCAATACAGAGCTTTCCTTTTGGAAGCTCTCATGTCTCATGACGTCACCCAGAGTCCTTCCTGTCTGAAGAACACTTACTCTGTCTCTTTCCTGGCTCTAGAGCTATCAATATCCTCCCCATCATCCATTGCAGGAATTCCACAATTTTATAAATCCCAACCCTCTGGGTTATAAATGTCTAAATCTGCTCTCATCACCAAAAGGAAACTGAAAAAAGCTTTAAGTTTTTTTTTTTTTTTAATGGAGTCTGACTCATGAGAAGGAAATTATTCACCACAAAAATACCTTTCCCACGAAAACACACAAGGGGAGATAAATTCAGGTCAAGGCAAGTTTAAAATATCCAGTGACTGTGCCCTTAAACTAGTTCATCCATTATAGCTCCTCTCAGGTCAAGAAAAGTACTCTGCACTGAGGTATGCGATAAAGACCTGTATTTAACTGAACTGGTCCCCAGTTCAAACCTTCTCCTACACAATTCAAGTCTCTTCCATAATCTATCACTCAGCTCTACTTGTCTCTTTGTTGTTCATCTTTCCCCAGAAAGACTGGAAACCATTCTAGAAGGCACTGAAGTGTAAGATCCATTTGGATAGGAATTGTGACATTTTAGCTCATTTCTGAATTGCAACAGCTAACAAGCCTGGTACATGAAAGTCACTTGATTGGCTCTGCTCAGTGGAAGGCTGCAGATAGGAGAGGAGACTTGGGAGCCAGGCTTTCTATGTTCAAATCCCACATCTGCCACTTTCTAACTGTGTGACCTTCAGCAAGTTTGTTGGACCTAAGTTTCCTCATTTGAAAAATGGCAGTAGATTATTGCCACTGGATATTATCAGATGACTGTGAGGATTGAATGAATGACTATATTTAAAATGTTTAGAACAGGGCTTGGAGGACAGCACTTACTAAACAGAATGTTGGATGCTAGTTTTCTAGACTGTGATATTGCTTATACAATGGCAGCATGTAGCTAGACTTCAAAGAAAAACCAATATGGGTTTCAATCCCATCTCCACACCTCACTAGTGTTGTCAGCGTAGTCAGGTGTACTTGACCTGGGTTATCCCTAGTTCCCTTATTTGTAAATTGAGAACAATCAGATCTAGCCACAGAGCTTCTGGAAGCATGAGTGGCAATGAACATCAGGCCCCTCTCCCTTCCTCCTCCATCCTCACAGTGCCTTTCGCTTCCCCTTTATTGTTCCCCTCCTCTGCCTGGGTCTTCCTAGGAGTCCCCTGTACCCTCTGTTCTTCTTTCTCTGTGCTCCCTCTTGGTGTGATCTTATTCCTGCATAGCTTTGATCACAGGCTGAAGTTTCAAATCCTATCTCCTACCCAGAACTCCCCGCTAAGTTCCAGTCCCACCCCCCCAACCTCTCCACTGGTCTGTTCTGTTCCCCAGACATGCAGAGTCAACACGACCAGGGCTGAACCCTTTACCTCGGCCCCAGTCCTGAGCCCCTCCTGTATCTAATACTACACTGAGCCGCGCCAATGCCCACCAGACACTCAGCATATTTGGGTGTCTTCTTTAAATCCCTCACCACTGACATTGTGATGCTCCCCAAATTTGATCGGTTCTCCCTCTCCAGGTTTTTTTTGAATGGCAGCTACCTCCCCCTAGTTCAGGATTCCAGCTGTCTCCTAGGTGACTTTCAGAGTTTCCCAATGGGCTTCCCCTGCCTCCCCTCAGTCTCCCTATTTTCCATAGTGAAACCTTAGTAAAGTTTCTCTAGATTTTTGAAAGAGAAACCTAGATGTGATGTCTCCAAGGTTTAAAAGGCTTCAGTGCATCCTGTTGTCCTGAAAGCTGGGTGCAACTTCTTCAGAGGCTGTAAATGTCTTTCATAATCTGATCCCAGACTCCTCCTCACCCTAGCACCCTCTTTTCCCTTCTCAGACTCAAGTCTGGTTCCTGACTACATTGTTCAATGTCCCTCAATTCTTCCTGTCTCTGATCTTGACTTGTTGATCCCTCTGCCCCGAACCTTGATTGAATTTTCATCCTCCAAACCTTCAAGTCTCAGCAGAGGCTTGCAAGCTGCTTCTATCCATCCTTCCCTGGTCTGTATAGGGTACCCTCCTCCAGGTTCACCTGGTGCCCTATGACTGTATGCCCTATGAGTGCATCCCAGCATGCACTGCTCAGGATTGGCTGTCTGTTTACAACTTCTTCCCCATGAGCTCTGAACTCTTTGAGAACAGGGAAACTTCATCAAGCATCCTGTATTTTCCTACCTGCCATATAGTAGTCATTCAGTGAAGAATGAATAAAATATAATTGACATTAGTTGTCATTTCTTTATACTCTACTGAACTCATCTAACAAGAACATGACATGGATGGGCAAAACACCTTTGAAATCATAAAGTCTGCTGCTCTTCTACATTCTGTTGGAACTTGTGATATTCATCCCAGACATCTAGATTCCAGAGCTTTTCTATCCCAACTGACATGTCCAGCATCCAAGTGGCTAAAGGATACCCATTTAGCTTGAAGTGTGTTTTCTCCTTCCACAGGTGGTCTTCTAGAGGGGAACTGTCTGTACCCTGGAATAGGTACATACTAGGACTCAGGGCCAAATTCAGCTCATTACCTCTTTTTGTAAATAAAGTTTTATTTGAAACAGCCATACTTACTCAATTACATACTGTTTAGGTCTTCTCTCATGCCAAGGTGGCAGAGTTAAGTAGTCATGACAGCATCCTTATGGTTTACAAAGCCTAAAACCTTTATTCTCTGTCACTAATGATGAAAAGTTGCAGACACCTGCTGTAGGGCTTATCCAAGAGCACATAGGCCCACCCAGCCCTGTGCTAAGATTCAAATATGCAAAGCATGAAGCCAGAAAGGGTCATGGTCTCAAATCCAATTTCCATGGCTGAAAGGCATTTCTAATACCTTCTCTTTGATAATGCTTGATGTTGTCCTAAGTACTTTCAGATCCATTAAGGGAAAGAGCTTTAAATAGAAATGCCACTGCTCATGGGTGAGGTTGTTCCTGCGGCACTGTGGACCACTGTCTGAGTTGCCAGGCCCTTGAAGACATCTCACTGCCTGCATCTCCATCAGACTCACTACTTAACAACTGTGTGAACATGAAAAAGTTAAGGCACTTCAATTCTCTGGGCCTCAGTTTCCTCCTCCATAAAATGTGTTCAATGGGATTAATATCTATCTACCAAGTCATAATGGAGAGAGATGGCTCATGTAAAGCTCTAATCAGAGTTTAACTTATTTAAAATGCTTCATATATGTTAACTGGATTGTTTTTGTTTGACTTGTGCTAGAAATTCCAAGATCTGGATTTTGAGTTCCCTTTCATAGCTAAATTTCTAAAAGTTGCTTTTCTTCATATTATTCTTCTGCATGAAATCTTCTATGGATCTCAGTGCCAAACTGAAGACTTTACTCATTCTGGTGTCACTCAGTTATAAATTAGGAATAATAATATATATCTTTCAAGATGGTTGTGAGGATTAACTACAATATAACACATGCTTCTTGCACATAGTAGTCTCAAAATATATCCATTTTTGTCCTTCATGCTTTTAGGACATGGCTTTTGGCACACACTTGGGTACAATGGACTGATGAGGGTACATTGCCCCAGATAGCAGTGTTGCCAAAGATTGGCCTCTGAGGGCCACATGGAGGGCCCTGACAGTCTCTGTACCCTCCTATTTCCATGAAGATTTTCCAGGTCAGCAACTCTCTAACCAGAAGGGTGGAGGAGAGCTTCCATGCTTCTGGGTATGGCAGCAGATCATCTGTCTGGGGGGACATTTAGACACATCATGACCATACAGTGTTAACTGATGAACCAGTACCTAAATTCTGTCGTGGGTTGTGCAACTCTGGGGATACCTTTGGTCTGGGTGACTATAACTAATCTTATTTGCTGTAACTAATGGAGACTCTGGCCTTCTATTCTCTGGTGGGGAGCCCTTGAAGTCTACCTTGTGTGCCATCAGGCCCCAGGCAGGGCGGAAGCCTGAGGTGCAGGTCCAGGACTCCTAAGCTCTCTCCTACAGTGCCTTCCCAAACTGGGGGTAGAGGCATGACTCGTCTTTATCCAAGATTTCAACTCTGCTTTGAGCTAAATGATTTAAGGGATGAGGGCACTGTACTGGAAGGCAGGGGACAAAACAGAACAAATTGCTTGAGAAGAGACCCAGATACGGAGAGGAGGAGGTCACAGTGAAGAGCAGGGTATGTACGAGCCTGGAGAAGTTCAAGGGGTTGGTTGTGGATGGTGATTGTGCCAGATGGTGTCAGGATGAACCAAGAATCATGGGCTCCTGAAGCTGCCTCTACCTGCAACTCCTCTGGGCTCCTGAGCCAGTGCCAGCCCCATTCTGAGCCTCAGCATCAATGCACTGACATCTGGGATTTCTATTTGATGGGCTCTAAGGGCATCTCCATGCACCTAAAGTGTCTGTGTCCCTTGGGATAAGAATCCTCTAATTGTAATTTCTTTTTCAAATTGATCAAGCACTTAAATAGAATCTACTTTGAACTTTTCTAAAAATGTTTTAATAAAAATATTCCTTTTACAAGCATTAACAGAGCCTGAAGAGTTGTTAACTTCTAATTTTTTTAATTACTTTAAAAATGTTGCTCTACTTGTCTTCTGAAATGTATTATTTCTAATGAGTCTGGGCAATCTATCAGTCTTATCTTTGCTTCTCTGAGGGTAGCAAAATTTTCTGATTTGATTGTCTAATGCTGCTTTTCAGCAAATTGATCACAGCGAACCTCATGCTTCTCCTTCACTCCTTCTACTTGGGCCCACTGAGTGTCTTCCAGGTTTACGGTTTTCATCACACCTGTTAAATTTTCAACCACTCTTTCCTCAGATATTTTCTTTCTATTACCACTCCCATTTTCTGAGACTCTAATTACATGTGTACCAGACTGTTTGATATTGTCCTGGGTGTTGTCCTCTGATGTTCTGTTCAATCAGTTGTTCATTCTTTTCTTCCCTTTTTATTTCATGTTGCACAGTTTCTTTTGCTATAATTTCAAGTTCATCACTTCTTCTCCTGTAGGGTCTAACCTAGTGTGAATTTGATACACTATATTTAATCTGTTTTCTTTGTTCAATTCTAGAAGTCATATATATAATTAATATATGTATATTATATGTATGTATACAATATCTATAAAATTTCCCAAGTCTTTCCTTATCTATGTATGCTTCCTTTCTTTTCCTTCTTGAACATATGGAATATATTTATTGTCCTGTTTTAATGTCCTTATCTGCTAATTCTATTATCTATGTCACTTCTGGGTCTATTTCTATTGGCTGTTTTTTCTCCTCATTATGGGTCATGTTTTCCTGCTTCTTTGCATGTGAGTAATTTTTTTATTGGATTCTGAACATTGTGAATTTTATGTTATTGGGTTGCTACATGGTTCTTGTTTTGTATTCCTTTAAATACTTGGGGACATTGTTCCTGAAAGCTTTTAAATTATTTAGAATCAGTTTGGACTTTTCAGACTTGCTTGTAAACATTGTTAGGTGGGACCAGATCAACTCTTTCCCAGGGGTAATTTGTGTCTACTGCCAAGGCAATACTCCACGCATCATTTATTACAAGGGTTTTCTTCATTGGCTTGTGGGACTATTCCTAGCCTGGGTATGCTCCTGGGTATCACCTGCTCCTTTTTAGTGGATTTCCCCTCAGCCCTGGGAGTGTTCTCATGAGTGTTCTCTAATCAAAACTTGAGGGAACCATCTGGAGAGCTCCAGAGTATTCTCTCCTGCTCACTCCATCTCCTTTCTCTCTGATACTCCACCCCACAAATTATAAAATGATAACTACCGTGACCTTTCTGAATTTCAGACAATGACTTCTTAATGTCATGTAACTGCTGAATTCCATTTAGGTGCTCTCTCTCCATGCTCGTGGCCCTCCAACTGGCCAGGCAGTTAGCCCAGGAATAAGGTGCTCTCACTTGCCCCATTATTTCTGTTATACAATATCTGAAAACCATTGTTCTATGCATGTCCCCAGAGTTCTGGAGTTTTAAAGCAGAAGGATCCTGTTATGCCATCATAGCATGAAGTGTGAGTCCTGCAGATACTATTTTTATCCTTGTTCCATAGATGCTGGAACCAAAGCACAGAGGTAACTTTCCCACGCTTGCACAGTTAGCACAGCTCAGGATTTGAAGTCGTGTTCTTAAACTGTAGGCTCTGTCATCTCAAAAGCATTTCTGTAAATCTAAAAAAATCTGTATACTTGATAATTTGGTATTTCCAGATTACAGAGAAAGGAAGTCAACATGTGTCTGCATGTAAACCTATTCAGTATTCGAAGGGACAAGCCCCCTCTGCTTCTTCATGCACTTAGAGTTAAAGATGGATGCTTTTCAAAGCATCGACTTCAATGCTGTACTTGGATCCTATCTCAGATCTGAAGACAAAAGACTTTTCTCCTGACCCTTAGGGCCACAGGGTACATTTTCTGAGCTTACAGTTGTGACAGGTACTTGTAATGAATAGAAATATAATCTGAATTTTCAGTGCTATCTGGAAAATTTCTGTTTTCAGAGCTCAAGCCATTTAACCAACAGTGTAAAGAGATTATGGTTCACTGTCTATGCTGAATTATGCATGGTTTTGAGCTAGGTAAAGTTCTCTAGGTTCTATTTTAGGAACATTTCCTGCACAGAGCAGGAAAAGAAAATTCTATACGGTCCATAAGCAACTATTCTTGATATATTTTACTTCTAGGACAAGGAAGTAAGTCTAAACTTCATCTGTTTTTCTTGCAACCGGTTTTATAACTGGTAATCAGAGGTTTCTCTTCATTTTCGTAAGTGGAATTTTTCCTTTGTGTTCCAAGACGAAATAATGAAAGCTAATTTGGCCCAAATTTTAAAGCATCTATTGAGGTATACTCATTATGACATCTTTTTAGAATTAGACTGACTAATCCTGCTTAATACACGAGGAGTGTTTGCTGTTAGGCACTATGCCTTCTCAGAACATCATGTCAAAGCTATTTTAATTTGAGTTAGGGGTGATTTTTATAATGTCAGCTCCAAAAGGAGGATTTCAAGAATGCCTCAGAGCCTGGAGTTCAGCTACAAAGGAATTTGCGATGCATTGAAATAATAGAACGATTAAGGCAGGAAAAGGGATTTGAATTCCAGAGTTCTACTTCAGCAGCCAAGGTATAAAATACAATGAATGTGGGTCTAAAAAAAGAGTTGGATTGCCCAACTGAACGGAAGGCATTCAATTTAGGAGGGAAAATCAAAATGACGCACGGAAAGAATGTTTCTGTACATTTCTCAAATGGCTCTACACCTCATCATTCATCTAGCAGAACTGTGCTGCAGCTGAGTTGCAGGAAGGCCTCAAAATCCCCACTGTCCCTGATATTGGCGGAGAGGATGGGACAAGGTGGATCCTGGCCTGAAAAACAAAACGAGAGTGCCTCACAGTTTTGAGGCTGACCCGATGTGCAACTCATGTTTCTTTAGAGGCTCAGAAGAGATACACCCATGCACACACGAGTGCACACACATGTGACTCCAGACCCTGTACACAGAGCAACTCTACCTCTCGAATCTCTAATGCCATCAGTTGTAATATGTACCATTGTTTTATGTGCCTAGGGACGTGAAAAGGGATGTGCCAACTGACCTATGACACACTGCTATTTCAATATTTTAAATTTCTGTTTTGTACTTACTCTTAAATCTTTTTAAAAAACATAAATGCTACCACTGTATGCATACCTAAATGGTAATGTTGTATAGGCAAAATTAATTGGTTGATGTGTTCCCAAATCAGCTTCATGACTGAAGGTTTATCAACTGCAATTCAAACTTGTCCAAGTTCCAGTTTTTCCACACAATATCATCCTCTGAGTCATGAAGAGTGTTGTTAATGCAATGTTTTCTAAAAGTGCTGCATTTATTGTGTCCAGGACTTTCTACAACTGCTAAAAGCCATTCTCTGAATTTGGATGTGAATGCACTGGCAATGACAACTATATTGTGGCTACTCAGCCTGTCTAGAGATGGTGAGAGGCCATCACTTGTAAGATACAGCCTGAAATTATTTTTGTAACTCATTTTTTATATTTATTTTTAATTGACACCTAAAAAGCATGTGTGTTTGTGGAGTACTACGTAAGGTGTCAGTACATGCATATTATGTGTGATGCTAAATTGGGGTAAACATGTCTGTCTTTTCAAACATTTACTATTTCTTTATGGTGAAAGCTTTCAAAATCCTTTCTTCTAGGTTTTGAAATGGAGAGCACATTATTATCTGTAGTTACCCAACTGTGCAATCATACACCAGAACTTCTCGCTCCTATCTAACCATAGTTAATCTCACAGGTCAATCTTTCCCCATGGCTCCCTCCCTCCTACTCTTCCCAGAATCTGGTTTAACAAAAGATTGTTTCCAACTTATATGAGATCAACTCTGATAGATGCCACATGGGAGTGAGATCATGCGGTATTGTGTTTCTGTGTCTGACTTATTTCACTTAACATAATGACCTCCAGTTCCATTCACGTTGCTGGAAGGACAATATGGTAGCACCCTTTTACGGCCAGATAATATTCCATTGTGTATATGTACCACATTTTCTTTTGATGGATGCACAGGTTGTTTCCATTTCTTGGCTATAATAGTGCTACAGCAAACACAGGAGTAGATGTCTTTTCAACATACTAATTTCATTTCCTTTGGATATATACCCATTAATGGGATTGCAGAATTATATGGTAGGTCTATTTTTAATTTTTCGAAGAACCTCTGCACTGCTTTTCAAAATACCTGCATCACTTTAAACTGTCACCAACAATATGTAAAGTTCCCTATTTTCCACATCCTTGACAGATTTTGTTATATTTTGTCTTTTTGAAAAAAAACATTGTAACCAAAGTGGGATGACATTTCTTGGTGGTTTTGAGATGCATTTGCCTGATGATTAGTGATACCAAGCATTTTTTCATATACCTGTTGGCAAATTGTGTATCTTTTCTTTTGAGAAATGTCATATAAAGCTATTGCCCATTTTAAAATCATATTTTTTTTTTCCTGTTGAGGTGTTTGAATTCCTCATGAATCTGGAGATGAACCCTTTGTCAGGTGTATCTCTAGTAAATATTTTCTCCCATCCTATGTGTTGTCTATTCACCCTGTGGATTGTTTCCTTGGCTGTGTGGAAGCTTTTTAGTTTGATGTCATCACATTTGTCTATTTTGCTGTGATTGCCTCTGCTTTTAGAGCCTTATCATAGAAATCCTTGCTTACTCCAGTGTCCTGAAGCATTTCCCCTGTGTTTTCTTCTAGCAGTCAGTTGCACAGTTTCAGGTCTCATATTTAAATCTTTAATACATTTTGAGTTGCTTTTACTACATAGTGAGAGCTAGGGATTCAGTTTCATTCTTCTGTATGTGGATATCCAGTTTTACCAGCATCCTTTATTGAAGAGACTGCCCTTTCCCCAAGGTGTGTTCTTTGCGCCTTTGTTGAATATTGATCTGCTGTAGATGGTATTAATGATGATAAAGTATGAAAAATGTGCATTTTAGACGAGATCAAATGATAATGTATTTGTATGAATGCATATCTTTGTCTATATACATTCATGCTTATCTATATCTACCAATCTGTCTGTATATACATATATTTGTAGGTGCATATGTAGGTAGAGATAGAGATAGAGAGATTTAAGAGAAAAGAAACTTTTGTCTTATAGACTCTCAGAGAGTAGGATAATAGGATAACCTTTCTCCCTGTCCTGGATACAGGCATTCCATCTGTGCACTTGTGTCTGACCTTGGCATTTCCCCAAGCCCTAGCCCCAGCCTTGACTCTAGAGTTCTGCCTTAATTGCCCCTGGATGTCCTATTCTTTTGTGGTAGTTCTTATTGAGTAAGTTATCAAAATAACTTTTGATACTGCATGGCATTGGGGAAAGAGAATGAGACTTGGAAACAGAGTAAGAAGATTTGAGCCCTCACCTACCTACACTATTTACTTAGTATAAGATTTGCACGCCTCCCCAACCTAACTGAGAGATCATGGACAAGTAACATACTCCCTGAACTCTTTTTCTCATGTGAAAATGACCAGGCAATATTAAATAATACTACTTAAACAGGTGTTCTGAGAGGGTATATGAGATGACACTTACACAGATGTAACTCATTATGCACAGAAATCATACTCATATTGCCAATGTACTGCTATGCTTCCAAGAAGCCAAGAGGTAGGGACTTTGCTAATGGTTGATGGTCCTTCATCTTGCTCTTAGTAAAGCAGTAGAATAGAGAGTTAGGGAGGGAGCAAGACTGAAACAAGCCAGCTTTGAGAGATTGAAGCAATGACAACTGAGTAGGAGGTAAGGGGGATTATGGGACTGGGGTAAAATACAAAACCAAAGTTTTAAATGGCATACACTGTGCATGAGAGAACTGTTCTCTTCTCAAATGAAATGCTAACCATCATCTAGGAGGCTAAGAGTGGGTGAAGTGGTGTGTGTGTGCCCCTTCCACCAGTTTTAATGTGCTGAGATTCTAAGAAATGAGAGATTGTAATTGTTGACAAAGTGGCAGCACATGAAAAGTGAAATTAAGTTTGAAATTGTGATTTGTTGTTACAGCTCTCTGTCTTCTCAATATTAGTAACAATATATAAAAATTTAAAAGGAAAATCAACCAATGTGAACCTGCAATATGTATAATCAGAAAAATGAGAGATTATACTCTATTTATGTATGATGTATCAAAATGTATACATGCATTCTACTGTCATGTACAACTAATTAGAACAAATAAAATAATTCATTAAGAAAGGAAATAAAAAGAAGAAAGATATAAATAAGGGAAGGAATAAAAGAAAAATAAAAGAGAAAGAGTCCTAAAAGTGCTATCTCATGGAGTGACTTACACCCATTTGGTCAAATTGTGTCTGCTCGTTCCTGTCACCTGTGGTCGGCATAGTAAGTAGTTTTCACATTTCCCTTCAATTACAGTCAATTGCCAGTGACAGCTGAGAATGCGCTGGTGACCAATACTCTACAGATAATGCTTATGCTCAATAAGCAAGTGTGTGAAAACACATGAATATTTGCCATGGATAAAGGAAAGAACTCCATTTTCCATGAATCCACAGACCTTAGTCTGTGGTCCAGGCCACTAGTCAAGATTTGAAGGTGGAGAATCACTATGTCAGAGCTGGTTAAGGACAGAGCTGATCCTACACTTAGCTCCAGTCTTGATACCCATGTCCTGTACTTGTTCCTAGGCATCTTTCCCTGATCTTGCTTTCCTAGACTCATTTAGCACAAGTGATTAGTACAACCATTGATTCACTACTAAATTTTGATTGGGTACTTGTAGTGTACCAGAGTTGGTGCAGGAATCTGGGGGATATATCAGTAAACAAGATAAATGGAGTCCATGGAGTCTGGCTGTCAGGAAAGAAAATAGACCTTCAACGAGCACAGATGTTCTTTACTCTAGTTGCACCATAGATTATGGAGGTCCTAAATAGCACATTGTGAATATATAAAAGTTGAAACAACCTGGACTGATCCAATCCAGGAATCAGTGAAGTTTTCCTTGAGGAAGACTCCTAGACACCATGTTAACATTTTAAATGCATCTTCAGTACTTCCCACTACACGTTTTCTGTGAGGCATAGAAACAGAAATATGAAGCACATTGAAATAGTAGAAAAGCTGACCCCACATCATCCACCGGCCTGCTTCTGAGGGTATTTTTTAAAGAAGCATTTTGGAGGCCTGGCTTGCTTCATCCAGAGCTTCCATTCTCTACGCTCAGCCTCCCAGAGCCTGGGGAAGTCAACACTTTCTAACACAAGACAGAGACAGCTTCACCCCAGCTGATTCCACTTGGCTGAGGACAGTGGCATTTTTATGGACCACAAGGGTTTTGACACTCAGCCACTGCCTTCCCCTGGGGATAGTTAACAAGCAGCAAGAGCTCATGGGACTCTGAACTTTATGAGAGGACACGACTCCCATTCCCCAGGCTGCCCCTGTCTGGCACTCACAGAGGCGCTGGGGCCTGACTGAGTCCTCACTGCCGAACAGCCTGTGGAGGCAAAAGTGCTCATTCCCCAAGTGCTTCCCTTGAGGAGCACTGCAGTGTTACAGCCCTGCCCTGAGTGGAGGAGCTGAGCTCACCCTTGTTGTCCCCCATTTAGGACTCACATACACGCCTACGTGTACCCCGCCACGGTCATTGTGCTTTCTCTGTGTTTCCTTTTATCAGCACTCCCCCTGCTCCTCTGCCTCACTCACTGGAAAACTCTGGTTCTTACTAATCCTCTGCACTTTTCTGCTTCCCCCAAACTCAGAATCATGTGTTTGCTAATTGTGAGTCCCATTTTCCAAGGCACACCCAGAGTCAAAGGGCTCCTCAAGCTCACGGTGCACCTCCGCCGTCTCGGTGGAGGGCAGTGTGTGGTCAGCAGACCACACAGGAGGTGTGTGCCATCAATCCAGTACATGATGGGTGGGGATAAAAAAGTGCTCGAGTTTTCTTTTCCCAGGCTAGGATATTAGTGCTTACTATCCAAGGGCTATGCTTCCCCGTAAGTGGGTCATGAAGGGGTCTGGGCATCCTGAGACATCTGGATAATGTTCCTCTCTTTTTCCCATGGTTTAGCAGAGGAAGGGAGGTTTAGCAGAACACAGATGGAGAAGAGGGAGGACCCATGGCACCTAGACATGTGCATGCATAAGGCCAAAGGAGCATGCTGTGCCTTATTATTCCCCGTACGGCTGCGAGGACATAGCAAAAGTGCTGCATTTGGCCCTGAGCACTGAGGGCTAGCAGGAATGGTTGTGCTGCCTATGTGCAGACTCCACAGGAAGTGCTGAGCTTGTGGACACTGTACACACTGGGAGGGGGAAGCGAACTGAGTTAATCAGCTTTCATTGCTGTGACAGATGCCTGAGAAAAACCACTTAAAGGAGGAACAATTTACTTTGGCTCAATTTCCAAGATCTCAGTCCATGGTCGGCTCGCTTTATCACTTTGGACTTGAGTTGAGGCAGAGTGTTGTTTGAGTTAGGTTTTTGTCACTGAACCCAAAATACCTGCCAAGAACAACTTAGAGGAGGAAAAGTTTGTTTTGAGCTCAGGGTTTCAGAGGTTCAGTCCAAGGTTGAACAACTGCATTGCTCTGAGCCCAAGTGAGGCAGAACATCATGGCAGAGGAAATCTGACCACCTTGTAGTAGCCGGGAAGCAGAGAGAGAGTGAGAGAGGGGCCAAGGGGACAATAAACACTCCCCAAGGCTGTGCTCCCAGATCTACTTCTTCCTGCAGCACCCACCTGTCTACAGTTACCACCCAGTTAGTCCATTCAAATTATTAATTCATCAAATGGATTAACCCACTCACTGGTTCATAGCTCTCATGACTTAATTGTTTCACCTCCGAACATTCCTGCATTGCCACAGGAGCTTCTGGGGGGACACCTCATATCCAAACTGTAACACGCATCATGATGGAAGGGCATGGTGAAGGAAAGTTGCTCACTTCCTGCCTTTCAGGAAGCAGAGAAAGAGGGAGAAGAAGGGACCAAAGACATGGTATAGTCCCCAAAGTCATGCCCTCAGGAACCCACTCTTACTAAGGCCACACCTCCACAACCTCCCAGAGGTATATACAGTTACCAATGGATGAATTCATTGTTGACATCAGAGCCCTCATGATCAAATCCGTTTGCAAAAGCCCCACCTCTGAACATTGCTGCACGGGGAAACAAGTGTTTATCACATGAGTCTTTGGCAGACCCTTCATATCCAAACCAAAACAGAAGTTTAGAGCCTTGCTTCTCAAAGTATGGTCCATGGACCAGCAACATCAGTTTCACCTGGAAGTTGGTTACACATGCAGGATCTGAGGTCCCCAGATTCACTTTATTGGAGATTACATTCTAGCATAATTGCTAGGTGACCTATAAGCATGTGAGCATTTCAGAAGCTTGTGCTTAGAGTTTATCTCCTTGCATTGAACAGAAAAAAGGCCTGGAGAGAGACCATGTCAGGGCTGGGACTATAGCCAGGTCTGGTTATGCAGAATACACCTGGCCTTCCTTGTGCAACTAAGGCCAGTGTTCACACATCTCACATGCCCAGTATGTGACTCCTGTCCTGTCAGGAGCCAGCTCTCTTAGAAATGCAGAAGACTGGTAGAGGGGAAGACTGCCCATGTTGAGTGCTGAGGGAAAAAGTGCTTGCCTCTGAACTTGGTCATGGCTCGGAGAGGCCAGGATTATGTAGCAAGTCCCAGGATCTTTCTGATATCCCTGCAACTGAATGTGCCCCTCAGACTACACCACTTGAACAATAGGGCAGGGGTGGAATGGGTGCAGAGAGGGGCACCGTGTCAGAGGGTGGCTTCTGCAGCGTGGTAGTCAGCAGAAGGGAATTACTCTAGTGTGAAACTCAGATCACTGGCATCAGGACGTTATGCTGAATGCGACCTGCCTGACCCGCTTCGGGAAGTGGCATTTGCACTTTTTTCTCCTACACTCCACACCTAACTGCCTGATGATACTGTTTGTGGGAAGGATCCATGTTTTACGCAGCACACATGCAAGCACACATGCACACATGCACACACACACACACACACACACACACACACACACACACACACACACGAAGCACCAGGCCTCAGGCCCTGTGTCCAGCTCCTCTCTACAACCCCAGCCCTAAAGCTCATGCCTGGCACACAATAGCTGCTGCTTTTATTCCTCCTCCTTCTTTTTTATTGGTCTAGTCATGGATTTTTTCTTATTTGTTCTAATTATTTATATGTAGCAGTAGAATGCATCATTTCAATGCATCATACGCAAATGGGGTATAACTTCTCATTCTTCTGGTTGTATATGACATAGAGTTACACTGGTCATGCAGTCATCTATGCACATAGGGTAATAATATCCAATTCATTCTACTGTTCTTCCTACTCCCATGCCCCCTCCCTTCCCTTAACTCTCCTCCGTCTAATCCAACATACCTGTCTTCTTCCCTAACTCCCCTCCCATACTGTGAATTAGCAACCACACATCAGAGAAAACATTCATCCTTTGGTTTTGGGGACTGGTTTATTTCACTTAGCATGATATGACCCTCTGAATAAAAGTTTATCAATGCCAACTCGGGAGTTAGCGAAGGGCCCGTCTGCAAGACCAAGACCAAGGCCTCCCATCAAAGGAGAGGCCAGTCCCATCAGACCCCTGCTCACACAGACTTCCTTTGGTACTGAGTTTCCATTTTCCAGGTCCGCAGCTCTAGTCTGATGTTTACAGCAACTTGTTCTCGGAAACACTCGCTCCTCCAGAGTGTTAGGCCTATCCCACGGATAGCTTAGTCAGCTTTCAAACGTCAGGATTGAACACACTGTGGCATGACTGGCCTTGGACTTCTCACACCTCTGCTGTGCCTCTGCAGGAAGCCAGGGCTGTGCAGTGGTCTCTCTCACTCCCACCACAGAACCTCTGCTTGAGAGCATTTTGGTTTCTCAGAAGACACTTCTGGAGACCTTGATCTGGCTGTTCTGGTATGCATATCATTTGTCTCTGAACCTGAGAACCCTGTTGTGTTCCAGGGCTGGCAATGGGTTTTCTACTTGCCCTTCATTCCCCGAGGCTGAGGAGTTAGTAGGTATTCAAGGAATGTCTCTGGAATGAGTGAGCAGATGAAAGTATGCCTGTGAGAAAGTCAGACAGACTTAAGCTCCAGGGTGAAAAACAAGTTCAATTTCAATCTCACTCAATGCAATGCATACGTTCCAGGAACTGCTGCTACACCAGCACTGTGCTAGGCAGGGCAAACCCAGAAATGGAGAAAACTTAGTTCAATCCCCGAGAAGCACCAAGGATTGAAGGAGAGACCAGCATTTAAATACAGAAACTGCCTGGCTGTGAATAAGTGGAACCAACGATGGATGTCCAGGCTTGGAAGTTGCACAGAAAAAGCAGCGTTTCATTCTTCACCTAAGTGATGACTGAAATAGCTCTGGGGAAGGATGGCCCGGAGTTTGCCAGTTTGCAGGGAGAGTCATCTAGGGAGAGGGTACAGTGTGGGCCAGGGCATGGAGGTACAAGCTCATCGTGGTGTCTCAGTGACCATTAACTTCCAGAAAGGAGAATACAGTGACTGGCAAACGGAGTCGGGTGTCCTCAGTCGTGATGGGTACTTCCTTCCCTTCTCTAGGAGCTGACGGAGCTCAGCAGAGCAAGCGCCCTCTGTGATTGGAATCTCCCACTTCAGAGATTCTTGGTGGCTTTGGACAGTGGCCTCACCCTTTCTGAGCTCCCTCTTCATTACTTTTCTCACAGGAACGGAGACAGAATCATTATGAGTGCATCTGCTGCCCTAATACCAAGGGCTGGTGGTACCCACTTGGAACATATGTGTCACCGATTTTCTTATTTCCTTAAATTCTTCTTCTTATGCAGTACAGATATGTGCGGCATTTTTTTTTAAGCTTGCACTCAATAAACTGTGAATCTGTGACTGTAAATAAGACAACTTGTAAAAATGCATTTACGTTGATACTTCCAACTTAAAATTTATTTTGCTTTTACTTTAGCTTATTTATGAGCCAGGAACGACACTGATAGAGAAGCTGTTTCCACACTAATAACACTAAAATAGATTTAGATGCAGATCAGATGGAAGCTGAGTATCATTTTTAATTATGATTAAGGTGACGTTTTTGTTATTTTCCCCAGGAGAGCCATGAATTTTGACTCTGCATGAAATGTTAATTGAATGCATCTCTTGCCCCTTCAATCAAAGGGTATTCCTGGTAAATAATTATGGTTCTTAGTGGGCAGTTGTCATGGGGGGGTGACTTTTGCTGGTAGGTGTTGCACAGAAACTTCTAGAGAGCTTGCTGCTTCCTCACCTGACAGTGTCACTTAGTAGCTGTGTCTACTTTAATCTTTCCCAGCCAGAGTTTCCTCACCTGTACAGTGGGCACGATGCCAACCTCCCAGGATGAGGATTTCATGAAACAGTGTTCTAAAGTGCATTGAGAAATGCCCAGCCCAAAGTAAATGCTATTATTACTATTAGTGTTGCCATTTTACTGAAGTCTTAATACAA